>NC_092143.1:76328752-77776841 GCF_043159975.1 Macaca nemestrina
ACAGAGGTGCTCTCAGCCCCTGGAGGCAAATCTGGTTTCTGGTTGAAATCACGTTACCATTGTAGCTGTTTCTGTTCTGCTTATTGAAAGAGCTCTTGCCATGATTGTGGATACTAAAATAGACTTCTCAAGAGCTGGTTCTTGGTCTGACGAAAGTAACAAAGGTAGAAAGGCCCTTGTGAAAAAGAACACTAACACCAACTCTTGACCTATTTCCCACGTACCTTTCGCTTCTGGAATCAGCCTCTCATTTTCAGTTTAAACATTTGTAGATTAGCACACTCTGTGGAAATTTTCTGAATATAAGAACCAGACACCATCCTGGCTAACACGGTGAAACCCCGTCTCTACTAAAAATACAAAAAATTAGCTGGGCATTGTGGCGTGTGCCTGTAGTCCCAGCTACTCGGGAGGCTGAGGCAGGAGGATGGCGTGAACCCGGGAGGCAGAGGTTGCTGTGAGCCGAGATCATTCCACTGCACTCCAGCCTGGGCGACAGAGAGAGATTCTGTCTCAAAAAAAAAAAAAAAGAAAAAAAGAAAAAAGAAAAAAGAAAAAAGAACCAGACACACCAGTTGGTGTGCTTGTTGACTGGTTCCTTTGTAGACAGTCAAATACGAAACAGGAAGCAGAGAAGAATAACAATAACGCTCCGGGAGCAATAATGATTCTCTCGTGTTCAAAATGTTTAATTCCTCTTGCTTTAGGTACAGAGTGCCATAACAGTCATCAGGGCAGGTGATCATGGATGAAAAAGTTCTTTCCCTATGGAATCAAAGACTGAGAAGATCTTTCGTATTCATTCAATGCTTGAGAAATTTGTAAATTAAGTTTTCAGTGTAGAATAGTGGGAAAATGTCCTAAAGCTAAGATTACTGAAAATACTGCAAACACAGGTAATTCCCAGAAATTTGATACGTGTGGAATGGTATAGTATTAAGTTGTTTTATAACATTGGAAAAATCTTACCTTGTAGTATACTTTTTTGTCATCTTGTAACTTTTCCCCAACCATCTTACAGTTTCCAGTATTGAGTGTCTGGTAAATTTGTTATCAGAAAAAGTCAAGTACTAAGTGAGAAATTTTATAAACTTCTATCAATATCTCACAACCTTACAAAGTTGAAATCAATTTCTTCAGGCCACAAGCCTTATTGTAATTGCATAACGGTTATTAGTCCTTTGTAATACATAGACATCCACGTATGATAGACAATGCATATGACAAAGTATAATTTATCATTGTCCTTCATAATCAAAATGGCATAAACAATGTTATGATTATATTTGTGCAGGTGCCTCAAATTTTAAATCAGTAGCCACATAGAGGAAGAAAATAAAGTATTTTTAACTACTATGTATTGTTCAGTAAAAGTGGATATTCTTCCAGAATGTTAAACATAGCTAAAACTTTATATATTTAGGCCATTATGTTTAAACTAAATTCCGAGCACAGTATTAGAGGGCATAGGTCACACATTCTCAGAATTTGATCCAATAGCCCTTAGAGGGGTAGATAAGAGAAATGAGAAACACCTCTTTTTCGTTCCTATGTTGACCACGTTATTATCTGCTTTTAATGAACCTCCACTTACAGAACTCTTTACATTTCTATGTCCATGATCTGAGGCCTTATCAGAAGGGATAGGCCAAAAATCTAGATACAGAGACTCTTTTCATTAGGCTCAGAAGGACATGATTTAGTGTTAGAAATTATTTTAGTTAAAGATTTAGCATATTCTATTCTGATTCATGCTCTGAAGTAAGCTAGATGAATATATGCTTAAGGCTGGACGATTTATGAATAGAGTAAAATTGATAACACTGCCAGCCTTAAGGCATCCCCTTCCTGGAATGAGAACCATTTCTAGATGAGAGGGCATACAATTTTAAATGGAAAAGGATATTAAAATAAAGTGAAATCAGTAGTTTATGTTATGGCAACAGCTAGTTAATGTTGGTATCTACCAAGAATGTGTGTGCTTGTCAGACGGTGCTATGAGTTTCCATCCCTCCAGCTCCCCTTAGGGGTGCTCCTGCACCCTGCCCACCCAGATCCTGAGCCAGACTTGGCCGGATCAGGCTGACTCTGTCTCTAAGGGACTGGGGACTAGGCGAGTGAGCAAGGGAGAATCAGAGGTGAGTTTTGAATTTGTTCTGGAGTCATCAGACCAATACTGAAGGATCCCTGGGAGTGACTGTGCACACTGAGCTGCGGCTTTTGTCTAAGCCTCCTTGGAGTCTGCCCAACAGCCAGGATAGCTGAACAATTCTGATCCTGCCTCTGGAATCAGTATCCCAGCTTTAACGCGCAACTCTCCTCCTCACTGTGTGACCTGGGCAATTTACTCAACCTCTGCAGCCCTCAGTTTCTCTATCTGAAATGCAGATAATAATAGTTTCTATCCCCTAACCTACAGGATGATGTCCTTTTTGTGCCTCAGTTTCATCATCTATAAAACATATTAATAACAGGACTTACCTCACTTATTGGTGTATTAAATGAATCGGTCTGTGGAAAACATGTTAACTATGCATGGTACCTACTAAGGGCCACGTAACGGATAGCTATTATGAATGGTGTGCGAATTAAGTAAAATAAGGAATACAACGCAAACAGCAAACACTTCAAAATATTAATTGCTTGCTCTTCTTTCTCAATTCCTGATTTCCATCAGGCTCCTTTTGAGAGGCTGGAGCTCTCTTCTAATTCCAGCCTGGCTGGAGGGGACTCTGGTAATCTTGCTCTGATAATCCTGCTGGTCCCCTCCTGGAGATTCCCCCCAGGCCCCATCCCCTAGCCAGAGGTCCCAGGGCACACTGCTGCTGCCACCTGCCAGCCTTGGAGGCTGTCTATTATCTAGAGACTTCTGCTTCTGTGTCCCACTCTCTCCTCCCTATCCCTCTTATTTGTTGACACTTGTCTTTGTCACCCTTAAGTTCGTCATACCCATGTCTGAGCTTTTTGATTTGGACCAGTGACCACTGCGCTGGCCAGGGACACACAGATATGCTCCTTTCCCAGCCCAGGCTAAGCCAGTACTGCTGTCCTTTTCCATCAGCCTCTTGCTTCCATCCTAGGATACTCCGTGGACATGCTCCCTTGGAACAGTACAATGCGCTCCTCCGGATAAAGTGATAAGGGAAGGCGTTTAAAAACGTTGTGGTAAAAAACGCACCTATCAAAATTTACTACCTTAACCATTTCTTTTCTTTTTCTTTTTTTCTTTTTTTGAGATGAAGTCCTGCTCTGTTGCCCAGGCTGGAGTGCAGTGACACTATCTCAGTTCTCTGCAAACTCCAGCTCCCAGGTTCCAGAAATATTCCTGCCTCAACCTCCCAAATAGCTAGGATTACAGGCATCCACCACCTAATTTTTGTAGTTTTAGTAGAGATGGGGCTTTGCAATGTTGGTCAGGCTGGTCTCGAACTCATGACCTCAAGTGTGCAGTTCAGTAGTGTAATACATTCATTTTCTTGTGAGCCCATTAACATTATCCATCTCTAGAACTTTTCACCTGGCAAAACTGAAACTAAACTCTGCACCAATTAAACAATACATCTTCTTTCCCCTCCCCACCTCCTGGCAACCACTGTTCTACTTTCTGTTTCTATGAATTTGACGAGTCTAGATACCTCATATAAGCAGAATCATACAGTATTTGTCTTTTTGTGAACATCTTACTTGACTTGGCATAAGGTTCTCCAAGTTCATTCATATTATAGCATTTGTCAGAATTTTCTTCCTTTTTAAGGCTGAATAATATTCCCCTCAATGTATATGCCATATTTTGCTTGTCTAGTCCTCCATGGATGAATACTGGGTTTTTTCCTACTTTTCAGCTATTGTGAATAATGGTGCAGTGAAAATGGGTGCACAAATATACTTTCAAGACTCTGCTTTGGATTTTTTGATATATATGTAGGAGTGGAATTATTGGGTCATATGATAATTCTATTTTTAATTTTGTGGGGAACCACCACATTATTTTTGAGGGAGGACTTCTCTTCATAAAGGTTATTTTTGTGTATTTTTATGGGTTTCACCTTGATATGAATTATATAATTAAGTATTGCTACTTGCCACCTAGAGTTTATCTTCGACGCCAGTACTTGAGGCTGACCCTGTCAATGTTTCTCATCATTTCATGAAGAATAGACTTTGGCTATAAAAATCTAAATATGCTGAAGAAAATGTTAAAATGCTAGATCAAGAAGAGAGGAGACACCAGGACATCTGGAAATCATTAGCATCAATCAAGAAATCGTTGCCTGACAGATACTGTGATGAGTATTCCTTGTCAGTTATAAAAAACTAGTGATCTAGGAGGAGGAATGAAAAGGTAATTTTGCTGAGTTAAGACGAATTAGCTTAGACCCCAAGGAGAGCAGATGTTGGCTCTGAGTTTTTAAATACCAGACTGGAAAGTCTTGTAGTATGCTGTCAGATTGTGTTATTCCAGGCTAGGCACTGCCCACTTTGCCCTCAAGCGTATTTCACAGTGAAAGCTCTACCTCCTGGTGTCTGTCTCATGGTGACACATAGACTAAATGGAACCTAGTAGGAGTCACACATAACATTGGTTCAAGATTCTCCATTAACTAATGGGAAGGAGCAGAGACAAGAAGTCCTTAGAAAGGAAGTATTCTTGAATTCTCGTGAAAAATACCAAATGTCCATTAAGGATGAAGCCAATTGATAATGATAACAAAAAATCCACTATTTTATTGATTTTATTTAATTTATTTATTCATTGGAGACAGAGTCTTGCCCTGTCACCTAGGCTGGAGTAGAGTGGTGCAATCTTGGCTCACTGCACCTCCGCCTCCTGGGTTCAAGTGATTCTCCTGCCTCAACCTCCCGAGTAGCTGGGATTACAGCCACCTGATACCATGCCTGGCTAATTTTTGTATTTTTAGTAGAGACGGGGTTTCACCATATTGGCCAGGATGGTCTGGAACTCCTGACCTCAGGTTATCCGCCCACCTCAGTTTCCCAAAGTGCTGAGATTGCAGGAGTGAGCCACCGTGCCCGGCCTTTATTTTATTTCATTCAATCAAAAATGTATCTGAAGTTTCTTCATAGTGTTTAAGTTATGTTCTGCCTATGAAAGAAAGAAAAAAGACTGGTTGGTTTCATCTTCATTAGTAGTTTCCTAAACCTAGAGAGGAATTTTAGATTCATGTTAGTTTTTATTAAATCCTTGGCTAGTTTATTCTGTAGAAAGGAAGAAAGTAGAGAATTAAACGTTTCCTGGACTGAAGGCTTCTTCTCTCATCTCGTCAAAGTCATTCTCCATCAAGCTTTGATCCGTTGCTGGCGATGAGCTGCGCTCCTTTGCCGGGGTAGATGCGCTCTTATTTTTTGAATTTCCAGCTTTTCTGCCCTGCTTTTTCCCATCTTTGTGGTTTTATCTGCCGCTGGTCTTTGATGATGATGGTGACGTACTGATGGGGTTTTGGTGTAGGTGTCCTTCCTGTTTGATAGTTTTCCTTCTAACAGTCAGGACCCTCAGCTGTAGGTCTGTTGGAGATTGCTTGAGGTCCACTCCAGACCCTGTTTGCCTGGGTGTCAGCAGCAGAGGCTTAGTTGAAAATGCAGAAATCACCGGTCTTCTGTGTCGCTCGTGCTGGGAGTTGGAGACTGGAGCTGTTCCTATTCGGCCATCTTGCTCCTCCCCCCAGCCTTGCCCTGGTTTATGGTGAAATTTTTTTTTTTTTAAATCTCAATTTCCAACCATCAAAACCAGAGTTTTCAAATGGCTTTGTAACCCTTCAACCTAAGACAAAGATCTTTATAATTAATTTTTTCATAGAAGAAAAATGACAAAATGGAAAATATTTCTGTTAAAGTCACTGTAGTACAACAAGCCATTAGGTTGTTTAGCTTTTCTATGGAGGAAGAAGACAGTGAATTAACTTTAGTTGCAATATGGGCCTAGATCAATTTTAAGAGGCTTACCAGGTGTATAATACCTTGAGTTCTAATGCTGATGCAAATCTCAAAACTCAGCCCTAGGACATTGCAGTCCAATCACCTGTCCTCTTTCCTTACAGTTCCTTTTCTGCAGAGAAAATCTACAGGACATTAGTGGTCACAAAGAGGGATTACACAAAGGATTGTTATTTAACATTCTAATTCACATAGAAACAGAGTATTTAATAAGCCAAGTATTAAGGGCATTGGCAAAACGTGTTTTGAAAACATATATATTCACGCACACAGTGATTACATTCTGCTAAAATACTGGAAGAATGATACGGTTATTTCTGTTTTGTGTAAGTGCTGGTTCTCATTAGGCTTTGAATAGGAAAAGTTTACAGTGTTTTACTTGTGACTATTAAATAGAACTGAAATATGGAGAATTAAAAGATATGCTTTTAATTTTTCTGACTTACAGTATCTTATAAGTTGTAAATTTAATGTTTAGGTTAATTTTTCATTTTTAGTGCTTCTGGTAGGCATTCTTCATATGATATTTTAATGGAAGGATGGGTAGAACAGCCCATTTTACAACTACTGAGCAGATGGATGAGAGAACTGTAGTGATTACTTCAATCACTTCACTTAACCATTGCCCAATTGAACTTCAGGGACCTACTGGTCTTCTAAGCTGCTTGTTGACTGACCCAAACATTTAGAAGTTATTTATGGTGGGCCTGCTCTTGTACTAAACACTATGCTAGGTGCTGAGTCACAAGAAGGACAAAGGAGACACTATGCCTGCTTTCATTAAGCTTGGAGTGGACAGATACTAAGCAAATAAGTATGGCATATAATGCACACACATTTTTGCCAAGTGCTTTAAAGGAAGGGCATGGGATGCTGTGGGAGTTATAAACAGGGGTCTCCAATGTGGAGAATGGATTGGGGGAGGTGGATTGGAGAATGAAGATCAGTTGGGAAGTCCAGAAATGAAGGCTAAAAGTGTTGTGCCAGGGGTTTGGGGATATAAAACTCTTCTGGGGCATTGGTATTTTAAAAGTGAAACTATTGGACCAAATTGAATCTCCAAATGAAATGGCAGAGTGAGAGGAGATATTCTGGGACAGGATAGTCTTCTCAGTGCCCTTGCCTACAGCTCCCTGGCTTACCCCACTCCAGGCCACCTGAATAACATGCATCCTACTTTCTTAAAAGTCACCCATGTCTGTCCTAGAAACAGATTCCTTAACCATTTTTATATCCTCCATGTAGATGAATGCTTCAGATCTATTCTCAGTTTTAAACTCAATTCTTAGCAAGCACTTGAAGTAAGCACCTTGGTCTTTCATAAAACCAGATTTCTTTCTTTTGTTTGGTGAAGACTCTCCCTGATGAACACCAATGCAAAAATCCTCAATAAAATAATGGCTAACCGAATCCAGCAGCACATCAAAAAGCTTATCCACCATGATTGAGTGGGCTTCATCCCTAGGATGCAAGGCTGGTTCAATATATACAAATCAATAAATGTGATCCAGTATATAAACAGAACCAAAGACAAAAACCATATGATTATCTCAATAGATGCAGAAAAGGCCTTTGACAAAATTCAACAGCCCTTCATGCTAAAAACCCTCAATAAATTCGGTATTGATGGAACGATCTCAAAATAATAAGAACTATTTATAACAAACCGACAGCCAATATCATGCTGAATGGGCAAAAACTGGAAGCATTCCCTTTGAAAACTGGCACAAGACAGGGATGCCCTCTCTCACCACTCCTATTCAACACAGTGTTGGAAGTGCTGGCCAGTGCAATCAGGCAGGAGAAAGAAATAAACGGTATTCAATTAGGAAAAGAGGAAGTCAAATTGTCCCTGTTTGCAGATGACATGATTGTATATTTAGAAAACCCCATGGTCTCAGCCCAAAATCTCCTTAAGCTGATAAGCACCTTCAGCAAAGTCTCAGGATACAAAATCAATGTGCAAAAATCACAAGCATTCTTGGCCGGGCGCGGTGGCTCAAGCCTGTAATCCCAGCACTTTGGGAGGCCGAGGCGGGCGGATCACAAGGTCAGGAGATCGAGACCACAGTGAAACCCCGTCTCTACTAAAAATACAAAAAATTAGCCGGGCGCGGTGGCGGGCGCCTGTAGTCCTAGCTACTCAGGAGGCTGAGGCAGGAGAATGGCGTGAACCCAGGAGGCGGAGCTTGCAGTGAGCCGAGATTGCGCCACTGCACTCCAGCCTGGGCAACAGCGTGAGACTCCGTCTCAAAAAAAAAAAAAAAAAAAAAAAAAAAAAAAAAAAAATCACAAGCATTCTTATACACCATAACAGACAAACAGAGAGCCAAATCATGAGTGAACTCCCATTCACAATAGCTTCAAAGAGAATAAAATACCTAGGAATCCAACTTACAAGGGATGTGAAGGATCTCTTCAAGGAGAACTTGTTTATCCATTTAACCTTTGATGGACAGTTGGGTTGCTTCCAGCTTTTGGTTATTGTGAATAATGCTGTTATGAACACGAGTGCATTGGCTTTTGTTTTTAAGCAACAATATACCTAAATGATTTTCATCTATGCATAATGAGTAAATTGTTAACAGAAAATATTGTGGAAAAAGAGATTCAGGGAACCTGCTTGCAATGCACACTATATCTTATATTTGATGTGTGACCTTCATCGAGGGATGTCCCTCTGTGGGCATCCGTTTCCTCACTTGTGAAAGCAGAATTGAGCTCCATCTCCACGGTCTGTGCATAATCCTAACCACCACTCAGGAAGTAATCCTACGATTATAGCAAATTAAGGGTTGGATTAATACGGATGCCGTATAATGTCTTTATTAACTGGACTGTCCTGGGTATTTAAATGACCTCATGAACATACGAGTTTTTGTTTTTTTTTTTTCCTTAATCTTCTCATCCTGGGAGAGAAGGGAAAATTAAGGTCGGCAACTTTCCAAAGGAATTTAGAAGTGGAAAAAAAGGAACCTTTTTCTATGTGGGAACCTATGAAAAGAATGTTAAGTGCTCTCCTCAGCTTCTTCTTGTGAAGTGACACACACTTAAGAGGGTCTGTCTAATAATAAAGCAATTTTCATTGGAATATAAGTGGAATCCTTCATCTCTGCCAAATGTAATTTAGAGAAATGGCTACAAAACACCTCAATTTAAAACATATTAGAGTCCTAGTTGTAGACCTGGCTAAGATCTTCATAACCTAAGAATGGTGTTAGATAAATGCCTTAGCTTTTGAATGACTGTGAAACATACACTCAACCTCTCTGGTGACCCAGAATATTAGATCCCCATTCTGTCTTGCATGCCATGCATGCAAGACAAATGGAGAGAGACTCATCTTTCCACAGGGCCTTAAAAACTCATATTTTTTTTCTTATAGGTTCATTTAGGGTTTGTCCTGTAAGGATGGTCCATATGGTTATTTACTAAGAATCTAATATAAAAGGGCCCTATCAGAAGCCCTCTCCAAATATACACAGAGAAGAGCTATCCTTCAAAATAAAATAGTCTGGTGGTTTAAATTGTCTTGTAAAAAGACACAAAATGTTGAGGAAGCCAGTTATTTGGCATATATGCTAACCTTCAATTTATGGAAGGTTTAGGTTCACCAGATAAGATGGAAGAAACCCAGTTTGAACATCAGATAAATAAGAAATACTTTTTTTTTTTAAAGTATAAGTGCGTAGGGCATACGTATACTTAAAAAGTATTTATTTTTCTGAAATTCAAATTTCAGGCATCTTGTATTTTTATTTGGTAAATCTAGCAGCCCTAACTGGATTGTGTGAAAAACATTGTAGACGTATTCAGTTTCAAAGACATCAGAACTCTCAAGAGAAAAGATTTATTATCTAAGAAGATCTCACAAACATATGTTCTCATTCAAATCATGCTTTACTGATGGAGACACAGAACAGTAACAGGCAAGACTTCTATATGGATTTGAAAATGAAGACTTTTTTAATGACTGAAAATCACAGTGCAATGGATAAAAATCAATATGCCTCCCAGCACTAAAATTTATCCGGAGTTAAGTGCGATAAAACCCAGGTAGCAGACTTAAAAGAATTGTACTATATTATCTTTTTCAAATTTTTATAAAAATCTATATTTGTGGAGTATTTGTCAACATGACTGCTGAAGAGAGATGTTTCTGTTCTATTAGCCCAGAGTCATATAGTAAACTAGAAAGAGGATAAAATCATTTTTAAATGGAGAAGATGGTTTTATGTGATGTAAAAATGTGTGGCAAATGGAAGAGTTGGGGGACAAATAGCATTTTTACCAATAATTGAAAGACACTCAAAACTACCTGAATAGGTGCCTCATGAGCAATTTGTTATTGTAGAAAGAACTTGTAATATTTGGCTGTGTCTGTGGACCAAGGTCCAACATTCCCCTCCACCTGTTTACAAGTCAACTCTTAAAAACTTGATCATACCAAACCAATGATGCATTCCATAGCCACAAGACGGTCCATTAGTAATTGGTGATGAGCCAGGACTCTACCAGACAATGTGAGATCTTCTGAGCCAAAAAATACAATTAAACCAAAAAGAGACTCTTTTAACTGCCCAGGGCTGCATTACTGGAAAACTGCAGGCTCCCAAGCATCACAGGGAAGGAGGAAGGACCCTGTTCTTTCTGAATGCCAACTAATCCAGATGGCGCAGTGCTGATGGGAACAAGGGCTTGATCTTTAAATGTTTATTGGTCAGTTATTTCCAAGAGAAAAGCTAGCATCTATTTCCAGCAGAAAAACTCTAATCCATTTCCCCATCTCATAAATGAAATGAGATGTTGAAGAAGACTGACCCAGTAATGAATACTTCACTGGGTAGCCATTGTCCTCTGGTAGAACTAAAGCTACTTCTCCAGTCTAGATCTGCTTTCTATTTGGAAATAATATAATGAATGAATAAAATAATGAATCCCTTTCTCTTGGGAGTTCTGAAAAGCTTTTATGTATTTTTTCTGGAAGGGTGAGGAAAGGGAGATGACCTCCATTGTCCTTCTCAAGATCTAAAAAGGGAGCAGGTGCTTTCTCACTTTCCCTCCCATGCCTTTGATGAGAAAATACAATTGGCTGATCAAGTCAAACACGGAGGAGTCAAACAAGGAGAAGTCATCCTCAATTCCTCCTTCACTTATAAACCTCTCATTCAATCAGTCTCCACATCATCTTATTCTCCCTCCGAGATTCTCCCAGATACAACTATTCCTTCCCACCTCACCATTGTCTGACGTGAGGTCTTTCACTCCTGTGTGGCCTGCCTTCAGCCATCTCCTCATTGGTCTCCTTCCCCTTAACTGTCCCCCAGCTTTGTGTACTTTGCACTAGATCGTTACTAAAATTATATTTCTAAAATGGAGACTGGATCATTAGATCCATTTTATTCATGATGGGTTCAAATTACTTAGCCTGATTATGGAGCCCTTGCTTAACCTTTGCAGCATATTCTCTAACAATACTCTCATCCCTGAATGCTATGTTTCCAGTATTCTGCACATGTTCCCTCATGTGAGGTCTTCCATGCACAGACCTACCAGCGCTCTGAATCCATTCTTCAACACTCAAACCAACACAGAACTCCCGGCCGTGTGCGGCTGCAACTCTCTATACAGTGACCTTGCATCTCTCTTATGGCTCTTGGATTGTTTTAAAACTATTTGTACCACACTATCCATCACGGGCCTTCTGAAAGGGTTTGCCATGATCAACCAATGAACCCTAATTGTTTCTTATGTTCTCTCTTAAATGTCAGCTTGGCAATAAGAAGCGTTGAAAGGACATTTTGTGTATGCCTACTTAATTCTCGTCTGCCTTCTCACCTCTCCGAGCCCTTCCCCAGGTCCCTCCCTTGCCTCCAGAATAAAAATGTGAACAAGAATGTCCTGCAGATTCCGTTAGGAGTGCCCTTACCACCTCAACACCTCTTGCCCCTGCCCCATGCACCAATTCACATCCCCATTACCAGGCTGTGCAATCTGAGAATTGAGTTGGACAAGGGCAAGGCATCCTTTGCCTGCGGGGAGGATGTGACCAAATTCTGTTAAGCATCACTGTTGGAGTGAGCAGGAAGGATAATTTCTATACAAGCCAATGGTATGGAAACTAAGGGAAATCAGTAGTCTAAAGCTATGGGTGGGAGGAAGCTAGACAGGTTGGTAGTTCCTACTGCTTTTGAGAACTGTGGAGGCTCAGACACTGTTAGTGTAGGAGCTATTACTGATGGTAACTTGGGCTGGATACCTTTGAGGGTAACCCATTAGGCTGGCAAACATGATTTTCTGCCTCCATCTCAGTCACTGTCATCAATTTTATCTGTACTTTAATGAAGTCAGAGCTTCCTCTAGGGAAGGTCCAGAGTCCACTTACTCTTGTGAAATAAAAACAAGACCTTAAGTTACTTTTCTGCAAATTCTGCATTTTCTCTTAGAAACATGGCCTAATGAATAAACAGATCATATATCTTTCAGTATCAGACCACCTGTTCTCTGAAGTTTAGAATGGAATGTAAAAGGTGCTCACTGCAATATCATGCTGCAGATAAAAAGAAAACAGCTGCAACACATCTTTATGAGTTTTCCAGGGAACCAGGCTTAATAGTACGTTTTATGCAGCATTTTTAATGCTAAATTAACTACCTCATTTGTAGGAACTGGAGCTTTTAAACACAGGCAGGGAGGCCCCATTTCTCTGTGTAACCTGGTCCTGGAGGACCAGTAATGCACTCTGCACCCCGAATCCCCTGTGCAGGGGAGGAGCTGCTCTTGACAAATTTCTTGCCTAGCTCAGGACTACAGGAAAGGCTGCGAAAACAGGAAGATAATGGATGAGCCAGATTCCACAGCAGAATCTACCAAGTACACCCTAACCGCCCCAGGATCAATCTGTTAGTTCCCTGAAAACTTCATCACATGGGTGAGCCTTTCCAAAGACCATTGACTTTGTGATATGTGCAATGACCTCATATCTTGTGAAATCTGGATGACAGAACTGTGGCTCTAACTACTCCACATGGCTGTGTGTGCATTTGGCCTTGTCTAGTTTAAGGAAATGTGGATTCCATGACTGGAGGGCAGGTTATCAAACTTAAAACAAATTCATTCAAAGTTTTATAGAGGCTTATCTCAGAAATATCACACATTCAGTGCTGGACCACTGCAATAAAGCAAGTAACATGAAATTTTTGGTTTCCTAGTGCATATAAAAGTGATATTTATGCTATATTGTACTCTATCAAATGTGCAATAATAGCATTATATCTGAAAAACAATGTACATACTTTAGTTTAAAAGCCATTTATTGCTTAAAAATGCTAATGATCATCTGAGACTTCAGCGAGTCCTAATCTTTTTTTCTGGTGAGGGTCTGACCTCCATGTTGATGGCTGATCAGGATGGTGGTTACTGAAGGTTGGAGTGCCACGGCAATTTTTAAAAATAAGACACTGAAGTTTGCCACGTTGATTGACTCTTCCTTTCATCAAAGATTCTCTGTAGCATGCAATGCTGTCTGATAGCATTTTACCCATAGTACAACTTATTTCAAAATTGGAGTCAGTCCTGTCAAACCCTGATACTGTTTTATCAACTAAGTTTACGGAATATTCTAAACCCTTTGATGTCATTTCAACAACGTTCACAGCATCTTCACCGGGAGTGGATTCCAACCACTTTCTTTGTTCATCCTTAAGATGGAACTCCTCATCTGTTAACATTTTATCATGAAACTACAAAAATTCAGTCACATCTTCAGGCTCCTTTTCTATTTCCAGTTCTCTTGCTATTTCTTCCACATCTGCATTATTTCCTCCTCTGAAGTCCTGAACCCTTCAAAGTTATCTGTGAGAGTTGGGATCAACTTCTTCCAAACTCCTGTAAATCCTGATATTTTGACCTCCTCCCATGAAGCACAAATGTACTTAATAGCATCTACAATGGTAAATGCTTTCCAGAAGGTTTTCAGTTTACCTTGTCCAGATTCATCAGAGGAATCACTATGGCAGTAATAACCTTATGAAATGCATTTCTTAAATAATAAGACTGGAAAGTTGAAATTACTCCTTGACCCATGGGCTGCAGAATGAATACTGTGTTCGCAGGCACGAAAACAACATTCACATTTTTGTACATCTCCACCATGGATCTTGGGTGACCAGGCATATTGCCAATGAACAGTAATACTTTGAAAAGAATCTTTTTTTTCAAAGAAGTAGGTCCCAAGCATGGGCTTAAAATATTCAGCACACCGTGCTGTAAACAGATGTGCTTTCATCCAGGCTTTGCTGTTCCATTTCTAGATCACAGGCTAGTAGATTTAGCATCATTCTTAAGGGTCCTGGGAGTTTCAGAATGGTAAATGAGCACTGGCTGCAAAGTCACCCAGCTGTATTATCTCCTAACAAGAGAGCCAGCCTGTCCTTTGAAGCTTTGAAGCCAGGCACTGCCTTCTCTCTAGTAATGACAGGCCTAGATGGCATCTTTTTCCAATAGAAAGCTGTTATATCTCCACAGAAAACCTGTCATTGAGTGTAGCCACCTTCATCAATGATCTTCTGGATAACTTGCTGCAGCTTCTACTTTAGCACATTGACTTCAGCTTACGCTTTTACCTTATGGAGATGGTCCTTTCCTTTCCTTTCCTTTTTCCTTTCCTTTTTCCTTTCCTTTTTCCTTTCCTTTTTCCTTTCCTTTTTCCTTTCCTTTCCTTTCCTTTCCTTTCCTTTTCATTTCCTTTTTTGAGATGGAGTCTCTCTCTGTCACCCAGTGTGGAGTGCAGTGGCACAATCTTGGCTCACTGCAACCTCCGCTTCCCGGGTTCAAGCGATTCTCCTGCCTCAGCCTTCTGAGTAGCTGGGATGACAGGCGCCCACCACCACACCTGGCTAATTTTTTATATTTTTAGTAGAGATGGGGTTTCACCGTGTTAGCCAGGATGGTCTTGATCTCCTGATCTTGTTATCTGCCCACCTCGGCCTCCGAAAGTGCTGGTATTACAGGCGTGAGTCACTGCTCCCGGCTGGCTTTTTTCTTTAAATCTCATAAGCCAACCTCTGTTAGCTTCCAACTTTTCTTTTGCAGCTTCCTCACCTGTAGCCTTCATGGAATTTAACAGTTAGGGCCTTGCTCTGGATTAGGTTTTGGCTGAAGGGAATGTTATGACTGGTTTGATCTTCCATCCAGACCACTCACACTTTCTCCACATTGGCAATAGGTCTGTTTTGCTTTCTCATCATTCATGTGTTCCCTGAAGTAGCACTTTTGTTTTACTTCCTTCTCCTTTGCATTCATAACTTGGCTACCTGTTTCACACATGATGTCTAGCTTCTTCAGCTTTCGACATACCTTCTTAACTCAACTTAGTCATTTCTAGCTTTCAATTGGTTGAGAGAAGTATGACTCTTTCTTCCACTTAAACACTTGGAGACCCCTGTAGAGTTGTTAATTGGCCTGCTTTCAGTGTTACTATGTCTCAGAGAAGAGGGACACCCTAGAGGGAGAGAGGTAGGGGAACAGTTGGTAAGCGGGGTAGTCAGGACACACATGACATTTATCAATTAAGGTTGCTATCTGTTATGGGCATGGCTCGTGGTGCCCCAAAACAATTACAGTTGTAACATCAAAGATCACTGATCACAGATCACCAAAACAGGTGTAATAATAATGAAAACATTTAAAATATTTCAGAAATAACCAAAATGGGACACAGAGACCTGAAGTGAGCACAAGCTGTTGGACAAATGGTGCTGAGACTTGCTCCGTGTAGTGTGGCCACAAACCTTCAACATGTGCATTATCCGGAAAGTACAGTAAGGCAAAGCACAATAAAACACATGGTATGCTTGTATCGCCAAATCCCAGTGGGAATGACCCTGAGTGGCACTTCCAAAATGTCCTGGAAGTGTGGCTTCAGACCAAGCTTCAAGCAGCCCTTAGGATTTCCAAGTCTTTACAGGTCTCATTGCATAATATGAATGTGTGTATGTATGTGTCCCCATGTGAATGCATGCATGTGCATATTCGTGTGTGTGCATATGTGTTTGTGTGTGTTCACATGTGTGTGTGTATACACACGTATATGCGTGCAGGTGTGTATTGAAGATGTGTGTGTGAATGCAGGTGTGCATATGTGTACACTTGTGTGTGTGCAAGTGTGAATTGCAGGTGCCCGTGTGAGTGCAGGTGTGCATATGTGTACAGGTGTCTGTGTGCAGGTGTGTATTGCAGGTGTGTGTGTGATGTGCAGGTGTGTATATGTATAAAGTTGTGTGTATGTATACAGTTGTGTATGTGTGCAGGTGTGTATTGTGTGTGTGTGAATGCAGATGTGCATATGTATCAATGGGTGGATGAGTGTAGGTGGGCATATGTATACAGGTGTATGTGTGAATGTAGGTGGGCATATGTGTATAGTGTGTGTGTCTATACAGTGTCTACACAACTGTGTGTGTGAGTTCAGGTGCGCATATGTGTATAGGTGTGTGTGTGAGTGTGGGTGGGCATTTGTATACAGGAGTGTGTCTATACAGCTGTGTGTGTGAGTGCAGGTGTGCATATGTGTATAGTTGTTTGTGTGAGTGAAGATGTGCATATGTGTATAGCTGTGTATATGAGTGCAGGTGTGCATTTGTGTACAGGTGTGTGTGTTTAAAGGTATGAGCATACTGTAGTTGAGGGGAGAACAGGACGAGAAGGAAGCTGACAACTTGTCACTCACTGCATTAGTCAGAGCAGTTATTTTTAATCACTTTACATATGTATTTGAAATGTGCAATTTTGTTTCAATTAAGGGCTCTAGCGCTTAAAAGAAGGAAGAAAATACAGGAAAGAGAAGAGAAGGATGGACAGAAAGATAAGAGGAAATGGGAGAATGAGAAAGGGAAGAAAAATAGAAGAGAGAAAAAAATCATCTTAAAGGGAAAAGAGGGAACGGTTTTATCTCACGTTCTACTCTCAGATAAACTTCCAGAATTCACCCCTCTGAGTTTGGCTCAGTAATGTCTCCTGGGGTGGGGAGAGATGAAATGACCTCAGCCCAGAATTCCTGAGTGCGTATATCCAAATTATCATCCAAAGATCATGGAGGACTGGACACAGTGACTCACACCTATAATCCCAACACTTTGGGAGCCCAAGGCAGCAGGGTCACTTGAGCCCAGGAGTTCAGGACTAGCCTTGGAAACACAGTGAGACATTGTCTCTACTAAAAATGAAAAAAAAAAAACCAAAAAAACAAAAACTGGGTGTGGTGGTGTGAGCCTGTAGCCCCAGACCCTCAGGAGGCTGAGGTGAAAGGAGTTCAAGGTTGCAGTGAGCCATGACTGTGCCACCACACTGTAGCCTGGGTGACAGAGCAAGACATTGTCTCAAAACAAAAACAAAAACAAAAAATGGAGATGTTTACAAGGTGCATGGAACTGGGCTCCAGAGTGGGAGAAGGAATCATCTCCCAGTAGAACTTCCGGCTTTCTCAGAGGAGTGGCTGTGAATCCCCCTGTGGCGTGTCCTGGAGCCCTCACTTCCATCTCATGCAGCTGTCCCATGCCAGGCTGAGTGCTGTCCCACCTAGGAAGAGGCTAGGAATGGGTACAATTGGAGAACCTGATAGCCCACAGACATGCCCCATTTGAAAGGAAAAGCTTATTAATATATTTAGCAATAGGATTTAGGGAGGAGTTAATCATAAAATCCTTTGAGGCTATGAGGGATAAGATCAGGGTAGAGAATGACAGTGATTACCTTTACTGAAATTTGCATAAATGAAAGTGTCATCATCAAACAGAAACGTAGTACGCTCTGCTAGCAAGCTTTGGGCTGATGGGTGCGTCTGGAGTCAGCTCTATTCCAAGGAGGCTTTCCATGGCATTCCAGGCCATCTGAATCTGGAAATTCTCACTCGTCAGTGCTGCTTCAGGATGCAGTCCGCTACTCCCAGCCTGGGAACAGAACTGCGTGGATCCCCAGAGAGTTGAGAACCTAGTTGCTACGCATTGATGACTTTGTATTTAACAGGAATCCTTTCCCACTGAGACTTGTCCAACAAGAAAAACCCTCGGAAGAACCAGATTGGGTTAGTGAAGAACAGACAGTTCACAGTCGTCTGATGAACTTTGCAGGCCAAAGTGTCAGCTCCAGCCTTAAAGAGTAATGCATATTGATTGTTCACTTCAAGATGGAGACTCATTTACTGTAGATGGGAAGGCAAATGCTTTTCCTCCTAATTTTAGTTCAAAGCTAGATTAGTTTACTTGTTATTCCTGCATGTATGTGAAGATTCATTTTTTTCCTAAGGAGTATATAGCATGAACACCATCTTGGCCCCCATTCCAAAATCTAGACTTGAAAATCAACTCAAGAAAAGTTATCTCTTGTCTTTGCTCTCATTCTTCTTCTAATCCCATCCAAGTCCACAAGAGGATTTCAAACTTTGACTGTGAATCTTTATTGAGCCAGCCTATATAACTTCTGTCCGAATAGGGGAATAATCCACTGTACAGATAATGCCTAGTTTGGAGCAAGATCACAATAGCCCATGGCTCCAAGCGTGCTAGGCTTATAGGAATGGAGTGGGTGGAGTGAAGAGGGACTTGATATTCTGCTCTGTTTGTCTTCCAGATAGCAAAGGCTGCATTAGCCCTTGTAAACAACTCACAACTATTTCTTCTTCTATTTTATAAACCCCATGAGGGACAAAAATCCCATCCTCTGGAATAGTTCTGAGCGTCAGAGGCTGGCACCACCCAACACAACTGTCCGGGCTGACACTGATCCCAGAGAGAAAGCCAAGCACAGCCTTTGGTCTGATGAAGTGCCTGTCTGTGGAGTTCACACGCCTATGATGTTTTATAGATTTAAAGTGCTTTTGGGTTCATTTAATTCTCACAACTTAGTGTCATTGTTGCCATGTCTGTGTCAGAGACTGCGAAAATGAGACTCAGGGAGGCTGGCTCACGTGAGTGCATCACAGGGCAATCAGCAGGACGAGCTTAAGCTCGGGTCCCCTGATTGCAGAGCCCAGGTCCTTTTCCACAGCCCCAGAATGTTGGCCGTCAACAGAAAGATATGTGAGGCCCATAAATGCCTCTTTTCAACTCAACAGTATTTATTGATGGCCTCCCCTGTCCTGCTCTGAGCTGGGGTGTGGGGCGTGGGGACTGCACACCCATGGAACAGAAAGCCTTGTCTCTCAGAGAGTCACTGATGGGAGGGAGAGACAGTCCAGTAGACAGCCATTAGCATCCAGGCCTAAGTGCTGCCATGGGCTTAGTCAGGGGACGGGGTGCTACACCCCTCGGACCTCAGGGAGGAAACCTCCCTCCACTCGGGACTCCCAGCCCCGCAGAGCCTCACAGAGTTGCATGTAGTGCAGGTGCTTAAGAAGCACTAGCTGACAAGGGAATCTACAATCAGCCAGAAGAAATGAGACCCTGTGATTGGTATTTGAGAACAGTTTCCTTTCAGGGTTTTTTTTTCTTTAGGATTAAAATCTTAGAGTTAGTTGTCTAAAAAAAAGTTAAATATTTTATGTGTCTCTCTCCTTGGATTGTGAACTCCTTGAGGTTACTCTCTCACCACCCAGAATAGCACCATAAAAGCACAATAAATATTTCATAAGGTTCTATATTAGGTTGCCAATGCCCGAAAATGGCTCTCCCTACTTGCCCGATAATAGGCCTGGGAACCAGTCGGAGGAAGCCCCTCTTCTCCCTCTGCCTCGGCTGCTGCTCCCCCAGCCAGAACACTGAAAGGCCAGGTTGTGCTGTGCCAAGGGAAGCTGAATCATTTCAAAGACATGAGTTAGGTTTCCCTCCTCTTTTCCCCATCTATAGCTTCAAACCTAAATAAAATTTTAGGCTCAGAATTGTTGAGATCATCTGGTTGCAACTTAATGAAGACAGTGAAGCCCAAAATGAGAAGGGCAAGTAACATTAACCATAGGAAGGTTTTATTTACTGCTATTATTAGGTGAGTTTCTGAAATAGAATGAGGATTGTGGATTGGAATTAATGGAAAACACTAGAAGGAACCACCATTTAAATGAAATCACAAAAGACTCAAGCTAAATGTTATGCACATTACTTGTCTGTGAGTCATATCCCCACCATGATGCAGCATTTCTCGCTTGCTGAAATTGAAAGGAAATAATACACACATACACACACACACACACACACACACACATTATCTACCTACCTATCAATAATCCATTTTTCTAGCTAATCTATCTATCTAGTATTAGAAAGGGAAAAGTAGTGCTAACCAAAGCCCCAAATTTCCTGAAGAGGACTGGAATTGCGCTATAACATTTTCAGGGGTATCTAACACCATGTCAATTCTTCAGGGTTTTACCTACTCACAAAAAGGAAATTTGTCCAACACTCGGATATATTGTACCGTTATTTATATTCATCAAAGAGATTGCCTTGGCTCTTGTTTTGTCCTGATAATGTCTTAACATTGCTCTCTCCTTTTGTGCAATTTGTAAAAAAAGATGATATTTTATTTCTTAAATTGTATTTATATATACAAAAGCTAAAGCTATTACAAAATCCTGGGATTCATTTTCGTTACTAGGGACCTAAATAGCTAAAGGTTTTTTTAATTTTAAAAACAGGTTGTAATTATTTCTTAATAGATAATATAAAAATTATTTAAAACTCCAAGAACTTGTTTTAATAATCACTATAGATCTAGATATCTTTATCCTAAGGTGTTCATTAAATGTTGTTAACATAAAGCTAGATAGCTAGCAAAATATCATGTAATTTGATAGCCAGGACTTCAAATATTCAATAATACTATAATGTGGCCACAAACCTAAGATTCTCTAAGTGTTGGTTTAAACCAACAGGAACTTGATTCTCTGTGTCTTCCCCCACATTTGGATCCTCAGAGTCTCTTTTCTCCATCTTTACGTCCCTTTGTTTTATTCCCACTTGTAAGCCAGAACATGTGATATTTGATTTCTACTTCTTCATTAGTTCACTTAGGATCATGGCCTCCTCCAGCTCCATCCATGTGTTTGCAAAAGACATGATTTTGTTCTTTTTTGTAGATGCATAGTATGGTGGGAGACAGGTGAGGAATGAAAAATTACCTGCTTGGTACAATGCTCAATACTTGAGTGGTGGGTACACCAGAGGCCCAGTCCCCACCATTACAAATGTAATGCCCATGTAACAAACAAGCACATGTGTCCCCTGAATCTAAAATTATATTAAATGAAACTTAAAAAAGAAATGGGGAATATCTTTGAATTTCAAACCTGATACTGAGGTAGGAATTAGGCAGGATTGGTTTTGCAAGGTACAGGTCACAAAGACCCCGCTGATAAAATGATACGTGGTAAAGACGCCAGCCAAAACCTGCCAAAAACCAAGATGGCAAGGAAAGGGACCTCTGGCCGTCCTGACTACTCTTTATACAGCAATTATAATACATTAGCATATTAAAGGAGACTCCCACCAGTGCCATGACAGTTTAGGAATGCCATGGCAACCTCTGGAAGTTACCCTAGGTGGTGTGAAAGGAGGAGAAACCCTCAGTTCCAGGAATTGCCTTCTTTTTCCCAGAAAACTCATGAATAATCTACCCTGTGGTTAGCATATAATCAATAAATAACCATAAAAGTAACCAACCAGTAGCCCTCGGGCAGTGCTGCCTACAGAGCAGCCACCTTTTTATTCCTTTACTTTCTTAACAAATTTGCTTTCACTTCACTCTGTCCACCAACACATGAAATTTTTCCTATGAGAAGCCAAGAAGCCAGTTTTGGGGTTCTCCCTGCGACAGCACCACCACAAATGTGTATCTTCCAAGACATTCAAAGGAGAGATGCATAGAAGCTGAACTAGTTAACATAGGCTGCTGTGGGTTCCTTCCTCCTCTGTAGCTGTTGGAATCTCTGGGTTCTGTTGATGGAACAAGGAGGGAATATTCTCAGAGTACAAAGAGAAGCTGTTCTGCTCCCAAAGTTTCTAATCACTCGTACTGGAGCTACCTTTCATTTTTCAACAAAGCACCTATGCATAGAATTCCCATTTTTAAATAGGGCTTTCTAAGATTTTGTCTTTTTTATTCTGTTGATTTTACTTTGTTGCTTTTACAAGACATATTTTTAACATCACTCAGTTCTGGTAAGTGGCAAATATATTATCTCATCTGGGTTGTCCAGGCAATTGTCACTGCCTGAAAATAAATAAGAGAGAAATTTGCATAGTAATAAGGGTATACAGACAAAAATAATTGCAATTTATCTTCACGACAAATGGATCAGTTATCAACCCAGGAGGAGGGAATAGGAATCATCCCCCCTGATATTGAAAGGCAAATAAAGAGCTGGCCTGTTAGAAAATATAATATTTATGATTGAAATTCTCATAATAGTTCTGAGTATGGATAATTTCAGAGTACATTTGGGAAAACATCCGTAGGATAACAGTGTTTAACTGTTTTATAATTGCTTTGGAACTAAATAGAATCTGGCGCTAATGTTTTTATTAATAAAGGAAAGGTTAAACATGAGCAAATAGCCATCATTGTTCATTAAAAATGCCAACCATGAGAAATTCTTGCAATGGCTAAAGGTATTAATGATGGAGTGCAGAGTTTTTTTTTCTCCAATGGAAATTTTCAAAGGTTCAGGTCACAATGACTTGAGATTTTGAGGTAGAAGTTTAGGTATATCAAGTATTCATTGTTCATCAGGGGTTCATATGGCTTGGTGAGTACTCAAGTCATAAAGGCTCGGGAGCAGATTGGTATATTCAGGAGCAGTGCCATCTTGCACTAAAGGCATATAACACTTGTTGCTGGGAAAGAGGAAATGTGAGAACACGTCATTCCAGCATTTATTCGTAAAAATGCTGTGTCGCTTTACACTGCTCTCCAGTTTACCATGAGACTCGGCACTCAACTCCCTTTCCCTTCCCTTTCACCTTGAAATATCTTGTAGCTCAGATGTTCATAAACCTTGGAACCACCTTAACACAGACAGAAATTGTTTAAAGAACTGAGATTCCTTCTAGTTCTGAAAGATATCGAAGTTTCTGAGTCTACTTGGACAAATGACTTCTTTCACAAGGATCTGCCTCATTCCTGTAAACTGAATTCATCTGTCGTCCGACTTCCCCACCACTCCAGTGTAGTTCCTGGGCCAGCTGCCTCAGCATCACCCCGGAGCTCATTTGAAATGCAGATCCTCAGGCCCATCCCAAACACACTGAATCCAAATCTTTGTTTTAAGAAGATCCTCTGCAGATTCATATTACATGCATCTGAAAGTTTGAGAGGTATTAGCCTACTTGACCTCCTAGATTCTGTGCATACATCCAACTTGACCACCAAAACTCTGCTTTGCTTTCTAACAAGGGCCCTTGCCTGTTGGCCCCCACATGCCTGGGTTCCTTTGGGCCCAGTAACTGCAGGGAAATGGATGTTCTTCTAGTTGTGGACCAAGCCTTCCCTGTTTTTATTTCTCTACTTAACTGCTATAACTCTTTCAGTCCTTACATACACCTGAATCCTAATGATTTGCAACCCTATTGAAGGCGTACCCATGAGGTGTTGTGGCCAAGGGAACATAGTCCAGTAACTGAAGAGTAATTTCAACATGAATTAAACTTTTTTTTCTCAAATATCAAGAAGTGATCACATTTTAAAATTCCTTTTTTTTCTCTCACATCTACTTTCTTCACATTCCATGGTACTTCCAACTCTCCCTCATACTTTCTGAAAAGCTGCTCAACCTAAAACTTCTTCCACAGCCCTAGATTGCCTATGTCTCCCTTTAACCTCTTTTCTTGTCCCTTAATTCTGCATCTAGAAGGATGAAGAAACCAGTTGGCTGAGAGGGAACCCTTCTTGAAAGGGATGGGGACAGGCGGTGTTACTTACCACTATACTAATGAGGAGGTTCCTAAAGAAATTAAAACTGAGATTACTATATGACTCAGCAATGGGAGATGAAATCATCACCTTGTAAAGATACCTACACTCCCATGTTTACTGCAGCATTATCACGATAGCTAAGAGATGGAAACAAGCTAACTGTCCATTGAGGAACGACTGGATAAAGAAACCGTGGTATGTATATATATACAACAGAATAATTCAGCTCTAAAAAAGAACAGGACATTTCCATTTGTCACAACAGGGATGAATCTGGAGGACATTATGTTAAGTGAAATAAGCCAGACCCAAAGAAAAACATTGAATGATCTCACTCATATGTGGAATCTAAAAAAAAAAAAAAAATCAAATACACAGAGAGAGAGAGAGAACAAAACAGTGGTTACCAGGGACGGAATGGGTAGAGTGGAAATGGAAAGATATAGGTCGGAGGATACAAAGTAGCTGATATGTAGGATGAACAAGTCTAGAGATTTAATGTATAACATGAAGACTACAGCTGATAGAATTGTGCCATATTTGGGATTCATGCTCAATGAGCAGATTTTAACTGCTCTTGCCACAAAAGCAAAAAAGGGTCACTATGTGAGATGATAAATATGATCATTTGTTTTACTACAGTAGCCATTTTACTATTTATATGTATCCCATAACATCATGTTGTATACCTTAAATGTACACAATTTATTTTTTAAAAAGAAAGGGATGGGGAGGGAAGGAACGGAATGAACAAGGACCATGGTGCAGAGAAATCTTGGGAGACTTGCTTGTTAATAAATTCTCCCTGTCTCACGTGCCTATTCAGTGTCTGCATTTCTTGCTTGTGTGTGGTCTGTGGCAGAGACGGCTAGCACCCATGAGATTTCAGTTCTCCTTTTCTTCCTGAGCATTCAGCTGAAATACATTTCTCAGCCTCCTCGATTCTAGGTGAGGGCAGGTTCCTTCCCCTATATTGGCTGTTCCTTCCCCTATATTGCCTGCCCAGTGAACGACAAAGATATCCATGCTGTATTTAACTCCAATTTTGATTTGAGAGTCAAAATAAACTTGTGGTCCTCTGGTTCACTTTTGGCTGGTCACCAGGTTCTGTTGATTCTTTCTTCCAAATATCTCTTGAATCCCT
This sequence comes from Macaca nemestrina, assembly GCF_043159975.1. Lineage (NCBI taxonomy): Eukaryota > Metazoa > Chordata > Mammalia > Primates > Cercopithecidae > Macaca > Macaca nemestrina. The sequence goes on from NC_092143.1 coordinate 76,353,750, forward strand.
TCCCCTCTATCCTATCCCTAATGCCACTGCCTCAGTTCAGAGTCTCGCTGCTTCTCACCTAGATCCGTGCTTCTCAAACTTTAGCATGTGTCAGAATCACACAAAGCGCTTGCAAAAGCACAGATTTCTGGGTCCCACTCCAAGAGATTCCGATTCAGTAGGTCTAGGGTGAGCCTTGTTCTATGCATTTCTAACCATCTCCCAGGTGATACTGTTGTTGCTGGTCCATGGTGCACACTTTGATCAGAATCCGTGTCACCTGGTGCAGCTCAGCCCAGATGCCTGCTCAAATCTCCTTACACAGCACACACCTCAGTCCCCTTGCTCTCAGTCAACAAAGCCGCTTGAGGAAGCCTCATCATGGCCCTGCCAAAGATGCCTTTTGTGAGGATTCAGTCACCTCAGGAGGGTGCCAGCTCTGGTCTAGCTAAGAACCCATGACATGCTGGGCCTCCTAGAGCAATGGGGAAGACAGATTTCTTCCAACTGTTTCAGCTCTATCTGCATGCAGGATCTTATCAGTTCTCTTATAACAAAAATCCTACCCAGTTAAAATACCTGTTACAAAATACTGTGATGGAAAGAGGATAGAAAATGGAATCAGTGTTACAGAATGGACCAGTACTTATTAGGAAGCAGGTCTCACAGCAGGAGGTGAGTGGCAGGCAAGCCAGTAAAGCTTTGTTGGTAGTTACAGCCACTCCCCTTCACTCCCATTACCGCCTGAGCTCCGCCTCCTCTCAGATCTGCTGTGGCATTAGATTACCATAGGAGCACAAACCCTGTTGTCAACTGCGCATGCGAGGGATCTAAGTTCATGTCCCTTGTGAGAGTCTAATACCCACCCTATCCCTTCCCATAGGTCCGTGGAAAAGTTGTCTTCCACCCAACCAGTTCCTGGTGCTAAAAAGATTAGGGACCAGTGCCCTAGAAAACCGCTTCTCAGGGGATCCTTGGTCCTTGTAAGGTCCTACTGGTCCTACTGAAAAGTCCTGACTGAGTAAATGCCCAACAGAAGCGGGACACAAACCAGGAAAAACCTAATGGTTTGCATTAATTATTCTTTGTGGAAAAAAATGCTTCTATAGGGACTGTAGCAGAAAATTATAAATAAATTGTTATGATAATAAAGTAAGACTAGAGAATGCAGTGTCTAAATTCATGCTTCTTTGTAGGAAGATGGAATGATGCAGGGCTTAAGAATATGGGCTTTAGATTCACACAAACTTGAGTTCAAATCTCAATCATATCACTTAGTCATGTAGAGTCAGTTATTTAACTGCTCTTAGACTCAGTTATTTCATCTCTAAAATTGAGCTAAGATCACCTACTCTTAGAATTGTTGTTAGCATCAAGTATATCTATGCAAGTCTCCACGTGTATGATTTATCTTCATATATGTCCTATATATCTCCATATCTATCTCCATGTGGATATTCCCCGTATCTCCACATATGTATTACACATAAACCATACACATACACACACACACATATGTATACAGACACATATATACATATGTTAGTAGTATACTGCCTGGCATATAGTAAATGTTCCATAAACGGTAGGGGTAGTACTAGTGTATGATTATTAATAAAGAATGAGATAGAATGACCAACCTAAACCTCTAAAACTTGAGAAATAACTTTCCTTACTGATGCTTCATCTTGTTGGTTCTTGTTATATTTCCCTAAGCACACCAGTAAGTCATTTATTTATTATGTACTGTGCGCCAGCCATTATGAATACAAAGCCATGTGAGGCATAATCCAGGCTCCCTTTATTTCTAACTCTTTACTCTCATTCCCCTTAACTCCCCATCAAATTTTTTCTCCTTGATTTGAATGAGGTGAAACTGCTGGTGAGTAGCACTGGGACTCTCCTGATTCGGACATAGAAAAGTGTCAGCTTCTCTTGCTGATATTTCTTTACATGGCTCTGCCATCTTGCAGTGTAGCTTTTGCTCAATCACGTCTGGTGCAGCCTTATCATGTCTTTGCAAGCAAGTAATTTCTGCAAAAGGTATATCATCTCTCCTTGAGTGATTTCCTTATCCCATCGCTGCCTTTTTCATCAATTCTTCCTCTTGAATTTTGAAGAGACTCTCTGCTCTGCCATATCTGTCTCATGGTGATATTGCTGTCGATTTGGGTCCACAATGTTTGGAACTTCCTTGTCCTTGTCCTTGTCCTCAGGTTGTTAACTCATTATATTCTGCCTCTGACACAGCTGTTCTGTGGGTTTCGTCTGAAGGCTCACTTCCTTCTGGAAATGGTACTGACATTCTTAGTCAAACCATTCTCATCAGTGCTTGGGTCTTGGTTCTTTGAGATGCTCTCCTTTAGGAATAGATTCTCCCCACTTCAATGCTGTTCTTGCTGCCCAGTGTAATCTTTACTGCACTTTCACTTGTACTTACGGCAATGCTGTTTTCTTCTCCAAAATGATTGTCTTCTCTTCTAGGCATTTTAATATTTTCATTTTTTTCCTTTCCAACTTCTAGTTTAAGTTCAGGGGTACATGTGCAGGATGTCAGGCTTGTTACATAAGTAAATGTGTGCCATGGTGGTTTGCTGCACAGATCATCCAGCCACTTAGGTATTAAGCCCAGCATCCATTAGCTATTCTTTCTGGTGCTCTCCCTCCCCCATCTCCCACCTTCTGCCAGGCCCCAGTGTGTGTTGTTTTCTACTGTGTGTCCATGTGCTCTCATCATTCCGCTCCCACTTACGGTGAGAACATGCAGTGTTTGCTTTTCTGTTCCTGTGTCAGTTTGCTGAGGGTAATGGCCTCCAGCTCCAAGTAGCAGTTGAAAGTAAAGACATTTTCACTAACAAACAACCTGGGCTTTCAACATTCCACCAAAAAAACTAGATGCCTAATATTATGATAAGCTGAAATTAAAAGAGTGACACAGTAAAACTTAGACTATGTCAGGCAGGAGAGAGCATTGTGGAATTTCCACACCTCCAATTTTTGGTAGGGTTAAAAAAATACAGTTTTGACACTCAAATAGGCTACTCTGTTTCTCTCATATTTGATATAGTCCCAAGATCCAGTAGAAAGCACCTTCGACTAGTGAGATTAAGCTTCAAATGACTTCGTGTTCAAATCCTACTCTTACTTCTGTGACAACTTAGAATTTCCTCTATATCTCCTAGCATAGGTAAATATTTTTTTAAATTTTAATTTAAATTTTAAGTTACAGGGACCTGTGCAGGATGTGCAGGTTTGTTACATAGGTAACATGAACCCTTTAAAGGAAAAAAAACTGATCGTATTTATTTTTATACTTACCATATTTGATGTAGAATTCCTGTTCAGTAAATATGAACTGAAGCATGAGAAAAACTCTACCTAAATGACATGGTTATTGAAGTACTTAACAATAATATGAAAAACATACGTAGAACTACAAACTGTAACATACTGGAGATTAACTTCTGCCATAACAGTGTGAGGAGCTCCACTGACCTGTTCCCCAGTAAAAGTGGTGAAAATGATAAAGCAAACAAACAACATATTTAAATCCTCTGGAAATGATTCTAAGGACGAACAGCAAAGAAGCATCTATTCAAGAAAATTCAGTAAGAAATTTGAAAGTCTGTGGTATGTGAACCAAGACCACTTACTCCACTCTTCCCCACATAAGGCGGAGACTCCACTCCAGACTGCTGCAGCCAAGCAAAGGGCTTCCTTGCCCCACCAGCTTCTAGTCAGAGAGGCCTTTATTCCCAGGAGGAGCAGAACTTCAGTGTTTCTCATCTTACCCCTGCTATCTGTTACTGCGGCTACGTTCCAGGTCAGTGGAAATGAGCGGTAAGAGTTATTTTCTTCTGCCCAGCCCCACCACTTGTGGAATGGAGGCTGTACCCGGGGCATGATGTGCTAAGAACACTGGGGTTCTGATTGCCTGTCCCCGGCTTGTGAAGTGGTGGTTCCACATAGGAGCTACAAACTCATGTGACCTCAGGCTGCTGCTCCACTCGCCTGCACAAAGTGTGAAGTTCCTAGAGTGAGAATATCACTCAGAGAGAAACTTGCCACTGTTCTCCCGCCCAACTTCAAAGCCCTGGCTCAGAAAATTTTACCTGGAAAGAAAAACAAGCACTAAAATAGTTATCTCTTAATCTTTTCCTGGATTAACCTGGACTTAATTTGCAATAGAGCGTGGAGAAGTTTAAACTTAACAATGCTCTCAAGAACACTGGATGTTATGGGAAAAGGTAATTGAGAGGAAATTCATGGATTTAATGAAAATACAGCCTAGACTGTAGATAACTAGTTTGCAGGAGAGAAGTAGGAATAAGCCTGCTAGAAAGAGCCTTCCTGAGGGCAGAACAAATATCGAATACTGACTTCAAAAACTATTTCTTTAGAGAGGGTGGTGGGAGGTGCGTAAATAATGAAAATCTACTTATTGGGTACAATGTACAGTGCTTGGGTGATGGGTGCACTAAAATCCCTAACTTCACCGCTATGCCATTTATCCACATAACTAAAAACCACTTGTACCCCTAAAGCCACTGAAATAAAAAATGAAAATAAAAAAGAAACTATTTCCTCAAAGGAGTCACAATTTGATGAGATCCATTCATAGAGCTAGTTTGTAGAGATTGGTTCACAGACCTAAAGGAAAGTATGATTAAAGAAGTGAAGGATGTCCCACCATTCCGATGAAAGTGATTAGTGGGAAATCTCTTTTTATTTTGTTAGTACTTTTTTAGAGATATGGTCTCACTATGTTATGAAGGCTGGTCTGGAACGCTTAATCTCAAACAATCCTCCCACTTCAGCCCCCCAATAGCTGGCATTACAGGTACTGATAAAAAATATAGACACATAGATGTATGGAATAGAATAGAGGATCCAGAAATAAAGTCACAAATTTACAGCCATCTGATTTTTGACAAAACTGACAAAAACATACAATGAGGAAAGGACACCCATTTCAAAAATGGTGTTGGGAAAATTGGATTGCTATATGAAGAAAAAAACTGGATCCCTATCTCGCACCATATTCAAAAATCAACCTAAGAAGGATTAAAGACTTAAGTGTAAGACCTGAGCCTATAAAAATACTAAAAAAAAAACTAAGGAAAACTCTTTTGGACATTGGTCTAGACAAAGAATTCACGACTAAGATCTCAAAAGCACAGGCAACAAAACAAAACAAAACAAAAAACAAATGGGACTTAATTAAAGTAAAATGCTTCTTCACAACAAAAGAAATAATCAATAGAGTGAAAAGACAACCTTCGGAATGGGAGAAAGTATTTGCAAACTATGCATATGAAGGGGCACTAATACTAGAATTTACAAGGAACTCAAACAACTCAGCAACAATAAAACACATAATACCATTAAAAAGTGGACAAAGGACATGAATAGACATTTTCAAAAGAAGACATACAATTGACCAACAGGCATATGCAAAAGTTCTCAATGCCACTAATCAGAGAAATGCAAAATGATGCCTTAAAGAGATATCAACTAACATTAGTCGAAATGACTATTATTAAAAAAACAAAAAACAACAGATGTTGGTGGGGATGCAGAGAAAGGGGATTCCCACGGTTGGTGGGAATGTAAATTAGTACAACCTCTATGGGAAACAGTATGAAGGTTTCTCAAAGAACTAAAAATAGAACTACCATTCGCTCCAGGAATCTCACTACTGGGTATCTATACAAAGGAAACAATTATTACATTAAAAACATACCTGTACCCATATGTTAATCATAGCACTATTCACAGTAGCAAAGATAATCAACTTAATTGTCTATCAACAGATAAATGGTTAAAGAAAATGTGGTATATACAGGAAAAAAACAACCACATCAAAAAGCGGGCAAAAGATATGAACAGACACTTCTCAAAAGAAGACATTTATATGGCCAACAAACATAGGAAAAAAAGCTCATCATGACTGATCATTGGAGCAATGCAAATCAAAACCACAATAAGATAACATACATGCCAGTTAGAATGGTGATCATTAAAAAGTCAGGAAACAACAGATACTGGAGAAGATGTGGAAAAATAGGAATGCTTTTATGCTGTTGGTGGGAGGGTAAATTAGTTCAACCCTTGTGGAAGACAGTGTGATGATTCCTCAAGGATCTAGAACCAGAAATACCATTTGACCCAGCCATCCCATTACTGGTTATATACCCAAAGGATTATAAATCATTCTACTATAAAGGCACATTCATGCATATGTTTACCGCAGCTCTGTTCACAATAGCAAAGACTTGAAACCAAACCATTGAAACCAACCCAAATGCCCATCAATAATAGATGGGAAAGAAAATGTGGCACATATACACCATGGAATACTATGCAGCCATAAAAAAGGATGAGTTCATGCCCTTTGGAGGGACATGGATGAAGCTGGAAACCGTCATTCTCAGCAAACTAACACAGGAACAGAAAACCAAACACCACATGTTCTCACTGATAAGCAGGACTTGAACAATGAGAACACATGGTCACAGGGAGGGGAACGTCACACACTGGGGCCTGTCTGGGGTGGGGAGCTAGGGGAGAGATAGCATTAGGAGAAATACCTAATGTAAATAATGGGTTGATGGGTGCAGCAAACCACCATGGCACATGTATACCTATGTAACAAATCTGCATGTTCTGCACATGTATCCCAGAACTTAAAGTATAATAATGATAAAAATAAATACATAAAATAGGAACATTTGGAACAAAGATGACAATATATTAACAATAATTTTTTCTGGGTGATGGTTACATGTTTAACTGTTATTAATTTGTTGTTTCTCTGTAATTACTATATGTACTTGTTTAAATTTATATATTTAAACAATATTGTATGCATATCATTTTGTATGCATATCATTTCAAATATAAGAAAATAAAAAGCATTCTCATGACTATAAAAAAAAAGAAAATGTGGTATATACACACAATGGAATAGTACTCAGCCAGACAAAAGAGAACAAGTGTGTCCTTTGCAGCAACTTGGATGAAAGTGGAGGCCATTATCTTAAGTTAAACAAATTAGTCACAGAAAGACAAATGCCACATGCTCTTACTTATAAGTGAGAGCTAAATAATGTGTACATGTGGTTGGAGAGTGTGGAGTGATAAACAATTGAGACTGGAAGAGTGGTGGGGTGGGAGGGGGTGGATGATGAGAAATTATATAATGGACACAATATATATTATTCAAGGGATGGATACCCTAAAAGCCCCAACTTCACTTGTCTATTCATCTAACAAAATTACACTTAGACCACATAAATAAACCCCATACATTTATACAAATTTTTAAAAAAGAAAGGAAAGCATGATGAAAATGTTACATCAAATAGAGACTATCAATGAAAATATAGAAATTATTTTAAAAATGAAAATTTTGGAATTGAAAATTACAATAACTTAAAGAAAAATTAATTAAAAAGAAAACAGAGACTCAGAAAAATGTGAAATACTATTAAGCAAATAAGCATCTGTGTAATGGTAATACTAGGAGAATAGAGAATGCGAAAAATTTTTTTGAAAAAATAGTTTGAAAACTCCGCAAATCTATTAAAAACAGTATACTACACATCCAGGAAGCTCAACAAACTTCTGGTAGGTTAAACATAAAGAGATTCAGACAGACACAACATAGTAAAATTACTGAAAGTGAAAACAAGGAGAAAATGTTGAAAGTAGTAGGAGGATAACTGCTTGTCACTTGTAAGACAATTCCGGTGAGATTAGCAGCTGACTTCTCATTAGAAACAATGAAGGCCACAAGAGAGAAGGATAATATATTCAAAGTGCTCAAAGGACAAAACCATCAACTGGGCCAGACATGGTAGCTCACACCTGTAATCCCAACACTTTGGGAGGCCGAAGCAGGTGGATCACCTGAGGTCAGGAGTTCAAGACCAGCCTGGCCAATATGGCAAAACCCCATCTGTACTAAAAAATACAAAAAGTTAGCTGGGCGCAGTGGCGTGTGCCTGTAATCCCAGCTCCATAGGAGGATGGGGCAGGAGAATCGCTTGAACGTGGGAGACAGAAGCTGCAGTGAACCGAGATGGTGCCACTGCACTCCAGCATGAATAACATTGTGAGACTTTGACTTAAAAAAAAAAAAAAGAAAAGAAAAGAAAGAAAATCATCAACCTAGATCCATCCAGCAAAACCATCATTAAAAAAGCAAAATAAACAAATTTTCAAATAAACAAAAATTGAGAGAATTGATTGCTGACAGATCCGCTTTACAAAAAATACTAATAGAATTTTTGAGCTTGAAAGCAAATGATCCTAGACAGTAATTCAAAAATCACACAACAAAACAAAGAGCAATGGTAAAGGTAATGGTAAAGGTAATGGTAAATTATAATGTTTCTGTAGAAAATATTCACTTAAGCAGAAGAAATTATTAAAAGAGAAATAAAGGAAGAAACATACCTGAGACATTTAGAAAACAAACAGGAAAATGACTGATACAAATCCAATTGTATTAATAATAACATAAAATGTGAACGAATTAAATAATCAAATCAAAAGATACAGATTTTCAGAGATACAATTGTCTAAGGAAATAATTATAATGGAATACAATTAGGAAATAATAGCAGAGAAAATTTGGGATACACCCAAATATGTAGCTGTTAAACAACATATTTCTAAATAACCGATGGATCAAAGAAGATATCAAAAGAGAAATCAGAAAATATTTTGAGATGAATTAAAATGAAAACATGGCATACCCAAATTTTGGGATGCAGCTAAAACAATGCTTAGGGAACATCTATAGTTTTAAATTTCTATATTATAATGAGAAAAGACCTCAAATATTGTAATCTAAACTCTTCCCTAAAACACTGAATAAAAGAAGAGCAAACTAAATATAAAGCAAGCAGGAAGGCAGAGCATTATAAAGATTAAGTTGAAAATTAATAGAAATACAGAGGAATTCAACGAAACCAAAAACTGGTTAAAAATATCAAAAAATAACAAAACTATAGCTAGATTGACCAAAAAACAAGACTCAAGTTACTAAAATTAGAACTAAGAAAGTTATTTCTTTTGACCTTATGGAAATACAAAAGTTAATAAATGAATATTATGAATAGTTGTATTAGTTCATTTCATGTTGCTATAAAGAAGTATCTTGGACTAGGTAATTTATTTATTTATTTATTTTTATTTTTTATTATTATACTTTAAGTTCTAGGGTACATGTGTACAACATGCAGGTTTGTTACATATGTATACATGTGCCATGTTGGTGTGCTGCACCCATTAACTCATCATTTACATTAGGTGTATCTCCTAATGCTATCCCTCCCCTCTCCCCCCACCCCATTATAGGCCCCAGTGTGTGATGTTTCCCACCCTGTGTCCAAGTGTTCTCATTGTTCAAGTCCCACCTATGAGTGAGAACATGTGGTGTTTGGTTTTCTGTCCTTGTGATAGTTTGCTCAGAATGATGGTTTCCAGCTTCATCCATGTCCCTACAAAGGACACGAATTCATCCTTTTTTATGGCTGCATAGTATTCCATGGTGTATATGGACCACATTTTCTTAATCCAGTCTGTCATTGATGGACATTTGGGTTGGTTTCAAGTCTTTGCTATTGTGAATAGTGCCACAATAAACATACGTGTGCAACTGTCTTTACAGCAGCATGATTTATAATCCTTTGGGTATATGCCCAGTAATGGGATGGCTGGGTCAAATGGTATTTATAGTTCTAGATCCTTGAGGAATCATCACACTGTCTTCCACAATGGTTGAACTAATTTACATTCCCACCAATAGTGTAAACCTGTTCCTATTTCTCCACATCCTCTCCAGCACCTGTTGTTTCCTGACTTTTTAATGATCGCCATTCTAACTGGTGTGAGATGGTATCTCATTGTGGTTTTGATTTGCATTTCTCTGATGGCCAGTGATGATGAGCATTTTTTCATGTGTCTGTTGGCTGCATAAATATCTTCTTTTGAGAATTGTCTGTTCATATCATTGCCCACTTTTTGATGGGGTTGTTTGATTTTTTTCTTGTAAATTTGTTTAAGTTCTTTGTAGATTCTGGACATTAGACCTTTGTCAGATGAGTAGACTGTAAAAATTTTCTTCCATTCTGTAGGTTGCCTGTTCACTCTGATGGTAGTTTCTTTTGCTGTGAAGAAGCTCTTTAGTTTAATTAGATCCCATTTGTCAATTTTGGCTTTTGTTGCCATTGCTTGTGGTATTTTAGTCATGAAGTTCTTGCCCATGCCTATGGCCTGAATAGTATTGCCTAGGTTTTCTTCTAGGGTTTTTATGGTTTTAGGTCTAACATTTAAGTCTTTAATCCATCTTGAAATAATTTTTGTATAAGGTGTAAGGAAGGGATCCAGTTTCAGCTTTCTACATGTGGCTAGCCAGTTTTCCCAGCACCATTTATTAAATAGGGAATCCTTTCCCCATTTCTTGTTTTTGTCAGTTTTGTCAAAGATCAGATGGTTGTAGATGTGTCGTATTATTTCCAAGGGCTCTATTCTGTTCCATTGGTCTACATCTCTGTTTTGGTACCAGTGCCATGCTGTTTTGGTTACTGTAGCCTTGTAGTATAGTTTGAAGTCAGGTAGCATGATGCCTCCAGCTTTGTTCTTTTTGCTTAGGATTGTCTTGTCTATGTGGGCTCTTTTCTGGTTCCATATGAACTTTAAAGTAGTTTTTCCTAATTCTGGGAAGAAAGTCATTGTCCTGAGGCTTCACAGTGCAGCTGGGCCCTGAGCCTGGCCCATGAAATCATTTTTCCCTCCTAGGCCTCTGGACCTATGATGGGAGGGATTGCCATGAAGAGCTCTGAAATACCCTGGGGACATTTTCCCCATTGTCTTGGCTATGGACATTCAGCTCCTCCTTACTTATGCAAATTTCTGCAGCCAGCTTGAAAAATAAGCTTTGTTTTTTACTACATGGTCAGGCTGCAAATTTTCCAAACTTTTCACTCTGCTTCCCTTTTACATATAAGTTCTTTTTGCTTATGCAAATAAGCATAGGCTTTTAGGAGCAGCTGGACCACATCTTGAATGCTTTGGTGCTTAGAAATTTATTCTGCCATATACCCTAAATTATCTCTCTTAAGTTTGAAGATCTACAGAGCCCTAGAGCAGGGGCACGATGCTTCCAGTCTTTTTGCTAAAGTATAATAAGAGTGATCTTTGCTCTAGTTCACAATAAGTTCCTCTTTTCCATCTGACTTCCATCATCCTGGACTTCATTGTCCATATCACTATCAGCATTTTGGTTACAACCATTCAACAAGTCTGTATGAAGTTCCAAACTTTCCCACGTCTTCCTGTCTTCTTCTGAGTCCTCCAAACTAATCCAACCTCTGCCCATTACCAAGTTCCAAAGCTGCTTCCACATTTTCAGGTATCTTTATAGAAACATCCCACTTCTGCTATCAATTTTCTGTATTAGTGCATTCTCACACTGCTCTAAAGAACTACCCAAGAGTGGGTAATTTGTGAAGAAAAGAGGTTTGACTCATAGTTCCTCAGTTCTAACAGGAGTGTGACTAAGAGACCTCAGGAAACTTATAATTATGGCAGAAGGTGAAGAGGAAGCAAGTACCTTCTTCGCATGGCAGCAAGCGAGAGAGAGAGAGAGAGAGAGAGAGCACAAAGAGGGAAGTGCCACACACTTTTAAAACATAATAATTATGAGAATTCACTGATTATCACAAGAACAGCATGAGGGAAATCCACCCCCATGTTCCAATCACCTCCCACCAGGTCCTTCCCCCAACACTGGGAACTACAATTCAACATGAGATCTGGATGGGGAAACAGAGTCAAACCACATCACTTCCTAATTCATTTTATGAGGTCAGTATTATCCTGATACACAAACCAGACAAATTACATCACAAAAAAATATAGACCAATATATCTTATAAATATGGATGTAAAAATACTCAACAAAACACAAACAAACTGACCACATGATTATAAAAAGAACTATGACCATGACCAAATGGGATTTATCCCAGGAATGTAAGGTTGGTTCAAAATTCAAAAATCAATTAATGTAATACATTATCACAATATGATTTTTTTAAAACTCACTTCATCATCTTAAAAAAAAACAAAAAATGCATTTCACAAAATCCAACATCCTTTAATAACAGGAACACTAAAAAAAAAAAGAGAAAATATTATCAACTTGATAAAGTCCATCTACAAAAAATTCACAGCTAGTGTCATACTTAACAGTGAAAGAATGGATGCTTTTCCTACTGAAATCAGTAATGAGAAAAAAATGTTCATTCTCACTACTTCTATTTCACATTTTATTAGAGGTTTTAGCCAGGCAAATTAGGCAAGGAAAAAAAATAAAAGATCAGTCCAATTGAAAAGGAAGAAGTACAATTATCTCTATTCTCAGATAACATAATCTTATATATAAAAAATTTGTAAGAAATCTGTTAAAAAGTGGTTAGAGCCAATAAATGAATTCAGCAAGGTTATAGATATAAGAACAATATACAAAAATCAGCTGTAGTTCTGTACATTTACAATGAGCAATCTGAAAATTAAATTAAAAAAGCAGTTTTTTTTTCACAATAGCATCAAAAAGAATACATAGTAATAAGTTTAACAAAAGAAGTGTAAAACCTATGGTGTGAAAACTACAAAATGTAATTTAAAGTAATTAAAGGTCTAAATAGATGGAAAAATATTCCACATTCATGGATCAGAAGACTTAACATTGTTAAGATGGCAGTACTCCCTAAACTGATCTACAGGTTCAACAAAACTTCTATCAGAATTTCAGTTGACTTACCTGTGGAAACTGACAAGATGATTGTAACATTCATATGGAATTGCAACAGACCCATAATATCCAAAACAATTCTGAAAAAGGACAAAGTAGGAGGACTTTAACTTCCCAATTTAAAAACTCACCATAAAGCAATAGTAATTAAGACAGTGGTTCTGGCACAAGGATAGACATATAAGTCAGTGAAATAAAATTGAGGGAGTATCAAGAAATAAACCCATACCTGTATGGCCAGTGAGACAGGGTGGAGTGGAGTGGCACAAATGCAACTCACTGCAGCCTCAACTTTCTGGCTCAAGTGACCCTCCTGCCTCAACCCCCCACAAAGCTAGGACTACAGCATGTGCCACCCCTGCCTGGGTGTATTTTTTGTAGAGATGGGGTATCAGCATGTTCCCCAGGCTGGTCTCAAACTCCTGAGCTTAAGTGATTTGCCCACCTCAGCCTCCCAAAGTGCTGGAATTACATGCATGAGCCACTGCGCTCAGCCCCAGTTGATTTTTGACAAGGGTACGAAGAACATTTAATGAGTAAAGAATAGTCTTCTCAATAAATGATGCTGGACAAATGGAAAGCCACATGCAAAAGAATAGGATTAGCACTTTACCTCATACTATATGCAAAAATCAACTCAAAATGGATCAGAGCCCTAAAGATAAGAGCTAAAACTTAAAAAGTATAGAAAAATTATAGGCATAAATCTTTATGATCTCAGATTTGGCAAAGGATTCTTAGTTACGATACCGAAAGCATGTGCAATGAAAGAAAAAATAAATTGAGTTTTATTAAAATTAAAAACTCTTATGGTTCAGCAGACACCATCAAGAAAGTGAAATATTTACAGAATGGAATAAAATATTTGCCATATATCTAATAAGGGACTTATAGCCAGAATATATAAAGAATTTTTACAACTCAATAAAAAGACAAATAACCCAATTTAAAAATGGGCAGAAGATTAGAACATGCATTTCTCCAAGAAAGATAATACAAATGACCAATAAGCATATGAAAAGATACTTGACATTATTAGCCAGGAGAGAAATGCAAATGAAAACCACAACGAGATACCATTTCACACATATCAGGATGGCTAGAATAAAAAATATATAAACAAGTTTGGTGAGAACGTGAAGAAATCAAAACATGCATTCACTGCTGGTAGGAATGTAAAATGGTGTAGCCATTTTGGAAAACAGTCTGGAATTCCTCAAACAATTAAACATAGAGTTACCATATGATCCAGCATTTCCATCCTTGGGGATACACTCAAGAGAAATGAAAACATGTCCACATAAAAACTTAGATATTATAGATAATGCTGCCATAAACATTAGTGTACACAGTCCCAAATGTTAATCAACAGACAAATGGGTAAACAAAATGTGATATACCCAAATAATGGAATCTTATTTGACTATAAAATAAAATCACACTGATACATTCTAAACTGTGGATGAACTTTGAAAACATATTAAGTGAAAGAGTCAGTCACAAAAGATCACATGTGATATAATTCTGTTCATATGAAAGTTCAAAATAGGGAAATCTATAGACATAGATTAGTTGTCGATTAGAGCTGAGGAAGTTGGGATGGAGGTGGGGGGTGATAGCTAAAATGTATGGAGTTTCTTTCTGAGACGATAAAAATGTTTTAAAATTAACTGTGATGGTGGTTGCATATATCTGTGAATATATTAAAAACAGTTGAATTGAACACTTTGAGTAAATTATATCTTAAAAAAGCTGTTTATGAGAACCTGTCAAGTACTGTCCAAATGGAAGCTAATATTGTTTCTTTTTTCTTGAGTTACATGACGTTTAAAAGGCTAGTTATGTAATGTCATTATAGCCCTCAGAAATCAATTTTTCTTAATGTTTAAGGAAATCATTAAAATTATAAAACATATCAAGACCATTAGGTGAGAGAGAATTTGTGTTACTATTATAAGCAATCATCATCTTACACAGAATTTGTTATTTAAAATTGAAAGATATTTGGTTCTATTTTATTGAAAATCTATATTCTTAATATTAGCCCAATGGTTCCCTTTCTGAGAAGAAAGATAATTTAAGGGAAAGGTGTATTTGGCTTCTGGTTTGATGGTCCTCGTAAATGTGTTCTAGTTTGTTACACTTTGTGCATGTCATCGTCTTCAAAATGTAGCACATTATATAATATTTATTCTTTTTCAAATGTTAGATAAAATAATTTTACAGAAATAACAGAGAACTTTTATATAGGATTGGAATTTTAACTTATAAATATAGAAAAAATATTTTTCTTATCTGCAAATTCAATGGCTTTTTTTCTAAAAAACTTTGGCTTTGTAACAAATTTGAAACACAAGTGTTTATTTGTTCTAGAAAATAATGTACAAAGAAGAAATGCGGAAAAGTTAGCACAGAAATGGCCCAGTATGCACTTTCAAATAATTCTCTAATATTAGCATTTGTAAAGGAAGCTGGTGGCCATTCTCCTCTTTGTCAATGATCAACTGAAAATGAAAAAGATAAATGATGTTCCAAATTTGTCTTCTAGAAGGATGCCCCGATCGCTCCATATATGGAAACCTGTGTCTATCCTCCAGGTAACACCAGTCATTAGCTGTGGGATTTACAGTCTGAGGCAAGGGTAGGATATTCCATGAGATACATGTTATGATAAGTAATATTAAATGATGCTTATAGACAAGAAGTTTGAGAATGACTTTAAAATTATTCTGTTTTTATGTTGCTGCATCATGAACCAATGCTTAACAATGCTGAATAAAATAACATTCAAGTATCTTAGGTCAGTCACTAACCTATGATTACATTACTCAAACATGGCCAGGAGCCTATTTAATTGATTAATATAACAACACAGCAAATAGTGGTCTCTAGAGTTGACCCAGTTGCATGCTGCTTTTCTATTCCTGGCTCAAAACACAAGATCCAAATGTTGCTGTTTTCCTTCACTGTGGCAAATGAGATTTTTCAGACATGATTGCTTAGTGACTTTCAACATATGTAGCTTAATCTAAAAGAAAATAATCAATGAGCTTTTCCAGTTCCTTAAAATCCCTAGGCCAAATAGTCTTGAATCAAAGAAGCTCAGGATAAATCAGATGAAAAGGTCATAGACAAACTATGTAGGCATCTGAGAATCTGGGAGGGTTTGAGTGATGGAGCATGGCCCAGGAGTTGGCCCTAATTGGACAATCAAAGAACATTTCCAAAGCACAGTCTATTGATTTGGAAGTTGAATGTTCTTTGATTGTATAATAACTGATTGATAATGGCAGCTTACTTGTCTTTTTTTCTTCAAACATTTTCTTCAAGTTGGAAAATATTCACTATCAGGTAACCGTTTCAAGGATAATTGATAAACTACGGTGAATCAACAATCTTAGCAGAATTCTCTACTCATCAGTAATTTCACCCAATAATTCCAACATGGAGTTGTAGAAAGCCATCAAGTCAACCTCAGTAAAAGCAATTAGCTTGACCTTGGTCATACTGATGATTAATTAGAAGAGATTCTAGGTGCCACAATTCCTAGTGGAAGCTCTTACCACTCCATTACCAATATCTGTTCTATGATTCTCAAAGTATGGTCTCTGAATCAGCAGCTCCAACATCACCTGGAATGTTCTAACAGAAATATAAATGTTAGAAATGCAAACCTCAACCTTGGTCTGCTGAATCAGAAACTCTTGGGGGTGGGGCCTAGCAATCTAGGGTTTCATAAACCTTCCAAGTGATTCTAATGCACACTGATGTTTAACAGCTACTTCTACATATCCCCTGGTAACTGCATATCTATCTAATAACTTCAATGCATATCAAGATATAAACTATTTCCCGAAACAAAGATTCTAAATTACATACCACACAGGTTTAGTATGCAGGGACACTGTCTTGCATTCTACTTGCTTGAAAAATGCCTTTACTCAGGGAGATTTGATTAAGACTGTAGCAGATGGAGAACTTACTGCATTTGTAACTATCACACCACATTGGG
This sequence comes from Macaca nemestrina, assembly GCF_043159975.1. Lineage (NCBI taxonomy): Eukaryota > Metazoa > Chordata > Mammalia > Primates > Cercopithecidae > Macaca > Macaca nemestrina. The sequence continues at coordinate 76,370,567 of NC_092143.1, forward strand.
TTTCTCAAGGTAAGCTGTTTATTCAGATACTTGTCAAACAGTTACATTCAGCTAATGAACTGTGGGCTGTCATTGCCACAGGAACTGGAATATTTAGCCAAAGCGAACATTTTAATTAACTCAGAACACCATCTAGTCCTTTTCTCCAAACCTACAGTAACCTCCCAATCCACACAGAACTGTGGGCTTTTTAATACAGGCCATTGTTTAAAAGGTGGGGGGAGGAAAACGCCTTGCTACATCATTTAAGATCCTGATGTTGTTATTTAACTACTAAGTTCTTTTCCCCTGAAGGCTTTGCAGACACTGGCTCACCAGGAGATTTCTGCCTTTAATTTACCTACTCAGGCTCATTTGGAAACACGTTTTCAGCAAGTTTTCACTCAGTTTCCACGTTGTCTGATTCAGCCAAACCAGTCACCAGAAGCTTATATGGGATTAAAACATCAGTATTCTCTTACATCGTGGTCCAGGGATAAACTCTCTATCTAGCTAAACTAAGGTGACAATACCAGCTACTGAAGCACTATTGACACACAGGGGATGATTTCCTGTAAACTCTGCCCTCACATCCCACCCCCCACCAACCCACGGCATGAGGCTAGAGAACACAGGGAACTTTGTTTCAAGCTACACAGGTTAGAAGCGAACATCACGTCTTTTATCCCCTTTCATGTTAATTTTAGGGGGTGGCATTTTGGCTCGTCATTTATTTGGCGAAGGAGGTGCATGGCAAGACTTTTGGCAGGACGCAGGGGACGAGACCCCCAAATCTCAGGTGCTTCAGGTACCCTCCCCTGAAAGCTCCCACTTCTTATTTTTTTCTCCCCAAGACGAGTCTCGCTCTGTCGCCCAAGCTGGAGTGCGGTGGCGCGACCTCGGCTCACTCCAAGCTCCGCCTCCCGGGTTCACGCCATTCTGCCTCAGCCTCCCGAGTAACTGGGACTACAGGCTCCCACCACCACGCACAGCTAATTTTTTGTATTTTTTAGTAGAGACGGGATTTCACCTTGTTAGCCAGGATGATCTCGACGTCCTGACCTCGTGATCCAGCCCGCCTCAGCTTCCCAAAGTGCTGGGATTACAGGCGTGAGCCACTGCGCCCGGCCTCTTCTTTTTCTAACTGCTCTGCACGTTCTCACTTCCCTCCTTGGAGCCTCCCAGGGTGCATCCAACAAATTTGTTTTTATGGGGAATGAACAGGTGTCCCTCATGAACAGAACATGGGCTGATTGGCACAAGCAGAATTAAAATAAAGGGCCCCAAAGGGAAGCATTTCGTAAAATGAACTATGTTCAAAACATGATCCAGGAGAGCAGGCTTGTTTAATTTAAGGAGAGATGGAGGGCTTTATTTTATTAACAAAATACCTGAAGGAATTCTGCTCCCCGTTCAGAATCTTTTTAATCACATCAATGTTAGCACTGAGGGCTGGTCTAGCTCAGGTGCTGGAGATGATGTTTTGACAAATTCAGGGGAGATACAGCTTGGCAAGTATTCATTAGATTCACACTGCTTCCATTTCATCCATTCTCTCCACATTTGCTAGTTCTTCTGAATCTTCTATTTTTTGGTTACTATCACTAGATTTAATAATAATTTTTAATATAACATTTAAAATCTAATGCCATATTAGTATTCCTGAAAAACCTTATGGTTTGCATAATTAATTACATGCTAAAAACTACTCAACTTACGGAAAAGAAACAGGGTTATAGTGGATCATTCAAAACCTATAGAGCCTTGTAATCAGAGAAGTAACAAAACAATAGTAATCCTAATTAAAATATTGGTACAATTAATTCTCCACTGAGATTTGCACCTAGATTCATTCCAAACGTGGTTGTAGCCTCATATGCCTAGGGCTCATGTTCCTTCCTCAGGCTGAAGTTCTTGAAGACATTTGCTTGTGATAATGAGACCAGTTTCATAAACATTAAAAATGTGATCCGAAGGTCACCCTCATCAGTCAATTTTTATTGACATAGAAAAATTTGTAACTTCTTCATCTGCATTTGCAGCTTCTCCAGATAGCTTAACGCAGTGCACTGGTTGTCAAAGTGTGGTCCTCAAACCAGCAGCTTCATGCAGAAATTTGTTAGAAATGCAAATCATTAGGTGGTATTTCAGACCCATGGAATCAGAAACCCTCTGGGAATGGGTGTTGGCAAAGAGGGGGAGCCCAGACCTCTGTGTTTTAACAAGTTTTCCAGGTAATTGTGATGTATCTAACATCTTAGAACAGCAGACGTACTGGAAAATGTCACTGTTCTTGAAGCCACCATACTAGCCACTTCTTGCGCAAGGCATTTCTGCATAATTTCAGGTTCCTTTCCATAAAGGTCTCCATATATTGATGAGACTTTGATTTAATGGTGAGAAAACTGGCTTCTGATCTTGTCAGAACATTGTCATACTGCAAAAATAACCTGTTTGCTGACAAGACCAACAAAATTCACATCAATTCCCTACGGATCAATAGCATATGAACTGAGTCACATTAAATAATATCGTGTTGTAGTTAAACAGATTGACAGAACGAAATTGTTAGGTACAATGGAAAGAGCACTGGCTTTAGAGAGCAACTCACTGGGTCTGAAAAGTCACTTCATCTCTCAATGCCTCTCCTCCTCCATCTACAAATTGGGGATAATAACCTCTGCATTGTGGAGTGCCAAGGTGTGTGAAGGAGACAATGGATGTAAAATGTCTAGAATACAGCAGATGCTTGAGTAGATTCTAATTCGAGTAGATTCTAATTCCCTGCCCTTCATTGTTTTTCTTATAAAATTCTTTATTAAAAGAAAATGAAAAACACAGGCAGAATACATTTATAGAGATATGATAGTTGATTTCTTTCAAGTTTGCTCTATTTTTTCTTTGTCTGGTTCTTACAGGTCCTGACTTACATCAGACTGGGATAAGCAATGTGAATCAAACGGAAAGTAAAAACCTTAATGGAATTGAGAGTGATTGTATTATTTTCTACAGATTCACCTGGGAATGAAATAAATCATTTAACAATTATGAAGATGCCTCAAATATTATAACATTACACAGGATATTAATGGTTACACAAATAATAATGATTTCATTTAAACATCTACAAATTTTATATTAGTAGTCGATGTTAAAGTAGTCGTTCTGATAGCATGACTGTGGTAGCATCACTTTCATATTATAGCTATGAAAGCAGAGATAAAGTCTGCCATGACCACAGCCATATTCACCAGCACCTGACACACCACCAGGAAGGACGTATATGTTCAACAAATATTTGTTGAATGAATAAATGTCATGTTTCAGGTAATTTGAAGTAATTTTGTACATATTTTATCTGAATCCCCAGAACACTAACACTTGGTAGGCTGAGAAGATTATTAATTCTATTTTATAAATATAAAAGGAGACTCAGAAAGGTAAAATGACAGATAGAAACTCAGAGATGTAAAGGTCAAGGTCTTAAAATTTGGCAGAGCTTCAGATTTTCACAACTTACTTAATCTACAGAGACGATCTGCTCTGAAATATTTACAGTCTGTGTGTGAGCTTTCTTCCAAATGTGGCTTTCCTCTCTTTGAAGTTCCTATTTGGTGCTATGTGCAGATGGCTGCCAACGTATGCTTTGACCAAACTCTTGGGTCAGAGGTCCCTTGTAGAAGCATTCAAGAGAGGATAAGAGATAACGGAATTTTTCCTCTGGGTTTAGTCAGAGCTGAAACCTTCTGCCTAGTATCATATTATTTTTACTTAAAATACATAATTTGAAAACTTCTAGTAAAATAGATTGTTCGAAAAGTATTGGCATTCTTCTGCTCTCATGACTACATTGAACCTGTGAACTTATTAAGAGAGGATCATTTCCATTTGCTTAAGGAGCATGTGTAACTTTATTGTTAGACAAATCTGCCGTCTAAAGAAATACCAGGCTGTGAACAGACCTCCCATAATTTCATTACTACAGATAAAACATAGGTAACTTCCCCAACGAATACGCCAATTGTTATGGACTTAGGGGAATGACACAGGAGTCAAGGAACTGAGCAAAATCTGTGAGGTAATGAAATCCAAGAGGCATAGAATCAAACATTACTGAGTTAAGAAAACAGTAGCTACAATTTTAAAGCATAGAGCAGTATCTGAATAGGCATAGGATAGAAAACAGTTGCACCTTCACAGATAATGTGGAAGATAATGAAAAACACACACAGACACTCAAGTAGAAAGTGTGAAAATTATTTATGCAGCTTTATTTAACATGTTCTTGTTTATTCTTCCTAAAAGCATTTGATTTCTCTGAGTGCTGGTAAAAATAGATTATAGTATTAAGTAAAATACTATTCCAGTCTAGAGGAAAATTATACTTAAGTGTAAAGCATGATTTACTTGGAACTTGTACCCAAGAATTCTCTCCTTCTCTCTCTTTTTTCCTTTTTTAATTTTATTTTAGGTTCACGGGTACCAGTTTTTTATATAGGTGAACTCGTGTCATGGGTGTCTATTGTACAGATTATTTCATCACTCAGGTACTAAGTTTAGTACCCCATAGTTACTTTTTCTGCTCCTCTCCCTCCTCCCACCCTTCATCCTCTGATAGGCCTCAGTGCCTTTGTGTCCATATGTTCTCGTCATTTAGCTCCCACTTATAAGTGAGAGCATTTAGTATTTGATTTTCTGTTCCTGTGTTAGTTTGCTAAAAATAATGGCCCAGCTCCATGCATGTTTCTGCAAAAGACATGATGTTGTTCTTTTTTATGGCTGCATAGTATTCCATGGTATATAGGTACCACATTTTCTTTATACGGTCTACCTCTCTTTAATAATGTTTATACAACTTTAAATAAACTTGTGTAACTTTACATAAATTTGTATAAAAACAACTTTAATAAGATGTTTTATTAAAGTCATTCTCTTTGCTTGAAATTTTAATTTTGTAAGTTTTTTAGTTTGACTGAAGGACACATTTCCAAATCAGAGACCCGGAGCTGGGATTCTGCTAAGCAGGCCAGTCAACATTCTGCTCTTGCTCATGCTTGTGGGACTGACTTCAGAATGATTGCACAATCTCAAAATCTCAGTACACTTTTCTGCATAGTTAGGAGAATTAGAAGTAGTTAAAATTTAGAAACTGCATTAAATATCATGTATTTAAATCTGAAACACTGGGGAGACTTCTAAGAGCTGATCTTGTTGGATAGGAAAAAAATAGAAAGGATTATTATCTCCCACTTCAATTCATGTGAAGCTCAGGAAAATCTCATTCGATTTTGTTCAAATTATGCTCTCGCTCTGTGTGAATGATATATGCTATTTGAGAAAATGAGGGAAATGATCAGCTCTAGGTTAATAGTCCATGATGAGATGAGCTTATTGTGTGTGTGTGCACATGCGTGTGTGTGTGTGTGTGTGTGTGAGTTTTTATAAAGAGATTGCTTACTTTTTGCAAAAAGACAATAGTTAAGATTGTAGTTTAGGGAATATGAAGACTTTTATGGTCAAGTTTAGTAGGAGTAACCTTAAATAGTAATTAATTTGTGGCACAGTTATCATTTTGGTTAATTTAGCCCTTCCCTATGCACAAGAGGTGGTGGAGGCTCCATGTTAACAGCCCTTTGAATTACTGTTTCATATTTTTTTGGTACTGGAGTTGAAACGCCCTTTTAAATCACTATGGTATGTCAAGCCAAGTATTTTATTCAGTTTGGTTTCTAATTAAAGTTAAAAGAGGGCTTATCAGTCAGTCACTGAAAAGTAAGAAACACACTGAACAGCAAATAATTTTATTCCAAACTTTTGTCCCTGAAAATGGTAAGAATTTGTCCTTAGAAAGAAATAGGAGGGCTGGGCATGGTGGCTCATGCCTGTAATCCGAGCACTTTGGGAAGCGGAGGCAGGCAGATCACTTGAGGCCAGGAGTTCGAGACCAGCCTGGTCAACATGGCGAAACCCTGTCTCTACTAAAAATACAAAAATTAGCTGGGCATGCCTCACTTCCCAGCTACTTGGTTCAAGTCAGGGTATGGCACTGGGCAGCTCTTGATCTAGTCAAGAACTTCCCCCTCCTGTCCTGGAGACACCCTGTGCCCCAGGCTCTCAGATCCTCCATCCCCACGGAGTCCTATCTTCCCTTCTATGCCCTCAGTTCTTGTGATCTCTAGAACAATGGGGGGGTCCATAGGAGTAAGGAGGTTGATGCCCTACCGATCCAGAGCCCCAGCTGAACCACTGGCACTTTGATTGGACCTCCGAAGAAACATTCAGGGACATTTTAAAAAATGCCTTTCTCTATGGCAAGACTTCCCATAGTGGTTAGACAAAGGAAGCAAGGAAATATTATAAAGAAAAAACTTTTGAATGTATTCATTCATGTATTGACTTATTCATAGTCATTTATTTCTTTTTTTAAGTCAACAAACATTTTCCCACTGTATTAGTTGCCTATTGTTGCTGTAACAAATTACCACAAACTCAGTAGTTTAAGACAACACAGAACTAATTTTCTTACACTCTGGAGGTCAGAAGTTCAGATTCAGCTTAACTGGGCTAAGGCAAAAGTGTCCACAGGGCAGGTTCCTTCTGGAGGCTCTGAAGGGAGAATCTATTTCCTTGCCTTTTTCTATTTCCAGTGGCCCTCTCCATTCCTTGGCTTGTGGCCACTTCCTCCATGTTCAAAGCATATGATTTCATTCTCTGCTTCCATTGTCACTTTGCCTTCTCCTCTCACTCCAATTCCTCCTGGCTCCCTCTTATAAAGACTGTGTGGATTACATCAGATCCATTCAGATAATCTAGGATAATCTGATCTCAAGACCCTCAGTTTAGTCACACCTGCAAAAACCCTGTTGCCAGGTAATATAAGGCAATATTCACAGGGGATTAGGACATGGACATATTTGGGGGCTATTATTCAGCTCACCACAAGCATGGCTGTGGTAATTGCTGTTAGCAATGCAAAACCCATCAGATTAAAGTCTATCCCAACAATCTTCTGATTTAGGAAGATGAGATATATGTATTACTGGCAGATTGAAAAGATATGCAGCAAGATCAACACAGACAGAAAGCCACGGATGTTCAGAAGAGGGAGAAATTGCGTCTGTGTCTTGGAAAATGGTAGCCTTCCACCCGAAGTAGTATTTGAGGTTTCAAGAAAAATAATGTAGTTGCAAGGACCAAAAAATGCAAGAAGAGGGCAAACGATAATTGTTAGGGAGGGCAGAACACATGAGGCATTTCATGCAAAATGAAGTAGTGTGAAATAAGTTCTAAAGGAGAGTTCCTGACTGCTAGGTGAGGGAGTTGTGTTATGTTGGGTAGACAGCAGGAGAACCATTGAAACACATGTATTGAGATGTGCTGTAGAAAGATTATTCTATTGACGGCAATGTGCACTATGGGCACTGGTATTTTGTGGTCTACACATATGAGTGTGAGTCCAACCAAGGAACACACCAAAAGCCAAGCATCTCAAGCCAGTGGACAAGGGCCAGGAGACTCAGGAATGAGCTCTAATACATTCCCTTCCTTGGTCTTATGCACACCGTGTACATTGAGAGAGAATCAACAGAATGCTTTAAAACTGAAGGTGTCTCCCCAGCCTGTCAGATGCTCTCTTCATCCAATCCTCTTAAGAATTAGGATTAGGGCCAGTAGCATTTGATCATCTTTGTTATGTAGTTGTTAAAAAGAAATAAAAAACATGGCATCTCACAAGAGAAGACCATTGTACCTATATCTGCAGCATTACCACTTGCTAGTGTTGGGGCTCAGAAAACATTACCCCGAAATGAAAGTCTCAGAAGCAAAAGTTATTCTCTGACCTTCTCCTGCCTTCCTGTCTCTCAGTCCCATTTTCCCTTAAGGCTATGTAGAAACTAGAATCCCTCTTCCCCACAGCAGGTCATAGAAACCAGAATCTCCTCTCCCCAAAGCCAGGCATAAAACCTTAAAACACGACTCTAACTTCCCCTCCACCTTTCTGTGTAAAAAGTGACTATTAAGAAATAGTCTGACCTACCTTGTTTGACTGTAGGTCCTAATACCCCCATTCCAGAGAGGGTCCTGCCCCGTACTTTGAAGGAAGAAATACATGTCCTGAGAGACCAAGAAGAATCTAAACAGACAGGTCTTGCTGGGTTTCCTCACTAAGTCTATCAGCGTTAGATTGTACTTTTTGTCCAATCACATTTCTACAGGGCTGTCCATGCTTTGTTAAACCTAAGCATAAAAAGTGTCAAATTCCAGCTGGGTGCAGTGGCTCACACCTGTAATCCTAGCACTTTGGGAGGTTGAGGCAGGCAGCTCACTTGAGGTCAGGAGTTCAAAACCAGCTTGGTCGACCTGGTGAAACCCCGTCTCTACTGAAAATACAAAAAATCAGCCAAGCATGGTAGGTGCATGCCTGTAATCCCAGCTCCTTGGGAGGCTGAGGCAGGAGAGTCGCTTGAACCCAGGCGGTGAGGTTGCAGTGAGCCAAGATCGTGCCACTGCACTCCAGCACAGCCTTTGCAACAGAGACAGACTCTGTCTTTAAAAAAAAGAAAAAAGAAAAAGTCCGTTTCCCTGTATCATTGGGTCTTCATTCTGAAGGCTCCCATGTATAGCCTTCAAATATATTTGCACGCCTTTTCTCCAACTAATCTGCCTTTTATGAGTTGATTTTTCAGCAAAACTTCAGAGAGCCACGGGGAAGATTCTCCTTGGTTCCCGTAGTTTCTATAGTTTTGCTGTCACAAACAACATGATCAAAGTCCCCCCCCTTCTGGAAGCCTCAGTTAAGGAAATCCAGGAACCTGATTAGCTGCAAAAGGGTAAGGATTTCTAGCCATCCAGGCTTCCAGCCTCTTTCTCTGTGCAATCCAGTTGAGTGGATGGTAAAAATCACTCTTTCTCTGTAAAATTTTTATTAATAGGACCAAAAGATTTGTGTGTGACTAGCCTTGCTGTAGCAACCCTGGTGTACTTTTTGATTCTTTGTGGATGAATATTCATGTTATTTGATCCCTTTCCTACCCAAAATGGTCTTTTCCTTTGTCTTTCTATGTTGTTTGTAACAAGAGGTATCAGATCAAGTTTCCTCTTGTTTGATTTCTTTGAAAGTGTGACATGTGACCGCAGGAGTACTCTGTCAGTCTTTGCCACCTGGCGGGCATGATTTTTAGGTAACGTCAGGTGGTCAGTCTGAAAATGGCTAGGAACCTGAAACTTTTCTTCAGACTATGTCAAGTTCTCAGGAAAGTTTGTCTTAATAAGAAGTCCTGTCCATAAGGAACTTTTGTTATCTCAACCCTTGTTGCCTGCGTAGTGCTGGAAAAGTCCAGTCCCAAGAGGGCCTACCTAGTATCAGAGATTAACAGGTCTGTGACTGGTGCCACCCCATAAATTCGTGGGTTACTGAAGGCAAACACTATCATTAAATGTCAGTGGCAACAAGAATCTTTTGTTATTTTAGCCTATTCCTAGGAGGGAATTTTCCGGAGGGAATCTTCAGAATTGCTTCTTCTCTGAAGTGGCCGTTGAATTGAGTTGCTATTGAAGTGCTGTAAATACACCATGGGAAATTCTAATTGTCAATGGCGGAAAGACGGATGCTTTAAATTAAACTCCGAAATTAAAAACAAAAACAAAAACAAAACAGATATCTCTTATTCTAAACAGTTGATTGGAAGACCCAACTAAAAGAAAGACATTTAACAATGTCATGGCTAGCCTTAGAAATTCTCTTTATAAAAAGCAAAAATTGGACATAAAACAAAGCTAAAATATTTGTACAAACTGCCTGCTTTAGATCCTTGTGAGAATGATAATAGAGGCCACTTCCTGTGGCCTAGTAGTTAAAATTCCTGGCTTTCATAGCTGTTGCCTGGGTTCAATTCCCGACCAGAGAATAGTCGTTCCAGTTTTGATATTTGTGTGACTTTTGACTTTTGGGGTTATCCATTTGTTATTGACCATTTTGATTTCCTGTGTTTTTCCTTTTTTTTGAGACAGAGCCTCGCTCTCTCAACCAGGCTGGAGTGCAGTGGTGCAATCTCGGCTCACTGCAAACTCTGCCTCTCAGGTTCAAGCGATTCTTGTGTCTCAGCCTCCCAAGTAGCTGGGATTATAGGTGCCCGCCACCACACCCAGCTAATTTTTGTATTTTTAGTACAGATGGGGTTTCATCATGTTGGCCACGCTGGTCTCAAACTCCTGACCCCAAGTGATCCACCTGCCTCAGCCTCCCAGAGTGCTGGGATTATAGGCGTGAGCCGCTGAACCTGGCCCCTGTCTTTTTCTATCTGTGGGAGCATGCAAGGTTTGGGGGCCTTTGGTGTAGACTGTCAGCTGAGAAACTGAGACCCTGAAAGAATATGGCTAGACAGAAATGTGGACTTGACCTCATTTGTGGCTAGCAAACGTTTTCATTGTTTGAGCTGTCTTTGAGGTGGTTCTGGATCTTGTGACGAGTGCTTTCCTCTCTTTGGAGACACCTCTTGCATCCTTGCTTATATCATAACCATGGTTAGTGTTCAACTAAAAGGAATCTTTGGCTTAAGAAAAAAAGATTCAAAAACCAGAAATATTAGCCATTTGTCCCAGCTAAAATCTAATAATAAGAGATTTAAAAGATTTTTTTAGGAGCTATATAGTCAAAAGTCAACTTTGTTGAAACTGATATTTAGGCTATATATGTACACATATACATATAGGTTTAATGCCTTTGTTCTCTCTCTCTAAAAATGTCTCTGTCCACTGAATTCCCCTCTTCTTGAACCCCTGCTAACCATACATGCTCCTTTGGTGTGTTTCTCTGTTGACTTCTGTCCGTGCCTCCTTCCTCTCCATACTTCGTGGCACATGGGGACACCTAAGAAAATTTCTAACACCCTGAAATCTCTAAGGAAAGCAGCAAAGGCACTACAGACTTCTCTTTTGGGGAGAAATGTATGTTTTTCCTCGTAAAACCCCAATAGTTGTTAAGTGGACAGATTCCTCTTAAATCTAAAGCTTTACTACCTTCTGCATTAAACTCCTTGATCAATCTGGCTTTTAGATACATACATATATATGTTATATGTTGTGTCTACATGTATGTATATGTCTGTGCAGATGTTTATATACTATATATGGCACCAAATCAACTTAAAGATAAATGAGTACTCATAAATAACTAGCCCAAATGCTTTTCAAGGTCATGTGACTTCAATAATCTTTGATAAATAAATGTAGTTTTTAAATTATTGGTAAAATAAAATAAAATAAATCTTCAGAATTTAATTTAGATATTTTTACCTGTGTCTATTGGTCAGACAGGTTTATACCGATAGATATTTTAAGGTCATAAAATAGTTGCTGTATGATTTTTTAAAATATGTGAGCTTCTATCTTTGATTTGCACCTTTAGGCCATGATGAGGCCCAGGGATGCAGGAACTCCTCCTCCAGGCATTGTCCTTTTTCCTAGGCTCTGTATCTGATACATAATTAAAATTGCTTATTTCCTAGATTTTTCACTGAAAATAAGGATTACTAAGAGCTAACATTATAACTAATATATGTAATTAAAACCTACTACATATAAGAAAAGCAATTCTATTCACAAAGAGTATAAGAAAAGTAAGATGCCTTTTTGGTTTAAAAAATTATTTTAAAAAAGACATAAAATATGGTTTTTTGTTAAAGGAAAATTAATTTTGTCTAGTTTCGAGGATTTTAAAAGTTGCTTTAAATTAAAGGGGAAAATGATAAATAAAATGGAATGGATATAAAAAGTTGGGAAAATGAAAAATGGAAAAAACTATAAGAAGTTTTTTTTAATTTTTTAATTTGAAATCTCTAAATCCCATTTTTTTAATTTGAAATCTCTAAAATTAAAACTGCTTTTCCCTAAAGCCCTGCAAGATGAGGCTAGACAACTTGATAGAAACTTTGAAAAATCATTAGAGCACTTAATATATGAATAGTTTAAAATATGAACAACTTAACGTATGATTGTGCCTGTTGATAAATAGTCTACTCAGAAAGTTCACTGGAACAACTGGTGCAAACTACAAACCAGGAAAAATGTGTCAGAGGGTCACTATCTGCTCTCACTTCATCTGAAGATGCTGTGCCCAACATATAAAAATCTTCACTAGCTGACTGCTCTCTGGATTTAAAATCTGAGTTTATAGTTTGTTCTAACCATTCACCTTTGTTTTGCATTTATTTCCATTGAAATGACTCTTACTAAATATCTGATTTCTTACATCATAAAAAGGCTTGCCTCTGGTGAAAGCCCATCTGTAGCACACTTGCCTGAAATGAGACACAACTGCTAACTGTTTAATTGAATTGGCCTATTCTCAGGACTGAGAGATTGGTTTGATGACTTCTGAGACAATTCACAAATCTGATATTTGCATGCTGACACTTCTTGAGGAAGTTTCATTTTGGGGAATGCTGGGGCTCAGAAAATAACACCCCAAAATGAAGGCCTCAGAAACAGCCACAGAGAAAAGCAGAAGTTTTCCTCTGACCTTCTCCTCCCCTCTTCTCTCAGTCCCATTCTTCTCCAAGGCCAGCCATAGAAACTGGAATCCCTTTCCCCAAAGCAAGTGAGAGAAACCAGACTCCCTTTTCTCCCAAGCCAGCCATCAGATATAACAATATTATATTACTCTAACTTTCCCTCCATGTTTCTGTGTAAAAACTGGCCATAAAGAAATGATCTAATCTACCTTGTTTTACTGCAGGCCCTAACACCCCCATTCCAGAGAGGATCCTGCCTTACACTCAGAGGAAGGAATGCAAGCTCAGAGAGCCCAAGAAGAATCTAGACAGACGGATCTTGCTGGATTTCTCCAATGAGTCTATTAGCATTAGATCATATTCTTTCAGTACAGTTGTATTTCGACATGACTCTTTATACTTTTTCAAACTTAAGCGTAGAAATGGACAATTTCCCCTGTATCTTTTGGTCTTCATTCTGAAGGCTCCGATGTGTACACATTAAATAAATATCTATGCCTTTTCTCCAGTTAATCTGCCTTTTATGAGTTGCTTTTTCAGCAAAACTTCAGAGAGCTAAAGGGAAAGCTCTCCCTTGGCTCCTACACTTCTGTGACATTGAACAAATCCCTTTAACCTCTTTGAGCTTCAGTGATAATGATACTACCAGTTTTACCTAACTCATCGGATTATTTTAATATAGGATCAATGAGATGATAGACGAAGATGCTTTGTACATTGGAAAGGATATTGCAAAAATTAACTTGCATTCCAAAAAAATGGTGTGGAGTCTATCATTTGTCAAGAAAGTGTTCCTCATTGTGGGTTGCTGTATTGACTAGGAGGCAGATCAAGTTTGGTGAGTAAATTGTGACCTTTGAGGTGTTGAACCCTAAACTGGAGCATCTAAGGTTGTCTGCTGCCATGGGAGCTGTCAATCCATAGGGCTGGTTTTCATCTTGAGAAATCATGAGGTAGACTGACCACAGGCAATCTGACTTGAGGAAGAGAGAAATAGAGAGATAGAGATGATATAGGTAGATAGATAGATACATAGATAGATAGATAGATAGATAGATAGATAGATAGATAGACTGACAGACAGACAGACAGACAGACAGACAGACAGATAGATAGATAGATAGATAGACAGATAGATAATGATAAATCAGGAATTTAATTAGCTGAGTGACTCAGATGGAAATGGTGAAATCTAACTGGGTTTCTATTTACAGTAAACAGATGTGATTTGTAATCTGACTCAATTAGCCAGAAATTAAATGCATTTTGAGGCAGAAATATCATGGATTTAAATATTCTCTTGGGTTGGGGAACGCTCAGTAAAATGACAACTTTTAATCTCTTTCTTCAGAGTCCTAACTTAGAGATGCTCTGCCTTCTCTCAGGGCACAAATGGTCATCCTCTTGCCCAACCCAACCCCACCTCTGTTCTTGCCTCAATTATACTGGAAGGTGCCATTTCCTTAGTGTCCCAAAGTACTCATGGTTGGACACTTACAGATAATATGGTAAATGAATTCCTGCTAATGTCTTGGTAGTTACTCCAGTGTATTCATAACTGTTCTTCCAACGTAGGTTGAAGAAAAATTGAAGAAGGATATTTCTATATAAGCAGTGGTACTATCAATGGGCTCTCTATGGGCACATTGGAGCAGGTGCTGTTGGAGAAATCATTCTCACATGTGATGCAAAAGCAAGCTAAGCTTCAACTGAACCTCCGAAGTGTGTTTCCACCTCTCACAGGAGAGTTGGTTTTTTATCAGTGTCGCCTGGGGGCAAACTTGTGAGGCAGAGGCTGAATCCACACAAAATTATGATTGAAGAGAAATTCAGGTTCTCCACTTTGGGGGCTTCTCTACCGTGACCCAGAATTCCAGACCTTCTGCTCAAAATCCATCACATGTCTTCCTGTCTGCATCCTCACTGCCACCAAACAGGACCTGAGACATTGACACATGAGCCACGACCCTGCCAACAAAGCTGCCTGAGAGAAAGAAGCACATTCCTGGGGATGAACACATGCGGGGCGGGTCCTCGTGACATAGACTGACCCAGGTCCCTAGCACCAGCCTCTCCAGCTCCTGTTATGGGTCTTCCCTTGCCCTTCTTTATCCCAAAGTCCTTCCTCTGGGCTAGGGAAGAGGAAGGTAAGCTTCAGATCTATTTCTCTGGGGTGCATGTTGCCATGTGGGGAAAGCAGTTACTAATTCTGAGTGGTGAGCACAAAGGAAAGGGGACTCTGTGACTGAGTTTCTTCCAGAGCTCAGAGTGGAAGGCTGCTGAGGAGCAGGGTTCCTGATGTAGGGGGAGCATGTGGAGGAGAATGACCAGCTCTCATGCTGGGGCAGGCATTGAGCTTCTGGGGGAATGAACGTAGTCTTTACCCTGACTCTGGACCTGCTTCTAGCTGGCCCTCTCCTCTTCCACCAAGGCCAAATTACATCCTTAAGCCTCCTTTTGGCTCCTGGAGGGAAAAGTCATTTTCCACAGCATGTTCAGCCCTCCTGGGTTGGCCTCCAGAGCCTCCCACCCCAATTTCCACCCCTCACTAGTATCTATATTCTCCCCACTCCTCCTGGCCCTTGCTTCTAGGCTTCTCTCTTGGCCTCTCCATTCTGCCTCCTTGCATTATCTCAGAACAAAGAACTTTATTAGCCTCCTTATTTTACTGCTGCCCTGACACCTGGCTTCACTGTGTGACCTGAACACCCCTGCCTCCAAAGTCCTTAACCAATATGGTTGTGCCAACTTAATCCTACTTGGGGCTCAGCCCTGTGTGAAACTCCAGGACCAATTCTTGTTTAAAAAAAAAATTATTTTTAATTTTTGTGTCTACACAAAAATTAAAGGAGATGTATATATTTACAAGGTACAAGAAATAGTTTGATAAAGGCATGCATAATAGTCACATCATGGTAAATAGGGTACCCATCCCTTCAAGCATTTATCCTTTGTGTTTAAAGAATCCAATTATATTATTTTAGTTATTTTTAAATGTATGATTAAATTATTATAGACTATACATATACATATATATAGTCACCCCATTGTACTATCAATTACTAGGTCTTATTCATTCATTCTAATTATCCTTTGTACCCATTAGCCATCCCTACTTCCTCTCACTCTGCCACTATCCCTCCCAGCCCTCAGTAATCATCCTTCTACTCTCTATCTCCATGAGTTCAATAGTTTGATTGTTAGATTCCACAAATAAGCGAGAATACGCGATGCTTGTCTTTCTGTATCTGACTTATTTCACTTAACAATAATGACCTCTAGTTCCATCCATGTTGCTGCAAATGACAGGATCTCATTCTTTTTATGGCTGAATAGTGCTGCATTATGTGCATGTACCACATTTTCTTTATCCATTATTCTGTTGATGAGCACTTAGGTTGCTTTCAAATGTTGGCTATTAGAAAGAGTACTGCAATAAACGCAGGTGTGGAGATATCTCTTCAATATCCTGATTTCCTTTCATTTTCTTTCTTTTTTTTCTCTTTTGAGACGGAGTCTTGCTCTGTCTCCCAGGCTGGAGTGCAGTGGCGCCATTTCGGCTCACTGCAAGCTCCGCCTCCCAAGTTCATGCCATTCTCCTGCCTCAGCCTCCCGAGTAGCTGGGACTACAGGCACCTGACACCACGCTCGGCTAATTTTTTGTATTTTTAGTAGAGACGGGTTTCACCATGTTAGCCAGGATGGTCTCGATCTCCTGACCTTGTGATCCACCCGCCTCGGCCTCCCAAAGTGCTGGGATTACAGGCGTGAGCCACTGCACCTGGCCTCCTGATTTCCTTTCTTTTGAGTGTATGCCTATCAGGGAGATTACTGGATCATATGGTGGCTCTATTTTTACTTTTTTGATGAACCGCCAAACTGTTCTCCATAGTGGTTGTACTAATTTACATTTCTACCAACAGTGTACAACAGTTCCCTTTTCTCTATATCTTCTCCAGCATTTGTTATTGCCAGAACCAATTCTTTTTCTTTTTCCCCAGGACCAATTCTGATTCCCATCAGGGACTATTAAAGTACCCTTTTCAAGGTGGATCTCTCTACAAGCAAGCTTTCCTGCCTAACACACAACACCCTAATCATCCACATGGTAGCCCATATCTAGGAATATCAATTTTCATATCTATGAGATTCTGATTGAAGGTCTTGAGGGGAGAACAGCCCCTTTGTGGCTCAAGTAGAACCCTGGGTGTGTCCCACTTTAGACTATTGACAGAAAATTCTTATGAAATTACTTTGAGGCACCTGTTCTCTATGGCTGACATTGTGAGGTTTCCTTGTAATTAAGAAGTTATATTATTAAGATACAGTAGACATGGTCTGGCCATTCCCATTTAAGGAAAGTTGGCAAAGCTTAGACTGATGTACACAGATACTACTACTACTGCCCTTGATTGTGTGACCTTGTGGAAGGTCACTGAATCTCTCTGGGCCTCACGTTCCTGGAAAGTGGAGTGGAAGGAGATTAGAAAATCACTGAGGTTCATTCTAGCATAAAAATGTTGTCCTGGATTGCCACAGGAATTTCTGTGAGTGAACAACTATGAAACTAGGCATAAGGCAGGGCTGCACGTCTGACATGTCTGCTGATAGCACTCCCTCCCCTGCTTAGCTATAGCTCAGAATTTATATGTGCCTGTGTTAAAAAGAAAAAAGATCTTAAATCAATAACTTAACTTTCTACCTTAAGAAACTATAGAAAGTAAAGCAAATGAAACCAAAATATGCAGAAGGAAGGAAATGATAAGACTCGAGCAGAAATAAATGAGCTAGAGAATAGAAAAGCAATAGAAAAAAATTAATGAAATCAAATGTTGTGTCTTTGAAAGATCAATGAAATTAACAAATGTTTAGCCAGAGTGGCCAAGAAATAAAAAACAAAACCTCCAATTAGTAAAATTAGAAATGAGAGAGGAAACATCACTACTGGATTATAAGAGAATACAATTGTATGCCAAAAACTATATATCCTACATAAAATGGACAATTTCTTAGACACGAGTTACTGAAACCAACTCACAAAGAGATATAAAAACTGAACATACCTATGACAAGTAAAAAAATTAAATTAGCACTCATAAAACTTCCCGTAAAGAAAAGCCAAGCCCCAGGTGACTTTGTTGATGAATTTACCATGGGTAAAACAATTAAGACAAAATTACCACCAATCCTTTACAAACTCTTTTATAAAATAAAAGAGGAGCTAACACTTCCCCAACTCATTCTTTGAGACCAATATTACCCTAATATCAAGGGCAGATTAAGACATTATAAGAAAACTATATACCGATATTCCTGATGAATGTAACACGAAAATCCTCAAAATATTACCAAACTGAATCCAGCAGCATATTAAAAGGATTATGCATCACGGCCAAGTGGGATTTACCACAAAAACACAAGAGTGGTTCGACAAAAATCAATCAATGTAATAGATTCATTAGTAGAATAAAGGGGGAAAAGCACATGATCATCTCAACAGATGGAGAAAAAGCATTTGACAAAATCCAACACCCCTTCAGGATAAAAACAAAAAACAACACCCCTTCAGCAAACTAGCAATGAAAGGGAACTCTTCAATATGATAAAGACTGTGAAAAACCCGTAGCTAACATCAGATGAAGAAATGATGCTTTCTCCCTAAGATCAGAAACATGATGAGGACGTTTGCTCTTGCTACCTCTATTAACATTGTACTGGAGGTTCTAGCCAGGGCAATTAGGAAAAAAGGTATATAGATAGGAAATGAAGCAATAAAACCATCTCTATTCAGAGATGATATAATCTTGCATAAAGGTAATTCTAAGAAATCCATTAGAGTACTATCAGAACAAATAAGCAAGTTCAGTAAGTTTACAGCTCAATATACCAAAATCAACTATATTTCTATACACTAAAAATGGACAATCCAAAAATAAAAACAAGAAAACAATTCAATTCACAGTATCAACAATTATAATAAATACTTAGGAACAAATTTAAAAGAAAGAAGTACAAAACCTATACTCTGAAAAATTTAAAATATAATTGAAGGAAAGAAGATGTAAATAAATGGAAAGACAACTCATGTTCATGGATTACAAAACTTAATATTGTTAAATGGTAATGTTCCCTAAATTCATCTGCAGATACAATGCATTTTTATGAAGATCCCAGTTGGCTTTTGTTCTTTCTGGACCTTTTCTTTCTTTCTTTCTTTTAACCTACTGCTTAGAAATACAAGGGCCCCAGAATAACCAACATAGCCTTGAAAATGAAGAACAAAGTTAGATAACTACCATTTCCCAATTTCAAAACTCACTACTACAGTAAGCCTTGTTGCAGTGGCTTACACAGACATATCAATGGGATAGAACTGACAGCCCAGAAATAAGCCTGTACATTTATGGTCAATTGATTTTCAACAAGGGTGCAATAGATTTGCAGCAACACCATTCAATGGGAAAAAGAATAGTCTTCTCAACAAGTGGTGCTAGGAAAATAGGATATCTACAGGCTAATGAATAAAGTTGAGCCCCTACCTCACACCATATAGAAAAAGTTAACTCAAAATGGATGGGACATAAATGTAAGAGCTAAAAGTATAAAACTCTTTGGGAATGACGGGAAAACCATGAAAGTAAATCCTTGTGACCTCAGATTAGACAATGACTTCTTAGATATAACACCAAAAGTATGAGTGACAAAAGGGTAAAAGAGAGATAAATTGAATTTCATGAAAATTTAAAAATTTTATGCTTCAAGGACTACATAAAAATGTGGAAAAAAACACACAGAGTGGGAGAAAATAAAGTTTGCAAGTCATATACCCAATAAGGGTTGTGTTTCTAGAATATCTAAAAAACCCCTATAACTAAACAATAAAATGACAGGTAAAATAATTTGAAAATGGGCAAAGGATTTGAATAGATATTTCTTCAAGTAATATATACAAATGGCCAAAAAACACATGAAAATATGCTAAACGTCATTATTCACTAGAAAAATGTAAATCAAAACCACAATGAGATATCAATCCCCATTAACATGGTTATGATTTAAAAGACAATTTTAAGTCTTGGTGAGTATGGAGAGATTTGAACCCCCATACATTGCTGGTGGGAATGTAAATGGTTCAATTGTCTTGAAAAACAATTTGACAGCTCTTAAAATGTTAAACTGCTAGTTATATCATCAGGAAAATTCAAATCAAATGTCCACACAAACACTTGTACATGAATGTTTATAGCAGCAGTAATCATAATGGCCAAAAATGGAACTAATCCATAGGTCCATCAACTGAGAAACAAAATGTGGTATAGCCATTCAATAAAATATTATTTGATCATAAAAAAGAGAGTTTTGACGTATGTTACAACATGAATAATGATTTGAAAACATGCTAAGTGAAAGAAGTCAGACAGAAAATGTCATATATTCTAGGATTCTGTCTATATGAAATGTCCAGAATAGGCAAATAAATAGAGACAGAAAAGCAAATTTGTGGTTGCCAGGTGCTGGGGACAGTAAGGGGAGTGGGAAGTGACTGCTGTTGGGTATAGGGTTTCAAATTGGTGTGATTTAAATGATCTAGAATTAGATGGTGGTGATGGATGCACAGCTCTTTGAATATACCCCAAATCACTGAATCACACACTTTATCTTTTTTTTTTTTTCCAACTTGCATTTTAAGTTCTGGGGTATATGTGCAGGACATGCAGGTTTGTTACATAGGTAAACATGTGCCATGATGGTTTGCTGCACAGATCAACCCATTACCTAGGTATTAAGTCCAGCATCCATTA
Organism: Macaca nemestrina; assembly: GCF_043159975.1. Taxonomy (NCBI): domain Eukaryota; kingdom Metazoa; phylum Chordata; class Mammalia; order Primates; family Cercopithecidae; genus Macaca; species Macaca nemestrina. Next base: position 76,390,860 of record NC_092143.1, read on the forward strand.
GCTATTCTCCCTCCCACCACCCCCGACCGACAGGCCCCAGTGTGTGTTGTTCCCCCGATGTGTCCATGTGAATCACACACTTTAAAAGTGTGCACTTTATGGTATATAAGTAGTATCTCAGTAAAGCTGTTATTTTTTTAAAAAGCCTCCAGTGGTTCCCAAGTCCAAGCTCCATGGCAGCATGGTGGGTCCTGCTTTTCTGCTCTCACTGTCAGCTTCGCTCAGGTGAATCTAACACTCTAGCAACATCAAGTGCCTTGTAGGTCCCAGAGCCCACCACACTGATTTTCACCTCCATGTCCAAGAGCTCATATTAGAATGTCCTTCCCCTTCTTGTCAAATTGCTATTTTACTTTCTTTAAATTTTTTTTTTTTTTTTTTTTTTTTGAGACGGTGTCTCTCTCTGTCACCAGGCTGGAGTGCAGTGGCGCAATCCCGGCTCACTGCAACCTCTGACCTCTGACCTCTGACTCCGCTCAAGTGATTCTCCTACCTCAGCCTCCTGAGTAGCTAGGATCACAGGCATACGCCACCACGTCCAGCTAATTTTTGTATTTTTAATAGAGCCGGGGTTTCACCATGTTCGCCAGGATGGTCTGGATCTCCTGACCTTGTGATCTGCCTGCCTCAGTCTCCCAAAGTGCTAGGATTACAGGTGTGAGTTACAGCACCCGGCCATAAAATTTTTTTGATAAAATTTTTCGAGCATTCAGAAGAATATGAAGACTGGTACAATGAACACCCACTACCTAGATCCAACAATGTTGGAGAGTTCATGTGTAACTCTCCAGTGTCATCTAAGGCACAGGCTTCACTTTGACCAGTTAGCCTCAAGAATCCTTTACAGTTTTTCTTTTTTGCCAAACCAGCCTCTCACATGGAGAAACACACACTACATTTGATTGTTATATCTCTTAAGTCTTTTTCACAATCAAGAACATTTTCCCCATCACCTTCCCTGGTTTTTGGGAATAATATGTAAGTCTCTTATATTGTTTCATATTTAAGAGACGGGGCCAGTTGTCTTACAGAGTGTCCCAGAGTCTAGATTTGTGTGATTGTTTCCTTTGCATGTTCTTTAACTTGTTTCTGTAGTCTCTGAACTTTCTGTAAAGTAGAAGTTAGATCTAAATGTTAATAAATGTAACTTTTTTTTTTTTTTTTTGAGACGGAGTCTCGCTCTGTCGCCCAGGCTGGAGTGCAGTGGCTGGATCTCAGCTCACTGCAAGCTCCGCCTCCCGGGTTCCCGCCATTCTCCTGCCTCAGCCTCCTGAGTAGCTGGGACTACAGGCGCCCGCCACCTCGCCTGGCTAGTTTTTTGTATTTTTTTTTAGTGGAGACGGGGTTTCACCATATTAGCCAGGATGGTCTCGATCTCCCGACCTCGTGATCCGCCCGTCTCGGCCTCCCAAAGTGCTGGGATTACAGGCTTGAGCCACCGCGCCCGGCCAATAAATGTAACTTTTTTAGAAAGAGCCTGGGTGCCGTGGCTCACACTTGTAATCCCAGCACTTTGGGAGGCCGAGGCGAGTGGATCACCCGAGGCCAGGAGTTCGAGACCAGCCTGGCCAACATGGTGAAACCCTGTCCCTACTAAAAATATAAAAACTAGCCGGGCATGGTGGTGGGTGCCTGTAATCCCAGCTAGTTGGGAGGCTGAGCCAGGAGAATTGCTTGAACCCAGGAGACAGAGTTTGCGGTGAGCTGAAATGGTGCCACTGCACTCCAGCCTCAGTGACAGAGTGAAACTCCGTCTCAAAAAAAAAAAAAAGAAAGAATATGTCATAAACCTCATATTACATCATATTAAGAGGTACATACTGTTATTAGGGCTCGTGCTGGCCTTCAACTCATAAAGCTTTTCTTGTTACAGTATCCCTTTAGTTGCTAATTGGGCGTGTGTATGTTCAGGGTTTGGGGGTGTATTTTGGCATAAAGTTAATTCAGGGTTGTAATTCTGGGCTTCTTCCTAATAAGATGGTATTGTTTCCCAGACTCATTGAGGACAAGCACTATGTTGTTTCCCAGACCCATTGAGGACAAGCACAGATGAATGAAGGACAGCCCCTGTGCTCAGGGATGGGACAGCACATACATGCACACACATACAGAGTCCTGAAGCGCTGTTGTGTAGACAAGGATAATGCATTCAACAATGTTCAGCAGTGACTGACTGGGGCCTAACCCAATTCCCAACCCCCAGCCTCCAAACTCACAGGAAATTGCAACCTGGGAAGTTCCCCAGACCCTGTCCTCTCTTGCCTGAGTCCACTACACTTAGGGCCTGCCGTGCAGGAAGGCTGAAAGCTCAGAGAGTTAAAAAAAAATAAATTAAAAGGCAATGAAATAATGTTTGACTGTTCCTTGCACATCAGACATAGGACTTGGCTCCTGCTGTCCCAATGTTTACATGAAGAAAAATAGGTTCACACTGCACACCAGGCAGGCGTGTATGCATGCTGTTGTTAAGTCCAAGCAAAAACTCAAGTTGCTGTCAACTCACTAGGCTGTATGGAACCAGATTAGCACGAGCCAAGATTTTCTTACTCCGTGGTCAGCAGGAAAGCCAGAAGCAACGGAATTCTATCAGCACAGACCTGGGACTTGCTCCTGTGCCCGCACAGAAGCCCCATTTCACGGCATTCTTTCAACACTCAACCACCATGCAGGGTTTATGTACCAATCACTCGGTAAAGTCTGTGTGATTGGTCTGATCCCTGAAGGCCTAATCAAGATTGATTTTAGAAACGTAGCCTTGCCTGGAATTGCTAAAAGAAAATATACTAGAAAAGGGAAGCCAGCGCTATTTGTACAATTATCATGACAAGTAAACAGGAGCATTCCTGCAATTCCTTGATCCTGCTGCACTCCGTCTGGAAATGGTCAGCGATTCCCGGTGCACATCCCTGTGACGTGCCGCCTCTCAATAGACGTTTCCCTGGCACAGCCCTGGACGCTCTCTGAAGAAAATGAGATTGATGCAAGGGGCTCTGATCCATGGCAATGACCTACATACTGGCTTTGCTCCTGATGGATGGTGCTGATTGCTTTCTGCACGTATCTTTCATCATTAGCAGGCCCCAGCTCCCCTTCTCCAGATAAGGAAGTAAAAAACAACACACTGAGTAGAGAAAGCTGAAGAGGCACAATTCAGCCAAGCATCACAGACACAAAAGAGCCAGCACAAAGTGATAACATGAAAACAACGCATTTGAAACCCAGCAATGTGGATGGCAAGTCTTGATCATTGTTGCACGTGTCTCCTCCACCCATCAGAGACACCAGCCACATTTCGTCTGAGAACCCATCTCTTGCTTAACATTCCTTCGGGGAAGTATCTTTCAGATACTTTTCTATTGCCAGGTGGTGAAATAAATGGCTCCTTGGTAAATCAAGGCATATAGCAACTCTATAAAATCTTTATTATAATATTCATCTTCCTACTTCTGGTGAAAGACCAAAATAAAGCCCCAAGTTGTTTGACAAAATGCCATGCAGCTCTGAAAACTATAGCCTGAGTTGACAGTAGAACATGTGATATATATTTTTATTTCTCAAGAACTTGCCTTTAAAAGGTATGTGACTGTTCGTGCTTATCCCTCCTGGGAAAATAGCTCATGACAACCAGGAGGGAGAAGCCCCGTGCATTACAACTTCCATTCTCTCTACGGTCATCAAAAATGAATTTCCCCTGGCAAACGGTTTATTTTGCAAATGAGTTTAAGTGATTCATAGGCTGCTGAAAAATAGCATCTTGAAATTTATTCTTAAACATGCTGCTTTATAAACTTAGTTCACACATATGGTGTTTCCCAGGCAAACATTCAAAGACACAGGGATCTAGAAGCCCGTGGTGAGGATGAAACTGGGAGGCCAGAACAGAGCAGCTCTCTGTAATCTACTGGGAAGTAAGACCACACGTGGCCTCCCCAGGACAGCCAGGCTCAGGCAGGTTGTGCTGTTATGATATATATACATATGTTTTCATCCGCAGTTCCTGACTCATAACCCCCATAGCCCCGTTACAGAATTGTCTTATACTGTTGGGTGTGTGGGGCCTCAGGAAACAGAATCTCTCTGACCTCTTCCTACCTTCCTTTCAACTGCACCAAGGCAGGACTCTAATCTTCCCAGCCTTTCTGATTGTGGGTTAAAAGACCCTCCCCAGAGAGGACCCAGCCCTATACCTGGGGGGAAGGAATGCTGGTGTCATGAAGCTTCCATAAAAACCCAAGAGGACTGGGTTTGGAGCACTTCTGAATAGTGGAACACGTGGAGGTTCCTGGAGGGTGGCATCCGGGGAGGGCATGAAAGCTCTGTGCCCTTCCCCCAAACCTCCCCCTACACATCTCTTCATCTGTATCCTTTGCAATATTCTTCATAATAAATAGCAAATGCAAGTGTTTCCCAAATTAGTCAAACCCAAAGAGGGGGTCCATGGGAACCCCAAGATTTGTGACTGGTGTCTGGCAGGGAGCAGTCTTGGGGACGGAGCCCTCAATCTGTGGGATCTGACGCTTTCTCTGGGTAGAAAGTGTCGGAATGGAATTGGAGGACACACTGCTGGTGTCCGCTGCTTGATGTGTGGGAAATCGCCCTAGCATTGGGTCACATAAGTCTTCTGTATGGATGATTAGTGTTGTGGTGGTGTCAGAGCAGAGAAGAAACAAGTTTGAGAGCTTTTCCAAAACACAGGTGCATACAAGATAACTGATCTAGAACTCAAAGGGGATGAAATCAGAGGAAAGGCAAAGGAAGGGACCACTCCTCCCTTTCCCCCCCCATCCTCTTTACCCTAAGTCTCAAAACAAAAAGGATCATTTTTGTTGCTTTGTGTTTTGTATGAAAACCCTCAAATTATTTTGAAAGGTTCACAGAGCAAGAGTCACATGTCACCTGAAGCACACCCAGAATGCTAGTATCTTGAGGGTGTGCAGATGGCAGGATTCGGAAACGGAAGGAAGCTCGGTAACTCCAGGCACAGGGTCAGGCACTTGGAGACAGGAATGCAGCGACTAAAAAGCTAGCCTGGGGCTGCACTCCGAAGTCTGGGCAGGAAAGTGTCTAGAGAGAAAAGGGAGTGCCCTGCTGGACAGAAGTCGACCGCGAATCTGCCACGGTAGGAGCCCAGCGTCTCTCAGCTAGCAGGCTTCCTTGGTCTTCTGAGAGTCAGTGTGGCCATGTGGAAAAACAATTTGTCTGTACCCGGAAGACCTGTGTTCTAGTCCTAAGTAAGTCACTTAACCTCGGTGTGGATCTCATTTTCTTCCCCTGTAAAATCTGCCTCACAGGGCTCTGGTAAGTCCTCTACAGATAAATCATCTTTACTGCACCCAACCCAGGAATACAAGAAAGTGGAAGCAAGTCAGAGAAATCCCCAAGTTTTAGAACTTAAAGAAACTGAGCGTTCCACTAAGTGATGAGAGAGAGAGGTGGGGCTAACCCGCACATCTCATCACAGAGCAGCGCTCTTTCTATGGCGGCAATGAATGGAAGCCCAGTGGCAGAGCAGGGGCGGCCCAAGCCTACCTCTTTCCCAAGTCGATTTCCCTCTTCCTTTGTCACCCTGCTGCTGAAAGGGCCTGAAGTGTAGGTGGTGGCAGTGAACGGTTCTCTCTCCATGGCTGTGAATGCTGGAAGGAACAGAGAATAGTGATGCATTATTTAGAGCAATAAAAACAAAATAACAATAGCCAACTTCTACTGGGCATTTGCTATATTCTGTGCACTAAGCTAAGTGTTCTACATGCAACATTTACTTCAGATGCCTCCTAACAACCTTATGAGACGGATACTAACATTGCTTCAATTTGTACAGGTAAAGAAGCAGTGTTGGGGAGCTGCTTGCTCCAAATGACACCGTATATCCCTAAGGAAGCCGTGATGCTGCCTCCGGAGCCTGAGCTTGTTCCCGGTGTCTCTTCAGTAGGAAAGTACCTGTGCAGGAGAGGATGGGGCTGTACCCCCAACCCCAAACCTCCATGAAGAAGAGAGCATGATGGGCTGTCAGCCTGCAAGATGGATTTGGGGAAGAGTGGGAACTGTTTTCACCATTTCTCTCCGTTCCTCAGCCACACACTGTTCCAGCCCCAAACCTACAGAAAAGTGAGAAGAAATGGAACATCCAACTAGAATAGGAAGGGACTGAGATCTGGAAGGGGACAGAAGGATGTCATTGTCATCTTTAGGCATGAGAAAAGACCTTACCCAGCTCCCTAGGAAGCCCTCTCCTCTCTTCCCAGTAAGGAGAGAACAGCAAGAAATGCCCTCAAGTTGCAGACTTAGGAAACTGATGGGGAAGAGAGCATTTTGTGATGCAGCTGTTGACCACTGGAAGCTGCTGGAAAGGAAGCTACACTTCCTCTGAGCACCCTGGCAGGAGAGGACATTTTTGCATGCCAGTGTGTCTCTGTTCATTGCAACACTGAAAAATTTTAAATCAAAAATGAGATTTCCAGAAATGTGCTTTCCTAAATTCTTCACACGGGTGTCCTATTAATATGGAAATGAGGAAAGAATTTAATCATGTTTGACTGTTTGCTGGAAAGAAAGCAAACATGCTGATATGCTAAGTATCATCAGATTTGTTAAATAGGGTCAGGATTACAGGGCTGATAGGGGACTGATGGATTTCTTGCTGCTCATTATCCCTATTGAATGGTTGGAATGCATTCAACACTGAGCGAGGCAGGTCAGGGTGGGGCCCCCTGTGCTCCTGCACCTGGTGCAGAGCTCCTGGGAAGTGTGGGCCTTGGCAGTGACCTGGAAGGTTGCCCTCTCACAGGGGGTCCCCACGTGCCCAACACCTGAGCCCGGCCCACTCACTGCAGGGTGGGTGCATGGCTCCGAGCAGATCAAAGGCAGGATCAAATAAGGGTTCTTCTCTCTCTCATATATATAGAATTAATTACTTTTTACAAAGCATTTCTGCATGCACTGTCTCAGTTAATCCTACTAAGACTCCAATGAGAAAGGAAAGATAGATATTTTTATCTGCCCAATGTATAGATCAATAAATAAGGCCTAGAGAGGTGAAGGAATTTGTCCAGTGTTGCTCAGCTCATGGGAACAGATAGAACCCAGGACCCAGCCCACTGCCTGCCCCTGCCAGTGAGTCCGCTACATGCCTGCTCCCATCTCCAGCCTCCACATCCCACGTTGGCTCCCGTCTCAATCAGACTCACTTGGAAACACATCTGGGGCTCTTCTTGCTGCCAGCCACAGGGGAGGTAGCAACCTCAGTGTTGTCAACAGAAGAATGATGAGGTTTGTACATTTGGAAAGGAGAGCTTATTTTTCACAAAAGGTTGCAGCCTCCAGGGTTGCACAGCCTCCTGTCAGAAGCCAGAAATACGCACTTTGAGGGTGGGAAGAATAAGATGGGGATTTATGCTGAATGAGGTGGCCAACTATGCATATTCAATGAGCTATAGGAGGAGTCATGAATATTTATGAAAGGAGAAACATATGCATGCAAAATTGAGCTTCATGCCTCTCCATGGGACCCATGTTCTTGATCTCTTCAATAGAGAAAGACATACTGTGTGGCCATCATCTAGCCAGCCCTGGGAAGACCACAGTGATCAAGAAAGAAAAGTTCCTATCTTCATAGAGTTTATAGTGAGGGCTGTGCTCCTCACACTTTAATGTGTGTGTGTGAATCACCCAGGGATTCTGTTAGAAGCAGATTCTGATTCAGTAGTTCTGGGCTTGAGCCTGAGATGCTGCAGTTCTAACAGGTGATGGCAGTGCTGCTGGTCTCTGGACCACACTTTGAGTGGCAAGGCCCTAAGGCTGGATGGAAGAAATTGTTGACAGAGCATGACAATAGGATATGATAGTCCTAAGGCTGGGAGTTTATAGAATGATCTAAGGGCACAGAGCAGGAGTACCCACTGCAGAAAGGAGAAGTCAGATAAGGCTTCCTGTGGGGGAAAGGAAGGCTTTTCCAAAGCTGGAGTAGAAACTAGGAATGCCAATGTCATGAGTGGAAAAGATGGTCCATGCCAAGTCATGAGATCTGTGTGCAAAGTCCTATGAGCAAAAATGAAAGCACAAAGCTTGCTAGCTTGTGAGAGTTTCTTCTGACTTGAGAAGATACCAAGGGAGAGCAGAGAGGGATTCCCAGGACCCAGAGGCATGGTCAAGGAGCTGCATTTGCATTTGTAGTTCAGGGCAATGGGGAGGCATTGAAAGGTCTGAAGCAGGACACTGACTGGTAAGGTTTGCTCTTTTCAAAGCTCACTCAGGCTGCCATGAGGAGAATGGATTGGAGGGGGGGCTCGAATTAGAGGGGCTCGAATTGGGAGGCTGTGTTCCAGTAATACAGGTGAGGGTGTGGATGGCTTGAACCGGGGCTGTGGCCATAGGGTGGGTGAGAAATTGGCAGATTAAAGGTATGTGATGTGGGAGGTGCCCTCAGTTTGATCACTGACTGGACAAGTGTGTGTCTTCTGTGCTGGGTGCCATGGTGGAGGACGTGCTCCTCACTATGCTCCTTCCTCTGTAGCTCGTAAGACCAGGTGTTTATATTTCCCCCCCCCTTTTGTTAAATATGACTAAGCTTTTGTTTATCCAGCAATAGTATTCATCATATTTTCTGAAACATGTGGAGGTTTTTTCCTACCTGTCTTCTTACCTGTTCTCCCCACCTGTTCTCTTAGGAACTGAAGCCCCAACCCCCTGCCACTGCCCATAACTTGCTTCTAGACTCTCTTCATGTTTTCCACTTATCCATCCCAACTTCTTTCCATCCTGAACTGCTAGGTCTCAGCCATTACAGGGAAAGTACATTCTACCATTGACTGGTTGGGCCAGGACACTGGAATGTGTCCAATAAAAGCTCTGCTGGGATTCGATGCATTCGATTCCTAAGCAATGAGGTCTGTTTTTTGAACTTTTATTTTATATATTTTGGAGAGATGGGGTCTTACTATGTGGCCCAGGCTGGTCTCAAACTTCTTCCCTCAAGTGATTCTCCTACTTCAGTGTCCCAAACTGCTGATTTCAGGCAGAAGCCACCAGGCCCAGCCTAGGAGGTATATTTTAAGCCAAGTCAACCTCTTAATTGGATATGAGCTTTATTTGCAGTCATTTATGAAGAGCACACTTGTTGCACTGAGGGTAAACATCTCTCTGAACTATTATTTGAGGCCCACTTTTATCCGCTAATAAATTTATTAAAAGGTAAGAAAATTGGGTCTGCCTATGAGCATCACACTGTTAATCAAATTTTTTTATATAAATGAATGTCCTGAGATCGTTACTGAAATTGAGAAGGACCAGCTGAGACCAAGAACAGCCATTCAGCTTTCCAAGGTATGGAATGTAGGTGCAGGGACTGAAGAATCACATAAAAACATGATCAGAAATCTCAAGAGCACAAAAAAAAGCCCGTTGTAGGGACATCCACCATTACGACCCTGCATTTCCCACATATGTGTTAGCATTTGGAAACATGGATGATGACCCCAGAAATACAGACGTAAGATTTCAGAAACCTGTGGAAGACCTGCAGATTTGCATTCTTCCTGGAGGCCTAAGGCAATTACTTCAACCTTCAGTTCAAGACACACTTCTTGTCAAGAGCACATCCTTAGCAAAGAAGTCTGTTTATTATCTACTCAAAATTGGTCTCCAACTATTGGGTGCTGATGAAAGATAATCTGTTTTTATATCTTACCCAAACTTCAGCCTTCTCCTTCTATTCCAGCGTTGGAATAATAAGCCACTTGTGACATTAAAAAATAGGCTTTGCCCACATGCAAACCAGAAGATAAAAGGATTTGGATTTAAAAACACTCTCTCTGATTTTTTTGTTTGCAAGTAGCATTTCTGCTTGGAACCATAACACTTTGAGCTCATCAGCTGGAGGAGAAATTACTATTGTGGATGAAAGGGGAAATAACTGGCAGCCATAGCACTAGAGTTTTCACAACACAATCCCTGCATCAAAGAAAGCGGGCTTTCTTTTTCTGGAAGATCATAGGTATAGAGCTGTAAGAAAGGACCTTGAAGCAGATACAGTTTGTTGTAACTTCATCTCTCTTCAACCCCAGCGTAGCTTGTAAAGGGCTCTGGGGCCCTCCTAGAAAGCATGGCATATACTAACTATTCTTAGACTCTAATGCTCACCTTCTCTTCTTCGCTGGGGTTTGGTCTTGTGGCTCTGAGTGTCACCCTCATTTTATTATTTATTTATTTATAATAAATAAATAAATGCATAAGTAAGTGACAGGGTCTCACTCTGTCATTAGGTTGGAGTGCAGTGGCGTGATCATGGCTCACTGCAGCCTCAAACTCCTCGCTCAATCGATCCTCCCACCTTAGCCTTCTGAGTGGTGCACAGGCATGCACCACTATGCCAGGCTAATTTTTAAATTTTTTGTAGAGACAGGGGCTTGCTATGTTGTTCAAGCTGGTCTTGAACTCTTGGCTTCAAGTGCTTCTCCTGCCTTGGCCTCCCAAACCACTGGGATTACAGACTTGAGCCACTGTGCCTGGCCACGCTCATTTTGAATTGCAATTGAAAACTCACCTCTTTGAAGTAGCTTTTTTAAAAAAAATTCTGACAAACTTTTGTACTGTCCAACTAGACACTGTAAGCTCTGCCTTTCATTCTCCCCTCCTCCTTAACACACTCACCATCACGTGCATTGATGGTGCATGTGGAAAGGGATTCTTACCAGGAGTTAACCTTAGCAATTTTTACATCATGACAACTTCATGAAAAAAGTTTAGTTAGCGTGGGACTGTTCTAGGAATAAAAGCCATGGGTAGAATTTAATAGTAACTATTATTATTTAACATGCAGTTGATATATACCTTTGAAATTCAAGCTCATTCTCTTTTACTTACAAGTAATAATGATAGAATTAAACTAAGCTAATAAGCTAAATAATCAACAGTAGATTGACCCTAATTAATAAATTTGCTAAAAGCTTTTTCCTGTTAATGAGCCCTTAACCAAAGATGAGTCTTAAGATACACATTTTTAGAATATAGATACGGATATAAGTTTTAGAATATAAATTTCAGGTATGTTGAAAATATGTGTGGAAATATCAAAGATCCAACTCAACAAATGCATATCACTCACTGTGTACTCGTTCCTGATGGGTACAAAGATGCTCTTAAGATTTGTATCACCTGGAGAAGATGACTTGAAGATATGTCTACATGAAGAGTGAACAGGAGATAGAAAAGCTGAAAATACAAAGCAGATGAAGTAAACTGTTGGAGAAGGCAGTGGAGAACAAAGTTTGGGAAGAGAGGTTGACCTAGAGCTGAAAAGAAAACAGCCTTTTGTCTGAAAATGAAAGAAAGGAATGAAATTTGGGTTGCAATAAAAATAGATGTGTAGTTGAAATTCTTTATGCTCTATTGCTTTCATTTTCCTGATAAGATAGGAGGCATGCAGTTTGCTAAGGGTGAGAACACGGAAGAGGGTGAGGGATGCTTGAGGAAAGTGGAAAAATATTAAAATGCTAGCTGACAAAACAGAAGGAAATTGTTTCTCTGCACTAAAGGTCCAGCCAAGGCAGGAGAGCAAGAACCTTTAGTGTTGCCAACCAGCAGGTTGAGGAACCTTCTCTAGTAGGGCTAGCAGCCTGGTACTAGATGATTTATAGAATGGATACTTTATTGCAGGTTTGTTGGACAGATGCAAAAGAAGACGTCCTCCAGAAAGCACAGAGCAGTATTGGGACAGAGATGAACCAAGGACTTATTCACACTCATAAGCCATGCTCAGCTCCATGTTGTGTTAGAAGGAAAGAGAGGGCTCAGGGAGACCAACAGGAGAACAGCAGCACTAGCAGCCTGTCTCCAGAAGAGCAGGTGTTGTGGTGATGAGGCTGTGAGAATGGGGAATTAGAGGTGAAGAGTTCTAAATTAGAGCAGTTCTTGGCAATGGTAGGTTCCTTGGTGTAAGTCTGGGCATATGTGACAAGAATAACATAGAGGTAGAAGTCTCTAGATTTGAGACTCTCAAGGAATTGTGAGGTGAGGTTGTATGATGGACTATGAGGATACAGAAGTCCTTGGTGATGCTAGCAGAACAAGGTACAGGAAAAGTCTGTGGTGGAGCTCCTAACAAATAGGACATGGAGTGACCTGGAGACTGGCAGACAGAAGTAACAAGGAAAGATAGCGGGTGATTGTAGCAACTGACTGGTAGGACAGAATCTGTCTGGAAAATCCTCCATCTTAGGAGGTGGCGACTTCCTTTCATTATGAAATTGGGATCGTTTTCTCAGACTCCCTGGCAGGTGCATACAGATATGTGACTAGGCTCTGCCAATCAGACGTGCCTCCCTCAAATTGCAGCAGGAAGCTCAACCTTGTACCCATTGTGCAGGAGCCACTCTGGAAAGGGACAGCTGCCAAATCCACATGCCCAATTACCACCTGCAGAGGCACTGGCATGGACGGCAGCCTCCAGGAGTGCCTGGTGCTGAGTGGGCTGTGGGCTTTCAGCAGACAGGGTCTGCAGATTGGTTTGGGGCATTGTTTCTGGTTGCATAGCCTGGGAAGCTGGTTCTTCAGTGATGCCTCTCACCCCATCCCATTGCGCCATCCCCATGATTCTGTGGCTCTCCAGCATTTTTGAATACATTCATTTTCAGCCTACATCAGCCAGCCAGTTTCTGTTGTTTACATCCAAGGGAATCTTGACTGACACTGTGATAGAGCCAGATTGATAGCCTCTCAAAGGAAGAAGGGTTTCCACACAGGGGTGCAAGAAGAATGACTTAGAAGAGGATTTGGGAGGTGAGGCATGCTGCCCATACCTGACCCTCATCCTTGTAGATCCTCTCTGTCCTCTCGTCCCAGTACTGCTTTGTGCTTCCTGGAGGATGTCACCTTCCCTATCATCCTCTGAGGCAGAGAATTCATACTGCCACCCTAGAGTTTCCATCAGAAGGGTAGGACTTACTTTCAGGTGCTGAGCAGGTCTAGGTGGTGGTGCCTGGGGTCCATAGGTTAGTAAGTCCCACATCAAGTCTGGCATTGTATCCAGAGGGTGTCCTCTCTGGTCATGGCAGCAGTTCCTCTCCAGGTGCTGTACTGCAGAGGGTGTGGTCGGTCTTCTCTACAAATCCAACTGGGCACCTAGAGAGAAATCCCAAAATTTAGTTGGTCAACCTGGTTCAGGAATTCTTATGTACAAGAACTGAAGGGATCCCTGAACTGGGGACTTGAAATAGATAATAAAGGCCTTAAAATAGACAATAAAGAACTTGCACTTGGACTTGAACTCCCAGTGAAGAGTGAAGAAATGGGTCTTACTGAATCATGCATTACTTAATCAGAATTATAAGATAGAAATAATGTGTAAACATAGTATTTTAAGTACCAGTGTGTTTCTGGTATGAAGGGTCTTAGCCATGGGTGATCAGAGAATATCCTAGTGTGGGTTCCATTCAAATCTTTTTTCCGTTAAGTCATATGTAGTGAGTTCTTTTTTGCATTCTATTGGGTCCATGCCCATTAAAATCAAGCAATATTTATTATATGCCCATTATCTGGTAGGCACTTTGCTAAGTACTGGGCAGCACAGTTTTCTTGAAGGGAGCTTACAGTCTATCTAAGGAGACAGGCAATTACATTATGCAGAGACATGCAGGCTCGTGGAACTGTGAGGGTGCACAAGTTGCATGGGTGCAGGTCAGCCTGGCCGTTTCTCTGTATCATCATAATACGTTATGAAGAGAGTGATCAGCTGACTCTTATGAAATTGTTCAAAATCCATGTTAATACTATTTCTATTGTCCTCTTAATTTCATCCCCTGTTTGCTATTTCACAAGTGTATGCTGGAACCCAGAGCCCCTGAAATTGCAGTTCAATTCTGTCCCAATGCAAAATACTCCATGGATGTTCTCTGCAAATGCCTCCTTCAAAATGCATCCTGGGAACACCTCTGTGACTCACTGGGGAGGGTTTTATAGTCCTTGCCGGATGTACGTTTGAGAAGAACTTCTCTAGCTATGGCTGCTCTGAAGCTATTTCCCCATCCTGGGGGACAATTTCTCATTTCCCACCAGCTACCCACTGGATTTCTTTACTTAAGGCAAAATGCTGCCTTGCCAGATGTTTGCTGTTTCTCTGGTTTATCTCTATGATATATGGGTTCCAAAAGTATCTGAAAACTGAAGCTTTTATAATTTTTATGTGTTTTCCCTTGACAGTGTTTCCCTCTGCCCACTCATTAAATAAAAGCATTGTCCCCAATTTAATCTTTTCTTCTCTGCACTCTCCCTCTGCTCCCTGTTCCTTGGTAATGTCCTGCACATAGGCTCATTGAGATCACTTACTGTAATGGTTCTCAACTTCCTTTTGCTATTCTCAGTGAGATCCTTTCTGCAAAGCAGGTCTTGTAGAGTCCAATATATCAACCAAAGACAATGCTTCTGTGCTTGAAATGGGGATCAGGGCCCACGCCTTGCCTGTTGCCTCTTCCCACACCCACACAGAGTCCCTAAGGCACCCAGTGACACCCTGAACGGGGCTTCTCAAAGTAGGTTGGTGTCAGACTCTCCCACAGGCTTGTTAGCAGACATAGCTTCTGCGTTCCATGCCCCCGCCTGCAACCCACTGAATGAAACTCTCAGGTGGGAGCCTGGGAATCTTCATTTTACCAAGATCCTCCACTGAGTCTCATATTCATAAAATTTCAGAACCACTGCCCATTACTCCAAGAGCATAATTTAAAAACTGCTCTTTTGGGATAACCCCATTATTTTACAGAGATATTCTTTGAGTTCCAGAAGGATGGAGCCAGACCTCCCAAACAGAGTACAGCTTTCTTTTCACCTCCATGTAAAAAGGTGCTGAGTATATGTTAGACTCCCAGTGACCAGTTCTAGCTGCCTACAGGAGCTACCATCAGCATTTCAAGCTGCCGGGTCGGACTGACTCTGCATTCTGTTCCTGCTATCTCCGCCATCCCAGGATCACAGTGGCTTCTGGAGGTCCCAAGCCTAGCCTTCGGATCTCAGGTCGTGTTTCCAACCAATGACTCTAGTTGACCCCCAGCTCCTCTGTGGTTTCCCCGTCAAAGTCCATCACTTGTCATGGTCACCATGTTGAAATGGACTCGTCTTTACAGAGCCTGCTATACACCACATCCCTTCAGAAAGACCCGCTGTGCTCACAGCTGCACTGACACCTCCACTCTCTGTCCTTAACAGACTCAATGCTGTACACATTGGTGGTTTCCAGGCTTGGGAGAACATTAGCACCACTGGAGAAGGTGTCCTTTTTGAAACACCCACGTAGACCTACCCACAGATTCTGCTTTAATGGGCCTGGGATGGGCACTTGGCATGGGCATTTTTAGAAAGCTTTTGCCACTGCCCTCTTCCTCCCCCTTCAGGGACTCTGACATAAAACAAAGGTTGAGAACCGTTGCTCTAATTTGAATAGAGTTAATTAGGGGCACGTTTGTCTCCCTGGCAAGACTGTAAGATTTGCCCTGTTCACTTTCCTATGGCATTTCCTTCTTCCTTCCTTTTTGTAATTACTGAAGGTTTACTGAGCCCCTACAGCATGCTAAGACACTATGCTGGGCTCACTGTCTTGCACAGAGATGGAAAAATCTATACAGATACATTATTATTGTCATCATTTATCCCTCTTGGACTGTAATCTCCTGAAAGATCTATGCCTCGCTTTAACATATAACCCTATATTCTGAAGGAGGGGCAGTGTGCAGTGCAAAGTATACCTACTTTGGTGTCTGACTGGCCGACCTGTGTTCATATTCAAGATCTGACATTTCCTAGCTACACGGTTGAGCAGGTAACTTAATCTCTCTCTGAACCTCAATTTCCTTAGCCATTAAAAATATTATCTATCTGCGGGATTGCTGTGAGAATTGCAGATGGATGAGGAGCCGGCAAGGGGCTGCCAGTGACTGCCCAATCAATGCGGAGCTTTCTCTTTCCACTTGCAGAGAGCAGTCAGACTTGCTGGGCACATCCCAGGCTGCCTAGATCTTACCAGAGAAAACAGGAGGGAGCAGCTTCTCTCCGCATGTGGGACAAAGCCAAGCAGAAAGGATACTTGGTAATTTACCAGTGATTTTTTAAAAAGTCAAATGACAAAATGTTTGCATGTTTAACCATACTGCAGTTTTAAGACTTCCAGAAAAGGTTAGGTGGTGATGTTGTTCAAAACAATGGAAAGGATGGCAACAATCTTTGAAGAAAATAATATTTGAAATAAAAGAGTTGCCTTAATTTGCAAAAATCCATATAGGCTGGGAAGGGAGAGAGCAGTCCTGGCTCAGCTAGTAACCAGCTGTGTAGCTTTGGAATGCTCTGAACTGCATTTTACTTGTTGGTTAAATCTTTAAAAATATAAAGCCAAATAAAAATGTTAGCCATTTTAAATCAATTTTCTGAGAGTGTAAAGCAAATGAGACTTAAAAAACAAACACACACAGGTCTAAATACTGCTATTTGACTGCTAATACATGACACCAACATTTCTTTCTTGATACTTGTTCCATGATTCTCCCTCTAGGTATGAGTAGGAACAAATCTATATTCTGGATTGGGTGTCATGAAGCCCTGAATCTAGGTTAAAGAGTGTTGCAAAAGCCTAATCTTTCTTACACCTAAACCGAACTCGAGAATTGCATATCGACTTCCAAGATGAAGACCTTTATGTTTTAAATGGTTTCTGGCATACTGATGTCATTTGACTTCCACAGAAAATGTTATTTTTTATCATTGTTATTCTTATTGTGTTCAGTTAGGTGCTTATAAAGGTGGTTAATTGTTTAAGAACTATGCTAAGCGTGACTTGGGTGTTATTTTACACCTTTATCTCCATTTATGGTTCCTTTCTTTACCAGTGCATTTAAACTGCAGAGTAATATTGTCCTACCTTTTGTAAGAGAAGTAAAAATACTTTGCACACCTGCACAATTTTATAACAGAAAAACCTGAAACTCCATGTTTTAAAAGTACCCATCTTGTATTTTATCCCAAAGCCATTAAGATTGTTTATTTCTTACCTTCCCTAAGCCGAAATGCAAAGTCATCGTTCTGATTCACAACCCCTGTCAGTTTGGCTTTATAAAGGCAACAACAGGGTGTGTTATGCAGGCAAGACAATCTCTGCAAATTACTTCAGGCTTCACATCTAAGACCTAAACTCCCTAGAGACTGGCGGTTCTTCCTCGAGATGGCCATGCCACTTACTGCTTCCTGACGTGGCTGAAATCAAGAGAGTAACATGATGATCACTATTTTCCAGTCAGAAATTTAAAACCAGACAGTGACAAATCAATTCTCAAGGCATACATTTCCATTTGTGAAAGTGAAAAAAATAATCCTAAGAATCCCCCATTGCTAGCCTTGAAAGTTAAGACACACTAACAAATCTCTCAGTGTCAGGGATTTTAAAAATCTCTCTTAGACTATTTTTCAAATGGAAACTGGTGGCAAACTGGATGACATTTCCACTGGGTATGGTGAGACCCCCGAACAAGAGAAGGGCGGTGCTGAGACCAGGGTTTACCAAGAGTCCTGAATAGCTGTATTAGAATAGCCATGGATCAATGTGAAACTTAATACTTTAATGACTGAGCTTCTCTTGAGCTCTTGTTTTTAATTCTCTGGTCTCAAGAGAATCATTTTCTTCTCTCAATCTAATCTTACTGGGAGGAGGAGACAGCCAGGGTATAACTGTGACTCAGGAAAAGCTGAGAAAGAGTTTCCAGTGGGTGAGGACAATGTCTCACTCCTGGGACAGGCAGCAGAGGGTTAAGCAAGTGGCCAAGCCCTCTAATTCAGAAACATAGACTTCTCCCCACCTGTATAACCTGGGCTGAGTTACTTAACTGCTGGAAATCTCTGTTTCCTCCTCTATTTCCTGCCCCCAAAAGGTTAGTATCACACAAAGCATTTAGTGCAGGGCTTGGTACATAGTGAGCACCTACTAATTACTGGGAATTTTAATGATTTTATCTTCTTGGTGTTTAACAGCTTGCATCATGACTATCAGGGGGTTTGGTACATTTTGGGTGAATAAATGACATATGATGGCACTCTGAATTGGTCACTGCTGGAACTAGCTAGGGAATTCGTCATCATTGTCATAAGTTTTTGATACATGGAGGTAACCTGTGTGCGCAAGCATCTTCTCTGCAGTGCCACAGCATTCATCCAGGATGTGCCTATGAGAAGTATGGAGGCCCTGACCTTGAAAGATCCAGGACCCCCAAAAAGAAATGAAATTGCCCCAATAAAATTTATCGGTATTCAGAAACCCTAGAGAAATGACCACTATTTTCTCTTCCAAAAGCGTTGCAGAATGTGCACTCTCATATGCTCCCCAACAGCGCAAAGCTCTTCCAGTTGAGTCTGAGCAGTTAATGTGTATCTGCATAGCCACAGAGAAATCGGCAGCAGACGATGTGTTTCTTTGGCCCTTCTCCTCTCAACCTTCTGGCGAGAGGTAAATTTGGGGAAATTGAGGCAGTTTAACATCTTTCAAAGGATAATTTGAGCTAAGAAGGAAATAGAATTCCATATGTGCCCAGGAACTGTAGCATTGCGTAGAAACATGCCACACATGTAATATTCCCAATCTGAAATCCTGAAATCATACCAGAACCTATCTAGGATATGAACAACAGAAAATTATTAAAAATCTGCTATATGTCAGGCGTGGAGGTACAAGACAAAACACAGTCTCTACCTGAAAGGGTGCAGAATCAAGAGGAGGACAGATTTGTAAACAGACAAGTACAATAAAAATCTACTATGCCAGAGGCCGAAGAGTAGGGGATGAGCAAAAAATTGAGGCAGGGATCACAGGAAACTGGAAACCCCATCTGCCAGATGGGAAGTGAAGATGGGCTTACTTTAGGGCAGGAGCCAGGACGGGCATCAGCATCAGGTTCAGTGGCTTTCTGCCTCTGACCAAGGCTAAGTGCACATAAGGGCTGCTCGTGTTTGGCTCTGGAGCAGCCATGAGTGGAATTCATCCACTTTCCTTCTTAGGAAACGGAGGGTCTTTGCATGTCAGGGGTGATTCAGAGGAGCACCTTTATTCTCAACATCTACTTTCACTGGAAGAACGTTTTACTTTCGGTATTCTTTACTGTCATCCACTCATTAATTCATTCAAAGATATTTGTTGAGTATCCACTGCATGCCAGGCTCTATGCCAGGTGCTAGGATACAAAACTGAACTGCTTCCAGGAGCTCAGAGTCCATGGCGGGGTGACAGGCCCGGGAGCAGAGCATGGTGACACAATGATGCTGGTGCAGTCGGCGGGGGTGGGAGGGGGAGGCTGGAAAGGCTCCATGGGACATAAGGGGAACTGGTCCCAGCCTGCAGAGGTCAGACAAGTCCCCTGCAGCAGGAGAACTTGTGAGGACTAAAGATGTTCTGCAGGACAGGAAAGTGTCTTTCAAAAGTATCATGCCATAGATAGGAAACACTACCAGACGCCGTACCCAAGATATTCTTCTAGCTTTACCCAACACGTCCTTCTTACAGCATAAGAGATTGGGAGGATAAAGGAAAGAGTCTCTAGGTTTCATCCCTCCTCAGTGCCTTTCCCCTTAAGATAACGGTCAGGGAGTTTCCAGGGATCCACACACGTTACTTACTGTGAGACTTCACAGTATATAAACCTGTGACTGGAACTCAGTCTATAAACCTGAGACTGGAACTTAGGCCTTTGGACACCTTCCAATCCACTTGGAAATAAGCTAGGAAATGGCCAAGGAGGAAAAGGTCCCAGCATCAAGGGTAGCAGGATGGAATTTCTTTTGATCTCAGAGCTCTGCAGAAAGGAAAGGGCTAAAAAAGTTATTATATTACGATGGGAAAGCAAATGTGTTTTGTTTGAACACAATTTAGGGGGCAGGTGTTTTCATTTACGTTTCTAATTCAAACAGTGAATAGAACCCTCTTCTAATGATAACATACCTCCTGGTGTGTTTTGAGGACCAGCTCCTTGGAATTCCCAGCGGAAATGAGATAGGGATAATTGAGCTGCCCAGCAGGTTTGGGTAAAGTTCCCTAAAGAACTTGCATGCTTTGCTCATTCTTACTGTTGAGCTGCTGTTGACTAGGCTGTGGAACTCAGTTAATGGGTCTCCTTTGAACTGCACTTGTTTCTTCAGGTTATTAGTGGGGTGGAAACTTCTTTCATGCAGACTTCCAGGTGTGAGATGAGCTGGAGAGGGGATGGTGGGGGAATGGGGAGATGAGATTTGAGGAGACAGGGAGCTTTCAGGTAGCTTAAGGTCATTTTCCACTGATCAAGAAGCAGAAAGCTTCCTAGGGCTTAAAGACATTTGCCTTCGGGGTGACTCAGGTACCCCAGAGTCAGAGAAGTAACTGGCTTGAGCAGAGAGGAGAGTGGCTTGTTGGGGGCTATACCAAAACCCCAGCTCTTTCCTGGGACTGGTTGTGAGAGCAATAAAGCAGACGTGTTAGATGAAGGCACATCACAGTCCCACGGTTCCAGGAAGCGGTTTAATGTAATTACACTGTTAAAGGAAAAAAAAAAAGTTACAGCCAACTGCAGGCAAGAAAAGTCAGAATTTACAACCTGTGTTCTCACATACACACACAATCAACACCTCCCATTAACTGTCTACCATAAATTTCCAGCGGATTCACTTCTAATCATCTGAAAGTGCAGTCACGCTGACCTCTATTCTTTCATAAAAAGATGGCTGTCAGGTAACTCATTGGATGGCATCAGCAGAGAAGCCTTGAGCTGACTGGTCACTCGTGATTTCTTTCTGCAATAGGTTGGTAATGGTGGGAGTCCAGTTAGATCTGATAGTGGGATCAGGGTATACCTGAGCTCTCAGCTCTGTGTACCTTTCCAGTCTGGCTCATGGAGACAGTCGTGAGTATGACAGTTCTGGCAGCCACCAGCCTCTGCTCAACATCAGCCCAGTGATACAAGCCTTGGAGCTCTTTGTTGAATTCAGAATTAACCAGGAGAGCCATGTAGCAAGCAATGAATTTGACTAGGACAAAATTTGAAGCTGATTCAGAATGGCACCACAGTATTAATCAACTATAATTGTCATGCTGTCTGAATTAGACAGAGTGGGTTTTAATAGCCTAGATGCAGTGAATCTCTGGATTATTACAGTCAATGATTCTGTGGAATAACAAAAAAAATTCCAATTAATGGACCAAGTTAATGTGAATCTGAAACACAATTAGGTATTTTCTTCTTACAAAGACAAAGCCAAGTGGAGATTTAAAGCTATTAATCACTTCCACAGAACCCCAAATCCATAAAAATGACTTCATGGAAAGCTGAGCTGAAGGCTTCGTTCTGTGACCTTTGATGAGAAGCAAAGTCACTCTCCTCCCTGCCTGTTCAGTTCAGTTCCCGCTGCAGACCATGACATCAGCCAGTTGTCTGAGAGATGGGCACAGCTATTCATGCTTCATTGATGTGTGATGGGGCAGGTTTTCCAGCATCTTCATCATTCTCAGGCTATATCAGAAACTCCCCTGGTGACCCATTCCCAACACTCAGGTTAACACAGATATAATGAATAACCCCTAGATCCTGAATCTATACCATCACCCCCATTCCTTTTAAACATGGCCCCATTATCTGTTGGGTTATAAAAGCAAGGGAAACCAGTGGCAGGTGTTGGAAATATGACTTTGATAGATCTGTCTCTGGATCTGAAAAGTCCGTTTACATCTCTCAAGCATAGGAGAAAGTGATTTTGTCCACCCAACTCATGATTTCACACATCCACTTTCATTAACAGGAAAGAGAAAATACGACTTATTGTTACTTAGTTATCTAGGGTCTATTTTCCACAGTGCTCAATGTACTGCATGCACACTGGGAAGTTAGTGCTTAAAATGTCAGGATGTATTAAACTTGTTAGGTCACAGGATACTAATTCAGATGATCATTGCTGTGCCAATGTCCCCTGCCCAAACACTGACCATAGTTATGTATGAGGCCATGTTTAGATGGAATAGGAGCAATGGTGTATACTCCCATCAAGTCCAGCTACCATTTCTCCTCTTAGAACCACATCTGACTTCTCGCTTCTATGTCATGAGCTACCCAATCACAATTACAATAGAGCAGTTGCAATATTGTAATCTTCAGTTTTTCTTAGTTGTGCTTTTTATTTCACAAAAATTTGACTTTGTTTATTCTCTGACACTGTTTTCCAGATTTAGACTTCTTTTGGGGAACTGAATTTCCCAGACGACTGGATTATGCAAGTGTTATTGTAGATTATTAATTACCATAGTATTGGCGGTGAACCAAGTTGACAAGCATGATGACATTAAAAATCAATTCTCAGATACATTTGATGATTGACAAACCAAATCATTGATAAGAAACTATTATAATTATTTTGAATAATTGCTGTTATAATCCAATAATTTCATATTGTGTTAGTTATCTATTTTTGCATAACAGTATTGCCACGACTTTAGCAGCTTAAAACAATACACATTGATTATTTCACAGTTTCTGTGAGTCAGAAATCTGGATACAGCTTAGCTGTGTCATCTGCTCCAGGGTCTGTCATGAGGCTATAACCAAGGTGTTGGGCAGGGCTAGAGTCTCACCTGAAACTTGACTGAGGAAGAATCTGCTTCACTTCTGTTTCTTGTGAGCTGTGGGTCTGAGGGATTCAGTTCCTTGCTGGCTGTTGACTAGAGGTCATCCTTAATTATTTGTCTTGTGGATCCCTTCATACAGCAGCTTACACTCAACAAGAAAGATAGAGAGTTAATGGAGAGGGTCTACTAGCAAGATGGAAGACATAATCTTATGTGACATAATAATGACAGTGACATCATATCATCTTTGTCGTAATTTACTGTTTACAAGCAACTTACAAGTTCCACCTACACTCACAGAGAAGGGATCATATAATAGTATGAATACTAGCAAGGGAGGATAATCAGAGAGCTGTCCTAGATCTGTCCCCATGAAAATATCCAGAAATGACAAAATATTTTATCTCTTTAGGAAAACCCCCTTTAAAAGTTTAGGTCTACACATGAAGGAAAAGGATTAGTTTAAAAAAAAAAAAAAGAAAAAAGTTTAGGTCTAAACCATAAAGAAGGGAAAAAGCATATTCATTGCAGGAGCTCAAAATATATATTTTTAAAAAATTTAAGCTGGGAGACATAGACTCAAGTTGCCCTGAATAGATACTCCCTAGAACATAATTTTTCTCTAAGAATAAGAAAGTAATAACTATACATGACTTATTCATCAGATGGAAGGGAAAGAAAAGAAATTAAGTAGTTATTCTTTGTAAAAAAAAAAAATAAATAAGGTCAAAGCAAGCCAGAATAATTCAATGCAACACATATTTATTGAGTATCTCTACAACTTGTACTCTACTGTGTGCTATGGAGAGTGAGCAGATTGTGGGAACATAAAGGAAGAGAAAAGTAAATGATATGTATTATTTTCCCCTCAAGTTGCTTGTAACAATAGCAAGTATTTATGTTGATTTCATACTATTCCAGAGAGAAATCTTTACCAACTTTACATGTGTCAGATAATTTAACCTTCAAAACAATCCCATGAAGCAGGTGTTATTCTTGCCATGGTGATGGGAAAACTAATGGGCAGAGAGGTTAGTGACTTGCCCAAGGGCACAAAGCCAAGAAATTAGGCAGTGTGGGTCCAAAGTTCTTGCTCTGCACCAAGAGTCAGCAAACTACAACCTGTAGGTCCAATCTGGCCAACTGCCGTGTATGTAAATAAAGTTGTATTGGAACACAACCTTTCCTATTTGATTCCATATTGTCTATGGCTGATTTTACAATACAATTGCAGAATTGAGAAATTACCACTAGGGCCTGAAATGTCTAAAATCTTTACAATTTGGGCATTTACAGAAAAAGATTTCCAACCCTTACTATAAACTATTACAGCATAGTACCCCTTTGGAGGCCAACAGACATATTATATACCCAGAATTCTAAAGTGCAAGGTGAAGTAAGAACTACATATGCAAAGAGGTATAAAGAAAATGGGAGAATGTTACTGTGTCTTTCCTGGACACAATGGTGGTGAATGAGTGTGGGAAGCAGGGAAAGGGTGGGAGGTTTAAACTTCTCTGGATACAAAGTTGGTGTAATTTACTAAACAGTGGACGCAAGAGCAGCCTAAGTAAAGAGTAAAGATAGCTAGCTAGATTCAGCAGTTGGAGGGTAAAAGAACAGTTGGGATAAAAGATTTCTATCCTGTACTTACTACAAGTAACTATAATATTATGTTTTGATACAAATAAAGTAATAACATATAATTAAATATCTTGAGTTTAAATAGCCAATTTCATCTTTAAATTTCAACAGTCATATTGACAGTAGTTTCGGTCAACAGAATTAGGCAAGTGGCAGGTAGAGATCATGTGATATCTGAGACTCCAGGGTGCTGTACGAATATGAAACAGTCATTGTGAGTTCTAAGAAGCCTCAGAGGACATCACAGAGAAGCTGACTACTTAAGCACGTGAGTCATCATGACATCCATCTGCACCTCCTTTGTTCAATTTCTTTAACTCTTGCTCCCGCATAGACATTTTGTATTTATTCATCACTTAGATAATTCATACCAAGGGGTTCAGCAAGGGAAGAGTCTTCTTCAAAGCATTTAGCACTGGATGAATATTCGCTTTGATCTCCTGTTTCTTTAGTCATTTGCTAATGATAAGAACTGGATGGCAATGTGGAAATTCTGTCCTGTCTGGCACCACAGTTCCCTGGTGGGTGTGACTGGTCCCAAACAGAAATAACCACTCACCTGTGGGTATTTCTTGAAAATGCAACTTATTTCTCTGATAGTAAACATAACATTGAGATAAAGCTGAAAATGAAAAGTCTAATAAAATAGAAGCTATTTTACCCTTCTTCTCTAAGTCTTCAGAAATAGCTGAGATTTTCATAGGTAGTGCGTGGCACGGCACAGGTTTATCCAAAAGATTGAGAGGGGCCCAGCACAGTGGCTCACACCTATAATCCCAACACTTTGGGAGGCTGAGGCGGGCGGATCACTTGAGGACAGGAGTTGGAGACCATCCTGGCCAACATGGTGACACCCCGTCTCTACTAAAAATACAAAAATTAGCAGGGTGTGGCGGTGCACACCTGTGATCCTTGCTATTCAGGAGGTGGAGGCAGAAGAATCACTTGAACCTGGGAGGCGGAGGTTGCAGTGAGCTGAGATCACACCACTGCTCTCCAGCTTGGGTGACAGAACGAGACTCCATCTTAAAAAAAAAAAAAAAAGATTGACAGGATTCCATGACTCTGATGTTCCCCTTGGTGATCATGACTGTAAAGTTTCACTGCTTGCTGAATTGTCATTACACAATGCCTGCCTTTTCAGTCTATTTTGCACTTACATTCATCTAGGTTTAATTCTAATTTTATGTTTTTGGCACAGTAGAGGTAAGTCAATTGGGGTTACAGGTACTTGGGTTCAATTGAAGATCAGAGCCTCATTTGCAAAATGAAAAATAAGTCTCTTGTGCATTTGCTGCTACAGGCATTTTAAAAGAGGCTCTTCGGCTTGTCCCATGCCCCCAACTTTGTCTCAGCCACACTCCCTTCCATTCTTGGACATACTTCTATTCTTTAAATATCATCCCATTTCCAAAGAGAAGTTCCGATTATGTCTCAAAGCTCCAGACACAATTATTGTAGAAGTGCTGTGATCTCACCTACCTTTCAGTTCTTCAGGGTTTCTGTCCATTTCATTTTAAAACGAGGGAAGGCTGAAGTTTACTCCCCCCCCAAAAAAACTGAGTTGATTTCTTATTAGAGTCATGATTTTGGAGAACTTGATGAAGGCAGGAATGAGGAGAGTGAATGACCAACCCATCCAGTAGAACACCCATTTTCTTTTAAAAATGGCATGTTAATGGTCTGTAGAAGGCATTAAATACAGAACTTCTCCACCAGAAACAGAAGGCTGGATTTTCTTCTTATTTGCATTTATCTCTCTCTTGTGTAGATAAAGCCTAACTGTAATAATAATAAAACTCGTGCAAGTATAAAAGATATCGGGGAAAATCATGAAACATCAGAAGATGACTCCAAGGGCTGGGCATGGGTGAAAAGGGAATTAAGGCCCACAGATGAGCAGGCAGCTGCGGACTAATCCGGAGACTCACTCTCTCGGACACGGTGCTTTTTAGTCTCAGGGTACTGCCTCAGCTCATAGAGCCCTGGTTTTCCCAAGAATAAAATTAGAGTCATCATATTTTCTGTTTAACTCCCAGACCTTACCAAAATATGTAAGCAAGAAAACTCCCTTTAGTTCATCTACCAAAAGCATAAGACACCTATGTATTACGATATTTCAAAGTATTGATCCCTTTCCCATAGGCACCTTTATGTGGACGTTTCCCTGTGAGAGGATCACACATCTCGGTCCTATTGATATCATGTTACTTGCTTTGACCAATGAAATGGAAGCAGAAATGAGGTATGCTCCTTCTGAGCAGAGCAAGAACCCTCTCATCCTTGGCCATGCTCTCATTCTCTCAGTGAAGAGACAAGCAATGTTGGAATGGGGCACTTACAACAGCCTGGGTCTTGGATGAGGAAGACATGCAACTGACTTGCAATAGGCATGTAACATGAGCAAGAAATAAACCATTATTGTGTCAGCTGCTGAGAGTCTGAGGATGTTGGTTACTGTAGTATGCTGAGCCTAAGCTAACAGATACATATTGTTCGGGAAATTCTGAAGCCTATGAATAGGTCCAGCAGAAGTCTATAATATTTGTATTGCACTCATCCTACGCATTTTGATAAGTATTGTCTCTTCTTACCCACCCAGGTATATATTTATTCAATCCATCATTCAACAAATATTTCTTGGGTCTTGAGTGCTTGCCATGTGCATTCCATACTGCTAGGATACCAGGGTAAAGTTTGAACACAAAGGTACAGTATCTGCCTTGGGGAGCACACAACCTAGAGGAGGAGATGGACATTAAGCAAACAGCCCTACAAATAAATACAAAATTACTAATTGTGAAACCACTATGGAGAAAAAAATAAAGGGCTCCATGAGAGATTGTAATAGGACACTGAAGTTAGATGGGGATGTCAGGAAGTTTGCACTGTGGATCAGAAGCAAATCCTGAAGCTGACCTGAGAGGAGCACGAGTGTTCCAAGCAGGAAAAGCAGTATGTGCAGATGCTCTGTAGTGAGAGAGAATTGGATATTTGATGAACAGAAAGAAGGCCAATGTTGTCAGAGCATGGCAAGTAGTGCTGGTCGGGGAAGAAGCAAAGGAAAGTGGAAAGGTAGACGGGGCAAGGTCACAGAAGGCCCTGGGAGGACCACACGGCCCAGTGT
The DNA here is from genome assembly GCF_043159975.1 of Macaca nemestrina. Taxonomy (NCBI): domain Eukaryota; kingdom Metazoa; phylum Chordata; class Mammalia; order Primates; family Cercopithecidae; genus Macaca; species Macaca nemestrina. Next base: position 76,418,231 of record NC_092143.1, read on the forward strand.
GCCCCAAAGAGTCCCAGCAGTAATGCCCCATTTCTCTCTCAGTGTACCTCTGTTGAGATAGCAAAGTATGTGTCCACATTACTGATCAGACATTTAAAAGATTTTGAATTTTATGCTAAGAGCAATGGGAGGCCTTTGAGGGAGAGTGAGTGAAACAGATCTGTATTTTTAAAAGATAACTGGCTGCTCTGTGGAAGACAGCAAGAGTGAACAAAACAAAGACCAATGTGGAGACTAAGGACATGGACCAGGAGAAAGAGTGTGGGGGAAACAGAGAGTAATGAACAGATAGGAGCTGTATTTTTATTTTTATTTATCTATTTTTTGAGATGGGGATCTTGTTCTGTTATCCAGACTAAAGGGTAGTGGCATGATCATGACTCACTCTCACCCACACCTCCTGGGCTCCAATGATCCTCCCACCTCAGCCTCCCAGAGTAGCTGGGACTACGGGTGTGTGCCACCACTCTTGGCTACTTTTTTTATTTTTATTATTTGTAGATACAGGGTCTCATTATGTTGCACAGGGTGGTCTCAAACTCCTGGCCTCAAGCAATTCTCCTCCCATAGCCTCCCAAAGTACTGAGATTACAGGTGTAAGTCACCACACCCAGCTCAGGAGCTATGTTTTTACTGGTAAATCATCACTAGGCTCTTCCATTGTTTTCTTTATTGCTGGCTGCAGGACCACAAGGTGAGCCTCCTCAGATGAAGAAGTGAACCATCAACTTTGTTTTCTGTTATTCCTATGTCAAACCCCATTGCCTTCACCTTTAATTTCTCTACCTTCTCGTGAAAAAGAAACAAATGACTTTATGTATAATATCAACATTTTACTTTTCATGGAGCACAAATTGGCTGCTTGCATCTTCACAACGTCCTTCTTTCCTTGGCCCGATCTTCTTCCCTCTTATCAGAACACTTCCACGTTCTGTTTTTCCTCTCTTCTACACTTTCCTTTTCAACTCTTAGAGAATAAAGAGAAAACAGAAAATAGTTTGTGTAGACAAAATCAAGAAATAAATATATAATATATATTAACAGTGTATTTTCCATTTAACAAAGTTTATATTTTATCAAATAACATAACTACTCAGAATGAATAATTTGTCGATAGTCTTTCCTCCTATTTATTGACCAGATTCTCATCAAACTATGTCAGAAAAGCTTGATGTTGAGAGGTGCATAGGAAACCAGGTTAAGATTCATCTTTTAGGATTGTGTAAATACCTCTCAGGCTTCAGTTTCTCCACCTGTCACAAAATGAAGCTTAACAGATAGTTTCCAAGGAGTGTCTAATTTCATTACTCTATGATGCCATTCTGATAAATTAATATGAAGATTATCTCAAAATGCTTTAGTAGTTGGAGCTCAAACACCAGACCTTAAAGACTCATGTCATCCAGTTACATCTCAAGTTTGCCCACTTTTACTGAAATGCATATCATTTGTGAAAAAATATGTCTCTCAAAAATAAAGCAATCAAGTGAGAATGAAATATTCCAGTTCATCAAATTCAAGAAGTAAAAAGATCCTTCCTTGGCAGTAATCCCAAGCCATGAACAAGAGCTCACCAGAACCAATTTCAAGCTCATCCCAGTTGATCAAGGACAGCTTATTTACGTGAATATATTAATACGTACGAAAGTCAGCCAATCAGTGGTAGCCACACATATCCGAAAGTCAACCAATCAGCAAGAGCCTCACTCCAGCAGGCTTTCTTCCACAAGCGTCAACCAGGTCAATCAATTCCTACACATTTCCATTAATGAAAGTCCACCGTTCCTTGGATGCCACCCTTCGCAAACTCTTTATAAGATCGGTGGTTTACTTTGACCATAGAGACTGTGCCTTACAAGGGTATTGTCTCTTTTTATGCAAGAAATACATTCAAATACTGGCTCATGGCCTTTTCCTTCAAGACATGGAATTTATGGGACTTTCTTCAACATGTCCAGAACTTCTTTAAAATTACATATAATTCTATTCTTCTTAAACAGAGGCAATTTGTTAAATATGTAGCCAAGTGTAATATAAAGGTTTTACTAATGAATGCAGCTATGAAGGCCTACATTTTAAATCCCAGATCAGAATGAGTATTCAAAGTTTAGACACAGAAAATATAGAAACATCATTGAGAGGACAGAATTCTAGGAGTTTGGGAAATTTAGACCAGAGGCATGGCTTAGCTTTAAGCAGTTATTTGTCTGTGAAAGGAAGGTGTTCGAGTGGTCTGTTTCTATAGGGCAGGAAACACATGGAGCCTGGGAGTGTGGGAAGAAAAAAAATCCAGGCAAGATGGGGTGCAAAATTTTGGAACGCTCTTTTCTGATCTTAAGTATTCCTCAGCTCAATCTCAGACATATGAATATTTTTATGCTGTTTTAATTTTCTATAATTATTTCCTCTTGTTTCCACTTCATCCTGCAGTAACATCCTTTTTGAAAACGTCAGCCTGTCCTAGCTCTGCTATAGAAGACAAGGGAGAAAGAGAAGGTGGTTGTTCAGCGAGTCTCCCCTGAGGACCAGTCCCCCAAGGGATGACCGGGGGAGCTAAAAATTCAAGGAGATGTGAACGTACTGTGAATTTAAACAGCTATGAAATGACTTCCACCTTTCAAATTGGCAAGCTAAATATAATAGTCCCAATAAACAAATGTGTTAGGAAATGGTCACTCTTACGTTCTTCTGATGCAAATACAAAATAATTTGTTTTTTAGAACAATATTTTTGATGTTATAATAACATAGTATTTATCAAAAAGGCTTAGAACATGCATAAGATTTGAGGTAGTGCCGGAACCCATGATAGATATAGATAAGGTGTAGGTAGAAGGGTGTTCTGATATAGAATAAGGACTGAGAGGATGTACTTCCCGATGTTAACAGTGCTTATATCCAGTTTGTGGATTTAGTGTAAGTTTTTATATCTTCTTTTTAGTTAATGGTTTCTAAATTGTCGAGAATTTGTTTTTTGTGGTAAGGAGGGAAATACATTTAAGAAAAAACAGAGGGAAATTATGTCCCTTCCAGCCTCCTTTTCCTCGCAGGTAACATTTCCATCTGTTGACAGTGGGCTTCCCTGTCACATTGATGCTAGCGGAGTAACCTTAACATTGGGAATTCGATGTCAGATAAGAGGTGAGGGGTTGTCATGGCAGCAGACAGATAAGAGAATTAGAGTTGGGCACTTTGAGCCTTCTTGTGGCCTTACTATGTAATGTCCTTGTAACTGGTCAGGTATTATTCGGTAGAAAATACCCATTGGGTTCCTCAACCTATAGAGATTCTCCAAGAACTCAAGACCAAAGAGTTCAGAGGGCACATGACATTCATCCAGGGCCCAGGGTCACTTTCCATTTGGCTCGCGGCCTGCTTTCCTTCAGACTTCTTCTGAGGCCTTTCAGCCTAGGGTCTGTGGACCAGGGCCACCTCCATGGCTGGGTTAACTTCCTCTCCAGTTGGGTGTTTTTCTTTGCTGCTATTTCCTTGATTCTATCTTGTTCCCAAGGACTCATTAAGCCACACATGCAAACCAGATCTCAGGGGCTGTGCAGCTGCAGAAGCCCATTGATATTTAGTGGTGAACAAATCTCTACATTTTAAAAACTCAGCTGTTTGAAACGTGCTGAATGCAAAAATCATTGGTGAGTTACAATATGTTAAATGAGTCTAATTAAATGCCTTATATTATGGCACAGTTCATGATATTTTATTGCGGAAATGATAGCTGGAGCACCTAGAGTGGGGAGCACTATATTCTTTATCCCTTTACATTGGAAAGAATGGTACAAAGACAACTTTGAAAGTTAATTCTGTTATAGGAATAGTTTCACCATCTGAATTCTGTTAGCCTCTTTATAACCTTTAGCAAACGATTTTTGTACAATATTGTCCACTGTCCCCATGCTTTCCATCTATTTAACAGAAGAACAGGGAGCAAATTACATTTAAACAAAATTTCCAGCATATGATGGTTTCTAGATAACTGGTCTGTTGTTGTTTTTTCTAATTTCGGTGTTTTTTTTTTTTTATTTCATAAAGCAGTTGTGAAAACAAGACATGAAATACAAAACTGTCATGAATTCAGCCTAAAATGAGCAGGTTGGGAGAAGAACTTCTCGACCCATTCCTAGAAGCACACTTAAACTTTCTTATTAAATAAAAACTCTGGGAATTTCCAAAGATCTCTCATTAGTATTTCTCTGTGTTGTACCTAGAAACCTCTATTTAATACCAACTGTCTGTTTTCTTTCCCTTGTGCATAACTCTGAGTTTGACTCTATTCCTGCTAAAAAATCTATGTTGGAGGACTAGTTCTCTATCATTTCCGTAAGATTGAATGACATTTTCAGCGTATTCTTAAATACAAATCATAAGATTGATATTTGCCTTTTAGCTCAGCCAACTTATAATATTCTATTAAAACCTAATTTATGAACCTGATTTGACAAAGATTTTAGTGCAGTCAATTATTCAGATTGTCATTAGGTATCCTGCTTGAGCAAGGACCGTAGCACTGAGCTATTGTGGATGATAAATAGTCTGGATTTCAATCCTGTTGCTGCCATTGACATGCCGAATGAATCTTTTTATCTTTGTGTTCTCAAGGAGAAAGCATGGCTCATAAAGGCAAACCTGTCCTCGAGGATACAGAAAGAATAAACATAATCATTATAACATGCTTTATAAATAGACAGTGAAATGGCTTACTACATCCTGAACTTGATATTTCATTTTTAATTCCAGATTGGAAGCCAAAAACGTTTGTCTCAATTGAGAAAACTGGTTCCATAACTCACTTATAGCAGTGGTTCCCCACTTCAATTTCACTGAAGATGTACAGTTGGCCAGGACATACACTGAATCAGAGTTCTTGGGGGTGGCTTATGGGCACCTCAGTGTGTGATTCTTTCATCTTCTTCCTAGGGAAATGAAGAATCATTGTCCAACCACAATCGGCCTTGAAGGGTGCTAGTGTTTCACTGAGCTCTCTCATTTAGTCTTCAAACAATACTGTTAGGCTTATTTTACAGGTGAGGAAATAGAGATTTAGGATGCAGCCATTTCAGCTATCCAAGGCCACAGTTTCCAAATGCAAAGCGAGAAAGAATATAACCAGGTTTGTTTTTCTGCAATTCTGCCTCTAAAAGTGAGCGTTTACAAATTTGGCAAAGAAAAAGAAATTGGCAAAGAATTGGAAGGAAACGGCAGTGTCTTAATATCAACACCAGTTCCATCTGCTGTTTTCACCCGAGTTTCCGGAGCTTGTGAACCGGTGGGGAGTATTCCAGGAGGTGCAGTCCCTTGATTGACGGTCAATGACTCAGATTCCCACCACCGCTTATCTTTGCTGCCTTCTGTAGCTCTGTGTAGACAAGCTCAAGGCTCATAACAGATGCCATTTGAACATAGAGTTCTGTTTAAGCAAGATATTTCTGTGTGTGGCCAATAGTAACAATGATTTGCTGATCTGGTTTCAAAAAATTCTACTAGAATGAAAATCCCATAGAACAGATGGACTCCTAAGTCTCTGTCCACAATGCAGTAAATATTTATAACAAAAAGTTTGTTTTGATGCTTAAATTTGTGCTGTGACTGCACTTGAAGGCAGTGAGAGATTTTTTCCAAAAGGCATTTATTTGCTTTTGAAAAAGATGTGTCTGTGCTTGTTGGTTTAATCACAACTCTTCACAGAGAGAGGAAGACAGGTGTCAGCAGGGGCCAACATGTATGGGGCAGAGCAAGCCAAAGGTGAACCTTGTGTACAAGGGGAAAGGGAATATCAGTGAGAAAAAGTCTTAACTGGAGAACAATGCTGCACAATGGAAAGGCATGAGCTTTGTAATTTAAAAAATCTGGGTTCAAATCCTGACTTTGCCTTACATAAAAAAATTATTTATTTAATGAGTTTTAATCCTGTGCCAGATACTGTGTTAGGCATCAGGGATACGGAGATCAGTGAGGAATAGTTTCTGTGAGCACACAAAGATTTTTAAATGTTTGATGGCTAAGCACAATGACAATGACCTACATTCATTAGCAGGGAGGCACAGAAAGGGAACATCTAAAAAGCCAAAGGGAGGTGGCAGCCAGGAAGCTTTGCTAACCACTGGTGACTTTGGGTGAGTTAATTTTTTCAAGCTGATACAATATATCTTGCCGGATTGTTGTGAGGATTAAATTAAATAAGCTATATACAAGGTCTACCATGGGACCAGGTAAATAGAATTTCTATAAGTAGTTATAGTATTAATAATCATGATTGTGATGATAAAGATGACGTTGACATTAAGGAGAAGCGGGTCAAAGAACAAGCAGCTCTGGAAGTGGCTGGAAGAGCCCGCTGCTTTGGTGCTCTAAAATTAGGTTAATTATCCATGTCCCTCCTCTATGTCCTGAGCATTCTGCACTGAAGGGCTGTTTCATGCTATTAAGTTAGGACAGGGAGCACACCTGCCTTACGTACCATTGTATTCTCAGGACTAGCCCTGAGCTTAAAACATGGAAGTTGCAACAAACCTGCTTATGGATGGAAGAGAGTGAATGAGAAAGAAAAGAAGGAAAGAGAAACAGATGAACAGAAGAAGGGAGAAGTCACGTGAAATCATTGTTCAAGGATGTTACGTTCTGCTGCTCCCCTAACTCCATTTCATGTTTCCTGGAAATGCCTTCCATGACCAAACCCATCATTCCATGTTCATCACTTTCTGACCAGGCACCCTGCACAGTCTCAGTCCTCATTTCCTTTTTATCTTTCTTTTCTTTCCTTCCCAGAGGATTGAAATTCTAGCCATGCCACATACTGAGCGGTATGTTCTGATGTAAGTTTTTAATACTTTTAAGTCAAGTGAGGATGATTGAAGTTCAGCTAAATATGGCATACTGAAACATACATTTAGTCCACTTCTTCCTAAAATGTTATTATAAATATAGTGAACATGTTTTTTTTTTTTTAATGGGAGAAGTGATAAATTCAAAAGGACAAAGATGACAACAGGGAAGAATGGTTAAACATCTTTGAAAGTTGGAAAGCTCATGGAATGAAGGTAAGTGGTTGAAATAGACTGCAAGAGGAGAAACCAATAATGAGCAAGCTGACCCATTTCACTGGCCTGCAGAAATTCTCACAAATTGACCCATTACACTGGCCTGCAGAAATGCTCAGAAATTGCAGGTACTTGGAATTTCTGAAGACAAAGGTATGGATGAGGCTTTAATTTTGTTTAAAGAGGATTTATTGGACGTCTGTAAAGATCACCAAAGATTTCCTCCTTGGTCTGTGCCACCAGGCTGCTGCCCTCCAATACTCTAACTGAAATCTGGAGGTTTCTTCTCTAGAGAGCCTGACCAATGGTGTTCTAGGCTTGGAACACCAGGAAGAACCAAGCTTGGGAATACAGCACCATGCTAAAACTAGAAGGAATAAATGGAAGTCTATATATTGTAGTGTGGCTCTCCCCTAGTCCTTCTCCCCCAGTCCCTCAATGGCCAGGTTCTTACCACTAGAAAGTGATTACAGGACTCCTCTCAGGGAAACTCAGCTAAAGAAAAAGAATTCCACAGACAGTGATTCAGGAGTCCTCCAGCAAAATTGCCTAGGAGAAAGGCATATTCAATCCAGAATTCCGTATTCAAACTATCACTCAAGTGTAGGAGTAGAATGAAAATATTTTCAGACATTCAAGGTCTCAAAAAATTACTCCCTTGAACCTGTTCTGAGTTAGCCACTGGATGTCTTTCCACAATAGCAAAAGACAGATGGTAGGGAAAGCAAACAAAAATGAAGACGAAAATACAGTTAACCCTTGAAGACTGCAAGAGTTAGGGGCATGAATCCCTCATACAGCTAAAAATTCACATATAACTTTTGACTCCCTCAAAACCTAACTACTAATAGCCTATAGTTAACGGGAAGCCTTGCCAATAATATAAACGTAGATCAACATACATTTCGAATGTTATATGTGCTATATGCTGTATGCTTACAGTAAAGTAAGCTAGAGAAAAGAAATGTAATTAAGAACATCACAAAGAAGAGAAAATATATTGACTATTTATTAAGTGGAAGTGAATGATCATAAAGTCTTCATCTTTGTCATCTTCATGTTGAGTAGCTGAGGAGTAGGAAGAAAAGGGGCTGGTCTTCCTGCCTCAAGGGTGGCAGGAGTGGAAGAAAATTCATGTGTAAGTGGACTCATGCGGTTCAAACCCATGTTGTTCAAGGGTCAGTCGTAGTGGTTCTAATACAGAAGGAAAGATGAAGGATGGTGGTAAAAGATGTCTTAAGCTGGTAGCTGTGCATCAGGGTAGGAATGGCCAATCTGGATTATAGGAGAATGTTGGGCTTCCTCCTATAATGGGTAGGAATGTCTTCAAATGTTTTTAAAAAGGGAAACTGATAATATTATCTTCTGTATTGTAATATATTGGTCGCGGACTCACTGTTGTATTAGAAATGAATTAGTGATAAGTCTATAAAAAAATAAACCAAGTCATGTTAGTATTAACTCCAGAGGGGAAAAAACAATTCAAAAGAAAGAAGTAAAATGATTATATGCTATGTGGCTCAGGTATAGATGATATTATATGCATATAAATTATATAAACTTTGCCTGTTCTGTTAACTAGAAATGGTGATATAACTACTATAACTACTAGGAGAAGATAGGTGAAGGGAGGAGTGAGTGGAGTGGGGGGAGTGGAGGAGGAAGAGCTAAACCCTTATTGTCCACTGTAAAAAAAATCACTAAGTGAAAGTGAATGAATAAAGCTGAAAAGTCAACAAATCACAGTATAAGGAGACTATTTAGAAAAATGGGGGAAATGCCAGAAGAAACAGCTAAAATATTTGAAAAGGATTATTTCATTTGGGCAGAAATTGCAGAAGACAAGGAACAAGTCTATATATGTATTATTTAAATAAGTATCAACTGTATCATGCCCAACGTTCCTAGCCATTGCATGGCACACAATAGGAATTTGACAAGTAATTATAATTGATGCATAGAAACCCCAGCCTGAAGTTGATTCTGTTGACGGCTGCCCACAGCCCCTCTGGAAGCCCTCAGACAAGCTGGGAGTGGAGGTAGGCAGAGATCCCGGGGAAAAAAGAATCATCCTCACTAGATTTCCACTTTGGTTTTTAAAATGTGATAGTATAACTTAATATACGTTTATAATATAGAACATAAATACACACAGGTATGATATAAAGAACAAACACATTCCCTCCTATCTGGTGCCCAGTGAATTTACTTGCTCTAAATATGGGGGATATTGGTAGAAAAGAGAAGTCTATTTTGTTTGTTTTATTTGCATAAATTTAAAGGGTACAAATGCTGTTATGTAACATGGATATATTGCATAGTGCTAAAGTCTGGGCTTTTAGTGTAACTGTTCCAAGTAATGTACATTGTACCTATTACATAATTTATCACCCCTCACCCCCCACCCTTCTGAGTCTCCAGCTCACTATTCTTCCATTTCCATGTGTACACATTACTGAGTTTCCACTTATAACTGAGAACATATGGTATTTGGCTTTCTGTTTCTGAGTTGTTTCATTTAAGACAATGGCTACCCATTCCATCCATGTTGCTGCAAAAGACATGATTTCACTTTTTTTGATGACTGAGTAGTATTCCATGGTGTACACGTACCACGTTCATTTTCTCTAATCACACGCTGATGGACACTTGGGTGGATTCTGCATCTTTGTTATTGTAAATTATGCTGTGATAAACACACAAGTGCAGGTTAAATACCCAGTAGTGGGATTGCTGGATTGAACGGTAGTTTTATTTTTAGGTCTTTGGGAAACCTCCATCCTGTTTTCTGTAGAGGCTGTATCATTTACATCCCCACCCACAGTATATAAGTGCTCCCTTTTCTCCACACCAGTCCCAGCATCTTTCTGGAGGATCGGTTGCTTCCTTCAGACTTGACTTAAAAGCCATTGCTCTAGCAGTCAAGTAGGGTCCACTGGAAACCAAAGTGAAGAAAGAAGTCTTAGCCATTAGGATGGAGATTCTTACATGGTTTTTTTTCTCCTGAAGTTTCAAGAGCTTGAAGCTGTAATAAGACATAGAGGGGAATTAGGCTGCCTCTGCCATAGAACTCTTCTCCCCCAGGGTGATCAGAAACTGATCCTCCTTGTCATTCTGCCTCCTTGACAAGCTAAGAATCAAAAACAAAACCAACTCCTTTTACTACTATTGCTACCACTATCACTATTACCTTTTCCACAGATTTAATCTGTTCTGTGCTCCCACAATGCACACACAAGCCTAGAGTTCTGTTTGGAAAGAAAACAACATCTGCAAGTGCAAGACAAGAAAGCAAGTATTAAGTCAAATGGAATTTGCAATGTAGTGGGGAGCTTTCTGCTCAGATTTATAACATCAAAGCAAGGCATTCCAGTCAATGTGTTACTTGTTATTCTAAGGCCTATTCTTCACCCACAGGGAGAGGTGTTGAACCATGACACAGAGTCATGCTGTGCCAATGACCACCAGAGAAAACGAAAGCTGTAGCCTCAAAAAGGTACCTTCTGAAGACCTTCCTTGGGTCTTCATCAGTCAGTCTACAGAATCAGAGTGAGCCCATGGGATTTCAACTGTCGTAAGCTGTGGACTGGGGTTGGGACACTCGCATCTTTCTCCTTGCTCTGCCCTCAGAAATGTGCATCTTTGCAGAAGTCATGTCTCTGAAAGCTGAATCTTACGAGTCAGAACATGCAACGGTGGGCTCTCATGTCCTTTTCAGTGAAGGGAGATAGTTGGATGCTCCGTGAGTTTCCTTTCAACTTCCTTCCTGTTCCACCCCTGCCCTTTAATCCAAACCATCAAGGAGAGGCTAAAAACAGGGGTCCGGGTCAAAAATGGCTGGATTCCGGGCCAGCCCCAGCTTGTCTTGTAACCTTGGGAAGCTATCTGCCTCTCTAAACCTTAATTTCTTTCTCTTTAAAGGGGCAAAACAACAGTTCTTTTCCCATAGTGCCCTTATGGAATTAAATGTGATAATAGAGGTATAGGCTGGCCACACTGCCTGGCACAGAGTAAGGTTTAATACGTTTCCACAAATTTGATGTTCATGCATTTCCTCATTTCTTTTATACCATCAGAGGCCATGGAGGAAGAGGGGCTGATGAGGGCTGCCTCAGAAGTAATACCTCATGGACTCATGGCTACTAGCTTGCTGAATCCTCTGAGGAGGAGCTGGGCAGGGGAGTGAGCATGGGCATCATCGGGGCAAAACTACCCTACCTGAAAAGACAGAATTACAGAGAAACAGTGACGATGTGGACTGCGCCCTCTACGAGACAGCCTAGATGGTTAAGCAACCTGGTGGCCTGCTCTGGGGGCGCCTGGAGGAGACAAGAGGAACCACTCACAGCTGTAAACACATGCTCTGCCCCTAGAGCTGCTGGCAAGGGCTACACACACATATACACACATGCACACATGTTCACACACATGCTCTCACGCATACCCACACACACACTGACATACACAAGCTTACTCATACACTCACACACACACACACACATATCCTCCCCTCCATGTGTTCACATACTCACACACACATGCCCTCTGTCCCAAACACATATGCTCACCCATACACACACGCTCAACCACACATGCTCACATACACATTCATACATGGCTCACAAACATATGCCCTCTCCCACGTGCAAACATGTTCTCACACATGCTCATACACGCTCACACACATGTTTTCACACACACCCTTTGGCACACTCACATGCTCATATGCATTCACACCACACTTGCCCTCTCCTACATACATAAATGCTCACACCCTCACATAATGCTGTCACATACACTAACACCATTACCACGCATGCTCACACACACTGGGAGACACGTGCACTCATGGTTGGAGCTCTAGCCAAGCTGGACTCATCTGGTTGCTGGTTCCGGCAAAGTTACAGTCACGTTCATTATTCATAAACAATCGTAAATGTCCACGCTGCTTTACAATGGATGAGGCTGATCTGAATAATAACAATAACCAGACAAAAAGGCCACATTCTTGCCCCAAGGAACTTACAGTTTGAACCCTGATTCATTAAGATTGAGGCTAGACCTGTGCTAGCCTCCTGGCGTCTAGAATTGATCTCTCTATAACTCCTAGCAGAGAGGTGCAGGTGCAGGTGCAGTTGTGTACAGCTTTTCCAAGAGGATTTTGAAGTTTTATGAGTAGAGGCTAAAGTTGTGTGAGGCTATTGCTCTCTCAGTTTAAAAAAAAAAAAAAAAAAAAAGGCCGGTGCAGTGGCTCAGGTCTGTAATCCCAGCATTTTGGGAGGCTGAGGCGGGCAGATTACGATGTCAGGAGATCAAGACCATCCTGGCTAACGGTGAAACCATCTCTACTAAAAATACAAAAAATTAGCCAGGTGTGGTGACAGGCGCCTGTAGTCCCAGCTACTCAGGAGGCTGAAGCAGGAGAATGACGTGAACCTGGGAGGCGGAGCTTGCAGTGAGCCGAGGTCGCGCCACTGCACTCCAGCTTGGGCAACATAGAGAGACCCTGTCTCAAAATAAATAAATACGATAAAAAAGTAATTTTGCTTTTTTTAAAAAAAGAACTGTTTTCAAGTGGTGTATGGATCAGAAGCATAGGCAGAGTTCAAGGCTGCTTGGGAGGCACAGTTTTGGGAGTTACAACACCTCAGTCCCCAAATAAACATTCTTCTGCTGGCTCATCCCTGATCTTCCACTCTCTGAGCTCCCTGACTTTAGTCTCCTTCATTCACATTGCTGATTTGGATGGGACCCCACGGCAGGCCCGAGGCTGGGCTGGGGACACAGGTAGGGCGGTGAGAGTCTGCCCACTGTCCCAGGACAGAGACAGCAATGGAAGCATAAGAGTGAGCTGGGAAGGCAGCAAAGGTGGGAATGTGCAGGAGGAAGGGAGTTTTCAGCAGAGACGTGTGTGAGCTCAGCCTGAAATGGGCTCAGAGGATGAAGCCAGGTGGGGAGCCAGGTCCCAAGACTCTGCTCTGCTGGGCGGAGGATTCTGGAAGGGGAAGATGTTGCACAGGGGAGTGATATCATTGCATTCATATGTTAAAATGCAAATGAGGATGAAATTGAGGAGATTGGACTGTGTAATCTATTATGTCACTTCTATTCTAATGTGATAAACATCCTTAGAGGGGGTAATGATTTTGAAACAAGTTATGTATTCTTTGGAGTGAATAAGGGATCTAGTTTTTATAAAAAGGACTAGTTCTGATATCCAGAGAGGAAGAATAACGAAACAGGTGTGAGCACCTAAGGGAAGTGGAAAAGGGAGGAGATAAGGGAAAAAAGGTGGAAATTGTGTAGGAGAAACACATGATTGTCTTACTCCCATCTGGCCAAGCCTGGTAACAGGAGGGACATAAATTATATAAACTCATTAGTTTTACTTTAGCAGAAATTATTAATTTATGAATTTAAAACCCAACTTTAATTAAAAATAGAGTATTATAACAATGGCAATAATAGACACTGGACACTACTAGAAAGAGGAGGTGGAGGGAAGGGTATTGGGTACTGTGCTCAGTACCTGGGTGATAAGATCAGTCGTACCCCAAACCGCCACATCATGCAATACACTTGGGTAACAAAGCTGCACATGTACCACCTGAATTTAAATAAAAGTTGAAATACACAAATAATAACATATATTTAAAAACATATTTACAGCAGAATTAGTCCTACGTGAAAGATAAAATTTGAAGGAAGTTTTTGCACTTTGGTTTAGTATAGTCACCTCAAGAGATTATTAAAGTTGAATTTACTCATACAGTTAGTTGAAGGGCAGTTGAAGTCTGTCAAGCAATCATCAGGCAGCCTATAACTGTTTCTGGTGTCGGCTTCTGAAGGTTTTGGTTTGTATGGGAAGTACAGCCTTAACATGGCAGAGGAAAAGTAAGAGTCTGCGAATTTTACTAAGTGTGTACCGCGCAGCAGGCACCGTGGCAGGTCCGGAGGATGGGGCGCTGAGCAAGGAGAGGGATAGCCTGAAACCTCCTGGCTCTCAAACTCCAGTCAGGGAAGTTGAATAACTCAATTAAATAAAAAGGTGACGAAGAATCGCCAGCACCGTGAAAGAAAAGCTAAGGGACAGTTTAACAAGGTAACAGGACGCGTCCACACCAATTTCACATGGTGAGGTCAAGAAAGGCTTCAAAAGGAAGTGGTGTTTAAGCTGAGAACCGGGCTGAAAAAAGAACTAGCTTGGGGCAGTGGGAGAAAAAGTGGTCTGATGAGAGAAAAAGCTTGTGTAAAGCAATGCCATGGTGGCTGAGCTTGGGAGAGGCAGGAGGTACAGAAGGAGGTCGGAGGAAGAAAACCATCAAAACCATGAAAGATGGAAGCCAACTGGTAAGTGTGAAGAGTTGGCCTTCTCCCTGGCGGGCTTGCTGCCAAGGGGATCTTCGACTCTGATAAGAGTGTGGAGTCTGTTGTTTACATGACTGTACGCATTTGAAAACTCATCAGTTAACACAAAAGACCACTCCCCATGATGAAATATTCCTTAACACTGTCTTAAGTAATTTGGAAAAACAAACAAGTGGGAAATGCTGAGACTTAATTCTTAGTGGGCCAATCAATATTTCATTATGATTGTATAGAGAGAACAGGAGAACAAAAAATTCTGCGGGAAAAAATATAAACAAGCATGCACAGGAAATTGGGATGAAATGACAAATCTGTCCTATTATTTCCCGTGAATTGATGACATTGCAACTAAATTTCATTTTGTCTTCAGAGATGAAGGAATTCTGTCATCTTTTTCTTTTTCTTAAAAAGAAAGAAAAACCCACTCTCGGGTTCCAGATTGCTTGGCCTTAGGGAAATATTACTGAACTGCCAGGAGGTAGGAGGTTCCAAGGAAATAAGTAGAGCGTAAACTGCCCCTGAAGTATGGATGTCTTTCTACATCCGAGATTCAGAAAAGGAGCTCTCAAATTGTGTGTGGGAGTAAAAATAGGATTCAGTTATCAGTTTGAAGTGCACAGAAATGAAAGAACTCTCTCTGATACTTTGTAATTTTACTCTACATTTTCCTCACTTCCCAAAAATCAAGGCAGCCATCCTCTTACCATCTGGACTGCTTAACTGGCTAGAGGGGTTATTAGTTTTAGGGAATATATTAGTCCCCATTTAGTATCTGAGTCATTGCTTTCCTAAGGCTCAAAGCCATAACCTTGCAACCGGGTCACGGTGAACGCTGGCACTTTAAGGCTTCTTTTAGATCACACAGTATTGAAAATGAGCTCCATTTTCACTCTGATATAGCCACAAAATTGGAAGCCAAGTGGCATTCCATATGAATTATTAGAAGGTCACCTGAAGAAAAATTTTTAACATTCTTCCTCCAAAAGGTTTCCGCTGATCTTTCAATATTCTTTTAATTTTTCTTCATTTTGTAAGACTGTGACAGGTAACCACCTATCATCTAAACACTGAAATCACAGCAAGTCATTCTAAGTGACAGAGGGGTTCCCATTTCTAATGGATATCTCCAGGAAATGAGACAGCACTTTTGGTTGAGAAGAGTGGACCTTTCTTGCAAAAGCTTCTTAGAGCCTAGTGCATTTCGAAATGAAAATCTGACATCACATCAATAAGGAACGTGGAACTATTTACCTCTGCCCCCTCTCAACTTCTCATGTCAGAATAATGAAAAGCTCCATCCTCTTTGACTGAAGGCTGACATTCTGTCCTTCATGGATAACTTACTCACCATAGAAGGAAATGAAGAAATAATTTTCAGAGCTCC
Source organism: Macaca nemestrina (assembly GCF_043159975.1). Taxonomy (NCBI): domain Eukaryota; kingdom Metazoa; phylum Chordata; class Mammalia; order Primates; family Cercopithecidae; genus Macaca; species Macaca nemestrina. The sequence goes on from NC_092143.1 coordinate 76,434,031, forward strand.
TATTGATCTGGCATTGCATTACCTATCTGCTGAGCCAAGCTATTTATTGACTAACTGCTGGCTGGCCACTTCTAATTAGCTCAGCGTTCCCTAGCAGATTTTAGGATGGGGTGAAAAAAACAACAGAACCAGATTCTCTGAAGCTGTCACAGAGATATCTATGTGACCCCTTAAAGTCTTTCTTCACATTTTAAGTAACCGCAAGGCAAGGCTTGGTTCTTATATATAAACAGCCAGTTGCAAGAAGGAATGTGAAAGTGTTCCTGAAAACAAACGGCTGAGCCACCTGAAATGAACACTCTTCCTTTTGTCCATTGAAATGGTGGAATTCATACGGTAAGACCAAGTCTTTCTCTATGCGGGGATTTCATTTCCCTTTTTGTCATCAACCTCATGTGAGTAACATCCTCTTGGATATTTTTGAAACACTTTAGAATCTCGAAGAGAATCGGAGAGCAGCCCAGTGTTTTCAAAGTAAATTCTCTATTGAAATATAAGTTACGTACAAGAACCTGCCCAAATTGTAAGTGAACAGTTTTATGTATTTTACAAAGTGACACACCCATCGTGTAACCAGAACACAGATTAAGAAACAGAGCACTGTCAGAACCTCAGAAAGTGTCCCGTCACTTCCTGCTATGGTCCCCGCAAAGGGCAACCACAATCTAGATGCCTAACACCATAGGTTAGTTTTGCCTGCTTTTTCACTTTATATAAATGGAATAATACAATAAATAAATTTTTGCTTCTAGCTCTCTTCACTCAATATTTTCTTTGTAAGATTCAACCAAGAACAGAATTGTGAGGTTAAGTTACATGAGTGATCATATCTGGTCTATAATTTTGGGGGCCTGATTTTGACAGGTGTTTAAGAAAAGCAAAGACCGAAAGCCTGAACCTTTATTAAGAGGAGTTTAGCAGACATACCAAACTGGTACAGATAATCTTGAACAGAATACTTTGAGTAAGTAGAAACTGCCAACTCACATTACTTCATAAACACTCAAATAGTTGTGTGGGTCCCGGTCCAATAAAATAATGGTAACTACTGACATAATTTCAAGTTTGACATTTATGGATTTCTATCGATGGTATGACAGTGACTCCCTGCTTTAAAAACTTTGCAAAATTTTTCTAGGCTTCTTAAATTCCCTGCAGCTTAGAGCTACTACATAAATATTCACAGGATTTTCCAAGGCAGAAATTGCTGCTTTTCTTGGCTACCGACAAGCAAACCGACAAGAGACTTTACTGGAACAAGATGCAAAGCACAATCATATTGAATTTGAACATCAATTTTAAAAGCAACTCTTCATAATTTCTGGAGCTAGTAATCAGAGAGGCAGAATATTAATGAGACGACGTCAGATAGTGTAGCTCTTGTAGTTGAAATTTGCTTCTGCTTTTAAAAATAAAAATAACCTGTATAAAAATGTTTTCCTTCATATTGTACCATAAAAGTCAAAATTACTCTTTTATGACAATGAAAACTGTATTTCTTCATTTTTGTAGATATGTTTTTCTCTTGCCTGAAAAAGGAACACTAGAAAGAGATCTGTAGAAAAACTCCCACACTCTGAATTGGTGTTTAAGAGATCCATACGAACATAAGATAAAACTGAAAAGGGATGGAGAATCCAAAATTAGCATAGTTTCAATGCCCAGTTCAGTCTCAAAAACTAAGATGGAGCATTGTATATATCTGGAAGCGGCCCATTCATTCACTCATTCATTCAATCCTTCCTTTACAAAGATCTATTGTGTATGTACTTACCATGCGTTAAGCACTATTAGTAATAGTTTACCAAATGAATTAAGTTTCCTACTATAGTTAAAAAAAAAAAATGCATACTTGGAACCGATGGTGTGCTGATAAATAGGCTCTCTGGAGGGAAAAAATCTCTACTTTTACTGTTTGCCAAGTTCTGTGATGTAAATATGTTCCCAATGGCTGATTTCAAGACACCCGTGTAAAGTCACCAAACCAGGGTTGGGATGAGATGTACAGATTCGATTCGGCCCTTGTGAGCTGGTAGGAGCCATCTCCAACACACTACAGCTTTAAACGAACATTTTTAGTGATGGAAAAATTTGCACTTGAAACAGAAGAAAGGCAACATAAACAGTATTAGAACTTATCAATTAATCAAGGAAAACTGAGTGTGCATTGTAGGACTCTGAAAGCCCACATATATGGCATCTTTCCAAGTCTAATGGAACTGAAAAGCAAGTAATGGTTTTCCAAGGGGAAGGCAACACTAGGAAAATAATCAGCCCCGGGCAGTGATTTGGAAGAGTGCCGAAAGTTCTGATGGCTCCGAATATCTCCTGGTACAATTTTGCCATGTCTGAAATTCCCATGGTTGGCATCCTTCTTTTAGGTTAAATCACTGTGTCTCAGAAAGGCCCTTTAAAAATGTGTGTGCAAGTCGAGCCCCGGTAAGCCAGTGGCTCAGCATAGTGGAAAGAGCTCTGAGAGGTCAAAGTGGGGTTCTGTTCCTGGCTCGTGAATGACTGGTTGTGTGCCGTGTGGCGAGTCACTTTACATTTTTGAGTCTTTGTCTCCTCTTGGACCCGATGTCATCCCCTTTCGTTTCCATCTGACATGCTGCAAATCGCCTCTACATCAAGTAGCCCTTCCAGTCTGGACTAGGACATCACATTTGCTGGTTGCTCTATGCTAGAGAGTCCAATGCTTTGACAATTTTGTTTGCTTTGCTTGGCATGGGGAGACCAGATATGGTGACAGAAATGGATGTCCATTTATTTTTATAGTGTTATTTTCTGTAAATAATTCACAATAAGCCTGGATGAAGTGGTCCTTTTCTGTCAGGGGTTTTTGTGATGATCAACAGCTCTTACTAATACTTTAAAAAGGTTCTCAAGATTCCCAAAGAAAGATGTCACGCGATGATCAACATCAAGGAGTCTAAGGACAACATGGAAATTGTAAGATGCAGCGTTCCTTTGGGAGGCACATTAAACAGAAGCGTATGAGAAAGGCCCAGAATTCTTAATATCACACACCAAAGTTAACAGCTAGTTAGATTAAAAGATTTTAATCGTGTAAAATGGGCATGGATTTTAGCAAGTCTGTTTCCTGTCACGCCCTCACATCACATCCTCCAGATGCCCGAAGTATATGGATGTGCATTTTCATCGTTCTCTGAAGTATCTTAAAAGTTACAGCCTAGTTATCGCAGACCAGAATTCATTTTGGTCAGCAGTAATTGGAGAACAGAGCTGTGCTAATTTCATCCTGTTCGTCATAACTGTACCCCAACTCACGATAGACCAGGCGATGCATAAAAACAGGCTGGGCAGCCCCGTGCCCTCCAGTGCCCTTCAGCGCTTGGTCCCATGGGGCCTCCTACCGTGTCTGTGCCATTGCCTTCGTTCCTCACTCCTGTTTAGAGAAACAAAAATGTTGCAAATCTCATTTTTTAAATCTCCTGAAATAATAATACTAATAAAAAAGAGCCCCCTCCAGCCCCCGCCAAAGCTTGTTCTCCAACCATTTTAAGGCAAAGAAATGTGTTTTTCTAAATACTTGCTTATTCCTGGTGAGGAGGCGTTTTTCTGTCAGGGAACATTTTAGTAGGCTTTAAAATTTTAACACACTAAATTTGTGCATGGGCATCTTGCATGAACTGACATCAGCATGGCTGTGATAGCCAGTTGGCATTAGAGCCCCAGGACAAGAGGTGGAAACATTAAAAGGAAATTGTCAGGAGTAGAGGCCATTTGAGGTCTTACAGCCCTGCTGCACCCGACTTTTTCCAGAGACAGACAGCAGTAGCTCTTGATTGATGGAGCATAATGGGCATGCATGGGCAGGGAAGCTTCTTCATTTACCTGTTTATATTTGCCTCAAAATTTCTGATTATGAAATCAATGCAAGCTTGTAACAATGCAAATGGTAAAAAATAAAAGAAATGAAATGAAACGTTCTGTATAATCACACACTCCAGAAATAGTCACATTTCATGTAGACTTCCTTGAGTTTTTATACATACATAGTATATATGCACACACATATACACGTATATATGTGTATATATACATAATGTTTTACAACTTGCCTTTCTGCCCAGCTATCTTGGACATTTTTCTATGATTGTCTACACAGTTCTATGCCCTTCTTTTAAACGAGACTCTCAGCATGGTGGAAAGAGCTCTGAGAGGTCAAAGGGGACTTCTGTTCCTGGCTTGTGAGTAACTGGCCATGTGAAGTGTGGCGAGTCACTTTACATTTTTGAGCCTTTGTCTCCTCATGGACCCAATGTTGTCCCCCTAAAGGAAGATCCTGAAGAACTTTCCTTTAGGATCTATGCATCGTTGTAATTTCTTTGTGAGGGGAGCATGGGGTAGGCAGTGCCCCATTTCACAGGTGGATAAATGGAGATGCAGGGAGGATGCTTGCCCCTCTCAGAGCCCAGATGACACCCATGGGCCAGCAGGGCTGAGACCTTTCCACCTTGGACTTCTAGGCAAGCCTCCCTTCCCCAGCACCAGACCATTGCCTCCCCTCTCTCAAAATGTAAGTTGCAACGATCACTTTTGAACAGGCTAAGCTGTGCCAGCCACAGATTGATTTTGCAGGTTACTGCCAAAAGGGATACTCAAATAATCGTTAAACCACAGGGGATGGTCATTCATCCCTACAAGAACTAAAAATAAACCCACTGGGTTTTCTCTGTTCCATTCCCCAGCAGAAACTCAAAACCCACCAAGCATACATCTGCTCAGAAACGCTTTCCCTTATGAAAAACAAGTGTTCGGAAATTATGGCTATTTCTCATTCCCTGTTAAGACGCAGATACCGTTATAAGAATTTCATTCTCTAATGACTGAGAAGACGGCTATCATTTCAGGGTGAGAAGACGTCTGAAGCTGGGGATAGCCAGGACTGTGTCCCTGAGCAGGGCTGGAGTATCCTGCACTCCCGCTCCAGGCTCTTGCAGTCCTGTCCACCCGAGTCTGGGGTCCCTGTCCCTGGGCACCCTGAGCATCTGGCAGTGTTCCTTGTGTTCTGCCAGGCTCCACTCAGATCCCTTCTGATGCCTGGAGCCTTTAAGCCCTGCTCCTCCCAGCTTCTTCCGGAGCTCCCTGGTTCACCCAGGGTCCTGGCCATCGCCCGCCTGTTACAGCACCTCGGAGACTCCCAAGCTGGATCTCACAGTGTTATTTTTGGTCTTTTCCATCCCCATCATTGCTGCGGGCAGGGTGTCCCCATGGGCCTTACCCACTGACGTGTTCTCATTTGCTCTCAGTCCCCGCGTTCTGCTGCCTCTTGGATAGGGCGGGCCCCTGCTCTCTGCGTCAATCCCACTTCTCACTTCAACTCTGGTCTTACCACGAATTGTTCCATGTACACCGTCCTAGTCCCTAATCACACCAGACAAGCCCTGTCCCTGTCCTTCCTTCAGTAAAGCCTCTGCAGTGCCGCTCTGATCATACCCCTTCCCTCTTGAAAACATTGCAGTAGAGCCATGCCCATTTGCTCCTAGTGGCTGCTGAGACGCAGAGATGAATAGCACCTCCGTCCTTCTCCATGGAGGCCCAGCGTCTAACCCACAGGGCGGGAATGCCCTTACCTCAGCCGTGTCATTGCTGTGGAATAGGTCCCAGATGGAGGCAGCCAGGGCTGCTGAGGGAACTCCAAACTCAGGCTGGGAGTCAGCAGAGGCTCAGCGGCTGGGACATCAGACCAAAGCAAGGCCTGAAGGAGGAATGGGATTCAGCCAGGTGGCGGAGGGGCTCGTAGTCCCCACAGTCTGTTCTGAGGTTCTCCCAACCTCTCTTCCCCTCTAGCACCATTCTGCCACTGTTCCATAGCCAGAGGGACATTGTTTCTGCCTACACGGTAAAGCTCCCACTGCTTAGAAATCCTCGTTCCGTGGTGGCCACTTCGTTTCTACTCCCTCCTTTCAGATCTAACCCCCCTTGTGCAAGCCATAATCAACCCTTGCTTCCTCCCTCCCTCATTCATTCATTCATTTTACAGTGACTCGGCATGTTTTTACAGGCTGCTGCTTTGTCAGGTACTGAGCTACAGCTGAACGGACACATGGGGGGAAATTCCTTAGTCCCTACCCTAAGGAATCCATGATCTATTATTCTAATCAGCAATTCCCACACACGAATGTTGTCATTTATATGGCACATGGCTGGGCACGGAGGCTCACACCTCTCCTAGAGCTTTGGGAGGCCAAGGTGGGAGGATGGCTAGAGGCCAGGAGTTTGAGACCAGCCTGGGAAATATAGTGAGATCCACTATCTCTACCAAAAAATCAAAAAGTTAGTTGGGCATGGTATTGCATGTCTGTTGTCCCAACTACTGGGAAGACTGAGGCAGGAGGGTGGCTTGAGTCCAGGAGTTCAAGGCTACAGTGAGCTATGATCATGCCACTACATTCCAGCCTGGGTGACAGAGAAAGACCTTGTCTCTAAAAATAAATAAGTAAATAAAAATCTTATCCTAAATATATCTATGGCATGTAACAAGTTAGTTTATATCATCTACCTGATTCTCGTTCATTAGTTAGCTTCTGCTTTCTCCTCCTTCTCTTCTCTTCCTCCCCGTTTACATTCTTCTTAATTCCTGTTCTAATTGATGTCTTTACCGCCATGTGTTACTGATTTTCTTTATTTGCATCTTCTTTCTCTAACTCAATGGTAAGCACCTATTGGCCAGGAACCTCTCCTTTTATTGTATTCCCCATGATGCCTAGCAAAGTGCCCGGTACATATTTATCCTAGAACATTTTGGGGCACCTGCAGTGTGCCAGGCATTCACAATTAAGGTTCTTGGCCTCTGGCATCCCCCAGCTAAGCCTCTAGGGTCCCCCAGCTAACTAGGAAATGGATCGCATGTGTGGAGAGGGTACTTGGAGAAAACACTAACCGTGCAGTGCCCTGGCGTGGACAGCATTTATTGTTATGAGTGCGTGAGCAGAGACGTCAGTGGCCACAGTAGTGCGCAGCCTTGGTGTGCGGCTCTCTCACTTCCTCCCCTGTGCCGCCTCTGTGTCTTCATCACCAGCTGTTCATGGAGAAAAGTCTTTTCCTTCTCCAGGCTCATTCTCTCATCGTCAATGCACCCTGGCATTTCTGTTGTTCAAAGCTGGACTCACTGGCGCAAGTCACCATCTAATTCAATAAATTCCTTTTATTACTAAGCCAGAGCTGCAGTAATTTATCTCAGGCTCTCAAATCATTTTGACTCTCACATATACTTAAATTATAAACCATGTCAGGAAAATATCTCATTTTCCATAAGTAGTAATAGTCAGGTTTAAAGGGTCCAGGATAATATCTTATAGAGAAAAGGTTGTTGAACTTTGTCATTTCCTCCCTACGCCTGAAATAAGTAACACAAATATAATAGGTTTTTTTATTTTCCAGCAATGTTGGAAAACATTTCAATGGGAACTGTTTCCTCTTCCTTTCAAAGCAGAACTTTAAATTCCATAGAATTTAGGAAACATTTTTGAAAGTTCCACCTTGTTTTTGGTTGAGGGTTGCAGATGAGCTGATGTTTAAATTTAATTGAAACAGAAATACCAAATCAAATTTCTTCTGGATTCTTTCCCTTCTCACCAAAATTTTAATGAGTCTTACTTGTGGAAACTTGAGAGTGGATACATTAATAATAATTTCAGCCACAGTCACATTTGTAGATGAGTTACCAATGCCATGGGTTATGAGAAATATTTGTTATGTATAAAGATAAATAGATGAATAGATAGATAGATAAATCAAGTTTAAATAGAACCAGAGAACTAATAGTTACCAGAATATTTTGGCAATTTCCTTCCCATATGTCTTTTTCTGGTAATAAAATATTTATAAAATCAACTTCGGGACATTTGCAAACACAGAAAAGGTAGGACTGATGATAGCTACAACTTATACTTTTTACACTTCTTACCTTGAGCCGAAAATGGAATTTTAAAGAAGTAGAGTTGCTATAAGAGAAACATCTGTTTCTCTATTTATAAAGCAATAAAAAAAAACTATAAAATTCAGTGGGTGTTACTCAAAAAATAACCTTCTTGAAGAAAACATTTCAGTTTATCAATTTTATTTCATTACTAACAGGGTCATTTCAACTGTGGAATATTAAGATTAATTTCCCATTATCACCATTAATCGGAATATGGAGTCCCACATGCTGATGATTTTGACAAATTTATGTGGCTAAGAAAATGAAAATCATATTTGTTTGCAACCAAATTATAGGTTATTACTGCCTTCATAACATACGAGTTGAATTTTACTTCTTTTCAAAACCCTGAAACGCAAGAGCTGTATTTTCTCTGTTATCTTGGATCATAATTGTCAGTAGCATATTTCATATTGCTTTGTAGCACATCGGTATCACTGAATGCAGTCGATAGCATGAAGTGAGGTTAATTGGATTGATAACATGGCAATATCCAAATGGCTGAATATTTTAGCATTACATTTACTGGAAATTTGATAGCATTCATTTCCAACCTCATTTCTGATTAGAAGATATCAATCCCAAAGTTTTACAGCATAACCTTGTAAATCTGACCTCTTTCCTCAAGTGTTTAACTAGTCACCTTGGCACTGACCAGTGACGAATTCAGATGGAATAGCGGAGCCAATCTCATTTTGTTTTACGAGGATGGAGGAGAGAGAGGATTTTCCACAGGGCAGCACTGGTTGATTTGTTTTTCCATCGCTTTTCAGAAGCTCCATTCTTTCAACGCCCAGGGAAAGGGAAGGTTTATTTCTGTGCTGACAAAACAGCTCATGTGCAATGGGGCCGTGTACTTCAGGTGCCCACTGGGCACGGCTGCTATCTGAAAACCGGCAACCTGCTACAGCCAGGTGTCTGCTTATCCAGTTTGTGGTTTCGGTGCATGCATTAAAGCCCCGACCAGGGATGGCTTGCAATGAGAATCTGGTCTTGAAGCCCCACAGTTAAATCCAGGTTTCCCACCGCCCGTGCTGGCCAGCACTCTGGCCAGCAAGACTTTCTCGTGCTCATCCACCAAAACTCACCAGCCCTCACTACATGCCAGGTCTGAGGCGCAGTGGCCAGGAGTGGGTACATTAACTGGCCGGTCACCCGGCTGACATTTACAGAAGGGCTCCTGGGCTCTAAGTTCTGAGAATGCACAAATGAACAAGATTCAAATCTACCCTTCTTGGAGTTTAGAGTTGCAATCTCTCTGACCGGAAGTTCAGATTACACAGTTCTGCTTGTCGTGGATGCCACTTTAGGATGCTGTTCTGGGGTGCACGGTGTCATAAAAAGAGGGATCAAGTGGGAACAGATAAAGAAACTTTTACAAAGAGGCAGAAATAACCTGCTGTGGAGTAGCTAATGCAGCACCCAAGCTCCAACACTTTCCCGGTGCTGGACCCAAAGGGTGACAGAAGTCAGCAGTACTGGACCCCAAGCCACAGGGTGACGGATGTAATTCAATGATGACTATGTACCTAATGTACATTTCTCATTTAATCTTCAATACAATTTTGTAAGGTGATACTATAATCCCACTTTACAGGTAAGAAACCGATTCAATAACTTTCCTAAAATCTCTCACCTACTAAATATGAGAATCAAGATTTGATCCCTAAGTTGTAAATCTTTTTTCCACTGAGCCAGGTTGCCTTCCTGAGAGGACACAATAGGCTCCTAGCAAGCACTGAGTATTTCTGCTCAAGTTTTTGAGCAATTGGATGACTCCTGAGAGCCCCCATCTTTAATGCTCTAATTCAGTGGATCCCCCCATCTGGAGTTTCCCCAAGCCAGTCAGGCTGGGCAGCCCTGGTATTTGCAGTTGGCTCTTTTCTGTCCCATATGGATGGGTGTGCTTGGGTTGCTGGACCATCTGCTCTTCCAGCCACTGCCAATCCAGGATTTCTCTCCAACTCCCTCTAGCCACCCTGGCAGTTTCTACAACTCCTTCCCCTCTGTCTCCTAATCCAATGGCTTTCTTCATTCAGTCTTCCTCCTGAAGGCCGCTGGTTCCCTCCCAGATTGTCTACTTGTTTGGCTTCTAAAGATGATTCTTGTCAGTCCAACCTTTTAAGGCCACTGACACGTTGTGTTTTGGAGCCAAAGGACCTAAAAATTATGGTTCTGCTACTTAACAACTGAGCAACCTTGGGCAAGTGGCTTTATCTCCTCTATAGAAGGGACATCATAATGACCCTCTCATAGGCTGGTTGCAAGGACTCTGGGCTTCCTTTTGCAAAGAACACAGAATAACACTTGATACAAAGACTACCACATGGCACTGTATCAGGCTAGAATGAGAAGAGTACCCTTCGTGGTGATGAAGGGTTGTGCAGTGCACAGTCTGTACAACTGTACATAGCAACCTTGCCTGAGATACGGTCAATAATCAGCAAATCATTTCATTGCCTTTCTGCTAGTAGCTGTTTTGGGTAACAAATTGCAATAGGCCTTTAAAGTATCCCATGTGGGGTCCGGGGAGCAGCTAGAGTCAATGGCACATGGTTAAAGTGAAGGTTTGAAGGAATATAGCTGCGCTATTCTGCTCATCCACGTGAATGTTTAAGAAAAACTGTCATGTGGAAAAGCAGGGAGCTAGGAGTTCTGTTGATATCTTCTGGAAGTCCACTGCTCTGTCCAGCATGAGGAATGGTGGGGGTCACTGACTCCTTCCACCCTTCCTTTAGCCCAAGGGAAACCCCTTCACAACGGTGCAGCCACAGCACTCCTAGGTGCTCTGCTCTCCTGCTATCTGACAACCTAGCTGTTGAAATCTGACAGCGAACTTCCACACAGTACGCTTTTGCCAAAAAGTCTTGTATATTGATAAACATGTATACAATAAATATATATTTCCCAATAAGTCCCTCTGGGTTCACTGCAACAGCAGAGAAGATACTATGCAAGTGGCAAGGTCTCTAAAAAAGAGAATAATCTGAGCTATTTTCCAACCCAAGCTCTATAAATTCCCAATTTAGCATTATTGTTTTCCTAACCCATTAACTGATAATAAATATCCTTCTGATCTCCTGACCTAGACACGATTCTTCCAATTAGTGTCCTATTGTTACCCTTCTCTTCCTAGCCAAATTCCTTAGCTGTGTGATCTATAACTATTCCTTCCATTTTATCTGCTTCCTATACATTAAACTCTAAAGCTTCTAGCTCTTTCTCTCGAAGTGCTTGCTTATCTTGTTTTATAGGTTCTTCCTTTTTTGAGCATCTCTCCAGACTCCCTGCGGTTTTGTTTTGTTTTGTTTTGTTTTTCCTTTGAGGTCACCAGTGACTTCTTCCTGGTCAAATGCTGGTCTTGCTAGGCTCCAGATAAATCCAAATGGGGAAAATCTTTTCACGAGTAGTTCCAGAACAACTGGAAGTCAACACAGTAAAAAGTAAACATTAACCCTCCTTCACAATTTTAACTTCTATACCAAAAAGGTAATCAGACCAGGACGTAAAGTCTAAATCTATAAATTTCTAGGAGGAAACACAGAAGAGAATCTTTGTCACCTTAAAATAAGCAAAGATTTCTTAGACAGGAAACAAAACACATTACTATCACAGAAAAAGATTAACAAATTGGACTTCATCGAAATTGTAAGCTTCTTCTGAACAAGAAAACATAATGATGAACATGAAATGGCAAGTCAGAAACTGTCAGAAAATATTTCCAATAAATATATCTGACAAAGAACTCATATTTGGAATACATAACTCTTAAAAAATTTTTATTTCAATAGCTTTAGGGGTACAAGTGGTTTTTGGTTACATAGCTGAATTGTCTAGCAGTGAAGCCTGGGGCTGTAGTGCACCTTCACCAGGACAGCATATCTTGCACTCAGTATGTAGTTTTCCATTCCTCATCCCCTGCCAACTCTTCTCTTTTCTGAGTTTCCAATCTGTACGTCTTTTCATACGCATAGCTTAGCTCTCACTTACAAGTGAGAACATGCAGTATTGTGTTTTCCATTCCTGAGTTACTTCACTTAGAATAATGGCCTCCAGCTCCATCCAAGTTGCTGCAAATGACATTATTTCATTCTTTTTATGGCTTAATAGTATTCCATGAATATATATATATGTGTGTGTGTATATATATATATATGAGTGTGTGTGTTTATATATCACATTTTCTTTATCCATTCATCATTTGAGAGGTATCAGGTTGATTCTGCGTCTAAAATACATATAGAACCCTTACAACCTAATAGTCAAGAGCAAAAACAGCAATAAACATGGCCAAAGAAACCTTTAACAGGCTAAGAAACAGCAAATAAATACATGAAAAAGTATTCAATATTGCCGTCAGCCATTAGGGAAAGGAAAATTTAAAAGACTGACAATACCAAAGTTGGCGAGAGGCAGAACAATTGTAATTCATATATTGCTGGCAGGAATGTAAAAATGGTGCAACCACTTTTGACAACTCTCTGGCAGGTTCTCATAACACTAAACATATAACAATATTATTCCCAGCAATTCTGCTCCTTGGTATTGCCACCAAAAAAATTAAAGTATATATCAAATAAAGACTTGTACAAGAATGCTTGTGACTGCTTTATTAACAGTAGCCAAAACTGGGTGGAAAAAACATGAATGGAAACAAATGATGATTAAAAGGAGGATGAGTTTTACAAGTGCAGTACAGCAGTACAATGGAACACTACTCAGAATGAAAAGGAATAGTACATGTAATGACAAAGATGATCCTCAACAGCACGCTGAGTGTAAGGAGGCAGACATCAGAGAGGATCTGCTATGTGATTCCATTCATGACGCGGCCAAAACACGCCAAACTAAGCTGTGCTGATAGAAATCAGAACAATGGTGTCCTCTGAGGTGGTGTAGGAGTGGGGTGCAGGGACTGACTACTTAGGAGCACAAGAGAACTTTCTGGAGTGATGGAAGTGTTCTATATATTGGTAAGAAAGTGGGTTGCATTTGAGTGTATGCATCTGTCAAAACGCTTTGAGCCATCCCCTTAAGATCTATGAATTTCACTGAAAATTATAATTCAATAAAAGTGATTTTCCTAAAAAGCAAAACTTCCTCTCCCAGACATTCTAACCCTGTAACCTTGATTTTGTGAACTCCTCTTTCTGCTCCCAACCACTCATTCCATGGGCTGCCAAAGGGCTGGCCCTCATTCCTTTCTTCTTTCCCCTTTGCATTCTCTCATTTACTCATTCATTCCCAGCATATCCACTCTTAAGATACAGTACAACTAGATATATAAATTCAAGACTGATTTTCCAGCAAGGTTGGAGAACACTTCTTCTGTAGCCTGAGACCTGGGAGAACATGTCCCAGTTGTTCACATACCCCTGACCCTACTGTTCAACTCACTGTCTCACATCTCCCCGCTGAAACCAAGGGTAACCAAATTGCTTATCTGGAGATGTCATGAGACCCACAAATATCAGAGCCAGCCTGGCACATGGTGCCATCTGAACCCCCTCCCACGATGCCATCCTTGCTTTCTGCAAATAGGCAGCCTCCTTTGGTTTGAATCCTGCCACATTCAGAGTCTGACTTCGCTGGAGAGTGATGACAGCGAATTCTGGTTTCCCAGTGGCGTCTAAGTGCATTGCTGATGTTCAATTAATATTAATAAATAATAACAACTGTGCGTGAGTAAGCGACTCAAGCCCCTGGCACAGTGAGACCAGAAAAACTGAACAACACATTCTGATGTGTTCTATGGCCATTAATTAAGATTTGAAAGCTAACTAGCTCTATAAAAAGTATGATTTTATATGCAGGCCTAGAAATGCCTAAAATTATTTACTTTTACTGGGTTCTCTATGTTTGATTTTATTTTATTTGTGTTTTGAAGAGGAACCCTAACTCAGGCAGCCATAATGGAACGTCATTAGAAACAACAACTAAAACACACACAGCTGTTATTTCCTTAGCTAGACTTTATTACTCAGCTGACTACTCTAGAAGTACGCAAAAGGATAAAGGGTTATAAAGATTATGACAAGGGGTCTGGCTGAAACATTTTTTAAAAGAATTATCCAGACCAAACACTTTTATTGTCCCAGCTGTTTGTACCAAAAACAGTGAATGGTTTGTTCTAGAAATATTTTTGTCTGTTTTTCTGAAGATTTTCCTATATGACTTTAAAGTTGTATTTAGATATCATTACTGCTTTTATGCCTACTATTAAAGAAATGCCTAATACTTGGATATCTTTTAATAACACACATTTTGTTTTATAGAATTGAAATCAATGATCCACTGGGGAAGTGTTTCTCCAGGTAAAAGGATGCAAACTTCTGGGCTAAATAAATTACCCGTTGAGTTTAGCAGTAGAAAAAAATACTGCTTTTAACAAGAGATGGTGGAGAGGAGAAACAAAGACCAAGGAAGGTCTCATAGCGACAGTGTATTCGAAGTGGACCTGGAAGGTTGATGAGGTCTGGTTATGTGGATGTTGAAGGCATGAGCTTGCACACTACAGCAGAGCACAGGACCGCAAAGGGCTTCTAATTGTCCACCATTCTTCTCAATGGCCTGCCCCCACTTTCTCCTTTGCTGCTTCTCCTCTTATCCCTTTCTACTTGTCTATGATGCTTAGTTTATTCTAGCCTTTCCTTCAGTTCTTTGACATATAATTTTTGACCATCTTTATGGAATCCTCTTCTCCCGGGTCTTGATATGGCTGTCTCCTCTTCATTCAAGTCATCATTCTGCCTTCCCTGGCCACCCTAGCAAACTCTGCCTGGGCACCCTTGTTCTTTTGCCTTATGAAGTGTCCTCTATAGCACACATCACTGACTAAAAACAATCTTAGCTATTTTATTGCACATTCCTCATGGAGTCCTCAGCTCCATGAGGACTGAGCATTGTCTGCCTGTTCATATCTCTATCTTCAATACCTAGAACAACCTCTGTTGTAGAGTAAGTGTTCATTGATTGAATGAATTAGTGAAAGGAGAAAAAGGCAAGGACTAATGAGGATTGGGGTAGTTCACTTTGCATACAATTTAGTTTGGATACAAAAAAGGCTTGGCAGCTGAGGTTGGAAAGTTAGATTGAGACCTAATTTTGGCCACATTTTAAATGTGGATGAGTGAACTTGGAAGCAAGGTTCAGCTGGCAGGTTGAGTGTGGCACATGAAACATACATGAAACACATAGGCAGGAGCCTAGGCAAAGCATGTAACAGTGAACCCATGCATGCTTTTGACTGCAGTAGCAACGTGATCAGAGCTATGCTTAAGGAAGATGAAAGTAAAGATAGTGTGTAGGATGGATCTGTGGGAGGAATAAGAGGAAGTGAGACTAATGGTAATAATAATAACAACGGAAGCCACAATTTACTGAGGGATCATTGGATGCCAGGCCCATTTCTAGGCATGTTCATTATGCTATATCACCTGTCCTTGCAGCAAGTTCATGGGGGAGCTAATAGAGTTCCCATTCCACAGAAAATAATATTGAAGCACTAAGAGGCTAAGTAACTTGGTCATAGTCACACCACTAGAACAAGAAAACTGGGAGAAATCTGGGAAGAGTCTCGTTTGAAGGATAGTATGATATTCATTAGTGCTTTCCACCAGATATTTCTGGCTGCCATCTTTCCAGGCATCCTCCAAGTAGGCTTAGCCATGTGACTTGTGATGCCCAGTGGGATGTCAGGGAGAGTCGTAGGTGTCCCTTCTAGGTGGAAGCTTGGAGAACCAGTGTGCAATTCACCTGAGGTTTCCCTTCTTCTGCCACAGACACCAATAACATCCCGTGTGGCTGTTCTGGAGCCAAGGTCCTGGAGTATTTCATGCAAAGTAAAGACCTGTGACAGACCTATGGTATGGGTTGCTTTAAACCATGGAGGTTTGACTGTTGTTGGTTCTTTTTTTAAATACACCATGATCTAGCCTACTTTGCTTTATCCAAGGAGAATCCCCACAGTGCTCTGTAGACAAGGGTAGGGTCTCTGTAATTGCCCTGAAAGAACAGCACCACAAAAGTGTTTACATGCTCATAGAAACATTCTGGAAATTTTGCCACATCCTTTTATTTCTGTACCTTTACATGCCACCCTTCTTTTTGGAGCTTAAGCATAGAAGGTTGAATAAACCTCACTGCTTGATCATTATAATTCTCCTTGGAATCATCAAGACTGACCAATGCAAGGTTCTTAATTATTTTTCTCCTTCATCTTGATCCCAGAATACATTTATCCTTAAAGATGCATGTGGCCCTGTAAAATATTTTTATGAGTACATGTTTTTAATTTAGATAATTGGATTTGTACTGTAATTCTTGTTGTATTTCTTAAGTCATTTTATTATGGTTTTTGCTCCACATGGGTCTCTCCATGTAGCTGCTGTCACATTTGTTGTGTTGCTTCTCATGGCTTCATTATGTCCCATGCTGGGTCATCTGCCACCTGTCACCTGGCCATGGCCCTAATGATGGGCACAAGGTTGTCATCCTCTCTCCTTTCCTACACAATGCCAGAATGAAATCCAACAGATACACCCCTTACAAAATTTTGCAAGAATTGCTCTGGTATATGTAGGCATAAGCAAAGTCATTGGGTCATAAGTATGGGCATACGTAATTCTGCTAAATGCTACCAGATTGTCACATATTTCAAAATGACTGTACAAAGTGGTACCCAGAATACCAGTTCCCTCCATGATCAGCAGTGCCTGATTTTATCCACAATTGTAAAGTAATTGTGCCCTAGTCTTTGCCTGTCACTTCCTTGGAGATAGCCCTGATGAGAAGCCTGTGAGCTGACTTTGTGCAGTGCTGACCTGCCCTGATGTCATGTCTTGGGCACAAGGCCTCTGCAAGGCACCTCTCCCGGACTGGTAGGCTCAGCCCAGCGGGTATCTCTGCACTGTAGAAGAGTCGCCCAGGGTTGAGGACTGTGCTACTTGTCATTGAAGCGCAGTGCCTGGTCTGGAGGATAGTAGGCCCTCAGGAATATTTATGGCTTTGATGAATTTATCACAAGAGATTTAGTAATTTACCATTTCAGGACGCTACTAAATTGTACAATGCGGCTTGAGAGACAGGATGGAATTTCCCCAGATGCCTAAGTCCCTGGGTGACGTCTGCAATGGGAAGCTATACATTTGAATTATTCCAAGGACATTCTGCCTGGTCAGGGGCTCTCTACCCAAAGCATGTGCCCCAAGCCTGAATTTATGTGATCATGTCTGATTTTGATGGTGAGGGTCACTCACGTCCCATTTTCTTCTCTCCTCTTTTTCTCAACAGGATTTGAATCATAATCCCTCCTTTACTTTATAAATGAGAAGTGAGCACTTTTAGAAGTTTAGATTATGAAACAAACTGCAGCAGCAAAATCCACAAAACCAATCTGAGAGGAACAAGCTATCAGGCTCTGGGCTCCCCTGGGGGATAAGCCACCAGTAGTATGAGTGGTCAACCAGGCCTGCCCACTCTCCTCTGGGAGAAGGAGAAGCATTTTTATGGCTCACCACAATTAAATGTGAAGACACATATTTCCCCAGCTTAAAAATAATTAGTGCCAATGCCAGGTAAATATTCTGGGAGGCTAATTAGTGCTGCGGCTGGCTTCCTCCCCACCTCTTCAGTGCCCTGTCCTGCAGAGCTACTGGGTTATGTGCCCAGGTCCGCTGGGTTCACCAGCCTCCTCTTGGCATTTTCTTCTGTATTTGTCAGTGTCATCAGAATGATGCATCAATTAAAAAAAAAAAAAAGCAAATCTGTGAGTGCCGTAAAGCCTTGATTGAGAGAAATGTGTGGGCAATGGAATATTTTGATTAATTCCATGTTCTAGGTAACTGAGAGTTAAGTAACAGATCCTTTCCACTTCAATCCTTGTGATTGAAAATATTTTCAAAATGTACTGCTCCATTCTCCTATCTTCATAAGCACAGAGGGGCGAATGCAGTGGCATCTTCCTTTGATGTTGGAAGTTCAGCTGTAATTCTCAACCATCATTTCTGACTGTCGATTATCAGATTATTCACGTAGATTTAGTAGATGTAGAAGCTGGGCTAGGTATGAATAAAACCCCCATAGACTCTAGGATTACGATTTAGAAATAGATCTTTCCATTTCCTTTTTATTATTTGCCATCGATGGTATGAAGAGGAATCTGGTTAATTGATGGTCTTGATTAGTTAGATCCTAGGTATTAAAGTTTTAGTTTCCATGTGGACCCTTAGTGAACAGCTGTTTGCTTTACTTTCTGATTTACTAGGATTGTTTTTCAGGTTCTTGTGTCTATAGAGTCATGTTCTTCTGTAGACAGGAAGACCTCACACAAATAATGAACATTCTCCAAACAGTGTTTGATATAATTTGTGTTCAATATAAATTTGGGTCACGTTATACATGTAGGAGAAACATTGGCTCTTTAAACACTTATGATTTTTTTTTAACTCCAATAACCTTAATTTATCAAAACGTATAACAAAAACTTCTGTTTTGGAGATAGTGTAGTATAATAGATTGGGTTTTGGCTTTGGAGTTAGACAGAGCTGAGTGAAACTGCAGATCTGCCACTGCTGTGTGGCCATGAGAAAATTAGTTAACCTCTCTAAACCTTGACTTCCCCATCTGAAAAGGAAAATAAAAATCCCTCCCTCATGGAGCCAGAGTGGAGATTAAATCAGAGTATGTGTAAGTGCCTAGTAGTGTGTCTAGCACTTGATGAAGAAGAGTCAGGTCTTCCCCCATGACTTAAAAATAAATTGCATCATGTATTGTATTGACTAAAACTAAACACTCTATTTGTTTCAGAATTGTGACGGTGTCTGCTCAGGCCATCCCTGCTGCAGGCTCCATTTGAGGGAGCAGTCTCTACTAACCCACCTGGATTAGTACCATTGGTTTAGAAGATGTGTGGCCTTCCCAAGATACCCGCTCACACCCCTCACCTGATTCTTTCCAACAACCTTGCAGACTGCTGTTCCAGAACCACCACCATGTGAGTTTTCAAGGCATTTTTACCCAAATGTCATCTCACTGTTTTTATGTTATCATCCACAGTGGCAAAACCAATTTCAGTGTGATGTTAGAAACTGAAATTTGTGTTCACGTACATTAGAAAAAATAAGCAATGTAAATGATGACATTTTTCTTGCAGGTCTTTGAGACAAGCCCTTTTATTACAGGGCTTATATTTATATCTGACTGCAGAGAGAAATGAGACCAAATCTTGTTTGATAAATGGGCTTTAAATTGGTAGCCTCATACAAGTGCACAGGTCTTCATGCCTCAGCCCCTGTCCTGCAACAGCAAGTTTAGATGGAAGATAGAAAGGTTCTCTGAGGCTCCTCCTGCCTCTCACCTTGGCCATCACCCAAAGCTAAGAGCACAGACACTGAATCCTACTGAAGAGGGTTATTAACGGTGAGAAGAGAGCATTACTTAACTTTCTTGATCTCTAAAAAGAAAATAAAAATACCTGCTTTGCAGGGTTGTGACATTTAAAGTAAATGTTTGCTTAATAAGCATATAGGAGGCCATTGAGAAATGGCAAGCATTTTCTGCAGGCACAGGGAGTAGACACAGGAAACAAACAATCAGTTGACCTTTAAAAACCTGTGCTTGAATTTGAGAGAATGTGGAGCAACTGGAATTCTCGTGCACTGCTGGTGGGGTGTAAAATGGGATCGGCATTTTGGAAAACTCTGTGGCAGTTTCTAACAAAGTTGACTATGCTCTTACTCTCTGATCCAGCAATAGTACTCCTAGACATTTACCCAAGAGAAATGAGTGTGTATGTCCTCAAAAAAGACATGTGCAAGAATATTCATGTATGCTTTATTTATAATAGCTAAAAATTAAAACCAGACCAAATGTCCATCGACTGGTGAATGGATAGACAAATTATGCTATATCCACACATATCCACACAAAGGAATATGACTCAGCTGTAAAGAAGAAGGAACGACTGAAACTTGCAGCAACGTGAGTGAATCTCAAAAACATTATGTCAAACAACAGGAGCCAGAAACAAAAGCATTCATACGATATAACCCCAACGTTCAAGACCGTCGGTGCTACATGGCAAAATAGTGGTTCTGGGAGGATGGAGAGGAGGCATTGAGAGGAAAGGGGGCTGAAAGAAGTTTGTGGGGTGATGGGTATATCCTAAACGTTGATCTGGGTGATGCTGCACAGAGAGCTACAAACTCATCGAGCTGTCAGTTGGTAAGTCAACTTCATACTTGTCAATTACACCTTAAACACAGACTTAAGATTCCCTTTGGAGTCTTCATTCGAAGTTAAGCATTTCATGTCTGTCTGATATCAGATATATCCAGAAATTCAGCAGCTATGATCATATTTCTGTCCCGTCCCAGCAGGGTGCTAGGCACTATAATGGGACACACAAGGAATACAATAGTGTCACTTCCTTCTGGATTTTCCGATGTGATTACACAAGGTTTCTGACTTGATGCTGGGAAAGAGATTAGAGGATATATATTTGCAGGTGCATATTTTGTTCCAGCTGGTATTTTGCCTAAGAACATGGGGAATTTGACATATATAAATCAGGGGAGCAGGAGCCAGAGACTCACCAGAGGGGACCTTTCTTCATAAGGCAGTCCAATTGCAGACCCAATCCACCGGGGATGGCTGGGAGTCCTCACATCCCGGATCCTCCATCTGGGACTTGGATGGTTTTCCTAACACACCATTTCACTTTTTCTTCTGGCTTCAGAGAGTTTTAAAACATACTCATGAATTACTTACTTTTGTGGAACCTATTAAATTCGAAGTTTTTTCTCTTAGTAGAACCAGTAGATTAAAATTTGAGTAATTTCATGGTCTACAAAGACAGTGAAATGTTTACTTGAGTCAGCAAGACATGCTATTGTGTATGTTCTTAAAGCAAAAACATACTTATTATGAATGAGGAATTGCTATCTGTAGGTAGAATGCTGGTAGTGGAGAGGGTGCTGGTTACCCTGACCTCCAAAAACGGGGCCATCAAACGCTGCCCACATGCTCTGGGCCTCAGAGCAGAGGTGAGTATTGACTTGGAGGACCTGGGTAAGCTTTTAGGATCAAAATCATCCTGCATTGAATTTAGCATAACTTGGGTACAAATACCTACCTCACGATTGCTCTCAGAAGGTAATGATTATTAATGACATCTACTATTTCTGAGTGACTACTGTGACTCGGGAAATGCATTGGTCACTTTACAGGCATTGTATTATTTAATCCTTACAACAGCTCTGTGCAATTGGGCTCTTTATTTTAGGGGCTAATATTTAGTGAACACTTAAGAAGTCCCAGACATTTAATCCTTGCAACAATTTCATGAAGAGGGAACAATTATCCTGTCCCCTTAGCTGATGAGAAATTTGAGGTTTAAAAGGCCATGCAACTTGACTGAAGGTCACACAGCTGTGACCTGTACAAGCCTGACTAAAACCGAGTTCAGTCTAACACCAGCATCTGAGCTCTTCACCCCCTCAACCCCGATCTCACAGACCAAGTTCGTGTCGCCATCAGCGACAGAAAAGAGGAGCCAACTGGGGTTGTGCAGAGACCAGTTGCCTGGGGATGGGTATGGCAGGGGCTGGAGAAATCAGATGTAGCCACAGAGCCTGGGACTGGAGAAGGAGAAAAGAAATTAGCTCAACAAGCTCAATGGCCATGTGTATGTGTGCATTCATGCATGCATTGCGCATGTGTGTGTGCATGCATGCATTGTGCATGTGTGTGCATGTGTGTGTGCATGTATGCATTGTGCATGTGTGTGCATGTCTGCTTGTGTGCACAAGCGCACTGGTTGTTGGGGGGTTATGACTGTGGAGGCGGTGATGTGCGTGGTGCTGGGGCGGGGAGGGCTCCACAGTTTCTGGCCTAATTTTGGAAACAGGTATTCTGTTTCCATGGTGGCTAGTGTCTCAGGGAAGAGTCTCGTGGTTTTCTTTCCCAGAGAATTAAAGTGCTTGGGGACAAAAACCGAAACCTGACTCTATGTCCCTGAATTGCACAGGAAATTTTTTAACATGGCAATTTATTTTGAAATTTTGATAGTCTCTGCCTGGAATTATAAAAAAATTCTGTCATATCATTAATTTTCCCAAACGGAGCCAGGAGGCCTGTGTGGCAGCCCCTGTCACTGCCTGCCCAAGGTCCCCACTCCAGGCACTCCTAACGAACACATAGGCATGGCATGGGAGATGCTTGGCCTAAGGGTGTTCTGAGCCTGCACTGCCTGAGTGAGGGCTAGGCCACAGACACAAGGCAGGCCACACCCTCCAGGAGCAGCCCTCAACCAATGGTTGACAGGAGTGACCCTTGGCCCTCCCTTCATGGGGAACACAGAAGCAAGGTCTACACTTGCCCATGACACTCCAGAGGGTGGCCGGTGGCCAACAACTCAAACTTTATTTCTTTCCTTTCCTTCACTTTCTCACATCCCCAGTCCCCTACCAGGGCTTCTTAGGATCAACTTCCAAATAAACTTGCTGCCCTGGAATCCTTGTTGCAGTTTTCAGCTTCTGAGAGAAAACAGACTAAGACAACATGCACTCAAGTCTTTGGGACTCCGCACCTGGATCAGTGGTTCCTTCTCACAGTGTGGGCACCAGCAGTGGTGAGAGTCACCTGGGAGCTAGTTAGAAATGCACATTCTCGGGCCCCACCCCAGACCTCTGGAATCAGAAACGCATGGTTGGGATCCAGCAACCTGTGTTTGAACAGCCCTCCAGACCATTCTGGTGCATCGTAAATTTTTACCTGACTAGAGGTAAAATAACTATGTGCCTACTGCATGAATAAGAGTATGAAGGAAGGAAAGAGGAATCTGCCTTAGTCATTGACTGGTCAGAGAGAACCACATGCCTCAGAACCTTCCTGGAGGTGTCTGAAGAGCCTTTGAGGCTGGAGAAGGTTGAGAAGTGTCATAATCTGCCGCACATAATGACTTTTTCTGTGACTCAGCTGACTCCAAGCAAGCAGTGGAACTTCAGTTCCAGATGACTGCACCGAAATGGTCAGTCTCTTTGACGCTGCATTTATTTAACAAGGTTTCATCTTTGCTTAGGATTAAGTGACTGACAGTCAGGCTTGTGTTCTGTATTAATTATCTTTTGAGGATTTATGTTTTCTCTTGCCTAAGTGGTAAGATCTTCCTTTGAGTCTAGAAGATGATGACTCTGCCATTCAGCAGGCTTGACCGTGGCTCGGTATTGGAAGTGATCACAGTGCAGGTGCTTCAGTGGGAGGCAGCAGGAATGCCCTGAGCATAGGAGGGAGGCTGTGCCACATCTGTGACTCATGGTGGGTGCTCTTCATGTCTCCCTGGCCCACCGCCCATTGCTCCAGCTTCTCTACCATGTATCGTCCCATCACAGCCAGAAGAAGAGGTCAGGATAGATGGCCTGGCAGGTCTCGGAGTGGATGGAAAGGGTGGAAAGTTGACCCCAGAAGTGACTGAGATGTTGGAGAAAGAGATGAGGTAGGCAAGGCCATGGGGACGTCAGCAGGTGGTGAACCCTGAGCACTGCAATCCCTCGCCTGCCTTGCTCTCCCCGAGTAGAGGACTCCTCCTTCAGAGCACTGTTCTAAAGGCAAAATCAGTGGAACCTACAAGAAGAGGTCGCTCCGTGGAAGCCACAGGTAGAGGTCGCTCGCCACACCAGGATGCACGCCTTGCAGAATGGGGTGTTCAGACCTTGCCACCAAGTTGTGTAATGTTGGAGAGCTCACTTTCCTCTCTAGATCTCAGAATCGAGACCAGCAGTTCTCATCATGTTGTTGCAGATCTGTGATTGTTTACTCCCACTAATTCTCTCCTACAGAAGTTTCTTTATGAGGTAGCAGGGCAGGGAGCTCCCTGTGCAGGCAGCAAAGCCAGTAACCCTGGGCAAGCTTGAGAATCGGGTGTGTGGCTGTGGCCTTCTCTCTCCATGTCACGCTGCTCTGCTCTTTGGCATCCACTGGCCTCAGACTATGCTCTGAGACCATCATGCTGGAATCGCCTTCTGATCCTGGGTCTTGCGTATCTCACAGACATCAGGGTTTATTCATGACACAGTCGGCCTGGTGGAGAGTGGCTCTCCCAAGCATCACTCTCTCTGGGACCGAGAGATCGAAGGACTCTCCTGATGCACAGACCCTTGCCCCTGCACTAATGGGATAATGGGAGGGAGCGTTTTG
This sequence comes from Macaca nemestrina, assembly GCF_043159975.1. Taxonomy (NCBI): domain Eukaryota; kingdom Metazoa; phylum Chordata; class Mammalia; order Primates; family Cercopithecidae; genus Macaca; species Macaca nemestrina. The sequence continues at coordinate 76,458,173 of NC_092143.1, forward strand.
CCTTTGGCCTTCTGACTCCCAGGGCCCACATTTGTCCATCAGTAATGCTAATGGAAGCCATAGCTTGGGGAAGGGCTGCAAATCACATGGGGTCAGTAACCTCACACTTTGCCTCTTTATAAGCAAAGCAAAGGCTAATAGATGTTACAGGAGCTGGCTGAAGCCTAGACCTATTGTAGGGATATCCAAGGTTCTGTTTTAAATGGATGTCAGGGAGGGCCCCCCAAATCTTCAGAGGTAACTTCTGTATATTCTTTCCTGGCCTTTCTTACAAGAAAGTGTGTCACTACAAACTCTGTGATCCGCAGGAAGAAGCAGCTTTGGAAATTTTAGGACTCCTAGACTGCTCTGTGTTAACCCGAGAGCTTGCCTACTTTGGAGTGACCAGGGCTGCCGGAGCCACTTCAGACATTTGTAATCACATCTCCCTTCAGAGCAGATTCGGAGCAGCATAATGGCAGTCCACATTTTTATTTCAAATGGCAACTTTTGCCACACTAACTGCCACCAACTCATTACTTTTTGCTTTGAAACCATTCTAAACTTTGAAGTCCTTCGCTCAGCTGCTTTGTTTGACCCGGTGTCTGGAGCTACAAATGTGTCTTTCTGACAAGACCTTTTAAAATTTAATTTATTTAATTTATATTTATTTATTTATTTATTTATTTTGAGACGGAGTTTTGCTCTTGTCGCCCAGGCTGGAGTGCAATGTCACTGCAACCTCTGCCTCCCAGGTTCAAGTGATTCTCCTGCCTCAGCCTCCCGAGTAGCTGGGATTACAGGCACCCGCCACCACGCCCAGCTAATTTTTGTATTTTTAGTAGAGAACAGGTTTCACCATGTTGGCCAGGCTGTTCTCAAACTCCTGACCTCAGGTGATCCACCCGCCTCAGCATCCCAAAGTGTTGGGATTACAGGCGTGAGCCATCGCGCCCGGCCTGATAAGACATTTGGAAAATAATTGACATAAAACTGCTGTGGCCCTAAAAAATGCAGCACACAAAAAAGGAGTATGCGATTGCCTCTGTCTTCAAAGACGGCAAAGCAGGGGCTTCCACTTGTTGACCAGAGCATTATGCACAGTAATGTCATTGTATTCGCTTATCTATTATGTTCCAGGAAATTTCTTATGACAAAGGCTAAACTAGTTATTCTATCAATACCCTTCAGTGTCAGTGGAGCGCAGGCTATTGAGTCAGCCTGCCCAAGGTCAAGCCTTGCGCCACCACTTAGGACAAGATACTTACTCTTCTTGTGCTTCAATTTCCTCATTAAAAGTTATAATGTTTGAATTCATTGTGTTTAGAGCACAATAAAATGAGAATTTCAAATTAGTGTAAGGAAATAATGCCAAAGGAAAAGGATCCCAGGATAATCAGTTAACTATTTAGGTAAAATACTTTTTAGTGTGAAACGTAAATAAAAAGAAAAAACATTAATAGACAAGTGAGTTAGAAGATAATTTAAATAAATGTTTGGAACACAAATATAAAATTTTTTGATAGACTTGAGATGTAAAAAATTAACAATTGGAAAACAAAATTGAATGCCAAATGACAAACAAACAAAAAAAATGCTTTCAATATAAATGTATAACAAATAGGTGCTATCCTTATAAAAAGAACTCTTAAGAGTAAGAAAACAGGCCGGGCGCGGTGGCTCAAGCCTGTAATCCCAGCACTTTGGGAGGCCGAGATGGGCGGATCACGAGGTCAGGAGATCGAGACCATCCTGGCTAACACAATGAAACCCCGTCTCCACTAAAAATACAAAAAAATTAGCCGGGCGTGGTGGCGGCGCCTGTAGTCCCAGCTACTCGGGAGGCTGAGGCAGGAGAATGGCGGGAACCCGGGAGGCGGAGCTTGCAGTGAGCCGAGATCGCGCCACTGCAGTCCAGCCTGGGCGACAGAGCAAGACTCTGCCTCAAAAAAAAAAAAAAAAAAAAAAAAAAAGAGTAAGAAAACAGTGAGAAACAGTAAGAAAACAGTGAACACTCCAGTAGGAAATAGACAAAAGAACAGGAAATTCACAGTAGAAATGACATTAATTAGCTTGATTTAATCTTGCCACACTGTATACATTTATCAAAACATCACATTGTACCCCCAAAATGTACATAATTACAATTTTCCAATCAAAAATAATATTAAAAATACATTTAAAATAAATTTAAAATAAAACAACAAAATCTGTGAAAAATATCAATTACAAAAACCATCAGAAAAATGCAAATAAAAATATTCAATTACAAAAAGAATCAGACAAATGCAAATAAAAAATAAAAATGAGATTTCATTTTGTAACTATCCAATCTGCAATACTTACAAAAAGCAATAATAACCTGTATTGATAAAGGTTTGGGAAAATAGATATCCTCATACTTGCCTGATAGGAGCATAAATTTAGTAAAGAAAAACTTCAGTTTCAGTACAATTTCCACAAATATTTGAGCATTGATTATTATGTGCCCAGCACTGGGGATGTAGCAATCAATAAGACTATAAAGAATTCTGCACTCCTTGGAGCCTTCAATTCAGTTGTGAGAGGTTGAAGGGAGGGAGGAAATATATATATAGAGAGAGAAAAATTAGAACATGCTTCGTATATACTAGCTAATACTATAAAGATATAACATTAATATTCAAATTTCACGGGCTTAATAGCACCCAGCTGGGTAGCTGTAGAATTCAGGGAGAACCTCCATCCATACCCATCTCCATTCAGGTTCTTCAGACTTCCCTCAGGTTTTTGGAGGGGCGTTCCCAGGAAATTACTCACATATTCAGAAAAAAAAAAATTGTCAATATCCTTTCGTTCCTATCTCTTTGTTGTCCTCTCCTTCCCCTAAATTAATTAAGTGGGGCTGTACCAGTCCCTCTAACAATAATCCCACACTGCATTCTCTCTGATACCCTCAAAGCCATAAAACAGTTCCAAGGAAGATTCTGCTCTATTCAGGCCTTCTTTCCCCCAAAAGAATCATGCCCTATTCTATAAAGAAACATGGACTATCAGATTTCTTCCCAGGGTCAACCCTACAGGAGTTATAGAGGCAAGAGGAAAGTATGAATCCCAGGGACTTTTTAAAAGGGAGAACACCCTGGAGTGACTGAAGGTTGTGTTGAACTAATGTATGAGAGAAGCAGGTGGCTGGTGGCAGCAGTGAGATGAGACAGTGAAGGAAGAGTTTGGTTTCCACCTTCACTCCTTCCCTGAGTTGTCCTGAAACTAGCCTTGCTGCTCCTTCTCCAAGTCAACAGCAAAAGTCCAGTTCACTGGTACCAACAGGGTGCTGTCGGGGTGGCAAGTTGATGAAAAAAACAGAAAATGGGGGAAAATAATACAACCCTAAGCTAAAATTCTAGATAATAGTAACTTGATGGGGAGAAGAGTGGAAAAGTGAGGGGGATCAAAAGGGCAAGAGAACTTGTCCAAATACTTACTAGTCAGTGGGAAGATAAAGATATTTTTGGCTTTAAAAAAAATCGATACATGTAAGTAATCATGAACAGTTTTAGGTTACAGACTAAACACATAAGGACAAAAAAGAAATGTTTAGCTTTTAAACCAGCAGAAGAAGATTCAATTTATCTAAAGAAAATAGATAGAAGGAGAAAGCAAAAGCAAAATAGAGCAAATGTAAATGAACGTGAAATAGAATTGCAAAACCAATTTCTAATATAGTAGCAATCTGTGCAGTCATAAAAAAGAATGAGATCATGTCCTTTGCAGGGACATGGATGAAGCTGGAAACCGTCTTTCTCAGCAAACTATCACAGGAACAGAAAACCAAACACTGCATGTTGTCACTCATAAGTGTGAGTTGAACAGTGAGAACACATGGACACTGGGAGGGAACATCACACACCGGGGCATGTCAGGGGGTGGGGACAAGGGGAGGGAGAGCATTACAACAAACACCTAATGCATGCGTGGCTTAAAACCTAGATGACAGAGTGATAGATGCAGCAAACTACCATAGCACATGTATACCTATGTAACAAACCTGCATGTTCTGCACATATATCCCAGAACTTAAAGTGTAATAAAAAATAATCAATAAATGTAAATGGGTTAAACTTGCATATTAAAAGACAGAAATCTTCAGATTGGACTTAACAAGAACAAAGGTTAGAGTATATTGTCTAGAAGAGAATGTTTTAAAAGAAGACAGAGAAAGGATGGGAAAAGTGAAAAGAAGCAAATTTGAAGCAAAAGTAATCAATATCTGACAGAGAATATAAGTGAAAAACATGAAAGGAAGGAACTCAGAGGAGGTGTCTGGTAGTCAGACAAAAGAAGAAGAAAATACAGCACTCATATACACACATATACCTAAATGCAGACTTAAACTATATCAAGTAAAATTGACAGAACACAAGGAAGAAATGGATAAAGCAACAATTTTATTTTTCAGTGTTACAGAAAAACTATGTAAAAACTATAATAACCAAAAAATTCCATATGGTAAAAACATCGAGATTCAAAAAGCTCTAAGGAAATTCTCCAAATAAGTACAAAAACATATCTCAGTTATAAGTGCTGAAAACCAAAAAAAAAAAAAAAAAAAAAAAAACAAGAGAAAAATCTTTAAGTCATCTAGAGAAAAAAGATATATTATTTTCAGAAGAACAACAGTAAAATCAACCCCTTTACTTCTACTGGAAACCAAAAGAAGATGCAAGGTCATAATAAAGTATTGAAAGAAAATAGCTGGCTATCTGGGATTCTATATTCAGTGAAAATGTCCTATCCATTTTTTTTACAAAAAAAATCCACAAAAGATTTGAGCAGACCTTTCTCAACAGAAGATACTTAAATGGTAAATAAGCAAATGAAAAAATGTTACATACCACAGATCATCAGGAAAATGAAAACTGAAACCATAATAAGATACCACTACACACTATCAAAATGGATAATCATATTTTTTAAATATCAAAACTAAGTGTGCTGAGGTTGTAGAGCAATTAAAACTTTCAGTAATTTTGGTGGGAATATAGAATAATACAACCACTTTGGGTAAAGGTCTGATGATAGTTTATTTTTATAAAACTAAATAACATAAATCCATGTCCCAGCCATTTCATGTCTAGGTATTTACCCGAAAGAAATGAAAACGTATGTTCACCCAAAGTCTTGAATAAGAATGTTCATAGCAGCTTTATTCATAAAAGCCAAAAAAACTGGACACAGCTCAAGTGTCTACCAATAAGAGAAAAGAAAAACTAATTCATATAATGGAATACTGATTGACAATAAAAAGTCACTAATTTCTACTGATACTTGCAAGAATCTCAAAAAACATTACACTAAGTGAAAAAAGCTTTACACACAAAAAAAGTATATACCGTATGATTTCATTGCTATGATTTTTTTTCACTGTGGATAAGCTTTGTCCATTTGGATGTTCCTATAAATGGAGTTATCAACAGAATAACTGTTGACCTCTATTTAAAGATATAAATGCTCAAGCATTGGGAAAGTATACTGATGTCTACAATTTACTTTGACATGCACCCAAAATGAGATAAATTAATGAACGGATAGAGAGATAGATGAATAGATATGTTAACTTTCATTGGGTAAATAAAATGTAAAATAGTAGTGACAGGATCTAGGTGGGGGTTATATAAGTGTTAACTATATTTCTAAAAATTTTCTGTATGTCTGGAAATTTTTATATTTATATTATTGAAAAACCACAATATGGTGAAGATTGCTTAACTTTACTAAAAGCTATAGGAGATTTTATTATTAAATGCAAAGACATTCCATGCTTTGTCATGGAATAATATAATATGAGGATGTAAATTCTCCCTCAAGTTAATCTACAAATTAAATGTAATCTTAATAAAAATTCCAGGTGTATTTTTAAACTCAATAATCTTAGATTAAATTTTCTATGGAGGAACAAATATCCAAGAGTAACTAATTCAACTTTGAAAAGAAGAGTAAAGAGTGAGAATTTGTCTAGCAGATTTCTTGAGAGATTATAAAGCCACAGTGATAATAGCATGCAATATTGATGCAAGAACAGACAGACTGGCCAAAATGGGGAGCTTAGAGACAGATCCAGATACACCCATGGCTCCATCATAGACGGCAGCTGTAGCCTCGTAAATCCCCTGGGAAAGGATGAGTTGTTTAGTGCAGCGGTCCCCAACCTTTTTGGCACCAGGGACCCGTTTCACATAAGGCAATTTTTCCAGACTGGGAGTAGTGGGGAGGATGGTTTCGGGATGATTCAAGTGCATTACATTTTTTGTTCATTTTATTTCTATTATGATGACATTGTAATATATAATGAAATAATTATACAACCTACCCTAACGTAGAATCAGTGGGAGCCCTGAGCTTGTTTCCCTGCAACGAGATGGTCCCATCTGGAGGTGATGGGACAGTGACAGATCATCAGGTATTAGATTCTCATAAGGAGCACGCACAACTTGGACCTCTCACATGGGCAGTTCACAGTAGGGTTTGTTCTCCTAAGAGAATCTAATACCACTGCTGATCTAATATGAGGCAGAGCTCAGGTGGTAATATTGAGGAGTGGCTGTAAATAGAGATGAAGCTTCGCTTGCTCACCCATCGCTCAGTTCCTGCTGTGCGGCCCAGTTCTCAACAGGCCACAGACTAGTACCAGCCCGTGGCCCTGGCGGCTGAGGACCCCTTCTTTAGTGGATGATGTTTGTGAGGCTGGCTCACTGACAGGGGAAAAAGGAAACTGAATTCCTCCCTGACACCATATACAAAATGAATACTAGATAGATTAGATGTGAAACATGAAACTGTAGTGTGATCAGAAGACAAGGCAGAAGACTGTCTTTGTGACCTAAGGACAGGGAAGGACTTCTTAGAGAACTTCAGACCTTGAACAAACACATCCAGGTCTCTTCATTTCCTTCTTTTCTGTTTCTGCCCCAGTGCCCTGTGATCAAAACTTCTCTCCAATCATATCAGCTCATGAAAGCAGATACTGGAGGGTTGGATGCCATCATTTCGGTAATCCCAGTTTATAATCAGCTAAACCACTCTGCCCTCATATATATATATTTTATCTCTCTCTCTCTTTCTCTCTCTCTATATATATGTGTATGTATATATGTGTACATATAGAGATATGGACACAGGGAGTCATATATATTTTTATATATAAGTATATTATATATAATATATAAATATTTCTTATATATTAATATAAATATATAGAAATTATATATGTGTGTATATGTGTGTATATATATATACACATTTAAAACCAGAATGTCAACATTATATTATGAAAATCATAGTATCTTAAATTTTAAAAACACTGGAAGGACAAACACCAGAATGTGAGCAACAGATCTGTTTTTTCAGTGGTAAGATTATGCGTTGTTTGGCTGGGCATGGTGGCTCACGCCTGTGATCCCAGCACTTTGGGAGGCCAAGGCAGGCAGATGACTTGAGCCCAGAAGTTCGAAACCAGACTGGTCAGTATAGCGAGATCTTGTCTCTTATTTTTTTTAAATAAGTTAAAAAATGATAATAATAAATAAATAAAAAGATTATGTATTGTTTGACTTTGCTTGTGTGCTTTTATGCATCTAGTAAATTTTTGGCAGTGATCAGATAGTACCTTTGTAATTATGAGGAAAAACTTACATCTCCAAATGGCCAGGTAAAATGGGGACATTACTTTTGGTGGGCGGGTGACAGCACTGTCCTAAAGGAAAAGAGGAGGTGTTAACAGGCTGCACCCACACAGAATAAAACACTGGGCTGCAAGTTCTTTTGTATTTGCCACACTCCTGAACATCATGTTGAACACTCAATATACGTGGATGGACTTCACTTGTTTGACCCTGAAATCACATCTACTAGGACTGCAAAACAGAGAGCCTGCCTGGAAGTGTGTACTTTTATTTGTAAAGTCTAGCTGATACACCTGTATGCACACCACACACATGCTTACTTCTCTGGATTCTGGACAGCCTGTGAATCTGTCCTGGTGATGCAGTGAACCCCCAAGGGTTGCTGGGACTCCTTTCTCCACAAACATCTCATTCTGCCAGTTTGTCTGTACCTGGGAGTAGAAGGAGTTTAGTTTACTGCATTAAAAATATCCCTCTACTTGGATGATCTCTCTCCTTAAAAATATATACACATGTGTTTCTATCAAAAAAATTAAATGTCAATTGTTGATTTTCAACTCTAAGATACTTATATTTTAAAAGATCCTTGTTATCAGATTTGAATCGGACAAGTAACTTCTAAATCAATGATTATGTGGTTAATATTGGTATAAAAAATGCACCATCTTAAGGATGAGGTCCATTAGCTCTGGAGGTTAGATGAATGAAGATCAATCCATATACTGATGCCATTTTTTTTACATTATTGGCTTTTTTTTAAAAGTTAGGATTGGTATCCTTATGAATCTGCGTTTTGGAAGTGGAATCTGAAGAGATGCTTTGTATATATGGAGAGGTGTAGAGAACTAAAAGGGGAATTACTGGATTTGCAAAGTTAGGATGCTTTTTGCAAGACAGAATATCTCTCTATATTAGTCAAGCATGTTTTTAGCATCTATTTTTAAACAAGCACTGTACCAGACTCTGGTGTTTCAGGAACAGCCACATCCTGTCTTCTTTTTTCTTTTGCCTCCCTCTTCCTTTCCCTTTCTCGTTCCATCTCTCTCTTCTTCTATTTCTATCCTTCTGCAACTATTTAACTAAGAAACTTCCACATGCTTAGCAATCTGCTACCTATTTTATCTGTTTTGAAGATATAAAGAATGATTCTTCCCCTGCTTCCAGGGACATGGAATCTAGTTAAAGTGCCCATGGTTCTGCACATGGACATCAAAAGTTAAAACCTAATATAAGTGCAACATAAAAACTTGATGGCATTAGGTAACAAAATAGAACAGATGTTACAAGGTAGTCGTATAAAATAGAAATAAAATAGATGGCCTATAGACAGTGGGAGAATTGGGAGATCACTCAGCTGGAGGAAGCTTTCCACTGTTCTAGCCAGTTAAACAAGTGAACATCACACAACACCTGGTAAGAGACGGAAATGGTGTGTGTGTGAAATGAATCACACTGATCCTTGGGCAAACTTAGATTTTTAGATGGAGAATGAATGGTGGTTACTTGGCATGGTGGCAGTGAATGGGGAAGGCACGTGCTACAGCTGGGAAAAGAGCATGCTGATCTGACTGGAACACAAGCTCCTGCGGGGAAATGTGGGACAAAGGCAGGTTTGCCGTCTGCCTCCTTTGTCTCAGGGAATGTGAATTAGAAATTGGACAGGAGCCCAGAGGAGTGTGCTGGACAACTCATTTTTAATATTGCATCATATTTAAGTATGCCAAACAATGTTCCCAGAGTGTTCATAACTAACTCTTTCCCTGAACCCAACTTACTTGACTATCGGAATTAAGAGGAAAATAAATTCTCGAGGGGTCTGTCTTGGGAGAATGATGCATCAGGCAAGGTCTATTTCACTGGGTGTCCATTGGATTCACAATTTAAACAGCTCCAGTCACAGAATCCATGTTTTAATTTAATAATATGCTTTAGATCATTTTTCCATGTTGATATAAATTGAAAACAACAAGTAGCTCACAGTAAGTATGGGACAATATATTTTCTCCATGTCTGTACCATAAGCCTTTTATATTTTAGTTTAGTTTAGTTTAGTTTTTGAGATGGAGTCTCACTCTTTCACCCAGGCTGGAGTGCAGTGGCGCTATCTTGGCTCACTGCAACCTCTGTCTCCCAGGTTCAAGTCATTCTCCTGCCTCACCCTCCTGAGTAGCTGGGATTACAGGTATGTGCCACCACACCCAGCTAAGTTTTTGTATTTTTAGCAGAGACAGGGTTTCACCATATTAGTGAGGCTAGTGTTGAACTCCTGACCTCGTGATCCGCCCACCTTGGCCTCCCGAAGTGCTGGGATTACAGACGTGAGCCAGTGCTCCTGGCCAGGCCTTTTATTCTAGAGAATCTAGGGTAATTTCTAGAAGGTGTTAAGCAACCACAACTGTTTAAAGAAGCTTACTAAATTAAAAAATATATATATGTGTCCTATCTGACCTATCTTAATAATGTAAAGCGGTCTTGCATTACATGTCTAATTGTCTTAATGAACTTTAGGCAGTCATATTAAAAGTATCTAGAGACTTACTTAGAATATTTTATGCTTTTTTTTTTTTTCAGATGGAGTCTCGCTGTGTTGCCCAGGCTGGAGGTGGCATGATCTTGGCTCACTGCAACATTTGCCTCCCAGATTCAAGCAGTCCTCCTGCCTCAGTGCCCCCCAGTAGCTGGGATTACAGGCATGTGCCAGCATGCCCAGCTTATTTTTGTATTTTTAGTAGAGACGGGGAGTCGCCATGTTGGCCAGGCTGGTCTCAAACCCCTGAACTCAGGTGATCCACCCATCTCAGCCTCCCAAAGTGCTGGGACTACAGGTGTGAGCCACTGTGTCCGGCCCTAGAATATTTTATGCTTTTTAAGTAAGCTGAAAAGTCAAGCACAAAATTACTATTGGAAATGTTCAAGTAAGTTGCATAGAACCCACTGGATATTGGTAAGTGGTCTTCAAAGTGGATGTGTAAGAAGGTATGACAGCTTTGCAAAGACAGGACAACACTATGAACTTGTAAGTAGACAGCAAGTTGAGACTGTCCTGATCTGCACTGACCAAACTTTCCACACCCAGTTAAATTCCTTGGAATAGGAACAGCAAACGCCTTACCCATGGAGGATATTGCTGGTCAATCATGGCACTGTTTTTGCTGAGTCTGAAGGCAGCTTCAGAAGTCTGCTCAACACAGTGCTGCAGCAGACAATACCCACTGACAAGAGACAGAAACTATGTGTGATTTCTGACACAGATCCGTACCTGCATTATACAGATAGTACATTGGCAGATTAAAGAATAAATAAAAGAACTAAATTAACCCTCTGAAAGATGGCATACTGAGTCTGGTGTTACTCATGTCTTCTTTCATATGCCATCTAACAACTACCTGAAGAGGACCTATGTGGTGCTGGGAACACAGAAATGAAGAAGAAAGACGGAGTACCCACGCTCTTGAAGTTTATGTTCTAATATAAGAATTCTATTATTCTCAACATACACATATAATTGTAAATGAAATAATGTCAATATTTAATAGTTAAGATGGTATGGAAGATGTGCCTATGGGGAATGAAGGAGCAGTAAGGAGACTTTAACCTATTTGTAGGTCATTTTAGGTCAAGAATGGTCAAAAATCAGTGATTTCATACTGTTTAACACATTGTTTAAGAAAGTGGTCAATGTGGCAAACCAAATCCAGCAGCACATCAAAAAGCTAATCTACCACGATCAAGCAGGCTTCATTCCCTCAGATGCAAAGTTGGTTCAACATATGTGAATCAATAAATGTGGTTCATCATATAAGAAGAACTAAGGACAAAAACCACATGATTATCTCAATAGATGCAGAAAAGGCCTTTGATAATATTCAACATTCCTTAATGTTAAAAACTCTCAATAAACGAAGTATTGAATGAACATACCTCAAAATAATAAGAACCATATATGACAAACTCACAGCCAATATCACACTGAATGGGCAAAAGCTGGAAGCATTCCCCTTGAAAACTGCCACAATACAAGGATGTCCTCTCTCATCACTCGTATTCAACATAGTATTCGAAATTCTGGCCAGGGCAATCAAGCAAGAGAAAGATGTAAAGGATTCCCAGGACTTTGGGAGGCCGAGGTGGGTGGATCACTTGAAGTCAGGAGCTCAAGACCAACATGGTGAAACCCCATCTCTACTAAAAATACAAAAATTAGCTGGGCGTGGTGGCGGGTGCCTGTAATCCCAGCTACTTGGGAGGCTGAGGCAGGAGAATTGCCTGAACCCAGGAAGTGTAGGTTGCAGTGAGCTGAGGTCACATCACTGCACTCCAGCCTGGGCGACAGAGTGAGACTCTGCCTCTGCCTGCCCTCCACCACCCCTGCCCCCCGCAAAAATAAAGGGTATCCAAATAGGAGGAGAGAAAGTCAAGTTATCTTTGTTTGCAGATGACATGATCCTATATCTAGAAAACCCCATTGTCTTGGTCCAAAAGCTTCTTAAGCTGATACGCAACTTTAGCAAAGTCTTAGGATACAAAATCAATGGGCAAAAATAGCTGGCATTCCTATACACCAAAAACAGTCAAGCAGAGCCAAATCATGAATTAACTCCCATTCACAATTGCTACAAAAAGAATAAAATACCTAGGAATACAGTTAACAAGAGAAGTGAAGGACCTCTTCAAAAAGAAATATAAACCACTGCTCAAAGAAGTCAGAGAGGATAGAAACAAATGGAAAAACATTACATGCTCATGGATAGGAAGAATCGGTATCATGAAAATGGCCATACTACCCAAAGTAATTTATAGATTCAATGCGATTCCCTTTAAACTACCATTGATAATCTTCACAAAATTAGAGAAAACTATTTCAAAATTCAATGGAACCAAAAAAGAGCCAGAATAGCCAAGACATTCCTAAGCAAAAAGAACAAAGCTGTAGACATCTTGCTACAGACTTCAAACTATACTATAAGGCTACAGTAACCAAAACAGCATGGTATTGGTACAAGAACAGACATACAGACCAATGCAACAAAATAGAGAACTAAGAAATAAGACTACACAGCTACTAACATCTGATCTTCAACAAACCTGACAAAAACAAGCAATGGGGAAAGGATTCCCTTTTTAATAAATGGTGGTAGTCAGTTCTCCCAGTACCATTTATCAAGTAGGGAATCCTTTGAAACCTATACCACATACAAAAATGAAGTCAAGATGGATTAAAGACTTAAATGTAGAACTCAAGACTATAAAAACCCTAGAAGAAAATCTAGGCAATACCATTCAGGACACAGGTGTGGGCAAAGATTTCATGATGAAAACACCAAAAGCAATTGCAACCAAAACAAAAATTGACCAATGAGATCTAATAAAACTAAAGTGTTTCTGCAAAGCAAAAGAAACTACTGTCCAAGTGAACAGACAACATACAGAATGGGAGAAGATTTTTGCAATCTATTTGTCTGACAAAGGTCTAGTATCCAGAGTCTGCAAGGAACTTAAACAAATCTACAAGAAAAAAACAACCCCATTAAAAAGTGGGCAAAGGATTTGAATAGACATCTCTCAGAAGAAGACATACATGCAACCAACAAACATATGAAAAAATGTCAACATCACTGATCATTAGAGAAATGCTAATGAGAACCACAATAAGATACCCTCTCATGTCAGTCAGAATGGCAGTTATTAAAAAGTCAAAAAACAACAGATGCTGGCAAGGTAGTAGAGAAAAGGAACATTTTTACGCTGTTGGCAGGGGTATACATTAGTTCAACCATTGTGGAAAACAGTGTTGCGATTCCTCAAAAACCTAGAGGCAGAAATACCATTTGACCCATTAATCCCATTAGTTGGTATATACCCAAAGGAATACACATCAATGTATTGTAAAGATACATGCACACATATGTTCATTGCAGCACTATTCACAATAGCAAAGACATAGAATCAACCTAAATGCCCATGAACAATAGACTGGATAAAGAAAATGTGGTACATATACACCAAGGAATACTATGCAACCATAAAAAGGAATGAGATCATGTCCTTTGCAGGCACATGGATGGAATTGGAAGCCATCATCCTCAGCCAATTAATGCGAGAACAGAAAACCAAACACCACAAGTTCTCACTTACAAGTGAGAACTGAATAAATGGATTATACACAGAGCATTGAGAAGAAGATGGGCCAAATGACTGAGTTACAGAGTACCAAAGAGAGTTGAGTAGGAGACACAGTTGACTAGACGGATAGAGGCAAGGCCTCTGCAGTTGTGATGGTTAATACTGAGCATCAATTTGATTGGACTGAAGGATACAAAGTATTGATCCTGGGTATATCTGTGTAGGTGTTGCCAAAAGAGTTTCACATTTGAGTCAGTGGGCTGGGGAAGGCAGATCCACCCTTATTCTGGTGGGCACAATCTAATCATCTTCCAGTGAATATAAAGCAGGCAGAAAAACGAGAAAAGCAGAGATGGGCCTAGCCTCCCAGGCTACATCTTTCTCCTGTGTTGGATCCTTCCTCTCCTTGAACATCGGACTCCAAGTTCTTCAAGTTTGGGACTCAGACTGGCTCTTCTTACTCCCCAGCTTGCAGACAGCCTATTTTGGGACCTTGTGATCCTATAAGTTAATACTTAATAGACTCTCCTTTATATATAATATATGTATACATCCTATTAGTTCTGTTCCTCTAAGAGAATCCTAATACAGCAGTCTTAGGTAAGGGGTATGAACTTTCTTTTAGGTACACTGGAGGTTTTAAATGAGAGAGTCATATGATTTCATAAAAAATTATTAAAGATGGCCCTGGCTGCTGTATGAGGAATAGATTTTAAAAAGCAAGGAAGCAGGAAGATGGTTCAGAAGAGTACTGAAGAATTCCAGGCCAGGGATGACAGTGGCTTGAACTAGGAAGGCAATGGAGAGGCAGGTGAGGCTGGATGAATTCAGGGTGCCTTTTGACAATAGAGCTGACCAGCCTCATGATAGTAACAATAAAAATTATAATAGGAATAAGCATAAGCAAAACCCATAAACAATTATTGTTCATCAAATACTTGATATATGCCAGGTCTGTTGCTAAGCATTTTGCACATATTTATTGTAATTTATCCAAAAATCCTATAAAGTAGATAACTATTATTCGCTATACTCTGCAGTTGAGGAAACAACTCAGAAAAATTAAGTATCTTGTCCAAAAACATACAGTAACTAAGTGATGAAACTGGAATTCAACATAAATGTGTGTGATCAAAGGCAGAAGTTCCAGACTATTCTAAGTCCTCAGTATCAAATCAGAAGCCTACGAGGTGTTTATCATATGTGAAAAACACATAAGTGGGGAGAATGAAGTCAGATAAATTTTCATAGAAGGCACTCCAGAAGTGAAGAAGGGTTAGAGGGAAGGATGGTAGCATTGGGAAATAAAGCAAGAGCTTTAGCAAAGTCCTCCTTCATTCCACCAGCTAATGAGAATGGGACCCTGAAGCAAGTGTGGAACTGAAGCAAGTGTAGTTCTTGAAGCTTACAACCTTTGATCTGCTGGTTCCTGGTTCAGTGATAGCTAACTAAGCATCAAGTTGTTTCGTTTCTTCATCAATTCTTTCCCACCCTATAAATATGCATTGATTTGCTAATCAAGCAAACATATACTACATTCAGATACAGCCTCTTACCCTACCATCTACTGACCCATTTTCTATAAGACTTAGACTTATGCAGACATGACATTTAGTCTCCTCCCTACTTTCACCAGGGTTGGCAGGAAAGCATACTAAAATTTAAAGGAAGACCACAAACACCACCAACAACATCCTATAATATATCCCATCGATTTGCCTTCAATCCCTTTTTGCCACTGTACAGTTCCAGGGGGTTGGACCCAGGCTTATTCTGGTGAACATGCTCCTTTATTCAACAGGAGGAATATGTTGAGTTTAAGTGAGTTTGCAACAAGAGATATAAACAAGAAAAAAGATCACTTGAAATAGGTAGCATGGTTGCAGTGTTTAGTGCCAAGTTATCAAAGAGAACAGTTAGTTTTGCATTAAAAAAAGGAAAAAAAAAAGGAAAGGCTCTTCTTTATCAGAGGCTTTAGGCCTCCTGATGGGTGGCAGGGCTACAGACGGTGAGAGATGGTGAAAACACAGCTGTGGCTGGATATGCAAGAAGCCCAGACCTGCCCACAGTGCAGAGAGGACTGCAAGACCCTCTCCCTACCTTCTCTGTAGTAGTTTCATCTTTGGATTTAAAGGACATGTTCTAGTCAGTTCTTAATCCATAACTGGCTTATCTCCTGTATGAGTGAGCTACTGTCACCTATTCTGCACTATTTAGGAGTTGACAGTAGGATCTGCCTTGGAGGGGAGACTAAGTGGACCTGGGGTTTGTACCTGAGCATATGTACATGGATGTATCCCATAGTCTAAGAGTAATGTGTCAGACTATCTCCTTGAGTAATAGATGCCTTTGTCCTTCAAGAAGAGTGACATTCAGCAGCGATATATACATATAACTGAATATAACCCTTCTTTTAACATTTATTTGCAAACCTAGTGCCACTCTGTTGGGACTAGAGAGAACTGTTTTGTTAAATTGCTTCTCTGTTGGTGTTTCTGATAAATCTGACTTCATATGAAAAATAATGTGATCACCAAACTGTGTCTTCCTGTCAAGACTCCAGGTTCCATGCCAGTTTTATACGTTCACATCAGACAGCAAAATTAATTAACTCACAGCATTCAAAGGTCTGGGAACTTGATGAGTCAAGGGTCACGGAGAACTCAAGAAAACCTTGATTATAATGAAATGTTAACAGCTAGAGATACATCTGAACAGGAAAGATCAATGTGACACTGCAGAGGCTCATTCTCTAATTGCCTAGTGGAGCAGGAAAATGTTCCATAAATGAAAATGGCAGCACACAGACAGGACACTGGGAATGTTGCTTCTAAAAGCAACCGGAAGGTGCAAGGCAACAGAGGCTGTTAAGCCACATGGGTTTTTACCTCTGTCCTATTGCTGACTGAGGGACCTGGGCAAGTCACTTATCCACTCAGCATCAGCTTCTTCATGTGTAGGAACACGCATAAGTCAATCTAGTGATATGCAACCATCAATTACAATCATATTAGAGCAAGACATTGACCTGTATATGCTAGGTCGTAGGAGCTTGCGAATAATGAGGCTTCTTTTTCAGTTGTCTGTGATTTTTATAAAACCAAAAAGAACAGTTTAGTCTGAATCACAGAAGGATGTGCCTTCCTTCAATTGAGGAAGAATTGAAACGGAGGTGGCACCATAACATTAATCCCAAACAAAGCCTCTTCATGCATGTCATCGAGACCAATTTGCCCCCTACTTTTGTAATGATGGGGGAGAGGGCTGCAGTGAGATCAGCTGTAGCAACCGATTCCTGAATAAACCTAGGTACCCACTTATAGCCCTGGAGTCAGCTCTGATGTGTAGTGACAGAAATTCATGAGGCTTATGGTAAACATCTACTGCTTCTAATGGAAAGATCTTATTTTCATAACAACGCTCAGCTTATTGCAAAGTCTCTGAATAACATGGACCATTCTAATAAAGCTTGCTAGGTGGCTCTGCACAGCAGCCCCGCAGAAGCTCCACAGGACTCAGTTCTAGATGGAATGCTATATGCTCAATCAGGGTAGGCTAAGTGCTGAAATAAGCGACCCTCAGACCTCAGTGGCTTTGTCCACAAAGGGCCTCTTGCTACCTCCCTTCACAGCATTTCATCAGTCGGGTCTCGTGATGCTCCGTTAGAGGATCCAGCCTGCTCTCCTCTCATGGCTCCACCATCACCTAGGACAGGGCTTCTCAAACTCAGTGCTATTGAGCTGGATAATTCTTTGTTGTGAGGGGGCTGTCCTGTGGATTGTAGAATGTTTAGCAGCATCCCTGGGCTCCACCTACTGGATGCCAGTAACACCTCTTAGTTATGACAACCAGAAATGTCTCCAGACATTGTGAAATGTCATTTGAAGGTCAAAAACACCTCCTGAACTCCTCTGCCATGGGTTAACAGCCATTGCCCTAGGTCTTGGGTGTCCTCCACTGAGTCCTCCCTCTATATCTGGGCAGCACATGAACGAAAAGAGAGAAGGCACATCCACTAGCAGATGCCTCAACCCTGCAGTGACACATCATGTGGGCTCACACTTCACTGATGAGAAACTCTTTGGCAGGCAATATAGAGGAAGGAACAGGTCTGGAGCGCAAAGAGGCAATAATTTCTGTGTTGAGCTTAGGATGCCTGGGAGACATCCAAGCATAAACACCTATTAGAAAATCAGCAACGATACCCAGAATGCAGAAGCGTTTGTAAACCCAGATATTTAGGTTATAATTTACCAAAAGAAGATGTTAGAACTGAATTTACATGACATTTTCATATTAAAATTAAATGTAGGATTAAATGAGAAAGCACTATGTAGCTATAAAGTAACATAAAAATAGAGCAATGTAATATTTCAGTGAGCCGGTGGAGGGTGTGAAAAATGAAGCCGTTCTCCTTACTTAAGAGACAAGTGTGTTCAAATGAGAAAAAGTTTTTCTATCCAGAACACTCCTCAAAATGTCTGTTTCCACTGTTTGGATCTAGTTACCTCCCATTGCAAGAGTATTAGGGAATTTGTGTCTTTTCCTTGGTGAGCTCTGGTCCTATTTGTAAATCTTTGTGACTCATGGGGCTGAAATGGCACTACATTTTATAGCGACCATAGGTTCTAAGCCAAAAGTCAGAATATAGTGTCTTATGGATTTAAAAAAAAAAATCTGATTTGAATATTTACTTAAAAGATTATTATAAAAGGTGACAGTTAAGGAATAACTTTTTATTAGAAAAAAATGTTACATGACGTAGAGATCATTGTTTCCTGTTTCAGAATCTACCAGGATGCTTTTTAAAATGCAGATGAAGCCAGGTGCGGTGGCTCATGCCTGTAATCCCAGCACTATGGGAGGCCAAGGCAGGCAGACTGCTTGAGCTCAGGAGTTCCAGACCAGACTGGGCAACATGGCAGGACCCCGTCTCTACTAAAAATACAAAAAAAATAGCTGAGTGTGTGGTGTGAGTCTATTGTCCCAGCTACTCTAGAGGCTGAGATGGGAGAACGGCTTCAGCCCAGTGGGCAGAGGTTGCAGTGATCTAAGATCGCACCACTGCACTCCAGCCTGGGTGACAGAGTGAGACGCTATCTCAAAATAAAATAAAATGCAGATGCGTAGCTTCTACTGCATCAGAATATACCAGAATATCTGGGAATCTACATTTTAACAATAATTCAAGTGATTCTTTTGCATTTGAAAGTTTGAGAGCACTGATCTAGGATAATTTATTTTCAGATTTGTTACTGTCATTTAATGCAATGTTTTAAGCCCTGAATTTGTATGTGCCCATTTTGTGTAATAAGGAGAGATTCCCTTTCTAAGGGACTTTGAGCACCTGAGGGACGGTAGTTTTAAACTACTCAATCTATACATTTTAAAGCCACAATTTTAAATTAAATCATACTCTTCTTACACTCTTCTGCTTTATACTTTTATGGAGGCATTTTTTCCTCTAAGTGACTGACATATGCTATATCTCAGATTTCTGCCTTAATTTCTAAAAGTAACACTTCCTTGGAGAGTAAGGTGGTTGGTGAAACATCAAATCTAATGGACAGGCACGTTAAATCTCAGTAGATCCAGTTCAATATTCTGTAAAGGGAACTGGCATAGGGCCTAACAGAAAATGCTTAGCAATCTTTGGGATAAAAAAAGGTTTATACTGGAAATGTTGTAATGTCTTATGTTTATTCCAGGATATCTTATTTATTACTACCATCACTGTTGGTATCATCTGCCATCACTGCCATCATGTTTTAAACAAATTTTACATCTTAGGTAATGGAACACAGTATACATGTAGACGGACTTAAATTTAATTTTCATGATTAAATAGAGAATTTAATGGCCTAACCCTATCCCCTGCTTACTAAAATCAAATGACGAGTGGCCATCCAAATTTATGGAAAAGGCCTCTTGATGTGGCAAAAACATTGTTTGGCCTGAAGGGAAAAATGAAGACCTGGGTTTCTAGAAAAGTTGAGTGACAAGTGTTGCTTAGAATTTGCTGAGAAAGTGACGTGCTTAGAAGCAAGGTGGAGAAATATGTTAGTTTGCTAGGGCTGCCATAGCAAAGCACCACAGTTCTGGAGGCTGGAAGCCCAAGATCAAGGTATGGGCAGGGCCATGCTTCTAAAGGATCTAGGGCAGGATCTGTCCCAGGTTTCTATCCCAGATTTCAGTAGGACCTTGGCTTATGGCAGCATCACTCCCGTCACCACATGACATTCTCCCAGTGAGCATGTTTCTTTCTGTGTGCAAATTTCCCCTTTTCATGAAGACACCAGTCATGTTAGATGAGGCTCATCCTACTCCAGTATAACCTCATTTTAAAATTATAAATTGACAATTTATGGTCGTGTAAATTTACAGAGTACGGGGTACAAAGTGGTATTATAATTCATAAATATAATGTGAAATAATTAAATCAAACTAACATATCCATTACCTAAAATACTTAACATTTTTGTGGTGAGAACGGTTGAAATTGTGAAGTGTACAATACGCTATTATTAACTGTATTCACCATGCTGTGTAATAGAATTGGAAAAAAGAAGAAAAACATATTCTTCCTGTCTGAGATTTTGTGCGCTTTGACAGTCCTCTCCCCATTCTCCCACCGCGCCAACCTCTTTAACCACTACTCTACTCTCTGCTTCGATGGGTTTAATTGTTTACATTCCACATATAAATGAGAACATGTGGTATTTGTCTTTCTGTGCCTGACTTCACTTAGCATAATGTTCTCCAGTTCCATCCATGTTATCAAAATGACAGAATTTCCTTATTTTATTTAAGGCTCAATAGTATTCCATTGTGCATATATACCACATTTTATTTATCCATTCATCTGTTGATGGACACTTAAGTTGATTCCATAACTTGGCTGTTATAATTAGAACTGCAATGAATATGAGAAAGCAGACATCTCTTTGACAAAGTGATTTCAGGTCTTTTGAGTAAATTCCCAGAAGTGAAACTGTTGGATCATATGGTAATTCTATTTTTAGTTTTTGAGGAACCTCCAAACTATTCTCCATAATGGTTGTACTAATTTACATTCCCACCAACAGTGTATGAGGATTCCCCTTTCTCCACATCCTCACCAACCAGTTATTTTCATCTTTTGAAAAAAGTTATTCCAACAGATTTGAGATTATATCTTATTGTGATTTAATTCATGTTTTCCTAATGATTAGTGATGTTGAGCCTTTTGTATGTATCTGTTGGCCGTTTTTGTATTTTCTTTTGAGCAATGTCTATTCAAGTCCCTTGCTCATTTTTCGGCTGGGTTTTTGTTTTTTGCTATTCAGTTGTATGAGCTCCTTTTATATTTTGGATATTAACCCCTTATCAGATGTACGGCTTACAGATATTTTCTCCCAATCCATAGGTTGTTGCTGCGCACTGTTAAAAGCTTCTGCACAGCAAAGAAAACATTTACTTTGCTGTAATCCCATTTGTCTATTTTTGCTTTTGTTGCCTGTACGTTTGGGGTCAAATCTAAAATGTACTACCCACAGTAATGTCATCTAGTTTTTCCCCTATGTTTTCATCTAGTAGTTTTAGAATTTCTGGTCTTACAATTAAGTCTTTAATCTGTTTTGAGGTGATTTTTG
This sequence comes from Macaca nemestrina, assembly GCF_043159975.1. Classification (NCBI taxonomy): domain Eukaryota; kingdom Metazoa; phylum Chordata; class Mammalia; order Primates; family Cercopithecidae; genus Macaca; species Macaca nemestrina. The sequence continues at coordinate 76,479,567 of NC_092143.1, forward strand.
TATATGCTGTAAGATAAGGATCTAATTTCATTCTTCTGCATGTGGATATCCAGTTTTCCTATGGTCAAAAATGAGTTGATTGTAAATATATGAGTTCATTTCTGGGCTCTCTCTTCTGTTCCCATGGTCAATGTGTCTTTTTATTTTGTGTGTGTGGGGGGGGGCGGTGGGGTGGGGACGGGTGGTAATACCATGCTGTTTTAATTACTATAGCTATGTAGTTTAGTTTGAAATAAGGTAGGTGGTACTTTCACCTTTGTTCTTTTCCTTCATAATTGCCTTGGCTTGATTACCCAAAGTTTTTCGGTTCTGTATAAATTTTAGGATTATTTTCTATTTCTATGAAAAATAATGTTGAAATTTTGATAAGGACTACATTGAATCTATATATAATTTTGGGTAGTATGACCATTTTAACAATATTAATTATTCTAATCTGTGAACACTGGATATATTTCCGTTTATTTGTGTCTTCTTTAATTTCTTTTATTGATGTTTTATAGTTTTCAGTATACAAGTGTTTCATTTCCTTGGTTAAATTTATTCTTAAGTATTTTTTCATAGCTATTATATATGAGATTGTTCTCTCGATTTCTTTTTTAGATAATTTGTTGTCAGTGTATAGAAAGTCTACTGATTTTGCATGTTGAGTTTGTATCCTGCAACTCTCCTGTATTGATTTATTAGTTCTAACAGATTTTTTCGGTATAGTCGGTAGGATTTTCTATATATAAGATCATGTCATCAGCAAACAGTAGCAATTTCCCTTCTTCCTCTCCTATTTGAATACCTTTTATGTCTTTCTTTTATCTCATCTTAACTAATTGCATCTGCAATGACCTATTTCAAATAAGGTCAGATTCTGAGATACTGCATGTTATGACTTCAACATATGGATTTGAGGAAGATATAATTCAACTCGTAGCAAAGAACATGAGAATCTGTGACATAGTGTATGAATAAAGGATGTGGATTGTATATCAATAGTGAAAAAATGTTTTATCATTTCTCCAGTCGTATCCCAAGGCCTGTTCTCCTTGAGAAAAAAAAAAAACATAAATATTCAATACTAAAGCAGAAGGGTTCTGACGGATCATTTACTTTCATATCTTATGGTGTAGATGGGAAAACTGAAGTTTGCAGGATTAAAGTGAAGTACTTACTCAAACAGTGGGGTAGCAAATCCAAAACTTGAATTTGCTATACTCTGTCCCCTGTGTCCAGCTTACCAAGAGCTGGGATACTGTGAAGAACTTCGCCCTTTAAACTAAACATTGGTTTTCATTCATGGGTTGTTAAATGTAAGGGCAAATCCCTTCTGTAAGTGAAATTGGGCATCAGGGCCCCCACCCGCATCTTTTCTTCAGTTGTCCCTGAGGTCGCATTGACCAGAGGACTCTCCAAACCACAGACTGAAATTCATGCAGCGTCATGGACAGCACCCTGTGCTTTTCACATTGCCCCTCTGCTTCTCCATCTCTCCTTTCACAACTTCTCTGTCCTGTCATCTCAGAGCCTAGCCCAGCTCTAAGTTGGTAATCAAAAACATGTTAGCCTAATGTATTTGTTTCTTAATAGCTGATAGGTAATATTTTAATAGTAATAAGCCAGTCTTCTACTCCCTTTCCTCTTTTAGGAGTCTCTTGGGCTTTCTGAACGACTATCTTTGGAGGATAAAATAAGACTTATTTTCTCCCATTCTGTAGGTTGTCTTTTCACTCTGTGGATTGTTTCATTTGTTGTGCAGAAGCTTTGCAGTTTGATATAGCCCCGCTTGCTTGTTCTTGGTTTGGTTACCTGTGATTTGGTATCATATTCATGAAATTGTTGCCAAGACCAGTGACATAAAGTTTTCTCCTGTGTTTTCTCCCATGACTTTTACAGTTTCAAGTCTTACACTTAGTCTTCAATCAAGTCATTTGAGTTGATTTTTGTATATGGTGTAAGATAAGGATCCAATGTAATTATTTTGCAAGTGCATATCCAGGTTCACCATTTGTTGAAGGACTCTCCTTTCTCTATTGTGTATTCTTGGCACCCTTGTCAAAGATCAGTTGACTTGATACACATGAATTTATTTCTGGGTTTGCTATTCTGTTTCATTGGTCTGTATGCCTGTCTTGATGCAAGCACCATGCAGTTTTAATTACTATAGTTTTATAGTATACATTGAAATCAGAAAATGTGATTCCTCTAGTTTTGTTCCTTTTTCTTAAGATCGATTTGGCAATTCATAGTCTTTTGTGGTTCTATATAAATTTTAGAATTGTTTTTTCTGTTTCTGTAAAAAATGCCACTGGGATTTTGATAGGGATTGCATTGAATTTGTAGATCACTTTGGGTAGTATGGACATGTTCACAATGCTAAGTCTTCCAAACCATATATCTGATAAGTGGTCAATCTCCAACATATATGAAAAAAACTCCTACAACTCAATAGTAAAACAACAACAACCACAAACATAAACAGGCTAAAGATTTGTGTAGACATTTCTCCAAAGAAGACATATAAATGGGCAACAGGTATCTGGGGAAAAAATGCTCAGTTTCACTAATCATCAGGGAAAGGCAAAACAAATCCCAATGAGAGGTCACCTCACGCCTATTACAATGGCTATTATCAAAAAAGATGAGACAATAGTGTTGGTGAGTATATGGTTTTATCCTCACGAACCCTCATACACTGTTGGTGGGAGTATAAATTGGTACAAATATTGTGGAAAACAACATGAAGTTTCCTCAAAAAGTTAATAATAGAAAATACCACATGATCTAGCAATTCTACTTTTGGGTATTTTTCCAAAAGAATTGAAATCAGATCTTGAAAAGTTATTAGTGCTTTTGTGTTCATTGCAGCAAGATTCACAATGGCAAGATGTGGAAGCAACCTAAATCTCCATCAGCAGATGAACAGATAAACAAAATGTGGAATAAACATGCAATAAATTGTTATTCAGCCTGAAAAAAGAAGGAAAATTCTGCCAAACGCAACAACATGCATGAAACTTGAGGAAATCATGGTAAGTGAAATGAGCCAGTCATAGAAAGTACATGATTCCATTTATATGAGGTATATAAAATAGTCAGGTTCATAGAATCAAATAATAGAATGATAGTTGTCAGGGGCTGGGGAGAGGGGGAAATGGGAGTTGTTAATCATCTGGCATAAAGTTTCAGTCAAACAAGATGAACAAGCTCTAGTGATCTGCTGTACAACATTGTACCTATAGTCAACAATAATGTATTGTATACTTAAAAATTTATTCAGAGGGTAAATCTCATGTTAACTGTTTTTACTGCAATATAATAAAGACCTTTAATCTTTGGTTTATTTTGACCAAACTAAAAGGCTTAGAGTTACTGGATAGATACAAGTGGTCATCATGGTATTCTTCAAATTTCAAAGAGCTGGTCACCATCTGATTTGGTTTGGCTGTGTCCCCACCCAAATCTCATCTTGAATTGTAGCTCCCATAATTCCCACATGCAGTGGGAATGGACTGGGTGGGAGGTAATTGAATCACGGGGGTGAGTCTTTCCCATGCTGTTCTTGTGACAGTGAATAAGTCTCAAAAGATTAGATGATTTTATAAAGGGGAGTTCCCCTACACAAGCTCTCTTGCCTGATGCCATGTAAGACATGAACTTGCTCTTCATTTACCTTCTACCATGATTGTGAGGCCTCCCCAGCCATGTGGAACTGTGAGTCAATTAAATCTCTTTCCTTTATAAATTACCCAGTCTCAGGTATGTTTTTATTAGCAGCATGAGAACAGACTAATACACCATCTTTTTTCATCTACTCTAAAGGCTTTGGCATCTTGGGTGGGCTATGGTAAATTTAACACATTGAGTTGTAAAGAGCTTATACTGCAATTGGTATGCTGTTCAGCTTCAGGGCATGTCCTGAGCTGTCTAGATAAACTCTACAGTATATCTGATCACACTAGGTTTCCACCCTCCCTACAAATTTCACCTTTTTCAACCTATTCAAAGATAGCTTGAAACAATACTTTCATGCTGCTTTCACTTTACTCCCTCTGTGCATAGGATTTCAAAAAGCAAAATACTGTATTGATCAGGCAACTATCTTGGATTGTCTCAGAAAATACTTCATTCCCCAAAACAAGCTATCACCTTCAGTTCCTTTGAGGCTGCATCAGTTTCACTATATCAAATTTATAATTGGAAAATGGCATGAGATTAATTATGGAAATGCTTTTCCAATTTCAATAGTCAATTAATAAGCAAGTATATGAAGACCACAATAATTACATTGTTCTACAAGCATTGCACTACAAGCCTTATTTAAGTATATTTAGACTTTTGAAAGAGAATCTGATTAGCATTATTTTTTAAATGAATTTGACATTCAAGGGATGCATGAATTTACTTTGGATGTTGGATTACAAATTAATGCTTATCAAATTAACATTGATTTTCTTTAGAGTCTAGGACCATCATCACAGAGAATTTTTCTGCATGAATTCCTGCCATGGTTATCACCAGGCTCATGAGTGAGATATCAGAAGGAACACAAACTCCCACGGACCCTATTAAAAAATATTCTTTCCTGACATCTGTAGTAGCCATGTCCAAGTCAAAGATCTATCTTACTCCCTTAATTGAAGAAATTGTTTTTCTCTATTCTGACCAAAGAGGGAAAGTAAGAGCTAGCATAGACCGTGGAAGGTGGTCCTAAAAGTGTTTGATTTAAGTAAAACCTCTGACTTATTTTCATAGTACAATTATACACCTTCAAAGGCAGAGGTCCTGAGTGTACAGTTAGATAAGTTGTAATAAATGTATAAAAAAACACTGGAATCAAGATATACAATATTGTCATCACCCTACAAAGTCATATGAGATTTTACGATAGTAAAATGTAACAGGTCTCTCTTTCCGCACATCTTCTATAGTCCAAATTTTCTGGGAGTGTGTGATCTTCACTTTGCTTCCTTCCTCTTTGGTGTTTGGATGAATAGAAAAGTCAGAGTCTGTCGTCAACTCATGTACTCATTCGTAGCCCTCCAACCTCTTCAGACATTTGCTGGGACACTAGCTTTGGAGTCTGACAAACCAGGCATAACCCTTGGCTCTATATCTACTTATTAGAGTTATTTTAAATGCCTGAGCCTTGGTTTCCTTATCTATAAGGTGAAGATGCTAAATGTACCTCATATGGTTGGTATAAAGATTAACTAAAATATGTAAAAGCCCCTGACGTTCAGAACATGCTCAGCTGATACGCCATTCACCCTCTCTGGCTAAAATCTTGGGTGCTGGGTCCTTTCTCTCCCTCTTCCTCACCCCAAACAACCATCCAAAGGGTATATTCTAGTCTTTTACAATGCTGCATTTTAAAAAGACACTTTTTCTAATCAGAAAAACCAATCCTCACTAATGTGTTAGTAAACTTGAATCATTTCCCCTTCCAGGTAACATATTTGCATTTTAATTTAAGCCTTTACGGAGATGTTGTTTTAGCCCAAATAAAGGACTTTGAGCTAAAAATATCAGGAATTGGGGAGTAGTGTCATATTTGGGGCCAGGCAGCAATATTTCTCTCTAGGTTCCAGACAGCTACCCATCTGCCCGTGTGCACAGTTGCCGGTGTTAAATGTAGGTGGTTTTTTTCAGGAAAAGATGACGTGTACAGGTTGCAGGCACATTTTGGACAAGCTGCTTTAAACAAACTCATACAGAGGTTAAAGTCAGAGCGTGGCATCTAAGTGCCGTGACAAGGAAACTGCCTTCCCACGGGTGGAGTGACTGCTCACAGCTGGTTAGCAGATGAGAAGTAGAGATCTGCAGATCAACACTAGGATCATGGCAGCGAGCAATGGCCTCTGCTTTTGTGCGCCTCTCAGTGCAACCCACTGAGGTTCTGTGCGCCTCTCAGTGCAACCCACCTGGCAGGTTCTGCTGTAAGTGCCAAGAGCATATAAGGGAAGGTAGCTGATCAGCTTCCCATTTAAAACATATTTAAATTCAGAGCCCTCAGTGAGAGGCATCAAAACAGCTAGATAAGCATTTTGGAGGGCTGCCTTTTTGTTTTCCTACCTTCCAGGCGCTGAACTGATACAGCGCTGGCTGCGCCTTGTTCTTCCTCTTCCTTTCTTACCGAAAGTGGTTACTAACCATTAGAACCTGCTCAGGCGTCAGTTCCTATTCGAGGCTCTGTCTTCCTGTGATGCGTCCTAAAGTCTTCTTTGCTATTGGCTAGTCCCTGATTTTGTATCATTTGATTTTCTCAGGTAAACTGACTCCCATTCACCTTTCCTTTCATCACGTTTCTCTAGAAAACAAGAAAATGTCTCTTGATCACAAAAGATACTCTGATTGAAGCAAAGTAGATCTGCTGCCTTTTCTCTCCCTGTGCAGCTTTGTAGATAGATTGTGGATAAAACTGAACATCAGCATCTCAAGCTGCTGCAAGCGCTGACCCCAAAGCAGATGACACACATCACCCATGATCATCCCTCAGCTCAAGACTGATGATGAAGTGCAAAAGTGAGAACTCTCTTTTAGCTGTACACAAATTTGCACTCATTATGTTTTCACAGCTTCAATTGTTTTAACAAATCATTTGAGGAAATACATTTAGGCATAATCCTTTGCTTCCTTCTCTTTTGACATAGCATTCAGAACTCATACTTGGGGGCGGAGCAAGATGGCCGAATAGGAACAGCTCCAGTCTCCAACTCCCAGCGCGAGCCACACAGAAGACCGGTGATTTCTGCATTTTCTTTTTTTTTTTTTTTTTTTTTGAGGCGGAGTCTCGCTCTGTCGCCCAGGCTGGAGTACAGAGGCGCGATCTCAGCTCACTGCAAGCTCCGCCTCCCGGGTTCCCGCCATTCTCCTGCCTCAGCCTCGCGAGTAGCTGGGACTACAGGCGCCGCCACCACGCCCGGCTAATTTTTTTGTATTTTTAGTGGAGACGGGGTTTCATTGTGTTAGCCAGGATGGTCTCGATCTCCTGACCTCGTGATCCGCCCGCCTCAGCCTCCCAAAGTGCTGGGATTACAGGCTTGAGCCACCGCACCCGGCCGATTTCTGCATTTTCAACTGAGGTACTGGGTTCATCTCACTGGGGAGTGCCGGAGGATCGGTGCTGGTCAGCTGCTGCAGCCCGACCAGAGAGAGCTGAAGCAGGGCGAGGCATTGCCTCACCTGGGAAGCGCAAGGGGGAAGGGAATCCCTTTTCCTAGCCAGGGGAACTGAGACACACAACACCTGGAAAATCGGGTAACTCCCACCCCAATACTGCGCTTTAAGCAAACAGGCACACCAGGAGATCATATCCCACACCTGGCCGGGAGGGTCCCACACCCACGGAGCCTCCCTCATTGCTAGCACAGCAGTCTGTGATCTACCAGCAAGGCAGCAGCGAGGCTGGGGGAGGGGCGCCCGCCATTGCTGAGGCTTAAGTAGGTAAACAAAGCTGCTGGGAAGCTCGAACTGGGTGGAGCTCACAGCAGCTCAAGGAAACCTGCCTGTCTCTGTAGACTCCACCTCTGGGGACAGGGCAATAACAAACACAGCCGAAACCTCTGCAGACGCAAACGACTCTGTCTGACAGCTTTGAAGAGAGCAGTGGATCTCCCAACACGGAGGTTGAGATCTGAGAAGGGACAGACTCCCTGCTCAAGTGGGTCCCTGACCCCTGAGTAGCCTAACTGGGAGACATCCCCCACTAGGGGCAGTCTGACACCCCACACCTCACAGGGTGGAGTACACCCCTGAGAGGAAGCTTCCAAAGCAAGAATCAGACAGGTACACTCGCTGTTCAGAAATATTCTATCTTCTGCAGCCTCTGCTGCTGATACCCAGGCAAACAGGGTCTGGAGTGGACCTCAAGCAATCTCCAACAGACCTACAGCTGAGGGTCCTGACTGTTAGAAGGAAAACTATCAAACAGGAAGGACACCTACACCAAAACCCCATCAGTACATCACCATCATCAAAGACCAGAGGCAGATAAAACCACAAAGATGGGGAAAAAGCAGGGCAGAAAAGCTGGAAATTCAAAAAATAAGAGCGCATCTCCCCCGGCAAAGGAGCGCAGCTCATCGCCAGCAACGGATCAAAGCTGGACGGAGAATGACTTTGACGAGATGAGAGAAGAAGGCTTCAGTCCATCAAATTTCTCAGAGCTGAAGGAGGAATTACGTACCCAGCGCAAAGAAACTAAAAATCTTGAAAAAAAAGTGGAAGAATTGATGGCTAGAGTAATTAATGCAGAGAAGGTCATAAATGAAATGAAAGAGATGAAAACCATGACACGAGAAATACGTGACAAATGCACAAGCTTCAGTAACCGACTCGATCAACTGGAAGAAACAGTATCTGCGATTGAGGATCAAATGAATGAAATGAAGCGAGAAGAGAAACCAAAAGAAAAAAGAAGAAAAAGAAATGAATAAAGCCTGCAAGAAGTATGGGATTATGTAAAAAGACCAAATCTACGTCTGATTGGGGTGCCTGAAAGTGAGGGGGAAAATGGAACCAAGTTGGAAAACACTCTTCAGGATATCATCCAGGAGAACTTCCCCAACCTAGTAGGGCAGGCCAACATTCAAATCCAGGAAATACAGAGAACGCCACAAAGATACTCCTCGAGAAGAGCAACTCCAAGACACACAATTGCCAGATTCACCAAAGTTGAAATGAAGGAAAAAATCTTAAGGGCAGCCAGAGAGAAAGGTCGGGTTACCCACAAAGGGAAGCCCATCAGACTAACAGCAGATCTCTCGGCAGAAACTCTCCAAGCCAGAAGAGAGTGGGGGCCAATATTCAACATTCTTAAAGAAAAGAATTTTAAACCCAGAATTTCATATCCAGCCAAACTAAGTTTCATAAGTGAAGGAGAAATAAAATCCTTTACAGATAAGCAAATGCTTAGAGATTTTGTCACCACTAGACCTGCCTTACAAGAGACCCTGAAGGAAGCACTCAACATGGAAAGGAACAACCGGTACCAGCCATTGCAAAAACATGCCAAAATGTAAAGACCATCGAGGCTAGGAAGAAACTGCATCAACTAACGAGCAAAATAACCAGTTAATATCATAATGGCAGGATCTAGTTCACACATAACAATCTTAACCTTAAATGTAAATGGACTAAATGCTCCAATTAAAAGACACAGACTGGCAAACTGGATAAAGAGTCAAGACCCATCAGTCTGCTGTATTCAGGAGACCCATCTCACACGCAGAGACATACATAGGCTCAAAATAAAGGGATGGAGGAGGATTTACCAAGCAAATGGAGAACAAAAAAAAGCAGGGGTTGCAATACTAGTCTCTGATAAAACAGACTTTAAACCATCAAAGATCAAAAGAGACAAAGAAGGCCATTACATAATGGTAAAGGGATCAATTCAACAGGAAGAGCTAACTATCCTAAATATATATGCACCCAATACAGGAGCACCCAGATTCATCAAGCAAGTCCTTAGAGACTTACAAAGAGACTTAGACTCCCATACAATAATAATGGGAGACTTCAACACTCCACTGTCAACATTAGACAGATCAACAAGACAGAAAGTTAACAAGGATATCCAGGAATTGAACTCATCTCTGCAGCAAGCAGACCTAATAGACATCTATAGAACTCTCCACCCCAAATCAACAGAATATACATTCTTCTCAGCACCACATCGTACTTACTCCAAAATCGACCACGTAATTGGAAGTAAAGCACTCCTCAGCAAATGTACAAGAACAGAAATTATAACAAACTGTCTCTCAGACCACAGTGCAATCAAACTAGAACTCAGGACTAAGAAACTCAATCAAAACCGCTCAACTACATGGAAACTGAACAACCTGCTCCTGAATGACTACTGGGTACATAACGAAATGAAGGCAGAAATAAAGATGTTCTTTGAAACCAATGAGAACAAAGATACAACATACCAGAATCTCTGGGACACATTTAAAGCAGTGTGTAGAGGGAAATTTATAGCACTAAATGCCCACAAGAGAAAGCAGGAAAGATCTAAAATTGACACTCTAACATCGCAATTAAAAGAACTAGAGAAGCAAGAGCAAACACATTCGAAAGCTAGCAGAAGGCTAGAAATAACTAAGATCAGAGCAGAACTGAAGGAGATAGAGACACAAAAAACTCTCCAAAAAATCAATGAATCCAGGAGTTGGTTTTTTGAAAAGATCAACAAAATTGACAGACCACTAGCAAGACTAATAAAGAAGAAAAGAGAGAAGAATCAAATCGACGCAATTAAAAATGATAAAGGGGATATCACCACCGACCCCACAGAAATACAAACTACCATCAGAGAATACTATAAACACCTCTACGCAAATAAACTGGAAAATCTAGAAGAAATGGATAATTTCCTGGACACTTACACTCTTCCAAGACTAAACCAGGAAGAAGTTGAATCCCTGAATAGACCAATAGCAGGCTCTGAAATTGAGGCAATAATTAATAGCTTACCAACCAAAAAAAGTCCAGGACCAGATGGATTCACAGCTGAATTCTACCAGAGGTACAAGGAGGAGTTGGTACCATTCCTTCTGAAACTATTCCAATCAATAGAAAAAGAGGGAATCCTCCCTAACTCATTTTATGAGGCCAACATCATCCTGATACCAAAGCCTGGCAGAGACACAACAAAAAAAGAGAATTTTAGACCAATATCCCTGATGAACATCGATGCAAAAATCCTCAATAAAATACTGGCAAACCGGATTCAGCAACACATCAAAAAGCTTATCCACCATGATCAAGTGGGCTTCATCCCTGGGATGCAAGGCTGGTTCAACATTCGCAAATCAATTAACATAATCCAGCATATAAACAGAACCAAAGACAAGAACCACATGATTATCTCAATAGATGCAGAAAAGGCTTTTGACAAAATTCAACAGCCCTTCATGCTAAAAACGCTCAATAAATTCGGTATTGATGGAACGTACCTCAAAATAATAAGAGCTATTTATGACAAACCCACAGCCAATATCATACTGAATGGGCAAAAACTGGAAACATTCCCTTTGAAAACTGGCACAAGACAGGGATGCCCTCTCTCACCACTCCTATTCAACATAGTGTTGGAAGTTCTGGCTAGGGCAATTAGGCAAGAGAAAGAAATCAAGGGTATTCAGTTAGGAAAAGAAGAAGTCAAACTGTCCCTGTTTGCAGATGACATGATTGTATATTTAGAAAACCCCATTGTCTCAGCCCAAAATCTCCTTAAGCTGATAAGCAACTTCAGCAAAGTCTCAGGATACAAAATTAATGTGCAAAAATCACAAGCATTCTTATACACCAGTAACAGACAAACAGAGAGCCAAATCAGGAATGAACTTCCATTCACAATTGCTTCAAAGAGAATCAAATACCTAGGAATCCAACTTACAAGGGATGTAAAGGACCTCTTCAAGGAGAACTACAAACCACTGCTCAGTGAAATAAAAGAGGACACAAACAAATGGAAGAACATACCATGCTCATGGATAGGAAGAATCAATATCGTGAAAATGGCCATACTGCCCAAGGTAATTTATAGATTCAATGGCATCCCCATCAAGCTACCAATGAGTTTCTTCACAGAATTGGAAAAAACTGCTTTAAAGTTCATATGGAACCAAAAAAGAGCCCGCATCTCCAAGACAATCCTAAGTCAAAAGAAGAAAGCTGGAGGCATCACGCTACCTGACTTCAAACTATACTACAAGTCTACAGTAACCAAAACAGCATGGTACTGGTACCAAAACAGAGATATAGACCAATGGAACAGAACAGAGTCCTCAGAAATAATACCACACATCTACAGCCATCTGATCTTTGACAAACCTGAGAGAAACAAGAAATGGGGAAAGGATTCCCTATTTAATAAATGGTGCTGGGAAAATTGGCTAGCCATAAGTAGAAAGCTGAAACTGGATCCTTTCCTTACTCCTTATACGAAAATTAATTCAAGATGGATTAGAGACTTAAATGTTAGACCTAATACCATAAAAATCCTAGAGGAAAACCTAGGTGGTACCATTCAGGACATAGGCATGGGCAAAGACTTCATGTCTAAAACACCAAAAGCAATGGCAGCAAAAGCCAAAATTGACAAATGGGATCTCATTAAACTAAAGAGCTTCTGCACAGCAAAAGAAACTACCATCAGAGTGAACAGGCAACCTACAGAATGGGAGAACATTTTTGCTATCTACTCATCTGACAAAGGGCTAATATCCAGAACCTACAAAGAACTCAAACAAATTTACAAGAAAAAAACAAACAACCCCATCAAAAAGTGGGCAAAGGATATGAACAGACATTTCTCAAAAGAAGACATTCAGACAGCCAACAGACACATGAAAAAATGCTCATCATCACTGGCCATCAGAGAAATGCAAATCAAAACCACAATGAGATACCATCTCACACCAGTTAGAATGGCAATCATTAAAAAGTCAGGAAACAACAGGTGCTGGAGAGGATGTGGAGAAATAGGAACACTTTTACACTGTTGGTGGGATTGTAAACTAGTTCAACCATTATGGAAAACAGTATGGCGATTCCTCAAGGATCTAGAACTAGATGTACCATATGACCCAGCCATCCCATTACTGGGTATATACCCAAAGGATTATAAATTATGCTGCTATAAAGACACATGCACACGTATGTTTATTGCAGCACTATTCACAATAGCAAAGACTTGGAATCAACCCAAATGTCCATCAGTGACAGATTGGATTAAGAAAATGTGGCACATATATACCATGGAATACTATGCAGCCAAAAAAAGGATGAGTTTGTGTCCTTTGTAGGGACATGGATGTAGCTGGAAACCATCATTCTTAGCAAACTATCACAAGAACAGAAAACCAAACACTGCATGTTCTCACTCATAGGTGGGAACTGAACAATGAGATCACTTGGACTCAGGAAGGGGAACATCACACACCGGGGCCTATCATGGGGAGGGGGGAGGGGGGAGGGATTGCATTGGGAGTTATACCTGATGTAAATGACGAGTTGATGGGTGCAGCACACCAACATGTCACAAGTATACATATGTAACAAACCTGCACGTTATGCACATGTACCCTACAACTTAAAGTATAATAATAATAAATAAATTTAAAAAAAGAAAGAAAAAAAAAAGAACTCATACTTAACAGGAATTCACATAATCAATATAAGTATCAGGGAACCGTGTATGTGTAATCCTGGCACACACAAAAAGCGTAAAAAGAATAAAAAGTATAAAAAGCAAGGAAAATTAGGTACTTAGTACTACTAAATCTTCAGGTCCAAATTACTTTCTTTACACCTATCTATCTAGACAGCAGCAAGCTGTCAATGGGATATATGAGTGGAACCTTCAGCATACAGAAAATAGTTAATTTCTTAGACCAATGAATTAGGGACCAAGGGAATGGTGTTCAGTAATACATTGTGTTCCTTTAATCATTAATTGAGTTTACAAAGAGCTGCCCAGTGCAGGTGCTTTTGTATTTTTTTAATATACCTGGAATTCAGCATCAATTTTCAATGTCATTGGCATTAGCCAATTAAGTAACGAGATTAGGAGTGCCCAGCTACAGTAAAGAAAAATATGTCAAAGTCGATTTTTCTTAATGAGACTGAAGCCTCCATTTTGCTGGTGTCAAGAAGAGGAAGAATGGCCATCAATGAATCTGATGACTGTGAGAAATTTTAGTAGGCAATGAGTAATCAATTTTGCAGTTTTTTAAATCATTCTGAGCAATTGTGTGAATATAATCTTTGGTGTGTATTATTAGAGTAAAAACTTAGGGATTTTAGCAATACTGAAAGTTGTACCCCTTCCTTTTAAGACAAAACAACAAGAAAAAATAGTGGCCATGACATTTTTGGAGCTTCTATTTGAAATAAGCCATCCAATTTGTCAGTGATAAGCAGCTCTGCAGAACTCTTCCATTTTCAAGTTCAGCACTCTCGGCTAATTTTATTACGCCACCTTAAGGTCCCTCAGGGGCTTTCTAAATGGACTGTAGAATAATTCTCATTGCCCAAATAGTTAAACTATTCAGTACATGCAAGCCAAGAGGTCCTGTGTTGATTCGGTGCCAGGACTCCAAACCTCTGAAGGCCCTATTAGGAAAGATAAATGAGAAGTGTTTTCCACCTACCTGTCCTTGCTTTCCACAGAATGAACTTTAAATCAAATTTTTAGCTTTATGTCACTTGAGAGAATAGTGAGAAGGGCTTTCAGGTGGAGGGAGAGCTATGATTAAAGCTTGTGAAGGGTTGAGAACAGATACATGGTAAATTAATGTGTGTGTGTGTGTGAGAAAAATGGTGTTGAGGATTTAGAATAGACAGCGTTAGCTGGTACAAAAAAGTGTGATATATTTGCAGGGGAAAAAAGAGGAATATACGTTTGATAAAAACGGTTTCCCTCCATCCATCAATGAATTTGGTGGACAGCTCTTTGCTGGCCACAAAAGCATCAGGGAAGAGAATATAAGTGGAACTCAATACATTTAAACAGGAATCGATCAAATACATTGCTGCATGCAAAAGAATCTAACAGAACACGAAATAAAGAGCATCCAGTTTAGGAAAGAAAATCTTGTCTCTTTACTAGGATCGGAGGCCAGCATTCCTCTTTGGGAGACAAGCAGGCCTCCATGGACGCTACAGGTCAAGATCTTGTGTTTTTGACACATTCAGTATGCAGTTGGGTTCCCAGCGACTCTTGATCGGCTTTAAAGTCAAAGTGGCATGGGATTATTGAACTTTGGGTGCCCGACTTTTCCACATTCACAAAACCCAGAATGAAATCCCTTCTAGTCGCTGTGTCTCTCTTCTTTGGTAGAAGTTAAGTGGGGGAAGAATTATGCTCTGGAATAAAGGCTTCCTCATCAACCTCCTGATGTTTATACAGGAGAGTGATCTTTGCTGGGAATTATAACGCTCATTAAAGTGTTTGCATTAAAACTTGCACAAATTAGCAATCATGACCATCTAAGCCTTTGGTGTAAGTCTACTAGCTTGTATGGGGTTGTGAGGATGTGTTCTAAAACTTGGAAGGGCCATAGCATACTTTTATACAGATATTTTCCTTTCCATAGATTCCTATGTACAGTATCTTATTTTAGAGTCTTTAAAATACATATTTTAAACCGCATCAGTGAAACTGTTCAGAAGTTCTTGTTATATTCAATGTGGTGAGATACACAATCAGTGGTCTCTTCATGAACTAAGGCAACAGGCAAGCCGAGAAGCAGGCTAGCACACCACACATTGTGTGTATCTTTACAAAGTGTCTGGTGGGGAAAGAGCACAGGCTGAAACTCACCCAGCCAACCTTGCATCCTCTGGAGAAAGCTGTTTGCCCACCTAGAAAATGTAATTCAGTAAATGCGTAGCACATGCAAGTGGAAGTCTTGTTATCAAAGAGAAAGAAAGTACCCTCATTCAATGGGAAATGGAAGAAAAATTAAAATTATTTAGATCCTATCTGGGTGTATGAAGTTAACTGGATAATGACGAAATCCCTCACAAAACCTTTATGTGACTCCTTTGGGTCAGGCATTGACCATTGGCTGAGGTGCTTGGGGGAGCAAGTGGTCCTTACTATTTCAGGATACAGCAGGTAAGAAGCCAGTCACATGAACAAAAAAGGTGTTCCCATATAATTAGTGTTGCAACAAAGTTTACATAACATACAAATAAACCCCAGAGGGGTTAGAGTTTGGCAGCTTAGTTAGGAGTGGGTGGAGAAAAGGTAAGTCTCTTTCAAAGACCCATTTCTCTTAGAGTGCTCAAATCAAGAATTATCTGATTGACATGATCAGAATCCACCTGCTTCAAGTGATCCTATGCCCTTTTGTAGTCCTTTATTCTTTGCTCTTTGGATGGTTTCCCCTTATACCAGGAACCAATACCCCCAAGTAATGAACCCCTACAGCCTAATCAAGCTCCATCAAAGGTATCAGTTGAGGGTTCAAATCCTTCAATGCCACTGAAGAGACAGCTAAGCTGATTGGACAGTGAGCATATCCTAATGTATTAAGGGGCAATTGTGTCTTTCCATTACGTCTCTGTGGCAACATGTATTTTAATAGGGCTCTCAAATCCTTAACCTAAGAGATTCACTAAGGTGGAGATGGTGAGCCGGCAGGGAAGGTATTTGGGAACAATTGGTTCTCTTGGATCTTCTTCAATCATAGCACATATGCAGAGGCTTCATCAACCGAACGAAGCTATAAAAAGTTTATCCCAAGCCAGAAAAAAAAGTTCCGATTAAAAAGTCCAGAACTCATACGTTCATTAGCATAGTTTTTGATTCCTCAAAAGAATTACTGAGAAGGCCTTTGATGTATCAAATATTAAGCCTTTGATGTATCAAATGCTATATGCCTAGAGGGATTAGTTCTGATTAGAAAATTCTAGTCTCCGGTCTATCTCCCAGCGTTTAACGACTTGTGCATCCTTTATTAATAGGCAAATGGCAGCTGGCATTCTTTTGCCAGTGTTTGTTTGCAGGTGCCTGTGTTTGCAGTGGCACACTATGTGTCTAGCCAAGGAGGACACTGTAGTTTGGACTTGGGGGTGGCAGTCAGAAGAACTTGCTGATCTTGGGGGCATTGTTCACAATACTATCACTATGTATTTTCATGCATTCCCTGAAGATAAGTATTCCTTTCTGAGTCCCTGGAACCTCTGTGAGCTATTGTTTCACTTTGTCTCCCAGGAAGAAAGGACAATCTAGCAGTCTTCATATGTCTAATGGTTCTTTTTTGTACATATCTTTCACCAGGGCTCCCTGGCATTGGAACAGAGATAAACTAAATTAGAAGGACTTTTGCAAAGTAAACTTCTTAACAGGACATTTCATAGGATGGGCCACTTTTGCAACCGAGTGATATTCGTGAAGGTGTCTGAAGAACAGCAGACAGTGGTCAGGGCCCTGACACTGCTTTGTCATTTGTATAAAATCAGTCTTGGTTCATCTATCATCTTAAACATGATGATTAACACAGATGTTTTACACAGATTTTGATGGTCATACTTTTATGTAATATTCACTCTGGAGGGAAAAAAAAAGTACCTTCACAGGGAAAAGAAGGAACCTGTAAACTTCCGCAGTGCTCTGGGGAAACATTATTTGAGGTGCTGCTAACTGTGGATCTCTGGACTCTCCTCTAGTGGGAATTATTCCAGGTGGTGTCCCTCAGGAGCCTCCCATCTGTGGAGAAAGCACAAGTCAGGAAATTCGGCTGTTGACTACTTCCTGTGAACATTCTACCCAGGGGCCTCTCAACAGCTTAAAGCAGAAATAGAAGGCCTTTTGCTAGTTGGGTGCAA
This sequence comes from Macaca nemestrina, assembly GCF_043159975.1. Lineage (NCBI taxonomy): Eukaryota > Metazoa > Chordata > Mammalia > Primates > Cercopithecidae > Macaca > Macaca nemestrina. Next base: position 76,496,904 of record NC_092143.1, read on the forward strand.
TGACTCAAATTGTGCTCTCCCAAGGCTGCATACTATTTTGAGAGCAAGCAATTAAGCAATGCTCAGGTTTATGGCTCAGCAGATGAACCTGGAATGTTTCATTTGTTCTCCTAAATAACCGCTGTCTGTGTGTGTGTGTGTGTGTGTGTGTATGTTTCCCTAAAGGTAAACTTCAGGATAGGTTTGTATTGTGTGTGCCCCAGGAAGCAACTTTATTGGATTGCATTAAAATGCCCTTCAGAAGTGAGTCAGAGCTCTCCTTGTTGCTGTGGACTCCTCATCTGTGCAATGGAAAACACAACCCAACTCTCCTGTAGAGGCTCCAATCAATGACTCCCAGGAAGTGGTGGGCATGTGTCACTGATCCTCAGCTGTCCATTTACCTGTTATGTTTCCAGAAGGCTGTTATTCCCAAGAGAGGCTGTGGCTCCAACATGAATGAACAGTGAGCATTCGCTTTTGCTAGTCCTCAGTTTACACTGAGCACTTTCCCCAACTGGGCTCTGGGTTTTGAGATGGGCACTTACAGAGCTGTAGGGAACAAGAAGGTGATATGATGTCTTCACAGTATTCTTGAGGTCATTTCTTTTTCTCTTTTTTCTTTTTAAGAGATAAGGTCTCGCTCTGTCTCCCAGGCTACGGTGCAGTGGCAAGATCACAGCTCAAACTCCTAAGCTCAAGTGAACCTCTTGCCTCTGCCTCAAGTAGCTGTCATTACAGGCATGTGCCACTGTGCTGGGCTGAGGTCATTTCTTCTTGCCCCTAAAGCATCAAAGATAAACCTTCCTTGGTTAAGCAGCAGGGGTAGCCAAGTTGGCACAGGAAAAAGAGGAGAGAGGTGATTATTGCTCAAGCGCAGAGTCTGCCCACTTCTCCCTCCCCGGCTCCTGGAACTCTGGACTGAGCTCAAGTCCTACCTTGACTTCCAGGGAGGCCTCCCTGCCTTCACCTCTTCAGTGCAGAAGGAGATGCTCCTGAGGGCCAGAGATGCCAACAGGAGATTTTACATTCATGTTTTGTATTCAAATTAAAGGTAACTTCAGCATCCTTCCTCATCAGTTAGTCCTCACATTTCCTTTTGTATTAAATGTATATTAGATTTCTTCTTAAAAGAAAATGTAAGCTCATGCCTGCAATCCCAGCACTTTGCAAGGCCAAGGCAGGCGGATCACAAGGTCAGGAGTTTGAGACCAGCCTGACCAACATGGTGAAACCCCATCTCTCCTAAAAATACAAAAATTAGCCAGGCGTGGTGGTGCGTACCTGGAATCCCAGCTACTCTGGGGGCTGAGGCAGGACAATCTCTTGAACCTGGGAGGAGGAGGTTGCAACAAGCCAAGATTGTGCCATTGCACTCCCACCTGGGCAACAGAGCAAGACTCTGAAAAAAAAAAAGAAAGAAAGAAAGAAAGAAAGAGAGAGTGGTCAGGCGCAGTGACTCAAGCCTGTAATCCCAGCACTTTGGGAAGCCGAGACGGGCGGATCACGAGGTCAGGAGATCGAGACCATCCTGGCTAACACGGTGAAACCCCTTCTCTACTAAAAAATACAAAACACTAGCCGGGCGAGGTGGCGGGCGCCTGTAGTCCCAGCTACTCGGGAGGCTGAGGCAGGAGAATGGCGTAAACCCAGGAGGCGGAGCTTGCACTGAGCTGAGATCCGGCCACTGCACTCCAGCCTGGGCGACAGAGCGAGACTCTGTCTGAAAAAAAAAAAAAAAGAGAGAGGGAGGGAGGGAGGGGGAGGGGGAGGGGGAGGGGGAGGGGAAGGGAAGGGAAAGAAAAGGTGGGTTATTCCCTAATTTTCAGCTTCCCAACTCATAAGATTACAGCAGCAGAGTAGAACTACTTTGAAAGGAAGTTATACTCTTCCCCGACTTCCACTCTTGACCTCAGAGGGCCATTCTAGAGGGCGGCCCTGCAGAGCCCCAGGAGGTCTATGAGGTGACCTTGCTTGTGATGGTGCAGGAATCCTCAGTGCGGGTGGGGAGTGGTGCAAGTTGAGAATTTGGTTCTCAGCTGGCCCCTCTGGGGCCCCACAGTCACACAGTTTCAAGGCCTATCCCAAATGCTGCAGGTGGGTCTGTTAAATTAAGTCCCTAATATCTCTGCCCCAAATAGACAAGAATATCTAAGGCTTTAGTTCCAGAAGTTTTCAATTTGAGTTTTCTTTTTAAAATGTTTACCCATCTATATTTCCAAAATCTTCTCATGTGTAAGAAACACCACAATGTGCCGGGTGTGGTAGCTCGTGCCTATTATCCCAGAATTTTAGAAGGCAGGGGCAGGAGGACCACTTGAGCCCAGGAGGTAGAGACCAGTCTGGGAAACATAATGAGACTTTGTCTCTACAAAAAATAAAAAAATTGGCCAGTCATGGCCAGTCATGATGGCACGTGCTTGTAGTCCCAGCTACCAGGGAGATTAAGGTGGGAGAAGGGAGGATCGCTTGAGCCTGGGAGGTCGGGGCTGCAGTGAGCCATGATGGTGCCACTGCACTCCAGCCTAGGCAACAGAGTGAGACCTTGTCTCAGAAAAAAAAATCACAGTTTTTTTGTGCATGTTCTCAACTTGTGTCTCTCCCCACCCCCACTGAGGAATCCTGCACCATCACAAATGGAGATAAGTGATCTTGTGAACTGCCCTCAAGCCAGAAGCAACTGGAAGAGTCAACCCAAGAGTCCCTTGGTCCCCAGTGCCTGAATACTGCCCTTCCCACCTGGAATGGAATGTGTAACAATCCCATGGACTGTGACACTGTATCTACATTACACATGCCACTGTTGTTTGAAGAGTGCAAAGGCTAGGACCTGAATTAGGCTAGGACCCCTGTGTTAGTTCATTCTCATGCTGCTAATAAATACATACCTGAAACAGGGTAATTTACAAAAGAAAAAGGTTTCACTGACTCACAGTTCAGCATGGCTGGGGAGGCCTCAGGAAACTTACAATCATGACAGAGGGGGAAGCAAACACATCCTTCACATGGCAGCAGCAAGAAGTGCTGAGCAAAAAGGTGGAAAAGCCCCTTATAAAACCATCAAATCTCATGAGAACTCACTCACTGTCATGGGAACAGCAGCATGGGTGTAACTGCCCTCATGATTCAATTACTTCCCACCAGGTCCCTCCCATGACACATGGGGATTATGGGAACTACAGTTCAAGATGAGATTTGGGTGGGGACAGCTAAACCATATCAACCCCCCAGGTTCCATGGATGTGGGTCTGTAGGATACAGGTGTGGATTCCTCTCCACTGCTTCCTAGCATTCTTGAGAAAAATCACATAAATGCTCTCAGTTTCATTTTCTTCCTCTGTCCTAGAATATCCCACAAGTTATTGTGGAGATTAAATTTGAATATTTTTAAAGGGTTCAACAGGTTTCTCATCCATGGCAAATGGCCAATGCATGTACTTGATTATATTAACCCAAGGGTCTTCATGCTTTTCAATTGTGAAAAGACATGCACATTCCAGCCACCCTGGGAAAGCACCAGGTGGCATGAATATGCCCAGGCTGCAGGGGAGATGGCCAGTGTTTGGGGACTGGTTCCAGACCTTACGCAGTATTGTGGACACTCAGACCTTCAATGAGATAGTATTAGAAGGCGGGGCCTTAGGGGAGTGATTAGGTCATGAGAGTGGAGCCCTCATGATGGGATTAGTTCCTGTAAAAGAGGAGACATGAGACAACTTGCTTTCTCTCTCTGTTCTTGGCCATGTGAGGACACAATGAGAAGACAGCCATCTGCAAACCAGGAAGAGGGCCCTCACCAGACGCTGGATCTGTCAGCACTTTGATCTTGGACTTCCCAGCCTCTAGAACTTGAGAAATAAACACTTGTTGTTTAAGCCTATAGTAATTTGTTTCAGCAGCAGGAACGAAGACAGGAAGGTGGCTCTGTTCTTTCCTCCAGGGTCCAGAATATACACATAATTAAGAGGCTAAGATGCAAACCCCAATATCAAAGGGATTTCCTCAAAGCAATGAAATAATGTGGAAAGTCTTTCTGAAATTGACAGGATGTAAAAGAAAGCCTCCTTCTAAAAAAAGAAATTCTTACACAGCCAAATGATGAACTGTCTCTCTCACAAACTCCCCAGGACTTTACTGAAGACTGTCAGATGACAGCCACAGGAAGTGGCCTGTACCAAAGGATCCTGATGCATTCCTCAGGCTCTCAGGAGGACTCAGATTCCTGGAACCTGAGCTCCAGGCCTCCAGGTAAGCAGTTGCCATGTTGAGGGCACAGAGGTGCTGCCATGCTCAATGCTGCAGTGGCCTCTGCATCAGTCTCTCCCCTGGGGCTCAAAACATAAACTACTCCTAAAGGTTCCTCCATTTAAAACAGAATGTAGCTCTAGTGCTGATAGTCTTGAGCTTGTTTATAGCCTACCAATGGTAACTTAGAGCAGAGAAATGGGAAAAAAGTCATTCTAATTTACTTCAGAGAAAAGCCCTGGTGCTCAATCCAGAAACACTATGAGAAATACAGAGGCCAGGCCCCACCAGAGCCTACTCAGTCGAGCTGTCTGGTTGGTCCTTAGGGGATTTACATGAGCAGCCCAGGCTGGGACCCATGGGAATCCACTCCAGGATTAGCAGTGACAGCTCTCATTTTCAGCAGGACAATGAACCACTTCTATACAAGGCGGGTGGAGGGTGGATCAGCTGCTTTGCACAACTGTCTTCTAAAGAACAAGACAAGGACCATTGCTCAGAACCTCGGCATCATCTCCATGGGCATTGCTCTCATAAAAGCAGGGTCAACAGAGAGCAAGTTCCTGGATCTTCTCCTTGGTGAAATTCTGCAGTGAGTGCATCTCTAGTGATGGATGGATAGAGTGCATCTCTAGTGATGGAGGATCTAAGCTGCAATTGTTAAACCTACCCCTTATATAAAAACCATGAAATATCCAGATGTATTAGACCATCTTCGCAAGGCTATAAAGAACTTCCCTGAGACTGGGTAATTTATAAGGAGGTTTAATTGACTTACAGTTCTGCATGGCTGGGGAGGCCTCAAAAAACTTACAATCATGGTGGAAGGGGAAGCAGGCACCTTCTTCACAAGTCAGCAGGACAGAGAAAAAGAGCGTATGAAGGGGGAAGAGCCCCACACTTATCAAACAACCAGATCTCATGAGAATTCACTGTCATCAGAACAGCATGGGGGAACCATCCTCATGATCCAGTCACCTCCCACTAGGTCCCTCCCTTGACACATGGAAATTACAATTTGAGATGATATTTGGATGGGGATACAGAGCCAACCCATATCATCAGAGAACAATGGGGCAGAGTCTAGTTGCACTTAATGGGCCTTAACATCAACCATGAACTCACCGATTTGTCTGCATTACTTCAAAGCCACCTGCCTGACAGCCAGCCAGCCAGATTGGACCTGGCCATTTAGTTAAACCTACAGTCTCATTCTTCCAAATAGCTGATATTTCCCTTGGGATGGTTTGCACTATGCAGGCTAAGCTTATGAGCTCCTATTTCTATAATGCCAATTTGCCTAGATGGTTGAGTGTAGCCGACAAAAATCTGTCTTGAATCACACAGTGATTCAAGATGATTTAGATAGGCAGATATGCTGTATGACTGTATAGAAACCATTTTCTTCTGGAAGCAGGTGATAGAGGGAAGTGTTCTTGCTAAGGAACTATAAATGAGATTCTACCCTGGATTTGTAGTGACCAGTGACCTTTTCTGACTTATAGCTCATGATCAATGATGTCTTAAATTTGAGCATTTAACCTTGAAATTAATTTCTTCAAATTCATGGGATTATAGTATATGGGACTTAGAATCATTCCAGTTCAGCACCCTAGTTTTAACCCCGAGGAAGTAAAAATGCCAGGACTTTGTCCGTGACTAAAATACAAGTGCATGTGCATGCTTGCACACATTTTATTTTCTGACTCCTGATAGAGTGTTTTTCCCATGATGCTAAGATGCTTCCAGTCTGATGTCTGAATCTAAAAAAGTCAAACTCTTTGTCATCCATTGTGTATTAGTCAGGATAGGATGGGATATGCTGTGGTAACAAAGACCCTCGAATCTCAGTGGCTAAACCATAAAGGTTTACCTTTTTAATCACCTCCAAGATGAGCAGCAAGGAGCTCTGATCCTGGGTTACTCTGGAACCTAGGCTACTGGAAGCACTGCCACCTTTATGTGTCACTTCAGTGTTTGCCACAGCTTTGGGATCTCACACTCTCTAGGTGTCAACCTAAAGTGACGCTCATCACTTCTGCTCTCATCCCAGTGGAAAGAACTCACGTGGGCCCTGGTTGCAAGTGATCTAGGAATCATGGTCCTCTGTGTACAAGGGAGGCGAGATGAACCTGATGATGGTTAGCAGCACCACCATATTTAATAAGCATCTTGAGGACACCCCCTCTGTGCTATATACTGTACTGGTGGCTGAGACTACCCACAGAAGTCCCTACACTGGAAGACGGAAGGGGTTAGACTTTGTGATGTGAGAGACTCTATCAACGAAGACCCTATGGTTAAGGAAACAGTTACCTATGGGTCAAGGGTTCAGGGCCTGGATGGCATGGCATGGCAAATTTCTAAATTCCTACGACTGTAAGAAAAACCCTACTCTTCTTTAACCCCCTACCAAAAAGAGTTATCAGATTGATTTACAACCCAGACCACTGCAACTCTGATTGGACAGGGGACTGGTCTTACAAACACTCTTTTCTGATAAGCTATTACAGACTTCAAGTTTTGGCCAGTGGATAGAGACTGCACACAAGCTGTCTTTGTGGCCTGTAGTTCACCTTTTGACATACTGAGCCAAATTCTACCTCATTTTAGAGCTAAAACTCCACCCCAAATTGAACATGGCAGAATAGGTTACATATATGTTTACCCATTGTGCATGCATTCACTCCCCTCATAAATATGTATTATTTCCCACCAAACCTGCTGAATATGTATGACTCCGGCCCTGTGACACTTAAAACCTGCCCTTTCCCTCTTCAGTCCAAGGTGGAGGCTTTCTCTTCCCAGCTTGCAAACCGGTATCTCCAGCAAAGCTCTCCTTTCTACTATTCAGCCATCCTGGTTGTCTTTTGGATGGCAACTTGCAGATAGATAAGCTACAATATGACAAGTGCCATAATGAAAATGTGACGAGAGTACAGCCAACTTCAAATATGGCAACAAACATGATTGGGAAAATTGAGAAAGACTAACAAAGTAGGTGATATTTGAGCTGGGTCTTGAATACAGAATAGAATAATCTCCTTATGAACACATCGTAGTATCATTTGAAATAATTCCTTTGCTTTTGTGAATGTTCTACTGAAGTTTGTTTTAGTTCTGTGAACTTCTTGACAAAGGTCCAACATTCTCTTGAATAGCCTTGAAATAGACTTGAACTTCTAAAGAATCAAATAAGTAATACATAAGCACAGTTGTGTTATCAGTAAGAGCTGGAATTGTGTGACCCAGAAAGAAACTGGCAAGAGCCCAGGAGTACAGTGGAAAGTGTACTGAGGTGGCCATATTATATTTTCAAACTAAAATCAGAAAGCAAGAACTTAGAGGAATTTTAGGTTCCCTTTGCATGAAAAGGCCATAAGTTTGGAATATCTGAGATATTCCAGAAGTTTATAGCAATATAGAACCAGAATGTGTTAAATATTATAAAATGATCCCAGAAAAATCTGAAATGTGTTGTCACAGAAGCAACAAATACAGCCAGTGATTTGTATAACAACCATTTACTGAACACTTTTTCCTAGGCAGGATATTGTATTAACATACAATTAAAAATCACTGCTGCATCATTTTTTCCTTCCTCCAGGAAAAAGTAAAATTCCTTTCTTCTACTCTTAGTGAAAACCTCTACCCAAATTCACAAAGGGTGATGATTTCAATAAGGACAATTATAACAAATAACAAGAATTTGCTATGTGCCAATTATAATTCTAGTCATGTATTTATTCACACTTCAAGCACGGTTTGTTGTAGGAAACTCCAGTATCTTTAACTTACCAATTAAATTGAAAATAGCTTTGAGTTCCATACACTAAAGTGGCAGAACTAGGATCTGAACCCAGATAGTCCAACTACAGAGCCTCTATTCTTAATCATTTCACTATGCCTTTTTCATAAAATGATTTATCCTCTAGAAAAAGTGAATGACAATCCCTCATTTCTAATTAAAAAAGGAAGAAAGAAAAGGCTCACATATTGGTTTTTAAATTACTGGGCTGCAAATATTTTCTTTCCAGGTATCCAAATCTATATTAAGGCCTATCTTCATTAAAAATGACTTATAATATTTAGCTACTCTCAAACACCTCCCTTGCTTTCCAAGGGCTAGAGCTAAATTGATTCAGATACATGATGCTGTGGTATTAGGATATAATCCAAAGTATGTATTTGGTCCTCATTCCCAGGTTTCTGCCCAGAACTCCTAAAACCCTTTTAATTTCCTAAGTGATAAGAGTGATAAAGGTGAAAAGAGCATCTTTTGTTATTCATAACAAGCCCCGTTCATCTACTCCTGAGCTTAGGTTGATGCGATAACATTTGGAAAGCCCGTAAGGATGGGGGCTGGTTGCCAGGGGAAACGAACCACAGGATTAAAGGCCCAGGACTTGCAGCCCTATTCATCAACCTCTGGGGAGGGGAGAGGGGCTGGAGAGTGACCTAATCACCAATGGCCAATGATTTAATCAGTCATGACTATACAATAAATCATCTTTTAAAAATTCCAAACAATAAGGTTTGGAGAGCTTCGGGGCTGATGAACACGTGGAGGTGCTGGGAGGGTACTCCACACAGAGAGGACGTGGACGCTCACTGCCCCATCTCCCATATCTTGCCCTATACATTTCTTCCATTTGGCTGCTCCTAAGTTGTGTTCTTTTTTATAAAAAATCTGGAATCTAGTAAGCAAACTGTTTTCCTGAGTTCCGTGAGCCGTTACAACAAGTTATCCAACCCGAGGAGGGAGTCACGGGGCCCCCATTTATAGCTGGTCTATCAGAAGCACAGGTGACCACCTGGACCTGTGACTGGTGTCTGAGTGGAGTTAGTCCTGTGGGACAGATCCCTGAACCTGGAGGATCTGATACTATTTCCAGGCAGATTGTGTCAGAATTCTGTTAAATTGTAGGATAACCAGTTGGTGTCTGCCCGAGAATTGAATTGAATTGTCGAAGTGTTGAACGTATCATGTGAAAGTAAAGAAGGAAAAACAGTTTGTTTCTCTCTTTGATGGGGACACTTTGTTTGAAATCCCTGTGGCACCATGGCTGGTAAGGTTGCACTAGGTGTGAGTCTTTTTCACCTTTTCCCTTCACAGGAAAAGAAGGCAAAAGAGAGGAGGTGCTATTGGCCTTTGATAAGATTGTCAGGTAGTCTACCTGTAACCCTTATCCCCCAACTCCTAGCAGTCGGTTCCCTGGGACTGTTTTCAAATACCTATTCATAGGGACCTGGAGTCAAATGTGTCCCTCTGTTCTTACTCTCTCTTGAACTCTGGAATAACTACATGTAATACATCGCTAATCATTACCTTTCCAGGATAACATATTTTTGTAAGCTACTTACAGCTTTTTAAGAAGTCACCAATGACCTACTAGTAGAAACTTGAGATTCATTCAGAGGGAGCCATTTTTCATAAGAATAACTTTTAGTGGTCCTCTTTTGAAAAAGCCTGGCCTCTTGAAGAGAATTGCCATTTTTGAACCTAGAGGCCCGTTCTGCTGCCCGCATTGCTTACATTTGCATATACTGCAGAACTTATTTCTGGGTTCCATGAAACTGCTGCCTACACAGCCAATCTGCCACTTCTCCTGGCAGAGGCCTCTGTGCACAAGTGCGCACACCGCACACATACAGGGCAGGGCTGGCCACGCTTTTCCACAAATCCAGTTTCCGAAGAATACCGAGATGCTCCAGGTCCCCTCAGAAGAAGGGTTGCTAAAAAGCAACAAGACTCTAGTGAGCAGAGGTCTCTGAGCTGGTGCTGATCTCAGGGAAGACGAATGTGGATGAAAGGTGAGGGGGCTTGTAAGACATGAATGGGGAAATGGAATAACCAGAGTGGAGTACAGGCAAAAGGGGGAGATCTTCCCTCTTCTTTCTCTACCTGGCCTAATGTGAGCAGACGTTATCAGAAGGGATTCTGTTATAACAAAGTCATTTTCTGTGACATAGTTTGTACTAAATGGAACAAGGCTGGTTTTGAGTTTTCAGCGTGCAGTTACCAAGAGGGCCTTTTAATAACTTCGGCTATTCAATTGCTTGATCATATATTGCCATTCCCTAGCTTGTTGCAGTAAAGGTGATGATATAGCCTGCATGCCATTGCAGTAGCTTTCTTCATCACTTGTTTACCAGAAGTCAGGGAGACGGCTTTTCAAAAAATGAGCATAGACTTCCAGGCAGCAAAGCTTTCTAATCCCACCTGATGGTCCTCAAGTTATCCAGAGCAGCTTCATGGAGAAGAACGGTAATTAGGTTGATTGAATCCTCATGGCTGCATGGCTTTTCAGCTGCTCTGATGCATTCTTTTGAGTATAAATAAGTTTTCAATGAGTATTACAGAATAGGCAATACCATAGGAAAAGACTGCCAGTAAGCTCTGATTTTAGATGCTGTTCCCAATGTAGCTATTTAGTTCCTTGAATTGTTAGCTCTCTAAAGCCCTGTCTTACCCTCCCTAAATCCATGAGCCTAGATGGTTGGGTGTAACGAAGAAGTCTGGGATCATAGAAAAGCTGTCTGGCTCTTGTGGAAATTAAACCCTGACCTTTGTCTCAGTAGCAGCAGGCTTTAAGTAGTACAGCCCAGGACCATGTCTTGGTTTTGGTGATTTCTTATACGACTAAGGTGTAATAAATAATTTTGAATGATGCCTTCACATTCTGAAACCATAAGCCTCTTAAACATTGGTCACAAACTTTTTCTGGTTTATCTAAGACATTGTTGGCGCTAGCACTGGAAGTCCTACATCCAGGAATCCCCTTGAACTAGGGCAAACTTAAATGGTTGACCCCCCCCTTCCTTAAAAGGTATAATGCAACTTCCCTAGGATTGGATCTATTTCTCTGTTCGTTTTGTGGTCTAGATTTCTTGTTATATCAGTGCTCTCCTATCAGTTATCTTCACTATATGAGCGGCACCAACTGGCCCATTTAGCTGAGGGAAGGGGTGGGAGTGAGGCGGGAGGATGGAATGAGGGATGAAGAGAGCAGGAAGATTAATGTCATATTGGAGTCGGACTGCAGGGCTTCTTTTACACTATAAATATTGTATGAAGTGCTGATGTAACCTTTACCGCAGCATGACATGGGATTTGGCTGTTTTTATGGCTCGTGATTAAAGTAAGAAACAAGTCTCTGATTAGATGATTCTTTTCCCCCTACAGACCTCTGTCCTTCATATTTCCATTTTATTTATGTTGTCCATCTAACTGAGACACCAAAATATGTAGATCACCACCTAGACAACATAAAGAAGCATTCTTTTTATTCTTGACCTCAGATTATTCATAATCTAAAATGCTGGCTTGGATGAGCATTGCAGGGAAAAGAAAGAGTTGAAATTGGCAGATTTTACCTCCTTTTAAAAAGTCTATTATCTATAAGTGGTGAAACCCACTGATGTTTTGTTGAGGTTGCATAAGAAAATAGATGGGTTTTTAATGGTATTAGTTTGTTGCAATTGCAGATAGCTAAATACAGTCAGCTAAAAAGCAAATTGAGCTCTAAGGAACCGAATTAAATCATTTGGTTTTCTCCTTCTGGTCTATCCTATTCAGTAATTTAATTATTTGTGAAACTTTTAAACTCAATTGACTCATTGAATTTGTTCAAGTTGGATGGTGTTTGGTGTTACACTCATTATATATTTTTTGGTCCTGGTCCAGCAATTAGCAACTCAGCTTTATTCAATCATACAGAGCCAACTATATTTGAAATGCCTGTGTTCAGCGTTTAATGTCTTCAAGTGATATCAATTTTTTAAATTCAGAACATTAATCTGCTTATTATGTGGAAGTGCAATAGAACTATCCAATTGAAATTGAGGGGGCTTTTCTTCTTTTTGTAACCCTTTATATGAATTTATTGGATGGAATTTTAAAAATTCAACTGTGATGATTAAGGCTAAAAATTAAAATGATCCAATATAAATAACATCAGAGGGTGAACCCTCATAAATCAGCAAGTCTGATGTTAAAAATAGTTCCAAAATATTATTCTAGCTGTTAGATGCCATCTACTGGTTGTAATTACTATATGATACAACCGGCCGTGGTTTTAATGCAAAGGGAGAATACCCAAGACATCTATAGTTAAAATTCAAATCGTGTTTTATGGCACTCATATTTTGTGCAAATCAATCACTGAATAAGCTAAGCTACATTTTGAAATTCAGACTGCATTTAAGAAAAAAGCTACTGCGAACCAGAATGCCTTACTTAGATTTTACTTGTATTTGTAAAATTTGGTCTTCCAAGAATTTCTGCATGGTGGGCCAATATGATTTCTGGTGATTCTACAATCTAGTTTTTTTTTTTTTTCCAGATGTAGTATAGTATATAGGGATCTGGAGATCGTTCTTCGTCATTGTACCTGAATGCATTTTGCAAAAGCATTCAGATGCCAGCTGTTCTCCATGTAGGATGTGGAAGTGTGACAGATACAGTGGTTCTTGTGCTGTTGATTAATACACACAGGCTCTATCCACATTTCTGTATTTAAGAATGATGAGTACTGATGTCCATTATAAAGAAAATTAAGTATGTAAACCAATCTCATGCCACTTCCCATATTTGTATATGGAGACTGTGCTTATGCTCTAGGAAGGAATAATTAGGTACATTACGGATAAAGAAGTTAACAATTCCCTGGATATCTTAAATTAGAGGAAAGCACACAGATAGCAAAGTCTGCTAATGAACAGGTGCTGGCAATTTGGAACCTGTAAATCAAATCCAACTGGCTGCCTGTTTTTGTGAATAAAGTTTTATTAAAACACAGCCATGCCCGTGTGTTTGCGTATTGTTTAAGGCTACTTGCAACAGCAGAGCTGAGTCACGGAGACAGACACCATATGGCCTGCAAAATCTAATATATTTACTATCTGGCCCTTTGCAGTAAGTTTGCCGACTCCTATTCTAGAAACTTAGATTCTTTATTAAGGCTATCATTTAGTGGAAATTCTAAATCAGCATCTTTGCTTCCATCAACCTCAATTTTGCAGCAGCCATGGCTTGTCCCATGAGAGATGATTCTACCACAAGAACAGGACCACAGGGATGGCTCCTCTTTGAAGTTTTTACAGCGGCCTCCTCTCTGGATCAGCCAGCCAAGTCCTGCTCCCGGATCCAGGGAGAGACCATGGGTGCCCTCTAGGGTATGGTACAAAGGGAGGATGTGTTCCAGTAGAGAATAGAATAGGCCTTTTCTTTCACCTTTTGGTTTCCAGGTGCTGACATACATGTAGGAATCTTGGTAGTAAAATCGAGTTTAATGGTTATTGAAATAGAACTACCAGAGAGGTTGTAGAAGCACATGTTTTGTACAAGTTGGTTAATTGTCAGCAGCTTTGAATCTTGTAACTGCTTACAAAAAATTTCACATGGTCCAGGAATGAGAGGAAACAAATGTATGAAAAGCAAATTCCCAGATACTTATATGTAAAATAAAAGGCAAACTAACAATAGTTTAGAAATTTTATACTTTCATATACTGCTGTTATGTAGAAAAGAGATTCAGGAAACCCCTAAAGCTGATTGTTCAAATGTCATATTTATTGATATACCCGAGGCCCTTCTTTTTGTTAAAATTACCTACATTGATGATAACAATGGAAGAAGTAGGATTTGCATAATATCTTTCTAGGTATTTGTGAAGACATCATCTCTTTTGCTCAAAAATGCCCTATGGTAAAGAGAGGGAAAACTTATCTATCTCTAACTTCAATGAAAAAAACAAGGATTCAGAACAGAAAGTATCAAAACTGAACTGTGGGTTTGGATAATTATATTCTGGCTGTGATGTTGTGGTAAATTATCTCTTGGGGTAAAAGAAAAATCTCTAAGCTTCAAATTCCATCAGCTGTTAAGTAAGATAATATCCACCCCACGGAGTTACCATGGGGACTGGGGTTGTCCCTTGCCTGGCGTCGGAGAATTTGACTGGTACACAGTTCCTTACAATGATTTCAACTTTTCCTAACTAAGAAGAGTGACTCCCTGTGCCTATACACAATGTGGTTTTACACTGAACACCTGCTTTCCTTCTGGGAGTCTGAACTGGGTATATGTTAGGCAGAGGGTGCTTACGTGACCAGTTCCCCGTAAAAACCTTGGGCTTTTCTAACGAGAACCTTGGCTTATCTAATGGGCCTCCCTGGGCAGAATCAGCAGATGCTTGTTGCTGGAGAAAGAAGCATGCTCCTGGGTGGCCCCTCGCAGGAGGGAGAAAGCATAAGGAAGCCTGCATACTGGTTTCTCAGGACTCCACCATGGCTTTTTCTCTTACAGTCTGGCTGTATATCCTTACTATGTTGCTGGAAGGAATCTTAGCCGTGATTCAAACTAAATGATCCCCATGAGTTCTTCTAGGGAAACTCCAAATATTAGGGTAGTCTTAGGGACCCACAACACCCTATATAGTTTCTTTATATTTTAATGCTCACTTGATTAGGCTAGCCCAATAGTTCCCAACCTTGGCTATAATTAGAATTACTTGGGAAATTACACACACACTTTGCTCCAACTGCCTGTACTCAGCCTCAGACCAATTACATCAGGATTTCTGATGTGTAAGACCCAGCAATTGGTATTTTTTAGTTCTGGCATTTCTATGTGGTTATTTTTTTAACAGTTTCTATGTCTTTGTGGAAATTGTCTCTACAAAGATATTGTCAACCTTTTCCACTAGATTCTTTGGCGCCTTTTTTTCTTTTTCATTTTATTTTGAAATCTTAGACTTACACTAAATTTACAAGAACAGCAGAGAACCTGAATACCTTTAATTTGGTATAACTATAGTACAATTATCAGAACTAAGACATTAATGCTGGCGCGTTACTGCTAATGAAACTATAGACTTTATTTAGATATCACTAGATTTTTCTAGTTATATCCTTTTTCTGTTTAAGGATTCAATATAGGGCCCCACCTTGCATTTAGTTGTCTTCTTTTTCTTTTTTTTTTTTTCCTGAGACAAGGTCACACTCTGTTGCCCAGGCTGGAGTGCTATGGCATGATCTCGGCTCAGTGCAACCTCTGCCTCCCAGGTTCAAGCGATTCTCATGCCTCAGCCTCCTAAGTAGCTGGCACCACAGACATGCACCACACCCAGCTAATTTTTGTATTTTTAGTAGAGATGGAATTTCACCATGTTGGCCAGGCTGGTCTCAAACTCCTGGTCTCAAGTAATCTGCCCTCCTCGGACTCTCAAAGTGCTGGAATTATAGGCATGATCCACCATGCCTCGCTGCATTTAGTTGTCTTATTGCCATAGTCTCCCCGATCTGTGACAGTCCTTCTGTCTTTCCTTGTCTTTCATGACCTTGACACTGATAAAGAATTCTGGTTTTTGCAGATTGTCCCTCAATTTGGCTTTGTCTGATGTTTTCTCATGATTAGACTGAAGTAATGCATTTTCAGTGAACTCTGCAGAAGTGGAGTACCTCTCTCAATGTATTACAGCAGGGTTATGTAATGTTGATATGTCTTATTACTAGTGATGGTAATGGTGTTGGGTTCTGGATTTCTTCACTCTAAAGTTTTCAAACATTCCTTGGCAAGGTACATTGAGACTGTGCAAACACACTGTTTCTTTTTAAACTTTTGTCCACTAATTTTAGCATCCATTGGTGAATCTTTCCTACAACAACTTTACTGCAGTGTTATATCAGTAATATTTGATTTCCCTTATTTCTACATTTATTAATTAGAATTCTGTAAGAAAGAGCTCTTCTCCCATTTATTCAATTATTTATTTATATCAGTATGGGCTCATAAATATTTATTGTACTCTATATATTTGGATCAATTATTATTATTTTATTGCTTAAATGGTTCCACCTTTGGCCACTGGGAGCTTTTTTCATGTTGGTGTCTGTGCCTCTTGATATAGTCCCATCATCTTTTGAATACTTCCTTACCTTTTGGTACCATAAGATGCTCCTGTTTTATCTTATATTTTCCCTAACCCTGCCTTAGAATCAGACTTTTTTTCAAGGAGCTGTGGTTCCTTTTATGGAGAATGGGATTTAGAAACCAAGATCTGGGCACTGGGTGTGCTCACTGCTAATGTGGAATCACTGCCTCCAGTCCCTCTCTGTGGATGGAGTTTGGAAATATATGTATGTATACCAACCCTTGCGTACACACATCTATTAGTTTCCACATCTCTCTACTGAACATACTTTTTAAAAAAAATGCTCATGAATTCATACTAATTTCTTCTATTGCAATCCAACACCTCATGTTTCATTCTTGCCTTCCTCCTTTCCTAATTCATAACTTTTTCTTGGATAGAGAGAAGCCTGACTCTCATTATTGATAATATTTTTTATATGTTTAACCCTAATACAGATACAAATTAGTTTCAGAATAGCCAACCAAAAACCGTGTAAGAAACAAATCTTTTAACTAGAGCTTAGTGGTTGTGTGCAGTCCCTGGTGTCTTTATCCTTTGGCACCTTCATTGGAATCACTGTAAAGTTCCTATCTGGTCATTCCAATATCTAGGCCTTCTGGGTCTGCTGCTATTGACTCATTCCTGGTTTTGACCGCAGGTCACATTTTCATTCCTCTTTGTGTGTCTTGTAATATTGGCTTTTACTTGAACATTTTGTATGAAAGAATGGTAGAGACGGAAGTAAACAACACTGACTCCAGACTGATTCTGTCTCATCTGCAGTCATGCTGGGTGTGAGCTTTGTGGAAACTTGAGTTTCAGTCCGTTTACCACCAGTTTCCAGTGTTTTAGGTCAGAATCAGACCTTGTTCTTCTGCAGGGATACAAGCACTGGTGAGATCCTGGAGAGCTCTTTTGCTTGACAGCTGAACCGGCCAGCTTTCTGGTTAGTTGGGAGACTTTTCTTCACTTTCCATCCCAGCTTCCAGTTGCTCTAGAATCTTGGGGAATTTATGCTCTCCAGCCCTGCGCAGTACTGCCATCCATTCTGTGGAGGCCCCTTGGCTTCCTGCCCTCCCGTCTCTTTTGGAGGGCAACTGCCTTGCCCCTGGGGGATACACTTCAAGCCTTCATGGGGCAGCCCTCTGGACACCTTGATTTTAGCCCAGTGAGACTGTCAGACTTCTGACATGAAGACTGTTAGATGATAAATTTATCTTGTTCTGAGCCAATATGTTTGTGGTCATTTATCACTGAAGAAACAGGAAATGGATGCCCTCCCCCTAAACATTCAGTAAAGACCTGGGGGATTGAGTTGCAGGTGGGGAAAGTTGCTTTGTGGCTGGACCTATGGAATTCTGACTGTGTGAAGCAGCCCACTTCTGGCTATTAAAAGCTCGTTAAGAGTTGGGCTGGTGGTGTTGGGATGAACTGTGTCCTCACAAAATTAATATGTTGAATCCCTAATCCCAGCATCTCAGAGATTAACTGTATTTAAAGATAAGATCTTTAAAGAAGTAATAATGGTAGACAGGACCATATCCAATAAGACTGGCGTCCCTCTAAGAACAGGGCATTAAGGCACAGACACAAACAGAGGGAAGAACTTGTGGAGACTTGGAGGAAGACAGCCATCTACTATCCAAAGACAGAGACATCAGGATGAAACCAACCCTGCAACACCTTGATCTGGGACTTCCACTCAGCCTGTGGTGCTTGTCATGCCAGCCCGAGCAGACTGTTATAGCTGGCTTCTCCTGACTCCCCTTTACAGAGGGCACCTCCCCTTCCTGCCACTCCACAGGTAAGAAAGAAGTCATGGGTCTCTCATCTCCTGTCAAGGACTCATCACTTTCTGAAATTAATTTAAGCTTCTTTGAATCGTTAGCTCTCTGTTAGCTTATAAAAACAAAAATCACAATTTATACAGCTTAATTTGGTAGAAGTCTTCAAGCACTAATGCTTCTGAGAAGTGTTCTTCCACAGCCAGAATGAAAATCCCCTTGGCTAAGAGGTCCTAGTCTACAACCTTGGCATATTTTATAAAAAATTAAGGTACCAAGCAATCTTCGGAAGAACATGAAGTCACAGTCCCCCATCCCAACACAAACACACACATACACACACACACACTCCTTTCACCTCATAGTCTTGAGACAAATGCTCTTTAACCTGTAGAGTAGGTCATTTTGACCCTGTTTTAGGCCACCAGTGAACATATAAGTTTGTGTTGGTTTTTTCCCCTAATAGTGACCTTTCTTCCTTCCTTCTTTTCTTTTCTTCTTCACTACTGTGACCCAACAGACATGTAATAGAATGCCAAACTACACTGTAGGGCATAAGCTTCTGGAAAGTAATGGCAGTTATGTGACAAGAAAGATTGCCAGCCCAAATCTCAAACCTCTATGGAAGTTCCTAATGATGGTACACCATGTAGTGGTATTTGAACAGTTCTCCTGGACTAATAGCTAATAATTCTTACATTTCTACTTCATATTACCTTTCTAAGTATCAAGACATCCAAAATATTTGTATGCCATCTGCTACCTCTTTTGTGCTAAGCTTTTTAAAAAATTTATCTAACACTTAACAATTGACTTTCTTTTTATAGGTATTCAGTGCAGTAAAATTTCACTTTAGAAATATCTTTCATATATTTTTAGACACTTCTCCTAGGGCCTTTCACCCTCCAAAGATAGAAGACAATTTTCTCATAATTCTGTAAGGCAGTGAATTTTATAGACATATGTATATATGTTTCATAATTAAATTGCTACTCAGTGTCTCACTGTTTAAGGGAGAGGGATGACCATGTTCAGAAGCCCAGAATCCTCACTCTGTCAATAATTATAATTACCAGTAAGACTAACAGAGTCAGTTCCCACATTGAGTGAGTGGCAAAGAGCAAAGTATTTAGGCCTTGAAGAGATATTGAGATCACTGAGGTAGAGATCACTTAAAGTACATTGATCCGCACAAACGCCATGGGTCAGATCAATCTTCAGAGACCGAGTTCTTAGCTTTGCATGTCCTGTGCTGCTTCTCATTCTTGAGGCATTTTCTGAACTGTCACAGACTCACCAAACCCCCAAAGCATGCAGAGGTGTCATTTACAGTGAGCCCTATAACTTCCAGGTAGACCACAACATCAACATGTGTATGCCAGGACGTATTGTCCCGGTGGGAAGTCTACATGGGAAGTCACGTGATTCTCAGAAGGTGGTTTTGGCAAGCAGGAATCAGAGCAGCAGCATTTCTTAGCAACTCAGCAATTCAGCTGCGATAGTCCAGTGTGGCAGATTCCACCCTCTACCCACCACAGGGATCAGAACTGGTACAGCTGCTTGTTAAGACCCTGGTCACTGTTGGAAAGAAACTGAAATCCTTGCTGTTTCACCTCCTTCTCCTTCTTAAATTGTTTTAAGTATTCCAAGATGACTTTCAATGTTCTGTTGGTCTTTGCTAGGATATAATATATTGGTCCTACATTTCTCTATAAAATTTCAGTGACTTTACCTAAGAGTTTGCCAGTCTCTTCTATCAAGCACTCAAAATGTCTTGGGTTACTTCTAAGAAGGCTAACCACTTTTCTTAGGTGTTAATTTCCCTATTTCGACTTCAGTAGGCTACCTATTGAAGTATTTGGAGTAAAAGAGACTATCACAGTCACCTGGTGGCCCTATAACAATATTTATTATGTAATTAAATAAAATACTAGTGGCTAAGAACTATTGAGCCCTTACTACTACATGCCAGATAAAAAAACTGTATGTTTCATATCTAGTATCTCATTTAACCCTCATAACAAACCTAGGAGGCGCAGGAACTATTATTATCCTCCATTTTATAGATGCAGAAACAGGTAAGCAAAGTCTGCTCACCCATGGTTTTAACTGCTCTAATATATTGTCTCCACCAATCATAACAGGCATGATTGATTCCATTAGCCCTAAGCTACAAAGTCAGGCACTAGTGTAAGTACTAGATATGATACAGTATGAATGATTGTTTAAAATGTAATTCCTTTATAACGTAAGGATTTGGGTTGGACTTAACACTTCTATTTCAGAACTAACCATGTTATATAAAATTTGTATTGCATGAGTTTTCATATTTCAAGGGTGTGATTTAGCTTGTGGTACATCCAACTGCATGAAGTAAGGAAAGTGGCTATAATAGAATGCCATGGTGTGTATTAACATACCCATTGGAAAAGCTTCCTCAGAACTACAAATTTATGACTCGCATGCTTAATGGGGGTCAGGTTGAACACTGTAACAAGCTGCCAGGTAATCTGATGCATACTTTGAGCACAGGGACTCTGCTTCCAGGAAATGCATAAAACTCAAGTATAGACAGGTCCTCAATGAGGGTGTGTTCAGAAGGCTTGTGGCCAAGAACCATGACATTAACGCAACCCATTAGAGACTTTTCCTTCTTTTATCATTCAGACTGTATACATCAGATCAGTGGTTTTAAAAGCAGTTTGCCACTAACAGCAATCCATCACAAGTTTTCACAGGTTTTTGATTTCTTATAAAATAAAAAATAATGTCATTGGAAACATCTCTGTTAGAATATTTGACTAATGAGTCCTGTGTTCAGGCCTCAGGTTGTGCTGGGAGGATGTCCAGAGTCTGTGGTCATCAGCTACATCCTGGCTCTTCATTTCTGGAGGAAATATTTTCTATTCCTCTCTACTTTGAAATTCTATAGTTTTGTGTCATGTTTTAATTCCTTTGACATTGTTCTTACAGTGTGGTCATTTGAAAGCTAAATAAAACTACCTGAACTTCTGGATAATCGCCCATATTTTAGTATTTTTCTTTCATTAATGTTCATATATAGTGATTTTGTTTCTCAGTTGGAGGGGTAACTTTATCTACCAAGGGATATATGGCAATGTCTGGAGATATTCTTGGTTGCCACAACTTGGGGGACAGGGGTACTACCAGGATCCAGTAGATAGAAGCCAGGGTTGTTGCTAAACATCCCGTGGTGCCTAGGATGACCCACACCACAAATAACTGTCTGGCCCAAAATGTCAACAGTGTCAAGGTTGAGAAATTTCGGCTTAAGGAAAGCACTTTTGAAAACATTAAGATTTACTTATGCTTAATTTTAGTCTGTTGACATGAAGATGTTCATCATGTTTTAATATTCTTATTAATTAAATGGTGCTTGTCTACTTTCTAATTAGCATTAAATGATTTTTCCTATATTTCAGGGCTATAGAAAGATTTTTTAAAGATCTATATAAAGAACAAGAAGTTAGTCCCTTTCGGACAAAAATCTTCAGTAAAATTGATCTGTGCCCCAGGCACACAAAGAAGCAGGAATCTGGGTATTCTCACTGTGAATATTCCATATGTCTAGCTCCTGGAACCAGAGAATACCAAGGAAGACAGATTATTTGGAAGATATGGATGCCAAATTGCTTCTCAATCCAGTCTCAGAAGCCAGAGATGTCAGTGGGTGCTGCTGTTTTATTTCCTGTGAATCAGAGGATAATCAGAAACCAAATGAAAATATTGCCACAGCTAAGATTGAAAAGAAGGCAATTTATGAGTGAAGTGTGGGTTTCAAATGAGATCTTCTCTGTTGACAGAGAGCCTTTGCTCCAAGCCAATACCTGAGCTTCTGCCAGTTCGACCAATTATAATGGAGGAAGGAGATGAGGGATTAGAAAAAACAAAGCTGACAGATGGCAATTTGTGAAGAGTTGAATCAACATAAATTATATCTCATCAGCGAGCGGAGGAAAGAGAGGATGTTTTCCAGTGTTCGGCTAACCACTGAGATGGTGAGCATGCCAGAGGCACAGCAAGCAAACCACTGGGCACCCTCGAGAGTTGGATGCAAGCACAGAGCTGGAGAAATACCCTTTATTGGAAAGCCATATGGATTGCAAATTGTGGGTAGACATCTATTTGAAACAATACAATAAATGAACATCTGGGATTTTGGAAGGTGTGTGTCATAGACTACAGAAAATCAGAACAAAATTGCCTGTAACTAGATATGATAATGCAGAAAGTATCCGAGACTCAAGATGGCCGAATAGGAACAGTTCCAGTCTCCAACTCCCAGCGCGAGCGACACAGAAGACCGGTGATTTCTGCATTTTCAACTGAGGTACTGGGTTCATCTCACTGGGGAGTGCCGGACGATCGGTGCTGGTCAGCTGCTGCAGCCCGACCAGCGAGAGCTGAAGCAGGGCGAGGCATTGCCTCACCTGGGAAGCGCAAGGGGGAAGGGAATCCCTTTTCCTAGCCAGGGGAACTGAGACACAAAACACCTGGAAAATCGGGTAACTCCCACCCCAATACTGCGCTTTAAGCAAACAGGCACACCAGGAGATCATATCCCACACCTGGCCGGGAGGGTCCCACACCCACGGAGCCTCCCTCATTGCTAGCACAGCAGTCTGTGATCTACCAGCAAGGCAGCAGCGAGGCTGGGGGAGGGGCGCCCGCCATTGCTGAGGCTTAAGTAGGTAAACAAAGCTGCTGGGAAGCTCGAACTGGGTGGAGCTCACAGCAGCTCAAGGAAACCTGCCTGTCTCTGTAGACTCCACCTCTGGGGACAGGGCAATAACAAACACAGCCGAAACCTCTGCAGACGCAAACGACTCTGTCTGACAGCTTTGAAGAGAGCAGTGGATCTCCCAACACGGAGGTTGAGATCTGAGAAGGGACAGACTCCCTGCTCAAGTGGGTCCCTGACCCCTGAGTAGCCTAACTGGGAGACATCCCCCACTAGGGGCAGTCTGACACCCCACACCTCACAGGGTGGAGTACACCCCTGAGAGGAAGCTTCCAAAGCAAGAATCAGACAGGTACACTTGCTGTTCAGAAATATTCTATCTTCTGCAGCCTCTGCTGCTGATACCCAGGCAAACAGGGTCTGGAGTGGACCTCAAGCAATCTCCAACAGACCTACAGCTGAGGGTCCTGACTGTTAGAAGGAAAACTATCAAACAGGAAGGACACCTACACCAAAACCCCATCAGTACATCACCATCATCAAAGACCAGAGGCAGATAAAACCACAAAGATGGGGAAAAAGCAGGGCAGAAAAGCTGGAAATTCAAAAAATAAGAGCGCATCTCCCCCGGCAAAGGAGCGCAGCTCATCACCAGCAACGGATCAAAGCTGGACGGAGAATGACTTTGACGAGATGAGAGAAGAAGGCTTCAGTCCATCAAATTTCTCAGAGCTAAAGGAGGAATTACGTACCCAGCGCAAAGAAACTAAAAATCTTGAAAAAAAAGTGGAAGAATTGATGGCTAGAGTAATTAATGCAGAGAAGGTCATAAACGAAATGAAAGAGATGAAAACCATGACACGAGAAATACATGACAAATGCACAAGCTTCAGTAACCGACTCGATCAACTGGAAGAAAGAGTATCTGCGATTGAGGATCAAATGAATGAAATGAAGCGAGAAGAGAAACCAAAAGAAAAAAGAAGAAAAAGAAATGAACAAAGCCTGCAAGAAGTATGGGATTATGTAAAAAGACCAAATCTACGTCTGATTGGGGTGCCTGAAAGTGAGGGGGAAAATGGAACCAAGTTGGAAAACACTCTTCAGCATATCATCCAGGAGAACTTCCCCAACCTAGTAGGGCAGGCCAACATTCAAATCCAGGAAATACAGAGAATGCCACAAAGATACTCCTCGAGAAGAGCAACTCCAAGACACATAATTGCCAGATTCACCAAAGTTGAAATGAAGGAAAAAATCTTAAGGGCAGCCAGAGAGAAAGGTCGGGTTACCCACAAAGGGAAGCCCATCAGACTAACAGCAGATCTCTCGGCAGAAACTCTCCAAGCCAGAAGAGAGTGGGGGCCAATATTCAACATTCTTAAAGAAAAGAATTTTAAACCCAGAATTTCATATCCAGCCAAACTAAGTTTCATAAGTGAAGGAGAAATAAAATCCTTTACAGATAAGCAAATGCTTAGAGATTTTGTCACCACTAGACCTGCCTTACAAGAGACCCTGAAGGAAGCATTCAACATGGAAAGGAACAACCGGTACCAGCCATTGCAAAAACATGCCAAAATGTAAAGACCATCGAGGCTAGGAAGAAACTGCATCAACTAACGAGCAAAATAACCAGTTAATATCATAATGGCAGGATCTAGTTCACACATAACAATCTTAACCTTAAATGTAAATGGACTAAATGCTCCAATTAAAAGACACAGACTGGCAAACTGGATAAAGAGTCAAGACCCATCAGTCTGCTGTATTCAGGAGACCCATCTCACACGCAGACACATACATAGGCTCAAAATAAAGGGATGGAGGAAGATTTACCAAGCAAATGGAGAAGAAAAAAAGGCAGGGGTTGCAATACTAGTCTCTGATAAAACAGACTTTAAACCATCAAAGATCAAAAGAGACAAAGAAGGCCATTACATAATGGTAAAGGGATCAATTCAACAGGAAGAGCTAACTATCCTAAATATATATGCACCCAATACAGGAGCACCCAGATTCATCAAGCAAGTCCTTAGAGACTTACAAAGAGACTTAGACTCCCATACAATAATAATGGGAGACTTCAACACTCCACTGTCAACATTAGACAGATCAACGAGACAGAAAGTTAACAAGGATATCCAGGAATTGAACTCATCTCTGCAGCAAGCAGACCTAATAGACATCTATAGAACTCTCCACCCCAAATCAACAGAATATACATTCTTCTCAGCACCACATCGTACTTACTCCAAAATCGACCACGTAATTGGAAGTAAAGCACTCCTCAGCAAATGTACAAGAACAGAAATTATAACAAACTGTCTCTCAGACCACAGTGCAATCAAACTAGAACTCAGGACTAAGAAACTCAATCAAAACCGCTCAACTACATGGAAACTGAACAACCTGCTCCTGAATGACTACTGGGTACATAACGAAATGAAGGCAGAAATAAAGATGTTCTTTGAAACCAATGAGAACAAAGATACAACATACCAGAATCTCTGGGACACATTTAAAGCAGTGTGTAGAGGGAAATTTATAGCACTAAATGCCCACAAGAGAAAGCAGGAAAGATCTAAAATTGACACTCTAACATCACAATTAAAAGAACTAGAGAAGCAAGAGCAAACACATTCAAAAGCTAGCAGAAGGCTAGAAATAACTAAGATCAGAGCAGAACTGAAGGAGATAGAGATACAAAAAACTCTCCAAAAAATCAATGAATCCAGGAGTTGGTTTTTTGAAAAGATCAACAAAATTGACAGACCACTAGCAAGACTAATAAAGAAGAAAAGAGAGAAGAATCAAATCGACGCAATTAAAAATGATAAAGGGGATATCACCACCGACCCCACAGAAATACAAACTACCATCAGAGAATACTATAAACACCTCTACGCAAATAAACTGGAAAATCTAGAAGAAATGGATAATTTCCTGGACACTTACACTCTCCCAAGACTAAACCAGGAAGACGCTGAATCCCTGAATAGACCAATAGCAGGCTCTGAAATTGAGGCAATAATTAATAGCCTACCAACCAGAAAAAGTCCAGGACCAGATGGATTCACAGCTGAATTCTACCAGAGGTACAAGGAGGAGTTGGTACCATTCCTTCTGAAACTATTCCAATCAATAGAAAAAGAGGGAATCCTCCCTAACTCATTTTATGAGGCCAACATCATCCTGATACCAAAGCCTGGCAGAGACACAACAAAAAAAGAGAATTTTAGACCAATATCCCTGATGAACATCGATGCAAAAATCCTCAATAAAATACTGGCAAACCGGATTCAGCAACACATCAAAAAGCTTATCCACCATGATCAGGTGGGCTTCATCCCTGGGATGCAAGGCTGGTTCAACATTCGCAAATCAATTAACATAATCCAGCATATAAACAGAACCAAAGACAAGAACCACATGATTATCTCAATAGATGCAGAAAAGGCTTTTGACAAAATTCAACAGCCCTTCATGCTAAAAACGCTCAATAAATTCGGTATTGATGGAACGTACCTCAAAATAATAAGAGCTATTTATGACAAACCCACAGCCAATATCATACTGAATGGGCAAAAACTGGAAACATTCCCTTTGAAAACTGGCACAAGACAGGGATGCCCTCTCTCACCACTCCTTTTCAACATAGTGTTGGAAGTTCTGGCTAGGGCAATTAGGCAAGAGAAAGAAATCAAGGGTATTCAGTTAGGAAAAGAAGAAGTCAAACTGTCTCTGTTTGCAGATGACATGATTGTATATTTAGAAAACCCCATTGTCTCAGCCCAAAATCTCCTTAAGCTGATAAGCAACTTCAGCAAAGTCTCAGGATACAAAATTAATGTGCAAAAATCACAAGCATTCTTATACACCAGTAACAGACAAACAGAGAGCCAAATCAGGAATGCACTTCCATTCACAATTGCTTCAAACAGAATCAAATACCTAGGAATCCAACTTACAAGGGATGTAAAGGACCTCTTCAAGGAGAACTACAAACCACTGCTCAGTGAAATAAAAGAGGACACAAACAAATGGAAGAACATACCATGCTCATGGATAGGCAGAATCAATATCGTGAAAATGGCCATACTGCCCAAGGTAATTTATAAATTCAATGCCATCCCCATCAAGCTACCAATGAGTTTCTTCACAGAATTGGGAAAAACTGCTTTAAAGTTCATATGGAACCAAAAAAGAGCCCGCATCTCCAAGACAATCCTAAGTCAAAAGAACAAAGCTGGAGGCATCACGCTACCTGACTTCAAACTATACTACAAGGCTACAGTAACCAAAACAGCATGGTACTGGTACCAAAACAGAGATATAGACCAATGGAACAGAACAGAGTCCTCAGAAATAATACCACACATCTACAGCCATCTGATCTTTGACAAACCTGAGAGAAACAAGAAATGGGGAAAGGATTCCCTATTTAATAAATGGTGCTGGGAAAATTGGCTAACCATAAGTAGAAAGCTGAAACTGGATCCTTTCCTTACTCCTTATACGAAAATTAATTCAAGATGGATTAGAGACTTAAATGTTAGACCTAATACCATAAAAATCCTAGAGGAAAACCTAGGTAGTACCATTCAGGACATAGGCATGGGCAAAGACTTCATGTCTAAAACACCAAAAGCAACGGCAGCAAAAGCCAAAATTGACAAATGGGATCTCATTAAACTAAAGAGCTTCTGCACAGCAAAAGAAACTACCATCAGAGTGAACAGGCAACCTACAGAATGGGAGAAAATTTTTGCAATCTACTCATCTGACAAAGGGCTAATATCCAGAACCTACAAAGAACTCAAACAAATTTACAAGAAAAAAACAAACAACCCCATCAAAAAGTGGGCAAAGGATATGAACAGACATTTCTCAAAAGAAGACATTCATACAGCCAACAGACACATGAAAAAATGCTCATCATCACTGGCCATCAGAGAAATGCAAATCAAAACCACAATGAGATACCATCTCACACCAGTTAGAATGGCGATCATTAAAAAGTCAGGAAATAACAGGTGCTGGAGAGGATGTGGAGAAATAGGAACACTTTTACACTGTTGGTGGGATTGTAAACTAGTTCAACCATTATGGAAAACAGTATGGCGATTCCTCAAGGATCTAGAACTAGATGTACCATATGACCCAGCCATCCCATTACTGGGTATATACCCAAAGGATTATAAATTATGCTGCTATAAAGACACATGCACACGTATGTTTATTGCAGCACTATTCACAATAGCAAAGACTTGGAATCAACCCAAATGTCCATCAGTGACAGATTGGATTAAGAAAATGTGGCACATATACACCATGGAATACTATGCAGCCATCAAAAAGGATGAGTTTGTGTCCTTTGTAGGGACATGGATGCAGCTGGAAACCATCATTCTTAGCAAACTATCACAAGAACAGAAAACCAAACACCGCATGTTCTCACTCATAGGTGGGAACTGAACAATAAGATCACTTGGACTCAGGAAGGGGAACATCACACACAGGGGCCTATCATGGGGAGGGGGGAGGGGGGAGGGATTGCATTGGGAGTTATACCTGATGTAAATGATGAGTTGATGGGTGCAGCACACCAACATGGCACAAGTATACATATGTAACAAACCTGCACGTTATGCACATGTACCCTACAACTTAAAGTATAATAATAATAAATTAATTAAAAAAAAATCTTCCATACAATGATTTAATTATTTGTAGATTAAAATGTTTTGAAAATTAAAAAAAAAAAAAAAAAAGAAAGTATCCGAGACTCGCCAGTACAAAACCCACCTTTTTAATAGTGTATAAAGTAAGTATAAATGTTTTTTTTCTGAGGTTGGAAAGAGTTGACTGAAATCATATAAAATGTTTAAGCTATCAATTTTTTCTGTAACCTTAAAATTTCCTTCTTTGAACCTAAGTAATTAAACATTAATGTTAACTTTCCAAACTTTTGTAACTTCAAGGGAAATAGAAAAGTCAACTTGTCAGCCTCAATACAATAACATATAGTATAAAATAATATAGATATGGATATACATAAAAATGACTTTAAGTCATGATAATTATAACTTTGGGAGTTAAGTAAAAAAGATCTCCAAATTCAAATATAACGAAATTAGGTTCATGTGAAATAAAAATCTTTTAGCAAGATTTCTGCGTGAAGATTTTTCATTGTATGAAAACCCTGTTTTCTCTAGTGAACAAACTAGAACCCAGTCAGAATACCTAGACCAGCAGATGGCACTACAAGGAAAACTAATAGTCTCAGATTTTCATAAGGCTTAAAATTATAGAATGGGAAGATTTCAAAGTGAATATAAAATAGATTGAAATCTATATTTCTGATTATATATGTAAAAGCAAAGAAACAGATTTTGGGAAAAGCAATATAAGGCTTATGTCTACTTTTTTTTCTTCATTTTGAATGATAGGCTGTGGTACAAATGAGTTTTACACATCCTAAAGATTGTTTCTAGTCAACAAATATATTTTCTCAAGTTATCATTAAAATGATTATGCAGAGATATTATCGTAACAGTTGTTCAACTGGGAAAAGCAGCAGGTGGTTAACTGCTTGTAAGAAACTAACAGCATCTCAGTGGGTGGCCTATTGCAAGGGGCAGTTTGAGGTTCATAAAGATTTTTGTGACCCTCCTGTATGCCTCTACCATTTGAGGATTTTGTGTAGGACAAACATTTGTAAAGGCAGAAAACAGTATTTAATATTTAATGAAGTAATCCCCCACTGATGCTTCACAGCAGATGTGCTTGACTTAGTAGAATGTTGGAAAGAAAATGTACAGACAAACACATTAAAAATTATCAGACATCTTCGTAGCCTCTCCCTGCAGGTGTCTCTGAAGGGTGATTAACTTCTGCACAAGATGGAAATAAAAATGGGGAAAATGTTTTGGTACAAAAGTACAAGAAGTGATTTAACGATGGGCAGGAGTCATAAGCTCCAGATGCATTATTATTTTTTTTGTTACTTCCAGTTTTACCTTTTTTTCAAGATGAGTTCTACATTATATGCAGGACTTACAGAGGAACAATAAGACAGTCTTTAATAATTCATATCTGAGATGAGTGAAAATAGAAGGGTGCATCTTATTATGAAGACATCAACTGGATTAGTTATTCTAGCACACAGGAGACACTACAAAACCATCTTCATTCCCACTGAAAAGGCACATTCTTTTCTTTTCTGTCTTGGAAATTTCTGATGTTGGCGGGATTAAGATTCTCAGATAAGCACCCCTTTGATTCTTAATGGTTTGCTCCCCTTTAGGGTTTAAACTTAAGATCTAGATGTAGTTTTGCCAGCCAGCAAGACGAGAGAAGGAGACAATAAGAAAATGAACTTGGGGAGCGAAAAGGTCACTTTTTCCATCATGCTCGATGCATATTTTGATGTGAACTGGCAGAAAGAGTTGCCGCAGGAAACCGTGTTATCAGCGGCATCAGTACTGCCTTGTTGAACAACTGAACAGTGTATGCTGCTTCCTCGAGACCAAATTCTGTCATTTGAATCTGAAATGGCAGCTGTGTCAAAACAAATTTACATTATGAAGACCTAATTCCAATTTCTAAAATGCTGATTCAAAAATCTGTGTAACTCGGCAGCAATCAATTATATTTGTCAACCTCTTTGAATAACTGTTTATTAATTTCTCAACACTCCAAGACTGGATCCCACGTGGCCCCGTGGTATAAAAGCTATATTTTCTGAATCAATAATAACTGTCATTTATTAGACTTCTGACATCTAACGATCTGGCAGACTAGACATTATGAAGAGTTGATTAGCTAAAGTACTGATAGATTCTGAATAGATTATAAAAAGCGCGATTTTTCAAGCACTGCTGACCTCATAAGTAAATGCAGAGAGTTTTCAAGGCCAAAACAAGCAAACAAAAATGACTGCAAACAAGAGAACATAACAGTGGGTCGCGATTGCACTTGAGCATAGCAAGAAGCTGGGTTTTTCCTGGGGTCAGATGCCCACACCAGGAGTAGGTTTGGACCTGGGACCCACCTCCGAAAGTGGATAAAGTTGAAATGTTAGGAGTTCCTTGTAGGCACATTATCTGTGGAGGAAAGCAACCCAGGAACTCAGAACTCTCATGGATTGTGTGGTCAAACATAGTCAAACACACAATCATCGCACACCCAAGGAAACAAACCAGCAGAGTGAGAGTTTGCAAAAGCAATTCATCAGTATATTTTACCTCCTGAACAAAGACTTCAGATGACTGGCATGATCAGATTTGAAATAGGAAAGAACTATCACAATCAAATATAGAATTTTTAAAAATAAGCAGGAACTAAAGGACTATCAAAAATGCAGATGAAATACAAAGTGTAATTCTTGAAATGTTCTAGACAGCGTATTATGCACAGATGAAGAGAGAATTAATGTCATACTTTAGTTCAATTTAAAAGGAAGCCCTGCACCTCCTGAAAGAAGGGAAAAAATAATAAACATCAAGATAAATCCAAGTTACCCAGAATGCAGCCTGGAGATAAGGATTTGAAGACAAAAGATTATGTGGAGGACACAATGAGAAGGCTGAAACATAAATGTCATCAGTATTTGAGAAGAAAAAGTGCAGAACATAGGGGCATGGATAGAGGAGAAAAACAAAATTATGGGGGTTACAGCAGAAATAACAGAAGCTAAAAGACTGGAAAATAACACCTTCAAAGTGCTAAGAAAAAAACAACTGGCAACTCATAACTATATACCTGCTGTGCTTCCTGAGTTCGAGTGATTCTCTTACCTCAGTCTCCCAAGTAGCTGGGATTACAGGCACCAGCCACCATACCTGGCACATTTCTGTATTTTAAGTAGAAACAGAATTTCACCATGTTGGACAGGCTTGTCTCAAACTCCTTATCTCAAGCGGTCCTCCCACCTTGGCCTCCCAAAGTGCTGGGATTACAGATGTGAGCCACTGCGCCTGGCCCGAAAAAAATTTGTATAGAAAATTAAAATATTTAAATTGTGAAATTAAATAATGAGCTAAGATACTGATTTTTTTTAATACCACGTAAGTTGAAAGATGTGAAATTGGATTTAATCTTCTAAGCCTGTTATTGTTCAGAAGCAAGGTTAAAGTAGAGATGCAGGTAACATTTTGAGGGTAAATACTAAAAACACAGAAACAGTGAATCACAAATCAGTACAAGGAGAAAGAGAAAAATAAAAACAAAACAATTTTAAAAACCAACAAAAATCATGGAAAATGGAGGACAGATAGAAGGCACAAAGCAAGAAGCTTGAGACAAGTCTAGGATTTCTATTTCTGGTTGTATAAATGATATTTATTTATTTTTATTTTTGAGACAAAGTCTTGCTCTGTTTCCCACGCTGGAGTGCAGTGGCACGATCTCAACTCACTGCAACCTCCGCCTCCCAAGTTCAAACGATTCTCTTGCCTCAGCCTCCCAAGTAGCTGGGACTGCAGGTGCCCGCCACCACGCCCAGCTAATTTTTGTATTTATAAATGATTTGATACCTGAGACGACCTTTTCAATGCAAATTAGTAGAAGTTTGGATAAGACAAAAATAAATATCTAAATGCACAAAATATGGAATATGAGATGGTATAAGATTAATAAATGCATAGATCCCCAAAGTGAAGTGAGAGCAGGAATCCAGAAAGACATGGAGACACCAAAGCCAGATTTCACCCTCAGGGTTTCTGCTGGACCTGGAGAACTTAGGCAGCACATCACCCCCACCCTTTGGCCACCGCACAGGAGTTAAGCATAAGATCCCAGGGCCTACTCAAGGTGGAGAAATTTAATAGAAGCAGTCTGCATAAATTTGTGATCTCACAGAGCAACATCCTTTGCATCAAGGTTAGTGAGAAGCCCACAGTGAAACAAGCCGTCTTACCCTTGGTGGTGGGTAAAGGGAGAAAATCTTCCCTGAGGATTCATGTTCATAAATTTGTCCTCGTATAGGCTTTTGGTCTAAGGTTATATTAGCAAAGTGTTCAAAAAAGACTTCAAACTGATAATTTAGAACAGAACGGTGTTAGCAGAATCCTAAAGCAGCAGACAGAAGCAAACAAATGTTCTCTAGAAGAACTGAACCTCAACTCACACCTCAGAGAATTCCTGGCAACCCAGTTCTAAGAAAGTGAGCAGCTTTCAGTCAAAAGGAACATGTGCAAATGAGGAGGACAGAATCAACAGACAACGGAAAGAGATTATCCAGATTACATGAGAACTTCAATATATTGAAGGAAATAAAAGAGAAGATTGAAAAATGAACAGAAAACAGTCTATTAAGAAGGCCCATGCAGATTTGAAAGAGAACTAAACAAACTTCTAGAACCGAAAGTTATAATAATTAAAAATTGACAACTTGGACACATTAAACAAATTACACTACTGAGAAAATCAGTGAATGACTGAGACAGATCAATCTATCCAGAATGTAGTACAGAGATAGAGATGAAAAAGACAAAATAAAGGTTGACACAAGGAGAGCTGAGTGAAATTTAACACAGTTAACTGAGGTTTCAGAGAGTGATAAAATCAAACAGAGACAAAAGCTGGGGAGAAAATATCAGATCCAAGAAACCCAGTGAACAGCAGAATAGATAATGGGTTTTTAAAAAAAATAAAGACATATAATGAAACTTCAGAATGCCAAATAGAGAAGATTCTAGAGGCCAGAGAGAAAAGATGGACTAAGACCAAGGAAGAACTGGCATTGAGATTAATGTCTGACTTCTCAAGGACAGCAATGGAAGCCAAAAGACAGTGGAATAGCAGCTCTGGGGTGGTGAGAACTGACAATCTGGAAGTCTATACTCAGACAGCATTTTCTAAGAATGAATTCAAAATAAGATAAATAGAAACTGGTGATTTTCTGGGTTTCTAGCCAGAAGCTTTGCTGAAAGAAATTCTTAAAAATGCACCTAAATGAATATTTTTAAATCCAGCTATATGCTACTTATACCCAAATCATAAGAACCCAAAGACTAATGCAGAATGGAAATTATTAACCAAAAAGAAAATATTAATCAAGTATCCCAGAGAAGACTAGGCACAACTAGTTAATATGTGATGAAAAAGTTTTTTAAAAAGGAAAAAAGCATTACAAGTGGTGGAGTTTCAGTTCAGAATGATAGAAGTTTCAATTCATTAGGAAGATATGGAGGTCTAAAATTTCATCTAAAAGCATAATTTAATTTTCAGAAAATAGAACTGCAAGAGGGGAAAACAAATACATAGTTGAATATTTGAGCACACCTCTCTCAGAAATTAATGGTTCAAGCAGAGAAAACATGAATAATGATATAGAAGATTTAACAGCACAATTTGCAAGTTTAGATACATGGAGCATTGCACACAACAGCTAATGAATGCACATTCTTCCAAGTAGGTGGGGACATTTTCAAGACTTGATCACCTGTGAGGACATAAAGCTAGCCTCAACAGAAACAAACACCACAGAAACATTCTCTAGGCAAAATGCAATTAAGCTAATAATGAGCTAAAACAAAACTAGAAATAAATTCCATATATTTGGAAATTTCAAAACTACCAAATAACTCATGGATCAAAGGAGAAGCAAAATACTATGTCAAACTTGTGAAAGGCTATGGTACCTGTAGGGAAATTTAATAATTGTTAATACTTTCATTTAAAAGAAAAAGGATCAAAAAGGTCATCAGGCATTAATCATCCTACATAAGAAACTAGAAAAAAACCCAGCAAATTAAGTCCAAAGGAAGTTAAATGAAGAAAGGTAATCACATAGAAAAAAGTCACAATTAATGCAAGAGAAAATAAACACAAATGAGAGAATAAAGGACAAAAGTTGGTTGTTTGGAAAAGATAAAAAAACCGACAAGACTTTGAAAAGGTTAAGAAGAAAGAAAAAATAAGAAATATTAGGATAAAAAAGTACTTAACTATCGATACATCAGAAATGTAATAGGTAAGAATGTACTATAGCCAATTCTAAGCCCATAAATTTGAAAAATTAGACATAATGGCATAATTTTGAAAATACAACTTTTTACACTGATTTTAGAAGGAATAGAAAATCTGCCTATTTTTATAAATATTAACAAAATTGGATCCATCAAGAGAACCACAAAATAAAAAAATAAAAAAATAAAAAACCTCTTCAGGCCCATTGGACTTTACAGGAAAATTCAAGGAACAATTAATTTCAAGCTTACACAAACTATTCCAGAGAATCACGGCCAGTGTAGTTTTAATACCAAAACCAAACAAGAAAGTGGGGAAAAACATAAAACCAAAAAAAAAAAATCTAAATAAAATATCAGCAAAAGATACTATATTATATTATCACCTAGGAGTGTTTGTCTCAGGAATCAAAGGATTGGTTTAACATTACGAAAACAATTCACTGGAATAATTGAATTAACAGTTTAAAGGAAGAAAGTCATGTCACTGTTCCAATAGATGGAGACAAAGCAGTCAGTGAAAACTCCCTTTTCATGATGAGAAGTTCTGCAAATGTTCCATAATCTGACAGAGGACATTTTTAAAAAAGGAGAAACCCTATAGCAAGCATCATTCTTAATAATGGCATATTGAAATAGTTTCAGAAGGAATGGTACCAGCTCCTCTTTGTACCTCTGTAGAATTCGGCTATGAATCTGTCTGGTCCTGGAGTTTTTTCAGTTTGTAGGCTATTAATTATTGTGTCAATTTCAGAACTTGTTATTGGTCTGTTCAGGGATTCAACTTCTTCCTGGTTTAGTCTTGGGAGGGTGTATGCGTCCAGGAATTTATCCATTTCTTCTAGATTTTCTAGTTTATTTGCATAGAGGCATTTATAGTATTCTCTGATGGTAGTTTGTATTTCTGTGGGATCAGTGGTGATATCCACCTTAATCATTTTTATTGAGTCTATTTGATTCTTCTCTCTTTTCTTCTTCATTAGTCTGACTAGTGGTCTATCTATTTTATTGATCTTTTCAAAACAACAGCTCCTGGATTCACTGATTTTTTGAATGGTTTTTCGTGTCTCTATCTCCTTCAGTTCTTCTCTGCTCCTAGTTACCTCTTGACTTCTGCTAGCTTTTGAATTTGTTTGCTGTTGTTTCTCTAATTCTTTTAATTTTGATGTTAGGGTGTTGATCTTAGATCTTTCCTGCTTCCTCTTGTGGGCATTTAGTGCTATATATTTCCCTCTACACACTGCTTTAAATGTGTCCCAGAGATTCTGGTATGTTGTGTCTTTGTTCTCATTGGTTTCAAAGAACATCTGTATTTCTGCCTTCATTTCATTATTCACCCAGTAGTCATTCAGGAGCAGGTTGTTCAGTTTCCATGTCGTTGTGCGGTTTTGAGTGAGTTTCTTATTCCTGAGTTCTAATTTGATTGCACTGTGGTCTGAGAGACTGTTTGTTATAATTTCCATTCTGGAGCTATTCAATACATGAATAGAGATCATATCAAGTTTAAAAGCTTCTGCACAGCAAAGGAAACAATCAGCAAAGTGAAGAGACAACCCACAGAATGAGGTAAAATATTTGCAAACTACTCATTTGACAAGGGATTAATAACCAGAATATGTAAGGGGCTCAAGCAACTCCATAGGAAAAGAATCTAATAATCCAATTTTAAAATGGGCAAAAGCTTTGAATACACATTTCTCAAAATAATACAAACAAATGGCAAACAGGCATATGAAAAAGTGCTCAAAAAGTGCTCTAACGGATCATCAGAGAAATGTAAAATCAAAACAACAATGAGATATCATCTCACCCTGGTTAAAATGGCTTATATCCAAAAGACAGGCAATAACAAATGCTGGCAAGATGTGGAGAAAAGGGAACCCTCTTGTACACTGTTGGTGAAAATGTAAATTAGTATCAACACTATGGAGAACAGTTTGGAGGTTCTTCAAGAAACTAAACATAGAGCTACAGTGTGATCCAGCAATCCTTCTGCTGGATATATACCCAAAAGAAAGGAAATCAATGTATCAAAGAGGTATCTGCTCTCTCATGTTTGTTACAACTCTGTTCACAGCAGCCAAGATTTGGAAGCAACCTAAGTGTGCCTCATCAGATGAATGGGTAAAGAAAATGTGGTACATATACACAATGGAGTACTATTTGGCCATAAAAAAGAATGAGGCCCTGTCCTTTGCAACAACATGAATGAAACTGGAGGTCATTATTGTTAAGTGAAATAAGCCAGGAACAGATAGATAAACATTGAATGTTCTCACTTATTTGTGGGATCTAA
Source organism: Macaca nemestrina (assembly GCF_043159975.1). Lineage (NCBI taxonomy): Eukaryota > Metazoa > Chordata > Mammalia > Primates > Cercopithecidae > Macaca > Macaca nemestrina. The sequence goes on from NC_092143.1 coordinate 76,533,803, forward strand.
AAATTAAAATTAAAATAATTGAACTCATGGAGATGGAAAGTAGAAGGATGGTTACCAGAGGTTGGGAAGGGTAGTAGGAGACCAGGGTGAGGTGAGGATGGTTAATGGTACAAAAAATAGTTAGAGAAAAACATTAAGACCTAGTGTTTGATAGCACAACAGGGTGACTATAGTCAAAATAATTTAACTGTACATTTTTAAATAACTAAAAGAGTACAACTGGATTGTTTGTAACACAAAGGATAAGTGCCTGAGGGAATGGATACCCTTCATTTTCCATAAGGTGATTATTATGCACTGTATGCCCTCATCAAAATAGCTCATGTACCTCATAAATATTAATACCTCCTAGGTATTATTACTACTCACAAAATTTAAAATTTTTTAAAAATAGTGTTAAGTAAACTGGTTATCTACATTGACAAAAGAAAAAATTGGATTCCTACTTTCACCAAACACGAAACAATTTCCACATAGATTAAGAGTAACATGTACAAATCAAAACTATGTAATTTTGAGAAGATAATATGGAAAAACATTTTAATGGCTTTTTATGTCTTGAAATAGGGAAGAATTCCTTATACAAGATAAAAACTGTGAAGAAAAACTTGACTATTTTGATACTAGAAACTCATAGTCATAAAAAGATATCAAAAAGGGAGTGAAAATACCAATCACAGACTCTAAAAAGAAATTTGCCACACATATAATGAGAAAATTTTATCCAGAATGCTTAACTCCTACCTAAAAGGGTGGACCAAGAACATGAAAATGCATTTCACAGAAAAAGATATACAAAAGATTACAGGCAAATAACAAGACACTCAACTTTATTATTAATCTGAGAAATTAGAATTCTTATCACAATATTATTTTATTTCTCATCCTTCAGACTGGCAAAGATAATTAAAACCCAAATAACAAGTATTGGTGAGAATATGGAGCAAAAGGAACTTCCATCAGTTTATAGTAGGAGTGTACATTTGTATAATCATTTTAGAAAACAATGCAGGCTGTTCTTCCTTATGGAGTAGCCATTCTTTATTTCTTTACTTTCTTAATAAACTTGCTTTCACTTTACTGTACTAATTTGCCTCGAATTCTTTCTTTCTTTTTTTCTTTTTTGAGTAGGAGTCATGGTCTGTCACCCACGTTGGAGTACAATGGTGCGATCTTGGCTCACTGCAACCTCCGCATCCTGGGTTCAAGGAATTCTCCCGCCTCAGCCTCCTGAGTAGCAGGGATTATAGGCACCCACCACCACGGCTTAGTAGAGATGGGCTTTTACCATATTGGCCAGGCTGTTCTCTTGGCCAGGCTGTTCTCGAACTCCTGACCTTGTGATCCGCCTGCCTTGGCCTTCCAAAGTGCTGGGATTACAGGTGTGAGCCACCATGCTCAGCGTCAAATTCTTTCTTGTGTGAGATCCAAGAACCCTCTCTTGGGGTCTGGATCAGGAACTCTTTCCAGTAATATTTTTCTGGCAAACCATGAAGGGATTATACTGAAGAGACCTCTGACCCAAGGGAAAATCATCTGTGTGCAACACCAGTTGATGGCTTTGGCCGTGCCTGCTTATTACGCCATGGAAAATGCATGCTTTCCTGGTCTTCCTCCAAGGGTTCTTCCCTGAAGCTAGTAATTCAATTAAGAAACTGGCAAACCAAATCCAACAGCACATCAAAAAGCTTATCCACCACAGTCAAGCTGGCTTCATCCCTGGGATGCAAGGCTGGTTCAACATACGGAAATCAATAAACTGTAATCCATCACATAAACAGAACCAACGAAAAAAACACATGATTATCTCAATAGATGCAGAAAAGGTCTTTGACAAAATTCAACAGCCCTTCATGCTAAAAACTCTCAATAAACTACGTATTGATGGAACATATCTCAAAATAATAAGAGCTATTTATGGCAAACCCACAGCCAATATCATACTGAATGGGCAAAAACTGGAAGCATTCCCTTTGAAAACCGGCACAAGACAAGGATGCCCTCTATCACCACTCTTCTTCAACATAGTGTTGGAAGTTCTGGCCAGGGCTATCAGGCAAGAGAAATAAATAAAGGGTATTCAATTAGGAAAAGAGGAAGTCAAATTGTCCCTGTTAGCAGATGACAAGATTGTATATTTAGAAAACTGCATCGTCTCAGCCCAAAGTCTCCTTAAGCTGATAAGCAACTTCAACAATGTCTCAGGATAGAAAATCAATGTGCAAAAATCACAAGCATTCCTGCACACCAATAACAGACAAACAGAGAGCGAAATCATGAGTGAACTCCCATTCACAATTGCTTCAAAGAGAATAAAATACCTAGAAATCCAACTTACAAGGGATGTGAAGGACCTCTTCAAGGAGAACTACAAACCACTGCTTAACAAAATAAAGGAGGACACAAACAAATGGAAGAACATTCCATGTTCATGGATAGGAAGAATCAATATTGTGAAAATTGCCATACTGCCCAAGGTAATTTTTAGATTCAATACTATTCCCATCAAGCTGCCACTGACTTTCCTCACAGAATTGGAAAAAACAACTTTAAAGTTCATATGGAACCAAAAAAGAGCCTGCATTACCAAGACAATCCTAAGCCAAAAGAACAAAGCTGGAGGCATCATGTTACCTGACTTCAAACTATGCAACAAGGCTACAGTAATCAAAACAGCATGGTACTGGTACCAAAACAGATATATAGACCAATAGAACAGAAGAGAGGCCTCAGAAATAATACCACACATCTACAACCATCTGATCTTTGACAAGCCTGACAAAAACACGAAATGGGGAAAGGATTCCCTATTTAATAAATGGCCCTGGGAAAACTGGCTAGCCATATGTAGGAAGCTGAAAATGGATCCCCTCCTTACACCTTATACAAAAATTAATTCAGGGTGGATTAAAGACCTAAATGTCAGACCTAAAACCATAAAAACCCTAGAAGAAAACCTAGGCAATACCATTCAGGACATAGGCATGGACAAATACTTCATGATTAAAACACCAAAAGCAATGGCAACGAAAGTCAAAATAGACAAATGGGGTCTAATTAAACTAAAGAGCTTCTGCACAGCAAAAGAAACTACTGTCAGAGTGAACAGGCAACCTACAGAATGGGAGAAAATTTTTGCAATCTACCCACCTGACAAAGGGCTAATATCCATAATCTACAAATAACTTAAACAAATTTATGAGAAAAAAGCAAACAACCCCATCAAAAAGTGGGAAAGAATATGAACAGACACTTCTCAAAAGAAGATATTTATGCAGCCAACAGACACGTGAAAAAATGCTCATCATCACTTGTCATCAGAGAAATACAAATCAAAACCACAATGAGATACCATCTCACACCAGTTAGAACGGTGATCATTAAAAAGTCAGGAAACAACAGAAGCTGGAGAGGATGCGGAGAAATAGGAACACTTTTACACCCTTGGTGTGACTGTAAATTAGTTCAACCATTGTGGAAGACAGTGTGGCGATTCCTCAAGGATCTAGAACTAGAAATACCATTTGACCCAGCTATCCCATTACTGGGTATATACTCAAAGGATTATAAATCATGCTACTATAAAGACACATGCACACATATGTTTATTGTGGCAATATTCACAATAGCAAAGACTTGGAACCAAATGTCCATCAATGATAGGCTGGATTAAGAAAATGTGGCACATATATACTGTGGAATACTATGCAGCCATAAAAAAGATGAGTTCATGTCCTTTGCAGGCACATGGATAAGGCTGGAAACTATCATTCTCAGCAAACTATCACAAGGACAGAAAACCAAACACCACATGTTTTCACTCATAGGTGGGAATTGAACAATGAGATCACTTGGACACAGGGCAGAGAACATCACACACTGAGGCCTGTTGGTGGGTGGGGAGCTAGGGGAGGGATAGTATCAGTAGAAATACCTAACATAAATGATGAGTTGACGGGTGCAGCAAACCAACATGAGACATGTATACCTATGTAACAAATCTGCACGTTGTGCACATTTAAAAAATTAAATTAAAAAAGAGAAAGAAACTGGTGAATGAAAAATCATACAACTACTGGATCTTCTTCTGTCTATTTGCATGTGTTGTGTGTGTGCTGTTTATATGTGAAAGAGTTTTGATTAATTGGTTTAAAAGTAATAAGAGTTTAAATCAAATATTTTGTCAGAAAAAGAAAAACTACAGTGCCTTTTGGTTCATCTGACTTTAGTAAGCTTTGGGAAATAAAGACAGTTTTAAAGATTATTGGTAAAATTAAAATGTCTTCAAAATTTAGACATTTGATCTAAATTAGGCAGATCAGATATTAGTTTTCCTACATGCTTTAAGTTCATAAACTGCTGCTTTAAGTTTTAAAAATTGTTCAGTTTACCTACTTTGGATTATTAGATTCCAGATATGGCCTGGGGACATGTGGAGTTAGCCATGCCCGCTAGCTGTGTTGGAAACAGTCAGACCTTATCTGCACTTTTGTCTGATGTCCTAGGCTCCACACAATTGCTTACTAACCAGGTTTTTCACCAAAAGTAAACTTTGTTAAGAGTTAACATTGTAATATGTATCTGAGACTACTAAAGAAACAGTTCTACAGGCAAGGCATGTAAGGAAAGCAGAATGTACTTTTAGTAAAAGACTGTAAGAAGGCAAGGGAATGTGGACTTCTCGCTTATGTTTAGAGAGTTAAAGGATTGTTTTAAGTGAGATAGAAAGTATCTAAATGTTTCAACAAGTTGTGGAAGGTTTATAAAGAATTAATTGTAAAAGAGATTCTCTGTGTGAACATATTTGCTAAAGTTAAAGGGGTATTATTCAGTTTTTCTGTAAATTGAATATTAAAATAAAAGCAGATAAAAACTAAGATAAATAAATTAATTATTAATTAATAGTAATACACAATAAAATAAATAATAGTATATTGTAATATATTGTAATATATTATACTATATTATATATAGTATTGTAATATATTATTATATTATATATAATATGTAATATATTATGATAATGTATTATATATAATATGTAATATATTATGATGATATATATCATATAATATGATATATATCATAATGATATGATATAATATGTAATATATTATAATGATATGATATTATATATTATAATATAATTAATAATATTAAATATATAATAAATTATAAATTATGAAACAATAATAATTAGTTAATTAATTAAGGGTTGTTTTTAGAACTCTGATCTGCTCTTTAGTGAAAATTGTAACGGGTTATAAAAGGTTTATGAGAATCTTGCCTTATGGTCAAACTGATTAAGATTGGATACATTTGTCTATAAGGTGTTATTAAGAATTGGGGTTGACATTAATAGTACACTAATGCAAAGGGTGAAATTTGGCTTATTTAGTATAAAGATCACACAAGAAGCATTGTCAAATATGAAATGGTGTTTGGCTTTCTTTGAGCTGTATTTGTGTAAATATGTTACTGGTGTGTATTCCAAAATAATGGGAAAATCCTATAATTCTGTTATGATTTAGTGTATGTAATCATTAATAATTATAATTGTTACACAAAATCATTGTATGTCACAGAGGTAAAAAAGAAAAAAAAACAATGTAGCATTGCCTGGTCAATAGAACATATGTCTATCCTGGGGTCTGCAATTTCACTTCTAGAAAATCCTGCACATATGCACTGGAAGACATTCTCATGGGAGTATTTATCATATTAGCATGAATGAATGAATATATATGTATGTGTGTATATATATACACATGTGTGTATACGTGTGTGTGTGTACATATATATATGCTACCAGAGGTAATCCAGATGTCTAACTCAGCACAACAGAGATACATTTTGATATAGTCACAGAATGAGCTACACACTGAAGAAATTCAATAAACTATAGCTTCACACAATAACGTGCATGATCTCAAAACATAATGGAGAGAGCAAGAAGCAAATTCACAGAGGAGTCAATTAGTGTGATAGCATTTTTGTAAATTCAAAAAACCAAGACTACACAATACATTGAAGAAGCATGTGTAGGTGGTAAAATGAAAAAGAAAAGCAAGTTAATGAATAAAACTCTCCAGTTATACTGAGATTGTCAGGTTGGATATTTTAAAAATCCAGCTATATGATATTTACAAGAGCCATATATAAAACACAAAGGCATAAAAGAAGTTGAAAATAAAAGGATGAATACAGACACAGGCAAATACTAGACATTGTCCAATTCCTGTTTTCTGCCTAGCTTGGTACTAAATATCTAATTCATTTAATTTTCTCTACCCTTAAAAATGTAGATAATGTTCTCATTTTTATGGATAAGGAAACTTAGATTAAAGCCACTAAGTAACCTACCTATAGTTTCCAAACTGGTCACTAATAGAAGTGCTATTCACACCCAGTTCTCTTTCCATAGCACCGTGTTCCTCCTCCTCGGACACAGGCTGACCCTATCTCAGCATTCTTGGAAAGCTAAGAGGGAGTAGTAGAGGAACAAAATTGTATCTGAAAATGTAGGGCTTCATGGTTGCCACACCTATTGACACACGTGAGGGATGGACATAAAAACGCGAATAACAAAAAGGCCTTTCCGACAGGAAAGAGTGATTCCTACAGCCAAGGTGAGTCTATGGACCGAAAAGAGAGGAGTAGAAGAAGAGGGTGTTAGTGCGCAGGTGGCGGGCGTTGAAATGGACTCCGGTTTCTTTTCCTAGCGCAGCAGTGCTCTAAGTTTTTGGTATCCGAAATCTTTTACGTGCTTAAAAATTACTTAGATCCTAAAACACATCTGTTTACATGTATGTAAAATAGTGTATTCCAAGATAGTATACACTAGCATTTTCTATACTATGTTAGAAATTAAAGCTGGTACTTTTTGAAACAGAATAATACACAACATACATTCCATTAGCCTTCTGCTGAGAGTATAATATGTCATTTTTTTGGAGAAATTTTGGTAAGAGATATAAAACCATTAAAATTCATACCTTTTGATCCGTGAATCCATCCAAGAGTCTAGCATAAGGAATAAGGAAACAGTCCTATGGCCTCTGTGTGTGTGTGTGTGTGTGTGTGTGTCTGTGTGTGTGTGTGTGTGTCTGTGTATGTGTCTGTGTGTGTGTGTGTGTGAGAGAGAGAGAGAGAGAGAGAGAGAGAGAGTGAGAGAAAAGACAATTTCCAAAGGAAACAACAAATACGACAACAGTAAGAGATAAATTGAATGTACCTAGTAATATAGAGTAAAATGCTTACGTTGCATTCTGGTTATACCACTTCGGAAAATTAACGTCGATGTCCTTATCTATGAAATGGGAATAATTATAATACCTACTTCATATGGATGCTGTGCATATACAATGAGATTATCTATGCCAAGTACTAACCTCAGTTCCTGGCACGTAGTAAGTGCCCAATAAATGTTAAATATTTTTACTACCATTGCATGTGAAATGCTATTCAGTTGTGCAAGCAATTAAAATAATATAGAATTAAATTCATTTACATGAAAACATATTCACGGTTATTAAGTAAAATGTTAACAAGACAGCGTATGCAACCTTCTATTTTTGTAGAGAACAAAATTTATCAAAAATTCTGCAGAGATACCCATGTGTTGTCTAACAGTGAGGATTACAGGTTACTTGTATATTTTTTTCGTTTTTGTATATTTTTCTTCTCTGTTGGTAACTTGTGTAATAAAATGTTTTCCTTAGGAGCTGTACGGTATCACGGCTGACACAAGAGGGCGCAGTAGGACGCTTGTGAGTTTTTTTCTGGCGCTAAGGCCGAGGGTGTAACCCTCTGTGAGCTGTCCAAGGTCTGAAGAAGGCAAGAGCCTTAATCCGGAACACAGAACGAAAGAAAATGTTTTCCACCCCCAAACAAAGTAACAAACAAATATGTGCACATTAGGAGCCACCGAAGCCAGGATCTCAGCTCAGATCATTTTTATCAGATTCTCTAGGGATGGGTCCCAGACATCAGCAACAACAACAACAACAACAACAACAACAAATCCCAGACTATTCTAATGTGCAGCCAGGATTGAGAATCCCCGACGCATAAGGGAACTGAAAGCGACCTGACCGCAGGCGCCATGCGTAATTGGCAGGGCCCATGCTGGTCTCTTTCATTCCCTCAAAGATCTGGTTCAACTGCCGGCGACTGTCCTTGTGCCTCACGTTCCCTGCTCACATCAGTGAACCTCCTTCCCTGCTCTGTAGACTTCCCTGGGAAAGACGGTGACTGCCCTGCCTCCTCCACCCAGCCCTGAAGCACAGAGCAGGGCTGGAGCAGAGGCACTTGATGCTACAGTCAATCGTGGTTCATTCAGCTGTTCTGCAAAAGGATTGCCTCACAACACAGAGGCCTCGTTATTCTACACTGCAGTCAGCCCCGCACCGGAAGACGCTCAGTGTTGATGATGAAGCACCTCAGCCCCAGATTCCCCGCAGCCAGCTTTCAACAAGTTTTGCTCATGTGGGACAGGAGGTTGGGGTGGAGGGAGCTCTGCACCTGATTTCTTATGCTGCACAATTGGGGGCTGCAGTAGGGAACTAGAGCTTCTCAGGAAGGGGCTGCAGTAGGGAACTAGAGCTTCTCAGGAAGGGGCTGCAGTAGGGAACTAGAGCTTCTCAGGAAGGGGCTGGAGTAGAGAACTAGAGCTTCTCAGGAGGCAGAGAGGAGAGGAGAGAACTTTGTCAGCCCCTGCAGGGCTGAGAATCCTCTGCCTGACAAGCGTGCAGAAGGTATCTGTGCTTCTCTTCACTCCCAGTGTCCTTAAGGCCACATTTGAGCGGGTCCTTGGCATCTTGCTGAGTTTACAGCTCACAGGGGTGTGAGCAACTGCAAAGGACTGTCTTCATGGACAGCTCAAATGTCCTAAGGAATGTGATCCCCTTGTTCTCCTAGTGGAATCACAATCTCTTTGGGGGTTTTCCAAAGGACCAAATGTGGAATGCAAGAAGGATACAACCACAAAATGACTTACCAGGGATTTCCATTCTGCACTGTAATGCTTTTCCATTCTCTTCTCTTCCCCTAAACACATCCCAGTCACTGCTGACTCAAGACAAAAGGAAGAAGTGAAAGCAAGACCCAGTGGTAGTTAGAATATTTTCACCAGTGAAGAGAGATTTTCCCAGAAATCCCCGCACAATGTGATTGGTTGTGTCAGTGGAGGAAAAGGAGGCAATCGCTTTAGATGCTGCATTCTTGGGGGCCACTTCCATTGGGCCTATGAGAAATATCTGATGACCCAACGCTTAGGTAACACTGGGGAAAGTAAGCTGTATGCACACTCTAGTTATCTTTCATTAGAACTGTTTCAGCTATCTATTGCTTTATAGTATATCAGCCCACACTTTGTTGGCTTAAGACAGTCATGTATTATTTCTCATCATGCTATGAGTTGGCTAGGGGGTCAGTCTGCTGACCTTGTGAATGCATCTGCGACAAATGGGTCTTTTAGTCTCCTGGACTTTCATCTTGGGCTTCTTTCTGGTATGATGGTCTCAGGGCAGCATCCCCAAGGAGCAAAAGCAGAAGCTAAAAGGCTCCTTGAGATTTCAGTTCTGGCATTTGAACATGACACCCACTGCATTCTAGTAGTCATGGCAAGTCACAGGCAGGAATAAATTCCATTCCTGATAAAAGAAGCTGAAAAACATTTGTGGCTATCTTTAATATATCACAGCATTTCTCATCCTGAACACCAGTTGACATTTTGGGCCAAATAATTCTTTGTTGGGTGGAGGGGAGAGGGCTGTCCTGTGTATTATAGGGTATTTAACAATACCCCTGGCCTCTACCAATTAGATACCAGAAGCAAGAGCAAGTGCATGCACACATGCTTGCACACACACACACTCATTCACTCACCAGTTGTGACAACAAAAATGTCTGAAGACATTGCCAAGTGTTCCCAGGGGAACCAAAACTCACCTCTCATTGAGAACCACTGATCTATGATAAGTGTGGATTTATTTTAGGTGGGAACTCTGGTACTTGGTATCAACACCTCCCTTTTCAGATCAACACTGACTCAAACCTGCTTGAATAAATTTACATCCCCACGTGGACTAAATTACTTGGCTGGAGTAATAATAAGTTCACATACCAACTTGTGGGTGGACTCAATACTTCTCTGCTGAGGAAAAGGAAGTCCATATCCCGCCACTGAACGTGGACACTGGTGAGCCTTGGGAAGCAGTTACTGACTTGTATCTGGCTCCATGAGGCCAGGACATGATCATGGTGGTCAGTTCCAAAGAGAAGGAAAAGAGGTTACGTATGTGGATGAGAATGAAAGAGACATTGTGCAATTTGTTGGGATTTATCTCGCTTTTGTTCACACACAGAAGAAAAATCCATATCCTGTGCCGTTCCTCAAGTCACACAGTTCTGGGGTAATATTTGTGGAGCAGCATTCCTCACAGGTGCCCTTTATGATTTAAACCATCATTTCTTCCCAACAATTATTCATTTTCAGGTTTTTCTTATACTTCATTGCTCTTCTCCCCCAAGTGTGTGAGATGCAGTGATCATTACAAAATAACAAGAAATCTTAATATATTCAAATGCTAGATGTGCTCTGGCTTGAAAATGTCATGTCTGCCCATGCTATAACCACTCGGTGCTTCTCCAGCAGGTTAGGGCCATTTATGATGATGATAATCTCAGCTGAGAGGTGTTGCTGACACCATTATTTCTTGAAAGAGACTGAAGGACCCGACTTCTTTATGTTCAGAAAGCATCTCATTTTCTTGTCTCAGTTCTTTGATGTTGCCAGGAATCATTGAACTGTGAGAAGCTGAGAGAAAATTTATATTCCACAGAAATAATATTTTTGCTCAAAGCAGGAGCACAACATTGGGGCAGAACTTTTGTTTATGGAACCGGATACATATGGAGAGAGACCAAGAATGAAAACCACCTTGAAGACTTTGTAAAAATATTTTGTCCCGTGGCCAAGCCCTTTCACTGCTTACCTTATCGATAACGGGCTCCAAATATTTATTTTTTACTGAGCAAGAAACTGAATTTGAGAAGCTGGCACCAGGTTGCACAAGTTATCTGTGATGCTGACACAGTTACAGCATTGCCTTCACAGGTCTCATGAATTGCTGCCAGATTTTAATTGGAACGTACACATGAAAAAGAGAGACTCTTTTGACTGTCTATAAATAATCACAACAGCAGAAACGCAGCAGCTATAGAAATAGTTACGGAAAATAAGAACTTCCCTTTGAAAAATGCAGGCTTTTTCAACTCTTTCTGTGGGTTCATCTCTCTGTTTCCCTGTACCTGGAATTATCTCCAAATCTAGGTTTGCCATTCTGTCCATACACTATGTACTCACCTCTGTTTTTTTCAATATTAGTCTCTTTAGGCAGTATTTGCCATGGTTTTCAGGAGTTCTGGTGCATATGGTTTAAAACTTTATTTTCAGTAACATATTGGTTTACATTCTTAGCTCCCATTGGACAGAGCATGCAGGAGAATTGAAATTGCTAAACAGGTGCTCTTTACCTTCTCAGGTGTTCTGTGCTGCACCCACATACCATTCACCCCGGCTGTAATATATGTGTGTGAGGTTAAAGCAGTTAAAAGTGCTCCTCAAAACTCCCATACCATTATAATACTTGGAGAACTCAAGGACCTAGTGCCAATGAAAATATGTTGATTAAAATTGAGTTAACATTTGAAGATCTCCAGGCCAATTCAGAGGCCCTGATCTTTAAGCCAAGTGTGGGCTTCAATTTTGCACTGTGTGCTTTTTGAGCAGGTAAGGAGTCTAGCCTTTAGCTAGTTGAACCTATTTGATCCAAACCAACAGGTTAGGGCATTGACACTACCAACCCTCAATAGCTGGCCAGGAAGGCAGTTGTAGAAGAAGGCAATGAACAATCTCCATGCAAATCCTTGTCTTGGGCTCTGTTTTCAAGGGGTTACCAAGATGAAGATAGTCACTTCACCAACCAAAAGCTGTGGGCTATATCACCCTCCCACCACTACAGCACAACAAAGGTAGAGAAAGCTGTTGATTTACACCAAGACAGAGAGGCCCACTTCCTGGGAAATAAGCAACTGACAGCAGGCATTTTGCATTCTGTGCACTGGAAGAAGGAGAGTTCCCTGGAAGGAGCAAAACTTTTTAGCAGTGAATGAGTGTGGGGATTTGCATTACATACTTGAAGCAATTGTAAGACCTAAGGCAAAGTCCTTTTTGCCGTTGTTAGTGGAGACCCTCCTGCACGGCGCAGAAAGGCACAGAAAAAGTGATGAGAACTGGACACTACACCTGGATAATGAAAAAAGAATTCAGAGAGAAACAATTTACTTAGTCACAAATAGTTTTGGGAAAATTATCAGTATCGAAGTGGAGTCACCAATGTCAAGTCCTAACACATGAAGCCAGGAGGCCGTGACGGAGGGACCTCCTGCGTGCCTGCCTATAATGGGAATTACGCAAGGAATTCCTCAAAGCTGCAGCGTTCCAAATAAGCCAGTTGCACAAAGAAACCTGCCTCACAACAGCTGGCTCCACCCATGAGCTAATGTCAGCTCCCACAACAAGCCCCGTAACCAATGGTTTGTTTCAAAACAGCTTCTGCAGACTCCTTTTTGTCTTAAGAGTTTTCACTTTCCTCATTCCTCTTTGATGTGCCTATGGTCTGCCATAGCACACATACCTTTCATTGCAATCCCTTGCTATTCCTGAATGAATTCTTTGCTTTGGAGAGTTGGTCCCTGTCACTCATTTTAGATTGGCAGTTTAGAATTTCTCCAATTTTTATTAAGTTATATTTATACTGGAATTGTACTGCATAACACTTTTATGTGTGTGCATGTAAGTATAACCATACTTATGAAAGCTGGAAAGTCTATTTCATTCTCGTACCATGAAATTTGATCAACCATTTTCAATCTTTTTATTGTCTTTCTAAAGCCCTGAGTTAAAGAATTCCTTCAGGTACTGTTATAAATGAGTGACAGGGACAGGGAAGGTTTTGGTGTCTTCAGTGAGAAGGTAGCTAAGCAGGAGGCTTCATGGAAGGCTGCCCCAGCAGAACTTATTTCTCTCTGGGTGTTATGGGCTGAACTGCATCTCCCCAAAATTCACATGCTGAAGTCCTAACTCCCGGGACTTTAGAATGTGATCGTATTTGGAGATAGGGCCTTTAAAGGGTTGGTTAGGTTGAAGCGGGGTAATTAGGATGGGTCCTAATCCAATCTGACCAGTGTCCTTATATGAAGGGGAAATTTGGACACAGAGACAGAGACCACGCCTCTGGGAGACCATATGAAGACACAGGGAGAAGACGGCCACCTGCAAGCTGCGGAGAGAAGTCCAGGAGAAACCAAACCCGCCAGATGCTTTGTCTTGGGTTTCTAGCCTCCAGAACTATGAAAAAAATTAAATTCCTGTTGTCTGAGCCGCTTAATCTGCAGTATTTTGTTATGCATCCCTAGTGGACAAATGCACTGGGTATGCTCTACTTTATATTTGCACACTCAAGGGGATGGGATCAGTGGGAAGAAAGTCACCCACAGGGGCTGTGATGAGGCCATCTTAACCTTGAACCAAGAAGGCAGAGATGAACTACATGATTTTGAAATCCCTTTAGCACCCTGGCAGTTCGGGTAAGTCTGAGTTTTCCCCATGAGTCATTGTGATGGAATCAAAAGAAGCATTGGAATTAAGGTGATTCTGATGACAGCCTCTCCCTCCTCTTTCCCTGCCCTCCCATCCCCACAAGAAGGAGTACATACTCAGTTTTGTTGTTGATGTTATTGTCCACTCAGAGTGACCTATCTCCTCATCCATGCATATTCCCTTGTCAGAGTTTTTGGAACCAAAAGATAACATTTAGAAAAATGACTGATCAGCATTCACAGTAGAGTCTAGTGTCATGCTTCCTAATCCTGAGCATGCATCAGAATCGCCTGGAGCATTTGTTAAACTTGTTAGAACACAGATTGCTGGGTCCCACCGTCAGAGTTTCTGATTCAACAGTCCTACGGCTAGGCCTGAGAATCTGCATTTGGAACAAACTCCCAGGTGGTGCTGGTGCTGCTGTTTCAGAGCCGTATTTTGAGAACCATCACCTAGGGCAATGGACACAAGGAAATATTATTTGTTCACAATTCTCTGGCTCCAGCTCTAACCACGTTTGCTCACCACAGCAGACAGAATAGATGTGTGTGTGTGTGTGTGTACGTGTGTGTGTTGTACTTGCATTTTGAATTAGGCCTAGGTTAGAGTAAATGTTATCTTAGAGAGCTTCAGAAAAACGTGTGCTGCTGTAATTAAATTTTTCCTCAAATGAAGCTGCTGAGGAGGTTGACTCTATCCAGTAAAAAGACATTCTAAAAAATTCCATTTAGTAAGCTTTTGTCTTTAAGGCAAATGAGCAACAAACATACTATTTAAATTTTATTGTTGTTTTTTTCCTTACTGTGTGACTTTCTCTTAAAAAATCCTCAAAGCAAAGTGTATAAGTACTACAGCGATCTGTAAGCTAATGATGATAATTAAATTTACATAGGGTTTCTATTCCTCAAATAAGAAGCATTGAACTTATATTGAGCCACTTTGACAAAAAAAGGGCTAGCAGTGTTGAATCTTCTTACAGTAAAATTGAAGAGACTGTTCAAAGTAGTTTGTTCTAGAAGAGTTTTATCAATTATTATTTGAGTGACCATTGATTGTGACTTGGGAGTATTTTTTGTGTGTGAAGATACTCAATAAATGTTTAGTCTTTGTTATGAGAACAAGTGGTATCACTTTGTCAAAAATTCCTGGAAAAAAAGGAATATAATTATATTTATTACCCATGAACTGTACACTTAAAATGGTTAAAATAATAAAATATATATGTGGGCCGGGCGAGGTGGCTCAAGCCTGTAATCCCAGCACTTTGGGAGGCCGAGACGGGCGGATCACGAGGTCAGGAGATCGAGACCATCCTGGCTAACACAGTGAAACCCCGTCTCTACTAAAAATACAAAAACTTAGCCGGGCGAGGTGGCAGGTGCCTGTAGTCCCAGCTACTAGGGAGGCTGAGGCAGGAGAATGGCGTGAACCTGGGAGGCGGAGCTTGCAGTGAGCTGAGATCCGGCCACTGCACTCCAGCCTGGGTGACAGAGCGAGACTCCGTCTCAAAAAAAAAAAAAAATAAATAAAATAAAATAAAATAAAATAAAATATATATGTGTATTTTACCCCTATAAAAATTAATAAAATATTCGTATTAATTGGGTGCTGAGTGTACTTGCCACTCACGCGTACTCCTAACATTGAATACCAAGGGCAATGTGAGGAGGAGGAAGATACCCACTAAACTCTGGCAACAAGGAATCTCCTGTGCTTTGTTGTAAGTTTCAAGTATTTTCATTGTAAGCACAATATCCAACTCTAGCTAATAAGCAAAAAGAAAACAAAACAGAAATTGAGAGGAAGGAGAACTGGAATTATTGGTGGTATCTAACAACAACAGCAATGACAGCAAAATCAGGCTTACCTTTGCAGGAGCCAGGGCAGCTTCAGGAACCTCAGTGACAAGATTTTGGGGGCCGACTATTTGGAGCACTGTGGTTAACACAATAAGACCCAATCTCAAGGGCTCTTGGTCTCTGGTTCTTCTTCCTCCGCATGTTAAACGTGCAGGAAAGAAAACGTGACTGGCCAAGCTCAGGTCCGGCGTCAATACCTGGGTCAATTAGCTAAGGCCAGGTGTGAACTGAAGGAGGAATTAACTGCAATTATCACCACCATCTGTCTGCAGAACTTTTAAATCTTTTCCAGCTGAAACTTCGTACTCATTAAACAACTTCCCATTCTTTCCTTCCCCCAGCTCCTGGTAATTTCTAATCTACTCTCTGTCTTCATAAATTTACCTACTCTAGTGACATCATATAACTAGAATAATACAGTGTTTGCTCTTCTGTGACTGGTTTATTTCCCTTAGCAGAATGTCTTTAAGGTTCATCGATGTTGTAGCATGTGTCAGAATTTCCTTCCTTTTTAAAGACTGAATAATATTTCACTGCAGATATATCCCACATTATGTTTATCCATGCATCTCTCTATGGACACCTGGGTTGTTTCTACCTTTTAGCTATGATGAATAATGCTGTTATGAACATGGGTATATGCATACTATATTTTTTCCCAGTGGGCTCATGAACAAAGTTGCCATGGCAGCAGAGACAATAATAAGCCCCCAGTATGAGTGGCAGGTTGATCACATTGGACCACTCTCATCATGGGAGGGAGACTGTTATTCTCACTGGCATAGACACCTAGCCTGGATATAGATTTGCCTTCCCTACTGAAATGCTTCTGCCAAAACCACCATCTGTGGATTTCAGAATGTCTTTTTCACCATCATGATATTCCACATAGTTCTGATTCTGCCAATAGAATTAATTTTACAGTAAATGTAGTTTGTCAATGGGCTCATGTTCACGAAATTAACCAGTTTCAGTCATCTAAACAACTAGCCTGAGGGAATGATGGAATGGCCTTTTGAAGACTTAGTTGTAACACCAGCTGTGTGGCAACACTTCGCAGGCTGGGGTAACATTCTCTAGAATACGGTGTATTCTCCAAGTCAGCAAACAGTATGCCTTGATGCTTTTCCCATAGTTATGACTCACGTGTCTAATAATGAAGCAGTAGAAATGGAAGTGATTTCTCCCACTGTTACCTCTAATGACTAGTAAGTGAATTTCACTAGTATGCGAAATTTTTGCTTTCAGTAGCTGCAACTCTGGGCTCTGCTAGTCTAAAGATCTTAGTTCCCAAGAAAGGGATGCTTCCACGAAGCACAAAGTGTTGGTTCCATTAAACTGGAAGTTGAGATTGTCATCTGGGCAAAGAAAGGAGTGCCTGTACTAACCGATGTGTCTGTTCTAACTATGAAGTGGAAATTGGTTTGCTACTCCACAGTGTGGGTAAGGAGGCTGTCCGGAATGCAGGAGATCCTGATCGTGCCTGTGACAATTACTATGTCCTGTAAGGAAAAAGTACACCAACCCCATATAGGCAGAACAGCTCCGGGCACAGACCTTTCAAGAAGAAAGGCTTGGGTTACCTGCCAGAAAGGGACACAATCAGTCAATGTGCTTGCTCAAAGTGAAGTGAATAGAAAATATGAAAACTGATTTCTTTCTCCCTTACTCTGGCTCTTCTGCTGTCTAACTTACGATATGTTAATAGTAGTTCACTTGATTATATACCTCAATATTTAAACTACAGGATGGCAAAGGGTTGGAGGTGAACTAGCTACAGGAATGAGCATCACTAAAGGAGACTGAACCTGTACTCTTTTTTGTAGAGAGCGCTGCTGTGTTTTCAGGTGTGTGAGAGATAGCTACATCACGTTAGGTAGAAGCATGATGCTGCTTATGTCCTTATTTAGAAATTAAATATAGTTAAAGAGGTGCATATGGATGCCAAGCTGACAACAGATGGACTCTGGTGTTTTTTAACCATGTGGACTTGGTTAGGTTAGACCTATTTTCTCAGAATATACTGCTCTGTAGGATTCTGAGTTGGAGTCAGCCAGAAGACCAATTTGAAGAAGGTGGAAGCAACACAGCAGTTGTTGCCCTTGGGGATCATTGTGTTAGATGAGGTTACAGCAGATACAGTGGCGCTGGTGGGCTCCAGCCTGTCCTTGCTCTCCCTCTCTCCGCAGTCAGCTCTTCTTCTGAAGGATGACCACACGGAATAAGAGCAGCCCCAGGCCCACCACCTCACTCCAGGTGGCAATACAGAAGCACAGCTTCTGATGGCTTCCCCGCATCTTCAGTTTGCAGCCTCATTTCGGTGCTTGGACGTGCTTAACTTCTCAGGTTGATGACTTCTCCAAAACTCCAAATTCCTTCCTGGAACATCACTTGCCCCAGATCCTCCTATGACCAGACAACGTCCCATTCTTGAACTAAATCCCTTGTCCCCTAGATAGCTCACAGTGCTTCTGCTTCCAGAGTGAACCCTGAATGATTCAAAATGCTGTATCACACTAGGGGAAGAAACTTCCAAGTGGTGAGTGACTGAGAGAATAGTTCCTACTTCTGGAAACCAAAAAATCGCTGATTATTATCATGTCATTATTAACTAGTAATAATAGTAGCTGGCATTTATTGAGCACCCACTAAATGCCAGGCACATGGCCTTATATGCCTTGTGCCATTTGCTCCTCACAAAAACCTTCTGAGGTAGGCACTTGTCCTATTTTGCAGGTGAGAAAGCTTTTAGAGCTAGCTCAGTGCTGAAAATGTACACACTTGACTATTCTATTTTCATAAAATGCTCCTCCACATGTCACACATTGAAATTATTTGTTTACGTATAGGTGTCCTCTACTAGACTATGAGATTTCAAGGTCAAAAAGTTCATATTTTTAATATCTTCATTCTTAAAGACAGGGTCTGAAAATTAGAAGGTCTATGATAAATGTTTGCTAAAGAAATTGATGAATAGAAGGAATAGTGGTGAGAACTGTGGCCAGCATTAGTACTTCTGGTTAAAGAAAATTGGCAGTGAGTCTTGCGACTGACATTTGTTCACATTTCCAGGATGGGAGCCTCGCTATGTAAAAGAATTCCGAAAGAATACAGAGTAAGCTTGTGCTATTAATGGGAACAATGGTGATAAAAAGAAAATTTTATTATCCAGACCACTTCACATTTTGGTGGGAGGTCGGGGACAACAGGGAAGGGTATGCATTTTATAGAAAAAGCATATAGTACTTTGGAATGCGGCATTTGTTTTTACTTTAAGGCGCGCATACACCTACTTGGCAGTAGGGGGAGCAAGATGCAGGGAAATCTAAAATTTTACACTGGACAAAAAATGTGAAGACAACTGAGTCATCTAGGGATAAAAGCATGGGAAAGTGATTTGACACAAAGCCGTCTGAAATGGGCTATTGATATATTTTAAATACTAACTCCTTAATTTAAAAGAGTTTTGAATTGGATACTTGAAAGAGTGTGAGGGTGAGAGGGAATGGGTGATGAGAAATTACTTAATGGGTACCATGTACATTATTCAGGTGATGGACATAGTAGAAGCCCAAACTTCACCATTATTCAAGATATCCATGTATCATAATTGCACTTGTACTCTTTAAATTTATATGAATAAAAAATTAAAATAAAATGGTTTTTGAAATTTCTCAGTAGAGCCCTAGCATTCTAACACGCACTCAAGGGAAAATTGGGCAATGATCAGTATAGGTGTTCAATAAGGACAGAGCAGGATATATTGTTTTTTAACCTAAATCACCAGATTTGGGCCGGGTGTGGTGGCTCATGTCTGTAATCCCAGCACTTTGGGAGGTCAAGGCGGGCGGATCACCTGAGGTCAGGAGTTCAAGACTAGCCTGGCCAACATGGTGAAAGCCTGTCTCTACTAAAAATACAAAAATTAGCAGGGCATGGTGGCAGGCATCTGCAATCCCATATACTTTGGAGGCTGAGGCAAGAGAATTGCTTGAACCCAGGAGGCAGAAGTTGCAGTGAGCCGAGATTACACCACTGCATCCCAGCCTGGGTGACAGAGCAAAAATCCATCTCAAAAATTAATAATAATAATAACAGATTTGTTCTTTAGATAGTGGTAAAATTCCCACCACATTTATGCCAATTAGACCCAGGTTTGAACCCTTTGTGGTCTAAAGAAAACCAAAATTGAAGGGAAAACTAATGGTACCATTTAATTGAAATTCCCTAGGCATAATATAGTGTGATAAGATAAAATGTGTATTGCTATAAAGGTATGTTTTGCTTATTTTGTCAACAAGGATTATATTCTGCTTTGAAGTGCAAGAAGAAAGTCACAGTCTAGTTTTATGAAGACTAAACTAGAGAAAATCGAGTTCTCTTCAAGTGTATGACATCTCCACAAATGAATGTTTATGGCTTTACACTTGGAGTGTTCTTGGAACACTCTTCATAGGAAATCCTCCCTCAAGAAGACCCCCATCTGGCATCAGAACAAACCTAAGCTCTTTCCAAATTGTTTTGACCGTCTCTGAATTTTCTAATTTGAATCTAGGAGGGAAAATCCTGTATATTCAAATTGAGCAATGTAATTGACTAATGAATTGTTACTATTTTATTTTAATTTAATGATGCAAACATTTTGAAATCAACTTCAGTGCCTGTAAAGTTGACATTTGTTTGGTTCGCTTCACTTTCAGGGCATTTTCTAGTCTAATTAAACCCATGTAGCAAGGACCAGAGCTCCAAAATACTTCAGTCTTCACTTAGGCTCATAATTCTGGTTATGGTAGGCATAATGAGAATCCAAACAATTTCACATGAAAACCAAAATATAATATACAAACTCACTATGGAATTCATCAAGTCTTATGTATCGCTTTGCTACTATAAATATGATCAAGTTCATTCCTGAGTCTCGGCCATGACCAAATCCTATGACTTACAAATTTTGTTTTGGAATTTTTCAATTTGTCTTAAGGTCACAGCCTATGTCATTAGAACTATGGCATACATGGCTTGTCAGTCCTATTATCTGCTTGAAGCAAAGGTTTTCTTGCTATGACATGTGATTTATTCTCAAAAGTATTTTTGTTCACAGACACTCAAAATAAACCAGTAAGTTACAAAGTTGACTTGCTTTAAGTTTCAATAGTCCGTTCCTTGATGCATGTGTGTGTGCACATACATGCACACTAATCACACCTCCAGAATCTCCTTCAGCCCATAACATTTGCAACTCAAAATCCCAGGTATCCTTCCACTAATACTTCTATCATCAACTCTAATTTTTATTGCAACAGCCTGATTCCCAAATCTGCAATTCAGGGCAAGACTCAGAAATCAATCTCAGGCAGACGTATTAGTTTTAGACATGATGGCAAGAATGTTCCGGATTTTGACAGACAATCTTCCCCCTTCTTCTGTCTTTAAGATTATAAGGAGTTCATATAAATTAAAAGATACAATGGATGGATTACTCCTTTTGAGACCCAACCTAATATCTTTTTACTGTCTTCCCTCCATGACTTAAATGTGCTGAAAGATGTTGGTAAAAGAGAAAGCATTAAAGATATAGATGCTCCTTGCTGTTCAAGTTGCCCTCTCTAATCTGCGTGAATGAAATCAGAGAAGAGTGAGGCAAGCCTGTGACACTTCCGGGATCTCATCATTTTCAGTGGATAAAAAAGGCTTTGCATCAACCCTCAGCACCAGGGGTTATAATCCAAACAGCCTTTTAGAGCTGGAATTTAAAATTTTCTTCCAAAGGACTGTGGGAGCATGTCTAAATAATTATACATCTCCACCATTGCGTAAACCAGTTTAATTAACATTTTTCAGGCATGTCACATTTATACAATCACTAAATAATTTTCTAAAATTATGCTGCATTACAAGTTGCCACATATCAACTTGGATTATTTTTACTCATGGCCCTAATTATGTCTGAATTTTATTTTCCTTTTTATATCCCTTTATTTATTTTTTTACTATAATTTGGTGCTTCCATTGAAGATGATTCATACTTACAGGCTAGCCAGATGCTTTGTTCAATTTATTTACCAAGTGTTGCATTTAATTGCCACTGACTTAATGAAAGCTGGCATTTTTTTCAGGCAGGTATAACATTATTAAATGTCCTTTCCATTCACTTTATAATAAAAGAAATCTTGGAAAGCATTCACCACCATCTCTCTGACTTGGTCAGAATATCCTACATGAATCCAAGAAAGGTTCTAGTGTTGGACATCCATGGGATTTGAGGAACGAGGAGATTGCAAACATGCACTTTAATTGTGTTTTAGCTTTTCAGCAGCACATGTTTCAAGAAGATATCAGTCAATTTACTCTCTATTTGAGAAGGTATAAAAAATTGGGAAGCAAACAATTACTATGTATTATTGCTCAAATTAATTTTTGGTCTTTTTTAAGACTATTGTTATTATTACTATTACTGTCTTCATAAATGCATTCTTTTTTTAAAGTAGTAATCCCAAGCAAGACTAATAAATCAAGAGATGTTCTCAGGCATGAAGCTGAAATAAAACTAGAACTACAAATAGAATAAATTGTACAATCAAATGAGCAAGCACTCAAGTCGTATTTAGTGCGCCAAACACATTGAGCTGCATGGTTACATAAGCAGAAGGATTAGTATTTAGGTCACCAAATTAGTCTTTTAAATTTTCTTGCTCTTTATCAAGAACTCTATTTGCTTCCTGATATCATTTACCATGACATATTAACCACAGCACTTTATGTACCAGTATTTCCAATTTTTAAACTTCTTACCAATAAATATAACCCTATGGAAGAATTATTAGTGGTTCTGACGATAAACCACTATTGATGATATCTATTAAATTTTATCTATAATGCAAAGTGATTTTGCAGAATTCTCACTTTCATGGATTAGAAAACATATTTTATATGTTCGCCTTGACTGTGTTTATGCACTAAAAAGATTTTGAAGAAATCAAGTAATTATGTGAGGAATTCAAACTAACAAAATTATACTTTTGTTAAGAAAATTATATTTTTTTACTTTAATAGACTATTTGTATTGAAAAGCAGGTTTTTTGCCTATGTCTTTTTGTTTGCAGCTTTGTGCGTAAAGCATTAAGCTGCATCTATACTTTATTATTTTGGCCAAATCTGTTTTCAGTGACTATCTCAAAATGACCGGCTGTTTAAAAATCAAAAGGCATAGTGTTTTTGGTGCCAGTCCACAAAGAATACTCACACACATTTGCAATAGTATGTCTGGGTGTTAACCTTTCCTTGTGCTATGAACACATACGCGAGGAATAAAAAAACCCGGATGTTCGTTATTAACAAAGATAAATTATTTATGTTTCCTCTGATATAAATGATGCTGCAAAATTGATGTAGAAATCTGTAGAAATACATTCAGTTATCATGTCTAGATTCTGAAAAACGACCTGTGGCTTGATAGAATAACCCCTAAGTTTATGCTGTCTGCAGTCTTCACGGTACATGGATCAACACATTTGATCCATGATCCAAACAGTGTTGCCAAGTGACAGATTCTCCTCTCAGTTTTATCTCCTTATGCACACATCTAGGAAAATGATTTCTAGAATCTGAAATTTCAAATTAAATGGTAATTTTAAAGCAATATATAATTCAGCAAAAATCTTTCTTGCTCATAAAGATAGCTTAGGTCCAATAAGAATTTAGTTTGTTAGTTGTATATACTTCTCAGTTAAGAAGCCCTGCTAGTGAAGGTCACTTAAAAATGAATCATTAAACATAGAATGTAGGTATATATGTTTTGAATATTTTAATGCCAAAACCATCGTAATTTTAATTTAAAGTATCCTTCTGCTACTTACAAAGGAGACATTTAGCTGTATCTGTAGATACAGAGATATATTGTTTTTTGGTTTGTTTTTGTTTTTGTTTTTCCAAAATAAACACCTCTATGCCATGGAGATACTAGGGAACAGTTAAATATCAATTACTTTATGAAAACCTAGCTTGTTAAATTGTGTTTTGTGTTCTGCATTTACTCACGCTGGCCCCACTGGCCAACATACCTGTCCCAGCTTTTTGTACCTATCTGACATTTTCTTCATTTCTCAAGACTCAGTTGGAAGATTCGTGTCATAACTCTCTTGTAATATTCACATTATAGTAAAATTATGGTTTGTGTGCCTGTCTCAGAAACAATACTATTACAAGATTCTGTGGTCAGAAATTGTGTCTTTCACACACACAAAACGGTATTTTTATCCTTTCTACCTACCACAGTGCCTACCTGACTCATGATAGGCAGAGTATAATATATCTGAAACTCATCTGAAAGCAATTTGTGTATTTTACCAAAAGGACAGCAGCTTGAAGGACAGCTGCTTACTACTACAGGTGAAATCGGTTTTTTTTTAGGTTGTATCTATACGAAAGGGAGTGATAAGGCAATTAGCCACAAAAAGCAATGGCAAAAGTCCTATGCTGAGACAAAGTCATTTTCTGATCTGATTTGCTTTGATTGACCTACTTATGTCAGTCTTTAATAACTTTCAGATTTTTTGTCTTTAGACATATAGACATAGTTTAAAGATACTGGAGTTTCTCTACTTAAAATAAATTGTTCATAAATTTGCCCATAAATTTCTTTTCAATTATTAAACATTATTAGGTGTTTAGCATTTACTAGTATCAAATGGGTTTGCATCAATAATATAATGCTGTCATGAATTTCTTAAATATTAAAAAAATACAAATTAATATATAGCCATGCATTTGCAAAAAGAATATTTGCTAAGGAATAAAAGTTATTGTAATTTTTAAGACACTTTACATACAAAATGATCTATAAACAAGAGTAACCAAATGCTCTTTTATGAAACAAAAAGCTTCTCTAGTGATTCTTGCCTATCTTTTTTTCTCTTTTGGCAGGATGCTCTTTTTCTTCCACCTCTAGGCCTGCCTATTTTCCTCCCTTGTTATTCACAGTCAGCTTTCATGGGACTTGGTCACAATGTAGGATCAGAAAGCACAGGTTATTGAGACAGGTACATACTTTGTAATATTCCAGGAGAATTTGCGTAATCTTCTTCAGTCTTTTCACCAGCAATGACAGTATGTTATCTTAGTAACAAATCAGCCCATGTCCTGTCTGCCATGCAAAGCCATGTCATAGCTGGCATTATTAAAGGGGCAAGGGATGAGAGCCCATTTCAAGTGGAATAACAATATCTTTCCAGGTGGCGGAAACTCTGAAATGCTTCTGGCTCTGGGGTGAAGGCTAAGTCCTTAGGATGGCTGGCATTTGTAACTCCTACTGCAGTTCACACCTATGTGGGCTCAACACTAGCATAGTGCTTTTCTGATGTCATAGACGAACGGATGGCATACAGAAAATAAGGAGCTCCTCAGGTCTTGGCAGAGTTGCAGGTAGTTTGACTAAAGTTGGACTCCTTAACTGGTGGTGGCTTAATAGATAAAACATAGAATTTTCTTACCAATTTAAAGAAGAATCTCATTCCTTTTTGAAGAAAAAACCCCAAAGATAACTTCCCTGGGGTGGGGTGGGGTGGGGTGTCTTAGATTGTTTTTCAGAGTTAGTCATTCAAAAACTTAGTCTAAATATTCACCCAATGATTTTTACTCCTCCCTTCCAAATAATAATACAAATTTTAAAATAATCTGGGTCTATGGAAAACAAACTCCGTAAACATCAACCTATTCTTTATTTGTTATAAGTGAGAAAAAATATCAATCTTAAACTGCAACCCTTAATGCAAGAAGATCTTATTTATAAAATATATTTTTATATCTTGGCAAAAATACTATCCTAATCCAAATACAAGTCCATATACTTAGTCTGTACTAATTTAATGCATCAGATGGTTTTTCTTAAGTTCTCTACCGCAAAAAAATTCAAAACTGCATCTTAAAGAACTCAAAATTACTAAAGAAAAAACAAATATAGAAAAACACTTTTGTCTATACAATTTAAATAAATCAGTAGATTACCTGATCTTTACTTGCGGCCTAATACATAGGAGGCTGAGACCTCAAGGGCTTCACTGGTCTTTTTGATACAGTTAGCCTCAATAAATGGAAATGGAATAATTGCAGCTAAATATAGCCAAGTGTGCCAGTTTGGATGTTCATGCATTGTTGTATAATATGATGATCCTGGGACCATAAGGAGCATGTGTCCAGCTCTTGATAGTTCTATGTTCTATCAGGAGGCATTGCAGCAGCGTAAGCCCTCGTTTTTTAAGGTCTAATTTTTCTTTCTCATATACCTAAATTATAAAGACTTTTTAGTACATTAAGTTTATGGTTGTCCCTAACTACTAAGTAGTAAATTTAGCCTACTAATTGCTTTTCTGTATTTTGCCTTAATAATAGTAGTTAACATTTACTGAATATTTGTATGTGCCAGGAGTTGTTCTAAGTCCTTTAATTATATTAGTTTATGTAGTCCTCATTTAAACAATTAATTCTATGTGTCAAATGCTATTTATTATCTCCTTACTGGAAGTGAAGACTCAGTTATAATGTTATATAACCCCCAAGTCACACTTGGAGCCACTATGCTATGTTGCCTTACACGTTAGACTTTTAAGCCTAAAATTATTCTTATTAATAAAAAGGAAGGTCATACGAAGTAATTGTTTAGCAGTTGACTCTATTTTAAATAAAAGGAACAAACCTTTGTATAATACTCTCTATGTTCCAAGCCCATTATAAGCACTTTACACAAATAATAGTTCTTTTAATCTTTACTCCAGTCCTGTAAGGCAGGGACATTATTATTCCTATAGTGTGGAAAAGGAAATTGAGACACAGAGAGACTATGTAGCTTGTCCATGGTCACCCAGCTGGTACATGACAGAAATTCAGGGAAAAAATACCATCACACCAATTGTTGCAATTATTTTAATTTAACATTTGAGTCCTGCCACTGCTGTTTGTCTCTGAAAAAGTTGTTCCATCTTTCTAAATCTTAGCAACCTCATTTATAAATTAAAGGTGGGGGGATTCTATCATCTATAAGGCCCTTTCAAACAATCCTATTTATTGTATACAAAAACCCCTGAAAAGTCACTTAGAAAAAAACTTGTTCATGCCAGTCTGAAGATTTATGAACTCCAGCTTTCTATCTGACTGCATTCTGACAATTTTCTGTATTTCTCTAAGAATGGTCTGGAAAGGGATCTAGCAGGAAATGAAGAATGTATAAAGTATTTTGATGGTTTCCAGAAATGTCAATTTCAACTCAGCATCTGCCAACAGGTCTACCTAATCTTCCAAACTGTGCAAATCCTGGATCCACCATTTACCAGCTGTGTAACCCTGGACAACAATTCCATCTTTCTGACCTCAGTGTCTTTCTCTGCAAAACAGGGGTAAGAATAATCCTACTTCAATACAGTTGCTGTGAGGATTCACTGAGATAATGTGTACAAAGCTCAAACAATAGTACTTAGCCCACAGTAAGTACTGAATGAAAATTAGCATTATTATTGCAGATTTCTGCTCCTATGAAAGTTAAGATTGTGAATTACTACACTTACATACACTTCCTCTGAAGTCTAAAGAAATCACAGGCTCCTCCCAAGATTTGGAAAATTGAGCTCATCTTTTTCTATCTTCAGAAAAAAAAAATCTAGTTAAATTGTTCAATAGTTAAGTTAGATATTATCTGATATGGAGCTAAGTTTGTGAAATATAAACAGTATTCTGTCCACCCCTCCTTAGTTAAGCTAAGAGGTATTAGCTTTATTATTTGCTAAATGACACTTAGCATTTGATAAATGTAGCATTTACAGTGCATTCTCAGAGGACTGGAAACAGTATTGTAGAACACCCGAACCTGTTTTCCCCTTTAAGTAACACACTATCTCAGTATATAAATCACCTACTGCCCAAAGTAATGGAGAAGAAAACCAAAGGAAGTTTGACATTTATTTTGGAAGTGTGAGAAAGCAATTGAGACTGTTGAAATTTAACACTACCTTGAGGTCTCATTACACTAGCATGTCACTCATTAGTGCAAACTCACTTTTGCTTTATAGAAGAGCCCAATATATTAATCTACAGCCTTAAAGTGAGTTATTGGTTTAATGCAGATCCAATTTGAGAATAAATGAGGCCCTTTTAAAATGTATTACAGAATGTTGCGCTAATGGTAGTTGATAACGTATATCCACTCTTTGCCAAGTTATGGGAACAAATGTGATATGATTACATCCAGGACAAGAGCCTGAATTTAAGTAAGACTTTTAGAGCTGAAGGAGATCATAGAGATTATATCATCCACCAGAGGCCCAGAGGGATTAAGAGATTTGTCTAAGATTATACAGATAATAGGTGGATATCCCAGATTTCAGACTAGACTTTTTGAGCTCAAGTTCAAGGAAGGTCCATTCTTCTACAGTATGCATTCAGCAACATATTATAATAGTAATAATAATTACAATAACCACCATTTATCAAATACATCCTCTGGGCCAAGGGTTCTGGTGAACTCCACACATATAAGCCCTCCTCTGACCCTGACCCTGTTCTATTCCTCTCATAGCTCCATGAGGTATGTCTGGTTCTCTTCATTTTACAAAAAGATGACTGAGACTCAGGGTTTGTGACTTGTACAAGGCCACACAGCTAGGAGATGCCAACAGCTGGGTCCAATCTCAGTTATGAATCGGCACTCTTTCTACAAGACTAGCTGCTTTGCCCAAGGGGACCAAAATGACCACATCGTATCTCCTGGTTTTGAAAATTAACTAATTCACTTTAAAAGACATCAAGTGTAAACAATCTACCAAATTATTAAAACATTATCTTTTCGTCTATGTGGGCCATGGATTCAAGACCATAAACTTATCATCAGTGATATCCACGAGGATGGGAAGGGAATATTAAGCCTGGTGCTCTGCAAATTAATACTTGGAGGTAAACGAGAAGTATCATAGGCAATTACTATTCACTTAATGTTTCATTCTATTTGAAAGAGAAATTCCCAAATGTTAAATATTACCTTACATTTTAAGCTTAAAAATACACTGGACATGTGACAATGGCGCTGAGTACTTTGGGGGAAGATCACAACAGTCCTGGTAGCAGTGTCACAGCAAAATATTTCAGAGGTACCAGATGAGCTAGCTCCAAGGCAAAATGAGGCAATATTATGCTTAACTGTTCGGAAACCTCTTTTATTAAAAAAGATTTTAAATATTAATGCTATTTTCAATACAGGTGTGATAACACTCAATAAAGCATAGTGTACTTGATATAAATTTCGGAATGTAACAGTCCATCTAGTTCCTGCCCCGCTCCAGTCTCCACCACATACCCCAGTAGCAAAACGTACACACCTGTTTAAAAAATGAAGAAGCTTTTGGGCATTGGGTGAGCAGAGTGGAGTGGGGCAAGGAAAGTGCTCTTTCCTGAATTATTCATGCTTTTGGCTTTAACTTCAGTTAGTAACATCAATTCTAAGAGAACTGAGACAAACTCTTCTATGTTCCGCAAAGGGAGGGAGAAAAAAGCCTGCCATTCGCAAGCAGCTATGGCCAAAACCAGCGCAGAGTACACGGGTCGGGAAATTAGGGATTTAAAAAAAATTGGAGTAAAGTGCACATTTACTGTCAAAAATATATTGTTTTGATCCTAAGAAAATTAAAAGAATTTTATCTAATGGACTAGATTGCTGACCTTTTAATACATTTGGTTTTCATCGAACATACAATCACCATCGGACATAAAAAGACTAGTTTGCTTTAAAAAAAAAAAACAAAAACAAAATCCTTGGAGTTATCTACAGGAATCTTGTGGACGCAATTCAAGGATAACATTCTGCAGCTCTTTGGATATTGAATGATGTCCTCGGATCAGTCCACAAAAGAGACAGGGAACTGTTAATGCACTGATACAAGTGGGCGTTTCTCCCATTTTCTCTCTCCTCCCCCCACCCCACTCCTTTCTCTAAATGCCTGTGCTTTCCAGTTCTCCTTCTTCTACCCCTATGGCATGAGACCTGGAAATCATGAAGAGTTTCTCCTTGTTTGTAAACTGCCTCTGCACCGGCTGAGGTTGCTCGGCCGTAAGTGGCTCCTGGCTGGCACCCTCCGGGGAGCTCTGCTCCGCACCCGGAACAGGGGCGGCCACAGAGTCTCGCGTTTGACTGGCAACTGCGTCCAAGACCGACTCGGAGGAGGTGCCGGCCTCCCGCAGGGGTGTGTAGCCCTTATTGCTGCTGGATGGGTCATCCGACTGGGAGCTCCCCGAGTCCCGCCTGGTGGGGGGCGAGCCCTCCAGCCGCAGGGGTGGCGAGGGGGAGGCGGCTTTGGCCAGAGGGCTGGAGTCCGGGTCCGCACTCCCCGGGGAGGGCGGGGGCTCGGGGGACGGCGGCACCCGGTAGTCCGGGAGCCCGCTGGTGCTGCGGCGCCGCAAGGCCGCGTACCTGCCGGTCCTGGGCAGGCGGCCGCCCTGCCCCCTGGCGGCGCGCGCCGCTACCGCGCCCTCGGGCTCCTCTAGCTCCTGGCTCGCCCCGCGCATGCTGCCCTCTGCTCCGCGGAGGTTGGTCAGGCTCAGGTCGACCTCGCCCCTCGGGATCTCCAGGGAGCCGCGTTCCCCCGGAGGCCTCTGCCAGCTGCAGCTCGCGCCCTCCGCGTCCCCGTCCCTATCGCGGTCCCCTTGCAAGGGCAGCAGCGCGAAGGCGCTCAGCGAGGAGTCCACGAGGGAGCTGGCGGTGCTCTGGCGCCCCCAGCTCTCGGGTGGGCTGCAGGGCGCCGGACTGCTGCAGCTGCTAGCGGCGGCGGCGGCGGTGGCAGCGGCGGCCCGGCGACGGCCGGCCACGCCCGAGCGCTCGCGGTAGACGCTGTACACGGCCTCGGCCAGGCTCGCGGGCTCCCGCGGACAGCGCGGGGAAGAGGCCAGGTCCGGCGGGGACGCGGCGCCCCGGGGGCGGCCGCCGCTCAGGGCCGCGGGGTGAGGCGGCCACGAGCCCTTGGCCAGCATCGCCGCGGCTCCGAAGGCGTCTCCGGCGCCACCGCAGCTCCCCGGCTTCAGTTCCAGGCCCCGCGACTGCACGTAGCTGAGGAAGCCGTTGAGCGGGATGGCCCCGGGGGGCGCCGCGGGGGGGGCCGACGACGACGAGGAGGCGGCTGCGGCCGCAGCGGCGGCCGCGGCGGCCGCCAGGTCTTTGGCGCGGAGGCTGTGCACGTCGATGACTGTGGAGTAGAGGTCCCGCAAGTTGATGATTTTGGTCTTCTTGTCCCGGTTCTCGTGGAGGACAGCGTTCGCGCAGATGAAGAGGAAGATGCCGATGCCCATGATGAGGGGCCCGAAGACCTTGAGCTTGTCAGAGTGCAGGTAGCCAGAGAAGATGTGGAAGAAGAAGCCCACCGACGTGGAGGAGGAGGAAGGGGAGGCGACTCGCGCAGGAGGCGTGCTCCTGGGCGCGCCCGCGGAACTGGAGTTGACACCCCCTGGAGCCCTAGGGTGGCTCCTGGACCGGTTTTTGCTGCCACTGCCGCTGCTGTTGGCGGTGGTCGGGACGCGGTGGCTGCTGCCCGCAGGCGGCAGCTGCTTACCCCCCTCCCGATTGGCCCCCGTGGCCTTGGGCCAGTAGCCCACCACCGCCATGGCTATGCCCACCAGCAGCACCAGGATCCCGCAGAGGGCGATGAGCCCCGAGATGGAGCACAGCTTCAGCTTGCCTTTCACCACCACCACATCGTTCTTGCGCCTCTTTTTGGCTTTCCGCTTGCGCTTGGGGATCTGACTTGGGGGGCGGAGTGGATCCTGCTTTCTGGCGGAAATCCTCAGCAGGCCGCCGGTGGCGATCATGGCGAACTCGTGGATTGCAGGACTAGCCTCTGGGATGGAGGCTTGCTCAGGGAGGGCGCCAACTGCCCACTAGCTGCTCAGCCACCTCCTCCTGCTGCAAAGCAGAGGAAGACAGTCAGAGGGTGTCAGCTTGGCTGCAGTGGCATCTCACGCTGCAGCTGCCCTACTCCCAGATCCCACTCCATGTGTGCCCCCAACCCCAGGGCCTTTATCCACTAACTGAAACGAAGGCCGTGTACAGAGGCTGGGGCCAGGTAGACATTAGGGAAGGGACCTATTAGTTGCAGCAACTAATAGGTGGTTATAAAACATTGCAGTAACTAGTATGTGGTGATAAAACCATCTGAAAGTATGCCTCCTTCTCCCCGCTCCCCACCCATCTCCCCCACACACTCCATGGGTAATATGAGGGTTTGAAATGAACAGTGGAGTTCCAACCATTAGTAAAACCTAAATGTAGGGACAAAAGCAAAGTAGTGGTTAAGGACTTTCCTAGCAAGATTCTTTCCCTTAATCCTTCTGGAATTGGAAGATATTTCAAGGGAACTACCACAGGAGTTTCAAGTCTATCTAAACTGGGGAATCTGTCAATGTGTGGCCCAAAGTCACTAAAACAGTCAGGAAAGTTACTACTGTATAAAGACAAAGGAATTTATTTCACTGGATGAAATTAAAGGTAATATAATGGCTGGCAGGCGGTTTATTTACTTCAGATAATTAACAGAGAGTTCATCACTGGGGAAGCAGCAGAGATATTGCAGTACTCTGACAATAAATCCCTTCACAAAGTTGTCTCCCACCTATGCCTGTTCCTACAGCTAAGTGCAAGCAGATCCCTTGCACAGCCTTCTCGCCTCTCGGCAACATCTGGACAGCTTCTTGGGGTGGAATATTTAGTTTTAGGTAACTGCTTATGTAACTGAGCTCTTCCTTCTGGCCTTCTTTCCTCCCTCAGAGGAACTCCCTTAAAGGTATCATGTGCCAGATTTCATCAGGGAATTTGAAAAGTCCCCTAGAATCTCCAAGAGAAAGATCTTTTTTCTCATATGGGAAAATTACAATTAAAAAAAACTAACACTCTGCCAGAATAGCTTTCTGACCCCTTATTAAGGTGCCAAGAGCATGCTACAGAATTCCAGTATTCAAATGAGGAGGCAATTAACTAGGTAAAGCAGCCTACATAATATGTGATTTGTAGAATGACATTTCCCCCAAGCCAAAGCTGTTTTGTTGTTGTTGTTGTTGTTTGTTTGTTTTTTGCTTTCCCCCCCCCCCTTATCCCTTTCTCATGAGGTCATTTTTAGGAAGGGAGGGTGGCAACAATCAATGGATTACTCTTAGGAAGTTTATTTAGTTGTTTGTAATAAAGCCTGGGTAGGTAAATTCACAAATGCATATTGGTGGTTATTCGGCAACCTCTAAAAATTATAGTCTTGCTGTATCTCCAGAGTAAAACATTTTCTGTCCCATTAGTTGTTTTCTCTCCTATGAGATGCTAAAATTAAGGACATTGTATGAAATGAAAGACTTAAATATCACTCTCAAGCCTTTTGCTATTCTATCCTTTGTCAGATAATTCATGTTTTAGAATAAATTCCCCCTTGAAAATGTGTGGTAGGTAGAATTTTGCTTTTAATTGGTGATTGGGTGAAAGGCTTTGGCCCTTGAGTTCCTCCATTATATCAATATAGGCAGGATCTTTTCTCCATCAGTGGGAATGCAAATGGTAATCAGCTCTTTACAATGTTTGCAAATCAATCTCTCTTTGGGACTTAGTTGGGTTTCAGTAAAGAGAAGCACCAGGTAGATAAGAGAGGGGTCAGTATAGAGAATACATCTATAAACCTTTAAGCTGCACCAGTAAGTACAGATTGAAAAAAAAATATATTGTCTATCTCTCATCCCAAATAAATAGGCACATTTATTATGTGGTTGTAATATAGAGACTGTTGTTATAAGTGATCCTTGGAATCCAGCATCTTAAATAATCTGGAGATCCGTGGTTATGTTAAGAAGGCTTTAAGGACCGGACATTTTTTTGGAAGCGAACTCAGACTCAGCTGGCAGGGTGGCTCTCCCACCGAAGAAAGGCTACACGTTTTGTTGGGCATTGATCAGGTGCACCAGGAGCCTGGATGTATTGGGGGAGGGGGAAACTCACTTGGATTTCTCCTCAGCAAAGCAGCTTTGGCTCCGGTAGAATGTAAGGAATGGATTTCAACAGTCCTTTACCGCACATCTTTAAAATGAGTTTAATAGCTAGTAATTAACTCCCTCGTTTATTATTCCTTCAGCTCTGTTGAAGGCTGTACTCCCTTTTAATGTGTCACCATCTGACACGAAATGCAAAGGTCAGATGCCACGGGAGACCCACCTTTGAGGTTTTCCTTTATACCTAATGCAAGAAAACAAACTTAGCAGTCAAGCTTGGCTGCCCTCTCAGTTTACTGCCTGGAGCTGGTCTTACCGTGGTTAAAGAATGGAGGATGGGGGAAGCAAAGGAGGGAGGTCTAAAAATACAACTGCTTCCAAGAGAGACATTCAAGTTCTCCGCTCATGATGGATTAAGCCCCACTCTGAGGCTCGGAGGCTCCGAGCCCACAGGCTGGCAGCGCTGTGCTGTGCTCGGCACCCAACCCAGGTCCTCGACCCCCCGTCCCTCACTGGCAGGGCGGCGACCCCCTGGCCCCTGGCTTTGGTCTGCTTATTGATGTTGGCTGGAGTCACATGAGTGCAGCAGCTGGGAGTCCGCCTCTGGAAAGAAGACAGGCAGCAGCGAAGTGAGAGCAATCTGGAACTAGCTTTTTCTGGACAGCGCATCCCGTGTAGCCAGCCCAGGAAAAAGCCTCTCCCCGAACACTAGCCCGGGGCGCGGGGGTTCGGAGACCCGAGGGGCGGGGAGGGGCCCCCAGGGTCTGGGGACTGGCAGAATTGCTCAAAATGGCAGCACTCTCCGCACACAACATCGCTCACTTACCCAGGGAGACCGAGGGAGGTCGGGGCCGGCGAACGGGCTCTCGGGCGACACAAAGGAACCATGGAGAAACTTTTTCAGCCCGAGCCGACGGCGGAGCGCAGGGACAGCGCCCCCGGGCCCTGCATCCGAGCGCGGCTCAGCAGCCCCGCAGGGGAGAGCGCCCTCCCCAGACTCGCAGCCCCCTCCGGCGCTGTGGCGGGAGCCATTTCCAAGAGTTTCCAAGACGTGTCAGGTCCTCTGCATCCCGCATCCCGCCTCGGAGCCCTCCTCTCGGCCGCTCATTCTCCCGCTCGCTGCGTCCCCTCGCGCGACGCTCCCGGGCGTGTCCCCGAGGCGGCGCCGCCGGCCCTCGCGCCTCTTTTGTGTGGCTGCTGCGCGCCGGGCTCCGCCGGGTGGAGTTGAGCCCGCGGCGGCGGCTCGGGGCGGCCGGACTGGCGGCTGTTGCTAAGAGACCGGAGCCATCACACAGGGAAATTGCGGCAGGGTGGCGGTCGGGGCCCGCCCGGCTCGGCGGCTTGGGGGGGCGCCCCCGCCCCCCGTCCTGCCCCCTCCCCCAGCGCCCCCCCCCACGCCGCCGGCCTTCCCCGCTCCCCCGCGTCCTCAGCCGCCCGCCGCCCGCCGCCCGCCGCCCTTCCCTTCGGAAGCGCCGCTTCCCTGGGAGGAGGAGGCGCGAGGGGAGGCGGCGGAGGCAGCCGACGCGGGGCGCTGGGGCCGCGGGGCAGGGGGCGCGGGGCGCCTCCTCGGCCTCGGCTCTTCCCGCCCCGGGGCGCCCCGAGACCGCCGCCTGCCTCCGCGGGCAGCTTTGTTCTTCTTTCTTCCAACTACCTGTCTGAGCCGCGGGCCCCAGAGGCCCCAAAGAGAGGCCTGGAGGGTCTCCCCAGCAGCATCCGAGGGGCGCTCTCGGGGAGCGAGGGGCCAGAGTCCGCGTTCCCTCCGTGTCTGCCTCCCTCCCCTCGTGTCTCGGTCTTTTGTTGCCTCTACTCCTCGGCACGGCACAGCCTGGGTTGTTTTCCCCCTCCCGCTTGGGAGTTTGCAGTGTGGATGCTCGGCGAGCACAGTAAGTTGTCCCCCAACGAACTCGGGCCCCGGCGGAGTGGAGCCGCCCCCGCCGAGCCGGGCGCACCGCGGGACGGGTGGAAGGAGCTGTCAGATGTGCTCGCGCTTCAGCCCCGCCGGGCTTTGTGACCAGCCTGACCTGGACCCGGCAGCTGGGGTCCTCGGAGATCAGAATGGGCTCCTGGGCTCTTCCTTAGGCAGCCCCTCCTGCTCCTCCCGGTGCGATAATCAGCAACCGTTAAAAGGAAAACTATAATTCTCCAGGAATCAGGGTTAGAATCAAAGAGGGGAGGTGGGGGTAGGGAGGATGTCCAAACTCCCTACGTCATTTAAAAAAGAGAGAAAGGGAGAGAGAGAGAGAGAGAGAGAGAGAGAGAGAGAGAGAGAGAGAGAGAGAGAGATTGAGATTCTGTTTCCTAGCTCATCCCTGTCCTCTGAACTGTAAAGTAAAAATGACAGGGAAAAGATAATTTCAAAGTGGAATTTCCCCAAAGATTATTGAGAAAGTGAGAAAGATTTCAATTATCTGTTGAAATGAGGCAGCCAGGATTCAGGAAGAAAGGAACAGAAGAGCAGATGAAGCAAGTGCTGTCTGAAATTTTGGATCCAGACAAAATTGGGTGGGTGTTATATATTCTGAGTTTTGCTGCTCAGGGGTCCACAAAACCCACAGAGGAGGGCTCTGCTGCCCACAGCTCCTGTTACAAGATTGTTCCCCACATACACAGCATTCACTTGTGCTTAAACCTAGAGCAGACACGTTTCAAAAAGAACAATAAAGACAAAAAATTTACAAGTTCAATGATATAAATGTGAACAGTGATCTAAGAGATGGGGATAGAGACGGTGGGGGACAGGAGGGAACGAAGCAGAAGTGTTTTCTAAAAGGGAACCCTGCATTCACCTGTTGGAAAGGTGGCCTCTGTCACCCTTTTCAAGCAAATAATGAATCTGAATGATGATCAGGGTGTCCGGAACCCACCGCCTTCCCCCTGCTTATTCCTGCTCAGATTCAGGCTATTAGAAAACAAACCGTAATGAAGGGAAAGTTTTAAATCCCACATTGGGTTGTTTCTTTTTAGAGAAATCACTGCGAAGGAGAAATAATAAGATCTAGTTGTCGTTTTCTAAAGCCTTTTTGGCTCTGAACCTCCAGATCTCTTGAATACCAATAATAATCTGGCATTTTGTACAAAGATTGGGCCTACAGTCTCATTTCATTGCACAGCTAGCTGCCAGAGTCTATGGGTGGCAGTTCCTATCCTCTGTTTGCTGGGCTGTACAAACAGGAATAATACTGCAGAATTTCATTAGGATTTTAGGTGGATTAAACTGCTAATAGTTTCAAGTTTCTGTGTAAATTATAGCCATCATTTGCACATTTAAAACTCATTTGAGGGATTTGGAGAGAAAAGAATTCTTTTCTAGACAAAGGGCCTTGGGACATAGCTAGTTTTTTCTTATGTTGATGATTGCAACAAAATTTATGGCTTATGACTCAAAGGCTTCCTTCCAAATTGGGCTTTTTGGAACTTTGAACTGTTTTATTTAACCTGAGTGTTATCACGTTCAGTAATTTTCTTTGTTTTCAGCTCATGGTATTAGAGGAAATCAAACAGATCACATCTGTTTCCAGTGGAGTCCTTTATCCCCTCTGTAAACACAGAATCAACATACATTCCCAGGGGCTTTCAAGTTATGTAGAGTTACTTTTAAAGGAACAAGGATACTCTTGGCCCTTCTGCAGTTATTTTCCTTTTAATTTCACTGGCCCTTTCAGTTTGGATGATTTCCGAGAGTGTGGGACCGCACTTTCACCATGCTGAGGACTGAAGGGCTATGGCTACCTAATCTTAATCATCCACTAGTGCCTCCAGATTTTGGAGCTCAGCACAACCTTCTGACCTTGTAGCAGGGAGTGTAATGAAGGCCCTGGGAAAAAAAGAGAAGAGGATAAAGATTAGCTTAGTTTAGTTGGATTAAATTCTGACCTGCAACCTTTCATTGGCTCTTTCTTAAAAAGAATCCTTATATAATTTATTCAGTCTCATAATTTATTCACATCTCATTTACTTCCCTGATCATTTCACCAACCTCGCCTGGTGTGCTTGACTCACCTGCCTGTGCTCCCAGGGCTGTGTAGGGGAAGACAGTGGCCTGCCATGGGCGCACACAGGACCTTCTTGGTCTCCAGGAGTGTGCCAGAGAAGGAGAGTCTGCTTATACCAACAGCTCAGCAACTCCTGCCTCTGCACACACCTTTCTCTCACAGATAGTACAGGCTGCAGAAATAAGTAGTTTAGTGTTGTGAGTTCTGGAGCCAGTTTATCTCCTCCACTAACTAAATTACTTAATCTTGTCTGCCTCAGTTTCCCCATCTGTAATGGGGATAATGACACTGATAGCCTATTCATAGCATTGTAGTAAAGATTAAAAGAGTGTAGTCAG
The DNA here is from genome assembly GCF_043159975.1 of Macaca nemestrina. NCBI lineage: Eukaryota > Metazoa > Chordata > Mammalia > Primates > Cercopithecidae > Macaca > Macaca nemestrina. The sequence goes on from NC_092143.1 coordinate 76,571,643, forward strand.
TGTATGCTAATGCTTAGCACATAGTAAGCACTCATTACACTTAGCTATCACTTTATTGGTCCTAACATCTCCCAGCTTGATACCCTCACTCTCCTGTTCCATTCCTATTTTCTGGGATCCACATGGAACTGTATCTGTACTTATTATCTCTGAAGTAGGGTTACAGGATCAGCTGTTGTGATTGAACTACCCCTACGCACATGACATAGGTCCAGTGTCACTCCAGAAAGCTTGCTCCATATGAGAATGAAAACGCTTTCTCCGTTGCAACTTTGCTCATTTTGCAATTAACCCGGACCCTTTAATTTCAATGTGCTCAAGAACTCAGATTTCAAACTCATGGCACACTGTAGTCAAATTAGAAATTTGCAAAAACACAACCAAGAGACATTCTTCAGACCAGAAGTTGGAAGATTTCGTAGAAAGGACCTTCGAGGCTTTCTATGACATCTCTACATAAGAAGACAGAAACGGTCAACCCCAGGTCAAAAACAGGATACAAAATCACTCCTCTTCATTCTTTCTTTACCCTTTTCATACCTCTGCCAATAAAAATCAAAATGACAGAAAAGCATGCCAAAATAAAACAATAGGCATACAACTAGAGTCACTAGATTTAGCAAAGAAAACTATTGCATGGGATATACTTCCACTAAAAACTATTTGTTGTTTACCTAAAATTCGGATTTAACTAGGCATCTTATATATTATTTGCAACCCCACCACAGTGTACCTGATAGCCTTTCAATTTTCTCATGGAACTTGCAAAGGAAAAAAGGGCCTGATAAGGAAGAAAACATGAAATGCAACATTAAGTTTATTTTGGAAGAGAATAAGCAGAAAAAGAAAACACAAGCAAAGCCTGGATGGAACAACAGAACTTCAAAGCCTGAGGATAGTGTTTCCAAGCCGGACTGGGCTTAGCCCTGGGGTTTCTCACAGTTAGAGGTTGCATGGTTTGTGTTTCTAGCTCTTTCCTATGGAACACTGCCATGCTAGAGGGACAGGCAGTTGCTCCTGCGTCCAGTCCCCAGGGTCCCACAAATGAATTTCTGAAGAGAGAGAGCTCAACTCACTTTCAAGAACTTCAGCTTTGAAACCAAGGGTAAACTTATGCTAGTGTTAAGGTCAAGATCAAGTCCATTTCTTGTATTTCTGAGAGGAATCAAAGTTCAAGCCCAAACACCTCCACCACAGAAACAGTGGAAAAAAGAAATGGTGCAAGATCTAAATAGCCGCCCTTAGAACACATCAGACAGGTTCTGCTGCCTCCATTCCAGGTCAATAGCATGTAGCAATGACAGTTTCCATCTCTGTCTTCAGCCCCATTCATTTGTCTTTCTCAGTGAGAGATCTGCCAGGGATAGTTGTCTCTAGTAAGTGGGGTTCATTTTTATACATTCAGTTTTCCCCAATAGCCTGAATTTTCTACCATTTTTCATGTACATCATCAAAGCTGGATTCTGTGCGATTCTTGCGAAATAATTGAGGTCTGAGATGAGAAACTAGAGTTTGTTGGCAGGCCTGAAAGCAGATCAAAGCTGAGCTTGGAAAAAACTTTGCTGGGAGGGCTCCATCAGTGGAACAGCCAAGATGAGACCCGCAGCTAAATGTGCCCTGTGTTCCCAAAACATATCCTAAACGTCCACACTAATGTCGTTCATATCATTTTGTATAATCTACAAGTGCTATGGAGAGATAACTTGTCCTACTGAGAGCTAATTGCTCACATGTCTGATCTGCTTTCAAAATTAATTGTGATGTGAGCTGCTGTGTGTACACCACAGGAAAAAGGAAACACGCAGATAAAGAACTAGTTTTCAAAAGTAAAGACAGAAACCTAATAATTCCAAGTAGCAATTTCAGGATTGCTACTTCGGTGGCGGAGCTCTGATTCATCCAGTAAGGATTTTCTTAAGCACCTCTGTGTACCACACTCTATGATTCCTGCGTCATTCACTCAACAAATATTTACTGAGTATCTACTGTGTTATCGTTATCGTTCTAGGCACTAGGGATAGAGTAGTGGTGATCTGTGCAAACACAGTCACTCTCAGTGGTGGGGGTGTGAGATAAAAAACAAATAAACAAGTGAGAAAATTTCAAATCTTGGTGAGTGGTATGAAGAAATTAAAAGAGGTTGCTGTGACTGGTTACATGGGCAGCAAGAGAGAACAATTTAGATAGGGAATTCAGGGAAGGCTTCTCCAAGGAGTGTCATTCCACTGAGAACTGAAAGCTGAAAAGGAGTTGATCATTTGAAAGTATTCCTGGGGAAAAAATAATAAAGGACACAGTGTTATTAGCATATAATCTAATTAGATTCATCAGTACATCTTAGGAAAAAAAGAAGAAAAAGATCATTGAGGGAGAAAATTAGTTAGGGAATACTTCATGAGTCTGGATCCCCCAGCTTGACCTGGCATGGATTTGGGTGAGTGGAGGGAAGGGGGAGAATGGGGCATAACCTCTTTGATTGGTGTACGGGGCCACATAAGGTGGCAGGGAAGACATGATGGCCTAGGTAGCAGGCAGCTAAGTGTGCCATTGACAGAGATGGTAAGAAACGTAGAGTGGGAAGGGACCTTAAGGTACTTAAAGCTCAAATTATAATCCAAGAACCAGCAGCATCAGTGCCACCTGGGAGGTGGTTAGCAGTATAGAATCTTGGGGTCCATTGCAAAGCTGATGATTCCAAATCTTCATTTTCACAATATGCTCAGGTGATTTGCATGCACATTAAACCTCAAGACCCACTGATGTAGTCTAATCTTCTCATTTTAGGGATAGGGTAACAGAATTTAAATGATCCCCATCTTTACCATCCTAGGCTTGTGGAGCTGTGTGTGTGTGTGTGAGAGAGAATATTTTGCTTTTAAATGTGTGTTTGAAATAGTGAACCTGGAGGTCTGTGACACCTGTGGCTAAATATATGTTTCTTACATAGGGCAGCAGCATGTGTTTTTTTAGCTCAAGTAGAAGAGGAAAGTTAAAATTTGGTGGCTTTTTTCAGATCTATGCATCTGTTTAGGAAACAGGCGTGGTGAATTTGGGGCCTTAATTCAGCTTTCCGGGAGATCAAATTTACTCTGCTTTGGGATTACTCTTTGGGGTTAGGCCATTTGTACCTGAGTAATTAAGCCCCTTCCAGTCATATGACCTTAAGCAGGTTACTTAAGTCTCTGCATATGGTTGTATTGCCTATGAGGGTGACTTATAACTCTTTTTCAGGGTAGTTGTGAGGAAGAAATGAGATCATCAGTGGCAGTGACAGCATCAGTTATTTGTGGAGAAGGGACAATCTGGTCCCGCCTCATCTCCACTGTCCCTACAGGGCCCCGCCAAGTGACTAGATGGAAGAAGAAGATGAGTACTGGCTGGGTACATATCACTGTCCCTAAGCCTATTCCATGCAGAAATCATGGAGCTGCCACTGTAGATGTTGCTTGGGGTATAGGCAATGAGGCCTGTAAAGTATTATTTAGATATGAATGGTTGTGTGATGATGATGGTGAAGAGTTACAGAGTGGCCATTCCCTGTTGGGCACTATGCTGGGTACTGGCGATGCAGTCGAGGTCAAGCACTATCTATGAAGTTTGGGTCAGATCTGAAAGATACATAATGGTTCCCCAGAATGCTTTGTAGTTCTGAATGAGTCCCAGCCAAGCGGCAGTGGCTTCCTGGTCTCCACTCTCTCACCTCCGTATCTTCTGAGCCTTACCCTCCGAGAGCAGTTGCATTTTGCAGTAGGCTTAGGTTTCCTTAAATCTCACACCCATGCCATTGGAGTATCCTGTGAGTCCCACCGTTTAGGAATCGGGGGTGGGCCTCTAGTATCCCCACAGTGTTTGGAAATCTCCACCACTGAGTTATTAAACATGTGACTTAATGTGTAAGGGACCAAAGGGTCACACTGTGACATGAAATTTCACATTTGAAGTAGTGCCAACAGTTCTTTTTGCACACACCTTTCGGATGACCCCATGGCAACATCTGTAAGACATTTATATTCTTTAGGGGTGTAAATACAGAGTCATAGCGAAAGTGAAAACTGCCTCTCCCAAATTATCATCACACAGCATATATATATCTAATATATAAAATGAGTAAATCAAAATTGATGGCATGCTTTTATCCAGTGAAACTCTTCTGATCTTATCCCAACCATAAAAGATATGTTAAATGATTAAAATGCTCTAAAGTAGTAAGTAGTATGTGTGTATACACACACACACACGTGTATATTCTCGGAAGGAAAAATGCACACAACATTTTTCACACTAAATTTAGTCCTGAATTTCTATAAAATCTTACAACCTGAGCTGGCTTCTTTACACTAAAGAAGATAAACTTACAATCTGAGCTGGCTTCTTTACACTAAAGAAGATTAAAGTATCAATGCATCGGAAAAACATCACAAATATTTCTTTTCTAGTGAGAAAGATGCCAACATCACTTCTTGACAGGCAAAGCGAAGTGATTACATAGCTCTCTACAGAGGCACAATAATGATATGGTGTATTGGAAAATGATATGCAGAAAAATCAGAGAGAATATTTCAACATATTTCTGAATTTCATTATTTTCCAAAGCCATGGCCCACAAAGATCAGGGCTTGATTGTTGAAAAATTTACAGAGAGAGGGAGAGAGAGAGGTATTTACAGCCCGTTGTGTAAGAGCTTAATATATTCACCTTACAGAGAGGCTGTGTCACAGATTTCCTCCAGATTCCTCCCAATCACTTATAGCTTCTGACTTTTGATGACATTAATATTAATGCAATGATAGAAAGATTATACTTTCTGGAAATTTGATACTAATCAGTGTTACAGCTCCACTTTTTTCAGGGCAGTGAAGGGTTTAAGAAAATGTTTTTTCCATTTACAGAGAGAAATATATATATATGATCAAGACTAAGAATCCACAACCCAAGGGAGGAGAATGAGAAAAGATCATAATTTATAGCAGTTACCTCAAGAGCTTACTCATCAGAACACATATCTGTTTGATGGCTTATTCTAGAAATGTGGGAACTCAGAGAATTTCTGCAGCTTTCATTTTGTAAGCAGTAAAGGAATTGCCCTGCAGCCTGTCACAGCGGAAGGTGAGGTGAGGAATCCCGGCTGGACTGGGGTCGGGGGCCATGCTGCTCACCTCTGAGGAAGTTACAAGACTGCAGGATTTCATCAATGGAGCTGGTGCTCTGATTTTCTGTTCCTGTCTCTACTGGCCCGTGGAGATAACAAAATGTCAGCTAGTATCTGTCTCTAAGCAAGACAGGTTCTAAACCATGTCAAAGCACTGAACCTTTTCCCTGGGTGATCTCTTCACCTCACAGGTGAGGGGGAGACTTGAAATGTCCCAAATAGGACATTTAAATAAATATTTAAAGGATGCAGAAAGTCAAACTAGATAATTTCATTCCTTCTTTGCTTTTTCAACCATGAAAATCTCAAGGGCATATTGCATAACCTGTTGGACCCAATACATATTAATGCACTATTTAAATGATGCATAATGTTGAATAGTTGGTATCAAATGATATGGTTTAAAAAAGTACTAGACGGCTTTTAAGATTCCTTCCTGTTCTCCGAGCCCTCATATTCTCACTTACAGCTGTGGAAACTAGGGATAGGTCCTTTAGGTAATGCTCATTAGCCCACTTTTTCTGCTTCTCTTGTGCAACCAGAAACATTGGCTTATACAAAACATGGTAAAATTACAATGTCCCACAACACACAGAAGCTACTGGTTTGGGTTTGTACTTTGTCCCCAGTTGGAGTAGCGATTCGCATATCTCTTCAGGAGGTGGGACATTTGGAAATCTCAGAGTGCTTCTTGGAATGTTATGACATATCAAACTTAAAATAAACTCACATATGATTTTGATTGAATCTATCACAAACCATCTGACATTCGATTCTTACATAGAAATATAGTACACATCAAACATGCAAGGAATACTTATAGAAGAAAACCTTAAAGCTATAAACCTTTGTCTGATAACATTATTTTTCCTGAAAATTGGAAAAGAACACACTCATTCTATTTGAGCCATGGGACAGCTTGACCTAGTTATGGAAAACCGGTATTTCTCAAAGAATATAATTTTAAAAAACATGGTCTTAGCTATTGAATGGTTAGGTACTAAGAATCTCTGTCTTTGGCCATTATTTTTGTTTGCCACTTAACATATTGACCTTTGCAATCACACTGCAAACACCTACCTGCTTTCTTTCTAGCTTCTTTCAGCAACATGGCTTTTCAGGTTTATTTGGCTCATTAACTACCTTGTTTCTCTAGACAATACCCCAGAGGTATTAGTTGGCATTTTTTTCCCAGCTGAATGTCATTTGGTTTTTCCTAGTGCATTTTCTTCATCCTAGGAAAACAAACCCTTTGCTATCATTTCTCTATCCCTACGGTGTCTATGACACCTTCTTCGTTTTGTCTCACCATTTGTTAGGGTACTGTTTACTCCCTTCTCCTGATCATTAGTGAACCTGCAGAAGCTCAGGATCACAGGGGGAATTAATCTTCTAGTTATCTGTATTCAAGATCTCATTATCCACAGAGGGACAAGTACCTAGGGGCCTGTATTGTTTCAAGGCAGAGAAAGAGGTTAACCCACTTTGAGTCTATTTTTTGAAGAAATATTTTATGAAACATTTCTCTACCTAAGCCAGGTGATATGCTTACATGTAGTTCAAACACTTCTATTGTATTTCTGTCTTCAGCATTTTATTATTAGTGTTCATTCAATAGATTATCTAACTTTTTCAACACAGTATCTCTGTGTGAGGCTGATCATGACGGACGAGTTGTTTGCAAAACTCTCTAGGAGGCTTTGGACGCTGTTCTTCCTGAAGCCCTCACTCTTGGTAGGATTCTCAGGCAGAATGGTTATCAACCCTGTGCCTCTGGAGGAAGCACTTCTTCCCATGTGAGACCCTGTTCTTCATCTACACAGCCTCTCTGGATGTTTCTTTTCTTCTTCTAGCAGGCCAAGGAACTCTGCTAGCTTTCTACTTGTGATAGACCCCCTCCATGCACTCTCCCCTGTGGGCATTTTCCTGGCTAGGCTACCATTTTTCTCATATCCTCCAACTAAATGCAGCAACATTTTTTAGAGTTTTGCTGTCAATCTCATGAGCCAGTAGCCTGCATAATGTAAATAATACACCTGAGGAATTACAGGGATTACAAGATCTTACAAACTGATGAGGTTGTAAATAGAAGTTGCATTGGCTTTATTGCAGTTAACTTTATTTCTGAGAGTGTGGCTCGCCAATTCTTCCCTCGTGTCCTACAATTAGCAAAGACTACATAGATCTTTGTCATAGATCTTCCCAGTACTATGTGCTTGAAGAGCTGGACAAAACCTTAGTTGCATGCTAGTCTAAAAAAATGTAGGTGATTTGTATCTCAGAGACATTCTAGGTTGAAAAGATGGCCATGGCCCCTAGAACCTAGAATTCCACCATTTCTCATTCTCATTCACTAACTACTGCCACTGCTTCACAACTCTTCACCTATTTTAAGATTTCAGGTAAATTCTTCCTTTATTCAGCTAGAAAGTAAGCTCAACAAGAGCAGCTACATCATCTCGTTCCCTGCTGCATCCTTAACACCAAAGAAAGTGACTGGCCAGTTATCTATTGCACTCCTTCCATGTACTGGACAGTGAATAGATTGGTGGGCAAAAGGGAGTATCCAAAAATACATTAAAATTATTAGACAGCATCCTGTTAATCAAGGAGCCTATATAAGCAAGAAGAACTAGAAGGAGGTTCTCTAACTGTTGAATAAATACAGAAAAATGCCTTATTTCCAAATAGAAAACCAATATTGTAAACATGTCAATTATTCCTTTTGTTTAATGCAATTCCAATCAATATCTGATTGGATTTGTCTTTTTAACTTATCAACATTATTCTAGGGATCTACTCAAGAGACATGTAAACAAATTTTCACATAAATATTCAATGTTATGAATATTGTAAGTGAATATTCATAACAGCATTATTCATGGTAGCTTAAAAAGTAGAACCAACTCAAATACCCATCAACTAGTGAATGAATCATCAAATGTGACATATCCATGCAATGGAATGTTACTCAACAATAAAAAGAAATGGATTATGATTACTTGCCACAACATGGATGATTTCAAAAGCATTATGCTCAGTGAAATAAACCAGTCACAAAAAACTACATATTGGAATGTATCAATCCGTTTGTAGTAAAAGTCTAGAAAAGGCAAATCTAGAGAGACAGAACTAGATTAGTACTTGCCCGGGGGTTGGGATGGGATTGAGGAGTGACTGCAAGTGTGCACAAAGGGTTCTTCTCCATTTTTTTTTTTTTTTTTTGGTGGGAGGAGTGATGAAAATGTTCTAAAATGAAACCATGATGATGGTTACACAAGTCTTTAAATATACCAAAGTCCATTGAATTGTATACTTCAAACTGATGAATTTTATGCTATGTAAATCATGTCTCAACAAAGTAAAATAGAATATTTTAAAGTTTATGTGTAAGAATAGAGAGGTATGAGGAGCCAAGGTACTTTTAGAGAAAAAAAAAAGTAGTGATGGGATACTAATTATTACCTTTGGGAAAAGTCTTAGAAGGAGAATTTCTGGATTAAAGGTGTACACAAAATGAATAATAACAGTAATTGAATAAAATAACAATCCATGAGTCCACATTGATAGAGTTAGGGTAGGTTCCTGGCCAACAGATAAAACGGATTCTCCGTAACCAGCAGAGGTGCTCAAAGTTAAAACAGAACCAGGCAGCCATGGCTGGATGAGCGGGTGGTGTCATATAGTCAGTGTTCTCAGAAAAGTGTTGCAAAAGTGTTGCAGGACCTCCCTTTGTATGATCAAGCCAAACCAGTTTCTGGTGGTGCCTAGAAAAACTGTGGCCAGAAACAGCCTCTCCCCACCACCCAGCCAAAGAACTGACAGAGACTTCTAGTTTGGGGCTTGGAAGCCACCCAATCCGATTTGAACAAGTTTAAATCCTTCATTTGCATAAGTGGACCTGATTGAGAATTGGGGTGAGAAACATTCCCTGTTTAAGCCAGACTTTCCCTTTGTTCTTAGGAGAGCACATTTTCACTTATATTGAAAGCTGTGCCTCCCCAGTGTGCAGATGTTTTTTAAGAAAATACAACTGTCTGTCTTCCACAGTCTTTTTTTTTCCCAGTAATAATGAACAAACCAATCTAGACAAAAAAACTCACAGCTTAAACAAATAACCCAAAATGAATCAGTTTAAAAACAAAATAAGACTATAAAATGTTTAGAACATGGGAAAAAAATCTGTGGGACATGGGGTTTGATGAGGAGTTCTTTAACATGACACCAAAAGCACAATCCATAAATGAAAAAAATAATCGTTAAGTTGAGCCTTATCAAAATTTAAAATATTTGCCTTGCAGGAGACTCTGTTAAAAGAATCAAAAGATAAGTTATAGACAGTGAGAAAATATTTGTAAACCACATATCTGACTCTTATTTAGAATATACAAAGAGATGTTAAAACTCAACAGTAAAAGAAAAAAAATCTGATAGGAAAATGTGCCATAAAATGAACATTTTATCAAAGAGGGTTTATGGATGACACATAAGTCTATAAAAAGATGTTCAACATCACTAGCCATTAGGAAAATGCAAATTAAGATGTTGACAAGCTATTTCTATACTCCCATTAGAACAGCAAAAGAGAAAACTGAGGTTCATGGAAGTTAAATAATTTACCCAAGGTCACAGCTAACAAATTGGTAGAGTCAGAATTTGAACGTAAGCAGCCAAACTCTAGAGAACACACTGTTAACAACTGAAGTATATTCCCTGTTTCCTATAAAAATAATTAGACATGCAAAAATTTACATACATTGATGTCCATCATTACTTTCTTAAAAATGGTGAAAACTAGAAACACTTCAATTTTGAAAAGTAGAGAATTGGTTAGATCATATATAAGCGATCCATCTCTATCCATCTGTTGTATGAAAAAATCTGCATCCATTAAAAACAATGCTGTAGAGTTAAGGTCAGCAAACTTTTTCTGCAAAACAGACAGTAACTGTTTTAGGCTTTGCCCACCCTACGGTCTCTATCAGAATATTCAACTCTGACACTGTAGTGCAAAAGCAGCCATGGACAATGTGTAAGAATGAGTGATGTGTGGGTGTGTTTCAATACGTTTATTTGCAAAAACAGGCAATGGGATGGCTTTGCCTTTTAGGTCATAGTTTTCTGATCTCTTCTGTAGAGTAACTGCGTATAATGTTGACATGAAATGTTCATGATTTACTAAGGGAAAAAGAACATTAGAATTAAAAAAATGTATAACTCAAATGTAAATGATTTTGGAAATTGGAAACTGATAGGTGTGTGCAACAGATACTGCTGTTTGGCTACCTAAAAGTTGCTGCTAAACCTTTCCTTGTCTTCTACTCTAGAGGCTGGGAAGCCAGATATCCACATTATCCCGCATGACATCACTGAGCTCTGTGGCCCAGTTCTGACTGCATGTTGGAAGCAGAAGTCTGCAAGGGATGGCTTCTGAGAAAGCTTTTATTTATTTAAATTTAAATAAAAGGATACCTTCTAGCCTGGGAATAAATTCCAGCTTGCTTAGAATAATACAGCATAGAAAAGAACCTCAGTTCCTGATGCATCCCTGAGCCAGTGTCTCAATCCTGCCCTACCGATTTCCAATTCCTTATTATGTGAGAAGCAACCCTCCCTTCTTTGATTAGGTCATTATTGGTAGGTTTTTTGTTGGTAACTTGCGTCCAAAGGCATTCCTTAACTCAAACAAAATAGAAGGGAAATTCCACATTCACAGTGTTGCCTCAGACGAGCTCTGGCTTCTCAGAACTTCAGTTTTCTATTTGCTGGAGCTCAGAATCAAAGAGACAGTAAAGAAACCCATTTAAAAATTGCATGGCACGTATTTCTTGTGTGATGGGACTTCATGGATAATATTTTTATTTTTATTTATTTATTTATTTTTTCTTTTGAGACAGAGTCTTGCTCTGTCTCCCAGGCTGGAGTGCAGTGGCGCAGTCTCGGCTCACTGCAAGCTCTGCCTTCCACGTTCATGGCATTCTACTGCCTCAGCCTCCCGGGTAGCTGGGACTACAGGCGCCGGCCACCACGCCCCACTAATATTTGTATTTTTAGTAGAGACAGGGTTTCACCATGTTAGCCAGGATGGTCTCTATCTCCTGACCTCATGATCTGCCTGTCTCGGCCTCCCAAAGTGCTGGGATTAAAGGCATGAGCCACCGTGCCCGGCCCATGGGTAATATTTTTAAAATTTCTTTTCTTTGTGTATTTTTCTTTTATTGTCAAACATTATTAAAGAGACCATAGATACGTTTTGTAATTATAATAAAAAAGAAAATATTACTAAGAACAGTGAGAACTCTTAAGCTAACCACAAGATAATAAATATATAACTACAAAATATAAAATACCAAAGCCATTTACAAATAAAGAAATGGAGCCACATGAAACTTTGCAGTTTAGCCAAAGTCATTTAAGGATTCTGAAGCTGGAGAGGAAGCAAGGCTTACTTACCCCGTGGCTAGAACTTACTTTTGAAAACTCCATTTTTGTCCATTCCCTCTTATCACTACTTGCTTGCAAGTTAGGAAACAGATTAGAACAAAAGCATTATTTGTCGTCAGTGGTCAATGTTCATTGCTTACCAGAGGCTCGGGATTAGAAGATTCTCAGAACCAGTTAGCTCCTGATACAATCAGGCCTTGATATGGTTTGGATTTGTGTCCCCAACCCAAATCTCACGTCGAATTGGAGGAGGGGCTTGGTGGGAGGTGATTGGATCATGGGGGCGGATTTCCCTCTTGCTGTTCTCATGATAGTGACTGAGTTCTCAAAGATCTTATGGCTTAAAAGTTGTGTGGCCCTTCCCTGTTCACTCTTTCTCCCTCTCTCCTGCTGCCATGTGAAGAAGGTGCCTGCTTTCGCTTCGCTTTCTGCCATGATTGTAAGTTTCCTAAGGCCTCCCAGTCACGCTTCCTGTCAAGCCTGCAGAGCTGTGAGTCAATTAAATCTCTTTTCTATATAAATAACCCAGTCTCAGGTAGTTCTTTATAGTAGTGTAAGAACGGACTAATACAGGCCTGAAAAAGTTACCATCTAAAAGCCACTTGAATTATTTCTGGGAATAGACTGAGGTACTTTCTGTTCTAAAATTCTTGACTTTTGTTACCCAGCCGAACGAGGGCCTGCTTGCCCAGTGCAGTAAGGCCAAACATGCACACTGAGTTTATGCAGTGGGAGAAAAGAGGGTGTTTTATTTGCAGAGTGCCAAGGAAGGAGAATACAGCAGCAGCTCACACTGAAGACTGAAACTCCCCAGTGGCTTGCAGGTAAGGCTTTTTAACAGAAGGGGTAAATTTCAGGAAAACAGAAGTTATAGGCAAAATCATAAATGAATATATGGAGGTTATACATTGGTTTGGCCTAAAAAGGCAGAATATCTTGAAGTGGGGGCTTACAGGTCATACACAGATTCAAAGATTTTCTGATTTGCAATTGGTTAAAGAAGGGAAGCTTTGTCGTAAAGACTTGGAATCAGCAGAAAAGAATATGAGATCAGGCTCGTGGTTGTGACTTCCTCCACGCCCCTCAGAAAGAAACTTCAAACAACGCATGGCAGTCAGAGTTCAGTCCTTAGCACCCCCTCATCTGAGGTCTCTGTGCCAGTGGGTCCATTTGGTGGGAGTCTGCATTTCTGAAAAACAACTCAGGGACATACATTACGACCTTATCTTTACTTTCTACAGGGAACCAATATCTCATGATTCTAGCTTCCTTGGCTATCATTTTAAGCTACTGTTACCTTCTTGCTTATCAAGTTGCTCATTTACTTCTCAGGAATATCTAGGTGCCTGGACTTTCCCTTGAAGGAACTCAAGATTTTCCTTTGAAAGCAGGGGTCCCTGCTTCATCTCAGTTTCATGATAAAAGAATCGAAGATAACAAATATACACCACGAATATAACCTCAGTACCAAGCTTAGCATGAAGTGGGGATTCAAAAATAATAATTAACAGTGTCATCTACTAAAACAAAAGTTTTCGAAACAATTATGGATTCATCCATAATTCCAGTATATCTTTTTTTTTTTTAAAAAAGTATTTTATAGTCCTGTTCTATGGAGTTCTTTTCATAGCTTAGTTTTCTTCAAATCATTATTATTTCTCCTTCCTGTTTTCTTCAGTTTCAGTGCCAGTTAAAAGAAGTTGTACTCTAGCTAGTTTTATTTTTTAAGTAGATGCAGAGCTGAATTTTTGCCTCAGGATATATTTTCCAAATTCTTCTCCACCTCCTCAGTTTCCATCTCTTGTTAAAAGCACCTCCATCAACCCTCACTTAGACACTGCCTACTTGGGGGTTTGTCTTACCTTTGCATTGATTGCATGATTCCTGAGGACAAGGATTCTGAGCTCTCTCAGAGGGCAAAGTACCTTGAGTTTGTTGCTTGTCTTAGGCAACATTTTAAAGTAGGAGAATATAGAGCTTTCCTCTAAGGTCTGCAGCCTTCCAGGTTTTACCCCATAATTCTAAAACAAGAATAGTAAAAAGCCCACCTCTCATCCACTTGGGTCTGGTGTCATCTAGGTAATTGGATCAATTAATGACATTAAGAGGAATCTTCTGGAAGCTGCTCCTAGAAGACTTGCCAAGCTCTCCCACAGACAATGGCCTCTGCCTTCTCTCTCTGTTTTCTAACCCCCAAGTGACTCAAGGGATCTGAATTTCAGAGTGAGTAGCGGTGGGGTCAGGCTGGTGGGGAACCTATTTGAAATGTTTACACAAGCTTCCTGCCCAATGGGTCAAAATAGCCATTTGAATTTTTTGGCAAAAAAAATTTCTGTATGCCTAAAAGATGCCAGATGGAGAAGGAAGTGGTGTGTTTAGTCACAGGAGGGATACTGCATGGATAATAGGTTCTCTACACGCTTTTTGTCAACGTCAACATCAGCTTGTCAGTTTGTTAGGACAATCTTACATAAGAATAATTCTCAGCATTCATCAACTGCTGAGACCTTCCCAAACCTAATTTTATTCTCAAGACAAACCTGTCAATGAGGTTTTATTAATTGTTTCCATCATACACATGGAGAAATTGAGGCAGAAGTTTAGAGAGAAAAACATGGTCAGAGCGGTAAGGGAATTAGCCCAGGGGACAGTCTCTATAGTTCTTCGCTCTGAATTTGTTACAGAAATACTATTTATAAATCATTTGAAATGGTGATAGCACCGAGCCCACCAATTCAATCCAGAAACAGCCTCTATGTTGCAACTCCGTTTATTTTTCACTGGCCAGAGGTAGTGCTGAGGTAGCAATTGTAAAGGTGAGAAGTCACAACTTCTATTACGGATCTCTAGGGATACCTACTGAAGACTTGCCTGAGAGCTTATCCTCCCACCATTGTTGAGAAGTGCTCTCTCCTTCCTGGCTGTGAGCCACTTCCCAGAGGAGTTCCTGCTTCTCTGTTTAGAAATCACAGAGTGGGCGTGGGCGTGCCATGTTTCTTGAGTTGCCTAAGACCCGAAAGGTTATTTTTAAAAATGTAAATATACACCCAAACTCATTGAAATAATGGTAATGGGAAGATCGGGCTGAAGACCGTGATTGAGAAATGCACGTTACCATGGTAATAACAGGGTGGGCAAGGCTAACTCTGGCCCTTACACATTTATTTTAAACCAGTAGTTTTCAAATGGTAGCGTGCATCGGCATACCCTGGAGGGCTTGTTAAGATACAAGTTACCAGACCCACCCCCAGACTTTCTAATTTAGTAGATCTGGAGTGGGCCTTATAATTTGCATTTCTAACCAGTTCCCAGGTCTAGCCCTAGGGCCAAATCCATGTTTTCACCTGTTTTTGTAAGGTCTGCAAGTTAATAATAGTTTTTACAGATGAACCTTTGCAAATTATTCCATGATAGGCAACACTAACTTTGAACCCCAATTAAGCAAAATTCTGTCCCCTCTCACAATTACCTTCTTTTCATTAGTAGACTTGCATTACACAAAAATTGTACCCAGTATTATAGTTTGAATTTCATCAATGAAAACTTATTGGAATTTCGTTTGTCTCCCTTGTTATATAATAAATACCCAGATAAGATGCTCAGTTTTGTTTTTTGGCTCACAAAGCCTAAAGTATTCATTCTCTAGACCTTTAAAGAAAAAAATTGCAGACCCCTGGCCTAGCTGATGCTGCTGATCTGGGGATGACTTTGAGAAGCACGTAAACCATTTGCTAAGCTATGTGTAGTAAACCCTCCTTCCACTGATTTAATACAATTCCATGGGCCCAACTGTCCTGGATTATCACACAATGCGGAGAGAGAGGCACCACCCCTCAACCTACATTCTTCCCCTCCAGGGAGCCAAGCTGCGGAGTCTAAAAACATGAGGAGGTGCCTCAGTGTAGAGAAAGGAGATTCCCAAAACTCTAGTGGGCACGGTTGTAAGGGAAGTAACATTTGTTCTGGGTGTTGTCCCACCTCTCATTCTAAGCTGTTCCCATCCCAGATGCTGGGGACTCTGGGGATTCTCTGACTCTGCAATGTCCCCAACTCCTGCTCTGCAGACAGACCTGCCCCATTGCATCTGCAGCTAGCTCTGCAATCATGCCCCAAGTAAATGCTGGGTAAGTAATCTGACTATAATCTTTAGAATTTATAAGTCTGTGATTTATATCAAATATTCGTGGTGTATATGACAGCTTCCTTTGTCATATGATATAGAAATGTCTGTTACAGTATTATATAGAAATTAGTGCACTGAAAAAAAAAAGGTTACTTTTCTAAAAACCTTGACTATTTTTGTCCCCACTCTTTAATTCTGCTGTCATTAGGAGATTCTCAATATTAAAAAGTGCTCAAAACAAGGTATTCTGTTGTAGCTTGTCTTGAAGAAGTACCACCTGTCTTCTGCCTACTAATGAAAACTGGACTTTTCTGAGGAAAGCTCTGTCATCTGGAATCTTCTGACCAGTGGATGAGCCAGCTCAGGGCCTCTTCTCTGCATCTTCTTTGGGCTCGGATTGTGGGAAGCCCTGGGGAAAGCAGAATGATCTAACAACAGGATAAAGATTGCTTTTGTTATCATGTCCCATGGCTAAAAATTACCCACTGCTTTTCCTTCTGAAACTGGGACCCTCAACTTGGAATCTCTGGTTATTAATAAAGTCCTGAGAGAGAGCAATAGAGTGTTGGTTAGGACCTCAAGCATCAGCAGACCTAAATCTGAGTTGTCACTTTATCGCTAACCGTGAGAGCTTGGGCACAATGCTTGCCATCTCTTCACACCATCCGCTCACATGTGCAATGGTGTAAAAATCACAACTACTCAGAGGTAGTTGTAAGGATGAAAATAGATGATGTGCAAAGTCCATAGAACAGTATGTGGCATGCAGCTTAGTGAGGGCTCCACAAATTGTAGGTTTGGTATTATTTTGCATAAGCACTCTATTAAGCAGAATAAGCAGAAGCTGACCGTGAATATATCTGAGCTACCCACTAGATTTATTCATCCATTGTCTTATTCATTTATTCATTTGATAAATACTTTTGAACACCTATTGTAAGCCAAGCACCTTCTGGGATTTGGGAATACAGTGTGACCAAGCCAGGTGAGATCCCAGCCTTCTCAGAGCTCATTTTGGTAAACTCTGAACTCCTAGAGAGGGAGATCCCATCCCTGTATCTCATGTAGAGCCTAGCACAGCAGTTAACCCAGAAGAGATCCTTTCAAAATGCTGTTAAAGAGTGACTGGGTAAGTGACATGCCTAAAAAGTAGGAGAAAAGTCAGGTGTGGTTGCTTCCCCTCTGCTGTTACTGGGACTCAGCTACCGTTAGGAGTAGCCCCTCTGATACACGCAGCTGGACCAAGACCAGAGCTGACCATCGTGACTTCTGTGCTAGGAACTCCTTCCCAGCAAGCACAGAAGGAGAGTGCTGGGTCCTGGATAGATGCCGGTCACCCCAAAAATGGTCTTCATCTTAATTGCAGTATGTAATTCTGCACTAGGTTCCAAGTGGCAGCCACACTGAGGTTGTTTTCTCACATAACTCAATGTTCTTTTCATTGCCATGGTATACGAGCAAACTGTTCAGCTGTGAGTGAGTTCAGGGGAAGGAAATATAAGATTAGGCTGCCATGCATACTGAAAGGCAGAAAAGCTTCCATATTATGGAGCAATAAATTAAGGAATAATCACAAAAATGTTACAGATAATTCACACCAAGCACCTACTTACAGTTACTTTATTATTTTAGATTATATTCATGATTATTATTTAATGTGTTTTTAATATGAACGTACAGCTTTATGTAATACTTTTGTAACTGAGAAGGAATTAGAGGTCCAAGTGCTCTGAAATACTTTCTTTTTTTCAATTACCCAACATTTAGAAGACTCCTGTTTTACAGCTGATGCCAATTATTCACATAGACATACACTTTTTATCTCTTTATTGCATGTAGGGGTAACTAAAATCTATCAGATTTAAATTTTAGGTTTTATGGCAAAAGTCATATTTCTATTTCTGCATGAGTCTAACTAATGCTCATGGATCCACAGTCCCTACCAGAGGAATTCCTCAGTAGTCAGTCAACAAATATTCCTTGGGAAGTCGCCTTGTACAAGGTATGAGAATGGAACCTTGGAGCTAGGTACACAAAAGATCACAGAGCTTTGTCCTTGATCTCTAGACACTTTTAGTTTTGTTTGGAAAATAAGACATATAGGCATGGGATGACAATTAAAAATATAAGGCAATAAATGTTGAATGTCAAATGATAGCATCAGAAACAGTTGCTGTAGAAGTCCACAGGCAACAGCAGTCTGGGGTCACATTTGGTTGTGGAAGCCTTGCCCACTGAATGTTGTTTGTTTCACTAAAGATTGCCTGATCAAATGGAAGAACGGTGGGGTAAGTCATATGCCCTTGCTACTTGAGTGTGATTTGAGAGCCAGTGACTGCAGCAACACTTGGGAGCCTGTTAGATCTGCAGAATCTCAAGCACGACCCAGGACTGACTGAGTCAGAATCCGCATTTCAACAAGATCCCCAGTGATTCTGCATTAAGGTCTCAGAAGCACTGGCCTGTCCTGCAGATTTGTAAGTTACTTGTCTTTTTTGAAACAACGTCTCTCTCAGTCACCCAGGCCTGAGTGCAGTGGCGTGATCATAGCTCACCGCAGCCTGAAACTCCTGGGCTCAAGCAATCCTCCTGCCTCAGCCTCCAGAGTCACTGGGATTACAGGCATGAGCCACTATGCCCAGTCACTTTTCCGTTTGATGGAAAGTTGGACTTATACTTGCTAATCTCATTCTCACTCCAATAAAAAATTAGCAATTAAAGGAAACCATTCATTCAATAAACCTTTGTGTGCCTTCTTGTGCTAGAAACTTTGTTCCAGTCACATGCTAAATATATACAAGTACCCAAAGAGAGTTTTGGATATTCAGTAGTTCTAGTGACTTCATACTGAAGGCTCTGAGTCCTAAGGGTCCAACAGATTTGTAATACTCAGGAGTGTCTCCTTCATCAAGTAGCAAACCTGAGTCATCCCCAGAAGTGGGGTAAATTTGTTAGAAACTCCTATGGGCCAGAAACAGTGACTCACGCTTGTAATCCCAGTACTTTGGGAGGCCGAAGCAGGTGGATCACCTGAGGTTAGGAGTTTGAGACCAGCCTGGCAGACATCTGGTCTCTACTAAAAATACAAAAAAACAAAAACCAACCAACAAACAAAAAATAGCTGGGCGTGGTAGCTGGTGCCTGTAATCCTAGCTACTTGGGAGGCTGAGGCAGGAGAATCACTTGAACCCTGGAGGCAGAGGTTGCAGTGAGCTGAGACTTCTCCATTGCACTCCAGCCCGGGCAACAAGAGTGAACCTCCATCACAAACAAACAAACAAACAAAAGATGTCCTGTGGACACAGAGTGATGCCCAGGGAAGGTGGAACTCTGTCCTGTAACAATGTTAGTTTTTCATTTGTTGTCCTCCTGTGCTAAAGTCTGTCTATTCAGCAATCTATTTGACGTTTCAACCTCTGTGTCTAACAGGCTTCTTAATAATAAACATTCAGAAGTGTTAACTTTCTCCCACAAATCTGTTTTCCCCCAATCTTCTTCTTCTTCATAAATGACACTACCATCTGCCATGTTAATAAGCCAAGACTTAAAACTCATTCTGAAGTCTTCAGCTGTCCTACCCACTACATGTAATCCAGGAGCACTCCCTGTCCATTTCACCTTCAGACTAGGATGCTGGCTATGTCCCCGTTGGGTTGTCTCCATGGGCACTATCGGCTATCTTGCCTGGGGGACTGTGCTAGCCACCTATGGGGTCTTCCTACCTCCACCCTTGCTCGTGTCCAAGCTTATCTCCATACAGCAGCCAGAAAGGTCTTAGACAAATGTCAGTCTCTCCATGTCGTTCCTCTGCTTGAAACTTTAATGATTTCTTATTTATCTTCAAATAAACCTGAAATGATCAGGCTCTGTTTGATTTGTCCTGTTGTTTCTTCCTCTTCCCCTGTTGCCCACCGTCCTCCACCAAACTGACTTTTTGATTATTCTTTCAACATCCTCGTCTCTTTTCTGCCTCAGAATCTTTGCATCTATTCCTTAGAATGGTCTAGAACTGTCTAGAATGGTCTGCCTGACTCTTCACATGGTTGCCTTTTGATCTTTCAGAGCTCAGAGTAATTGTGATGACTTAGAGAGGCCTTCCCTGAAGTTCAACTAGCAGGCAACCCCAGCATTCTGATGTACTCCATGGTTCTGATGACCACCGCCAATCACATGAAGGGCTGAGACTTCATCTTTCTTATTCATCTCTATTTGCCCAGCACATGGTGTGCTCCATACAAATATGTGACTGAATGGAAGTATAGTTCTAGATTTGTGTGGCTTGATAATTTTTTCCCTTTTTCAGTGTAAATCTGAAATATTTTTAAATTCAATTAACCAACTTTTAGAAGAATTCTGCTATGCAGTTAACAGAGATTATTAACACAGGCATACACATTCTACCTCTATACTTCATACAGGTAAAACAAGGAGCCAGATGGAATTTGAATGTAGGTGCCCCTAGCCAGCTGATCATATGGAGGACAGAGCTCATGCCCAACACCCAGCAGTCTCTGCAGTGTAGTCAAACTTGCCTCCAGGATCCACTCAGACAGCACTGTAGCCACTTGAGTAGAGAGGAGTCTCCTGAATGGGCCTCTCTGGTTGTAGTGGAGGTAAGAGAGCCATCTGAGTCCCTACACCCTGACAGGAAGTACAGGTGAATCCTTACTTAAACGTAGAGAAGATCACTCCACTTTCCTTAAGTGGTTTAGATTGTTGGTTCCTTTTGAGCTCTAAGGAATTGGGTAACTTTTTAAAAAACTATAAACTACCTGTTTCCATGTCCAACACAATACTGAAGAGTCTCATAGTTGGTGAGTATAAGTGTGGCTGGTAGAATAATTCCAGTAACATCTGCATCCTAATCCCCACCCCCGTCCCAATCTGCGAATAGGATCCCTTGCAAGGCAGACATGGGAGATCGGGAGGTGATCCTGGATTCTCTGGTGGTCCCAGTGTCATCACAAGGACTCAATGTCATCACAAGGGTCTCTAAAGAAGTCAGAGAAGGAGAAGTAATGACAAAAGCAGAGTGTCAGAGTCAGATTGAGGCTTGAAGATGTTACACTGCTGGTTTTAAAGACGGAAGGAAGTCATGAGCCAAGGAAAGCTACAGTTTTCCTTGATGACCCTCCCACCTTAGCCTCCTGAGTAGCTGGGACTACAGGTCCCAGCTCACTTGAGCCTGGGATATTGAGGCTGCAGTGAGCCATGACTATACCACTGAACTCTAGCCTGGGAAACAGAGTGAGGCTCATAAAATGAAAAAAAAAAAAAAATGACCATTTTATGTGGTTTTTTAGAAGACAATGAAGAATCCCTCTATGGGACTTGATTCCTGTTTTCTTCCTGGAAAATGGTGTGGAGTGATAGATGGATGGTTTATTGCAGTTAGAAAAAACTGCTCCTGCTTTCCTACCATATTGCGAGCATGGCTGTGGAAAGGGGAATTCTCAGCAAGCATCAGAGCTCAGTGCTTATGATACAATGAGAGACATAGTTGACATTTAAATATTTTTCATTTTTCATTTTAAACCACCCTGTAAGCATTCACTAATTAAGCCTCATCAGGCACTGATGTGAAAGAATTACCTTCAATGTTCTGCAGATGAAAATAGTTCATGCCATACTTCAGAAAGTTCATCTGATGTTGGAAAGGAGGAAATGTGTCTCTTGCCATACCTACTGCAGTATATTAAAGCAGTGGTTCTCAAGAAGGACATGGTGCTATCAAAAGGCACCTATGTAACCATACATACAAATACGTCAAGTGGATACTGCTTCTCGCTGTCCGTGCAGCATCATCAGCGTGCACACTTGATCCACATGCTGTGTGCCACACATGTGCATGCCCTATACTCCTGTTACACCCTCCTCTCTCCCCTTCAGAAGCTCCTACTCTAGGCCAAGCCCCATCATTTCTCCCCTGGGCCAAGGCAGTGAACCCCTGATAGATCTGCCTTCTCCCTTGCCCCCCACAGTTTCTCTTAGCAGCAGCCAGAGTGATCTTGTAAAAGCTTAAATCAGATCAATGCCCCTCCTCTGCTTCAATCCCATCATGATTTTTCTTTTCTCTTACAGTAAAGTTTCTTCTTCTTACCTTGACTTCTGTTATGAATTAATCATTTATGTCCCTCTAGAATTCCTAAGTTGAAACCTAACCCCCAATGTGAAGGTATTAGGAGATGGATGGGGCCTTTGGGGGTTGATCAGGTCGTGAGAGTGGAGCCCTCATGAATGGGATTAGTGCCCTCATAAATGGAGTCCAGAGATCTCCCATGCTTCTCTTTCTGCCATGTGAGAATACAACAAGAAGATGGCAGTCTGCAACCCGGAAGAGAGCCCTCAATGGTATCTGACCATGCTGGGACCCGATCTTAGACTCCAGCCTCCAACACTGTGAGAAACAAATGTTTGTTGCTTAAAAGCCACTTAGTCTATAGTACTTTGTTATAGTATCCCCAAAGGACTACAACAGCTTCAAAGCCCTGCAGTGTCGGTCCGCACCAGCCTTCTGAATGCTGATCCTGGCTGATTACGTTCAGCCACACTGACCTCTTCCTCTTTTCTGAATGCCCCAGGCCTATACTCACCTCCAGACCTTTGCACTTGATACTCCTCTGATCTTCCCATGACAGCTCCTTCACTTCTCAGCTTAGACATCAGCTCCACAGAGAGGCCTGTCCTAACAATCCCATCTACAGGAACTGGGTATCTAGTGTAAGTACCATTGTGACTAATAAAATGAAAATTATTTGAAAATGCTGCCAAAGTCATAATTGGTTTCAGTCATTTGGAATGTTTTTTCCAATTAACAGTGGTCTATGAAAGTGTTTAATGTGAAAATTTGGTCCTGATACTTGGAAGTTTGTGAAAAGGATGAATTCCATCATGAAAGGAAAATAACTATTACATGGGGGCACTATATTTTTAAAAATGCTACACGATACAAAATGATGACACTAGTGTATGCTGAGATAGTTGTTCATCATACATTTCTGGAACATTTCCCAAAACTACATACTGACTTTAATGCGGTGATGACGTAAACACCTAGTTTGGAGTCAGGCGTTGATTAACGGTAGTTCCTTACTCCTTGAATATGAGAGAATTTGTTTTCGTAAGCTCAAAGTCACAGGAGACTGTGCATTTGTTTATCAAGACTTAAGAAAGTGTCATGGCAACACAAATAGGACCTATAAAAAAGAGAAAATTTACTATCAGTCCCACTGCAGGCAATTTAACTGTCAGTCAACTTGTGAGACAAAATGCATCATTCTCTAAAATTTCCATTTGGGGAGCAAATGAGTTTATATGTTATGTCAATAGAATGTGAGACTGAAGTCTTATAAACTGCAAAAAGACTTGATGGTGTCTGACAAAAAAAATGAAAAAGCTGTAGAAAAATAAAATGATTTGAAAAATCCAAAATTTAGGAGAAATATATACTGCAGAATGGGAAAGTGATGTGGATAACCTCATGGTCTTTCTAAGGCAGTGTGTCCCTGTGATCCAGTGGTACTATTGTGTGTGAAGCACTTCAGTGCATTAGTGAGCAGGACCTGGAGTGGGTGGAACTTCTCTGCAAACCTGCAGGAAGAATTGGGGGAAAGAATTTGAAGGGCGGCACAGGAAGTATAAGAGGTGGGAATGGGCCGGGCGCGGTGGCTCAAGCCTGTAATCCCAGCACTTTGGGAGGCCGAGATAGGCGGATCACGAGGTCAGGAGATGGAGATCATCCTGGCTAACACGGTGAAACCCCGTCTCTACTAAAAAATACGAAAAACTAGCCGGGCGAGGTGGCGGCGCCTGTAGTCCCAGCTACTCGGGAGGCTGAGGCAGGAGAATGGCGTGAACCCGGGAGGCGGAGCTTGCAGTGAGCCGAGATCCGGCCACTGCACTCCAGCCTGGGCGGCAGAGCGAGACTCCGTCTCAAAAAAAAGAGGTGGGAATGAGGAGAAGAAGCTGGGTAATGCATGGGTAAGGGGTCAGTGAGAAACCTCCTTGATAGGAGAGGGTGGAGAAAGGGTGGACAAAGGATATTTAAGGACAGGAATAAATATTGTGGGATACTAAGTTGTTGGAAATACACTGAATATGTGACCTTCCCTAATGGTCCTCCAACCTTCAATACAGTTGGCTTTGCATAATTGTGTATGGGTATAGGTGTGTGTAAACCAAGGAAGGACCTGAATTTCATGTCTGTTTAGCAAAACAAGGGGAAAAGTGGCCATGAGAATACAAGCCCTTGGAGATGCACAGGGACCTCAGTCTAATCCAATACAGTTCTTACAGAGGCCACGAAGTCACAGTGACATCTGGATTATGGCTCCTTAGAAGCCTCTAGGGGTTGTGGGTGGGATGATGTAGTGAAGGACTTCTTTTAGTGTATTCTGATAGTGAAGGTTGTTGGTTTTCAGCTAAGGGTAGTATTTAATTGGGAAGCCATAGCTTTTATCTTATTGTTACACATGTCTTTCTTTGGAAGACAGATGGTCTTTAATGCTGCACATCAATACCAGAACATTTTTCACTATAGTTTTACAAAATTCCTACCTGTACATATGTTCAGAGATAATAGAAACATAAATTTAGTTTCACTGAAGAAAATTCCCTAAAATGTGATAGGATAATGGTTTCACAAACATTTGAGAAATAACAGTAAGTGGTGAGCAGAGAGATGTTAGTCTTTCAGAAGTTATTGGAATTTTCAGTTTGATGCCAAGCTCAGAAGAATATAAATGGCAACTATGAAGTCATCATATTTTAAATTTGATTGTATTATTCCACATAGCACATTTTTTTCCCACATAGCACAGTTTTAGTTAAGTAGGGGAAAACAGATTTGAAGTAATCTGATTAAAAATCATCTCCCGGGGCATCACCTGAAAAGACTGAAACCCAACTGTATGAGAAGAGGAAAAGGAACTTCATCCTGGGCTTTAGTCTGAATTTTGATTCTGCAAGCTAATGTGGTTCTTTATTAAGAGAGCTTGTTAGCTTGAGGCTTGTAATAGCTTTAGTTTTCAACAAGTTTATTTCATATACATTTCATATATTTTAAATGTGTCCTTTGAATACATTATTATGAAATGTTATATGAGAATGTCAGTCTCCTGACAAAAAGCAAAGAAGGTTTAAGTTGTGTGTTCTGGGAAGATATGACTCAGGGACTTGGATAGATATCTACTGAGCAAACAAATATAGATAGTTATGAAAAAACAAGCTGCAATTATATCTCCTTTCCTCTAGGAAGAAATAATTCTACTTCCTATAGTATATGATGGCAACAGTAATCTGTACAACTTTCTGGAAATATGCAGCTAACAAGTTAACACTAAAAGGGATCACTGCTTTTGTGAGAAATGAAGCCTACATGTTGGTTGCAGTTTGCAATGAGTCATCATGATCTATCAGTGTTGAAAATTAGGGTATATTGCTGCTTTATTGAGCTTTACAGAGCAACTTTCTGGAAATATGCAGTTAACAAGGTAACACATATGTGGTGGTGGGGACATTTCTTTAAGAGGAAGATAAAGGGAGACAGCGTTGAGACTCTGTGCTTTCCTTGCCTTTCTTCTGCTTCCCTTGTCTCTTTCCCCTCCCCCCAGTTAGTTCCATTTTCCCTGAATAGTTGTTTCTCTCTCTCTCTCTCTCTCTGTCTCTCTCTCTCTCTCTCTCTCACACACACACACACACACACACATACACACACACACCTGTATTTGCTCAGTCTAGGCCACAGGTTTAAAGTTCTATTCAGGCTGAAACTCTTTCTGTCTCGTACTCATGGAGGTTATGAAAATGATCACAAAGAATGTGAAACTCATTTCAAATAAAATGTCATGTCTGGGCCAGGCGCAGTGGCTCACACCTGTAATCCCAACACTTTGGGAGGCCGAGGGGAGCGGATCACAAGGTCAGGAGATCGAGACCATCCTGGCTAAAACGGTGAAACCCTGTCTCTACTAAAAATATAAAAAATTAGCTGGGGGTGGTGGCGGGCACCTGTAGTCCCAGCTACTCAGGAGGCTGAGGCAGGAGAATGGCATGAACCTGGGAGGCGGAGCTTGCAGTGAGCCAAGATGGTGCCACTGCACTCCAGCCTGGGTGATAGAGTGAGACTCCGTCTCAAAACAAAATAAAACAAAATAAAAATAAATTTAAAAATGCCATGTCTGAATGGAGGAGGTCAGTGATTATTCAAGGAGAGATTTGCACTTGACTGGACAGCACATTCTAGCCACCAATGAATCAACAGCTTGTACATGGTTTGTAAAGGACAGCACTCATGGTCCCCAGGCTCAGAATGGACACTTCTGCAGGCTTCATCACACTCACCATCATTACTCAACATCCTACACTTCTTTCCCTACAAAGACATCAAAGTAGCTTGAAAAGAACCACTGCCTGTCTGGAAAATGAGACCTACATGTTTGTTGGAGTTTGAAATGAGTCATCATCATCTATCAACATTGAAAATTAGACTATGTTGCTGCATTATTGAACCTGACAGTACAATATAAATGAAAAAAAAGAAGCAAGTTATTTGCATCACTGGAGTATGGTTAATGTAGTCAACACATGCTTTTTCAACATTTGCAGCAAGTCAGTGCTTTCGGGCTTCTGATTCTGATAAGGATGACTTTTATTTATCAAAAACCTACTATGTGCCAGATACTCTATGTGACACTTGGTATACTTTGCCTTATAAAACCATTGCATCCTTCCTTTAGGACTGACATATTATCTTCACCTTATAGATGAAAAACACTAAAGCTTGAGGATGCTAAGTGCCTGGCCCTGGTCATGCCACTAGTTGATGACAGAGCAGGTGGATTTGACTCCATAGGCTGGTCTTTCCTATGATGTTCTCCCTTGATAAGGAAAGGAATACTGAAAAAAAACAAAAACAAAAACAAAAAAAACTGTGGAATAGTCAAGATATTATTTGTTTTGCTATAGATGAAGAATTGGCTTAATAGGAAACCAAAGGTAGAGAAAAAGATTGTTTCTCTAGACAGAAAAATTGTAAGAGTTCGTTTAATAGTTTTATAAGTGATTTGGATCGGAGAGTGCACAGTGAGATCTCCAAAATTAAAGATGGAAGTGAAATGTCAAACTGACAGGGATAAACCATAGTAAGATCTCATGAGATTTCCTGAGTGGGTAGAGAAGTAGCAAATGAGCTCTGGCGTGGGAAACTGCAAGGCAATATAGTCTGGCAAAATAATATAAGCTTTGCTGATGACATCTCTTGGTTTCAATACAGGAAAAAAAGCTCGAAATCAATGTAAAACATTATGAATATATTACATATTTTTAAAAGATGTTTTAAGTTCATTATTTTTTGACCTTCGTAAGGAATCAGGGAGAAAAATTACTTGTTACTAACCCCATTTTATAAAAAAGTAAAGACACAAGTTGCTTCAGTGACTTTCCCATCTGGTAGTTAGTAAAATAACTCTGTGTTAGGCTATATTTCTATAAAGAAATACCTAACAATGGGTAATTTATGAAGAAAAGAGGTTTAATTGGCTCATGGTTCTGTAGGCTGTACAGGAAGCATGATGCTGCTATCTGCTAGGCTTCTGGGGAGGCCTCAGGAAACTGACAATCATAGTGGAAAGTGAAGAGGGAGCAGGCACGTCATGCGGCAAGAGAGAGGGGAGAGTACCACATACTTTTAAATGACCATATCTCACACGAACTCACTATCGTGAGGACAGCACCAAGGAGATGATATGATGTCATTCATGAGGAATCCACCACCATGATCCAATCAGCTTCTACAGTCTCCACCTCCAACATTGGGGATTACATTTCAACATGAGATTTGGGCAGGAACATCAAACTGTAACTAGAAACCAGTAATGCAGATTCACAGCTCATACCATTCCTACTCCTGTAGATTCTTCTATAGGGTCATAAAGTCAGTAATTTCAAGTTATCAAGAGGAGACATTATGATGTCTTTATTATATTAAGGCCTTGGAGTCTGACATCCCTGGACTTGAAGCCCATTTTTCCACTTGCCAGAATACTTATATAAAACAAGTTATTTAAATTCTAGAGAGTATTTATTTACTCTCATTGAAATGTTGATATAGGATAGCACCTGCCTCACAGAAGTGCTTTAAGGATTAAGTGAAGTAAGGTATAAAAAGACTAAGAAGAATGCCTGGCACATAAATGTTGAGTGAATGTTAATTTTCATTGTTGTAAATGGGCAGGATGGTGCAGTAAACTCAGACTTTGAAGTATTCTCTGTGCTCTAAGCATATAGAAATGATTGCTAAAATAGAACATAAAATAGAAGAAGGGTGCAGTGGTGCACTTTTGTAGTTCTAGTTACTCTAGAGGCTGAGGTGGGAGGATTTCTTGAACCCAGGAGTTGGAAGCCAACTTGGGCAACATAAAGAGACCTTGTTTCCAAAATAAATAAATGAAATAAAATAATAAAAGGAAAAGGCAAATAACCACAGCTCTCTTACAATTCCCTATGAACTTTTCCGAGACCAGAAATGGAACAACAATGTAAAACAGCCGTTCGGCTGTAGATGTGGGTTCACTGCTTTTGGGATTGGAAGCAGGCAGGGGTAGGTGCAGTCTGGTTCCTGTAGAATAAGGGAGACCAAAGCCCTTCACCTGAGGTGGTTCTAGCACCAATGTGAGTGCTTGAAGCCTGGGTGCTAACCCATTTCTCAGGAGGAGAAGCTATAAAGAACTACTGCTAACACTTACAGCTTAAGTAACTAAGGGGGAATGCAGGCACAGTGGGGCAACGTTGACCAGGAGACAGAAATGAAGATAATTATACTGAAAAGCAGGTATGGATAATAATATAAGACCTAACCCTGGGCTGTGGCTCAGACAGGTGAATGAGGGCAACCCCTAAACTTCTAGACAGGAAGTTTGGAGCACAGGAAGGGAGAAATCAAAACAACCAAACTAAAACTTCGAAATAATCCTGCAAATCTTTCAAAAGGCTTTTTGGTTGTAAAATTCACAAAGACATTTGATGCTAACAACAAAAAAATTGATAATTAACATGAATTAAGTCCAGAAGTTAAAATATTCTATCAGTCTGAGAAATATATTAGAATAGGTATATTTAGTATGCTCATAATACTCATAAAAAGAACAAAATGTGAAAGAAAAAGAGACAGAAATAAATACAAGGTCATCTAGCTATGACTAACATTCAGTTTGAAATTCTGGACATAAAAAATGCTATTAATATTTTTAACTGTAATAAGCAATTTAAACCATAGGCTGGACACAAATAAAGAATCAATGAACTGAAGAGTAGTGCTGAAAGAATTACGCTGGAACGCAGCATAGAGAGCCTGGAGTGAAATATGAAAGAGAGATTCAGATACACAGCAGATAGACTGATAGGCTCCAACAAATGTCAGTTGAAACTTCAGAATAGAAGCAAGAGGGAATGGCAGAAGAACAATATTGAAAGAGATAATGGCTACAACCTTTCCATATTTGAAGAAAGACGTGTGTCCACAAATTGAAAGCACTTATTAAATGCTAATAAAGATAAACTAAAATAAATCTATAGCAACATGTCAGAACGAACAGAATATGTAGACTATCAGAAATAAAAAATAAAATCCTAGAAACTACCAGGGAAAAAACAGATTATTATTATTTTTTATATATGACTATTCATAGCAGCTTTATTAATATTAGCCCCAAATATCCATCAACTGATGAATGGATAAATAAAATGTGATACATCCATATAATGAAGAACTACTCAGTGATTTTAAAAAGGTGCAAGCTACTGATACATGTAACAACATGGTGAATCCCAAAAAGCATTATGCTGAGTAAAATAAGGCAGACACAAATGAGTACCTATATGAGTTCATTTATAAGGCATTCTAGAACAAGTTATCTACAGTTACAGACAGATCAGTGCTTGTTGAGAGCAGGAGGTGGGGGCAGAGTCAACTGCACACAGCAGAAGAAAACTTTCTGGTGTGATGGAAATGATCTATCATTGGTGTGTGAGTTACACAGGGATAAACCTTTGAGACAGATTATTGGCAAAGATATGATACAAAGAGCGATTTCTCATCTATGATAAATGCCAGAAAACTGGATTTAAAGCTTCAAAATACTAAGGGATGTCATTTTCAACCTTGAATTTTATACCCATCTAAATTATCATTCAAGATTGAATGCAAAATAATAGAGGCATTTTTATGCATAATAAAAAGAGAGTTAACCAAGCACAGACCTTCACTGTTAAAGGTTGTATTTAATCAAAAAGAAAGGAAATCCAAGTGACAGAAAAAAGCAATAAACATAGGAATTAATAAAGTACACTAGTAAATGTAATTAACAATAGATTATAAAGTACAAGTAACTAGAGCATATGATTTCAGTAAAGCAAAAGAACCCTAACTCTAATTAGTTAAATATGCAAATTTATAGTTTGGTGTGTATGTTATATATTTAAGGTCATTACGAAAATTCATGAAACTGCACATGGGACAAAATCACACAGAAGTGAACATACACACACACATGAATGCATGTAAAACTGATGAAATCTGAATGAGGTCACTGGATTTTAACAATGTTGATATCCTGGTTATGATATTATACTTACAGTTATGAAGGATACTACTGCTGAGGAAAATTAAGTGTTTACAGGATCTCTCTGTATTATTTCTTACAAGTCCATGTAAGTCTATAATTATCCCAAAATAAAAAGTTAAAAATAATATAAATGTAACTCTAGTTTCCAAACTTTCCATGGAAGACAAAAGTTGGGTATATAGAAAATCCTATCAATTTAGCAGAAGACAGGAATGGGGAAGTGAAGAAGCAGATGAAAAGGATGATAGTAGAAAAAACAATGTGAAATGTAGATATAAATTCATATATAAGAGAAATTGCAATGATGGATTATCTCTATCCCTTAGCTTAAGATAAAGACTATGGGAATGAATCTTTAAAAAATCCAACCATTTGCAGTTTTAAAAAGACATATAAAACAAAATGATACAGATATGTATAGAAAAAAGAAAAGAAAAAAGATATACTAGGTAAATACCAAATTTTATAGCATTTAAAGTTTACATCAGCATTAAGATGCTACATCAGCATTAATATGAGGCAAATAGAATTTAAGGGGACAATTATTAACAGCAAAACAGCAATAAAATATATAATCAGATAAGCTATAGCAATTGTGAACTTTTTGATATAGAAATTAGTGCTGAAAGACAAACACGATTAGCATTTATGAAACTATGTTCATGAGCTTTAGTTTTATTCCATTTAATACATTGTATTAAACTCTTGGCTAAGCACTCCCTTGAAATTTTGAAAGCTAGACTTAGGAAATCGTTTTATTTATAGAGTTGAAATTTGGCTGATATGGTTCATCTTGGCTGAAAAAAATTAGTATTGTCTAAAATTTTTAGTTAGATCAATTAAATACAAAACCAAATCTGTTACTAAGAAAGTTTTGTGTGTATATTCTTAACCTTTAGGGTTAGAATTAAAGAGTGTGACCAAGCTTTTCTATAACATATCGATTTGTTCCAGTGTCAGGGGCAGCTGGTTGTTGTAGATTATTTTTCTGATACAAGATACATTTCTTATGCCATCTAATTTACAATGAAAGTATGTGAACGGCAAAGGTTTATTCAAAGTGACCTTGCTATGGTCTGATTGTTCGTGTTCACGTCAAAATTATTATGTTGAAATTCTAATCCCCAAGGTGATAGTATTAGGAGATGGAGCCTTTGCAAAGAGATTAGGTTATGAGGGCTGAGCCCTTGTGATTAATATCAGTGCCCTAATAAAAGGGAGCCCAGAGAGCTGGGTCTTTCTTTCTGCCATGGGAGGTTATAGTGAAAAGACTGCCATCTAGGAAGCGGGCCCTCAATAGACACTGAATCTACTGATGTCCTGATCTTGGACTTCCCAGCCTCCAGAACTGTGAGAAATAAGTTTCTTTTGTTTATAAGCTACTCAGTATGTGATATTTTGTTATAACAACCCCAAAAGACTAAGACAGACCTTTTGGTATTGTTATTATGAATCCAGCTGTCTTTTCTGAGAGACTGAATTCTGAAAGTCCAACAAGTTCTGGGTTAAAGATAGACATTCTGGGCCGGGCGCGGTGGCTCATGCCTGTAATCCCAGCACTTTGAGAGGCCGAGGCGGGTGGATCACAAGGTCGGGAGATCGAGATCATCCTGGTTAACACAGTGAAACCCCATCTCTACTAAAAAAGACAAAAAAATTAGCCGGGCGTGGTGGTGGGCACCTGTAGTCCCAGCTACTCGGGAGGCTGAGGCAGGAGAATGGTGTGAACCCGGGAGGCGGAGCTTGCAGTGAGCCCTAGATCGCGCCACTGCACTCCAGCCTGGGCGACACAGCGAGACTCCATCTCAAAAAAAAAAAAAAAGATAGACATTCTGGAGTCAGGATAACAGAGACACTTGGAAGCAGGGATACAGTACCCCTCACAAAAGAGCGCAGTTCATGGCCTCTTTTGTCCGACATGGAAAGAGCCTATTGTGTACCTTTTCCCACCAGGCTGACACACTCAAGCCTGAGAGCATTTTTTATAGCTTTTGTTGGGATTATTATTGTGCATAAGTCCTAGCAATGAGGTACATATAACCTTTTAGAGTAGGTCTTTCAGTTAATTAATTTTAAAAGGCCAGCCTTCTCATGATGAATGAGAACCCTTACTGAGCCCCCATCCATGCCTCTTCTCTCTGATATAGGTACAGGGATTAGGCTGTGGGGGAGGGAGTGTCAGGGCCTTGGTGAAACAGTACAGATGTCCAGGTATGTGCCTGCACACACACACACACACACACACACACACACACACACACACACCACTTGCAACACACCTACCAGAAAGAGCTTGTTTTAAAAGACAAACTAAATCGACTTGCAACAAGCTCTCAATTGTTTTAAGCTTGTTCCCAGTGTTGTGGATCACCAGACCTGCACATGTTAGCACTTCCTAGTTAGGCTCTGGGGGAAACAAAGCACAGCAAAGAACTCTAATGGAGTATCAGATGCAAAAGGATTTGGACCAAGCAAAAGACAAATTTTCAGGTGTTTGACCTAAGTTCAGATACTGGCACATTTCTCATTCTATACTTATCTTAATAAAATCTCACACCTTGCAGGAGCCAGTTGAATGACCCCTGAGGGATTAACAGTCTATAATTCTGGGGTTCTGGCTCCCCGATACAATCACATGAGCCTGGCTGCCTAATGGAATTTAAGAAGGTTTTGCAAATATAGTACTGAAAGTGGATATATTTTATTAGCTGGTTGACTAGCCTTATATGTGTATATATTTTTTTCCTTCTGTCATGCTTTACGAATAATTCTTAGTGCTTCGTGTCACTTTTCTAAATCTTGGCCTCATGTTTCTGAAAGAAGCATGCATGCACACACACACACGAACCCATCTTCCTCTGCAGTTTGCATATTTGCTTTTTGGATGTCCACAAAAGGACAGCCTTAGAATCAGTGGCGTGCTGGAGCTGACTTACACTGGCTTGGAAGAGCTGGCTTGGGGCATCTTTTTCCAAGTCTAATATTCAGTGATTCCATATTGGGAGCTTGAAATCAGCCATGACGAGTATTTTCACCATGGAAATTGGCAAACGCTATAGACTAAGGCTTTGTTCCCCCCTCTGAAAAGCCAGTTGTTAAAGATTTACCAGCATTCCACTGCTCAGAATACTCAATCCACAGTTAATGTCCCCTCAGACAACCTGCCACAGCCTGAAGCAGAGTCATCTCAGAGACTGCTCTGTTTGCTGTGAACAATTTGACTGGGAGGTAATGACACCAGTTGCATGCAGAGGCTTATAGGCATTTATGTTTCTCTTAGCATAAGACTAAGTACTAAGGTTTTTATTCCACGTTATTATGAATACAATTATGCCTTGACATTAGAGGATCTTTTTAAAAAGATCCCAACACAAGTGTGTTCTTTTGCTGAAGTTTTTGATTTGCTATTGTTGGCTCCTACTATACCAAATCATAATTCTTCCCAAACATGCTTTTCCTGTCAATCAAGGAATAAAATATTCAGTGTATATTTTCACATGTAAGACAAGGTGATAGGTAATATGTTAGATACAGAGAATAATTGTCTAGCCTCGAATTATTACCTTCAATAAGTGTGTAATTTAGAGAGAGATGCAAAACATGCACACATGAAAGGTTATATAAGAAAATGTTTAACAGTGTAGAATTTGAATGTATCCAGGCTGTCATGTTTTTTCCTTAACTTCAGTCTCACCATATCATTAAAACACACACACACACACACACACACACACACACACACACAGAGAGAGAGAGAGAACCTATTGAATATTCTTATTAAAGGTTTCTGAAGGGCGAATGCCAGAAGACAAGGATGGAAGTTGCATCTCACATTATGCAGCCAAACTTTCTAAAAATCCTCTTTGAATATTTTTCTCTTCTCCCAAATTATTTCTCCCATAGCATGCATCTTGTCTCTTCTCTTCCCTTTCCCTCTGTCCCCTTTTTCTTTGTCCTTCCCTCTGATGCCTCATGTGAGCTCTGTGTTCCCATTTCTTCAGATATTCTTGAGAGTTTGGCAAAACAAGGATCTCATGGGAGACTCACCCTCATTAGAAGGTAAAGAAGAACAACTTGGGAAATTCCTATGATTCCATATGCTTCTGCCACCAATAAAGGATGAAAATTCAAGATGTATCATAAGAAATATTCTAAATTAGAGGTAAAGAGTTGTGAGTTGTAAAATCAGAGAGGGGTAAACGTGAAAAGATCATTTTGGGGAGTGGAAAAGCTTTCAGAAAGAGGAAGTGGTAGGTGAGTAGATGTTCTTAAAATATAGAGAAAGGGAGTGGAGTAGCCAGTTTAGTGCTTCCTCACCTATGGGGTTCCCTGGAAAGTCATGGAGGTAGGTTCACAGCCACCTAGTGAGGAGAGTAGTTAATGTGCCCAGGGAATGCAGATAGTCATCTCTTACTTTTCATCTTATCATGTCCTTCAACATCCTCAAAATGACCATTAGTTCACAGACCCTTTTTTCCTCTCTCCAAAGAGGAGAAGGAGTCCATGTGTTAGGCAGGCTAAGTGAAGAGCAGTTAGATTTTTAGGACATCTCCAAGATCATGCTGCAAGTTAGTATGGATGTAGGTCAAGGTCATTCCTAAGATATGTAGATTTTAACCAAGACTCTGACTGTTAATGTATTTAATGGGACAGTTTTTTCCAAGTAATTTTGAGATTACAATTTATACCACAAGAGATAAAGCTGGCTTTCCCTTGCTACACACAGTTATACACATGAAACCCAATAACCAACTGGAGAATGGTTCTATCATGTGTTCGGGTCAGAAAACATCAGCCACCACCCTCATAGCATTTTTTTGCCTGTATTTTTGTATCAATCAACTAAATAAATTTTTAGGACAGTTTCCCCCTCTTCTTGTCAATGCAGACTCAAATAACTTTGATGTAAAAAGACAGTTTGGTTGTAAAATCTATTGTCAGCAACTTTGCAGAGTTCCTGGATTGAGAATTTTCAGCCTCCTCCTCCAGTCTGGTTGATAAGTTCAGAAATTTCACTCTATCATTATAAACTTTTATCACAACCCAAAGTTACTGCAGGGATTTGCACACTTTCCCATGTCCTATTGATAGAGCTGTCAGCATGGGGCATGGGGAGCCCAGAGTATTACAAAATTGCTGTGTGAAGTCGTTAAACTAACAGCAACCTTATTTTCTTCATATTCACGTCTGAACATCTACATTAATCTCAATCTCTCCGTTCCCAATCATCTAACAAGTACTCCCACTCTTCTGACAGTATCAAAGGCACTTGAGTCATTCAACAGAATTTCATCAGGGCTTCAGGGATATTTGGCTCATCTGGATTCTGAACAATTTTTCCATCATCAGCAGCAGCTCCTTCTGGCCACATGACCTTGATTGACTTATTTCACATCTTTCTGAACCTCAGTATTTTCATCTTCAAGTTAATTATATATTCCATCTTTTCCTAGGCTGTTATGAACATCCAGATTAGCTAATATGTAGAAATTACTTGGCAACTCAAAAGCTCTGTACAATATTGTAGTGACTTATATCCTCTTGTCTGATGAGAAAAGCAAGATTGCTATTGAGTCTAAAGTTTCACGCTCTGGTCCTGAGTGCTGGCATTGAAGGGTTTGTTTGTTTGTTTGTGTGTTTGTTTGTTTTGAGATGGAATCTTGCTCTGTCACCCAGGCTGGAGCACAGTGGCGCGATCTTGGCTCGCTGCAATATCTGCCTCCCGGGTTCAAGCAATTTTCCTGCCTCAGCCTCCCGAGCAGCTGGGATTACAGGTGCCTGCTACCACACCTGGCTCATTTTTGTATTTTTAGTAAAGACGGGGTTTCTCCAGTTTGACCAGGCTGGTCTCAAACTCCAGACCTCAGGTGATCCACTCACCTCAGCCTTTCAAAATGTTGGGATTACAGGTGTGAGCCACCTCGCCCAGTCTGAAGGTTAATTCTCACACTATGATCCAACGGAAGAGAGACTGCCCCGAAAAAAGAAGCACACCATGAGAACAAACAAACAAATTAAAAAGTAACTCAGGTGGCCGGCAGCCACTCTTCCTGTTTCTCGTTTTTGCAACCATCAGTAAGTTCTTCCCAATTCTGACCTGGGTGCCTCTTTCTTTTCCTCTCAATTCTCCTGAGTCTGCATCATGCAATCTTAAGAACAAAACTAGAGAAGCAGGACTCTCCCGAGTGCAGGTAGAGAGGGGGAGCCTGACTGGACAGAGAGGGATGCCAGGGATACTCCTACGTTCAGAGTTTTTGATGCATCACAGGTATCAAGATGTGGCGAGAATTCTCACTTGAATCACTTCAGGATTTAGCTGTGTCTGCGTGTGACTGGAATCCTGGAGCAGGGTAGGACTGCTCGGGGTTTATTTGTATGAGGAACCAAAAGAAGGCAGCAGAGAGAAAGGGTCCTTGAGGAGGATACATTTGATTGAGGTCGTGGCAGGTATCTTACCTCCACCCCTCTAGAGGTATTTTAGAGGGACGGAGGTATCTGAAGGGGGTATTTTAGAGGGTATTTTAGAGGGGTGGAGGTATCTGAAGAGGGTAAGTATCCGCCTCTGCATTGTCCCTGAGCCTGGGTCGCATGAACTCACATCAGAAAGGTGGGGAGAGCAGCCTATCATGGAAGAACAGATGGAAATAAAAGAGCTGAGGCATCGCAAGAGGAGGGAATGGTCAGGGCTGGTGCCAGCAGCTCCTGCTGCGACAGGCTTCGCATCTTCAGTGCGGGCAGATGTCAGCGTGCTCGGGGCAGGCCCTGGACAGCACCAGCTGTGGTTGGCAGTCTGCAACATTGGCCAGCACTAGAAGTGTAACTGATGGTTTTAGGGTCAGCAATGACGGAGGCTGGAGCCAGAGAGGAGCCAAATGGCTGGCGCTCTAGAACAGAACTTAGCAGAATAGAATAGCCAAAAGAACTCATTGGGAATACCCAGGAGAGCACTAGAGGGTAGGAGAATGGTTGAGACCCCTGAGTAATCCACTGGTCTTGCTTTTCAAGCCTTCCCATTTATGTCATTTTTATGAGTATCTCTGTAGAATGTAACCTCAATATGAGTGACCCAAATGCTCCATTTTTCTCTCAGGTCCACCCTGGGTAAATGACTTGCAGTTAATCAGCATGTTAAAGGTTTGGGTCTTAAAAGAATTACATAATTTTTTGAAGGAAAACATAGGTTAGAGGCCATGTTAGACCATCACATAATATATAGCAGATAGGCCAGGCATGGCAGCTCACGCCTGTAATCCTGGCACTTTGGGAGGCTGAGGTGGGCAGATTATGAGGTCAGGAGTTCAAGACCAGCCTGGCCAACATGATGAAATCCCGCCTCTACTAAAAGTACAAAACTTAGCCAGGTATGGTGGCGTGCACCTGTAATCCCAGCTACTCGGGAGGCTGAGGCAGGAGAATTGCTTGAACTCAGGAGGCGGAGGTTGCAGTGAGCTGAGCTTATGATACTGCACTCCAGCCTGGGTGAGAGAGCAAGACTCCATCTCAAAAAAATATATATTATATTATATATATATCTCATATATACACATAATATATATGATATATATCTATATAGCAGATACAACCCACAGACATACCAGCTGCTTTAAGCTTCACTCTTTCTTGCTATGTGTGCCCTTAGTTCTCTCATTTATGAAATAAGGAACTGACACTGATGATACAGAACATACCTTTCAACTGTAAGCGTCCACCTTCCTCAAATCAGGAGCACAGCTAGCAGCTTAGTAGGTTCAGGCCTGGTGGTTGTCTGCATTATTAAACAAAGAAAAGGTAAAGATCTGACAGAAAGGTGCATTTGATTCAGGAGCAATTCAGGAACTTGGGGAACATCAGCATGTATGTTGGATGAGGCTGACTTAAAAGGTGGAGAAGAGTTCTGTGCTGAAGGACAGGAGTCCCTAAGTGTGGATATACAGAGGGAAGGATGACTGGTAGTCACAGTGGCATCCGAACTTAATAAGGACGCAGAAGAAGCGTGCAGCTGGATTGTGATGTGATGGCCACATCCCTCTGGAACCTCACAGCTTGAAGTCACTCTCAAAGAGGGACCCAAAGCCCTGCCCACTGAGTCTGATCTTTAAATGCTGTGAAGTCCAAGGACACATGCCTGTGTGTGCTCGTGAGCATGCACACATGCATACTTCCAATTAGAAAAGTATTGCTCATCAAAGTTCAATTAAGAAAGTTTGGGAAATACAGAAAAGTGCATAGAAAAATAAAAAGAAAATGATCCATGATCCCATTACTTACCAGTAAAACTTATTCATATTTTGGCTAGTTCCTTTCCTGTCTTTTCCTACACAGATGTAAAATATTACTAAATTGTCATATACAACTGTGCATCCTCATTTTTCCCTATTTTGTGACAGATAATATTATACATGGTTACTTAGCATTTTTCTACCTAGATGCATCTCATTCACTTGGATGTTCTTTTTCTGTTTTACATTTATGTTATTACCAGTATGTTTCTATTATAAATGATTTTTAAACGTATTTGTACAGAAAACTTTGGTCCATATTTCGAATGACTTTCTTAGACAGATTCTTAGGGCATGTACATTTTAGAAGTGCATAGTATATTCCTTTTTTCTCTTAGTGAATATGGGTTGATGGTAATGCCAGACTATGTCCTGGGCCCTGCAGCTAGAGAGGAAGGAGGCAGGACTGCTCAACCTCTGTAGCTCATAGGTCTGCAGGAAACAGAGAAAGGTTAGAAGCACTTACAACAGGGTGCCTCCTGTGGGTGTGAGATGTGTGAAGCCCCTAGTGTTGTCAGACAGCACTAGCAGAAGAACCAGAACGCCTGCCCCTGACGCAGCGGGTCCTGATGCTGCTGAAGAAAGGACATCCAGGCTGAGGCCTTAGGAGAGTCTGCAGGAGCCCAGGGGAGCAGGAGGAGACAGGGTGCCTGGGCAGTCTGTCCAAAGGGAATGTACAAGGATTTTTGAGAGAAAGTGTAGGGGAATTCAAGTTACTGAAAGGAGCACAATAATACTGAATTGTAAGGTGTTAGAGAGAGGAGTTTGCAGAGACAAACTAGGCCGTATTACTAGTATCATCTAAGGCAGGGGTCCCCAACCCCCAGGACACAGACCAGTACCAATTTGTGGCCTATTAGGAACTGGGCCCACAGCAAGAGGTGACTGGCAGATGAGTGAGCATTGCCGCCTGACCTCCACCTCCTGTCAGATCAGCAGTGGCATTAGACTGTCATAGATGCACAAACACTATTGTGAACTGCACACACAGGGGATCTAGGGTGCATGCTCCTTATGAGAATCTAATGCCTGATGATCTGAGGTGGAACACTTTCATCCCGAAACTATCTCCCCCACACCCTTGGTCTGTGGCAAAACTGTCTTCCATGAAACTAGTCCCTTGTGCCAAAAAGGTTGGTGACCACTGATCTAAGGCATTTGAGAAACTGGGGGCAATAAGCAGCCACTGAAATGTTCTCAGTAGGAGTGGGAAGTGATTAACCCCGGATGTTAGATAAAGGTCACCTTGGTGCATATCCAAGGAGAAGGTTGGAGGCAGGGAGGCCATGTGGGAGGCTGCAGAAGTAATCTAGGTGAGAAACACTGTCATTTCCACAGGGAAATGGTAGCCAGGGTGGAGAGGTGCTGTTTCCAGGCTATTTAGGAAGCAAAATCAATAGAATTCAGTCACATCCGATTTGGGGGAAGAGGCTAAGTGAGTTGGAGGGCTCTTGAGCTTGTCCTATATGTATGACTGGGGGGTGGTGGCCCCAGGCAGGCAGAGAGGGCACATGGACAAAGGAGCTGGCTGGAGGTGTGCAGACAGCAGGCGCTTGGTGAGTTGAGTTTGTTTCACTTTGAATCTACCATATTTGAAGGGGAAACTCAAGGGGAAGCAGTGAGCTCTTGTAGCTACAGGTCTGGAGCTGGGGGGCAGGGGGAACTACAGGCTGAGACAATAGGTCGGGAGTCATTGATCTGCACTGAGATGGAGAGAGGAGCAGGTCAGTAGACGTGACCTGGCACCTAACCTAGAAAGGGGGCTAAAAAGCACCAACAAGAGACAACACTTATGTTCTCAAGAAATGTTGAGACATGTTAGGGAGAAATGTTCTGGTCTGTCATTTGGGGTGAGGCGGTGAGACCCTCAAGGACAGAGAATCAAAGGTCTGCCTCTGGGGAGGGTGTCTGGTCAGCTCTAGGGGCGTTGGCTTTTCTGGGAAGCTTTGGCCTTGAATACATGTTGAGCAATTACTTAGAGATTATTTTGTTGGAAGGGTCGCCAAAGGGTCAGCCCTCCTGTAGCACCTGCCTCAGATACACCCCACCACACAGGCCACTGAGATGGCTCTGTGAGGCGACACAGAGCCAGGGAGGCCAGCAGACATGGACAGAGGCAGAGAAGCTTACAAAGGAGCAGCCAGCCCAGGAGGAGGGCTGCAGTGAGGTCACAAAGTCCATGGTGTGAAGGTATAAAAGTACAGAGTCGGTTATCAGTGCACACTGTGGCTGGCAAATCACTTCAAACGATGGTGGAAAAGTCTCCATTGGGTTTAGGAAGGTGCTCAGTGGTCATCTTTGGTAGCACAGATGCTAGGAAAGGTGGAGGAAGGCGCCATCATGCTAGGTGTTGACTTGTGTTGTTGGGGTCAGGAAAGAAAGACAAAGAGCTCGACAAGTCTTTCGAGAGGTTTGTCCTTCTAAGGGTCAGAGGGTGGAGTGTGAGTGTGTCTGCTTCGCTGTCCATCAGCCTCACAGCCTTTGCATCATTTGACAAATGTTTCAGCATCAAAATAAGGTGTTTTAGCCAGGCGCAGTGGCTCACGCCTGTAATCCCAGCACTTTGGGAGGCCGAGGCGGGCTGATTGCCTGAGGTCAGGAGTTCGAGACCAGCCTGGCCAACATGGTGAAACCCTATCTCTTTACTAAAATACAAAAATTAGCTGAGCGTGGTGGCATGTGCCTGTAGTCCCAGCTACTCGGGAGGCTGAGACAGAAGAATCACTTGAACCTGGGAGGCAGAGGTGGCAGTGAGCCGAGATCACGCCACTGCACTCTAGCCTAGGTAACAGAGCAAGACTCCATCTCAAAATATACATATATATATATATAAATAAAACATATATATTTATACATATATATGGTGTTTTCTTATTTGAACCTTTGACATTTATTTGATTACTAGTAATAGTGAATATTTCCTCTTATGGCTATGTGTAATTTTTCTTATGTTATTTATATCCATTGCCTGATAGTATATTAGATTAACATATTATATTAACATATATTAACATACATAACCATGATCTTATTCATTTTAAAGATATATTTTTATATCATAATCTCTTTGCAGTTATATTTGAGGCAAACACATTTTCACAATATTTATTTTATTGCTGCTTGTAACATATAGAATTATTTCCTAACTTTATGTAATAAAATCTCGCAGTGGATTATTGAGTTTTAATAGAAAAGTGAGCAGCAACAGTTTGAGCCCCTTGGGGAAGAGGAGACTCCCTAGGGGGACAGCATGACCTCCGCTTGCATCCTAGATTTTACTACAGCACTGTTTGCAGAACGCCTAGCAGGCTCAGAAAACCAGCCATGCCCTGGTGGGAAGAAAGCCTTGCTGAGATTCTGTGGCTGAAAACCATTATGGGCTTTTGCTTTCGGACTGCCCAGTGCCAACTGATGCAGGCCCAGAGAAGCAAGGGGGAGTGCCATGCTGGGAAGGCGGTGGGCACGTAGATGGAGCTAGACTTGTGGCTTCAGGCCCTCAGCAGCCACATGATCTTGCAGCTGCAGGCTGTGCACCTGCTTCTTGGGCCCGTGATTGGCCGGATGTTCAGCACCTTAAAGACAGACTTGGGGGCCCTTGGCTGGCAGGGTGTGCAGCCTGCAGATGAGAAGCTCTGAGAGGCAGTTCTCAAAGCCAGGATCCAGAGGCTCAGCCATGTGAGTTTCCTATGGGAGGGAGGAGGCAGGGGCATAAAGGCCACTGAAGTTGTTCTCAGAAGCCCCAGGATACCTTCTCAGTGGAGGCATCCAGGACATAGCTGTCTTCACTTCTTTACTCAGTCATTTAGAAATGGTTTAATGAGCAACACCTTGTATAATTCACTGTTGCTGCAGCTGAGGTCAACATGGTGTCATCTAGGGGAGGAACTGAAGAGGTTGTGTTAAGGAAGAACCATGAGAGTAGTGCCCAGTTGGATGTGACCCTTACAGCTGTGTAGGCATCCAGGAGGCTGAAAGAAGGCTCACGCAGGGCCTGGTCACTGAACAGTGGACATGCTACCTCACAGAGCCCAACACCACACCTAGCACATCCTGAGCCCTCAATCAATGTTGTGCAATAAAGGAATAAACCTGGATGTCTTTCCTGTAACCAAACATTGGACTCTTCATCAGCTGTGCACTTTTTCTTCCCCAGCTAGCACAAAGGTTTGGACTGCACTATCCACACTCTTTCTTGACCCTCTCTGTACACCACAAATGCATGGTTCAGGGTGACTTTGCTGGGCAAGGGTGATGGTTTGACTATTTGTGTCCTTCCAAAATTCATGTTGACACTTAATGCCCGTTGTGGTGGTATTAAGAGGTAGGGACTTTAAGGAAGTGATTAAGCCACGAGGCCTCTACCATCATGAATGGGATTAGTGCTCTTATAAAAGAAGCTTCAGGCCAGGTGCAGTGGCTCATGCTTGTAA
The DNA here is from genome assembly GCF_043159975.1 of Macaca nemestrina. Taxonomy (NCBI): domain Eukaryota; kingdom Metazoa; phylum Chordata; class Mammalia; order Primates; family Cercopithecidae; genus Macaca; species Macaca nemestrina. The sequence goes on from NC_092143.1 coordinate 76,614,689, forward strand.
TCCCAGTACTTTGACAGGCCAAGATGAGAGGATCATTGAGCCTAGGATTGCAAGACTAGCCTGGGCAACACAATGAGACCCTGTCTCTACGAAAAGTAAAAAAATTAGCTGGGCATGGTGGGGTGCACCTGTAGTCCTAGCTACCTTGGAAGCTGAGGCAGGAGGATTACTTGAGCCCAGGAGGTTGAGGCTGCAGTGAGCTCTGATCGCACCTATGCACTTCAGCCTAGGCAACAACAGTCAAAAAAAAAAAAAAAAAAAAAAAAGCTTCAGACAATAGCCTGGCCCTCCCATCTCTTCTGCTGTGAAAACACAACATGCATCCCTTTTGCCTCTTCAGCACATGAGGACATAGCAAAATGGCCCAGGCCCTCGACAGGCACTGAATCTGCTGGTGCCTTGATCTTCGACTTCAGAGCCTCCAGAACCATAAGAAATACATTTCTATTCTTTATAAATTACTGAATCTGTGACATTTTGTTACAGCAGCACAAACAGACTAGGACAGGGAGGTTGGGAGGACACCATGTACTGTGTCTTTGCAAAGTTTACCCTGTATAAAGCTGACTGGCCCTGTGGGATCTGTTAGCAACTGGCTGGGCCAGAACATTAGAAAACAATTTGAAATGCAGAATGGGGAATGTTAGCAAGTCTGGCTCTTTTTCTCAGGGTTTTGTTCAGCACCATTTGCTGCCGTGCTAGCAGAGTAATGGTTTGTGTGGCCTGTACATCCAGAACACCTAGGTTCAAATTCTGCTCCCTAACTGTGTGACCTTGAGCAGGTGATAGAAACTGCCCATGCCAAGTTCTGCATCTGGAAAGCGCGGGTGGTAAAATGACCTGACTCGTAAAGTTGCTATGAGAATGAAGTAAGTTGGCAGGTGAAAAGGTGGTGAATATTCGTATTATCGATGTTATTATTATTGTAAGCAGCAGTGGCAGCAGCTGCCAAGCCTCACATTCCAACCTAAGAATCTCCAAGACAAGGCAGATGATCTTGTAACACTCCAGGAGGTCACATCTCTGATTCCCAGCTCTCCTGTCTGCAGAGCCAAACCTTTCCGCAGAACTCTCCTCGCTGCCATAAAATGCTGCCTCCGCAGAGGGAACTTTCCCCTACCCAGGCACAAGGCAGGTGGTGGCTCTGTTCCATGTGGCCCCTCACCACAGTGCAGTGATGATGTTTGGGCTGAGCAAAAGACTTCAGTGCCCAGAGGAGAAGGAGCAGGAGGCTTTGCCAGCTTCCATTTGCATGAGAAAAGAACTGAGAAGAGAGGGGAGAAGAGGGAAGACGCTTCCTTCCTCCTTCCATCTTGGCATTCACAGAGCAGGCTGCGTTTGAACACTGCCCTGCTATGTACATTGGATCCATGCAATGTTACATAAGTATTTCATAAGGGACAAGGTGACTTCATGTTTTTTTCCACCTGTTTTTCTCCTCTGATCCCAGAAGCTGGGAAGTGGGCTGGATGCAGAGAAAACAGCATTGTTCTTAAGTCTGCTTCACTGCTTAAAGACTAAGAAGGAAAAAAATAGAAAGGAAAACAAGAATCATTGTGTCTTTTGTTTTCTCTTTAAAATATAAAAGGAACTCTAAAACCAAAGTTCAGATGACATCGTATGACATTTTCCTTTCCACATGGAAAAATTTTGAATAAAAGATCTGTTTTCTGGGTTGACACTTCTGGGCTTTTCCAATCTCCAGCAGCAGTAAAGTGCTGTCATTTCTGGAAATAAGGATGGCAAGACTCAGGGGGTTAATCTGCCTGATTTTGCTCTCCAAGGGTGACAGCATAAAGCTCTTTGGCTCTGCATCCACAGTAATAGCTGAGGGCAGCGCTGCCCAACAGAACTTTCTGTGATGACAGAGCCTTCTCTAATCTGTGCTGCACATCTGGCAGCCACGAGCCACATGTGGCTATTGAGCGCTGGAAGTGGGGCTGCTGTGACTGTGGAACTGAGTTAACGTCACTGTTAATTTAAATTTAAATGGCCACATGTGGTCTGTGGCTACGGTATTGGCTGGTACATGAGAGCAATAGCAAAACAAACTGTAAGTAGCATCCACAAATGTGGACTGAATGCATCACACAGATAAGATGGAAAAGAAAGAGCCTAAAAGTTCTGAAGAGTGATGCTTTCCTTCCACAGAGGCAGGTTACATGTCCGTGGCAATGATGCTTTTTGAATATTTGGGATGACCATTTTCTGTTTCATCTTTCAGCTGTGGGAGTAGCAGTCTACTTTCTTTCTTTTTCTTTTTTTTTTTTTTTTAGAGATGGGGTCTTGCTATGTTGCCCAGACTGACCTTGAACTCCTGGCCTCACATGATCCTCCTGCCTCAGCCTCCCAAAGTGTTAGGATTACAGGCATGAACCACCAAGCCTAGCTCAGTCTACGTTTTTAAAGAGGAATGAGATCAAGATCACATTTCAAAAAGTATGTTGTCTCCTAAAGTAAATAATATTTCTACCTGGAAGCTCTTCCTTCAGGTCTAAAGTCAAAGGGAAAGATAATAATTCCTTCTAGGCTTCTGAGGTGATGATTATGGGCTTTGTTTAGATGTAAGATCCACAAGTCACCCTAAAACCTGAAGAGACAAAGTAGAAGGGAACTGGGGTTGGGTGAACACTGGACTGGTCCCAGGGCTGCTGTTCGTAATCAGTGTAATCCAGAAAGGAATTGTGAATGTGGCCACGCTCCTGGTAGGGATTCTTTGGAGGGAGACTCAGTAGCTGTCCTGAGTCAAAAAACCAAAGAAAAAGGGAAGCCTCGAGGAGAGATGAGAGGACAGCAGATGAAAATGAGCCTGCAGGAAACCAAGTTCTGAGGAGAAATGGGTAGGCAGCCAAGAGCAGGGCAGAAACTGCAGCAGTAGCAGCGGCAGCAATGAAGTCTCCAGGTTATGGGTGGCAGGCTCTGAGAATGATGATGGAGCAGGAAGTTAATGCATAGGGCAGGCAGAGAGCCCCTGAGACCATGAGCAAGACGAGTGGAGAAAACAGACAGGACTTAGACCTGGGCATGGGCAGCAGAGGACCTCATCCCGACTGCAGAGGGCCTGGCGGTTAATGACGATGCTCGAACATCTGCTATGTGTTGGGGATTTTGCATACATTTAATATTTTGTGTGCAGATAATATTATTCCCATTTTATGAATGAATGAGGCCAGACTTAGAGTGCTGGAAGGATTTAATATTCTCCTGGATCTATCTGCCTTGCTGGCTACTCCTTCAGGCTTCCTTTTGAGTTCATTCTTCTCTTACCACGTCTGTAAATGTTAGAATTTTTAAAGGAATGTTACATAGTTGAGTCGTCTTCTCTTCTCACCCCCTACTTAGCACAGTATAAACCACTCTCTAGGAACTCCAGAATTTTATCTCTATCTGGAATCTCTCCTAGGAATGGCAAAATTAACCTGAAGAATGTAAAAGGAAGGAAAAAATAGACATAAAATAGGTATTTTTATTTTGCTAATTAGAAAAGTAGAAAGAACAGATAATGATTCCAAGGGTTGCTTTTAGTTTAACCAATAAAAAAAACCTTAACTGACCCAATAAAGAGAATGGAAGCAGTCACACAAAATTAGGAATGAGAAAATGTTTCAAGAGACCACTCTGCTCAATGCTATGTTGAAACTTTTGAAAACCTAAATAAAAATTAAAATTTTCCAGTAAAATATTTATGATCAAAGTTTACTCTACAAGAGTGCCTACTACTAGAGTTGCCAGAATTAGTATATAGAAATTTGAATTTTAGATAAATAATTTTTTTGGTGTGTCTTATGCAATAGTTAAGACATACTTTTACTAAAAAAAAAAAAAATCATTGGTTGTTATTCTGAAATTCAAATTTAATTGGAAATCCTGCATTTTAACTGGCAGATCTATTAAAACAGATAAATTATTGTGGAGAAACAACAGGAACTTGTCAAAAGCTTTAAAAACATCAAGATCAGATGTTTCAGGTAGAGTATATGAATTAAATTCAAGCAATATTTTCAACTCTATTTAAATGATTCCAAAGCATATAAAACAGCTTCTAAGATATTTTTGTAAAGCTACAACGACTGAAATCATACCTGACAAGGAGAGTTAAAAAATGTGGGCAAAACAGTGGTGAATATTCTTGACAAAATCTTACTGTGATATTCACAAACATGGGGGAATGATTTTTCTTTAAAATCGACAGACTTTTTAGAGAAAAAAAGCAGTTGAAGAAAATTATCAATAGTGATTTTACCAAGTTCTTTGTATTTTTTTCTCAGTCTTAACATGCCTGTATATATTATGTACATAATTCTTAGCTGTAAGTTATTTGTGTAATAGATGCTATTTTCTGCAAGCCTCTCAAATTAAAACCCATTGTTCTGAAAGTACTAATCAGTGCAATTACTAAACGGAAAAAATGAGACATAAATGCTTCAACCATGGAGACAAAATTATTACTATTTTCAAACAATTAGTTACTTACCTAGAAACTGCAAAAGAATCAATTGGAGGAATTCTCTTACTAACAGAAGATAATTCAGTTAGGTGAATTGGTTTCAAAATGAATATCCACATTCAGTGGCATTTCAATAAACAAATAGTATTCAGCTATAAAATATAATGGAGCAAATTATCTCATTTATAATAGCATAAAAAAGATAATGTGCCTAGACATAAATTTAATTAAAAATATAGGCTGGGTATGTTGGCTTATGCCCATAATCTCAAAACTTTGGAGGGCTGGAGGATCCCTTGAACTCAAGAGTTTGAGAACATGAGACCCCAACTCTACAAAAAAAAAAAAAAAAAAAAATTAACTCAGCATGGTGTGCATGCCTGTCATCTCAGCTACTATGGAGGCTGAGGCAGGAGGATCACTTGAGCCCAGGAGTTGGAGGCTGTAGTGATCTGATTGTGCCACTGCACTCCAGCCTGGGTGACAGAGTGAGACCCTGTCTCTAAAAATAAATGGGGGACTATTAAATAAAACAACAACCAGTAACACTTCTTGAAGGGCATAAAAGATAAAACTTAATCAATAGAAAGCCCTGTCAAAAACCTATCATATCAATACTGTAAACGCATCAGTTTACCCTAAATTAAATCTATAAATCCAATTTAATCCTCATCAAAATGCCAATAGGAACTTTTATAACTTGATAAAGTATTAAAGTCACTTGGAAACGTAAGTTTGAGGAAACTCCATAGACTCCTGCACCTAATAATCCATTAATAACCCAGTAATATTGGGGAGGATACACAAGAAGCTGTTTATAATGTTCACCTCTTAGCAGAGGAAGTGAGGGGTAAGGGCTTGAGCCAAAGACTTATTTTCATTTTATACTCAGCTGCACTATTTGAATTTTTCCATAGGTGCAAATATTACTTATATGATTAAAAATAGTAGTTGTTTATTTTAAAAGAACATTTCCATTATATCGAGTACTGATTTGCAACCCTCTCTGCTCATTAGAATCATATAGGGAGCTTTGGAAAGACACCAGGTCTCAGCACTCGCCTCCAGATTCTGATTTAATTTGGCTGTGTTAGGGCCCAGGCACTGGCATTTTTTAAAGTTCCCACTGCTTCTGATGTGGAGCCAGGGCTGAGAGCCACCACTGTCAAGTAACCCATGGCAGCATTTTCCAACTTTTGGTCACAACTCTTTGGTTAGGAAATCAACTTAATGGCTTGGGACCAGAATTAAAAACAAACAAACAACAACAACCCAAACCAACACAATTGAGCAGAAACTTGTGCATGCCTGTTGTGTTTAAGATGTGTCTCTTTCTGTGGGATGTCATCCAAAACGTCGGAAAACCCCTGCCTTAAGTGATTCAGATCTTTCAGACCTTCTGAGACAGTTTATCAGAATTTGTGTGAACTATTAAAGGCTTTTTACTGTTTAAAAGTTACATTGTAATTCTGACTTTTGTTCATGTAATTGATGATTAAATTATTTGAATCATTCATTACGTAGTCAAAGGTAGAAAATTACGTGAATTACTTGTGTTTATCTGATGAACATAGTGACTGAGGTAAGTAAATGCTCAATATGTGATGAATGAATGAATGATTAAATTACTTAATAAATAGTACTTTGCCTAGTTTTCCCTAGAGTTATTTTTATAAACTAGTTTTTCTTCTCACCTACCCCCAAGTCCTAATTAAATAATTACTTTGCATAGAATCAACCAAAAATACTTGGATGCACATCCTAAGTTCAGTGACGACCAAGGCAGGACTTTCTTCTTTGGTAATGCACTCGTCCAAGTGAGGTCTCTGCTTGGTTTGGATTAGGCCATGCAGATTCTGGTCATATCCATGTTATCACAGGTCACATTGGCCTGGGTGCCTTGCTATTACGTAAGTCACTCAAAAAAGATAGAACCATAAATAATTCGGCTGACATGGGTTGGCTTTATTCAAAGCAAGTTATTTTACTGACAATTCCAAGATGGAAAGTCAGGTATTAAAAAATCATTTTAATTCTCTACATAACCAACTTTATGTAACTCAGCTATTACTTATTGAGTTACTATGTTCTCAGCCTTGGGCAAGGTGCTGCAGGAAATATTTTAAAAGTATCAGAGTTGCTTAGATCACGCAATAGTAATGATAAGTGAGAAAGACGTTCAGATTGGGCAGCAAAAATATGTAATGAGTCCAGTGGAAAAGTCTTCAAATAACTAGACACGTAGGACACCAAACACAGGCAATGCAGAAGTGCTCAGGTGGCATCCTCAATGCCTAAAAGCTGCACTCTGATTTATTATAATTTGCCGAAAGCCTCTTCATTAAGGGGCTTGTTTGGTGCAACATTCCCCAAGCCATTAGCAGCATAACCGTCTCTGGGATTTGTCTTCCAGATCTAGCAGGCTTAGTATGTTCATCGCTGCACGTCTCAGTGGCTTTCTGGGCTGTTTCCATCTCCCGTCCCCCTGATGGCACCTTTGCAAGAGTTGGACTGAAAGAGTGAAAATATCTACGGCATTGTTGGCAGAAAACAAGAAACCAGTCAGAGTGACGACAACTGGCCTCCAAAGGTCCAGGAGACAGGGGGAGGGCTTTCTAATGGAGCAAACAGCTGTGAAGATAAGTGAGATGAGGATTAGAAAAAAAGTAAAAATAATAGTAGAGGCAAAACTTGAACATTTCAGAATTAAAAACAGAACAAAACAAACAACCCCATACTAAATGATAAAAAGAGGATTTAGTCTAGAAAAGAGAAGACTAAGGGATGATTTCATTAGGGTCTTCAAAAAATATCAAAGATGATTTTATAGGAATAGGAGAGACCAGCTGTTTCACATGTTAAGCAGAAGTTTGAAAAACAGAAACTGGATTGGAAAAAGTGCATCTTTATTTCTTTTTTGTTTACTCAATAACTATTTATTGAGTGCCTCTTCTGTACCACACAGTTGTTAATTATAAAATTCTATTTACCCAGCTTGTGCAATGCACTGTGCTAGCACTTACAGTGGTGGAAAATTTTACAAGACATAATCTTTGTCTTCAAGGGGCCACATTGAACGAGTCCCTGGAGGAGCTCATGTAATTGCTTTTCCTGGGGAGTTTTTGGAAATGGCATAATGAAAATGAGTATAACCACAGGAGTCAACAATTCCAGTCATGTTCATCTATTGCTTTACGTTCAGATCTTCATCAGGATTGAGAATGCTATGAAGTTTCTTCTGAGGAGGGTGTGTGTAATGATTTATTTTCTATGGAGAAATGGAAGAAAAACTAGCTTAAAACCGGTAAACAGTGAAGTATATAACTTGGAACTTAAAATTTTAAAATCAGAGTCTTACTACTTTTGTTATCTTTTGTTTCCTCCTGAAGGCAGACATTCTAATTGTCTGCACATAACATAGACTGAATTGTGAAATAAGTTCCTGTCAACCCAACTCTGCTAACAGTTGTTACAAGTTCCAAATGACTTCTCAAGTTTCAAACAAGTACCCAGACGTACAAAACTGGTCTTTTCCTCAGAAGATTATGACTAGAAGTCTGCTCCTAGCTCAGATCTTGACAAATGGTTATGACTTTCAGACTTTTCCACTTAAGAGGACTTGCCTAGAGCAAAATAAATTTAAAAAGAATAACTTGCTTTGGCTAACATCGTGTGTCCTGTAAGGGAAAGCAATTTTCAAATTAACATGCACCAAAATGACTAATCTGAAAAGTGTGTCCTGTGGGGGACATTGGAAAGAATTGTAATGCAGGACCTGTTCTAGGTACTACTTACTGTTGACTCACGTAAAGGGTCAGTCTTCTCACCTTCTGAACCAGACATTGTCAAGATGCTATCCTTTTTAGTTCAGTATCATATCGACTCTCAAATCATATCATTAATCTGTAGCTACCCTACTGGCGGGTTGTGAGAATCAAGTGTTGGATAATTTCCTGGGGAGGCAGGATTACCAAGCACAGCTATGTGAAAACATATTCATACTTAAAATTCTTATGTATGAATAACAAATATTAGAACACCACTGAGCTAAAATTAATAAGTCTGTGTTTGAAGCATGGCAGTATTTAAAATTACCTGCCTGATGACAATTTTAGTTAATCACATTAGAAGTCTGTCTGATTACTTCTTGTTAATTACTACTTACAGTCCAAGAGGAAAAAGATCTAGAAATTTCCAGGTTAACAGGTTGCTTAATTGCTAACATTCAATCTGGCATTTAAAATAATACTCACTCCAGGGCCGACCGCGGTGGCTCACGCCTGTCATCCCAGCACTTTGGGAGGCTGAGGCGGGCAGATCACGAGGTCAGAAGACTGAGACCATCCTGGCTGACACGGTGAAACCCCGTCTCTATTAAAAGCACAAAAAATTAGCTGGGGGTGGTGGCGGCGGCCTGTAGTCCCAGCTACTCGGGAGGCTGAGGCAGTAGAATGGCGGGAACCCGGGGGGCGGAGCTTGCAATAAGCGGAGATGGAGCCACTGCACTCCAACCTGGGCGACAGAGCGAGACTCCGTCTCAAAATTAAATAAATAAAAATAATAATATTCACACCAATGAGCCGGTTGGTTAGCAACATGTGCTGAGAGGCACTTCTGTGGGAAGGATTGTTCTAGGCCCTCTGGGGAGACAGGAGAACATCTCCACAGTTTACAACAGCAGGGCATGCACAAGACCTAGAGAGAACCACAGCAACATCCGGGGATGTGCAGTTACGTGGCGTGTGAATCACAACCCCGGACGCCAAGGGGTTGCACTGAACGGCACCACCTGACCGTATTTTCTATGACATCTGTGGACCGGTAAGGTCATATCCTCATTACATAAGGCCGTATTTATTCTTCCTCTATTCATCCTCATATTTTTAGGCTTATTATTTATTCTCAATCTCCACCCACTTGAATTTAAGCTTCATGAAAGGAGGGATTTTTATGTGATTTGTTGACAGATATATCCCAAATGCTGACAGACCGTGGCACACAGTGGGCTCGCAATAAATATTTGCTGAATGAATGAATTTAACCATTTCCACAATGGACAGATGGGGACATCTGTTCGGATGGATTTGCTGATGTGTTTGAAGGAAATTTCAGAATCAATATGGATGTACGTTGACGATATTTTTTCTTCTATTCTTGTATTTAATTTTCCCAGCCTAAAAGACACAGGGCTAAATCTCTTTGAAGGTCTTGGAAGGATAACATCTGGTTTTAAACTGATAGTTAACAGGGGCTTGTGAAAGACATTAAAAAAAATTTTTTTAAAGAAAAGCTGGCAGCTCTGGAGGATAACTTTGTAAATTGGTTGAAAAAAAAATTAATGAAAGAAGAATTCAATTACCAACACCAAGTAACCTGTCTGAGTGAGTTTTTCTTTAATAAAGCAATTTTTGACTGGCTTGTTGACTCTTATTGGAGAAGCCAGACCAAATTAAATTCAAATTGCTTCTTCATGGAAGCAAAACAAAACAAAATCTTCACTCCCTTCTGAGGCAAATTATCAGAGAAGATCCTAACCTCAAATCATGAAACAATTTATAAACAACTGCCTCCAAGGAAGCCAGATGCCACACAAATCTGACCTATGCACACAACTAGCTGGTGGAGACACCTGTGCGTTTTCAGGTAGAGGCCCTGTAAAAACACCTTGTTTATTTTTTTAAATGAAACTGAGTTAATATTAGCTAATAATTCCTGATTTTTTTTCTACTGACTTTTCAGACCCCAGCATTTCACAGTAAAATACAGCCTCCTGCATATTGAAATAATCCCCTTGCATATTTAATACAACAGCCATTAACTGCAGTTCAATGATTGCAGTTCAGTGTATTGTAGGAATATCTAGGTTTAACTCGGGATTTCTCAGCACTTTGTGTTCTTCATGCGTCAAATTGCCTTGATGCCTAGATTCCTAAATCAAAGGGAACATAGTCTAATTTCAAATTGAAGTAAAAGAGGAATTGATGGTCTTGCCTTGTAGGCAAAACATAGCACAAAGCAACTAGTCTGATCCCACAAAATGGAACTGTTTGGAGAAAAATAAACTCAATATTTTAAACTCAAAGTCCCATTTCTGCCACATTTTGCTTTTCATTTCCTTTTAAAGGTTGTTCTTAAACTTTATTACCCTGCCACCCTTCTCCCTGACCTGTCTCCATTTCCCTGTCATTCCTGTGTGCCGGCGTCAGTGATTGGGGTATCTGCAGCTTTGTCCCTCAGCACACTGTGGGCCCAAGGGAGGCAGACACCTGCTGTTAGCAGGCTGGCGTGGTCCTCTGCTCTTATCATTCAAGAACTGAGCCTTCCCAGCCTCCTGACCAGTCTCTGGACACACCTGTGCATCCCAGCTTGTCAGGCAGGGGTATGTTTTATTCATCACTAGATTCAAAGTCCATTGTCTGCCTGAAAGGAATATATGGTGCAAAGACTTGGAAACAGGAAATTTCACTCAGAAATCAAATTGTTGATCGCCACTTCACCAAATGGCTCAGTCAGCAGATTTACTTGTTAACTCAGTCAGCAGATTTGCTTGGGAACTCTTGAGTTTCAGTTAATCAGTTTTTGTTTTGTCTTCACAGCATCAATGTAGAGACATTGAGCTGTCCCAGCTCCTGTTGCAGCTGGAAACTGAAGGGTGGAGAGAGACAGAGACTGAGAGAGTTTAGCAAGAATGTATTTTTGAAGAAAGATACCCATAGGGAAGAATATATAAGAATTCTGAATATTTAAGAATCAATTAACAATTATATTCTTCATGAATATATTTATAAGAATGTTTTTAAGAGGAATATTTATAAGAGAAAATATTCACAAAGAATATATTCTCAAATATTAAGAATATATTCATAGAAACACTTCATAGTCACAAACACATTCTTCAGCCTTAGGAATTGCAGAGACAAACTGAATATTCCTTAAAATGAAGCAAAGTTCAACATTCCAAAAGAAATAAGTAAATGTGGCAAGTCAGTCATGTGTTGGGTGGTTAAGACTGACTTCTACATCAAGCCAAGGTGTAGAACTCAGGGTTCAACCCTGGGCCTCACTCCAAACCCCAGCACTTTCCACGATCCTTCACTGCCTCCAACTCTTACTCAAAAGATGGAGATTCTTTGGACAAAGGTGACTTGTCCAAGAAATCCCAGGCGTATCTGAAAGTCAGTGCTCAGCAAAAGAAAGCTGTCATGACTTGGAATCCTTTGTTAACAAGGAGTCAATCTCTTTTGCTGTCACTCTTAGAAATGCTTTGGCACATGGGTTCTACAAGGTCAGGAATTCTAATCACAGGGGAGAAGTGGTGTTCAAAGATTGTGAATGGTAGCTTTTTAAAAAATATCCTAGGGCTGTTGGAAGTGAGAGAAATTTGTTTTTTCTTTTTGCAAGAGTTATCTAAAATTACAGGCTTTCAAAGACTCTAGTCTCAGAAGTCCTAAGCTCCCTTAGGATTCATGCTAATGATCTAATTTCCAGCATCATGGTGTGTACTTATGATTGTGATGTACAAATGGTCCTTGGGGGGAACTCTTTCTAATAACCTGGAAGTTTGTATTTCTTGAAGCCCTGTTGATAATTTTTTCCTTTGTCCCTGACTCGATTCACATTCCAGGGGGATCAGGAAAAGAGGAGCAGAGTCAGAGGCTAAGGCTGTGCCCAAGAGCAGCAAGGTCTTCAAAGCCACCTGTGCCATTTCCAGGTGCTGCTTGGCCCCTGACAGTGGTGGGGGTCCTCCTGGCAGAGTGAACAATCTCAACTCTTATGTTGCAAACCTTCCTGCAGAGCGTCAGGAGAGGGGGAAGGGAGCTGGGTGGAGGAAGCTGGATGTAGGTGGTCCAAGGCAGTTGGGGCCCCTTGACGGCACCCCAGGGGCTCCTCCAAACATGAGTCACACCTAGAAGAGTGGGCCCTGCGGGGTCCTTGAAGGCTGTGTCAGGCTTGATGCAAACTTGAGGGGTTTGTTCCAGGAGATTCCTGGAGGTTTGGTCTTCTGTCGACTTAAAGGAATGGATTGTTGTTCCTGTTGTTTTCCTCACGCCTATTTAATGGCTGCTGTCAGGTGTCAGCGCCTTATATGTGCTGTTTACACTCACATCCATGCAGACATCCCCAAAATAAAATTTTTAAAAGCCCTGGAGAAGGTATTTTCTTATTTGTAGAGACGTTACACCTATTTAGGAGGCTGCAGAGCTGGGATTTGCATTGAGTTGGGTAGGCTCACTTTGTTCATTGATACAACAAATCACTTACTGTGTGCCAAGTAAGTGCTAGATCCTATGCTAGGTGCTTAGAATAAATGAGCACTATTTATTTATAATAAATAAATAAATAAATGGGCATGCCAGACCCAGTCTTTGTCCCTGCAGATCTTCTAGGCTAGGGATGAGGGACAAGTAATAACAATAGTGAACAGCAATGCAACAGGGAGGCGCAGCCTGCTGTGGGGCTCTTAAGTGAGTCAGGAACCCAAGAGTGACGGAGTCCAGAAAGACTACTGAGAAGTGGGAAGAGGAGGGGTGAGATGGCCTCAGGCAGAGGACCCACGAACACAAAGTGGAGCCTGGGAGCAGGATGAGTTTGGAGAAATAAAGAAGCTCAGTGCAAATCGAGCCTGGATGTGAACAGGAACAGAAGATGCCCAAAAGGTGGGCACTGGTTGGGTTGTGGTGTCTGTAGTGTGCCAGGGCCTGCCTGGGCCAGCCCTCCGGTGCTGACTGCACATCTCCTTCTAACTTCAGTGATTTTGTGTTGGTATAAGATGAATTCTACCACAGAAAGGACAAAAAAGGCAGGTGATTTGAGTTTCCAGGCTGGCTTGAGCAACTGCTCTGACGATGGCGTCATTCACTTGGTGAGGAGTATTAGAATGGAGGGATCAAAGCTCCCTGTTGACCTCAAGGTTGAGGTGCTTGAGTGACAATGTGGGGGTGTCTGGCAGGCAGCTAGATACCTGGATCAATCCCTTTCTGTCTGATCACACTGTCTCCTAGCAGCACAATAGTTCAACTCCATTTGACTTGGTGCTATCCAACCTGTCCGAGGCCCTTCTGTTGAAATGACATGTGTTAGATATACGAACAACAAATCTCAGGTCTTCCATGGAACCTATACAATAAGCAATTTTGAGGTTCTTATTCATTTTAAAAACTCCCATTTAATCTCTCAAATTATTAACATCTAAACCTGCTTTCCTTGGGAAATATATCCCAAGAAAGATAGCACTCAAAAATGGCTGACTTCCTTGCTAGCTAATGTGGGCAGAGTTACCTCTGTTCTTCCATGGCTAACAAAAAAACAGACTCCATGCTGTGGCATGGGCACAGGTCATAACAACATATGCATTAAGGTAGTGATGTATAAATTTTGTTTTCTCTCTTTATTATCATTTAAAATATATTAAAATTTTAACATGGCAGAAGCAGGAATTTTAACTGCACATGGCAGTCTACAAAAAGCAAAACAACAAACAAAACTCCACAGAAACAAAATTTACATCAACCAATAATATATTAAAATTTCATTTAGGTAAGGATCTAAAGAAATGTTATATATGCACACATCTTAGAGTTTATTTTCTTCAGTGAAAAAAAAATGTAAAGCTTGAGAAATTCTCCAAGCAGAATCAACTTTCTTAAACCTTAACATTCTTAATGAAGCAAGTGGACATAGAACCTCTTTTTAGAATCTATTCCCTCTTTCTCTCCACCCACAGATGGTGGCTCTCCACTGCCGGGAGAGCATTTATAGCTGTTCCTACTTGTAAAAGTAGTAACAAGTGTCAGAAAAGAGGTACTTGTCTTTCAAAACTGCGGGACTGATTCCACACAATTTAAGCCTCGGATACAATCACTTACAAAACACAAATAAAGCCTGACAACAAATCGGAATGTTTCAAACAAAGAATAGGTACCACGCTCCCTACTTTAGAGATCTTCCCTTTGAACAGTGTGTCTCCGTTTGTAAAGATGCACACAGCCCCAGATGTAATATAACACAGCTCCTTGTTACAGGGGTTCTGGCAGACTGTGGTGGAAATCAGTCAGTCCTGAAATGCCCTTCAGAGTGGGAGCAGGGAGGAGTTCTGTGCAGGTGAGGGTCTGGCCCACCAGCCACACCAGTGTTAGGACAGGGTCCCTTAAGGCCCCGCTGATGGTGGAGGGTCCTCAGAAGGGTCTCTCCAGCTTTTGGAAGTGCCCACCTCGCCGTCCTCTTGTTAATCCTGGTCACACTCCTTTGTGGAGGCTCCAGGAAACCTTGGGAGCACAACCAAGGAATGGATAATGGAACAAAAAGGAGAATTAATGAATCATGAAAACATGTGCTTATTATTATTATTTTTTAGAGATTCACACTTTCCTGAGTAAAGTACACAAAAATCTCACGTGAAGTCTTTTGAAAGCACCAGGCCTCTAGGTCTTAGACTAGCTGTGCTTCATGGCAGATCTGAGCCAAGCTCGACGTTGTTCTGGTAAAAACATTAACAATGTATTCATGAACACTGCTTTTCTAATATTTTACCACTTGAGAGTGTTATGCTTGTAAATGGAAAATGGTTTCTTTTCTGGTGACGGAGAAGAATAAAGGTGGATGTGTGGGCTTCTTTGGTCTGTCTTGCAAACACATTAGAGCTGAACGGATCCCACCAAAGATAACAATGTTCATAAACCAAACCCACAGATGGGCCTAAGCCTCTGAATCATTGGCACTGGACCAGTCATCAACATCCTCTAAACATATAAACAAATCACAGACACTTTAAAAAGTCCAGATTCAATGTGGATATGGCCGTTGGACATTCACATCAAATTAATGTGCTCCACTTTTATTGCTGAGAGAGCGCAGCTCCTGGTGCCAGAGGAAGTTCAGGGAGCGCAATCATCCCTTGACTTCTTGGCCTGAGACAGTATCTTCTTCAGGGAGGTCCTGGGAATTCCTGAACATCAGGATAGAGTTGTAAATTTTCAGTGCTGGGCCCAGTTTGATCTTCATCACTTTGACAATGTCTATCTGTGTCAGAAGCAGGAAGGCTTTGCCATCAATCTGCTGCAAATATATAAATAGACACAAACAAAATTGTTTTGTCACGGAAGCCTGTTTACTCACCAGTAACACTTAGGTTCTGAGTGTGACGCGGAACCCGTCATAGCCTCCGTGTTGAGCTCACCAGTGAGAGAGAATGACAGCAGCTCTCACTTGGCTTAGTTACAACCATTGCTCCACTTCAGTTCTTTCTTCTAGAAATTTGAAGTGACATTTAAAAGGAGCTCACTCTGTTAAATACGAACTCAATATACATGATCTGTTCCTAGGCTAAGTTTCTATTGCTGTGTTTTAAAAAGGTTGGCTTGAATTTATATCAAGACCCTTAAAACCAAGTCAATCCCCAGGAATTTTTCCCAAGAGAATAACGTGCAATGTGTATACTCTAGTATTATTTATAATACTGAAATCTTGAAAGCAACCCAGTGTTCCCAATAACAGCAGAAATAAATAATACTATAGTAAGAGTAGGCTACTATGCGGTCACCCCAAATCAAGTATCTATGAAACATTTAATGATTTAGGATTTTTTTTTATAGATAAGTAAACAACAGAACATGGTATATGATAGAGAAGAAATTCAGTTTTACTTTGTACAATTAAATATGCATGGCTGCATGTATACATATGCATATCTAAAATATTTGAAGTCTTTACACCAAATGTTAACAGAAATTATCTTTGGATGGTAGAATAGTGGTTAGTTTTTATTTAATCCTTTCAACTTTCCTGTATTTAAATTTTTAAAAGAATACATACCAGTATAAGCAAAAATACATATAAAATAAATGTTTTATTTATTAAACTTTGAAAATATATTTCAAAACTTGCACAGACTAATGTTTGGCTCAATATGAATAAGATCTGGGGCTCTGATGTATGGCATGGGTGGTAATGGAAAGAGTTAATTTGACTTTGGTAATCATCACACATTGTATATGTATATCAAATCATCACATTATACACCTTGAATATATTCAATCTTATTTTGACAATTAAATATTTTTAAATTAAAAAGATATTACAGCATGAACTGTAATAGCTTCCCTGAGACTCACAGGATGGCAGTGGCCACTGTGTAGGCTGCTTCCCCCAGCTCCTGGATGTCCCAGTGACCTCAGCACGACATCTGGGACTGCTGCAGCATCGCTGATTGACACAGCCTACCTCAGATGATTCCTAGCTCCAGAACCAAGAAGGCAGGAATGGGAGGGTTTTCTACGGAAACACTCTTCCACGAACTTAGCACTGTGGTTCTAAACCTTTTCAAATTTAATAATACAAACCCAAGCCAGTTGTGGTGGCTCATGTCTGTAATCCCAGCACTTTGGGAGCCCGAGGTGGGCAGATCAATTGAGGTCACAAGTTTGAGAGCAATCTGGCCAACATGGTGAGACGCCCCTATCTCTACTGAAAATACAAAGATTAGCCAGGCGTGGTGGCATGTGCCTGTAGTCCCAGCTACTCAGGCAGGAGAATTGCTAGAACTCGGGAGGCAGAGGTTGCAGTGAGACACGATTGTCCCACTGCATTCCAGCCTGGGCAACAGATCAAGACTCCACCTCAGAAAAGAAGAAGGAGAAGGAGAAGGAGAAAGAAAGAAGAAAGAAGAGGAGGAGGAGGAGGAAGAGGAAGACGAAGAAGAAGAAGAAGGAGGCGGAGGAGGAGGGGGGAAGGGGGAAGGGAAGGGGGAGGGGGAGGAGGAGAAGAAGGAGAAGGAGAAGGAGAAGGAGGGGGAAGGGGAAGGGGGAAGGGAAGGGGGAGGGGGAGGAGGAGAAGAAGGAAAAGGAGAAGGAGAAGGAGAAGGAGAATCCTGTAGTGTCAATGTCTCACTGATAGAATTTCCCTGGGACCCGAGGGGTAGGGTTTTAAAGTTTTAACATTTAAAAAAGGTTTTAAAACCTTTCTGTGCATTTATGATATATTGTCTGATAAGGATTCATCCATCTAGAGGAGGAAGCACTTTTCCCCTCGGAAAAGGCATTTTCCCCAAGGCAGAGGAGAGAGAATGAGCCTACATCCATACCCTGACCTGGCTCAGGTCCAGCATTTTCAGGCAAAAATTGCTGTCCAAATATAAGGTCCTAAGAATAAGGTCATGATGGTGATGATAACAGCTAACAGTTATGGAGCTATAATAATCTATTATATGGGTTTGATCCTCCTGATAACCCTGTAATATAGGAGAGGAAACCTGGAATTGCAAGCTTAATGACTTGCCCAAGCTCACACAGCTTCTAAGGGGCAAAGTTGGGATTTCGGGCAGGGCTTGTTGGAGCCCAGAGGAGACCCTCTGCTGTATACTGCTGCCTTTATTAAGCCCCTACTTTGGGACAAGAACAGGGCTCGGTGCTTCAAACATGATCATCCTAATCTTTAAGGGCCCCTCTCGTAAATCTGTGTTTTAGAGAGGAGGGATAAGAGGGGTTCAGCAATCTGTCTAAAGTGACAGTTCTGGTCAGTGAGTGCCAAATATAAACAAGTCAGCCTGCAAAGAGCCACTCCCTCTTCCCCTACGTGGACAGACTTGAGGACAAGGCGGGCCTTGGGCATCACTACCTGCAGAGTGGACTGTATGTGTGAGCGCGGCCAACCATGCCCAAGCCATGCTGAGCTCAGGCAGAGGCAGAACCCCACATGCAGCAGCTACCCACACTGAGACCATCTGACCTTGATGCTGTGTTCCTCTATTGTGCTTGGAGGGGTCCAGAACCCAAAACTCAGTGAGCACTTCCCTTAACCCATGCATGCTCTGAACCTGAGAGAGGGAGAGGTGTGTACTGCCTTTCAGTTTCTACGAGGGTGGTTTTCTTGGAGAGTTCTAGAGCAACAATGGAGGCTCTGAGCTCTCAGATGGATATGAGCTGGAATCCGACTCTGCCCTTTTCTTGCTCTGCCTAACCTTCCTGGGCCTGAGCTTCTTCATCGGTAAGCTGCCATTGTAGAGTTGTCACAAGGATCAAAGGACAATGGTTGTAAAATGCTTCGCACCGTGCCTGGCACGTGGCAAGCCCCTGATACACCATCACTGGGATTAGTATGTGCATCATTCTGTGGCTGGCCCAGGCTCGTCCAGGGCTCCTGTAGCTACGGATACTAATTCCAGGAAATATGCGAAGCAGTTCAGTATGTTCCCAACCAAGACGGGGCAGAAGATAGAAACCCCCTAGAAGGATTTGGGGCTTCTCTGGAAGCAAATGCAGGGCAGGGTTAGGTAGGAGGGTCCCATGCTGACTTTGGAGTAAACAAATCTCCTCCCTTTCCCAGGTGCAATCCCAAAGGAGGATTCCTGCCTTCCCCCAAATGGCTTCAAGCCACCAATGGAGAGGCCTCATGACACCGATAGGTCATAATTAATTATCTTGTTCATTTACTCTTCCAGCAAATAGTATATGTACTGAGCATGCTGTATGCACCAAGCACCATGGCATTCTGCAACAAAACCTAGCAAAATATAAGAGGACTGAAGGCAGAGACTGACCCCGCTTGATCTCACACTGCAGAATTGGGCTCTATTCCTGCTGGATCTCCTTTCTCTTGCTGCCCCAAATTGTACTTATTTACACTTAAGTAAATGATAACAAAACACTTCTGGGTCTAGAAGTGTATATATATATATATATATATATATATATATATATATATATATATACACACACATATACACACACGCATTTCTTACCTCTTTCTTAAAGCACTTGGCATGTTCTTCACAGCCCAGAAGAGACTGTACAAACTCAGCCACCTATAGTGCAAGATGAAAAGCCTAATTTAATACATGCACCTGAAATAATTTTAGGGTTGTAGTAATCCAACATTTAAGTAAAATATACTTAAAGTCTCTCAAACACTTGGGAATTAAATAGTAACTATCAAATTGCATTAGCATTTGTCAACTGAGAAATTAGACCAGCCCCCAGTATTTTTTCTGTCCTCTTATTACCGGACTGACCTGCACAGGGTTATGGTTATAATGATGACAGTAACAGCCTCCATATGTGAAGCTCTGGCATTCTGCAAGCTTCTGTATCTGATTCTCCTGACTCCCCTGTGGGGTCAGTGAGGGCGAGGCCAGTGGACTTGTGCAGCAGTTATCACAGCAACAGACAGGAGTGAGGACCTGCCCACTTGCCTTTAAAAGACCCAAAGGCAAGGCCTTCTCCTACTCATCTCTGTGGCCCGGTTCCTTACCTGGAGCCTGGTGAACCACAGGCAATCAGAGAATCTATGCGGAGCTGAACTCCCACATAAATGAAGAAGCTGAAGCCCAAAGAGGTTCAGCACTTACCCAGGGCCATACACGGTTAGTAAGTAGCAGGGACATTTTGGAATTCAGGTTTGCTATCTCTAGGCCCTACGTTTTGGAGAATCAGTCTCTTCATTTCAACTTCCCACCCTCACCATGCCCCCACATGCCCCCAAATATCCTTTTAACAAGAGAAAGCTCAGACAAAGATCTGGCTATCGGCTCAGGAAGCCACTGAGTGTTCCTAATAGATACCTTTGGGAAGCTGGTTGAACAAACATGATAAAGGGTAGACTCCCAACATCAGAAATGACAGCTGGGTGGTCTGCACTACTGCCTAACTCCAGTCCTGTCGCAGCAGGGGATGAAAGGCAGGCTGGAGTGCAACAGTAAATGTCATCTCGGGAGGTGATACTTCTAGGGAAACTGTCTTGTTTGTTTTGTTTTGTTTGGCTCTCCGCTTCTTGTGTCAACCGAATTGTGGGTGCTGGCCCTTCTCCTCTCCCTGGTTTCATGGGGAAGGTTCTCGAGGCTGGATAGTGCAGTTTATCAACATGTCCCACCCTCAGAGAGCTCTGTGAGCACAGCCTCCCTCCCAGCCTCTCCAGGAGAAGTCGGCCGACGCTGCCCCTGATGGTGCAGGAGATAGCACCAGGTGTTTGCTGATCCCAGGTGACAGAGCAGTAAGGGCCAACTCCCACAGGGCGTACCCTAGGGCTGGACACCTGTGCCCCTCCTGAGCTCTGTCCCCTGTGGTCTCACAGCTATATATAGTCAGTGCAAATGTGAAGAGTTCAGAATATCTTCTTTTTAGGGGTGATCTGCATGTCCATGTCTGCTTTACTCACCCCTGGCACTGCAAATACATTCTTGAGTCGTTTTACAATCTTCATATAAAGTTTGGAGTGATAAGGATTTAAAAAAAAAAAAAAGTTCCACACCAGCCATACTGCTGTCATGCAAGTTCCCCTCCAAGCCCCAGGAGCATCTGTGCTAGTGAGTGCCTCTGCTGGACGGGCTCTCAGTATTATGAGCGAATTCACCCGAGAACCCGACACTGGCAATTCAGGCAGAGGAAGCCGAGTCTGTTTGCTGGGCTAATACAATTTTCTTGTTCTAGGTGAGAAGGAAGCATGTAGAGCACGTGCTCAGTACTTGCTGGGAGCTAATGAAAGCTGTGGAATGCCACTGGTCAAGCTGCAGAGACAGGGCAACTGGGGCAGGTGATGGCAGTGGCAGTGCTGTTGCTGGCCCAGGACATGGAGAGTGGCCTGGCTCTGTCATTCCCCAGACCACTCTGCTGGTCATATATACTCCAACCCTGCCTGTGTGTGAGGCCTCAGGCTGGCTGCTAGAAGAGCTGCCCTGGGAGCTTGTTGTGCTTGAATTTTCAATGAGTTGACTTGATTAGTGGTGGGAGGATTGAGGGGAACCGGGAGGACATGAAAGCTTATCACTCACTACAACATGTGGTCAAATGTGCTAACACCCTTGAGAAAGGTAGGAAGGCTATGGGTGTTAGGAAGGGACTCCACAAATCTTAGGTGGGACTTCAGAAAGGACATCAGGAAGAAGGGGGACCGTGAGAGGGTTACTGTTGGATGCACAGTATTTCCACTGTGGCGATTTGGGGTGGATGGGCGGGGGAAGAATTCTAGGCATAGAGAATCCCAGGAGCAAACCCCAAAGCAGGACAGCACAGGGCCAAAGGGCGGGTGTGAGGAGCTGGAGGAGTGCAGTTTGACTGAGCTGAGGAGTAGACAGGGAGTGGCGGGAAGTGGGGAGGGCCGCGTGGTTCCAGGTGTGGGTCTGTACTTCCTCCACAGCAGCGGGGAGCCCTAAGCCCTGACACTCCACCCTGGCGGGACACTGGAGCTTTCACGCTGACTGTCGTCCAGGCCTCATGCCACACAGATGATAAATTAATGGAGCTGGATTGGGTCCAAGCACTGGGTAGATATTTTTAGAGCTTCCCAGTTGGTTCCAGTGTGCACTGAGGGCCGAGAACCACAGCGCTGCAGAAAGCTAGAAGAATGGTCCAGCAGGGTCTGGACGGACTTGTGCTGAGCCTCAGGGCTAGGCAGGGCAGGAATCAAAGATGAACACAGGAGAATGCTGTAAAGCCACGTTCCTCAACCTCAATACTGACACCTCGGGCCAGGTAACTTTTTGCTGTGAGGGCTGGCCTGGGTGTTGTGGGATGTTTAACGGCATCCCTGCCCTTTACTCACAAGGTGCCAGTAGCAAAGCCCCCTTCCCAGTTGTAACAACCAAAAATATGCCCAGATATTGCCAAATGCCCCTGGGGGCAACATTGCCGCAGTTCTTCTGCTGGGCTCACTTTTTCACAGGAAGGAGGGCTGAGTGTCGCAGGAGGAAATAATAGAGAAGAGGGACCAGTAACTAGCTAAGGAACCATGTTTTGTCGGATGTCCATCACTCACTGCAGTGGGAAAGCCACGTCAGCACAGGGACAGTGGTTTCCCCCACTGCTAGGGGAAAGGAGTGGTTGGTTGGAAACATGGTCTCTTTTCCATACTTGTTCAAAGGACCGTTCACAGCAGAAGTGTTGCAAGTGGCTTTGACGGTTTGCCTATGTTAAACTGTCCTTTTCTGGGCAAACAAAAAAAAGACCACAGTCTTCCTTCTCAGTATCATTGGCCAAGAAATCATTGTCAATGTATGAAAGGTAAATTGGATTTTTTTTAAAGGAAATAAATAACGTGTTAAACCAAAGCATCAACAGAGCAGACGCGGCACTGCCCCGAGGTGGCCTCTGCCTGGCCTGCAAGCAGCACTTGCCGCCTCCACCTCATCCTCCACCCGGCCACCCTCCTCAGCTTCACACTCCTCCGAAAGGCTCTGCCATTTTGGAAAGAGATTCCCATTCGATTCAGTTTATCTTTTCTTTTTCCAAAATAAGGAACAAGTTCCATGAACTCTATTAAAGCAGACTTCTCTGGCCAAGAATTTTAAAATATGCAAAGGCCTTGATTCAGTATTATTAGTTGGTAATTACTTCACCTCCAAATAAATTGTATTTTGAGCTTTCATAGAAAGCTTTGCTACAGATTTTCTCAATGAAAGCGGTGAGTTTTAGCATAGAATAAAGTAACATCAAGAAGTTTCCCTCTCATTCTCCCATTAAAAGAGAGAGATATTTTTTCTTCACATTTGTGGAAAATGTGGACAGCTGTCCAGAGGTGCATAACCTCTGTGAAAGACGAAATGACCATCCACTTGCCCTGCACCCATAGAAGCCATAGCAGTGGGGTCACCTGGTTTTTCAAAGGGGGTGATCACACTGTTGGAGCCCAGTGGGTGGCCTGGGCCTTGGCTTTGGCTCTGGGCAGCGCCTGGTGGTGTGGGGGGCTGCCACGCGGGTGTCTCCCCTTGGTCTTGACTCTGGGAAGTGCCCCCCACAGTGCTGTGACCACTGACACACCAGCACTTCCCACATTCTCAGGCACACAGTGTCCTACAGCTAAAATCCTTGCTTTGTTTTGGAAGGACACTGAGAAAGTTAATTCTAAGTATGAGACAGCAGTTTGGGGAAACTAGGAGGGATGACACTGCCCAGGCTTTGAGAGGAGCCCATCCCGCCAGCCGACCTCACTTCCCCCACGACCTACTTTCCCTGGCATCGTCGCTGGAGCCCAGCAGGCCTCGTGTTCTTCCGTGGGGCTGCTGCTGCTTTAAATCTTTCCAAATGCCGGTGTTCTCTATCTCGCTGAGCCTGTAGATATGTGCCGGACTATACCGGCTAATCGTCCACTGGGGACCCTGTTGCCAGCCTGGGTCTTATTTTTTAACAGCAGAGTTTATTTGCCCTTTTTTTTTTTAAGGGCTCAATTGTATAAGGCTGCTCTGCTTAGTTAGCAGTACCCTGAATTTTTCAAAAGCACCCCTTCCTGTGTAAAGGCTGCTTTTAAAGTGACTGCCATCTTTTAAAGTTAATGAACATTTAGGGAGCACTTGGTTGAGGCTAGAGCAATTTATATGTGGTGCTTTAAGAAGTATTTTTTAATAAGAGAAATAAAAGTACCCATACGTGCACCAGGCTTACCTGAGTCATACCGGGGGTGGTAAATGAGCACACCACATATCATGCCCTGCCTGCCTCCGTGTGCCTAGACATATATACCTGGCAGAATCAGGGAACAGACTACATAAAACCCACCTGCCTATTCATTCATGAACTCATTTACTCACTCGAACATTTGTCAAACCCTCTTCTGTGCAAGATGCTTTGCAATAAGATAGCAAAAGATTAAAAGATATAAAAATATATGAAACTATACTAGTCCCTACTCGTAAAAGCTTATGCTCTTGTACAGGATATTTTCATGATCCAGAATAAGACATATACTTTACATCTCCATAACTTATCACGTGCACACACCCACACACATCCCTCACCGAAGTTTAGCAAAGCAACAACCCTTATTACCTATGATGTGCTCTCATCTTGTCTGGTCTTTCGTTTTATAACCACTAAATTGACTTCCCAGCCTATCTGCGCTTTGAAAAGCACTGCTCTTGGAGAGACAGCCACAGTAACAAAGGAGTTAAGAGGCAGCTCACAGCTCTGTGGAGTGTTACAAAGGCCCCGCGCTGGCCTCTCTTCACAGGTGGCATTAGCAGAGCAGAGGTCTTCCTCCCGGGCCAGAAAGGCAGACAAAGAGGCTGTGCTTTCACCTCACCTTCTGCTGCAGACACCCGTGTTAACTCTTCCTGAGGGATGCCCAGTTCATTCCAACACACCCCGTCCCCGGTGGTGGAGGCTCCTCTCTGAAACGCCCAGTGCCAACAAAGCACAAAAGCAGCCCTGGGCCCCCACCAGTCCAGCTCAGCCCTGAACTGCCTTTCACATCATTGCTGCCCTGCTCATCATTTTTACTGTGCCTTCTCTAAGCAGCCCTACGCTCAGCTGTGGGTAGGTACTCACCGGGGGCCCCTAAGTGGCTCCCTTATTGTCGAAGACACAGCAATCACAAAGCCCCCATTTTCAACCCATCAGAGATGATTCCTGAGGACCTATGTTGGTACTGGGAAATGTGCTGTAGTGTGTGGGGACATGGAAAGAAATTTAGGATGTGGTCCTTGTCCTCAGGGCATCTAGTTGGGGAGACAGCAAGACTGAGTTATGCTCAACAGTAGGGAACCATGAAAAGGGTTTTCCGTGGAATGAGTCCCTGACGGAAGTCAGCGTTATGGAAGCAGCAGGAGCAGGAGCGTTGCATGCGAGGCACTTAGCCTTTCCCATGGCTGATATTTTAAATCTAGAAAAGTTCTAAGGCCTCTCCCAGCAGCAAGGGCTGAGATTCCACCTGCACCCACAACAGAGAACTAAGCACCAGGGCTCTCATCTTCCTAACAGCTTCTCTTTCTCTGGTCTTCCTTCTGAGAGCTTCCCTGTCCTAATGACACTTTCACCTAGACCAGCTACTTCCCTTGAATCACCTCCCAGTCTCGTCTGTTAAGTGCCATACTTGAAATCTGTCCAATCAGAGCTCCCTCCCATTTCCTAGTCACTGCTAATGTCCCTAACAGTGGTGTCTGTTCTTATTGCATAAAGGCATCCCTGAGAAGTTAATAAAATCTCTGGCCCTTATCCATTAAAAATACATATACTGTACACAATTTTTCCAAATTCTTTGAGGCACAACTCCACGAACCCAGCCTCAAAACCTGACCAGCTCTGACACCTGTCCTGCTGCACCATATGCTCTGGCTTCATCTTCCCCTGACACCTGGCGTCCAAGGACTCTCTGGAAGTCAGAGCCCCTTTGCAGCCCCTCCTCCCTCCTTCTAACTGGGGCCCTGCCGACCCATCCTCACTCTAACTCTGGACACTCACACCCTTGGGAAATGCCCCTTGGTACCCTCTGGCTGCAGCCTTTAAGGGCAACCATCTTGAGTTTATGTACACTGGGACGTCTCTATATCCACCACTGTGATTCACAGGGACTGCTAATCGTGAGTCACATGTCCAATAATGAAGTCACCATGTTATCCTCCTGCTCCCAAACTGGACTCTGTCCCCAAATTTCACTTCTAATAGCACACTGTTTCCCCATTCTTTCAGATGAACTCTTTGGGCCTTTCAGCTCTCACATATTATTACCCCAATTAAGTACTAAACTGTTTAGCGCCGAGACTATAAACGGAATCGCATTTGGTGCATCTCGCTTTTTCTTCTTCTATGTCTAATCTACCTCCCTGTGCTACTGCCTGTGCCTTTGAAATGTCTATTGAATCTGGGTTCTTTGGTTGGCAGCGCCCCACCTAGGCCCTGATGGTTCCACTTCCTGGGTGTCTCCTTCTCCTCCGCCCTTCTCACCTTACTCTCTACAGATCTCTGCAATTCTCATCTTCCTGAAACACCATCTTCACAAAGTGACTTTCCGCACAAGAACCCAGAATGACTCTGTCCAGCAGACTGTGGGCTGTGCACACCCTCTGCCCGGCCCCTGGGGCCTTCCACAGCAGGCCCATCTCCCGCTCCTGGGTCCCTTTCCTCTGTGCCTGGGGCCACCGTGAGCATGGTGGGCAGGAGGTCAGCTCATGGCCTGGTTCTGACTGTGTGGCCTGATGCCAGTCACTTCATCTCTGGGTATCTCAACTTCCCCATGAATAAAATGGGCAAGTGAGTATCTGCCTTCCTGTCATTATATTCACATAGCTGGTTTAGCACGATTAATGACCGCACAGGGCGTGGTGCGTGTCTGCCATCACTAAGTCTGTGAAACTCACTTCCATGCAAACTCCTCTGTTTCTCCGTCAACTGAAATGGCTTCCCTTCTTTTTTCTGATTAGATACATTCCACTTTTGTTCAAAATTTAGGCCACCATTGATTTCCTTGTCATTCAACATTCATTCAACAAACATTTACTGGGTGTCTACTAACTTCCGGGTGTAGTGAGGGGTTCTCAAGATGTCATGCCTAGTGAGTGCGGGGTCAGGTCAGAGTGTGGATGTCCTGCCAGAGGTGACCTCTGGCTCAGACCGAGGATCCACAGGAGGCAGAAGAAAGCATGGAGCCCCAGACTGCTGCTGGCAGTGGTCTGAGTGGGAGAAGGCAGGACGTGTGAG
Source organism: Macaca nemestrina (assembly GCF_043159975.1). Lineage (NCBI taxonomy): Eukaryota > Metazoa > Chordata > Mammalia > Primates > Cercopithecidae > Macaca > Macaca nemestrina. The sequence goes on from NC_092143.1 coordinate 76,641,530, forward strand.
TATGAGAACAGGCTGGGGCAGCAGGACTCCCTGGGGCAGGAGGGGAGGGCAAGAATGGCAGGGCAGGCAAGGGCGGAAGGGAGGACTTCACAGAGGGTGAAGGGTGCCAGGGGGAGCCAGGGATTGTTGTAAGCTGGGCAGAGACATGCCCAGAATTCTGCCTTCTCCACCACATTCCTCACGATCAGAACTCTGTCACTCTGCACACGCAGGTGGGAGTGGAACTGAGGCTGGGATCTGGCGCTGCTCTCCCCAGGGCATCCTTCTGTGCTGGGCAGCGACAATGCCAGGGGCCACGAGCCCAGCAACAAAGAGGGCAGAGGAGACACTCTCAGTCTTACTTTAAAAAGGTGGCACTTCAAATGAATGGCTCCAATTTCTGGGTGGGCGTTGGCCCGCCTGTTCCTTGGCCCAAGGCTGGGAAGGCGGGCTTAAACCAAGATTAAGTTGACTGCAGTGAGTGCTCCAGGAACATTGTGTGTGTAATTTAACTGCAGCTGTAGCTCTAATCTTGCCCTCAGAGTGACCCAGGATTTTCCTTCTTTTAAAAAACAATTTAAGGCCTGACTAGTGAAAACAGTATCTTTATCAAAAGGAATTACAGGTAAGAGGTACATTCCTTAAATAATACCACCTTAAATATGAAGCATTTCTACAGCATTATTGTAAAGCAATGGGGCTTAACTGATCCTTATTAATAACCATTACTGAAGCCAGGCAAGGTGGCTCCTGCACATAACCCCAGTGCTTTGGAAGGCTGAGGTGGGACAATTGTTTGAGGCCAGGAGTTCAAGACTAGCATGGGCAACATAGTGAGACCCCCGTATCCACAAAACAAAACAAAAAAATAGCTAGGTGTGGTGGCACATGCTTATAGACCCAGCTACTCAGAAGGCTGAGGTGGGAGGATCACTTGAGTCCAGGAGTTCAAGGCTGCAGTGAGCTATGATCATGCCACTACACTCCAGCCTGGGTAACAGAGCAAGACCCTGTCTCTAAATAAAATAAGATAAAATGTAAAATAATCAATATTGTAAGGAATGTTTATATTGAAATCTGATCCAACTTGTGCAGCTTCTCATATAACGTTGTGACCAAATATACTTTATAAATGAACCAAAGGTGGGCCTGCTCATCTTGTAGCTTTAGAGGAGCAAACCTGCAGCAGGGCCCTTCTCTGCCATGAGTGTGCCTGGATCCCACGAGACCACAGGGCAACTGGCAAATAGATCCTTGAGGTGCAGGATGTCCTGGGCTGGGCACCTCTCCCAGAGCACACGTGGCTGGGATGCAAGCCTCAGATGCTTGCACATTTGTGCTTCCCTAAATTAAATCTGTGATGTGGAATTGGAGGCTTAAGCCTCTCTGCTTGAATTAGCCCCAGCTGATGGCTCTGGGGCTCGGGGGGCACTGGAATAAGGCTGCAGAGGGGAGGTACAAAACCATCTGGGCAAGTGGCGGGCTTTCCTCATCTCCTCAAAACCATGCCTGGCTTCTCCCTCTAATTTGGGTTTTAAAGTGTATATGGCGGATGCAATGCCTAAGAGAAAAAGGGCGCTGTCCCAGACATTAGAGAATGGTCAGTGGGCACCTTCTGCCTATTTCTTAGCAGCAGGCACACCCCAGCCCTGGACTCCAGCAGCTCCACTCACCTCATCCACAGTCCATCGTGCCACTTGGCTGGCCCGGATGTCAGCCACGCCTGGAAGCAGCTTGCAGTGTTGCTCCCTGCCAAGGGGAAGGTCCCGAAAAGGGTGGGCTGACACCGTGGACATGAACACTGACTGGTGAAGTGCCTGCTGCGCCTGCTCCGCTGAGTATTCTGCAAGAGAGGTGGGGTGGGGTGAGGCTCTGGTTCCCAGAGAGCAAGCACTGCTGCGTCAGCCCCACAGTCCAGAGGGCCCAAGTCAGGGCAGGGAAAGTGCCGACACCACCAGAACCCGTGTCTTCTGATCGTACAGCATCACCCCCACGCATACCCTATGCCTCCAGTCTGTTTTTGAGCAGTGGTCATAGAAGACATATGTTACCCATGCCTAGAAGACTGTGGCTGTGTTTCAGCCACATTCAAATAATCTCTGTGAGACGCTGTTTGATGGTCACTTGTCACTGCCACTGGCTTCTCTCTCCTCAAATTAGGAGTCAGAGGAATCAAAGAACCATGCAGAATTTGACTACTAAGCAGACTGGCACACTGAACCATCTGGGATGTGTATGCGCACAAAGAATAATTTCTTCCTGGAAGCGGCCTCATGAGTCTCTAAAGACAGAGTGAGCCTCAGTCCACATCTGGCTTTATAAATCCCCTGAGAGATACTGAACATGACATGTAGCAAGGGTCCCCATGAGAAGCTGGGTGATACCAGCTGCTGCTGCTGCAGATCCCCAGCAGTGCACCATGACCTCACCTGGGGTGACATCCTGTGGCAGCCAGGGGCTTTGGAAAGCAGCGGAAGCTGAGACATGACCTCCCCAACACAGGCACTCTTAGATGCGGTGCTCTTTTCTGAGCAGCTCTGCATGTACCATGGTTTTAAGGTACAAAGGACAATGGCTGTTTGGTTGCACAAGATTGGCTGCTGCAACCAAGGAGTGAGACTTTAACGGGATCTCCGTGCATTTCAGCCCTGTGCTTATAAACAGCCTTCTGTGCTGGTTTCCTGTCTTCAAGAGTGACTGTACTCTTTTTTTGTTAATTATTTTTTTTATTTTTTAAATTTATTTATTATTATTATTATACTTTAAGTTCTAGGGTACATGTGCATAACGTGCAGGTTTGTTACATATGTATACTTGTGCCATGTTGGTGTGCTGCCCCATCAACTCGTCAGCACCCATCAACTCGTCATTTACATCAGGTATAACTCCCAATGCAATCCCTCCCCCCTCCCCCCTCCCCATGATAGGCCCCGGTGTGTGATGTTCCCCTTCCCGAGTCCAGGTGATCTCATTGTTCAGTTCCCACCTATGAGTGAGAACATGCGGTGTTTGGTTTTCTGTTCTTGTGATAGTTTGCTGAGAATGATGGTTTCCAGCTGCATCCATGTCCCTACAAAGGACACAAACTCATCCTTTTTGATGGCTGCATAGTATTCCATGGTGTATATGTGCCACATTTTCTTAATCCAGTCTGAAGAGTGACTGTACTCTTACATTACATCCCAACATTTAAGGAAAAGGCGTGGGTCTCAATTCCCTAATTATTTAGCTTAAATCTACAAATGGATAAGGAGCAAAAATATTATAGAGATTTCAGAGAAAACCATTGCCTTTAAAATGACATCTTTTAAGACACTTTCAACACACATGAGCAAAATCAAACTGCTGATGTCAGAAGAGACTTTGAAAAGATCGCAAAAGGAAATGTTTGAGGCCCTCCAGAAGTCTACCTCTTGTAATGCAAAGAGAAGGTTAAATGAGCAGTAGCCACATAATTTAGGGTCTATTATGATGGTTTTTGTTTTACTAACAGAATCTGAAAAACCATTATGCAAATATTTCCACCTCAAATTAATTACAGCTTTTAGTAGGTGAGGCTGACCTGCATGGCCACAGTCGCATATACTCATTAGTAATCAGAAAGGTTCTAAACTATGAGCGAGCTTGTCCATCACTGGGCTTCTCTGTGCAATACGACTCTCGTGGATCGGAACAGACATCCTCATATTTAACAGTGCTTGCTGTCTACACAGATAAAGAGGCAGCAAAATTACCAGGTTCTCCCCAATTCTTATGCTCCAGGTGCAAGCAGCAGCAAATTCATCTTGAACTGCTGATTGTCCAACACTGACCTTTTTAGCATGTAAATAGGTTACCTCTTCTGTGTAGTTCAGACAACAGTACGTAAGCCTGCAGGTTCTGAGAGGAAACCTCACATCTTCCTTGCAAAGGCAGTATGTTGGCAAATATGAATGGTTTTTAATGAAGTTGTCAGGCTGGACAAGGGACATGTACAAAACAAGCCCTTGAAACCTGGAGTGGGAACATCACAGGGTCAGTCTGAAGTTGCAGTGACACAGAAATGATCCAAGGGCTTTGCTGGGAAGCCAGCAGTTAAAGCCCTGCACTCTTAGGGATTAAGACCTGGGCCAAAACTGGGCTTTATTCTGGAAAAGAATAACCACATCACTCAATCAGTTGTTTTTGCTGAAATAGTGTGGAGTTAAACCCAACATATATGTATCTCAAACTCATGCCCTGGGGAAATTAATCATGCATAGTTTCAAAATATATAGGACTCTGAAAAGACACAGTGAATGAATCTTATATACTGGAAGAATAAATATGTCAAGTGATGCTGATTAGATTTCTGTGATTCCCAAATGAAGGCTGAAGTCATTAAAAATGTAAAAGAAAAGAAGACACACAAAACTCGGAAATCTGTGTGCTCCCCAGCAAGAAAATTTCCCACACCATGATTCTGGAAGCAAATTATCTGCTTTGAGTGCCGGGGCAGACTCTTGGAAAGACACCTAATGTGTGGCTGAATAGTCCAGGGGCTCCTCAGTCCACTGCTTGCCACTCTCAGGGCTGGTTCTGGGCTCTGGAAGATGACAGATGGCGACTTCCGTTAGTCCAAGTAGCAAGATGGCCTTTAGGTCACAACGAAAGAGATGGAGTTCTAGCTGTGCATTTGAACTCAGGCTGGCTTTATATTATCTGTGGCTTTTGAATACAGTTGTGTCCCTATTAAATCAACCTGTGTCCTGTGTCCCTATTAAATCAAACTATTTGAAGGGAAGCCTGAATAAAACTGAATTTGGGAGTGCAGGAATGCTGTGGGGAATAGGCTCTATATGCCAAAGGGAGTCCCACGTGGGTGGTGGGGAAAGACTTGCAGGCACTTGCTGGGCTGTGGATCCCCTACCTGGGGTTCAGACTTTTCACTGGCCATAAGGGCTTGTGTCTGTTTATCAGCAACCTCAAGTTCTGCAAAATTCTTGCCAGAATCTGTTATATGCTGAACACAGATAATGTTTTACTATTATCAACTTTACTGTATCAATTGTACATCATGAGACAGAAGGTTCGAAAGTTGAGCATTTGAAAACTCAAAAAGACTTGAGTTGGTCTAGGGAGGGAGTCCCTGGATAGGGAATCTGGAATAACCATTCTGTCATCTCTAAGACATGCCTGGAGGTGACAGTGTGTGTCATGCAGGGCTGGTGTGAGGGAAAAGGAGAAGTTGCAGAAGGTGCTTAGCAAGGTCCCCAGCGTGTCGTGAACACTCAGTGGCAGGTAATACTTTAACTGCGATCTGCAAACCTCTTGAGGTCAGGATTGATAAAGGGAAACGGCCTTATTCTAAATTAACACAATGCAAGACTAGTTTGCATTTGGGGAGTGTTTCGTGGGGGCTGTTTTGCCTTCTTTGTACCCTTTAGCAGGTCTAATGTCTTCTACAGCGGATGATTTTGGGGTGGGATAGTCAGGTCTAGCTGAAAAAATGCTTGTGTGTACTTGCCTCAGGAGCTCTGTGGCCTAGTGATCTCCCTACATAACAGCTGAGTGACCTGGGATGAGGTACTTAATTTCTACATATCAAGGTTTTCTAACTCAAAAATGGGGTAATAGGAGGGGAACAAAAAAGGAGAATAGAATAGAATAGGACGGAGTAAGAGCAAAACTTATACCTCATTGAGTTGCTGCGATTTGGACAGCTCCTGGTACATAACGTGTTCAACACATGTCAGATATTATATTATTGTTATAAGTTATAAAAGTATTTTAAGTTGTAATGATAGTGAATGTGGGGACATACACCACTTCCAAAGTCAGTGTGAAACTTACGAAATGTGAAATCCAGACTGAGATTCAGGGTCTTGAGGGCCGTGTTCAGGTTTCACACCTGAGTGGTCCTGGAATGACCAGCAGCGGCCACTGAAATCATTTGCAGAAGTCCTAGTGGAAGGAAGTGAGATCTGCCACCGCGGGGGGCACATCTGCTTCCCAGGCAGCCTGTTGCCGATGTGTGGCAACTGTGTCAGATGCTAAAATGCTCTTGGCCTGCCAGCTTAGAAAGTATGTGGCTCTTGACAGCCTTTTAAAATTTAGGGTGATTTGCATTATTTTAAATTCTGTGCATAAAATTAGACTTTTGAAAATATCCACTTAAAATTTGCATAAATTTTTGTAATATGCGAACACACTGATTTTAACTTTTTTTTTACAAAGCCCAGCGTGATTTATGTCACATCAGATACTCACTAAAAAGTTGTTAATAAATTAAAGAACATAAGCTGATAATGAAGGCATGTACTCTTCCCAGAAACCATTCTCATCGAATGAGAAGGATCAGATTCTTCTCTCTTGGGGCACTTTGGGTAAATGGAGACTTCCAGATTTGATAAGGATGTTTGCCATAATAACAGGGCAGAAGGATCATTTGTGTACTTCATCCACCACAGCAGGCATCACAGCCCTGTTTCCACCTAACACAGCTGAGGGACATGAGATGCTTCCCAGTTGCACGACCTCACTGCCGTCATGACTCCTACCCAGCTCCCCTAAAAGTCAGCCAAGGAAATTCAGCCTGCAAAAGCAGCCTTCCTACTGGAGGTTTTAACATTCTAATTAATCAAAATGTCCTCTGCACCAGAAAATGAAATGTATATGTAATACTGCCTTTGCCTCTAACACCAGTGTGACAATAAATAAAGGTATCCTTACATGTAGGATGCCTTCTCCTTCCAGAAAATGGAGTACATAAAACTTGTAACTTCAGTGGTTTGTCATTGAGGGGTTTGGTTGAAAGAATTGTTTTGCTACCATTTTTCTTGCTGTGGGTAGTGTTTCTTTTGGATTTTATGGCCTTCAAAAAAACATATGATGAAGTGTTTAATGATTTCATTTAAGGTGCTTAGAGATGTACTGCACCCTCAAGTTTCCAAGGCCAATATGTTCAGCTCTGTGTCCAGCTGCAGGGTCCCAAGGGGCCCTGGACCACAGCACTGGAAGACTTGTCTGTGGATCTTGAGTCCAGCAACAGTTAGAGAGGAGTAACCCATCTCCAAAGAAAAGTCATTGCCCTTCCTGCAGAGGCAATAAACACCACACTGGAATCCAGTTGATTCCCTGATGAGATGCAAGTCTACTGGTAAGTCTATCTGCCGTTAAAAGTCAGAACGCCACAGCCAGGGGAAGGTCAATCTTTTCCAGAGTGCCTGAAACAGCCAGACCAGCCAGTTGTGGACAGCATGTGACCTAGGGCTGCCTTTCCAGTGAAATGACTAAACAGACTTGCGATACGAGGCACAGCACTGTCTGCTTCCCATTCCACAGATTAAAAAGAAAAGTATTCAGTCAGGTGCAGTGGTCACACCTGTAATTTCAGCACTTTGGGAGGCCAAGGCGGGAGAATTGCTTGAGGTCAGGAGTTCAAGACCAGACTTGACACACAGTGAGACTCTGTCTCTACAAAAAAGAAAAAATTAGCTGGGCATGGTGACATGCACCTGTAGTCTTGGCTACTTGGGAGGCTGAGGCAGGAGGATCACTTGAGTTCAGGAGGTTGAAGCTGCAATGAGTTATGATCATACCACTGCACCCCAGTTTGGGCAACAGAGAGAGACCCTGTCTCTATTTAAAAAAAAAAAAAGAAGAAAAGTTTTTAGAGACTAAAGGATTTTAATTTGTCTGAAAATAACATAAAGGTAGGTCCCTGATTTCTTCCCTGCCCTCTCACTCATCCTTCCCACTTCTGCTCTACCCTGACAAATGAGAAGGAAAATCCTTCATGGAAATGTTCTTTAAAAATATGGCTGTTTCTTCACAAAAGCCTCACAAAACAAAACTGAAGCAAGTGAGTCATAAATGGTAAACCACAGTCTGCATGACTGGGCCTTGAGTTATTTTTAATCCCACTAAAAACGGAGACCCGTTTCACAAGTAACCTTTTCTTCAATGAAAGGGGTAGCAGTTCTACTGTGTTCTCTGCTGCAAAAAGGAGGAAGTAAAAAAATAATGCAGTCAGTCCCCAAATCCAATTATGTGATTGCTCTTACCCACTGTGTAATCTGTGACAGTCACCGACCAAGTCCTATCAATTCATCTGGCACTGACTGAGAAGTCACTCCATCCAGGCCCTGTGCTCCCATAGTGACTTCCGCTGGAGAAGGAAGGAAATGTTCAGAGATGGCTTTTCACCTGGGAACGTTGTTTTCTTCCCACGGTCACCTGTTCGCATGCCCTGCGTACTGAACATGTTTGGAGCTGCCATTTCTCAGCTGCACCTTCTTCTCTTGATTTCGATGCTTCTGAGTCTGCTCAGTCCCTCTTCATTTCCGTGTCTTTATCCCCAAAACAAAAGTAAAAAGCAGAACAGGAGAGGCCTCACCATGATGGGCAAGACAACTGTCTATTTCCGTTGGGAACAGGAGCTCCTCAGGAACGCTCCCGTCTCTGACAGCAGGCCCTCAGCACATGCTGTTTCTTAGATGCCAAGTCATATTGCTCCTCAGACATCGGCATGGCCTGTCTGCTGCGCTGTCTTCTGTTTCTCATACCCTTATTACTTAGAATTCATACATGGATATCTGCAGAGTGTTTTCTAATTTTAGCTATTGGTCTTCCCTCATCACAAACAGTCTCTTCATCAATTTTACATAAATATGGGAGATGAAGCACACAAGAGTGAGAGATTGGCCACTGCCTAGTGGGCTATCAAGAGGCTTAGAAGTTGAATGAAGAGCCTTGGATGTCCCAGATCTGCGTAGTGTCCAGTAACAGTAGCCACTAGCCACACTACAGAGCACCTGAAATGTGAAGCATGCGAACTGAGATGTGCTACAGTACCTCCTGTATTTTGATTACTTAGTAGCAAAAAACAGAATGTAAAATATCTCCTTAATAATTTTTTGAATCTTGATTTACATGTTGAAATGATGTTTTGGATCTATTGGGTGAAATAGAATATGCCGTCAAAACTAATTTTACTTGTTTCTTCTGATTACGTTAAATATGGCCAGTAGAAACTTTCAAACTCCCTAAGTGGCCAGCATTCTGTTTCTACTGGGACAGCGCATGTCCAGAAGAGTACTGAGCCCATGGCCTCTTACCAGCTCCACCTGGGGCGCAGGAAGAGGCTGGGTGGCTGGATCCAATTCACATGACTCTTGTGGAGTTATGATAACAGGGCTTGAATAACCTGGATTCCACCCTGCGCCAGAAATCCAGTAACAGAAGGCTGAAGACGGGAGGTCATGGATAGTCTAGAGGAGTGGAAGAGTCTGTCTGGGGGATGACCTGGGTGCTTGTGTTGGCTCCATGGGTCATTTGCCCTGAGACTCTGAGCCATGTGTTTGTCTGGCTTATAACTGATGCTCAACAAGTACCCGCTGAGTGGACGTAGGAATGACTGAATGAACGCCCCCATGCCAGAAAGCAGGGACATTTTTCACTTACTGCAAAAGCAGCAAAGAATGACTTTCAAAACTAAGTTAGGAGCTGTTCAGATTTAGAGCCACTTTCTCTAGAAGTGTTGCTGCCTAGCCCCAAATCACTCATGCTAAAAGGATTGTGTGGCAACCCAGCTGCTGTTTCCTGCCTAGGGCTTGGGTCCCGGCAGGGCAGACGGAGGGAACCGAGTTTAGGAGTCTCTGGACTCCCGAGGGCATCCTTCAGGCATTGCTCTCCAACCTCCAGGGCATGTGACCAGTTCCTCAGGGCTCCGGCTGTCCGGCTTTACAACAGCTCTCAGTGGGCTACCTTCCCACCTCAGTCCTGCTCCCTCATTCAGGGAGAAGTGGCCCCTCTGCCCTCAGGCCAGCCTCAGTCCCGCTGCCTGCTCCACATGGTGGCATCTCTGAGGACTGAGAGGCCCCTCCTCCCAGGCGGGCATGTGCTCTGTGGTGTCCAGCTCCTCCCTGTAAGCTGCGATGGTTCCTCCAGGAGGGCCTCCGTCTCCTCATGGTCTCCTCCGCGGCTACCCAAGTTAGGCCCCAGAGTCTTCCATTCGCCTCTGCACGTCTCTGTCTCTCCTTCCTTGATTCCATCCAGGAACTGAGTCGGCTCCCTCCCTTCCCAAGGGGCTGCCACAGCCTCCCCTGTCCGCTGTGCTTCTCCCACCCAGGCTGACTGGCATGGAGCATCAGGCTCCCAGTGCCTTGCTGGCCCCACACAGGCGCTTGCAAGGGGCTGATTGGCAAATACAGTATAATCCTGAGGGAATAAGTCACTTAATATGCAGGGAAGTGGCAGATAAGACACTTCCTAGAGCAGGAGACAGTCACGACTCTAGGAAGGGGCTCAGCCTCCAGCTTTCATTCCTGAGGGCAGGGTTTGAGTTCCTGCTGTTGATACTATTCCAGCAAGCATTCTTTTAAGGGCTTCCCAACCCCAGAAGTCTGTCTTTAGGGTTCTCTAGACCCAGAGGCTTGGAGTTCCAGGTGTACGGGCCCTGTCCAGAGCACTTGGGCTGGGACACAGACTCCTTGCCACCCTCAGGCCTCATCACCCTCTGTGGCATCCGTCAGCCCGGGAGGAGGTACGTCTTGCCTCCCTAAGGCTGTCCCTGGGCACCCTGCCACTGGCTACCCTTTATGGAAATTGTCCATTTATTTTTTCCAGCCCCCATGAACAGAGTAAGAAGTCAAGGGCAGCCATTTCCAATTCATACCCAGAGTCGCATGGCAGAGTGCGAACCTGACACATGGTGCAGTGTAGCACAGGCGCTTAACACACAATGGGACTGTGGTGCCTTCTGAGGAATTATACTGAAGGGATAGATAAGGCGGTGGCAAATGCTGACTTACTCTGCACCAGTGAAAACAATGAGTTTTTATCCTGTGGTGTCTTACTTGTCAAATATACTCATTGCTGAAAAGGCTGGGAATTGCTGGTGACATGAAATCTCACTCACTCCTCAATTTCATACTTGAGGAGCAGATATCCCTGGTGTCGTTTTCACAAAAGCGCAGGAAAATCCATAGTAACTTTTGATAGGTTAGTCATCCAACGCAAGACTTCCATGCAGCTTGTTTTTTGATGGCTAGAGAGCAACCTTTTAGTTTATTATCTGCTTCACACAGCTTGAGACATCATTAATTAACTTATTTTGAGCGATACTACACCCCAATCACCAAGCATGTATTTTTAGACCTTTACTGGCAGAGGAGAGACCATAACTGAAAGGACACCAGCATCAACCTGACCAGGAGACTAGAGTGGCTCTTATTTTGAAGTTTCTTGTTTTTAGGTATCCTCCTGCCTGGTCACTTCCTACCCTGCTCTCCACGTGCAGATATTGAGCAACAAGCCCGGATGGGTTGGGCGTGCACAAAACTGAAAGTCCCTACCACTTTATACATCTGTGAGTGGGACACAAAAGAAGACATTACAGTGCCTGAAGACATGGTTTAATTGTACTTTAATTCCAACAGTAGATGGTAGCACTGGTTGACAGGAGCTAATAAACGGGAAAGTAAGCCCTGAGTTCAGTTGTATGGACACTCAGACCTACGGTGGAGTGCAGTGCGCCCAGTCCAAAAGCCTGAGCAGGTCTGCGTGCTGCTCTCTCAGCCCTCACAACGAGAGGGGCAGGGGAACGAATATAAGTTATCAGCCTTAAAATCTGAGCATGACCTACCTCTGGCAGGGCAGACACCATATTCTATTTGTTTTTGTAACCTCCACCCCCTGGCACAGCACCTGGTACACAGAGGTGCTCAATAGCTGTTTGCTCACAACCAACGGGGCAGGAATAACTCTTGGGAAGGGGCAAAAGAGCGGATCCTTCTTGGATGAAGGAAAGCCTGGAGCTGCCCCACACTCTGTCCATGCTATGAATGAATGCCTCATGGATTGTGCCTCCCTTCTCTCTGGGCTGCCGCATTCCCAACCCCTGGGCACACCATTTGAGCAGAGGGTCCACAGGGGTCAACTTGATCAGAGAGACCCCTGACTGAAAAGACTCCTGAGGTCCAGTGTGTCTCCAAGGTTCCCAGGCTCACGTGGACACACAGCCAGCCCAGGGCACAGCACTGTGCCTGTTATCCAGGAGCGCACAATCAGAATGACAAGGCTGGGATCAAATAGAAAGATCCCTGCCAGGAGCCAGGGATCAAGCCTGTGCTGGGCGCCTCTTAATCATCTGTTTTATCCACTCCAAGTGACTTCCTGAAGGATGGTGCTATTAGCCCTCTCTGACAGATAACGCAGCAGTCTCAGAGGCACAATGCAACTTGACAAAAGTGATTCAGCAGCCCAGGGTGGAGCTGGGGTGCTCATCCTAGAGCCTACCACACCAGGAGCATTATCTTCCTCCAATCCTTCAATACTGGGTGATTTCTCACACGGCCTGTGCATTCCTGTTTAGAAGGTGACAGGCAGAAGCCACACTTTGAGGGGCAGAGCGTGGCCTGATCATCTTGAAAAGAAGGGTCGTCTCTTCTTTAGCAAGGTAAGCCTCTGCGTTGCAATACTCAGCATCTCAATCTCAAGATAGGCCCCTGGAGGTATTGTCAGATTTATCTCAAAATAAACATTGCTTCCAGGGATCCTGCGTGGGACCCTTGGAGACCTAGTCAAAGGAGCACCTTAGGGTACAGAAATGACAGCCACCTGGGCTCTGCCTGGCAGGCAGTAAAGGCACACGTCGCCTCCAGGGGCCACACTCACCTCTCTGGGAAAACAGGGCTGCTGCTCACCCTGCTTGTCCCTGGCACAGAAAGCCGCCTCGTCCCTGGCACAGAGCTCAGCACAGATGCTGGCTCCCAGGCACCGCCGAGGGCTCCCCTCATGGAGAGGCTGACGTGCTGACAGACAGAGTTAGAAAAGTCAGTCTGCGTTGTGGGGTGCTCTCAGGGCCAAGTGGATTGTTCTGGGAACCACCTGTTTTCACAGGCTTATGTGCTCCCTGCACCCTGCAGACAGCTCTTCCTGCTTCTCAGCGGAAACTCTCCTAGGCCTAAGGCCACGTGTCATCCCATCCACTATGGGAGAGTGAGAGGTCAGGTTGCCCCCAGGAAGTGAAACAAAGCATCCCCATCTCAGGTGTACATCATATTGTCTACTTGTGATTCTTTTGTTGAAAACATATAAATAAATTAGTTTGTGTATTTTTTTTTTTTTTTTTTTTTAGACAGAGTTTTGCTTTTGTTGCTCAGGCTGGATTGCAATGGTGTGATCTTGGCTCACTGCAACCTCTGCCTCCTGGGTTCAAGCGACTCTCCTGCCTCAGCCGCCTGAGTAGCTGGGATTACAGGCACGTGCCACCACCCCTGGATAATTTTTATATTTTTAGTAGAGACGGAATTTTGTCATGTTGGCCAGGCTGGTCTCGAACCCCTGACCTCTGGTGATCTGCCCACCTTGGCCTCCCAAAGTACTGGGATTACAGGCATGAGCCACAGTGCCCGGCCTGTGCACTTGTTTTCACATTTCACTTCTGGGCAAACTCAATGAAGAAGTAGCTAATGGGCTATTTTCTTCTTGTAGGAGTTGTGCATATTTCCAGCATTTTCCTGGCTTTGCAGAGAAGCCAGAAGCAGCGGTGCACACAGGATGAGTTGCTCCTCAAGCCGCCCTTGCCTGGGCTGATTTGTGTTCCCTCCCGCACACACCAAGGCTAGTGAGGAGGAGGATGGCAATTGCTGGCCGTGCTGCTTAGGGAAGCATGCCCAGGTGTCTGTGCCCACACCAAATTTCCCTCGGCTTAGCTTTCTGAGGAGGCCTTCCTGCCTGTTTTTCAGGTTTCCTTCTGTTCACACAAATCAAATGTGTGTACTCAAACATGCTCTCCTACCATTGACCTCTTGGTATCCTCTGGGTTCCTTGGCCTGGTCTCACCTTCCGCTAATTACAGGCAGCAAGCACAGTGAGCTGTGATGATTGGAAAATATATGGGTCAAATAGAAAATAAAATTAAGGCTTTCTTTGTTACACAAGTAAAAGAAGAAATGAGTATTCTTAGTATTTAACAGACTTCGGTCTTTAAAAATTATTAGAACTATGAAAAGTTCTTTGTTATACAAGCTAAGGAAATGAGTATTCTTAGTATTTCATAGACTTCAATCTTTTCTTTAAAAATTATTAGAATTATGAAAAAAGAAACAATGTATGACACTAACTCTTAAGAAGACCGACTTGCTTTGAAGTGAGATCAAACATGCAAAAGCTCTGTGCTCTTTGTTATGGGACTCAGGTCCTGTCGGACACTAAGTTCCAAGGCCAGGTACAGTGGCTCATACCTGTAATCCCAGGGCTTTGGGAGGCCAAAGTGGGAAGATCCCTTGAAACCAGGAGTTTAAGACCAGCCTGGGCAACATAGCAAGACTCCTTTCTTTGAGAACATCAACAACAAAAAGCCAGCCTTGGTGGCCCCTGCTTGTAGTCTCAGCTACTCTGAAGACACCTGAGTCCAGAGTTCGAGGTTGCAGTGAGCTGTGATTGTGTCACTGGACTCCAGCCTGAGGGACAAAGTGAGATCTCATCTCAAAAAAGATATATATATTTTTTAAAAAAGAAACTCCAGTTCCAAGCCACATAAAAGCTATTCTGTTCAGTCATCTATTATTCTCTTCCAGAATAAATATCTCCCGATGCCAACATGCACAGACACTATATTTTTTCCAGTTTATCAACATTCAAAGGAACAAAAAGCTTTCAATATTGTGTGTGTGTGTTTGTGTGTGTGTGCATGTGTGTATGTGTGTGTTTTGGAGAAAAAAAAGGAAGAACAAAAGCAAAACACTTGAAATGTTTAAATGGCAGGAACAAGTAACTTGCATAAGTTAAAGAACAAATTATGAAGCAAAGGGATAATGAAGGAATGGAATTAGCCCCTTTATGTTGCGTTTCAACCTCCTATTTAAAAGGAGAGAGTCCCGCCAGTGGAGCTATGAGCTCCCACCGGAGTGAGACTTGCACTCCTGCTTCCCACGCAGGGTGCCCACTCCCCTGCACTTTGGCCCAGCTCCTGCCACCTCACCCTTTTCTTATACTTGATAGATGGCCTAAACAATCTGGCCTCTTCATTTAGCTGCTGGCTTTCTTTACAGTGCAGAATAGACTTCCCAGGTCTGCCTAGCTGTGGACACGGCCAGAGGCTGTTTCCTCATGACATGTCAGCATAGGAGCGAGGAACGTCCAATTAGTCTGAAGCAAGGTCTCTGTCACATGAAATTCACACCTTTCAATTAGAATTTTTTGCAGAAGCACAGAAGCAGAGGAGCCACAGACAGAGCCACTCAGAGGCCTGAGTTTCAGAAAGACTCCCAGAGATCACGGAAAATGCCCAGTACGGAGTCAATGGCATACTTTTAGAAAATACACATTGAGAAACGTGCTATAAATTAGTTCGTTTCAGATGCTTATACTCATAATGCTTGCAAAAATGACATCTATCTCATTGCTATTTTTAAAAAGTCCAGAGATTGGATCAAAGCTACTACATTCATCACACATATGCTGAACAGGGATGAGAGATGATATAATTTACCCCAAAATTAATTAATTTACTATGTTTCCCATTTATGTGAAGATACCAAAAGATGCAGAATTTGCAAATGATATTTTTATCCATATTAGTAAATATAACTACTAGGTAATTATTTCTTAGTAACTAGTTTAAAGCTATCATATCAGAAATTCAAGTAACAACCAACGGGCAATTGAGGAAACGGGCTGAAGGCTTTATCTCCCACCTCAGCAGAAAGATGACAATTTCCTTGAGTCTTTTACTCCTACCACAGACAGTAATTGAAAACTGATGCGATTTTGTTAAGGGAGGCTCAAGTCGCTCACATCACAAGGAAACACAGTCTTGTAAATTAAGGCCTTCGTTTCCAGCATGCAGAAAGCTCCTTACTTGTAACGATATGGTAAGCCTCTTCTTCAAGTAAGTGACACTTGTATTCAAACCTGTTTTACACTGCTGTGGAAAATAACTGCATTTAGAATCAGTAATTTTCTCTACACGACTACTTTCTACTTGAGGAATAGCCGTTGTGGAAGTGGTGTCACTGGAATACAGTTACATTTTAAGGAGCAAATGCTTAAAGCCTACCCAATCGTAGATAACCAAATCACTGCTAGTGAATTAGAGAAGTCAGTGGTAACACCAACACTTGAGACCCCAACACAACTCTTTTCTTAATTATCAACTATAAAAGGCAAGCTGCTAACATTTGTGTGTTTGTGTAGGTGGGGATTAAAACAAACAAAAACAACAACAACAACAAAAAACAGTGTTAGGAAATAGAACAATTTTCCTGAAGCTAGCGTTTGAAGACTGACTTGGGTAGGCTGTCACCACACTCTCAAGATCCTGTTGGTTATTATGGGTAATATTTAGGAACATTCCGCAGAGCCTCTAATAAACCGTTTGAAAGGGAAAACACTGAGCACAGGATTGAGCAGTGACAGAACACAATGGCAGTGATGGAAAATGTGCCTGCGATAAACGAGACACAGCGTTTCCCAGGCCAGGTGACCCCTCCCACGTCCCAAATAGCCCAGGACTCTTCAGGGAACTTACTGCCCCTGATTTTTCAGTCTTTCTGAGGACTGAGTTCCTCATACTAAACACTCCTGAATGATACAGTGAGACTTCATTGTGTCATATTTTATTCTAACCTGGGAATGGCCAGATCATCTGAATTTTTTTTTTTTTTTTTTTTAAGATGGAGTCTTGCTCTGTCGCCCAGGCTGGAGGGCAATGACGTAATCTAGGCTCACTGCATCCTCTGTCTCCCAGGTTCAAGCGATTCTCCTGCCTTAGCCTCCCGAGTAGCTGGGACTATAGGTGTGTACCACCATGCCCAACTAATTTTTGTAGTTTTAGTAGAGATGGGTTTTCACCATGTTGGCCAGGCTGGTCTTGAACTCCTGACCTCAGGCAATCTGCCGCATCAGCCTCCCAAAGTGCTGGGATTATAGGAAGGAACCACCGCACCCTGCCCATCTGAAATGTATTTAAAGGCCCTGTAAATTTATTAAGACATACTGGTGTAATTATTTGGAGGAACGTAAGGATAAATGATTGCGGTCACATTTCTGAAGTATGATAGTATTGCTGAATCCCATTATTGAGCTATACTTCATTGTAGAATATTTCCCATCTTAAAACTACGGTGACAACTTTCATATACCACAGAAAAATGATTTCTCTTTAATGGCTTCCTCTTTTTAGTGGCTTCCATTATGCTATCCAAAACTGAAAATGATGACAGATGAACATAAATCCAAAGAAAATGTTAAACATACTTAATTATGTTGCTGTCACAATGCAGAAAATTCTTTAGATAACCGAATATTGGGGGGAAGCTTTTTACAATATTTCAGGGACAATTCCATTGCAGGTTTTGAGGAGAAAAGGGAGTCCCCCTTCCCCCACCTTGATACATTATTTCTTTCAAAGGTAGCTTGGCTGCTCAAGTGCTCATTTCTTTCTCGGTGAGAAGATTAATTGATACGCTAGAGTAATTTGCATCCAGAGTGAATCTGAACGCTGTTTCTCAATTATTATTGGACTTTGGCTTTCTTAATCACAGCCAATGATCTAGGTGTTTTTAGGAGTATTTTTTTCAGAAGGGAAAATTTTTATAGGTATAGATGATTGGTCAAAATCATTGGTCAATTCCTGGTAAGGAAAAAAAAAAGCTGCTGCTTGGGCCTCAAACTATGCTGTCTTAATGACTAGGAAAACATAATTCTCAAATTTTCCATTTTTTTTTTTCCCCCTGGGAGCTCCAGATACCAGCACTATGGGAAAGAGGAAGAATTTAATGAAAGCTTGTACCTGCTGGCTGAAACTAAGCGGCCTATTTATAAACTGCTCTGAAATGTAAGTAAAAAGCTCTTACCTACTCAAGGTTCAAATGAGAGTGCTAGCAAATGAGTGAAGACACAAAGGAGACACACAAGCTGGGAAAGAAGTGCATAATGGATTGAACCAGAGGCAAGAATGGGACAGATGATACTAGGGAATCAGTGGGAAACCGGAAGGCAGGTTTTAGTTAAGGCTGACCTGAATAGCCCTGGAGGTAACATAATGTTGCAAGTAAAGAATAGATTATTAAATATTGGGGCAAAAATGTCTGCTTGTTCTGCTCCCAGTAACTAAAATCCAGTCCTCCTTCCCTTTGTCTGCCCAAGCCTGAACACGTCTTACATGGCCCAGCACTCAGGCAGTGCTTACTACATGCCAGGCACTGTTGTAAGGATTTTAAGTGAGGAAAAGGAGGCACAAAAAGGGAATGGAATTTGCCTAAGAAATTGGCCAGAAGGTAGCACAGTCAGGATTCCTAATGAGACTGCCTGGCTCTCAGGTCTGTGCTCTGGACTCTATGTTATATTCCCGAAGGATGTTTAAGTTTTAAAGGAAGGTTCTTAACAAATAGGCAAAAAGTGGTCTGGGGATGAGGGCATAGGGAGATAACATGCTGAGGGAATTATTTACCTACCTACCTGGGAGTAGGGGCAAAGTCTTCAGGTGTGATGTCTATGGGGTGGTGTTTTCGAGCACATGAGACTAGGGAAAGACAGCTCAAGTTGAGGACAAAATACAGAGATCACAGTAGAAGTGAGGGATGGGGATGATGCTACAAATGGACCAGGAGAGAAGCTAATTCAAAGGATGTATTTTGTGGTTGGGATCTTGGAGAGGGATGCTGTGGAGGGTCAGAGGGCAACTGCAGGTGTGACTCTGGGCAGGTGTGTCTCGGACCAACAAGCAGGGGTGCTGAGCAAGAATGCAGTCTTGGCCGAAGTCTGGAAATGAAGAGTGACCTGGCCAGAGAGAGCGACCAATCCACAAAAATTGCATTGGTGGAGCAGCTGATTTACCTGAGAATGAAATAAGAAGGTGCTGAGAGGCCAAAAGAGATGCATGCCTTTGACTTGTTCCCCTCAGACTTCTAACCAGTGAGCACGTATGAATGAGAATACCTTTCACCTAGAGGTTTAAAAGTCATTTCATGTACGATGGTATTTGAGCCCTCAATAGTCTTGTGAGATATTATGCCACGTTCCCATTTTCAAATGAGGAAACTGACACGCAGATTGCCTCATAATCTGTCAGAAGCCATAGAGCTAGCAAATGATATGAGGTGGGAATCAAACCCGGAACCTGACTTCCATTTCACTGCTCTTTCCATTAACTTAATATTCTGTTTTTTCATCTCGATGAAGTTTATATTTCAGTATTTGCATGTAACATCGTATGATGAGGTCATCTTTAATAAATATTCCCTGGGAGCTTCTAGCTTGGAGCTTTCATCTCCATTCATTGCCTCTAATGGCTGTTAATTTTTCCTTTCTTAAACTTTAAAATGTGCCCTTAAGCAAAGATTTCAAAATAGGCACTGTTAAATTCTGCTAAAAACAAAACCAATAGTTCTGTGCCAGAGTGAGCCTTCCCTATATTGGGGAACTGCCTGAGTGTGTCTGTCTGGTTGGAACCGACGCCAGTGAGCCTGTGCCTTCCGCGCAATGGCCTAGAGGAATGTACAGGGGCTTGGGCAGTGGGCATGGGCCCGAGTCCAACTACACTGTGCCTTTGCTGTGAAACTTCATCCAGATGCCTCATTTTTTCAGAGGCTTTGCAGTTACTAACATAGGACTGCTAAGGAAATCAAATCCCTTGTATGGATTGTGTTATGCAAATGTTTGGAATTACTCCTTTTTCTGTTTTCTTCCTTTTCCTCCATGCCAGGGAGCAGGTAACTCCTAAATGAAAAAGCAAGCAGGTCTCTCCTACCGGATGACTGAGCTGTCTGCGGTGCCTTTGCATCTTGCTGCTTCACAGACCCTGAAGGTCTGCCCCAGCCTCAGGTGACCTCAAGGAGCAGCTGCCTTATCAATGCTTATAGGAGGCTCAGGGTGGAGAAGAGTCTGATGCCACCATTTTGTTCCCTCCTTTTGTCTTTTTTTGACTTCCCTAGGAAAGGGAAAAGGTGCTTTGAAGTTAGAAGAGGAATGAAGGAAGAAGAGAGCATGGAAGGTCTTCTAAAATGGGTTTATTTCTCAAAACCCACATAATGCTTCACAAATTCACATTAATCTAATACTTCTGCACTGTCCCTTCCCTCACTCCAGCCGCAACCACGGAGTGAAGCCCAGCAGTGTGGGAATGTGCTCGCAAACCCTGCATGGACCCGTGGCCGCGTGTGGATGCACTCAACAGCAGCCAGCTATATTTCAGTTCCTGTAACTTGTATCTGTCTTTAGCATCCTCCTACAACGAGCAACACAGATAAATAAATCCCCAAACCTCACCTTGGCACTGGTTCCAGCTCCTCCCCTCTCCACCTTTACCAGCCATTATCATAAATCACATTCTTTGATATGTTTTTCTCAATTTGTCTCCCTCCCTCAGACTGCCTTTTAGTAAAAGTTCATAAAGCAAAACAGAATTTACTAAAAATAGGTTAGTGGGAAGGTGAGCAATACAACTTCTGAAAAAAAAAATTTAAACCAGTGTATGATTTGGGGATTAAGAAAAGTGAACTGATAAACTAGGACATTCAAACCTATTACGCCAATATTTTCTCTGGCAAGAGACTGCTTGCTGGCTTTGCATGTAGTTTCACTTCAGGACTTAATTCCTTGTTTAAAAAAAAAAAAACAACTGGAGGAAAATTTTCCATTAGCTGTATTTTACTTAGATCCAGAGACAAAGCTCAGCTAATGCATATTACAATATGTAATTAAGCATAATTACATTAAAATATTAAAACACTGTAAGTTATTAGAAATAATGAAATTTGTTGCATAAAGTCATTGCATGAATTACTCGGGTGCTTGTCAGACCCCTAATCAGAAAGAGCTGCCAGAGATGGCAGAGATTTCACTTGTTAGGACAACGTAGTCCACTGGCAAATCAGTGAACTTGGGAGCAAGGTGGTTTTCCATTTAAGCTGCAGCATCACAGAAAGTTACTCTCTAAAGTCATTCTTAGATTAATACTTCTATGTCATACACAGCTAAACTCCAACAGTCATAACAATTACTCTAAGCTAATTAAAATACAAATAAAATTTTAGGCTATGTGATAACAGATAATGCGATAAAAACAATTCTACGATTGTTGGAGGGGCCCTGTATGATATATTCAGTTCTTGCTCGTCTCTTCCAAATCTTTGTTTTTTAAAATAGAAAACGTAAATTATATTTAGCTTAAGTCTATGTTTGAATTTAAATCACTAAAAAAATCTACTTTCTATAAAGCATTTTGGAGCAATCTTGCATATAATACTCATCTGCTTAGCTAACTCTTTTTTCTGTAGATAAATAAGGTAAATGTTAGGCCACGAGCCAAAATTATCATACATCTTCAATCATCAGTGTCCAGAGTCATGAGTCAATATATGTATGTATGTATGTATGCATATGCATTAAAAAAAATCACTTTTTTGACACATTTCCCTTTTCTTCATAAGTAATATAGGTGGGCTAGATCAGGGGTTGTCAAGTCAGATTAGAGTAATCTGAGGAGATATGGGCATCTAGTGATGCCTATACTAATTAAATGAGAGTTTCTAGGGGTGTGGACGGAAAGTGGGAACTGGTGGTTTTATAAGGTCCCTGTCACCAGGGTTGAGACGCCATAGCTTACAGTCCTGTAACTTGTCCTTACCACCAGTTCATTCTCTTCTCTCCTTCTGTGAGGAGCGCTTCTATACCAACACCCTGAAGGTAGCTAGAAAGGGGCAAACTCCACCAAGTCATCCAGTGGTGCACCTTTGAGAACTTCCAGCTACTCACATAGGTTCTATGAGGCCAATAAGGAGACAGTAAGGTGGGGGCCTGTGGGGAACTGGAGGCTACATGCCCCACTTCTAGGAGATCCCCCAGCTCCAGCCCACTGTGCCATCAGCAATGTGGGCCCAGGGCTGCCTGGTTTTCAAGAGAAGCTAGAAATCTGCTTTCTATGTGAAAACCTCTTGATTTTTAAATGCGTGCAATGAATTAAAAATTTACCAAAACCGTGTTGTCCAAACAATCACGTATGTGACCAAATATGGCCTACAAAATACTAATTTAGTACCTCTGAACTAGCACAATATCCTGAACAAAAGCATAAATAAAAAAATATTGGCAGAATGCAGCATGAGCAGTACGTGGACACTTTTATTTTTTTAAACCATACAGGCCGGGCGCGGTGGCTCAAGCCTGTAATCCCAGCACTTTGGGAGGCCGAGACGGGCGGATCACGAGGTCAGGAGATCGAGACCATCCTGGCTAACACGGTGAAACCCCGTCTCTACTAAAAATACAAAAAAAAAACTAGCCGGGCGAGGTGGCGGGCGCCTGTAGTCGCAGCTACTCCGGAGGCTGAGGCAGGAGAATGGCGTAAACCCGGGAGGCGGAGCTTGCAGTGAGCTGAGATCCGGCCACTGCACTCCAGCCCGGGCTACAGAGCAAGACTCCGTCTCAAAAAAAAAAAAAATAAATAAAATAAATAAATAAATAAATAAATAAATAAACAAACCATACAGATAACTCTGTATTTGCTTACTCATAATTTAGTTGTGCTCTCCAGAACCTAATGGCATAACATATTAACAGGCCCTCAAAAGCAGTGTGTTAAATGAAGGACAGTTTAAATCCATAGATACAAAGCCACTGTAGAGCAACCATGCAAACAAAACTGATCAACCAACCAACCTACCCAACCTGACCCTCTGTGGGCCTTAAAGAGGTTCTCAAGCCCTGCCATGCAATGCAGATCACTTGGGAATCCTGTTCATGCAGAATTGGGGCAGGGAGGGTAAGTTGAGATTCCACAGTTATTATGAGCTCTCAGGTGAGGCTAATGTTACTCGCCACAATCACTTCACATGTCAAACAATAAGGCTGTTTGCTCCTGGAGGCTGCACCCTGTCTTTTTTCACCATTTCTGGTAGGTCCTGAGCAACTGAGGGAACGAATCCACTTGGAAGGTCCCCTTTGCAGGCCAAGCGCAGTGCTGGGCAGGCACCACTGGAGATGGGGGTGACAGGGCGAGGGCACAAGGCAAGTGGAGTGGGCCTTATACTCTGGTTGGGGGCAAAGATAAAACCAGGTGACAGGCGGTAGTCAGATGAGTTTGCGGTCCTCCAGGGTCCCTAAGAGTCCATCTGCAAGATAAGCAGGCTCAGAACGAGGCCTCTGCATGCCACTCACTCAGAAGGGCTTGCATTGTTTCCTTTTGGCTGTGGGGAACCAGGGAAGGCCTTTGGGCAGGGAAGTAAGATGATCAAAGTAGGGTTATAAAAAGGTGACTTTGTTCTATAGGAAGGCTACATGTCTTGCCGGACTATCAATTTTCCGTACCTGCCACACAAAATAAATCTTCTAAAATGGCAACTACTTTATAACTCTGTTCTTGTTTAAGCGCCTAGTTACATATAGATTTCAGAGAGCCTTTAACTCAAAGATATCAAAGAAATCTACGTCTCCTTACAAAATAAACCCAAACAAAGCAATAGTACAATGACAAAACATTTGACATGTTATTAATTCACATGGGGGACTTCAGGATACACTGAAAGCACTTGTAGAAAAGAATGTCTTACACTTTACTAAAAGTGGGCAATTTCACCTCCAAACAAATGGAATTTAGTCACAAACCCAGAATTATCTGTATCATATGTATGAAAAAGGGCTAGGATGAAGAGAATGAATGTGTTCTACTCTCTACATGCCATCAATATTAATTTTGCTTATGTGCGTGGACAGTAATTGAGTCCCATGTTTCCTTTATAAAACATCATCTAGACTTAGATAGCAAATATAGACATCAGCTCAGCCCAGAGAGTTATTATAAAGTCTGAGCCCTGAAGGAATTCCTTTCAAACTCTAGTAGGGTTAATGTGGGGGGTGTGTGTGTGTGCATGTGTGTGTGTGTGTGTGTTTTACAATGAATGAAGATGGGCTACTCTTCAGTCCCAGTACTCACCAATGGTTCGTTTTACATGACAGCAGCAGTAAGGGGTGGTGGTAAAGATACATGTGTAAAGCACACAGGGCTTAGGATTGGAATATCATTTTCTTCCTCTCTGATTCACTCATCTGTCTCCCCACCTCTCTGATCTCGTCTCATGCCCAGTCCACCTTGTTTCCGTGTCCTGGCCACAGCAGGTCTCCTCTTGGTCCCCTGAATGCATCTTGCTGGTAGCTTCTGCTGTTCTTTCTGCCTGGAATGCCCGCCCCTCTTCTCTTTGCTTGGCTCACTCCTAGAGGTTCAGATTAAACAGCATTTCCAGAGACAGGCCCATGCTGACTCTCAAATATAATTGAGGTTCCTCCCATGCCCGTACGTGACTTTCATTCCCTCCTATAGTACACTGTCCTTTTTCATCATGTTTCCTATCACAGTCAGTACTTAGTATGTGCCTGTTTGTCTGTATTCCCATTACTGTAAACCTTGCCAGTGCCTTGTACACAGTAGGGGCTTAATAAATATATGTTAAGCAAATGAGTCGTTTCTTAGGGAAGAGTCTGTCTCTTATTCAGTCCTCAAGATGAACAGGGCTTTGCCTTTAAAAAGAGGCACATAAACATTCTGTTGATTGACCCTAAATGATTCCCATGAAGTCACACGGCAGGTTGGTCATTTGCTACCTGGCATCTTTTGTCTACACTAAAGCTGCTATAATAGTAACTTGTTTAATTATTCTCCCACTTACACTGCTCTATAACTAGAGCGAGGAAAGAGGAAGATCTTAGAGGTAAAATAACAAAAAATTCACAGCTGCCGTGTCAAGGTTTTTAAAAAATTGAATTTAAAAGAGCAAGGAATTAGCCAGTCCCACCTTTAAAATTTCTGTAATCAAATGTCAATATGTAAAGTTTAGCCACATTAGAATGTTTGGGAGATATTTCTGTTCTGTGGAGTCCTGCTCAGCTGTAAAATACCAGGTCATCTGAAAAAAATCAACACTGGCTGAATCTAGTGACATACTGAGCCCAGCCAACCCCAGGAGGTTACTGTCCACTGCCCTGAAGGGATTTCTCACACTTCTCCTCCTCTTCCCCCAACTCTCACCCAGAAACCTCTATTGTGTAGCCCTGGGCTGTAGAGTTTGGTCAATAGTGCATCCATCCAGTGCATCCATCCATCCATCCATCCATTCATCCAACATTATGCCAGGTGCTTGGGACACAAAGATGAATGAGACTCATTTTTTTGCCCTCATGAACTCATGGTCAAGCAGGAAAGGAGTATATGGAAAGAATCGGTTGCAGCAGTGAGGTACGTGCGAGAAGGACAGGGTGATGTGTTGAGTTCAGGCTGACAAGAGGGCATGATGGGGAGCCCCAGGAGGGGAGGCTTGATGGGGAGCCCCGGGAGGGGAGGCTTGAGCTGAGCCCTCAGGTGGACAGAAGCTTGTTAAGCAGATGGGGCTTGAGGTCTTCCAGGCAGAAGAACACATGGTGCCTGGTTACAGGGACCTGGGCCACAGGGTGTATCAAACCTATAGTATGATACGATGTTTGATAGGGTGCCCCACACTGGCATATCCACTGTTATGCGGGGATGGTGTGGGGCATGAGGCTGGAGAGTGAGGTGGGTGCAGATCAGGAAATCCCCCAAGAACATTAAGTACTTTGAACAACTCCTGGAAACTCATGGGGAGTGATATAGTTTGGAAGTGTGCCCGCACCCAAATCACATGCTGGAATGTAATCCCCAGTGTTGGAGGTGGGGTCTGGTGGGAAGTGTCTGAATTATGGAGGAAGATCCCCCCTTGGTGATAAGTGAGCTCTCACTCTGAGTTCACACGAGATCTGGTCATTTAAAAGTGTGTGGCACCCTCCACCCCCACTCTCTCCTTCTTGCTCCTGCTTTTGTAATGTGACATGTCTGCTCCCACTTCGCCTTCCGCCATGAGTCAAAGCTCCCTGAGGCCTCCCCAGAAGCCACGCAGGTGCCATCGCCATGCTTCCTGTACAGCCTGCAGAACGTGAGCCAATATAACCTCTTTTCTTTATAAGTTACTCAGTCTCTGGTATTTCCTAGTAGCAATGCAAGAACAGCCTAACACAAGGAGCTGGGTAGAGTTTCATGAATGGAGAACTCGATCTGATTTAGATTCCAGAAGATCACCTGGGGGTGCAGATGATGGGTTAGTGGAATGCAAGACTGAGAGAAAAATGAGCATCTTATGCAGCCAGCTATGTCTAAAAGTTCCAAGAAAGGTGGCCCTGGTGACCTCGTGGCCTGTTCTCATTCCAGCGTTCGCACCAAAGTGAGCACGGGTGCATCTGTCAGGAGGGAGGAAGCCTCCCATCCATAAACACCGTCCTCTGTTTCCACACAGCATCATTCCTGCATAAACCTCTCCATAGAGACGTCCATGTCTCCAAGTAACTTTTTCCAAAGAAATACCCCTTTCTTTCCAAATGGAATGCCTTCTCCAGACAACTCTGGGCACAAAGCACAGCTGGGTGAAAATGGGCTGAGGAACAGCCTGTCTAAGTGTCACTGAGCAAGCCGCGGGTCTCTGCAAATTAAACCAAGAAGAGCTTTAACAATTTTACTGAATTGACAGAGCATATGCCCACTATTCTGGGTAGTGAAACAGCTTTTGGTATTTCACTCTTTATTTCTGAACTAAAATATGATGACTTAACCTGGACAAGCTCTTCCAGAGCAAGTTTTTTTTTTCCCATTTTTTTAGGATTAGGTATAATCAGAGTTGTTAATTTACACCAAACGACTTTTACCTTTAGTTGCTCACCACAGAAAATAATTCCACTAAGGTATCCTTCAAGCAAAAATTTTACAAAATTATGCATAATAATCATAATCATTATATAATTCTTTTGGTTATTTCAGCCTATGTGGGAAAAGTTATGAAAAAATTGAATTGTGGTTATAGCCATTATTTCCTACAAGGACGCAATGTGAATAAATACTGTATTTTCCCCAAGAGTTTTATTCAAATAGCACAGGAATGAAATTTGTAACAATTCAGACAACTTATACATTTAATAAAGTTATTTCTGGGTGAAGTTGAAAAAAATACATGTTTTTGCACTAAGTTTTAGACTCTATTATGTTAGTAAAGTTAGATGAAGGAATGAATGAATAAGCCAGGGGTTCAAAGGAACAATGGTCCTAAACAAAATCAGCAGAGCCTCAAAGTGTCTGCAGCCAACGAGCTGGACCCCAGCTTTTGCGGTTCATGCCCCTTTCTCTTCCAGGAACATGATCTGCACCATCTACCTCCCCGTCCACCAGGCCCTCTGCTCCTGGGGCATGCAGGTACTTCCTCTGAAGCCCTCCTCCGGAGAGCCTAAGCACTGCGCAGTGAGTCCCAGACCTAGGGCATCCCCTGTCACCAAAGTGCCTCTCTGGGCCAGACTCCTGCTTTTCGTCTTTCTCTAGCACAACTGTGAGCTGCGTGGAGGCTGGGCCTGTGTCCATCTCACTTCCTGCTATGTCTTCAGTGTCTGGTTTAATGCTTAGCACAAAGCGGGTGCTCAAAAACCACCTTCTTTGATATCTCTCAGACACCGCAGAAAATATTTCCCTTACTTACCTTAGATACTCACATGGCACTTACTATGTACCTGCCACCCCTTGTTCTAATTTTTCCAAATATCGACTCACAATTATCAGCCCCATTACAGGGGAAGCAGGTGGGGCAGGCACAGAGGGGTTAAGTCGCCCACAGTTGCAAAGTTAATAAGTATTAATAGTAAAAGCAAGATTTGAAGCCAGGCACGGTGGGCTCAGTCGCCACTCATGCTGGCTCGCATGCCACTGTACTGCTCTCTTGGAAAGATAGTACAAAGCGTTACCTCCATGAAATCACCTCCAGGGGGTAAGCGACTCCACCCAAGCAGGGGCCGCAATACTAGCTGGGTTCTCCTTAGACTGAAGTAAAACTGTCTCCTTCAACTTCTATTATTTTGTCCCAATTCTGCTCTCAGGAATACCCTTGAAATTGTCAATTTTCTCTTCCACATAAAAACCATAATCTTGTACATTTAGATGTCACACATTTATATGCCTTTACAAATGTTCTACAACTATTCAGCATGTTTTATCCCCTCTACACTGAGATAAGCCTCCCTTTTGTTAATCATTCTGATTTAGTGAGACTTTATAATTACTAGAAGAGGGTGCATACAGAAATGTGATTTCTCCAAAGTATATTGAAGACTAATTTTCAAAACGGTTGGAAAATAGACACATTCAGAGTGCCAACTAGAGAAATGCGTGTGTCCAGGAGGGTTACATGTTTGATGCATGGCTCTGACAGTCACCATCTGCATTTTCCACAGCAGCGACCACGCCATGCTGGGATACTGCAAGGTAAAGATGCAATCAAGGACTCATGAAATAATACAGTAGTGGGCTCATGGGTTGATTAAATCTGAACGTTCTCGCCATTGTGTGTCCCTGCATGGTAACAGTGACAGTGACACTGGGCTCCAGTTTTACTGCCCTGTGAAGCCATGCCAGGGGCCAAAGCCTGAACCAATTTTTTTCTCTTATTCAACAGACCACAGATGAGCTATTTTTGAAAAGCTATTTACAAGGTAGTCTCTCTGATTTATGACAATTTCATTTGTGAAAATAAGAAAATGGGAACTCTGAATCCAGCCAAGGTTATTGTAAAGGAGATGTTCTCAAGTAAGCTAGATGTGGACCTAGCTTTGCTCTTTTCTTTCTGTTTTCAGGGAAGTTTGGATGATCATTTCACCCATGCGACCAAAAATGAGCCTTCATATTTCTGGAGAGACAGAACTCTGCATATAGAGCTGAGGGAATACTCAAAAGACAGATTTGGGAGTTGTAAGAACACGTGCAGTCAAATGACAGCAAAGGATGAGGGGCAGGAAAATGTTACCCTAAGAGCGTGGCTGGCAGGGAGCAGTGAGGCTGGTTCCATGGATCCCCACTACTTAGCAGGAAAATGCCACCCTACAGGGCATGGCTGGTAGGGAGGAGCCAAGCTGGGTTCATTAATCCCCGCTACTTAGCAACGCTGTTTTAGTTATTTTGAGTTTTCAATTTCCATGAAAAAAGGGCAGGAGATTTTTGTTTATTAACCCTTTTCCAGTTTGCCCTGAGGATACTCCCCAGCTGGAGGCGTGTGCGGCTGCAGTATTGACCCTGAGACAACTCTGCCGCAAATGTCTTGCTTTTATGATTATTTTCGCATCACTCCAGCATATCGACTTTGGAAACAAAAGACATCATTCTCTTTATCGCATTCTGTTTTAACTAGTGATATTTCCACTTACAAAATATAGTAATTCTCGATAGCTGAAAGTGTCAAATCCTAGAAAATGTAGCATTCCTATGCATGATGTTAACATCGTTCTGGAACAGTGGTTGGCCAAAGATACACTTGATGAATCTGATTTTTCCGAAATAGACGATTCTGATGATTCAGATGATCTTGATGTTAGTTCTGTTTAGCAATAACTCCAAGAACAGTTTTTATATTTCATTTTCACATTGCAAATCAGTAAGATTTGCTTCAGCCTCAGAGAGCATGTTTATATAAAATTAAACGAGCGCTGGCAGTGAGCTGTACTTTTTTTTTTCCAAACAAGCAAAGGGTTAAAAGGGGGTGTGGGCTAAGACACCACTAGAAACACCGATCTGGGCCAGACTCCGGGACTGGCGTGCAGCACTCCAGCAGCTGTGGCTACGGTAGGTGCGCTCTGGGGTTCTACTCAGCGTGCTTGCTCTCTCCGTCATCATCCCTAACATGAAGCTCAGAGAAGCTTTTCCACAGGAAAAGACTGGCCAGACCACACCATCAGTGCAGATTATGAAGCATATAGAAGATGCCAAGAGTGAGCACAGCAAGACAATGACTGAGAATCCAGAAAAGCGGCAGACAGTCAGCTGTGGACCAGTGGCGCATTGACGGGCTGGGGACTGAGGGGCAGGAGGAGTTTCTTTATAAGCGGCAGGACTTAGGGCCTACTTAGATACTAAATTAATGAATTCTTTACATGGATCAAAGGAAATAAAGCTAAAATCACCAATATCAAAAGCAGCTCTTAATAGTTTTATTCTCCCTCCCGATCCAGTTCATTTGGGGATTTAAAAGAGGGGTGGGGAGACGAACTCAGGAGGGGTGCATTTTAGAAGTACGATTGATCCTCAGTATCCATGTCATGGATTCAACCAACTGCAGGTTGAAAATATTTGGGAAAAAACTAAACAAAAAACAACACTACAATAATAAAAACACTACAAGTAGAAAAGCAATACATTATTAATATAACAACTGTGTACTTTGCATTTACACTGTGTTAGGTACAAGTAATCTAGAGATGACTTTAAGTATGTGAAAGGGAAATAAATCTCAGGTCCCCAAAATCACTAAACCAAGGGAAAAGTCAAGCTGGGAACACTCCAGCTGGGAACTGTGTCAGGCAAATCCGCCTCCCGTTTTATTCCTAAATAAAATAGCGACAGAGATTCAAAAGCTATATATCTTCCTCACAATTTGCCCATCAGGAAATTCCTTGTGGACAAAGGACAGACAGAACTCAAAGTCATCCCGGTGGGCCTCACTGACAAATGCATGAGACAAATGCATGAGACAAATGCATATCTGATTGCTTCCTCAGCCCTGCTGTTTCACTGAGCCAGAATAAGGCATAAGTGACTATCCCTCTACCTTCCTCTCACATGTAAATTGTGTATTCCAAGAAAAGCTAATCAGAGACTCAAAAGAATGCAATCATTTGTCTCTTATCTAGCTGGAAGCCCCCTCCCCCACCTTGAGTTGTCCCGCCTTTCCAGACGGAACCAATGTAAACCTTACACATACTGATTGATGTCTTATGTCTCCTAAAATGTATAAAACCAAGCTGCGCCCCGACCGCCTTGGGCACATGTCCTCAGGACCTCCCGAGGCTGCGTCACCAGTGTGTCCTTAACCTTGGCAAAGTAAACTTTCTAAATTGGTTGAGACCTGTCTCAGATATTTTGAGTTCACAAGTATAATGGTGGATGCTTGTGGGTTATACGTAAGTATTACTCCACTTTATATCAGGGACTCGAGTAGCTCCTTTTGGTATCCATGGGGGTCCTGGAACCAATCCCCCAGGGATATCAGGGGATATAAGAACCACAAAGATTTTCCCCCAGTTGTGTTTTCTTTCCAAAAGTTAAAATAAAGAATTTAGCCTCTACCCACAACAAACCAAACTAAAACCACAGACACAAAACAGCAGCAGCATGGTTTTTCATGGTGCTTCCTCCCTCAGGGCCACGCTGGCTCCAAATCTCAGCCCTGCCTGATCCCTCCAACCCCCTCCTCTCAGCCGCAAACTCTCATCCATTAGGTGGCCAGGTATGGCCGATGCTGCATCCTAAATACTTGCTACTGTCAAACAAAAGGCAAGAAAAGAGGCACTTCATGTGAAAGAATTCCTGCAAGGTGTGAGAAACTGCTGCCATAGGGGGAGGCAGACTAGGAAGAGGGAGAAGCCCCCACCCCTGTGCTGTGTCTGCAGAGGCCCTATGGCTAGATGGAGAAAACAAGGCTAGAAAGGAGAGGCCTGGGGGAAGAGGCCTGGTCTGTTAGCCTCAGAGAATGTTTAGCCTGAGGCCAACCTACTTTCCCGGAGGGGCCCTTTAGGAGAGCTGTCTGCTTGCTCAGGCTGAGGGTGGGCCTGGGGGAAGGAAAGTCACTTAACCAAAGGGTGGTTAACGAGTACTTTGTCCCCATTAGGCAGAAGAAGTCAGCTAATCATTCGTGAGGCAAAGAATGGGCATTTGGAAGGACTGAGGCAGACAAGGGGTGACTTCTCTAAGTCACGTGGGGAAGGGCGTTCTTTGCAATCAGCCATTTTGCAGGACACAAAGGTTGGGGCGATTACTTAACCTTGGCTGTTTTCCAGGATCCAAGGGTCAGGTAAAAGTCAACAACGTCTGTCCCTGTCCCCTCTTTTCTGTCTTCACTGGCAAGTCTCCTCCAACCAGCCCTCGGAATTTTTCTCTGCCATAAATCTAACCAAGTTATTCTCCTCAAAATCAAAACGAAATGACAAACAAACCAGATACTCAGTTAAGATGATTTCCTAACTTTCTCTCATTAAGCAGAGGATGGAGGAACATTCTTTAGCATGGTGTCCAAGACCCCTGACTCTCACAGTCCCAAGTACTGCCTCACCACAAGTTTCCTTCTGTCTCCGATGTGTCCCTGGTGTAGTGCAGCCAGATAGCCACAGAGCCTTGAGGATGCCTACGCTGTCCTAGTTCTCTGCTTTTGATGATCAAATCTGCCTACCAGAAACATTTTTCTCATATTTATATGTATTGAAATTCCACCCACTATTTATGGCCCCGTTCAAATGCTATCTTCTCCTGAAAAAATCTGATTCCCACAAAGAGAATCAATTGGTTTCCCTCTTCCAAATATCTTGGTTTGAGGTTGCAAAGCAGCACTTACCCTATGCTACCCTGTATCTGTAATAGCTGTTTCCATCTTTATGTCCTCACTCAGGAAGGGCTCACTCCTTCTTCTGAGCATGCCCTACCTTCCTCAGAGTGTGCTGTGCTTCATAAAAATGTGTTGAATGGAATGAAAGAAAAGAACATGTGGTTTTATTAAAGTCATTTAAAACATGCTAATCAGCAAGGAATATATGGCTGTGAGCATTTCTCCTCATCCTCCTGGAATCATACAAACACAAACAACAAAGAAAATAAAGGAAACACCATAAATTCCATTTTCAGTGAAACTAGAAGGCAGATAAATTCCCTAGATTCAATATATCTGCAAAAAGGGCCAGAAGCAACTGTGATTGGCCAGAAGTTGTGTAGGAGAAGGGAGGAAAAGAAGGGCCGAGTGGTGGCCTATCTCCTGGGTGACCAGTGCCAGAATGCAAAGGCACATTCCTTGCTTGTACAAATGGGGGCAGGACTTTGGGTGAGCAGCGTTGGTATAAAAGAAGCCCTACTGGGCTTAGTTTGGTTCAAGGAGTTAGAATTGTCAGGGCTACACAAAGAATAGTCCAGAGGAGCCACATTTGCAGAAAGCACTCTGTCTCAGTTTCAGGCAAGCGGGAGAAACCTTTTAGTTGGAAAGCCTAGCCCTCATTTCCTGTCAATATAGAGGTGTGTGAATAGTTAGTTCAGGAAAATTGAACTCATTAAGTAATGAGTGATCTCAGAAAAAAGAAAGAAGAGAAAGAAAAAAAATGTTATGGTGTTGTTATAAAGATGCCATGAGAAAAATATGAATGAGACCAGTAAAATCCATGATATTTTTAAAATGCATCCATAAAATGTTGCCACTGAGGAGATGAAAGAGTGATCAGACATTCTGACGTGTTTGGAAACACAAAACAAAGCTTAGTGAGGCAATTATCTCTAGGAATGAAGAAAATAAAGTAGAAATGTGACAATTCGAGGAAGAGACAGCAAGTCAATAGAAGGCAATGAGGAAGTCCAGAAAGAAGCAGAGGAGAAAAATAAAACCATCACAGGAATAAAGATGGAACTCGAAGGAGCAGAAAGGGAGAATGGACCTTGTATACCCCAGAGTAAGGATTATACTCATATACTCATAAAAGATAAAAATAAGAAACTCAACCAAAATGAAATTGAAATTTAAAAAGAACTTTAAAAACATTAGAGAAGGTGTTTCAACAAATACATAATTAGTGTGTCTGAGGAAAAATCAAAACAATGAAACAAAGCAAATATTTAAATATATAATAAAAACAACCCTTTCCTAAGTCTATATATGTGAATGTACTTGAATCTATATACCATAAGGGCACACCATGGGCCACATTCAGTGAATTGGAATGCAATAATAAGACCTATCTTAGTAAAGTTATTAGAGCTTAAAAATAAACACTCATTAGAGCATCCAGTCATGCATTACATATTGTCTCAAAACTTTCAAAAACAAAAAACAGAAGTGATGTTAGGGAAGATGGTGGGTAGGAAGTGCCAGGACTCTGTCTCTCTGCCTAGACAACAATTGCACTGGCAGAATCTGACTGATAGAACTATTTTGGAACTCTGGAGTCTTGCAGCTTCCAGAGGACAGCTTAGATGGTGGTAAATCATGGCTAATTTTCGTCAATTTCAGCTCTTAGAACAGTAGCAACTACTCACTTCCCACCCTCCAGCCCTGTGGCAGGCAGCTGTGCCAACAATCCAGGTGCAACTTGCATGCTGCTTACAAGAACCAGGGTGGGCAGTAAGTACGTTGTCCTCCAAATATTGGGGATCTGTGTCCTCATAACTGACTATGAAGGTGCAGGCCAGAGGCCTTTATAGCAATCCCCGTTGCCTAAAGTGGCTTCCAGGGTATGTGAACATAACTGCCTTAAAAAAATTTTCCCCCTAGTTTTCCCTATTTGGGGAGCCAAACATTTAAGGGTTAGGCCATTTAAAAGCAACAACATATACAACGGAATTTAGTAAGTCACCATGCACGACCAAGGAAAGCAGTGGGCTCAGAAATGACCTGAGAAGACCTTAAGTTTACACCTCATACTGATGTCTGGCATGGAGCTACCATAAAACAATTAAAAAACCCCAAACAAACCAAAATCAGAGGCAGCAAACCCTGTGGAAGGTGGGGAATCTGATTAATAGAGATACCATATTATGAGATACAAATGTTCAGTTTCAACAACAAAAAAATACATGGAATATAAAAACAGGAAAGTATGACCCACTGAAAGGAAAAAATATCAACAGAAAAATAACTAGAATGAAAAATTCACTAGAGGGATTCTAAAGCAGATTTGAGCACAGGTAAGAATTAGTGAATTTGAAGACAAGACATTTGAAATTGAGTATGAGGCATATAAAGCAGTAAGATTAAAGAAAAGAGAAGAGTCTAAGGGATCTGTGGGACAGCATAAGCAGACCAATATACACATTGCAGGAGTTTCTGAAGGAAACAAAGAGAGGAAGCAAAGAGTACAGAGATAATTTGGAGAAACAATGGCTGAAAGCTTCCCAAATTTAAGGAAAGTCACAGATTTACAAATCTAAGATGCTCAACAAACTCCAAGTAAAGTAACCTAAGGAGACTCACAATTAGACATATATAATCAGACTTTCAAAAGCCAAATACAAAGAGGGAATTCTGAAAGGAGCAAAACAAAAGTGACTCATCATTACAGGAATCTTCAAGATAGTTATCAAAGAATTTCTTAGCCAAAACTTTGCTGGCCAGAATGCAGTAGAATGATATATTTAAAGTGCTGAAAGAAAAAATAAAATCATCAACCTAGAATTCTATATAAGCCAAACTCTCTTTCAAAATTTGAGAGAAACTTAGTCATTTCCAGACAAACAAAAGTTGAAGGCATTCATTTTCAGTAGACCTGCCTTACAAGAAATGCTAAAGGGAGTCCTTCAAGTTGAAATGAAGAACACCAGACACTAATTTGAAGGCATATGAGAATATGAAGTTCTCTGGTAAATAAAAATACATAGACAAATATTCAAAAAACAGTATTATTATAATTTTGGTTTGTCCCTTTGCTGTTTATTTTCTACATTGTTTAAAAGACTAATGCATAAAAACAATTATTAGTCTATGTTTTTGGACACATAAGACATAAAGATGTAATTTGTGATACAAATAACTGAAAAGTAGTGAGAATGGAGCTATACAGGAGTAGAATTTGTGTATGCTATTGAAATTCAAATTAAAGTGTTACAATTTTAGGATGTTAAGTGTGTAATCTACATGGTCATCACAAAGAAAATAAGTACAGAGTATACACAAAAAGAACCGAAAAAGGAATTTAAAATTATCACAACAAAAATTCACTAAACACAAACGAATACAAAAAGGTAGAAAATGAAGGATAGAAATCCTATAAGGTATATAGAAAACAAACAGTAAAACAGAGGCAGTAAGTCCCTCCTTCTTAGCAATTACTTTAAATGTAAATGAACTAAACTCTCTAATCAAAAAACAAAGATTGGCAGAGTAGATAAAAACCACCGTGAGCCAATTATATTCTGTCTATAAGGCATTCATACTCATCTTAGACCCAAAGACACAAACAGTTTGAAAGGGAAAAGATGAAAAAGGATATTCCATGCAAACAGTAACCAAAGAAGAGTGGGGCAGTTATATTACTATCAGACAAAATATACTTTAAATAAAAAAGGTTACAAGAGAAGCAGAAGGGCGTGATATATTAATACAAGATACAATACAACAGGAAGATATAACAATGACAAACATACATTTAATAAAGGACTCTCAGAATATAGGACACAA
Source organism: Macaca nemestrina (assembly GCF_043159975.1). Classification (NCBI taxonomy): domain Eukaryota; kingdom Metazoa; phylum Chordata; class Mammalia; order Primates; family Cercopithecidae; genus Macaca; species Macaca nemestrina. The sequence continues at coordinate 76,677,703 of NC_092143.1, forward strand.
AAAGGAGCATAACTGAAAAGATAAATAGACTATTCTCAGATAATGACTTATGACTTCAGTACTTCACTCTCAATAATGGATAGACCAACCAAATAGAATATAAGTAAATAAACAGAGGACTTGTATGACACAATAAACCAATGAGAGCTAACAGGTATATACAGGACACTTTATCCAGCAGAATATATATTCTTCTCAATTGCACATGAGGCATTCTCCAAATTCTCCAGGACAGACCATATATTAGGCCACAAATATCGTCTCAATAGATTGAGAAAGGTAGATATCATATAAAGTATCTCCTCTGACCACAATTAGGTGAAATTAAAAGTCAATAACAGACGAAAAACTGGAAAATCCACAAATCTGTGGAAATTAAACAACACATTTTTAAATAATCAGTGGGTCAAAGAGGAAATCACAATAGAAATCAGAAAATATTGAGAGAAAAATTTACAAAAAAACACCTCATAACAAAACTTCCGTGATGCAGCATAAGCAATGATAAGAGGCAGATTTATAGCTGCAAATGCTTACATCAGAAAAGAAGAAAGATTTCAAACCAACAACCTGACTTTATAGCTGAAGGACTCAGAAAAAGAAAAACAAATTAAACCCAAAGCCAGCAGAATGAAGGGAATTAAAGACTATAGTGGAGAGAAATAAAATAAAACGAGGAGAAAAATAATAGAGAAAATTAATGAAACCAAGAGTTGGTTTTTCAAAAACAATTAGCAGAGTTGACAAAACTTTAGCTAGATTGACTAAGAAAAAAAAAAAGAATACACAAATTACTAAAAGCATAAATGAAAGTGAGGATATTTGTACTAATTCTATAGAAATGAAAAGGATTATAAGAGAGTAGTGTGAACGACTGTCTGCCAACAAATTGGATAACATAGATGATATGGACAAATTCTCAGAAATACAAAATCCACCCAGACTTACTCATAAAGAAATAGAAAATCTGAATGGACCGATAACTAGTTAGGAGATTGAGTCGGTAATCAACACCCCCACTGTTAAGATAAGCCCTTGACTAGACTGCTTCACCGATGAATTTTATCAAATATTTAAAGAACTATCATCAATTCTTCTCACACTTTTCCAGAAAACTGAAGAAGGGGAACACTTCCTAATTCATAGAAAGGCATTCAAATAGAAAAGGAAGAAGGAGCATTATCTCTCTTCACAGATAACATGATCTGACATGTAGAAAATGGAAGAAATCCTAACATGTCCATTGATAGATGAACAGATAAATTATGTCAAATATATCCAATGAGATATTATTTACCTTTAAAAAGGAATGAAATTCCGATACACACTTCAACATGGGTGAACCCTGAAGACATTACACTAAGTGAACACAAAAGGACAAATACTGTATAATTCTGTTTATACGAGATAGTGAGAATAGTCAAATTCTTAGAGACAAGAGAGTAGAACAGTGGTTACCAGGGCCTGCAGGGAGTGACAATGGGGAATTACTGTTTAATGGGTGAAGAGTTTCAGTTTCACGTGATGACTAACTTCTGGAAATGGATGATGATGATGGTCTCACAACAACATAAATATACTTAATGCCACCAAACTGTACATACAAAAATGGTTAAGATGATATATATATAAAAAACATATTTTATATATCTATATTTATAGATAGATATATATATCTTACTTTTAGTTCAGGAGTACATGTGTGGGTTTGTCAACTGGGCACAGTGGCTCACACCCGTAATCCTAGCACTTTGGGAGGTTGAGGTGGGTGGATCCCTTAAAGTTAGGGGCTCGAGACCAGCCTGGCCAACATGGTGAAACTCCATCTCTACTAAAAATACAAAAATTAGCCAGGCGTTGTGGCTTGAGCCTGTGTAGTCCCAGCTACTCAGGAGGCTGAAGCAGGAGAATCACTTGAACCCGGGAGGTGGAGGTTGCAGTGAGCTGAGATGGCACCACTGTACTCCAGCCTGAGTGACAGAGCGAGACTCTGTCTCAAAAACACATAAACAAACACACCAAACACGAGCGCATGTACGGGTTTGTTATACAGGTAAATTGCATGTCATGAGGGTTTGGGGTACAAATTATTTCACCACCCAGATAATAAGCATAGCACCTGATAAGTAGTTTTTAGATCTTCTCTCTCCTCCTATCTCCACCCCTAAGTAGGTCCTGCTGCTTGTTGTTCTCTTTCTTGTGTCCATATGTACTCAATGTTTAGCTCCCACTAATAAGTGAGAACATGTGGTATTTGGTTTTCTGTTCCTATGTTAGTTTACTTAAGATAATGGTGTCCCGCTTCATCTATGTTTCTGCAAAGGACGTGACTTCATTTGTTTTTACGGCCATGTAGTATTTCATGTGTATATGTACCACATCTTCTTTATCCAGTCGACTGTTGATGGGCATTTAGGTTGATTCCACATTTTCGCTATTGTGAATAGTGCTGTGATGAACATATGCATGCATGTATCTTGACGGTAGAGAAATTTATGTTCCTTTGGGTATGTACCTGAAAATGGGCTTGCTGGGTTGAACAGTAATTACATTTTAAGCTCTTTGAGAAATTATCACACTGCTTTCCACAATGGCTGAACTAATTTACATTCCCACTAGCAGTGTATAAACATTCAAAGTCGTAAATTTTATATTGTATATATTTTACCATAACTAAAAAAAAAACAGAAGACACTGAAGTTACATCTATAACATGCCCAAGGAAAGAAAGCATAAGAAAGAATTTTATGTCTAAGTTGTCCTTCAAATATACAGGCTATGGACAGTTTTAAACATGCACAAACTCAATAAATACGGTTCCCATTAGTGCTTCCGGAAGATATCTCTAGAGGGGAAGCCCTGCAGTAAGAGGACTGATGCCGAACACTGAGTATGTATAAGTCTAAAACACAAAGAAGACAAAGGGGACAGAATAGTTCAAGAACATGTGTTCTGACAACGGAGAACACTGGAGAAAAAAGGGAGGCATGAGGTCAAAGACAGAAAATGCTCCTTGACTGCTTGATACAGAAGAACTATGAGTCAAAGGATATCATATAAAGCCAACAAATCAAGTAATAGAAGTACACAGAAATTTAATAGTATAAAGACAAACATCTGTTAAGGAAATACTATTGAGTAAAATCTGGTGTGAAGGGGAGGAGAAGAAAACATCATTTTTCTCACTAATATAAAAAAAAACTGGCAAGCAAATTTAGTAACATACATAAGCATGAAGGAATTGCAGGCAAATGACTACCCCATAACCCAGTCAGGGCCAGATGCTTTATAGGCTCAAATTATCAAACCTTCAGAAACGAGAGTAAGGAAAATTCTCTTCATCCCTACAACTGATCTAGCAGATATTAAAGCATGTTATGAAACTTCAATAGTTAAATAATGTGGCACAAGTACACAGACAGACCAACAGAGCAGAACAGGAAGTTCATAAATAGACCAAGTATTTATGGAAATTTAGTACATGCTAAGGAGGCATCTCAAGTTAGTAAGGAAATGATGTAAACAGTGTTGAATCAACTGGGTATCTTTCTGAACAAAAAAACAAATAAAATTAAATTAAGTTGGGTTCATAGCCGACATAATAGTCCGGATAAATTCCAAATGGCTAGAAGATTTCATGTGAACAATAAAACCCATAAAGAAGGTTTAAGAAAATATAGCAGAATTCTCTCACGGCACGGGAAAGATCTCTCTAACTATGTTATTAAATCCAAGAATAAATAAAAAATTGGTAAATAAGGGCAAGTGAAGCCTAAATCAACCAACCAACCAAACAAACACAATACTCACAAAAAAGCAAAGTTGAAAGCCGAACAATAAATTGGGGGGTTAAAAAAAACCATTTGCGACTCACCTCATGGAGAAAGATCTAGTTTCCTAAAGCATAAAGATAAAGAGCTCTTAGAAACTGATAAGAAAAAGACTAAGGTGGCAACAGAAAGTCTGCCCAATTAAACACAAATCAGGCTTAAACATATGAAAAAATGCTCATAATACAAAAGTTACTCATAATTTAAAAAAAAAAAACTCATGGTAAGAAAATGCAAGTTAAATTTATACCAAGATAACATTTTTCAATTTACCATGTTGGAAAAAAATTCAAATGTTTGATAACATATTTTATTGGTACTCAGAAACAGGCATTCTCAAAGACTGCAGGAAGGAATGTAAATCAATATATTATGTATTTTGGGTGATAGGTTACTAAAGTAACAAACGTATATTCTATTTCATTCTGCCATTCCACTTTTGGGAATTTATCCTGTAGGCCTACTAGCACATGTGCAAAATAACATATGTACATAGTTATTCATCATAGCATTGTTTGTAATAACAGAAGACTGGAAATACCCAAACGTCCACAATGGAGGAGTGGTAATATAATGATATATCCATCCAGTGGAACACTACCATGGAGCTATAAAACTACCCTCTAGGCACGAAGAAGAGTCCCCTTTTTATGAATGGGTTGAAATTCACAGGATATACTGTTATGTGAAAAAAACTGCAGGAAGCACAGTACATACAGCATACTACTTACTATGTTAAAAAATGGTGAGGATAAGAAAATCTAATCCATTTGCTTGCTTATGCCTAAAGAAACTCAAAAAGGATACATGAGACTTTTGTATCACATGAACAGGCTACCCATTCAAAAATCAAAAAGTCAAGAGAAAATGCTAAGATAGTTGTGTTTTATGTTTTGCTTTACCAGAGGATCTGTAAGATATGATTTCTTTTGTTACCTCATTTCTTGACCTGGAGAAATCATAAGGAAATACTACCTTTCTTTGATCCAAATGGTGAGTGGCCACGGGACCTACCCTTGCAGAGTGAGAATGGGAGACCTCCTGCCTAGCACGCTCAGCCCTCCTCCACACTGCGCTCTGTAATCACAGACCCCACTCTTTCTCTGCAGGAAGGCTGTGACCTTGGTCTTGGCTTGGTTTTTGCTGCTCTAGTGCTCTAGAGACATGTGACAGCTCAAGGAAGGTCCATCTGTATCTGACAAAAGATGTCTGTGGGCTCCTCAACAATACGAGATGGTACAACTTTGTATCCAGGTGTCTTAATTTGGGCTACAACAAAATACTATAGATTAGTGGCTTCAACACCACCTGAGGAAGCCCAGTGAGGAGAGGCTGTGATGATAGGAGGGAAGTTCTCGCATCCTCATGTGGCCTTTCCTAGGTGTGTGCGTGTAAGGAGAAAGAGCTCTTGTGTTTCTTCCTTTTCTTACAAGGGCATAATCATGTCTGGGGGCTTCACCCTCATGGCCACATCTGAACCTAAATGCCTCCCGAAGGCCCCACCTCCTACTACCCTCACGGGGGATAAGGGCTTCAACCCATGAATTTGGGAAAACAGAAACACTCAGTCCAGAGTACCACGGGTTTGGATTTTGTATAAATTCCTAAACCGGGTACTGTTTATTACAATGTAGCCCTTTTCTTTTGTCAATGCCTTTATAAAACCTGATGTTTGCTGAGGGTAGGAATGAGGCAATAGTCTGTGTTGTCTGACAGATTGACATAAACCATTTCAGACCAATGGAGAGCCTCTCCTATTTCAATAGACCTGCTTTAGGAAGCCATTTCAGGGTTTAACACTCTCAGTGGGATGGGAATTACTTACTGTTCAGCTATAAATACTAGTGATTCTTGTTTGGCACAAGTGGCTCAGAGGTGTGGCGAGGAACCACACAGACCTTGGGAGGCGTGAGCTGTGAGGTGGGTTCAGACCTCAGAAATAGAATGACCTTGGCTGGGTATGGCAAGAAAGGTGAGCATCAGGCAGTCAAAGATTCTCAGTTACAGAAAGGCAGATGGGCAGGCAGGACAAGAGGTCTATGGCAACCTAAACGTAAGGGCCAGAGAGTGAGTCCAGGAACTGGGGCCTCAGGCTGACAGTACATGTAGGTGTTAGTAGCACCATGTGCCTTGGAGGAGCAATGACCAGTCAGGATGAGGCCAGCCTCTGGTCCTCAGGTAGCAGAGGACAGATGGTGAAGACCTGAGGGTCAGGGTCCAGGAGGCTGCCTAGGAGCCTTGAATTTCCCTGTTACCACCAGGAACTCAAGGCTCCCTAAGTCAACACATTATAATGCTTGTACTTCTAAAGTCCACGGAGAAGTCAAGGTCCTAAAGGCCAGTTTTAGTATCACTGCTCCTTGGTATTCATGGGGAAATTGGTTCCAGGACCCCTTTGGATACCATTGACAGGATGCTCAAGTCTCTTATATAAAATGGTGTGTATTGCATATAATCTACACACACCCTGCTGTATACCTGTAATCATATCTAGATTACTAACAACACCTAACACAATGCAAATAGTTATTATACTGTATTTTTACTTATGTTATTTTTATTGTTTTATTATTACTTTTATTTATTTACTTATTTTGAATGTTTTCAATCAGCAGTTGGTTGAATCTGTGGTTGCGGGTGAGGACACAGAGGGCTCCCTGTACATATGTGCGAGAATTCTTAGCACAACTTCCATCTTTGATATTTAAATCAATCTAATTTCGTTCTATTCTATTTAGCCTTAATTGAGACTAAAAATGAAGTTGCCCATTATCTCTTATGAGTCAGCTATGGACTTAAGAATCATGTTTCATTAGTTCCTTAGTCATTTCTTATCTAGACTGTAAGAAACATACTTTAACCCTCCATCACAGGTCTTTTTTTGGCTCTTTAAAATCGATGTCTGCCTTCTTTATCCTTGTTGTGTTTTCCGTGATGCTTTTAAATTCTAGTTTTGACTAGCTATTCAACAAGGTGCAAAGTGTTTTTTTTTTTTTAAGGTGGTAAACTGAAAGTAATATATTTCTGATTAAAAAACCTCTATTCTCTCTTTCTTGATAAGACAGGCATTAAAATGTAAAAGCCAGAACATGAAATAAGAAGTGCTAATGAAAATTTCACCAAGTTGGAGTTTAGATTTTAAAATGTTACTAATCTAATAAGAAACCCAGGATGAATGTGAAGGGTCAGGCAGCTCAGAGAGGATCTGTGCTATGCCTTCAAAATGTCCTCCAAATTTCACATGAAAAATGGTTTGTGATTCATTTTGATCAGCAATGATTCAACTTATCTAAAAAAATGAAGCCTCAACAAGTACAACTGGAAAGCAACCTCGCCACCACCTGCATACACAATCGCTGTAGTGAGCGCCACTTGCATGGGGTATTAATACCGCAGCATTTCTCCTGTGTGACAGATCTGGTTTCAATCTGTGTTTCTTCAATTTTTATCAGTGTTGGCCTAGATTTCTAAAGCTGAGCTAAAATGGAAATATCCTCCCCCCAACCTGCTTTAACCCATCTGTCTCCTTTTATTTACATCATATAATATCTTTTTCCTTGAAGAAGTCTAATTTATTTATTTATTTATTTTTATTTTTTAAAAAAGCAAAATGGAAGTAAAATAAATAGAAAGTATTTCCTCACAAAATAAAGCATAGGATCTTCCCTGTGGCTTTATACCCAACCAGCCCTCACTACAACAGCAAATTTAATTAAAAAAAAAAAATCAGTATGAGGCAAGGCTGGACATCAACAAGAACATTTCTTTATTACGCCCATGACTTTAGAACCACCTTTCACTTGTCAAGTGACTCAGTGACACCTTCCAAAATACAGAATGCAAGAATATTTCTAATAATCTGCTAATACTGGTCTCCTTATTCCAAAGTGGGGAAGTCAACCTGGATAATGACTCTGCTAAGTGCCGGCATGGGAAGGGTTTATAATTATGCAGACTCTGTCGTTGTTACTGCTGCCAACAGAATAACTTATCAACTTATGTTGTCTCATCAAGGGACCAAAAGCACATCACCAGTAAGAAATGATTTCTAAAGAAGACTTAATTACCACTATATGTGTTTTTAATGCTGGCTGAAAATACACAAGAAGACAAGCTAAAGTGACATGTGACAAGTCCTCATTCAGTTTGTCAGCCATGATAGCATATTCAGAAAGATAAACCATAAAAAAAAAGGATCAAGAGATAAAGGTAGATCCTCCCATGACCTCAAAATAATTATAGCATTTGCTGGTGAGGCTGAAGTTTCCGTGCACAGATACCTGACATAGACAGTTCTATGGAATTCAAGGGAAAATGAGGGGAGGGGACAGGTGACAAGCTCAGTGTGTGGTGTTAATCGAGTAGTATTCTGACTGAGCCCCAACTGAATTTTTATTTACCCATTCTAATATTTCCTGGAAACCAAGGCTTTTTACTTCTCTCTCAATCTACTCAAAATGAACTACTCCCCACCCCAAGGTGTTGCCAGCATTGAAAGGCAGCGACATATCATACCCTTTGGTGCCTCTCCATTCCTTCTCCATCCTCAACAAGCAAGTAGTCCCTAGCAATTAATCAGACCAGCTCAAAGGAAACCTGGTGGCTTTTAGGCATAAAACAGACCTGTTAGACACGGAGGAAGGAGGCCTATTTCCCCTATGTTCATGGTTTCTTGTAATAACACAAATATATAGTAAAAAGTGACAGGAGTTTTGGCTGAAGTTGAATTGTTAAAGGGATATTTTTAAGTATAGAAAAAGTAATCACTGTTTATTGAAACAATGGCCCGGGCTGCTTTTCCGATTCCCATTAGTAGTAAACTTTGCTTCTGGACAGAAACCTTTGCTTTTGTTCTTTGGCTTGAAGAACATTAAATTCAAGTTTTCCTTAAAAATAAAATTTGAAATAACTCCTTAAACCTGCGGGCTGCTGGACTATGAAGATGGGAGGAGGGACATTTCAGGAGTCAACTCAGGTACCTGCACTGTAAAGCCTGGCACAGCTAACATCTAGAAACTGGATGCGGATTAGAGGAAAAGCAGAAAACGCGGAGTGAATGTCACAAAACAAGCACGATGAAGAATGGAGGAACGGTCATCCTAAGAGCCGTCAGGAAGGGCCACAGCAAATGCACCGAGGGATGCAAAGTTACGTTTGCCTAATAAGTATCAAGGAGGAGAAAAATCTCTCAGGAAACAAGCAAGTCAACAAAAAGGAGATAAAGAACTGCAGGTTCCAAATCTCTGGTGTAGATAATTTTAAAAGCATACACAAGCATCAGATTTTAATGTCAGTTTTGTCAGAAATCAACAGGATTAACCATGTTTCTCTTTTGATTAGTGGTGATGGCATGCCCTGGCATTTTCTGTATTAAATTCTCTGTAAGAGGCTGGGTGCAGCGGCTCATGCCTATAATCCCAGCACTTTGGGAGGACAAGGTGGGAGGACTGCTTGAGGCTGGGAATTCAAGACCAGCCTGGACAACATAGTGAGACCTTGTCTCTACAAAATTAAAAAAAAAAAAAACTAGCCGATTGAGTCCAGGAGTTTAGGGTTGCAGTGAGCTATGATTGCGCCACTGCACTCCAGCCTAGGCGACACAGCAAGACCCTGTCTCTAAGAAACAAACAAATAAACGAACAAAAACTCTCTGTAAGAATCCATGGGGACATGTGCAGTTTCTTGTGGGTCTGTGCACTTTTATAAACATGCTGTACCTTTACTCTCTGTGCAAGTTTATCTCTCTTGTTCCATCTCTAATTCGCTTCTGGCACCTCTCCTCTCTTCTTTCCTCTTCTCCCATTTTTCTGCTCCAAGGGGCAACCAGAGGTCCCCATCGCTGCACAGTTCCTCAGATCTGGGCTTTGTTTTCCTCGCCTGATGGAGCAGAGTGACCAAGTGGCTCCCTCAAACACATGCTCACTCTTTTAAGGGGAATCAAATCAGCAAACCTTCCAGTCACTGCCTGCAGGGTCCCTGTAGGTCCAATTCTGATGCCAGGAGGAATGTGCCTGTGTGGACTGACTTGCAATGAGGACCTAGAGGTGGGCACGGGCAGGCGAACCCCAGCTGGCTGGCAATGGGAAGCAGCTTTTTAAAGTCAGAACATCATAGCGAAGGGAAGACTCACCCGCTCCTTCTCTGTGCCAGCTCTCTCTCCTTCCAGCTTCCTGCATCGTCTTGCTCTTCCCCTCACTTGTCAGCTACAATTGGCTGGAACACAGTCTTGGGCTGACTCAGAATGCAATGTGTAAAAAACTTTCAGTTAAATACTTCCTTCACTTTTCCATGATGATGAGGAGCTGTGCTCTTCTTCTGATCCCTCAACTTCCAAGACACTCAGATTCCTGCTCACCGTCTCTCCCCATCTTCTCACTCTGCTCATACCCTTGGCAGCCCTAGGCCCACCCTTGCCCAGTGAACACCTACAGTTCCTTAGTGTGTCCTCAGCCCTGCCCGACTGACCAATGTCCCTGCCATCTGCCCTTGAAGTGCTGCATATGCCTGCCTCTCAGAGGTCTTCTTGCAATTCGAATTTTGCATGATTTGCCATGTTTTGGATTAGTCTGCCTTTTCTACTGTACACATGAGGCAGATAGAGCTTCCAATTTTGTCTATGATGATCCTCAGATCTGGCATGAATTAGGCAACCAGAAGTATTTGCTGAAGGACTGAGTGACAAAAGGGATTGATCTGATATTTGTTCTTTTCTCATGATAAGCTTTCTCAACTATTTTCTCCTTCTCTTGGTACCAGGTCTTTCCTGGTAGAGAGAAGAAAGTCACTCCATTTTCTCATAGCCACCCTGAGGGCAGGCAGCCTGGGAAGTTGTCTGTGGAGGCTTGTGGCTGGCAATGAGAAGACTTTTCTTCCAGTTCAAGGTCAAGAGCCCAGTATGACCTTGGGCCAGAGACTTCATTACTCTGGGCCTCGAATTTCTCTTTGGTAAATGAAAATCAATTTTTTTCTGCTTCTTCTGCCTCATATGGGGCTGTTGTTGGGAAAAAATTGAGTTTTAAAGATGCCGTATAAAGATAATGATTACACAAACATAATGCATCCTTAAAGTAAAAAGGTTTGTGGCACTTCTCTACCATCTCTTAAAATTTCACGTACCACTGATGAATTCTCTATAATGTGGGCCTTCTTCTTCGAAGAAGCCTGATTTTCAGAGAAGCTACCTTTCCAGTAAACAGATCATCCATCCATCCATCCATCCATCCATCCATCCATCCATCCTGTAGGCTAACTGTTACTGAGCACACAATTAAGCAAGCAACTACAATACAGAATGGTAAGGTCCTGGAGACAAGAAGTAGAGGCTGCTCAGGCAGAAGAGAAAAGGGTGCCCCATGCAGATCATGAGGTCAGAGATGGCTGCAGGATAAGCGAAGTCTGCACTGGGATCCAAATGTCGATTAGCAGGGCATGGCAAAGCGTGTGTGCGTGTGATCAGAGGCCAGAGGTGAGAGGAACCTGGAGGACTAGAATAACAGAAGAGGGTCCACATGGCTGGAGCTCAGTGTGGGGCAGAGAGCAGAAGAGATGGTGAATAGGAGAAGAGGAGGCTAGAAGGGAATAGAGGACAAAGGGTTTTGTTAAGAAAACTTGACCTTACCCCAAGAATATTGGGGAAACTTTGGCGAGCTTCAAGCAGAAACATTACTTGATTACATCTGACTTTCAAAAATGTCACTTTGGTGTGCAATGTGAAGAAAGGATTAGTTAGACAGGGCAATGGGGGAAACAGGAAGAGCGGGAGGACTGGCCCTTGTAGGAATCAAGTGAGAAATCCTGGTGGCTTAGATTCAGGCAGTCATAGTAGGAGTGGACTGAAGTGGGCGGATATAAGGGGATGCCTTTACTGACCCAGAGATGAGGGAGGAAGGGGAGGTTTGTGGGGAGGAAAGATGATGGGGGAGGTGCTTGGGGTCATACAAATGGAGTATTTAGCAAGCAGCTGAACTTGTGAGTTAGGAGCTCAGGATAGAGATGAGGGCTGAAAACACAGGTAGATTTCAGAGTATTCTGCACAAACACTGCTGAGGCCATGGAGCAGATGATAACCCCCAGGGGGACTGTGTAGAGAAGATATAAGGTCTGGAGAAAGGAGATGGCTCCCGGTAGTCAAACTTTGAGTTAAGGAGTCCAAGAAGAAGGGGTGGTGATGTGGGAGGGAAGCCAGAAGGACATGGTGCTTGTGAAGCTTGCAGAAGGTGGGGGTGGACGGCCAGTCATGGTGAGCACTCAGTGCCACCCAGAGATGAGACCTACACCCAGAGACTCTTCTCAACACAATACCAAAAACAAGGAACTTGTAGTTTTAGGTCCCAGGAGCCTTTGGGGGATCTAGAACGATGCTTCCCTTATGTTGCATCCTCTAGGAATCTTCACTGACTTCTCCAGCCAGAAGTGACTACCATCTCCAAATATTTGTTGAGCCAGTACTCTCTGCGTTGAGCACTGGGAATTATAAAAGAAATAAACTATGGTCCTTGAGGGGAGAAAGCAGTTACATAAAAATTAATCATGGCCGGGCGCGGTGGCTCACGCCTGTAATCCCAGCACTTTGGGAGGCCAAGGTAGGCGAATCATGAGGTCAGGAGATCGAGACCATCCTGGCTAACATAGTGAAACCCCGTCTCTACTAAAAATACAAAAACAATTTAGCTGGGCATGATGGCATGCACCTGTAGTCCCAGCTACTCAGGAGGCTGAGGCAGGAGAATCGCTTGAATCTGGGAGGCAGAGGTTGCAGTGAGCCGAGATCGCCCCACTGCACTCCAGCCTGTGTGACAGAGCGAGACTCTGTCTCAAAAAAAAAAAAAAAAAAAAAATTTAATTAAAAAAAACGAATCACAACTCAGTGCAGTCTCTACTGAGTGTCCTGTGACCGCTGCAGAATATGAACACTTGGCTGGATGGTCAGGGCAGGCCCCCGCTACAGGACAGGGCATGTCAGGAGACAGAGCAAGGGAAATACCCCAGGTGGGGCTTCACTGCTTGAAAGGTGTGGAAGTGGGGTTGCCATGGTTTATGTGGAGGACAAGGAACAGCCATGTGTTTAAAGAGGAGGATTCTTCCAGGGGAGCAGCAGGGGCACGGATGGAGCCTTTGGAAGGGTCAGATGGAGGTGGACCTTGAGAGATGGCTGGAATTTCAAACTACATGCTGCAGATACCGGAACACCAACTACAATGGTCACTCCTTAGGCACCGTTTGGCTCTGATCTGTGTAATCTTACCCGTGTGATTATGGCTTTAATTTCTCTGAAAGCAATCTGCAGGTAAGGGGCATGTCTTTCTATCCTTTGATTGTTCCACAGGGACTAGCTCAGAGTCTCTAACTCAAATATTCTTCATAGGAAGGAAACTGCAAAGACACCTTTGTGGCCCATGAAGGCCAGGAACAGAGGCACAAAGCCCGGTCTCAGTGCAGAGACACACCGAGTAGTGTACATGGTACCCAGTACGTAGCTTTTTATCCCTTATCCCCTTCCCGCTCCCCCTCTGAGTCTCCAAAGTCTATTATACCACTCTGCATGCCTGGCAAGCAGGTGATTTTATCAGTAGCATGATTTGCTAAGTCTACAATACTTATGATAAACAAATAGGAGAACATGGGCGCCCCTGACTCAGTTTCAGGAGGATTGGGAAGTTTTCCTGGTGAGGATGGTAGCTAAACAGAGACCTGAAGGGTGAAGGGCCAAGTGGCGGGCAGAGGGCAGGGGTACAGCAGGCAGAGAAAGGCCCCTGTGGAGACAGAGCCTGTGGGGAAGGGGCATGGAGAGGCAGCCAGGCCAGGGGTACCACAGCCTCCTGATCATCTGCCTCCCAGGGCAGAGCCGAGGCCCAGAGCAGAGGGGGTGGTAGACAGCCCGCCTGAGCTGAGGGGTGAAGCCCACCATCTCCCTGGAGTCCGTGATCATGAGATGAACACAACACCCTTCGCGGATGCTGGTCCTGCCCATTACAGAAATCTGCTAAAAAGAAAGAAGAAAAAAATGACCACAAGCATTCAGCATCTCCAGCAGAGATCGTTTTCTTCCTGGAGAAAGATTTCGAAGGCTGATGTTGAAAGAAACATGCAAAATGGATTTAAATGCAGTTGAAATGAGAGTGGACAGTCTGGGCCTGCTGCTGATTGGAGACACTTCTCGAGCAGTGACAGCGTGAGAGATGCTGGCGCCGCAGCCGCCCCAAATCGAGAAGAAAACAGTCTCCTCTTGACACGGATGCTGAGTCACAGAGCAGCAGCTGTGGAATTTTATTTACTTTTTCTAGATTTTACACTGTAATTTTAAATTATAAATGTTATGTCACAAAACACTACTGTCTCTTTGACATACATTTTCTGAATTGTGCCAGACACTGAATTAAGGGCAGGAATACAAAAATGAGGATAGCATGGTCCCTGCCCTTGAGGACTGCCCGTTAAATGAGGAGACAGACCCTTGGGTAACAGCCCATAATATCATGCAGACAGAGTGCACACCAGTGGGATGAGCGAAGTGCTCTGACCAGAGGAAAGAGCAATTCATTCTTTTTTTTTTTTTTTAAACTTTTCATTTAGCCCTGCCTAAGTAAGGCCTTAAAAAGTTTGGTTATGAACTCACAACTGTCCCTCTCCATGGGAATCTTTAGTAAAAAGTGAAAGATTTATTTGTTCTGACAAGAAAGCAGAGCATGAGAGCAATTAACTGTGAGAGCTGGATTTGGGGAAGGTTGTGCAGAGAAAAGCATAAAGCAGTTGTTTTCAGAGCAGAGCCATGATTGCCTTGGAGTTGACCGGACAGCTTACCAAAAATGTCCTGCCCAGACCCTATCCCAGCCCCAGTGAATCAGAACCTCTAGCACAGGGAAAGCTGGAAACAGAACTTTTTCAGATGTTCCAGGGTTTTCTTATGCACAGTAAGGTATAAGAGCCACTATTTTAAGAAAGGCTTCGGATTTCAGTGGAGAGGAAGAGGAGGCTCACGGTAGAGGTGACACCATGAAGATGGAGATGTGGAAGTGATTGATCGGGTGGAGTCCTGAGTGCAGCAGGAGAGGAAGCTGGAAAGTCGAACCGAGGCTGCCCACCCAGAGGACAGTGACTCCCAACCATACCTGTTTATCCAAATCACCCCTGGAAGTGAAAAATATACCTACATTCGGCTCCGTTTCCAGAGTTGGTCTCTGAGGTGGGGCTTGAGCATGTGCATGTAAGCAAAGGCTGCACGGGTGATTCTGATGAACAGCAGGGCTGAGCCCCCACTGCACAGGCTAGAACCATGGGAGGTTCTGAAGTAAAGGATTACCCCAAACCCCTTCTCCTACCCATGGAAAGCCTGGTAGATTCTATAATGGCCATTACCACTGACTATGTACTAAAGACTTCAGTGGCATCAGCTACATCGAGAAATGAGAGACGTTCCGTGTGTTGTGGGCATGCAGTGTAATTCTTTAAATGTTCTAAAACAGGGAAAGCCCTACCATTTCCGCTCTACTCTGAATTCTGAGGGCCAGCTAGAATTTGTTCTTCTGGTAAACAAATGACTTCTGAATATCTAAACAGTAGCATTAATTATTAGACAACTGGATAATTTTTAGGAACTGTCAAACCAATGACATGTCTATGCTCTGAAAGAGTTAAGGTCTGGAAGCAATCAGAGCAAAGATTCTGATTAGCACAAGAAGAGACAGCAGCAAGGATTCCAGCAAAGATGCCTGAGGCTACGCAAGTTAATTAATGACTTAACATTATCTCAGGGACCCCAAACTAACTGAGATCAACTTGTTGGCATCTTGAACGTGAGGTGAAATTGGTTGATAGAAATGTCATGATATTATCTCTTAGGATTAATCATCAACATCATAAAGATAGGCTTATAGTGCATTAGTCTTTCCCCAAGGAAACAAAGGGAGATGCATGGATATTACCTACAGCTTTTAATCAGAATTATATTCATTGCAAATGTCTTCAAACGCATTTCTGCTGTTTCACGGACAGTCACAGATTTCATACCTTTAAAGTATACCTCCCTAAGTATACTAGGCTGATGAGGCGAGAGCTTATTATGTGATATTATGTAGAATCAATATCCAGATGAATAAAGATGACCCAGAGCTAGTAAGTTACTCTAAGCACGAAAGCAACAGTGCAACTAATTCCCTAGGTCGTGGTAAAAGAAAATTTTTTGTGTAAGGACTGTCCCCTTGGTTCTCAATAGTTCATTACAGTTTAATGGAGGCAAATGATAAATTATATATTAGACTGTAGTTTAGAAACCCCTCATGTTGACCCAGCTGAAGTTGTAATTTTAGTCACATTCAAGAAATGTATTCTTTTTTCCTCGTTTGCCTTCAGGTGCATTAATTAGTTCAAGAAGCACTGTGTAAAAGGAATTCAATCAAATGATAAAATAGCTACTATCTACTGAGCATCTAACTAGGTGCCGGGCTTCGTATACATCATTTAAATTAGTCTATTTAGTCCTCCCTATAGTTTTGTAAAGTGAGGTATTATCTCCACTTTTGTAGAGAATGAAATTACAATTCAGAGAAGTCAGGTTAATTTACCGAAGATGAAAAGCTAATTAGTAGCAGGGCTAAGTCCAAAGATGGATCTTATATTGGCTCCTCACACTTTTAAAGATCAACTCGTGTCTTCCAGACAAAGTTAGCCACTCTCTTTTCTGTGAAAATTTGGATCAAGTATGTTTCTATTACAGTACTTGTGATGTCATAATTATTCGTAAGTGTTTTTTTCTTTAAAAGTTTGTGTCCTTGAAAACAGGAGGCAGGTCCTCTTGTCCATGTCTGTGTTCCCAAGGTGCATCATTTATTTAGAAGTGTTTTGAATACCTACTGTGTGCCAGACTCTAAGTTGGGCCCTGCAGATATAGTGGGGAACAAGACACACATGGTCCCTGCCCTCATGGAGCTCACATTCTATAGGAGAGACAGTATAATGAATGCTATGATGGGAGAAGTTTAGGGATTATAGGATTTATGAGATTAACCAGCAAAGCTCCCTTTCCTATTGTGGGGAGGGAAGGAGGAGGAGCTAGGAATGATTCAGACTAAAGAGGGAAGAGATGTCCAGGCTGAGGTGAGAGGGCTGGCTCTGATATAGTCAGGTATCGGGTGGAGGTGAAAAGAAGGGGGAAAGCAGGTTCTGGAAAGAGGAAACAGTATGTGCAAAGGCAAGAGGTGAGAGGGCAGGCAGAGGAGACAGATGGGGATGGAGACGTGAGCAAGGACCAGGTCATGAAGGTCCCAGAAACCTGGTTATTCTGAGGTTGCTGGAAAGGCTGCTGAAGGGATTTCAGCATTCAGTGCCATGATTAGATTTGAAAGATCACCCTAACGGCAACGAGAAGAATAAGATGTAGGGAAGTAAGCAGAGAGGCAGGAAGACCAGATATGGAGACACCATCCTGTAGTCAAAGTGAGAGAGACTCTTGGGTTCTGCACTAGGCTGCAAAAGCAGGGAGGGAGAGAAGACTTCGGAGGCAAAATCAATTAGGTTTGGTTTCTAACTGGATATAGGTGATTTGTGAAGGAGAGGAGTCAAGGACACTCCTAGGTTTCTGGCTTGAGCAATTGGTTAGATGGTGGAGCCATTTTCTGATCTAGGCTTGGAAGATAGGATAATAAATTTGGTTTGGACTAGTCTCATATGTCTGGGGTGGATGTGCTCACCAAGCAGAGGAAGGTCAAGGTGGAGATAGGAGCTGATAGCCATTAGCCATAAGACTGAGTGAGATTACTCAGAGTCTGGGAGAGAAGAGAGCTCCACGAAATAGTATTTGAAGCAGGATAGAGAAAGAGAAGGCAACAAAGGAAACTGAGAAAGGAGAGGCCAGATGGGAGAAAATTGAGTCTAGGATGATGTCTTGGAAGCCAAAGTAGATTTCAAGAAGGTGGGAATGGTCTCACGGGGCCCAATGCTTTTCCATGGTCAAGTAAGTGAGGCCCTGGACACAGTCCTCGGGTTTTTCAATGAGGTGGTCAGTGGGCACCTTGACAGCAGGGCCAGGCCGTGAGGATAGTGGAGCTAGTCTGCTGCAGGCTGAGGATGGGGAGGAGCTCTGCAGAGGCAAAAGCACATGTTGAACCCAAGTCTCCTCATTGAAATGCAGAGCATGGTGAGACTTTTTTTTCCCTTTTTCAGTGTGTTTCCATGTAGCTGTGGGAGATAC
The DNA here is from genome assembly GCF_043159975.1 of Macaca nemestrina. Classification (NCBI taxonomy): domain Eukaryota; kingdom Metazoa; phylum Chordata; class Mammalia; order Primates; family Cercopithecidae; genus Macaca; species Macaca nemestrina. The sequence goes on from NC_092143.1 coordinate 76,695,718, forward strand.
TGCCAATAAATATATCCGAAGGGTAGCATAAAGCTTGGTGAAAAAATTCAGAAAAGGACAATGGAAAAATAGACTGAAGGTGACAAAGAGCTAAGACCATGAGTCACTGAATTTCAGACACAATCTGTTGGAAGCACCGCGGCCTGCCGTCCTGTTCCCCTTTGTAACCTGCAACAGGAGCTGCTCTCCAGTGGGGCAACTGCCTTTTGTGGCCCTCCCTGCATGGAAGTGACTAAATAGCAGCATTCAGACTATTTGTGAGGAGTGCACAAAAGGGAAGACACTGATCTTTAGGGTTTCTGTGAAATCTTTTTCAATATAGACAAACAGAGGTAAGTTGAGAATCGAAGCCATTGCATGGCGCACCTCTGGTCCCAGTTCTCCTGGGGGGGTGGGTTTCTCAGCCTCTCCGCCAGCTCTTCCTGCCTCCCCTGCCTCTCTCCTCTCCTAGGCTCTTTCTCTTCAGGCATCGCACTCTCTCTCTTGTCCTTCCTTTATACCTCCTCCTCCTGCCACAAAGATGTGCTGAGCGCTGCTGGGTCCCCCAGTGTGGTGCTGATGCTGTTGATAGTTATTTAATACCTGGCATCTTCTGCCACTCTATTAATCCCAAATGTTGGTCTATGTCTCAGACATAACTTCTGTACCCTGGGCCAATTTCTAATAAACATTTTCTCTATGATTTTTGGTAGGAAATCTAAAATTCAGCCTTTCTCAAATTAGCCTCATGATCTTCACCATACAATCTATTTCTCCTCAAGTAATTCTTATGTGTGGTTGATAACATCACCATATTCACCATATGCCCAGCTGCTGTTACAAGGTCACGTGTGACCACTTCATTTCCTTACCTTCAAATGGCAGCTCAATCCCTTTAGCTCCTCCTCTGCAATATTCATGGAGCTCTGCTTCTGCGTCTATGACCACTGTTCTGCCCAAACCTTCATCTCCTCTTGCCTGGACCTCGGGGAAGCCTCTGACCATGTGCCTTGTCTCTGATTTTGCTCCCACTCACTACAGCCTCCACAATACTTTTAAACTCATTTTTTCAGCAACACGAATCTGATCATGTACCTCTGGGACAAGGTGATAGACATCCAATGATTTCTTACTGCCGACAGATTATAGTTGATGCTGTAATTTAGCACTGCTCAAAAGGTCTTTAAAAATCCGTCTTTACAGCTTCGTCATCCACCTGTGTGACAAGCATAGTGCTACTTACTTGCTTTATGAGGATTATCACATTGAATCCCAACAACATCTCTGGAGGGTGTGTATTTTAATTTATTGTTGATTTGGGAAAATTAAGGCACAAAGGCTACGTGATTTGGCTTAGGGTCACCTGGTCACAAGTAAGGCACGAGTGAAATCCAGAGTTTATACATTTCAAAATGTTTTCTTTTTTTTTTACTTTTATATATCAAGAAGTATCACTGAGCACCTATTTGTGCCTTCTGTAGAAAGGCAGAGGTCCTGCTGTTAGTCCTCAGGCAGTGGTTAAGATCGCTGCCCTCAGGCAGTGGTTAAGACGCTGCCTCGAAATCACACTGCTTGGGTTTGACTCTTCCCACTCTCACTTTCTAGCCTCCTGACCTTGCGTAAATTTCTTAATCCCATTAGGCCTCTGGTTACTCACTGGTAAAACAAGGGCCTGTGGGATGCTGGGAGGGTAAGTGAGATAACAGATGCAAGCCCCGAGGAAGGCGTGGCTGGTAGGAGGGCAGAGCTCAATACAGCGAGGTCGCTCCCTGGGCGCTGCTTCCTGCCCCTTTCCAGTAAAGGTGTGGCTATACTCAGAGTTTAAAAGAAATCATTTATGTGGCTAGACATACTGACTTCTGCAGCAGAGAATAGACAGGGAGCAGTGGCTCTCATTAGCTTTGGAGATGATAATAAAACTGGAAAAGATCAGAAAAGTGGAAAATGATCTTTGCATCTGAGTGCACTGATTCATGATGTGGAAAGATAAAAGAAAATCCTATATTTTAAAATAGTCCTTAAAACTCAAATGGGAAAGCAAAAAATCTACAGAAAGTGAGCCAGCTTTTCTTTCCTTTTGATAGAATGAAGAACATTCCAGTGGGAAAATGTAGAAATACGTGGCTAATTTCCTGTGGACTAATTTAGCTTTCTATGAAATGAAGAAGTAAATAAGTCAGGATCAAATAATTCAACATGCTACAAGCATTTATTAAGTACCCCTTTTTGATAAGGACCATGCCGGACATTGCGGGAAATACTTAAAAAGAAGGGGAGAGGGTTGTAAACTATTCAAGTTGCCTGGAAGAGGTATTTAAAGTAACTGTAACGGAAAACCACATTCATATACTGTGATAATAAACTCTGTGCCTGTGTAAGGCTGTACCTTTCACACCTCACCTGTCTTCAGCCACGCGGGGAAGAGTACAATTAGCCTGTATGTTCCAAGTGGGATCTGAAGTTTAAAACTTAGGTAATCTGCCCAAGTTCGTGCAGTGTTTCAGTGGTAGATTTATTGTTTGAACCCAATGCACTTCAACTGCAACAAAATGTGCAAATACACAGCTATTATGCTTTTTCCAAGTTTGTTAGTCTCCTTTCAAAAATCTACCTGTGTAACTTGTTTGATCATTTTTCCCACACTGGAAGAAGTCTCACCAAGATTAAAAATAAAGGTACCCGGCTAAGTTTTGTATTTTTTAGTAGGCACCGGGTTTCACCATATTGGCCAGGCTGGTCTTGAACTCCTGACCTCAGGTGATCCATCTGCCTCAGCCTCCCAAAGTGCTGGGGTTACAGGCGTGAGCCACCACACCTGGCCTTATTACTTCTTTGACAGCATTCTTTTGCAATGTTCACAATTACCCTCACTTACGCATTTTGAAGTCTGGATGGTCATCGATTGGAATTTCTTAAAATGAGAGCATATCCATGCATGTTTTATATGGAGTTGATAATCACAACACAGTTGGTAGTTTCCTGGTTTTCCCTGTCTTACTGTCATCTCAAAAACAGTGACTAAGGAGCCCATCTTTTGCAGCTATCTTTGTACTACAATACAAATACAGCATTTATATTTACATAAATAGCTTTTCAGGGCAGAGAATACAGCAAGATGAATCTGTCATTTTTATTTCCTAATACATTCCAGGATATTGTTTTGCTAAATCATAGTCACTAAAGCCTACAAAATACGCAAACTGCCTACTTTCCCCCCTCAAGGTACACTATTTGAAAGAAAGCATTACATAAATAGTGCCTCTGCTAATGAATTACTGCTGGTCATACTTATTTATCTAAACTAAGAAATGAAACCAAATAGTGTAATTTACATTTTTTTCTCCAACTCTAGCTTAAAGTAAAAAGATAGGGATAAATTCAGCTGCAGAATGCTGCTTACAATGCTTCTTACAATGCTGCTTTTTTTTTTTCTAATTACTCAAATCAATGGGTATTAAAAAAGACCCTCATATTTCAGTTTGGTTTTTGGTTTAACACAACAGGGTGGTTAATTGAAACCACTGCACATTCTGGTATGTAGTTTATGATTGTGAAAAGGTCACATACTTGAAAATAAAGTTTGCTACGCCTCCTGCATTTAGCTAAATAATCATAGAGGGTGTTTAAAAATAATGTATAGCCCTCTCTTCCAAGCGGCTTCTTTTCTTTTCCCTGTTTACTCATGACTTCCTATCAGCACCTCCTCTCAGCACCTCAGGGAAATCATACCCATAGGATCTCTCCAAATTCCTTAGTAAAGTTACAAGTTTGCAGACAGCATGAGAAAACAAGGGTCCTGGTTCTGGTGAAAACAAAACAAGACAGAATCCTGGAAAAACGACCTTCCAGAACGGAACACTATCCACTGGATAGCTGCAGCATTGATCGCCCAGGTAAATTTGGCAAACAGATCTACTTTAAAGACACTCTTTTTGGTTAAGAAGAGTTACCTCTGCCTCTCCTTCGAGAGGTCTCTAAATTCAGACAGGGCATCCACTGGCCTCAAACCCCACAGACCTCACCGCATTGAATGAAAACCAAGCTTCATCTCATCTTTTCAAAACAAATCATAAACTTTAGACTTGCCTACGCCTTTTCATGCTCCAGTGTCTGATTAATGCATTTGTGTGTGGATATACTTCAGTTTTTCTCCATTTCTAAAAACATTCACTCCGTTTAACTCTTCCAGACCTTTACTATGTGTAGTTTTGTATTGCTGATTAGTTTCAAGACTGCTGCTCTATATTCTAAAACAGTGATTCCCAATCTTTTTGACACCAGTGACCAGATTCGTGGAAGACATTTTTTCCACAGACAGGGGCTTGGGCGAGGGGTGGTTTTGGGATAAAACTGTTGCACCTCAAGTCATCAGGCATTAGTTAAGAGTCCCATATGGAGTGTGCAACCTAGATCCCTCCCATGTGCAGTTCAGAATAGGGTTCGCGCTCCTATGAGAATCTAATGCCACCGCCGATCTGACAGGAGGGGCAGCTCAGGCAGTAATGCTCACCAGCCTGCTGCTTACCTCCTGCTGTGCAGCCTGGTTCCTAAAAGGCCTTGGGCCAGTACCCGTCCATGGCCTGAAGGTTGGGGACCCCTATTCTAAAATGTTAGTGAATATTTTACTTCTATCCATCTGATGGCTGCCAGGGTAAAAAATGTTGGTCATACATTATCACTTAAACTATGTCCGCTGCAGATGAACAAGAACTAAGTAAATCGGCAGATTCATCACAATATGACTGACTTCTCGCATGCGTCTTTTCCTCCCATTGACTCTTTCTGCTATGAACATTCTTCTAGCCTTAGAAATGTAAAAATAGGACATCATAACACAGTATGGTTAGAACAAAAGACAAATTCTGATGTGCTAGATTAGAAGAAAGGAAAAGGCTTGGTAAATAGAATTAAAAAAAAATTTAGGTGGGTGCCCTTTTGACCATTATTTCATGTGGGGATATTTTCCTTAGTTAAAATATTTTACAATATCATCACTGTGTTTTATAATGCCAATGTCTTATCTCCAGGAGGTCAACTTTTATTTATATTATACAACATTTCCAATTTGCAATGATTTTAGCAAGAGGTAAGAGTTAATCTTTACCAACTTCCTGAGAAAGTGGTAGACAATAAGCTGTAGGAGATAATCTGATGAACTTACGGTGAGCTAAAGACAGCAGCTGATTAAAAACCTATGACTGTGGGTTTTAATCCCGGCCACTCCCTCAATCTGCCAAAGAGCTAAGGAAGAAGTCATGAACACCTACTCAGTTTCAACATCTAAAATGCCACGTAAGGATCAGAATAACCACAGTGAGTAACACTATCAACACCATGACCTGTTTAGTGAGGACTTATAATAGTGAGCGAGAGTATGATTAGAAGCATAAGGGGTTGAATATTGAATATTAATTAACATTTACTTTAATATTGAATGTTTAATAACAGTCACATTCGTAAGTTGAAAATATCTAAGTAGAGAGGTTAAATGGTTTGCCAGAGGTCACATATCAAATTGGTTTCTAAGTTAAGATGAAATCTATAATTTATTGCATTAATTTTCCTCATGTTATGTTAAATTTAACAACAATAAAACCTAGATTATTAATATTTTTGCAACTAGGAATCTTAATTAACTTGCATGTCCACTCACCAGTAAAACAGCTAGTGTTTTTTTACTTTAAGTTCTGGGATACATGTGCAGAATGTGCAGGTTTGTTACATAGGCATACATGTGCCACAGTGGTTTGCTGCACCTATCAACTCATTATCTAGGTTTTAAGCCCCATATGCATTAGGTATCTGTCCTAATGCTCTCCCTCCCTTGACCCCATCCCCCCAACAGGTGCCACTGTATGATGTTTCCCTCCCTGTGTCCATCTGTTCTGATTGTTCAACTCCCACTTATGAATGAGAACACGTGGTGTTTGGTTTTCTGTTCCTGTGTTAGTTTTCTAAGAATAATGGCTTCCCACTTCATCCATGGTCCCTGCAAAGGACATGAACTCATTCGTTTTTATGGCTGCATAGTATTCCATGGTTTATATGTGACACATTTTCTTTATCCAGTCTATCATTGATGGGCATTTGGGTTGGTTCTAAGTCTTTGCTATTGTGAACAGTGCTGCAGTAAACATAAGTGTGCATGTGTCTTTATGGCAGCATGATTTATAATTCTTTGGGTGTATACCCAGTAACGGGATTGCTGGGTCAAATGGTATTTCTGGTTCTTGATCCTTGAGGAATTGCCACACTGTCTTCCACAATGGTTGAACTAATTCATACTCCCACCAACAGTGTAAAAGCATTCCTATTTCTCCACAGCCTCTCCAGCATCTGTTGTTTCCTGACTTTTTAATGATCACCATTCTAACTGGCGTGAGATGGTATCTCACCGTGGTTTTGATTTGCATTTCTGTGATGATGAGCTTTTTTCATTTGTTTGTTGTCCACAGAAATGTCTTCTTTTGAGAAATGTCTGTTCATATATTTGCCCACTTTTTGGTGAGGTTGTTGGCTTGTTTCTCATAAATTTAAGTTTTTTGTAAATTCTGGCTATTAGACCTTTGTCAGATGGGTAGTTTACAAAAATTTTCTCCCACTCTGTATGTTGCCTGTTCACTCTGATGACAATTTCTTTCATTGTGCAGAAGCTCTTTTGTTTGACTAGATCCCATTTGTCAATTTTGGCTTTTGTTGCAATTCTGCTGGTGTTTTAGTCATGAAGTCTTTGCCCATGTCTATGTCCTGAATGGTATTGCCTAGGTTTTCTTCTAGGGTTTTTATGGTTTTGGGTTTTACATTTAAGTCTTAATTAATCCATCTTGAGTTAATTTTTGTATAACGTGTAAGGAAGAGGTCCAGTTTCTGTTTTCTGCATATGGCTAGCCAGTTTCCCAGCACCATTTATTAAATAGGGAATCCTTTCCCCATTGCTCGTTTTGTCAGGTTTGTTGAAGATCAAATCATTGTAGATGTGTGGTGTTATTTCTGAGGTCTCCGTTCTGTTCCAACGGTCCTTACATCTGTTTTGGTCACAGTACCACGCTATTTTGGTTACTGTAGCCTTGTAGTATAGTTTGAAGTCAGGTAGTGTGATGCTTCCAGCTTTTTTCTTTTTGCTTAGGATTGTCTTGGCTATATGGGCTCTTTTCTGGTTCTATATGAAATGTAAAGTAGTTTTGTCTAATTCTGTGAAGAAAGTCAATGGTACCTTAATGGAACAGCATTGAATCCATAAATTACTTTGGGCAGTTTGGCCATTTTCACGATATTGATTCTTCCTATCCATGAGCATGGAATGTTTTTCCATTTGTTTGTGTCCTCTCTTATTTCCTTGAGCAGTGGTTTGTAGTTCTCCTTGAAGAGGTACTTCACATCCCTTGTAAGATGTATTCCTAGGTATTTTATTCTCTTTGTAGCAATTGTGAATGGGAGTTCACAGCTACTGTTTATACTAATGAGACTTAAGAGCATTGCGATACTGGAGTCCCCAGTGCATTAAATTATAGAAGAAAGAAAAGAATTAATTTGGTTCCCCACAAGATTACAAGTTTTCAGATAATGAGACTATAGTAAAATAGACTCAATATTAAAATAATACTCTATACCTTTTAAAGTGGATAATTTTAAACTGCTGTGACTTATTTTGCTTTCTCTGAATGTTAAACAGAATTTGTAAAGAATCCTAAAAAGTGAACATTTAAATCACTGAAACCATGACTACTTCTCACCCACTGTTCTTCAGTACTAAACAAATATGAGAATTGAATTACTGTAATTTCTATCAGCAAACAAAAGAACAACCAACAAGACTAAAATAAAGGCAAAAGTAGAATTAAGTGAAGGCAGTACAGGATTCTTGTTGGTCACACAGGAGACAAAGTCACCGGTAATCGCAGAGGAGCCTGACCCTGTCTGCCAGGGAGGATGCTCAAATATACTGTTCTAAAGTAATTAAGATATTTCAGTTAGGGGAAGATTGGAATAAAACAACTTTCAATAAGTAAGATGACAATTATTTGTAGGTGACATGTTTATTTACCTAGAAACCCAAAATAATTACATGAAAAATTACAAATAAAGAAGAGATTACAGTGGCAGGATTAAAAGTAATACACAGAAATATACAACCTTTCCATACAAACAGTCTTAGGTGGAGGACATCGAGGAAGAAATACTTCCATTTACTGTAGCAACAACAATGATAAAGTGCTTAGGAATAAAGCTCGTAAGAAGGGTGCAAGTTCTACATAAAGGAAAACTTCAAATGCAATTACAGGACAGGAAATATTTGAGCTATGCTCAAGCTCATAAAGGGTAAAATTAAAAGTTAAATCATAAATTTATTGCAATCTCAAAATTAACCAACTGGAATGGAAAAAAGTTGTACCAGAAAAACTGATATTAAAGCTCATTTGGAAAACTGAACAGGTAAGGGTAGCCGAGGAAATGCCAAAAAGGATTAGAATAGGATACATTCACGTACAGAATCTGTCCTGTCGATTCTCACAAGCATCGGCGATGAGTATAGAAGAAACTTTCTTATTTTCCAGTCAAGCTGACACCTATAGAAGACACTTTTAAGCCTCCTTTACATAGCAACACTGAAAACCACCCAGATGGCCATGGACAGGGACTGGTCACTTATAGTGTACAGCTCCATGTGGTAAGAACTGCTGGTCAGATTTTATTGCTAAAGGACATGAGGAAACTGTTTAACAATGTATGTGGTATGCCATCACTTGTGTAAATACACATACACACATATGTACTTACATAAACAGAACATATTTTTAGAAAGACACACAAGTATACAGTGATTATTCCAAGGAAGGAAACTGAAGGCTGAGGATCAGATTCAGGGAGGGAGCTTATATTTACTGTATACCCCTTTATACCTTTTGAATTTTGCACCAAGTGCACAAATCAATAATATGCTTTTTAGCCTTTTCAAAATTCTGGGTGATAGAACAAATAGCTAGCAAAAATCCTAGTCTGGGAGAATCAGACTGTGAAATGAAAGAAAGCAGGAACTCATATGTATACACATCTTCTGACTTTATCATTAGGTATTAATTTGCATTGCTTTACTAAACAAGTGAAGTAATAGGTTTATTTTAATGAAGAGACTCTTTTTTTTTTTTTTTGGAGATGGAATCTCACTCTGTTGCCCAGGCTGGTGGAGTATAGTGGCACGATCTTGGCTTACTGCAACCTCTGCTTCCCAGGTTCAAGCAATTCTCTCACCTCAGCTTCCTGAGTAGTTGGGATTACAGGCACCCGCCACCACGCCCGGCTAATTTTTGTATTTTTAGTAGAGACAGGGTTTCATCATGTTGGCCAGGCTGGTCTCGAACTCCCAACCTCAGGTGATCCACCCACCTCAGTCTCCCCTAAAGTGCTGGGATTACAGGCGTGAGCCACCGCGCCCAGCCAATGAAGAGGCTCTTAGAGGGAGGAAGGTAACGCCATTTACTTTTTTGTATAGGGGACCAACCTTCTCAGACTAACTTGATTTAAAAAAAAAAAAATCAGTTAGTACCATTGGAAGTGCATTGCAGAGAGGATGTGGAAAAGGAAGAAAAAAAATGATCATTTTGATTCCAACGTTTCAGAGAAGCCTGTAAACTAAGATTTTATCTGAGCAGGTCAAATGCTTTTGCATCTACCCTCCCCCTGCTACTTCAAATTTTGTCAAATAAAAAAATGTTTTCAATTTTTTCTTTGTATTTAGTTTAACACTATCTCCATTTCTCTCTACTCCCTATTTCATTAATTTTCTAAGATTCTTCTGGTTTGAAGTTTCATTGCATTAAAAACTTCTTACGATAATGAAATAAAATATATTAAAACAGGCACACGAACATGAAACATACTGAAACTGCACTATGGGACATAAACAATCAGACAGTCAAATTATACCCAGAGATTTTTCCCTTTATAAATACAATAAGCTTATTGCTACGAAATACTCAATGCACGAACAAACTAATTAATTCTACAATTTCATCTTTCCCTTTACCAAGCTGGTCCCTGTTTCCATTTTACAGTCTGGCTAGACTGCTCCATAAAATACTTAATACATCCAATTATTAATTATAGGAGGCTGGGGTTTGTGATCATTGAGAAAAGCCACATGTGATCCAAGTTCTAAACCCAGCTCTTGTCCTGATTTCTGCTCCTCTCCCTCCTCCCCCGTGGGAGTAGAATGATCGTTGAGCATTATTTTAGTTTCTGTTTCACAAGGGATTTTGCGAGCTGATTATCTTCTGCTAACAAGCACAGCAGAATGGTGAACAGTGTTCTTGTGTTCCTGGGCATTTGGGTTATAGGTTTTCCGGTTGCAGAGAAGATAAATGCCTTCTTTCACCTTATTGCAGATAGGGAGAAACTATACATGAGGTGCTACTTCTCCATGGCCATCTAACGTCTGAACATTTATAAGTTGCTAGGTGGGACCATTCTTTGCCTCTTGAGAAATTCAGGGACCATCAGCATCTCATTTTTTAAAGTATTTACTTAGTTCACACATCTGTGTGTCAGTGATTTAGGCTCAAGTGGGCCGGTCAGCTCTGATTTCAGCAGGGCCCATTCACACGTTTGTTGGACAGTTGTTGGCTGAGCAGAGTAGACATGGCCTTGGCTGGGATGACCGGGGCAGCTGACTCGGCTTCACGGGTCTCATCCTCCAGCAGGTCAACTCCAGCACGGCTTCATGGGGGATGGCAAAGGAACAAGAGAGGAAGGGCAAATGGAAAGTGCTATCTCACACCTCTGTGTGCCTATCTGCAGACCTCTGGCGGCCAAAGGCAAATCAGATTCATGTTTTGTTTTGTTTTTTAATTTCATAGATCTAGCAGACACAAGTATAGTTTTGTTACACAGATACATTGCATAATGATGAAGACTGGGCTTTTAGAGTAACGGTCACCTGCATTGTGTGGATTGTGCCCATTAAAAGGAATTTCTCCGCCCCCTACACCTTATTTTCTTTTTCTTTTTAGATGGAGTCTTGCTCTGTTGCCCAGGCTGGAGTGCAATGGTGCGATCTCGGCACATTGTAATCTCTGCCTCTTGGGTTCAACCAATTCCCCTGCCTCAGCTTCCCAAGTAGCTGGGACCATAGGCGCCCGCCACCATGCCCGGCTAATTTTTTGTATTTTTAGTAGAGATGGGGTTTCACTGCATTGGCCAGGATGGTCTTGATCTCCTGACCTCATGATCTGCCCGCCTCAGCCTCCCAAAGTGCTGGGATTACAGGCGTGAGCCACCGTTCCTGGCCTTAAATTTTTTTAAAAAAGAACTAACATGTTATGTGCAAAAAAGCTTTGTGATGTGCTGTTTTATATCACTGAATGGAATCTGTGTTTTCATGAAATATGTTCCAAACACACACACACACGCACACACAATCTGCATCAAAATAATACAGGTGGGGGTATAGATGGGGCAGAACTGACCACGGGTTGTGATTGTGGGGGCTGGTAATCAGCACATGAGGTCCTTTGCACTGTTCTATTGACATGTTTTTTTATCCTTTTTTTTTTTTTGTGGTAAAATACACACAATATTTACCATCTTAACTATTTTAAGTGTATAGTCCAGTGGTATTAAATACATCCATAATGTTATGCAACCATCCCTGCCATCCATCTCTAGAACTCTTCAACATGTTAAACTCAAACTCTGACCCAGTAAACAACTCTCCATTATCCCCTCCTCCCAGCCCTGGCAAGCCCCACTCTACTTTCTGTCTCTGTGATTTTGACTATTATAAGTACCTCATATGAGTAGAATCATAGAGCATTTATCTTTTTGTCACTGGTTTATTTCATCTCACAGTTCATCCATTTTGTAACATATATGCAAATTGTCTTCCTTTGCTAGGCTGAATAATATTCCGTTGTATGTATACGCCTCATTTTGACCTAATTTGTGGCCTAACATATGTTTTGTCTGGAGAATGTTTCTTGTGCATTTAAGAAGACTGTATGCTACTGTTGGGTAGTGTCCTCTATGTGTCTGTTAGATAGCTGCCTCATCGTGTATGTCCTCTATTTCCTTATGTATGTGTGATTGTTCTATCCATTATTATCATATAACTGTCTACTTCTTCCTTCCATTCTTTCAGTTTTTGTTTCATATATTTTGATGGTCTGTTATTAGGTGCACAGATGTTTATAATTGCTATCTCCTTTTGTGGTATTAAATATTTTATTAATATATAATGTCTTTGCCTATTGTAACATTTTATGATCTATTTTCTTCTGATATTAGCATAGCTACCTCTGGTCTCTTTTCGTAACTATTTGCCTGAAATATCTTTTCCATCTTTTTACTTTTAGTCTCTTATGTCTTTGGATCTAAAGTGAGTCTTTTGAAGACAGCATATAGTTTGATCTTTTTTTTTTGTTTTTTTAAACCTATTCTGCCAACCTCTGTCTTTTGATTGGAGTGTTTAATCTGTTTATATCTAAAATAATTAGTGATAGAGACTTATGTCATCTTGCTATTAGTTTTTCATGTGCCTTATAGTTTTGTTTTCCTACTTCCTATATTACTCTCATTAATGTTTAGTTGATTTTTTGTAATGAAATGTTACAAAAAATCCTTTTCTACTTCCTTCTGTGTATATTCTATAGCTGTTTTCTTTGTGGTTGCCATGGGATTACTAAAGTTACAGCATTTTAACTTAAATTTATACCAGCTTAAGTTCGATGGCACACAAAAACTCTGCTCCCACTCCTTTTGGTTGTGGATGTCCCAAAATTATATCTTTATACACTGTATGCCCCAAACCATAAACTAATAATTATTTTAAATGCGTAGTCTGTTAAATTGTGAAAAAATATGGAGTTACAAACCACTGTTATACTAAGACTAGCTATTATAGTTGTCTAAGGTATTTACCTTTATTGAGATCTTTATTTCTTCACATGGCTTTGAATGACTCTCTAGTGTCTTTTCATTTCAATGTGCAGGACTTCTTTGAGCATTTCTTGCAGGGCAGATCCGGTGGTTATGAACTCCCTCAGTTTTGTTTACAAGGGAATGTCTTAATTTCTCCCTCGCTTTTAAAGGATGGTATTTCTGGATGAAGAATTCTTGGTTGACAGTATTTCTGGTTTTTTTTTAGCACTGAATATTGGCCCATTATCTCTGGCCGCCAAGGTTTCTGACAAGAAATTTGAAGATAAGCTTAAGGATCCCTTGTATGTGATGTGCTGCCTCTTTCTTGCTGCTTTCAACATTCTCTGTCTTTTGAAAGTATGATTATGATGTGTTTCAATTTGATTTCTGAGTTTATCTTAGAGATCATTGAACTTCTTGGATGTTTATATTCATGTCTTTTACTAATTTTGGAAATTTCCAGAAATTATTTCTCTACACCTCTTTCTCTATTTCATCCTCTGAAATTCTCACAATGCATAAGCTGAATCCTTGATAGTGTCCTACAGGCCCCTTGGAATCTGTTTGCTTTTCTTCAATCTTTTTCTTTCTCTTCCTCAGACTCAATAATTTATATTATCCTATCTTCAAGTTTGCTGATTCTGTTTTTTTTTCCTGCTCAAATCTCCCTTTGAATCCCTCTAGTAAAATTTTCACTTCAGCTATTGTGCTTTTCAGCTTCAAAATTTCTTTTTGGTTTCTTTTTAGGTTTTTTATTTCTCTATTGATATTTCTACTTTGTTAATACATTGTTCTCTTGAGTTTCTCTACATCTTCCTTTACTTTGAACATCTTTAAGACAGTTGCTTTAAAGTCTTTGGTAGAAATCTCATTAGGTTCTTTTTCAGGCACATTTTCTTATTGACTTATTTTTATTCCTTTGAATGAGTCAAACTTTCCTGTTTCTTGTAAGCTTTGTGATTGATTACTTATCGAAAACTGAGCATTTAAATCTAATTATGTGGTGACTCTGGAAATCAGATTCTTTCCCCAGAGTTTGCCAATTTTTTATATTTAAAAGTGTTGTTGTTTGATTGTTGTGGGCCGTCTCTGTGCCAAGGATTAGCCTGAGGTATAAACGTAAGGTCTCCTTAGGTCTTTCCTGGGCCTGCACCTTTCCTGGGGTATACATAGTCATTTTCTAACTTCTCCATAAATATGGTTGCTTTTGGATGTTTTAGTCTTTAATGTCTGGTCCCAAAAGAGGAAAAGAGAAAAATCAGGGGAAAGGGGTCAAAAATAAAAGTGCACTGGCTTTTTATATTCCCTGAGTCACTTCAGCTGGAGGGGTGGGGCTTGCAACAATGCGGGAGATGCGACAACAATGCTCACTACCTCTTCGCACTTTTGTGATCGGAAGCAGCAATCAGCAGTCAGAGCACAGATCCCTGATGTTTGGAGGACGAAACACTTTTTGCCCACTCTTGCCCCCACAAGTAGTGTGTAAGCTGCTCCAGGAACGCGTGCATACCTGCCTGCCACAGGGGTGGGAGTGTGAAATGGGTAACTACTACTGTGCTAAGATAAGAGGTGGAATGACTGAAAGTAACTGCAGTTTACCATGTTAACCACTATTTATTGTCCAAGCAAGCCTTTCTCTGGAAGTTACAAGGCTTTGATAGACTCTAAGACTACAGAGTCCCAAAACAATTGCATCAAACAGATTCTGCCAGTGCAGTTATTGTCTACAAAGGGAGAAGGAGTCCTAGTAATTCCTACTCCAGTATCTTCCAGAATTTTCTTCCAAGAAGCATCTCATTCTTGCAACGGAGAAATTCATTAAAAAAGGCCACCATGCTCTACATGGAAATTTGTGCAGGGCACTTCCCTTGGAAGTATAATGCAAGACTAAAAATTTGATTTCTGTAAATCTCAGGTTAAATTAGCTTGACATCCACTAACAGGTGAAGTATTTTGCTTGCAGTATGCAGACAGACAACTGGTAGAACACAAATCTGTAACTATAGCCAACACAACTGCAACCAACTGTAACCTCTGTTAACACAGGATTAAAGGATCATGGTTTAGGAAATTTTACTCTGTTCTTCTGCATAATGACATTTGAAATCATATGGGGAGGCTTAATAATAAATATTTAGATATATTAAAGTGCTGGTTGCTCTCAACAGGCAAATAAAAGGAGGAGTAGGCTCCTCATGAGTAGTTGGCACTGGGAAGAAAGAAGTAGATAGGATAACTTGGAGAGAGAATAAGGGGGTGAAATAACTCTTGCACCCACAGACAGGAGAATACATACTTTGGAACAGGTGAAGATAAGTGGATAAGGAAGGAGTGGGAAGTATCTGTGTAATGTTCTAGTTCAACGACAGAGAGAGAAGGGCAGGGATACTGATTGAATATTTACGTCACAATGAGACTTAACCAATATTGATGCAGATAAAATAACTTACCTAGACATATTTTTAACAGTGATACCAGAAAAAATTATAGAGGATACTAGAAATCAATTTCTGGATCATTTTTTGACTGTTAACCTGACTTGGTGATCCTAGTAAAAGATAGCAACATTGATGGGGGAGAGTGGCACTTCTGTTAAGAAGTACAGTGCAGCAATGTGAGGAGGCATCTAACAGAAAGAAATCAACAACAACAACAAAAATGCCTACACTCCACTGAACTGCAAATAGTATTAAAGACAACTTTTGACAGTCTTTGCCTCATAAATAATTCGCAATTTTGTCACCCATTTTTGCATGTTATCATTAATTAGGTATTGTGGATTGAATGTCTGTGTTCCCCCAAAATTCATATGGTAAAATCTTAACCCCCTAAGGTTTTTGGACATGGGGATTTGGGAAGGAAATTAGGGTTATATGGGGTCATAAGGGTGGGTCCCTCATGATGGGATTAGTGCCCTTTTAAGAAAAGACACCAGAGAGCACCTACTCTCTCTCTTTCTCTCTTCCCCAACCTCCCTGCCGCCCTCTTCCCCAACCCCCCTGCAGCCCTCTTCCCCAACCCTCCCTCCCCCAGCCCCGTGCACATACAAAGAAGAGGTCACAGGAGCACACAGACAGATGGTAGTAGTTTACAAGCCAAGAGAAGAGGCCCCAGAATCAGATCTACCCTGCCCAAACTATGATCTTGAAATTCTAGCCTCCATAACTGTGAAAAGTAAATTTCTGTTGTTAAAGCCACCCAGACTGTCTTGGCAGCCTGAGCTGACTAATACAATTGGTATCTAAGATTGCCTGTGATTAAAACACTGAAGGAAAAATAAGAAAATTTTCTCTTGCTTTTAAAAAGAAAATATTCTGCTCCACCCACATTTTAATGCTAGGGTCGGTTCTTTATCTTCCCACATATTCTCTAAGGACTATTCATCCCGCTCCCTTTCTGAATGTTTGTGCTAAAAGAAAGCCTTCACTTTTTGAGTTTTTCCCAATTTAAGCCAATGCAAATGAAAGGGTAAGGAAAGAGTACCCTAGATCCTTTCTTTTGGATATTTCTCTTATTTGGAGTTTTGCAGATTCTCTTAGCTGACTGATATTTTAAAAATTAAGTATGCCAGTGAATTTATTAATACATTATGCACACACATACACACATACCCTCTTCCTTCCTGTTTCCTGGGCCCTAAGCCTCTCATAGTGACACTTAACAAGTGTGGTTATCTCAAAGCCACTTCATGCTGGGTAAGCTTCCGTCTTTCTAGAAAAGGGCCAAGTGTCTTTGAGACTAAATTCCAGTCCATGGCTAACCAATGAGTTGGTACCAATATCTAGAACTAGAATTAACAGTTGATTATGATACTGCTGATTGAAATACTAAAATAAATAAAATTATCTGAAAAATTAGATAATCAAACAAAACTTACAATAATAAAAATAACACAATGTTCATTAGCTTAAGCAATATGATTATCGAGAATGTCATGATAGCAGGAAAAGTATGTATTTTCCAAAAATCATTTTCAAATACTAAATT
Organism: Macaca nemestrina; assembly: GCF_043159975.1. Taxonomy (NCBI): domain Eukaryota; kingdom Metazoa; phylum Chordata; class Mammalia; order Primates; family Cercopithecidae; genus Macaca; species Macaca nemestrina. Next base: position 76,712,596 of record NC_092143.1, read on the forward strand.
TTTTTCATTCTCTTCCTTATCAACTTATAAGAGTAACACATGTACAGTAGGAAACGTGAGAAATTTCAAAAGGCCAGAAGAATACAGAGAGAAATTAAAAATACTTGGAATCTTACTTCTCAGAAACATACCTTGCAAAGTATTTGGAATTATAGTTCATTTTTTTTTCCTGTGCGAATAAACAAATAAACTTTTAAAAATTCAACACAAGAGATCACATTAAAGATTTTCTCTAAACCTGTGGTCTTTCCACCAGAGGCAATTTTGTCCCTTTCATCCTGGAGATATTCAGAAATATCCAGAAACACTTTTGGTTGTCACATCTTGGGGTGAGAGGGCTGCCTCTGGCATCTAGTGAGTAGAAGCCAGGGATGCTGCTATATATCCTGTTCCAATAACAGAATTGTCTGGCCCAAAATGTCTACAGTATTGGGATAGAGATATCCTGCACCAATCCATTACAGAACCAAAAACTTTACTAACTACTGTCTACTCCATACTGCAAACATTATTGAGTGCCTGCCGTGGGTCTGTATATACAAAGATAAATATAATTCAGCCCCATCTCTGTTGAGTGTGGGTGATGGACAAGTACATAAACCTAAATAAGTAAACTTTTTACTCACATCTCTTTTGAGACAAGGAGTCCTTTGAGTGTCTTAAGTCACTCAGTGCCTAAAACTTCCATTTCAGGGTTTACGAAAAGAACCTACATTAGTCCTAGTCTGAACAAGAGAGACACCTGAAGATGGCAAGCCCCTAAACCATCCTATTCTTGGATCCACTCGACTCTCATCCTGCCACTCCCACGGCTGGCCTTCTGCTCTCCACTCTCAGTTGTAGGGTCACAGGGGAGGAGATTAAGTCAACATAATAATATATTTACGAATCACACAATTTCTGTAAAATTTGAGTTGTTTTTTGCCTTGATTCCTAGAATTTAAAAAAGTAAAACAATAACAACAGCAAAACTTGTGATTTGTTTAGAAAATATGTCACAATGAAGAAATAGCAGTGGCTGACACTTCTGATAGATTCCCAATCAGGAGTCATGGGTTGCGCTGTTTTACCTCTAACACCTTATTCAATCCTCCCAACCTGAAAAGATGGCATGGCTGGCCCCAAATCTCAGCAAGGGCACCAAGGTCTGGAGATGGGGGCAGACTGCTCAGTACATGCAGTCTATCAGTGGTGGAACCAGGAGATTCCTGCCATCGGGCCTGCAGCTGTGGAGCCAGCTGCTTCTGGATCTACCTCACTGCCCAGGTGAGCACGCTGCAGAGTGACTTTCAGGCCATGCCCACCACACCTGCCATCTCCTCTTCACCAACTCGCTTTCAACAGGTGAGCACCTGTCGGGGTCTTCACTGGATTGCCCCCCCTCCAATTTCTCCAACCTATTAATCTTATTAATCTTCTTTCTTCATTGTCCTTTTCTTCAGCTTAAGCTGAAATTGACTTTTTTTTTTTTTTTTTTTTTGGTCTTGGAAATGCTCCACATCCCCTTATTTCTCTGTCTTTTCTTTGTGATCATTTGGCAAATATGGCAGTTGGGAAGAGCCTCACTACCTGCTCTTCCTGGGCATGCACAGGCAGTCATGAAGGCAGAACATGCCCACCAATGGTTCCTGCTCACCCAGCTCAGAGAGGTCCAGCACTCACAGCCACCCTACACTCTTGCTTTGGTTTACCTGATTTTCCATGCACCCTGTGGACTGTTTCATTCTTTTATTTTTTTTAGATGGGGTCTCACCCTGTTGCCTAGGCTGGAGTTCAATGGCACAACTGTGGCTCACTGCAGCCTCAACCTCCCAGACTCTAGTGATCTTCCCATCTCAACCTCCTGAGTAGCTGGGACTACAGGTGTGTGCCACCATGCCTGGCTAATTTTGTTTTGTACGGATGGGGGTCTCACTATGTTGCCCAGGCTGGTCTCGAACTCTTGGCTTCCAGTGATCTTCCTGCCTTGGCCTCCCAGAGTGGTGGGATTATGGGCATGAACTACTACCCAGCTATCTGTGAACCATTTCAAACTTCCACTTCCTTCAATATTCGCACACAGGTTTCCACAATTGCCATACCTCCCCCAAGCCCTCCCCACAGAGGATGTGGCCTCATGCTTTACAGAGAAAATAGAACCACCAGAGTGAGATACCCCACTAATTCAAAGTTTACAGAAGCCATTCCTCCTCCCACCCAAGGTTAATCCCATCTCTTGAGCTGTCTCAGAAACCTTATGACCTCAGTGGCCCTTCTGTCTTGGGTAAGTTCAACCTCTCCTCACCAGTTTCTTTCCCATTGACATTGGAGCACTTTTAAGTGCCCTCACTTACAAAACACACACACACACACACACACATACACACACCAAGCACATAAATCCACACCTGCCTCCAGTCCTCACCCTCTCTCCCCTGAGCTTCTCAGTCACTTCCATACCTCCCACCTACCCCACCGTCAATCACTCAATCTGATCCATGACTCCGCTACAGCTTTCACTAGCGTCCCCAAAGACCTCAATGTTATTCAATCCAACACAATGTGTTTTCAGTCCCACGTGAGCCCTCAGCATTGTCCAGTACTGAGAACTTTTTCCTCTACCTTTTTCTCTGGGTACTTGGGAAACAGTGGCCTTTGCCTCTCCTCCTGCCTTTCCAGTCAAACTCTTCCCCCTTTGGCCAAGCCTTTGAGTGTTGGCCTCTCAGGTCTTGGGTCTAGGCCTCTCTGGAACACCCTTTTGCTAGGCAATCACATCCAGATGCTAGAGTTCAAATGCCACCTCTGTGCACACTATCTGCAAATGTTAATCTCCAGCTCAAACCTCACTTCGGAGGTTCTGACCCGTATCCTTGCTACTTGAAATTTCCTCTTGGCTTTCTCAAAGGCCTCTCAAAACGGTACATATTAAGACGTAACTCAATACTCTCATCCCTTCTCCCGCTATCTCCAAATCCCAAACCTAATCCTTTGCAAGCTTCCTTATCTTGTTGAAAAGCACCCCTATCTATTCAGTTGTCCAAGTCATCCTTAATACTTCCTGTCTCACACTCCCAATATCCAAGTCCTGTTGATGCTTACCTCTGAAATACATATTGAATGTATCCTCTTCATCTTTTCTATACCACTGCACAAGTCTGAGCATCATTACCTCCATCCTAGGACACTTCAGTGGGTTTCTAGCTGATTAATGTGTATCTGTTCTGCCCACTCCCTGATCATTTACTCTCCCTGCTTTAAACCTGTGGATGCCTCACCACTGTATTCAGAACAAAGGCCAGACTCCTATCTTGGTTCAACTTGAGACTTGCTTTCCTCACAGCCACCCAGTCTCTCCCCACATCCAGTGTTCCAGGCCTGGGATTCTACTGTTCACCTTGACAGGCCATGCATGCTGCTCTCTGTGCTAGGCATTTTCTTCCCTTCCCAGGCCTCATCACCATCTGCTCATCCCTTATATCTTAGATCAGATATCACTTCCTCCAGCAATTTCATCTCAATTCCTCAATTATATGAAATACCTTTGGAATAAATAGGCTCTTAAGAGCCTCCTATGCAATCTTCATTATAGCACTGCCACAGGTGCAGGTTGATGTCTTTCAATACAGTCATTCGATTAATCTATCTGCCCCACTAGAATGTAAGATTCAGTCAAATCAGGTTCGATACCTGGTTTGGGTAAGCAATGTACCCCAATGCCTAACACAGTACTTACTAAGTAGTAGACTGTCTATAAATGTTTATTAAATAAATGAATGAATGAGATCCAATACTTGTGCTCTTAACCACAATGCAAATAGAGATCTATGTTTTTGAGTTAAATTATAGGAAAATGACTTTTTAAATCTCACTTCTAATGACTAGGATTTTCCAAAGCTTTCCCACTAAAAAATCATTCACTTCTGTATTTCTTTCCTTTGACCTCACTACAGTTTGGTTGACTGTCTGAAATTCAGTGTTGAACACAGGGTACTTGCTCCATAAAATGTATGTTGAAAGGCTGAGCAAAAGCCTCGAGTAAAAGGATCCTTTAGTAGATTCATTATTTTATAAGGTACATCCATTGAATCAAAGTTTAAACATGAATGTCTTCTCAAGAACATTAGTAAGGGATAACTATTTTTGTTTTTAGGTGACCTTGGGAGTAGGCAAGATTCTGAATTGTGTTTGGAATATAAATGCTCAGATGACTGCTTTAAGAATAATCTGTATAAAAATGTGCTAAAAGAACATTAATGTTGATATACAGCACTAGTTCTCTGAAGCAAAGTGAAAACATGTTGATGATTCATTACCCTCCGATGATAATACACATCTTTCATTTGAGTCTGTGTTCATGCCATGGTCACAAATGGATGTGGTGGGGAACTGCCCTATATATCTCTTTTTTTTGTCTCAAACTGGCATGTAAGAAGGTGTTTCTCAAGTAGAGTTAACTAACATTGGAGACTCCAGCCTCTGCTGCCAAACAGGACACTAGCCAACATGCTGGCTTCCATGGTGAATGAGAAGTACAGGTGTTGGTGCCAGTAGCCAGGCATGAGCTGTGTGGGCCTATGAAGGTTATCTACACTCTCTGTACTACAGTTTCTCCATGGTTAAAAGAAAAGAAAAAGAAAGGGGAAAATAGGGAGGGGACAAGGAAGAAAAAGAGGAAGAGGAGGAGGGGAAGAAAAAAATATAACTCATCTTGGAGAGCTGTGGGAATAAGCACCATGAAGCCTAGCACAGAAGAGGTCTGCCCTGCCTTCACCATGTCTTCTTTCCATCCTTAAGTGGTTTATTAGAAGAGTAACTTTTGTACCTAAAGACCATGGACTTTTGCTTCCAAATAACCAAACTATTTTTTCCAGTTCAACTCTCCACAATCTATTTCCCTGTGCATTTACTTCACATCTCCCCAGAAGACTTACTAAGGGTCTTAATAAGCCCTCAGGCCACCTGCTGGTGGACAATAGTTCTAGCTGACAATCACCACTATAGCTTATAAGCCTTGCATCCTTCTTTTCCTTCCTTTCTCCATTTTTCTGATTAGTGCTTGGAAAAGAAGAGAGCAAAAACAATAGTGGCTTTGCAGCTTGTATTATTAAAGTACAGTTTCAGAAAAGTAACTTTGCACCAGATCATATACAAAGGGAACCCTATCAGGCTAACAGTAGACCATTCAGCAGAAACCTTATTAGCCAAGAGGGATTGGGCACCTACTTTCAGCACTCTTAAGTAAAAGATATTTCAACAACGAATTTCATATCTCACCAAACTAAGCTTCAAAGGCAAAGAAGAAATAATTTTTTTTCCATATAAGCAACTGCTAGGGAATTTGTTACCTCTAGACCAGCCTTACGAAAGATCTTTAAGGAAGGTGTGTTAGTCTGTTTTCATGCGGCTGATAAGGACATACCTGAGACTGGGCAATTTACAAAAGAAAGAAGCTTATTGGACTTACAGTTCCACATGGCTGGGGAGGCCTCATAATCATGGTGGAAGGCAAGGAGGAGCAAGTCACCTCTTACATGGTTAGCAGCAGGCAAAGAGAGTTTGTGCAGGGAAGCTCCCATTTTTAAAACCATCAGATCTCGTGAAACTCACTTACCATCATGAGAACAGCATGGGAAAGACCTGCCCCCATGACTCAATCACCTTCCACTGGGTCCCTCCCACAACATGTGGGAATTCAAGATGAGATTTGGGTAGGGACACAGCCAAACTACATCAGAAGCCTCCACATGGAAATTAAAGAACAACATCTTCTACCACAAAAACACACTTATGTACATAGCCCATAGACCCTAAAAAGCAACCACACAATAGGAACTACAAAGCAACCGGCTAACAACTTCACAACAGTATCAACATCTCATATATCAATATTAACCCTGAATGCAAACAATCTAAAACTCTCCACTTAAAAGGCATGGAGTAGCAAATTGGATAAAGAAACACAATAATTCCATCTGCTGTCTTCTAGAGGCCCATCTGACACATAATGACACCCACAGAATCAAAGTAAAGGCGTGGAGAAAGATCTATCATGCAAGCAGAAAACAAAAATAATATAAGAATAGCAGAGGTTGCTATTCCCATATTAGATAAAACAGACTTTAAACCAACAACAGTTAAAAACAAAAAAGTGGATGGCACAGTAGGGTATTACATAATGATAAAGAGTTCAACTCAACAAGAAGACTTAGCTATCCTAAACACATATGCTCTGAACACTGGGGCACCCAGATTCATAAAACAACTACTTCTAGACCTACAGAAAGACTTACACCATCCCACAGTAATACTGGAAGACTTTAACATGCCACTGACAGCGTTAGACAGATCATCAAGGCAGAAAACTAACAAATAAATTCTGGACTTGAATTTCACACTTGACCAAGTAGACCTAATAGGCATCTACAGAATATTCCACTAATCGAAACAGAATATGCATTATTCTCATTTGCCCACGGAACACATTCCAAGATAAACTACATGACTGGCCATAAAGCAAGTCTCAATAAGTTAAAAAAATATAGTAATCACACCAAACGTACTCGCAGACCACAGGGGAATTAAAATAGAAATCAATACCAAGATCTCCCCAAACCACACATTACATGGAAATTAGAAAACTTGCTCCTGAATGACTTTTAGGTAAATAACAAAACTAAGGCAGAAGTAAAAAAAAGTCTTTGAAATAAATGAAAACAGAGACACAACATACCCAAACCGCTGGGATGCAGCACAAGCACTGTGAAGAGAAAAGTTTATGACACTAAACACCTACCTCAAAAAGTTAACAAGATCTCAAACTAACAATCTAACATCACATCTAGAGGAACTAGAAAAACAAGAATAAACTGACCCCAAAACTAGCAGAAGAAAAGGATTGACTAAAACCAGAGCAGAACTGAACAAAATTTAGATCCAAACATACATACAAAGAATCAACAAAACCAAAAGTTAGTTATTTGAACAAACAAGATTGATAGACAGTTAGCTAAATTAACAAAGAAACAGAAAATCCAAATAAACACAATCAGAAATGACATAGATGACACTACAACCAATCCCATAGACATGCAAAAAAATCCTCAGAGACTATTATGAACATCTCCATGCACACAATCTAGAAAATCTAGAGGAAACTGACACATTCCTGGAAACACACAACCTCCCCAGATTGAATCAGGAAGAAATTGAAACCTTGAACAGACCAATATCTAGTCCCAAAATTGAACTGGAAATAAAAATCTTACCAACCAAAAAAAGCCCTGGAGCAGAAGGATTCACAGCCAAATTCTACCAGATGTACAAAGAAGAGCTAGTACCAATCCTACAGAAGCAATTCCAAAAAACTGAGGAGGAGGGACTGACTCCTCCCTAACTGATTCTACACAGCCAGCATCACCCTGATACCAAAATCTGGCAAAGACACAATGAAAAAAAAGGTTTCAGGCCAATATCTCTGATAAATATAGACACAAAAATCCTCAGTAAAATACTAGCAAACTGAATCCAGCAATATATCAAAAAGTTAATTCACCAGGATCAAGTAGGCTTCATTTCTGGGATGCAAGGTTGGTTCAACAAATGCAAATCAATAAATGTGATTCACAGCATAAACAGTATTAAAACAAAAATCATGTGATCACCTCAATAAACGCAGAAAAAGTCTTTGATAAAATCCAACATCCTTTCATGTTAAAAACCTTCAACAGACTAGTCATCAAAGGAAAATACCTCAAAATAATAAAAGCCATCTGTGACAAACCCACAGCCAACATCTGAATGGGCGAAAGCTGGAAGCTGGAAGCTGGAAGCATTCCCTTTGAGAACTGGAACAAGACAAAGATGCCCACTCTCACCGCTCCTACTTAACATAGTACTGGAAGTCCTAGCCAGAGCAATCAGGCAAGAGAAAGAAATAAAAGGCATTCAAATAGGAAAACAAGAGGTCAAATGATCTCTCTTTGCTGACAAACTGATTCTACACCTAGAAAACCCTAAAGACTCTACCAAAAGCCTCCCAGAATGGGTAAACAACTTCAATAAAATTTCAGGATACAAAAACCAATGTACAAAAATCAGTACTATTTGTACACATCAATAATATTCAAGCTGAGAGTCAAATCATTTCCAATAGCTACAATAAAAATAAAATACCTAAGAGTACCTAGGAGGTGAAAGATCTCTACAAAGAACTACAAAACACTGCTGAAGGACATCATACATGACATAAACAAATGGAAAAACACTCCATGTTCATGGATTGGAAAAATTAGTATCATTAACACGGCCATACTGCCCCAGGCAATTTACAGATTCAATGCTATCCCTATCAGACTACTGATGTCATTTTTCACAGAATTAAAAATATCATTCCGAAATGTATTTGGAACCAAAAAGAGCCCAAATAGTCAGAGCACTCTTAAGCAAAAAGAACAAAGCTGGAGGCATCACACTACCCAACTTCAAACTATACTATAAGGCAACAGTAATCAAAATAGCATTGGCTGGGCATGGTGGCTCACATCTGTCATCCTAGCACTTTGGGAGGCCAAGGCAGGTGGATTACTTAAGGTCAGGAGTTCAAGACCAGTCTGGCCAACATGATGTAACCCCTTCTCTACTAAAAATTAGCCGGTGCAGTGGTGGGCACCTGTAATTCCAGCTACTAGGGATGCTGAGGTGGGAGAATTGCTTGAACCCATGAGGTGGAGGTTGCAGTGAGCCAAGATCACGCCACTGTGCTCCAGCCTGGGCAACACAGTAAGACTCCATCTCAAAAAAAATAAATAAATAAAAATAAAATAAAAAAATATAAAATGATAAGAAAAACCCCAAACAGCATGGTACTGGTACAAAAACAGACACACAGAACAATGGAACAGAATAAAGAACCCAAACATAAAGCTGTACAACTCCAGCCACGTGATCTTCAACAAAGTCAACAGAAACAAGCAATGAGGAAAAGACTTTATTCAGTAAAGCTGGGATAGCTGACTAGCCATATGCAGAATGAAACTAGACCACTACATTTCACCATATGCAAAAATTAACTCAAGATGGATTAAAGATTTAAAAGTAAAATGTCAGCATCGTGGTTCACACATGTAATTCCAGCACTTAGGGAGGCAGAGGTTGGGGGGATAGCTTGAGCCCAGGAGTTTGGGACCCTGGGCAATGTAGTAACACCCGGTTCTCCAAACAAAAGAAAAAAAAAAAGACAAAATAGAAAAGAATCCTAGAAGAAGACCTAGGAAACACCATTTTCTGAATTTTGGCCTTGAATTTGACTAAAAAGCAATTGCAACATAAACAAAATCTGACAAATGGGACCTAATTAAACTAAGGAGCTTCTGCACAGCAAAAGAAATTATCAATAGAGTAAACAGACAACCTACAGAATGGGAGAAAATATTCTCATACTGTGCATCCAACAAGGGTTTAATGTCCAGAATCTATAAGGAACTTAAACAAACCAACAAGCAAAAACCAAACAACCCTGTTAAAAAGTAGGCAAAATGCATGAACAGACATTCCTCAATAGAAAACATACAAGTGCCCATCAACAGTGGATTGGATAAAGAATATCTGGCACATATATGCCATGGAATACTATGCAGCCATAAAAAATGACATCATATCTTTTGCAGCAACATGGATGCAGCTGGAGGCCACTATCTTAAGTGAATTAACACCAGAACAGAAAATCAAATACCGTATGACTTGGTTATAAGTGGGAGCTAAATATCACGTACTCATGGGCATAAAGGTGGCAACAATAGACACGGGAAACTAATACAGGGAGGAGAGAGGAAACGGGGCAAAGGTTGAAAAACTAACTGTTGGGTGTTATGCTCACTACTTGGGTGATGGGATTATTTACACCCCAAACCTCAGCATCATGTAATATATCCATATAACAAACCTGTACATGTAACCCTTGAATTGAAAATAAAGGTTGAAATTATTTCGGAAAAGGAAAGTAACTGCACACAAAGCTCAATTTGCAATTGCATAGAGCACACCTATGCAATTCTCTCATGTTCTTTATTTGTTACACAAAACACAAAATTTTAACTGATCAGGATGTGAGCTAGCAAAATGCTATCGTAAAACATAGGTGAGAGTTCAGGAAGGTAGTAAATACAGGATGTTGAGTATTATAAGTAAGAAATTACCCACAACACTCATGCTACTCAATTTGGCATAAGAGACTAAACTTTTTAAAAAAATTATAAAGTGACATAGTGACAATGTGACACGGGAGGGCACTGGGTCAAAAGATGGTTACAAAGTTAATTATCTGTATCCCTTTCCTCTGGATAAAGAACTTGCATAATCTGACTTCTCACCAAATCCTGTTCTCCCCTCATACTTTCCCACACTATGTCAGGGAAACGCTTTAGGACCATATGAAATCCTGGCTGATTTAGCTTTAGCCTTTTCCTTTAAATAGAAACTGGAAAAACTAGTTACATTCACCATTCTGCAAAGCAATTAACCTTGTAGACTTTATAATGATAAAAATATTAATAAATTCACTGTGTAATTTTTATAATTTAAGAGCAAAGTTCCATAGTCTTTATACATGGTTATACCCTCTATTATTAGAGGGTGCACAATAATTTCTAAAGTATATAACTTAGGGCAACTCAACAAAATCAATGTCTAATATTTTGCAAAATGCAAATATAATCTGACGCCAGTGTGCTCCACTGCGTTCTCATATTTGCTACTTGAATAAAATGCAGTAGCTACACGGGCTGCTGCTGTGAAGTGTGTGACTTCTGGGTTTTAATGGAATTTTTTTCTTCTTCTCTTAGGGAAATAACATGGGTCTGAAATGAGTTCTGGAGAGAGGTAGACAAAGCAAACGGAGGGATTTTTTTTTTGCTCCCAGCTCATAATGGGAAAAATAGAGTAAGAAGCATATTTTGTTGTAGAATGTGTATCGATCTGCTCTTAATGTGCTACATATTGAAGAATTCTGGACATGCAATATCAGCACAGTTTGTGATCCTATTTTTCTCTGGCCTCAGGTCTCTGGGGAAGCAGATGTGAGATGTGCTAGTGGCAGCTGCCGCCAGGTCAGTGCCAGGCTGCAACGGCCTGCGATGTTGATGCATGGACACCTTCTCAGCCTGAGAGAGGCACATCCCGCAGAACTCCTTTTGCTAGTATTCCACACTGTGTCTTCAGTGTGTGCTAGTCAACAGAACACAGAGTCCAAGCTAATTTGGGGTTGCCAGTCCAGAAGGATCCTGACTAAAGTTCTGCCGACTATGGAGCAATGAGATGCCGCTGAGATCATGACAGTCTGCATGAATGTCTTCATTCAAGAATAAGGCAGCAGACCGGGCACGGTGGCTCACGCCTGTAATCCCAGAACTTTCGGAGGCTATGGTGGACGGACCACCCGAGATCAGGAGTTCGAGACCAGCCTGGCCAACATGGTGAAACCCCGTCTCCACTAAAAATACAAAAACTAGTTGGACATGATGGCACATGCCTGTAATCCCAGCTACTCGGGATGCTGAGGCAGGAGAATCGCCTGAACTTGGGAGGCGGAGCTTGCAGTGAGCTGAGATCGTGCCATTGTACTCCAGCCTGGGCGTCGCAGCAAGATTCTGTCACAGAAAAAAAAAAAAAAAAGAATAGGGCAGCAAGCTTGATTTGCTTTCCTTGGTAGGACAGATTCAGTGGATGAATTCGGCCCTTTCTTCAAAATGTCAGCAGTGGATTGGACGTATTCTGTGACTGTGGTGGAGACAAGGACTGCGGCCCTATGTGGAGCCACCACCTTCCTGTATTTGCTGGGCTGTCTGAGGAGGTGGTGCCTGTGCTAAGGGAAGGTTTCCTCCTGGGAGTGGTCCTGGCATCATAAGGGCCTATTTTTCAGCATGGGTTCACTACACTACATTAAGAATTCTTGACTTGGCAGGAGGAGTGTTAATAGTGGAAGAGGACTGAAAGTGGCCATTGTGGGGCTGGAACAGATATCACAGAAAACACCAGAGGAGTCTTGTGAAATTTCCCATCAGTAGAGACTCTGTCTCATTCAACATTAATGGTGCGTCTTTGGCTATTGGGCTCCGAGCTGTTTGCCTTGCAGTTTCCCTAATACTGATTGTTCAGTGAGAACACTTCTACTTTAGAAATGGGTTTTTTGAAAAGCAACTGGAGGCAGCTCCAAAGGCTTTGTAAGAACTTAGAGAAACATTTAGAAATGACTAAAAATGTCCTTTAAGTCGACTTCATAAGCATTTTTTCTTCGATGTTTTGATTTTAAAATTATGAATATACATAGGTACTGATAGCATGCTACCAACTGGAAATTCCTATTAACTGGCATGGTCGCATGGATAAATACAATTTTAAGTGATGTTCAAACAATGGCTCTGAAGTTAAGTCTACAGAGTGCTTTCTGAATCACAAAGCAATACAAATATGTTCAGCATTTTTCAGTATCAAATTAATTACACATTTTCAGAATATGGCAGTTTACATATAGCTAACTTTTAATAAAGCAATATATTGGATTGTAGTAACTATGAATCAGTACCTACCCCCTGCCAGTTGCTGGCTACAAACAGTGGGGCTTACTGTACTTCTACGCCTCTTGTGGAATAACAAGTATCAGTCTTCAAACATTTAAGCAAATGCAAATAAAGGTCAAATATCCTTGTTTGGTCTTTGCAGCTGAAAGGGCAAGTTACACAATTCTTACGTATTTTTCCATCTAATCTCCTGAGGAAAGAAAGAGAATCTGACTTTACGTTTTGCAAATAGCTCACTTTTTCTTACTTTGCCAACAGTGGAGAATTTTCTGTTTCAAGACTCAGTGTGTTAGTAGGCTAATGGACATAAAGAATTCCAACACTGCTAGTTCTTAGGGGAAGAAAAGGCCAACAAACTGGAAAATGTACTGCAGTGGATGAAATCGTACTACACAAATGGAGTGCTGCAAATCCCTAAACTACAGTGCATACTTGTTGGCAAGGCAGAAACATTCACAATTCAGAGGGTTCCAGCAGGACGTCCCATTAATTTGCATTTCCCAGAACAAATTTATCATTTGGAAGAACAAGTCCAAAAAACAAACGTGATTATCAACCAGTCCTAGTTCATTGTGTCTTTCTGTTTTTAAATGGTAGAAGGAGTGTCATGTATTTCCAGCTAGTGTTGACTCTTCACAATACACTATGCTAAGACAGTAAGACAATTTCTAATCTAGTTAGGTGTGTTAGTAAAGCATCTGCTTGCATAGCTAAAATATACATTTGTGAAGGCAATAAACATAGAGAAAGAGGCAAGGGGCTTGGTTTCAGAAATGCTACAAAATTCACTCAGTACTAAGCTTCCACTGCAGGACTGGAACTGGGTTAGAGTAAGAGGATGCGAAAATAAGTGAAGATTTCCTGCTGATGAGAATGTGAAAGTTGCCAGTACCAAAATGGAGTCACTTATGTCCAATCCTGAAGAAATGGATCCAGGAGGCCCTGAAGGGAAGGCCCTCGTGCACATTTGTCTGATAACTGGTACTATCACAAAAGGCTGCCAAAACCACAACCTTCACAAAGGCCATGGCAACCTAGCACAAAGATTAATTCTATGAGGATGCCTGCTCATTAATGGCCTGTTCACTAATAGACTGACTCACCCTTGTTATTAATCCTCAAAATTGCTTCAGAAGAACGAATGCAACTGCCCTCCTTTCCCCTTTAAAAACCCTTGCCTTCCCTTGCTTCTCTGGTTGCACCTATGGTCCACCACAGCACGCGTATCCTAATGACAATCTCTTGCTATTCCCCAGTAAACTCTTTCTTTGGAGAGCTTGTCTCCCTCTGTTGTTATTTTAAGTTGATGGGAAGTTCACAGTCTAGTGGGCACATAAATGATATGTCCAGTAAAGGCAGCTGAATTAAATATGTGAAAAGTGACTGAAAAAATCATGGCATGCAAATGCTTCTGCAAAGTCTAATTGACATGCTTGGGTTAAGTTCTGTACTTCAGAATGTATAAAAAATATTTTTTGCCTGTTTTTGCCAGATGCTAGCAGACATATCACCTCTCTTCTGATGTTGCTCTTCAAGTCCCTCTGCTTATTTCCTCCCTGGGAGATAAAGGCTCTCAATGCTTTTGTGTGTTTGTCCATTCTTAGTGATAACATCTTCCCCACTAAAGACTCTCCAAACTCCATCTTTACAGCACTGTAGATCTTAGCAGGAGAAGTGATGGACTGAGACACCTGACTCAGCCTGCATCATCATAATTTTTTTTTTTCTTGGCAAACAGACTGTCTCATACATTGCTGTCACTTAAGTCCCCCAAAGTGCCCACCTGCTCATATTAGAGGCAGTGCAGGATGGCAGTCCAGTACAGGCTCTATAGTAAGACCTGGATTCAATCCCTGGCTCCATACGTGAGGTGTGGAGTCAGGGGTATGAAATTCAATTCCTGTACCTTAGTTTCCCCTCTCTGTGAGAATATCAAATCAGATACTCCCCCCAGGGGTTTAGCACACTCAGTACTCCTACTGCTAGTGAATGGAAACACTTAGAAAACATCCTTCTTTTCTTCCCAGGCCCTTTGCCCTTGCCCCCGCCCCATCCCTGACACTTCATTCCCCTCATCCTTTGGATCTGGGCCATGTCACTTTCCCAGAAACAGGCCCTGATCTCCCAGCCCTGTGCTGCCCTTGCCTGGCACTTATCTTGGCTGTAACCTCAAACAGATTAACGCTTCGCCACAGAGCTCCACGACAGCTCAGACCAGCGTTGCTCTTATTTCCTGCGATATGGCCTGTGCCTAGAAGAATGCTGGGTATGTAAAGAATATGTGCTCGATGAACCCACGAGTGATGCTGGGACCACAGACATGGTTCTGTGGAAATGCCGCAAGTCCCCTGCATGGCCAGGGAGGTGGCACCGTGTGGCTGGGCTTTGGGCTCTTTTCCCTTTCCCTGAAGCTCAGCTTCCCTCTGTTTCACTTACAGGTTACTCCACATGAATCCACAGGAAGACACTATCTTAGTGTCTAATCTAATCACTATGCAGTTGAAAACACCTGGTTTTAAGACTCGTTCAGGGGAATTGCACCTTTAACCTCAGGAATCTGTGAGACAGTATGACTGGATACCTTAGCGCTGTCCACTTGGAGAGGCAAGCCAAATTGCATCTCATGCGTATTTTCAGTGACTAGTTATATCATCCTGAATTACATATGAAAGAGTAACCATTTTAGCCGTTCCAAATTATCTTACAAATTTCCTAGACGTTCATGATGTTTAAAGAGATTTTAACCTTTTGGCGCAATGAAGACCCCCAAAGAAAATTTCTGACATTTTGGACATTGACTCTTAGATTAATTTATATTGTTAATTACATCTGGTATTATGACCATGTTCACTTTGCTCAGACCTCATTATGTTTCACCTCACTAGGTTTAAAAGTTGTCAAGGCTGGGATAGAGGTGTAGGGTTCTATGCCCTGACCCTTAAAAGGAAGAACCATTCACCTGACCAGATATATTTGAAAGTAAGTTTTCTTCGACAGTATGTTAAAGGCACAGATTGATGGATGGATGGATTGATTGATTTTGTTGGAGCAATCTAGACAGCTCGGTCAGCAAAGGTTTTTTATATTAAGGCTACACAGAAAACAACACTCAAACAAGAGTTATAACTTTGAAAACTTGTTATTGTCCAACCCTCATGTTGACAGAAGTGATTTTAAAAACCATCTTTTGATATAAAATATAACAAGGAAACAATTAAAAACCTCTGCAATTTAGCCAAGCACAAAGCATCATCTGACAGTGGTCCAGGGGGAGGGGTGTCCAGTGCCAGAGAAACAGTGACTAAATTGGAACCCAGATTCTCAGACCCGGGAAAGGATCCTTCCGCTATACTTCATGATACGTATGTGAATCACACATGACTAAGCTTTTGTCCTCAGCCTCTTCTCTGTGTACGGGGGACTTTGTGTTTATTTTTAAAGCATACCAGTATCAACTGTGAACCGTAATCTAATCACTATGCACGCGGCTATTAGGCGATGACCTCAGAGGTGCGCTGGCCAGCCAGGCGGAAAACACCTCAGTGTTTCAGGGTGGTTTCCTCTACGTTGTTTTAAAGCATGGCTTTGGGTTGATTTGTCCATATTTCATTAAACTAAAAGGAATCTGGGCTGTAAAATTCATTAACAGTGAGACAGCCATTCTGTCATTTCCAAGAAGAAACTTCTGGCCAAGCAGAAAAGCATTCTTCTTAAGAAAAAAGAGACTGTCATTAAACAGAACAACCATGTGAGAGACACTGACGTGGCTTTTGCCTTCAGACTTCAACGCCAATCTATTCAGCACAAAGCAAAATTCTCAAAGTTTCGGCAGAAGTTTGCTTTTGTGTTTGAGCAAGAACTCAGCAGTAGTCAGACAGGAAGCAAAAGTCACTGCATCCTGAACACACATCCCACATGGGCCCCTGCTGGGCACGAGGCACTGGGCAGCAGGCTCCCTCTGAAGCGTTATTAGTCTACTTCCAATGAATTTATGGAGAAATGTCTGAGCGCTGGTCAGACCTTTATATATAGTGTCCCTTATTTTTAATGCCCTTTCTTATCCACTCAGTTGCTTTGAGAGGTAGAGAAAGGCTCTCCATGCGGCAGGAAAGGAGACTCAGGCCCACCCCCAGGGCTCAGCCACAAAGTGAGTTTGTGGCTAGGCTGAAAGTCAGGTCTCCAACCTCACTTCTAATGGCACTTTCCATGAAACCACACAGTCAGTTTAACTCCGTGGGTGTCCTGATGAAATGGTGGGCCATGGGGAAAAAAGCTCTGGATTTGCAGAGGTCACTCTAAGCTGCAACTCTGTCATTCATGAGCTGTGTGACGTTGGGTAAATCACCTGCTCTGCAGATCAACCGCCTCAACAGTAAAACGGAAACCACAATCTTTCAGAGGAAAAACGGGACATGAAAGTAATTTATAAATGAAAAGTGCTAGATGAACATATTGTTAGTATCAGTATTACTATCAGAGTGAATATATTAAGAAAACAGTTATTTGATGCCACTGCTAAGAAATGTCTTTTAAAAATGTTTTCTTTTCTTTTTTTTCTTTTTTTCTTTTTTTTTTTTTAAGATGGAATCTAGCTCTGTCACCCAGGCTGGAGTGCAGTGGCACAATCTTGGCTCACTGCAACCTCTGCCTCCCAGGCTCAAGTGATTCTCCTGCCTCAACCTCTCGAGTATCTGGGATTACAGGCATGCCACCACGCCCAGCTAAGTTTTGTATTTTTAGTAGAGATGGGGTTTTGCCACGTTGGCCAGGCTGGTCTCAAACTCCTGACCTGAGGTGATGGTGATCTGCCTGCCTTGGCCTCCCAAAGTGCTAGGATTACAGGCGCGGGCCATCGTGCCTGGTCAGAAGTATGTTTTTCATAATCACAGAATAAAAACCAGGCAAGAGTTTATAACAGTCTCTCACCACTGGGGAAAATTGTTTTTTTATTTTTTAATTATCTCTTTCTAAAGGCAAACAAAAGAGAAAAATTCATCAAAATAGCTATATCTAGAAAACTCAGGAAACTTCTCTCTCTTTTTAGTTTCATTTCCTTAAATACTTGTTACTTTATTGTTTATTTTATTAATTTTCTTGTGATTATTTTATAATCTGATTATTTTGCACATCAAAATCACTGAAAACTTGGCAGTCAAAATGTGAAGAAAAAATACATCAACTAAAAGTATTCAAAATAGGAAAACAACAATGAAAAACATTAAAAAATAATGAATGAAGGAGAACCATGTAAATAATAGAAGAAAGAGTTGTCTATGCTAATAAAGTCCATGACATAAACGATACACGGTGTACCCGCACAAGGCAGCAGTAACCATAGCAACAAGACAAGCAGTGTACTCAGAGTGACTCAACCAAACTCTTAACATGTATCAGGTACAGTTCCTAAGCCTATTTTCATATGGTACTGAAATATTTTATGCCCCTTCCTTATCTAAAATTGCTCGTAATAGCTATTCCTTTAATTTATAAAGAGATAAAAATTTCTTGTGCCTCTTAACTTCTGTGATAATCAACATGGCTTAACTCAAGTATGCTGGGACCAGCAACAACTCTCATTTTCTACTTCTCGGTAATGAATTTCAGTTGAACTGAAATAGATTGTCCAATCATACATGTGGGAATCAAGACATCAAATCCTGATTCTTCTCCTTAGACATAGGTGCGTGGCATTACTATTTATAAGTTTTGTCTCTCAGAAATTTAATGAAATGTCAAAATAGCAGTGCCATATGGGAAGAGAATCCCAGGGCAATCTTTGTCTGAAGGTTTTTAAGGAAAGGAATTCCATGGCCTCATTCTCTACATTGCTCCAGTACCTTGAACCTTCTATCTAACCTTTTTGCTGCATCCTTTAGAACAAGCCTTGAATTCTTCCTCATTGTCTGTGTCTTTATGGAATATAAATCCCAAGTTTAGAAAACTTTTTCTTACAAAACAGGCCTGTCTCCCCAAGGAGACTATGAATCAGGGAATTTTTTTTTCAAGTCCACAGTACCTATAATCAAGAGAAAAAGTGTCTCACACTATCAATCTGATGGAGGGATGCAGGGGCTTTCTCTCTTTGATCTAAGGTATATTTGAAGGTAAAGGTTCTTTGCTCTATCCTGGGGATATTTACCTTTAGCACTGAAATTAGAGACAAAGAAGACAAAGCCTGGCAGTGCTGTGGGAGGAATGAAGAATAAGGGAGAGAACTGCTTTGCTTTAGGGGGCATCCTGTACACCCATATATAATCCTTACGTGTTCATAGACTCTAAGGATGGAAATGCCACATCTTTCAAAGCCAACATGCATGTTAATCTGATACAGGGAATAAGATTAAAGTTATTACAATTCCCTATCACCTTGCCTGGAATGGTGAGCCTGGAATCCAAGAATCTTAGAAGCCAGTTTTGGCTCCTGAGAAAAATACTGTGCAGTGTTGGAACACAAAGGTGCAATTATTCCAGTAATAAGATCTGCTTCTCCAGTTGTCTCTGGGCTGTCCAGTCTCCCACAGCTCTGGACAGGCAATAGCCCAGGACCCTCAGCTGACGGCAGGTGTCAGATCACTATTCCAGCAACAGTGTCAGAGGGACTGATTACACATCTAGTCTGGAGTGATGTGGAAAGGTGGAGCTGCATTCTATTATAACCAGAGACAGTGTCAGTATGGAGAAGAGGATGTGTCAGAGACAGATTCCAGTTCGAGAGGGTTATTTTTGGAATACTCCAAGGAAGCCTCTGGCATGGCTGCCCACATGCACCAGACTGGCTGCTGTGGAACGTGGTTTTCAGAGTTGTCACTCCCTCAAGCCTTGTACCTAAAAATAAGTATCTACTTATTAAAGCAGGTTTATTTTTACTCTGCCTTTCTTATTCTTGCAGTATAACTTTTCTTCACATTTACAATTTCAAAATATTTTGTCAATAATGTTTATAATTCTTAAAAATCCATGAATTGTAATCCATAAATCTTAAACCAAAGTCTCGTATTCCAGCCAGAAAACTGGCTTCCTCATTTTCATGTGCTTCTGGAATTTGATAAGAAAACATTTTGTATGAAAAGAAGGGCAAATGGAATTTTTAGAAGGATAATACAGAATACATTAAAAACCAAGCTAAAAAAACCAAGCTAAAAAAGCTCAAGATATCCTAGAAAGGAGACTAAGAGGGCACCCAGACCCCTCCACTCAGTTCCAAGAATCTTCTTCTCACTTAAAGCCTCATTGGCTGCTGCGATGACGCTTCCAGCAGACCTGTGAGTGTAGGTGTTTCAGAAGATCTGGCAGGGAGACAAATTAATCATTTCAGTCTTAGCACCTCCAAGCCGCTAATGTCAGCTGGTCTCTAACTTGGGATAAAGTTCTCTAGTAATTATTTTTTCTAAGTGAAGTAAGGCTAATAGGTATCCATTGTAATGAGAAACTTACTACATTCTATTCTATCTTGTACGGTCTTGTTATTAATATTTTAATTGACATCCAAAGAAAGTAATAGAGAGCTGCAGGAGAGTATTATCAAGAATAGATACAAAATCTATGCTCCATAAGAACCAGTGACTTGTTTATGTTATCTTACAACAACTATTGTCATTTGTAATAGATATTTACTTTTTTCTAGGCTAAAATGGAGAATATTCATTACATACTCTTATTATGCCATCAGTTTATTTTTCTTAATTGTCAGAATAGCTTCCTTGAGCTATGTGATTATCCAGCTCCTTCCCTTAGAATGATCTTTCAGCTCACTGCAAATAATTCCCTTCCTCTCCCCGCTACTCCAGTTTTTCCTATTCCTCTGTGCCTAAAACATTAAAACGCATTCAGGTACACCAAATACTGCTGAGTCATTACGAAGACATGAAGTACTCCCAATCAGCTTTTTTTTCCTTTTTAAAATTGATCTTTTATTTTTCAGGGCAGTTTTAGGTTTACTTAAAAAAAAAAACAAAAACAAAATTGAGCAGAGAGTACAGAGAGTTCCCATATGCCCCCTTTACCCCTAATCCCACGCTTTCCCTTATTATTATCTTGCATTAGTGTGGTACATTTCTCACGATTAATGTACCAATATTGATACATTATTAATATTATTAACTAAAAGTCCTTAGTTTACATTAGGACTTTATATCGTACAGTTCTATGGGTTCTGACAAATGTATAATGACATGTATCCACTATTGTCTTTTTGCTATCTCTGTAGCTTTGTCTTTTACAAAATATCCATATCCAAGTATATTGCATAGGCTTGGAATTACGTATGTAGCCCTTTCGGGCTGGCTTCTTTCACTTAGCAATATGCAGTTGAGGCTCCTTCATGTCTTTTTGGTGCTAATTTCTTTTTATCACTGAATAATATTCCTTTGTATGAATATAACCACAGATTCACCTATTATCCATTCACCTGCTGAAGGACATCTTGGTTGCTTCCAGTTTTGACAATTATAAATAAAGCTGCTGTAAACATTCTTGTGGAGGTTTTTGTACAAATGTAAGTTTTAAATTCATTTGCATAAATGCCTAGAAATATGATTGCTGGATCATATGTTAATATTGTGTTTACCTTTGTAAGAAACCTTGCAAGAAACTAGTAAACTATCTTCCAAAGTGGCTGTATCATTTTGCTTCCCTATCAGCAATGGATGACAGAGTCCCTGTTCCTTCACATTAGTATTTCAGTGTTTTGATTTTAGCTCTTCTAATAGGTTTTGTAGTGGTACCTCATTTTAATTTACAATTCCCAAGTAATATATGCTGTTGATCTTTTGTTTATTTATCATTTGTGTCTGCTGATATGTGGGTCCAGATCTTTGGCCTTTTAAAAATTGGATTGTTTTCTTACTGTTGAATGTTAGCAGTTCTTTGTACATTTGGCTCACAATTCCTTTCTTAGATATATGTTTTGAGAAACTTTTGTTCCATTCTGTGATTCGCTTTTTGTTTTCATTTACTTAACTATGTCTTTCATATCACAGAAATGTTTAGTTTTAATAAAGTCCAACTTATCTAGTTTCTTTTTCATGGTCTGTGCTTTCGGTGTCTATTCTAATCATCATCAAACTGAAGGCCATGTAGATTTCCTCCTTTGTTATCTTCTAGGAATTTTATAGTTTTGCATTTTACATTTAGGTCCATGATCCACCCTGAGTTTGTTTCATTTTGAATTTGTTGCACTTGTTCTTTCTTTTTTAGTCTTCCTCTCTTTTTCACCCTTCTCTAATTTTAACTGAGCACTTTATATGATTCAATTTTCTCTTCTCTCATCATATCAATTATACTTTTAAATTAAAAATTATTTTTAGTGATTGCCCTGAAGTTTGCACTATACACTTACAACTTACCTAAGTCCTCTTTCAACTAGCACTATACCACGCAAGCACCTTATAGCAGAATATTCCCCAATCCTCCCTCTCATCCCTTATGCTATTGCCGGCATTCATTTCACCTATCCATAAGCTATACTCACCAAATTAATTTTTGCTATTGTTATTAAAAAAACAGTTGAACAAACTGTTATCAATTAAGACTATAAAAAACAAAATATTTTATGTTACCTTCATTTTTCCTTCTCTAATGCTCTTCCTTTAAGTAGTTCTGGGTTTCTGACCCATATAACATTCCTTCTCTCTGGAAAACTTTTTTTTTTTTTTTTTTTTTGAGACGGAGTCTCGCTCTGTCGCCCAGGCTGGAGTGAGTGGCGCGATCTTGGCTCACTGCAAGCTCCGCCTCCCGGGTTCCCGCCATTCTCCTGCCTCAGCCTCCCGAGTAGCTGGGACTACAGGCACCGCCACCACGCCCGGCATTTTTTTGTATTTTTAGTAGAGACGGGGTTTCACCGTGTTAGCCAGGATGGTCTCGATCTCCTGACCTCGTGATCCGCCCGCCCCGGCCTCCCAAAGTGCTGGGATTACAGGCGTGAGCCACTGCACCCGCTGGAAAACTTATTTTAAAACTTCTTGTAAGGCAGTTCTACTGGAGACAAATTTCCTCAGCTTTTGTTTGAGAAAGTCTTTATGCTTCCTTCACTTTTGAAGAATAATTTTACTGCATACAGAATTATAGGTTGTGGAATTTTCTTTCAATGCTTTAAACATTTTGCTCCACTCTCTTCTGGCTCACGTAGTTTCTGAAGAGAAGTCCAATGTAATTCTTATCATTGCTCCTCTATGGGTAAGGTGATTATTTTCCTCTGGCTTCTTTCAAGATTTTCTCTTCATCTTTGATTCTGTAGAGTGTGAATACGACATATGTAGGTTCAGATGCTTTGATATTTATCCTGCTTGGTATTCTTCGTGCTGACTGGATATGTGTTTTGGTGTCTGCCATTAATTCTGAAAAATTCTCAGCCATTATCATTTCAAATATTTCTTCTGCTGCTTTTCGTCTTTCTTCTCTTTCTGATATTTCCATTGCACGTTATACCCTTTGTAATTATCCCACAGTTCTCACAGTTCACAGATATTCTGTAATGTCTTTTTCATCTTTTTTTTCTCTTTGCTTTTTAGATTGGGAGGTTCTATGGACACATCTTAAAGCCCACTGATGCTTTCTTCAGTCATGTTGAGTCTGTTAATGAGCCTGTCAAAGGCATTCTTCATTTCTGTTATGTTGATTTTGAATACTAGCACTTCCAATTCTTTTTTTAAAAAATTTCAATAGTTTTGGAGGTACAGGTGGTTTTTGGTTACATGGATAAGTTCTTTAGTGGTGATTCCTGAGATTTTAGTGCACCCGTCATCCAAGCAGTGTAAACTGTACCCAATATGCAGTCAACCTTTTATCCCTTACCCACCTCTTAACCTTCCTCCCTGAGTCCCCAAAGTCCATTATATCACTCTTATGTCTTTGCATCCTCATAGCTTAGCTCCCTCTTTTAAGTGAGAACATATGTTATTTGGTTTTCCATTACTCAGTTAGTTCACTTAGAATAATGGCCTCCAGCTCCATGCAAGTTGCTACAAAAGGCATCGTTTCATTTCTTGTTATGGCTCAGTAGTATTCCATGGTGTATATATACCACATTTCCTTTATCCATTCATTGGTCAATGGCACTTAGGTTAGTACCATATCTTTGCAACTGAGAATTGTGCTGCTATAAACATCTGTGTGTGTGTGTGTGTGTCTTTGTGTGTGTGTGTGTCTTTTTAATATAATGACTTATTTGCCTTTGGGTAGATAACCAGTAGCGGGATTGCTGGATCAAATGGTAGTCCTACTTTCAGTTGTTTAAAGAATCTCCATACTGTTTTTCATAGTGGTTGCACTACTTTACACTCCCGCCAGTAGTATAAAAGTGTTCCCTTTTCACCACATCCATGCCAACATCTACTGTTTTTTGACTTTTTAATTATGGCCATTCTTGCAGGAGTAAGGTGGTATCTCATTGCATTTCCCTGAAGATTAGTGATATTGAGCACTTTTTCATATGTCTGTTGGCAGTTTGTATATCTTCTTTTGAGAAATGTCTATTCATGTCCTTTGCCCACTTTTTGATGGGATTATTATTATTTTTGTCTTACTGATTTGAGTCCCCTGTAGATTCTGGATACTAGTCATTTGTTAAATGCATAGTTTGCAAATATTTTCTCCCACTCTGTGGGTTGTCTGTTTACTCTGATTATTTCTTTTGTTGCACAGACACTTTTTAGTTTAATTAGGTCTCATTTATTTATTTTTGTTTTTGCTGTATTTGCTTATGGGACCTTAGTCATGAATTCTTTGCCTAAGCTAATGTCCAGAAGAGTTTTTCCAATGTTATCTTCTATAATTTTTATGGCTTCAGATCTTAGATCCATCTTGAGTTGATTTTTGTATAAGGTGAGAGATGGGGATCCAGTTTCATTCTTCTACATGTGGCTTGCCGGTTTTCCTACCACCGTTTATTGAATAGGGTGTCCTTTCCCCAATTTATGTTTTTGTATGCTTTGTTGAAGATCAGTTGGCTACAAGTATTTGATTTTATTTCTCGGTTCTCTATTCAGTTCCATTGGTCTACTTGCCTAATTTTTATACCAGTACCCTGCTGTTTTGATAACTACAGCCTTGTGGTATAATTTGAAGTTGGGTAATGTGACACCTCCATATTTGTTCCTTTTGCTTAGTATTGCTTTGGTTATGCAGGCTCTTTTTTGGTTCCATATGAATTTTAGAATGGCTTTTTCTAGTTCTGTAAAGAATGATGATATTTTGATGGGAATTGCATTGAATCTGTAGATTACTTTTGGCAGTATGGTCATTTTCAGAATATTGATTCTTCCCATCCATGAGCATGGGGTGTGTTTCTATATGTTTGTGCCATCTATGAGTTCTCTCAGCAGTGCTTTGTCATTTTCCTTGTAGAAATCTTTCACCTCCTTGGTTAAGTATATTCCCAGGCTTGTTTTTTTTTTTTTTTTTTTGCAGTTGAAAAGGGATTGAGGGATTGAGTTCTTGATTTTATTTTTGGCTTAGTCTTTGTCGGTGTCTACTGATTTGTGTACATTGATTTTGTAACCTGAGACCCTACTGAATTTGTTTATGAGATCTAGGAGTCTTTTGGATGAGTATTTAGGGTTTTCTAAGTATATTATCATATCATTGATGAATCCTGACAGGCTGAATTATTCTTTTCCACTTCAGATGCTCTTTATTTCTTTCCCTTGTTTGATTGCCCTGGTTAGGACTTCCACTATTATGTTGAATAGACGTGGTAAAAGTGGGCATCCTTGTCTTGTTCCAGTTCTCAGTGGGAATGCTTTAAACTCTTCCCCATTCAGCCTATGGGTTTACCTTATATGGCTTTTGTTGCCTGTGGGTTTACCTTATATGGCTTTTGTTATTTTGAGGTAAGCCCCTTCTATGCCTATTTTGTTGAGGGTTTTAGAATAAAGGGATGTTGAATTTTATCAAATGCATTTTCTGTGTCTATTGAGATGATCATATGGTTTTTGTTTTTAATTCTATCTATATGATGTATCACATCTATTGACTTGCACATGTTAAACTATACCTGCAACCCTAGGATGAAATCTACTTGATCATAATGTATTATTATTATTTTTTGATGTGCTGTTGGATTTGGTTAGCTAGTATTTTGTTGAGGATTTTTGCATCTATGTTCATCAAGGATATTGAAATTTTCTTTTTTTGTTATGTCCTTTCCTGGTTTTGGTATTAGGGTGATACCGGCTTCATATAATGATTTAGGAAGGATTCCTTCTTTATCTTTTGGAACAGTTTCAATAGAATTGGTACCAATTCTTCTTCAAATGTTTGGTAGAATTCAGCTGTAAATCCATCTGGTCCTGGACTTTTTTGCTGTTGATGGCAATTTTTGTATTACGGATTAAATCTTGATGCCTGTTATTGGTCTATTCAGGGCTTCTATTTCTTCCTGATTTAATCTAGGATGGTTTTATGTCTCAGGAATTTATCCATTTCCTCTAGAGTTTCTAATTTGTTTGCGCAAAATTGTTCACAGTAGCTTTGAATGATATTTTGTGTTTCTGTGATATCAATTGTAATATATCCAGTTTCATTTCTACTGAATAATTGAGCTTATATGGATCTTCTCTTTTTTCTTGGTTAATCTTGCTAATGGTCTATCAAATTTGTTTATCTTTTCAAAGAACCAGCTTTTTGTTTCATTTACCTTCTGTAATGTTCTTTTTGTTTCAATTTCATTTAGTTCTGCTCTGATCTTTAATATTTCTTCTCCTGGGTGTGGGTGTAAGTCGTTCTTGTTACCCTAGTTTCTTGAGAAGTGATATTAGGTTGTTGATTTGTGCTTTTTCAGACTTTTTGATGCACACATTTAATACTATGAACTTTCCTCTTAGGGCTGCTTTTGCTGTATCCCAGAGGCTTTAATAAGTTCTGTCATTATTATCATTCATTTCTAAGAATTTTCTAATTTAGACCTTGATTTCATTGTTACACCAAAAATTATTCAAGAGCAAATTATTTAACTTCCATGTATTTGTATAGTTTTGAGAGTTCCTTTTGGAGTTGATTTCCAGTTTTATTCCACTATAGTCTGAGAAGACCCTTGTTATAATTTCGATTTTTTAAAATTTATTGAGACTTGTTTTATGGTCTATTTTATGGTCTATCTTGGAGAATGCTCCATGTGCTGATGAATAGAATGTACATTCTGTATTTGGGAAGAGTGTTCTGTGAACACCTGTTAAGTCCATTTGTTCTAGGGTATAGTTTAAGTCTGCTGTTTCTTTGTTGACTTTCTGTCTTGATGATCTTCTAGTGCTGTTGGTGCTGTCTTGATGATCTTCTAGTGCTGTTGGTGAAGTATTAAACTACCTCACTATTAGTGTGTTGCTGTCTACCTTATTTCTTGGGTCTAGTAGTAATTATTTTACAAATCTGGGAGCTCTAGGGTTAGGTGCATATAAATTTAGGATTGTAATATCTTCTTGTTGGACTAATCCTTTTATCATTATGTAATGTCATTCTTTTTTTAACTGTTGTTGCTTTAAAGTCTGTTTTGTGTGATATAAGAATAGCTACTTCTGCTCACTTTTGTTTCCAGTTGCATAGAATATATTTTTCCATTCCTTTACCTTAAGTTTATGTGACTCCTTGTGTGTTAGGTGGGTCTCTTGAACATAGCAGATATTTGATTTTTTTATGAATTCTGCCATTCTGTGTCTTTTAAGTGAGGCACTTTGGCCATTTATATTCAGCATTATTATTGAGATGTAAGGTACTGTTCTTGTGATCATATTAGATGTTGCCTAGATACTTTGTTCTTTTTTTCATTGTGTTATTATTTTATAGGACTTGTGAGATTTGTGCTTTAAGGAAGTTCTATTTTGGTGCATATTTGTTTGTCAGCATTTGTTAGTCTGAGAAAGACTTTATCTCTCCTTCATTTATGAAGCTTAGTTTTTCTGGATACAAAATTCTTGGCTTACAATTATTTTGCTTAAGGAAGCTAAAGATAGGACCCCAATCCCTTCTGGCTTGTAGAGTTTCTGCTGAGAAATCTGCTGTTAGTTGGATAGGTTTTCCTTTATAGGTCACCTTATGCTTTTGTCTCACAGCTCTTAAACTTTAACTCATTTCTTCATGTAGACTTTAGATAGCCTGATGACTAGGTGCCTTGGTGATGATCTTTTTGCAATGAATTTCCCAGGAGTTCTTTGAGTTTTCTATATTTGGATATATAGATCTCTACAAAGGCCAAGGAAGTTTTCTCAATTATTCCCTCAAATAAGTTTTCTAAACATTTAGACTTCTCTTTTCCCTCAGGAATACCAATTATTCTTAGATTTGGCCATTTTACATGATCCCATATTTCTTAGACACTTTATTCATCTCTTGAGATTCTTTTTTCTTCATCTTTGACTGGGTTAATTCAACAACCTGATATTTGAGCTCTGAGATTCTTTCTTCTATTTGTTCTAGTCTATTGAAGAAACTTTTCCACTGTATTTTGCATTTCCCTAAGGGTGACTTTCATTTCCAGAAGTTCTGACTGGTTTTACTTCATGGTATCAATCTCTCTGGAAAATTTTCATTCATCTCCTAATTTTTTTTAAAAAAAATTTCTTTATGTTGGTTTTCACCTTTCTCTAGTATCTCCTTGAGTAATTTAATAAGCAACCTTCTAAATTCTTTATCTGGTATTTCAAAGACTTAATCTTGGTTTGGATCCATTGCTGAGAGCTAGTGTGATTTCTTGGGGATGTTATATAACCTCGTTTTGTCATATTTACCAGAATTACCTTTCTGGTTCCTTCTCATTTGGGTGGACCATTTCTTCAAATTGTTCTCAAAATTTATTTTTGATTTGACTGTGCTTTTTCTTTAATTTCTTCTTTTTCCTCTTAAGGATCTGACTTTAATGTTTATAGTTTATTATAGCCTAATTTGATTCTTGATGCTTTTAGTGGTGAAGACTCTGTAGGAGTTCCTTAGTTAAAGAGAGTTTTTGTGCACTGGCTTTCCCAAGCTCTGGCTGCAGTAGTTATGCATTTGGCCTGTGGGCAAGTTCACTGTCTCCTGTAGGGTTGGAATGGCTAGGATCTCTTGAAGCTTATCTCATTCTCCCATGGTGTACACTTCTTTATTTATTTAATTTTTCCCAGTATTTTATTTACTAAGCTGATGATTCAGGCCAATAGGAGGGATATCCCTGGGGTAGGCATTTGTGGTAGCTAAAAAGATGGGTATATATAATACCTAATGCTGGGCAGAGGTCCCAGCCTTGATGAAGGTGCCTGGGGGAACTCTAAATTAAATGTGGTGAGGTTTTATCAGAGTGAAGGGTGGAAGCTACCTCAGCTCCACTGCCGGGCAAGCAGGAAAGCTATCCACCTTCTTGTCCCAGTATTCCAGCTATTCAGATGAGACAAGTACCTCTTTGCATCTGTAGGAATGTTGATATTCCAAGTAGAGAGGAGTTGTGACTCTGCAAGCCTGAATCTAAGAAGGGCTCCTCCTGTAGGGATGCAATCACCCTAAATTGTTCCTGGAAGGCCGTCTATACATGCATCTACACTGCATTCCTGTGGGAGAAGCCCCAGCTGTGTGTGCAGTGGTGTACCAGTGGGGAAAAAGGATCCCCTTTCCAAGCCCCTTTATGATCAGAGATGCTGCCTGATTGTTGGGGTAGAGGTGTAGACTTTCCTTACTGCACCCAGCACTGCAATTGTGTCTCTGCTACAAGAAACGTCCCACTAGTGGAAAAATCTGGGACTCAAGGCCTGCCATGCAGATTCTTTTTCCCATGAGATATTCCCTTGGTGTGATACTCTCCCCCTTCCCCTAGGAATGAGACTTCCTGAGACCCAGACCACAGTGATTGTTAGTGCTCTTCTGGGTCTAGATACCCAGTGTGACTACCACACTTTGAGCTGGTACAGGGGAATGTCTGCAAGGGATCCAGAAATGCGAACTAACTTCAAGTCTCCCAGCAGAGTATGCCAGCACCATCTCTGATGGAGATGGCAGGGGAGTTACATACACTTTGTGAGATTTCTTGGTTGGAGATGAGGCTTAGTGTGTTGGGTTTCTCAAATGATAGTTACAATTGCACTGAACTTGTCACATGGAGAGGCTCAGAACCTCTGGTTAGTCAGGGTGTTGTACGCAATGGTGATAGCTGAGGTCACATACTCATTTTCTCTTCCTGGGCACATTCTACCTAGAGGTGTTTAATGGCCCATGTTGGACGGCCTCCAGCCATGAGGTGGCATTTGCAAAACAGCACCCAGCTGCAGTAGTAGCAGTGGGATTTAAGCTTCCCATAAGTTGCTGAGGGAAAGTGTGTGTTTTTTTTTCCTCAGGTGATAGGCAGGGCTATAAAGTTCCCCAAAGTTTATGTCCTTTGTGTTAAGCTACCAGGATGGGTGGAGGGGCACAACCAAGCGAGGGCAGGGTTAGGCAGGTCTGTGCTCTGACTTTTCTTGAGCTGGGCTAGCTGTGGCCACTGTGAGTATTGGGAGGTGGTTCTCAGGCCACTGGGCTAATGTTCCAGAAGGGAGTATAACTGCCTCTACTGCACAGAAGAGTTCACAAAGGGAGTGGGGAGGAGCAGGCAGCAGTAAGCCTCACCCAGCTCCCATGCATTTGGCAAGGCTGATCTCACTCACTCAGTGCTCCACTAACAAAGGCGAAAGATGACTCGGATAAATAACAGTGACTAATGTGTTTAAGAAATTAGATGGCAAGATAGAGAATTTTACTCAGGAACTAAGGTCTATTAAAATCATACATAGGTAAATTGCCAAACTAAGAAATATACAATAATTTAATTAAAAATTAATTACATGAGTGTAATAGCAGTTTGGAGACAGTTGAAGAGAGAATTACTGATCTTGAAAATAGGACACTAGAAAAATATCCAGGCTGAAGTATGTACTAAAAATGGAGGGGAAATAAAGAAAAGAGCTCTTAAGACATACAACTAAGAAAGTCTAATATATTCGTAGACGGAGTCTCAACAGGGGAAATGAGAGAGAATGGAGCATAAACAATATCTGAGGAGATAATGGTCAAATTTTTCAAAGTGGTAAAAAGCCATACACCCACAGACTTAAGCACTATGGATCCTAAAGAGACAAATATAAGGCACTTCATAGTAAAACTGCTAAAAATGAAAGACAACAGAAAAACCTTACAAGTAATCAGATAAAATGTGACACACTCCAAGACATACTCCTTTCAAAGAGACACAATAAAGCTACAGCTGACTTCTTGAGAGAAACAATAGAAGTCAGAAGCCAATGGATTATCATATTTAAAGCCTGAAAAAAATTAACTGCCAATCTAGAATTCTATAACCTGTAAAAATATTCTTCAAAAGTTTGGGTGAAAAAAGGACATTTCTGGACAAAGAAAAACTTACTCAAAAAAAAAAAAAATCAGCTAGGCCAAGCGCAGTGGCTCACGTGTGTAATCCCAGCACTTTGGGAGGTCAAAGCAGTCAGATTGTTTGAACCCAGGAATTTGAGACTGGCCTGAGCAACATAGTGAGACCCCATTTTTACAAAAAAAAAAAAACCAAAAGCAAAAATTAGCTGGGCATGGTGGCACGCACCTGTAGGCCCAGCTACTCCAGAGGCTGAGGTGGGAGGATCACTTGAGCCCCATAGGTTGAGGCTGCAGTGAGCTGTGATTGCACCACCACACTCCAGCCTGGGTGACAGAGTGAAACCCTGTCTTAAAAAAAATAATAACTAGAAGACACTATAAATGAAGTACAAAAGATACTTTTTCAGATAGAGGAAAAATGATTCTATATAAAGATGCGTTTTGTAGTAGCTGGGATATCTACTAACATAAATTAAAATAAATAAGGTAATAGATGGAAAATGGTATACTCACATGAATTTTGATTTAAAAAGATAAAGCAAAAATATAAAATTGAATACAAACTACTGAGAAAAATAGAAAACAATTATAGAGATGGTAGCAATAGGCTGGGCACGGTGACTTATACCTGTTATCCCAGCACTTTGGGAGGCCACAGTGGGGAGATCACTTGAGGCCAGAAGTTTGAGACCAGCCTGGCCAACATGATGAAACCCTGTCTCTACTAAAAACACAAAAATTAGCTGGGCATGGTTGTACACACCTGTAATCCCAGCTACTTGTGAGGCTGAGGCACCGGAATTGCTTGAACCCAGGAGGTGGAGGTTGCACTGAGCCTGGATTGCACCACTGCACTGCAGCCTGGGAGACAGAGTGAGACTCTGTCAATTAAAAAAAAAAGATAATAACCCTAAGTCCAACTTAACTTTAATAACATTAGATATAAACGTATTAAATACTTCAATTAAGAGACTCCTGTCAACTGGGTGCAGTGGCTCACACCTGTAATCCCAGCACTTTGGGAGGCTGAGGTAAGAGGATTGCTTGAGTCTGGGAGGCCAAGGTTGCAGTGAGCCATAATCGCGCCACTGCTCTCCAGTCTAGGGTGACAGAGATAGATCCCATAAAGAAGAAAGAAAGAAAAAGAAGAAAGAAAGAAAGAAAGAGAGAGAGAGAGAGAGAGAGAGAAAGGAAGAAAGAAAGAAAGAAAGAAAGGAAGGAAGGAAGGAAGGAAGGAAGGAAGGAAGGAAGGAAGGAAGGAAGGAAGGAAGGAAGGAAGGAAGGGAGAGATTGCCATAAGATTGAATTTAAACCTAAAAATCACATGCCACTTAGAAGTGTCATATTAAACATAGGACAGTGATGGAGCATATAAAAGCATGGAAATAAATATAACATACAAATACTAATCAGAAGAATACTGCTAATATCAGACAAAAGAAACTTAAAGGCAAGAAGCATTTGGAGAAATAAAATATATATTTCAAAATGCTGAAGGGTCAATTGATTATGAATATTCTAATGTTCTAATTTTCATGAGCCTAGTAATATAGACTAAAAATATGTATAATAAAAGGAAAACCAGATAATATCACAACCATAGTAGAGGACTTTAACACATTTTTTCAGGAATCAAATGAATAATCAGGAAAAAATGTATCAGTAAAGATAATAAAGATCTAACCGTATGATTAACAATTGCTCAGAATATACTTTCTGACCACAGTGGAATAAAATTCAAAATAAATAATGAAAAGATAATAAAATCCCCAAATATCTGGAAATGAATCAGTATACTTCAACCCACATACAAAAGAAAAACAATGTAAATGAGAAAATATTTTGAATTAAATTATTATGAAATTTGACAAATCAAAACTCATGGAATGCAGGAAAAGCTATGCTTAAACTAATGCTAATATAGCTTTAGGTGCATATATTAAAATATATTTTAAAACACAATATCTAAGTAATAATTTAAAGA
Source organism: Macaca nemestrina (assembly GCF_043159975.1). Lineage (NCBI taxonomy): Eukaryota > Metazoa > Chordata > Mammalia > Primates > Cercopithecidae > Macaca > Macaca nemestrina. The sequence continues at coordinate 76,745,446 of NC_092143.1, forward strand.
AGTTAGAAAAATGATAGTAAATGAAAGCCAAAGAGAGTGGAAGGCAGGCAGAAACATAATAGCAGAAATTAATAACAGAGAAAACAAATGCACACTAGAGAAAATCAACACAGCCAAAAATTGGTCCATTGTAAAGATCAGTAAATCTTTAGCAGGATTAATTGAAAGAGACTGAGGCAAAACCAGAGAGAGAGCGTGAGAGAGAGAGAGGGAGAGAGAAAACGCACGAGCACATAAACATCAATTTCAAGAATGAAAAAGGGACATAACTATAGAATCTGCAGACACTAAAAAGCTCATCAGAGGGGATTATAAACAACTCTATAGCAACAGACTTGAAAATTTACATGTCATATACAAATTCCTAGAAGAAATATATAAATTTCTAGAAAAACTAATACAAGAAGAAATTTTAAAAATCTAAAGTCCTCAATCTATTAAAGAAATTGAATCTACAATTAAAATTCTTTTAATAAAAAAACTTTAGGCTCAGATAGCTTTCCTGTCTGTGAACTCATCTAAACGGTTAAAAAATAAATGTTGTGAATCTTACATAACACCTCTTGGTGATAATGGTGATAATGGAGAAAGAGGGAATATCAAAACAAGATGAAGACATTACAAGAAGGAAAATTACAGATCAGCTTCTCCTATGAACATATTTGAAACAGTCCTCAATAAAACATAGGGAGTTCTCACTAGGCATGGTAGTCAGGGGCTATAAAATTGATGATGCAAGCTGAAGCCATGCAAACTGAGCTTAATAATCAATGGGGAAAATTGTAATTCTTTTCTCATGACCTTCACAAATTTTGGTCAAAATATTAACAACTCTTTTACTGTCCATCATAAATACTTAGGGAAAATTTAAAACTAGTGAAAGTAATATTTAATTAGTATGCTGTCGTTTATAACATTTAATACATTGAGATAAGGTGTTTTATTTCTTTGTTAAAAAAAAAAAAACAACTTATCAAGAGTTGTCCAAGGAGTGTTTGCTTTCTTTTTGTCCTACAACTGTGAAATGAAGAGAGCATCTTTTCCATTCCTTGGTAAACTGTCATATTCCTAAATTTAAGTTAGATTCACTTCTAACATTTTATCCTTTGCACTTACGATGTTGTGAAATATCTCTGAGAGTTTCTTTAATGTGAAGTTTTTTTTTTTTTTTTCCGCCAGTATCACTTTCTGTGGGACATCTTCATGCCGTTCGCAACAATCCCTTTCTTCATTTACATCAAAGAGCTTGTAGTCACTAAGTTCCCTGGTTGCACGTCTAGAATCTTGAATGGAAGTAGGGTCAACATTTCTATGGTTGGCTATTTTTTCTTTGAATATGTTTACATTTCATTAGAATTTCACTGTTTCACTGTCATGTCTTAGGAGTAACACTCAATAAGCTTACCTGTAAACGCTGGATTAGTAAGACAAGTTTCAACTTGCTCCTGTTATGCACAACCAACATCCTTTTAACATAATCATGGTTTCCTCTACAGAATTTTATCATTACAAAGTAATTAAAATTTCTATCATCCAATCTTATGTTTATATATTATTGTTGTTACATATGTTTATCCAATCTTATGTTTATATATTATTGTGATATATGCTTACATATTGAAAAAAGTGTGTTCAGTAGCTAAGAATTATACTTGAAAATAATGGGTAGTCTTTAAAATATTTTTATTAAGTATGCCAAGATATATATGGCGAATAAAATGATTTTTAAAATAAAATGATTTTTAAAAAATGATTTTTTCCAGTAAAAATGGAAAACATGCCCAAGATATAAAAAACAGAATCTGCGTGTGAATGTATGCATGTGTGTATACAATTTCTAAAAATCCAGTGTATACAACCTCCCCTTATAGATGAAATAGAGCACAAATTTTAGCCCATTGTCCTTAAAAAAAAAAAAAGAAGACCCTGACTGGGCACAGTGGCTCACGCCTGTAATCCCCACACTTTGGGAGGCCGACGTGAGTGGATCACAGGGTCAGGAGTTTGAGACCAGCCTGGCCAACATAGTGAAACCCCGTCTCTACTAAAAATACAAAAGTAAGCTGGGTTCGGTGGTGCACACCTGTAGTTCCAGCTACTCGGGAAGCTGAGGCAAGAGAATCACTTGAACCCTGAGGCAGAGGTTACAGTGAGCCAAGATCGCGCCACTGCACTCCAGCTTGGGTGACAGAGCGAGACTTCATCTCAATAAATAAATAAGTAATAAATAAATAAATAAACAAAAGACTCCTGATGAATGAAGAAGGCAGTCATTCAAATCTATGCCGAGACCAAAAAAAAAAAGGCGGGGTGGGGAAGGCTGGGTGCAGTGGCTCATGCCTATAATCCCAGCACTTTGGGAGGCCGAGGAGGATGGATTAGCTGAGCTGAAGAGTTCAAGAACAGCCTGGGCAACACAGTGCAACTTCGTCTCTACTAAACTACAAAAAATTAGCTGAGTGTGGCATTGCGAGCCTATAATCCCAGTTACTCAGGAGACTGAGACAGGAGAATCGCTTGAACCCAGGAGGCAGAGATGGCAGTGAGCAGAGATCACGCCATTGCACTCCAGACTGGGTGACAGAGGGAGACGCCATCTCAAAAAAAAAAAAAAAAAGGGAAAAAAAGGAAGGCCATGGATATGGGATATTATGATCAGATTTACAGGCTGAAGAAAAATAAAAGAAAATATTAAATAATTGTTTAATATCACTGTAAGAACATTATTATTTTCATTATTTTGTCTCATCCATGTCAGAACCAAAGCAAATAAACTTTGTAATAATGGGGATTAGTCCCATAGTACAGAGGTCCCCAACCTTTAGTGGCACCAGGAACTGGTCTCATGGAAGACAATTTTTCCACAGACCGGGGTGGGGGAATGGTTTTGGGATGATTCAAGCACATTACATTTATTGTGCACTTTATTTCTATTATTATTACATTGTAATAGATAATGAAATAACTATGCAACTCCCCATAACGTAGAATCAGTGGGAGCCCTGAGCTTGTTTTCCTACAACTAGACAGTCCCATCTGGGGGTGATGGGAGACAGTGACAGATCGTCAGGCGTTAGATTCTCATAAGGAGCACGCACCCTAGATCCCTCACACATGCAGGTCAAACAGTGTTCGTGCTCCTAGGAGAATCTAATGCTGCAGCTGATCTGACAGGAGGTGGAGCTCAGGTGGTCATGTGAGCAATGGAGAGCAGCTGTGAATGCAGATAAAGCTTTGCTCCCTCGCCTGCCCTCTGCTCACCTGCAGTTATGCAGCCCAGTTCCTAACAGTCTACAGATCGGTCTGTGGCATAGGTGTTGGGGACTCCAGACATACAAGGAAGAGCCACTTTGGTTGACAAAAGGCTAAACTAGAAAGCAGGTGCTAACCACGGCCTGCCAATTTCATGGGATGGAATGAACCCCGCCTGCACTTCTCCAACACACGGTGGTCTGGGTCCACAGGCAGCCGTGTGCTCCACCTAAGGCCGACTGCTCCCCCCACTGCACACTCTTCTGACATAAATGCCATATCTGATAACAAAGACCTGTGCTGCGAGGATATGTTTAAATTAAAGAGCACAGTAAATGCATGAATAAATACAAGCATATGGGTGTAAACTTCTTATACATGATGCAGAAACGAGCAAGTGCGTTCTGAGCATCTTGGAAGAGATTTCATCTTTCACAGTATGCAAATGCATTTTGCTATGACATTTTCTATTTTTGTAAGGATGATCTTCATTACTACATTTATGATATGAACTACAAAATTGTGTATCTGGTTGAACAAGAACATATACATAATTACTCTGTGGAGATATTTTCAAAAGTGTCAAACTATGAATTAAAACACTGGCACTTTTTTTAAGGCTTCTTACATGGTTCCAAAACATGCCATTTACAGAATGAAGGCTTGGTAAGATGGATGAGAACATTTGTATGGAACAGTTTCTAAAACATCAGTGATTTATTTTATTTAAAGCAAGCTTGAGCTCTGGTTATATTACATAGAAATTCTTCTTATGAGGGAGAAACATGTAGCTGTACAATGAAAACCAAAGTAATTCAACTGCCCTCTCTTTTCTGAGGAAAAGGCCTTGTGTGGCTGAGATGAAATCCACAATTCTTCGAAGACAACACAAGCAAGAGCTCCATCTCTGCCTAAAGTGAGCAGTTCAGCACTGCTCACTGACCTCCCGGCCCTTTTGTTCAATGACTGCCAAGCACTCTCTCCTTCTCTTACGAAAAGTCCGATGGGTAACTGGAGATGGCACAGTCCAGCACAGTGTGCTAATTCACTGGACTTCTACCAGGTCAGTAGAAAGTTCAGCAATGTTCCTTTCCTCTAGAAGGCAGACAGATCTCCTACATCTTCCGGGAGACACAAATGTACAGAGCTACCAAGGCTGCAGGCGGGACACTAGTAAGAAACTATCAGTGTTTGCATCTGACTAAATCAAAACAGAACCCAGGGAAAACTGATTCCTTAGCTTGCTACAATATAATCTAACCTCAAAATTCTGTCTATATCGAGCCTTCACTGGGAAGAAACGTAGCTAAAAGAACACATGCAATTCTTCTTCCTGGACTCCAACAGATTCCTCAGCTCTGATGGTTCAATATTTTGCCTAATACCCTTCTAGCCTTTCTCACTAATGAGGTGCATCTCACAGTCTCCCACCTTCACAAGTGCAGTGAGACACTCCTGGTTTCCCTCCATGGCCTCTGCAGATGGCAGAGGGGGATTCAACCACTGAACCTCTAACTTCTACAGCTTTACACGTTTCCTATCGTGAGTGGAGCCCATAGAGATCATAGAGTCCAGCCCTTTAACTTTTAAAATGAGAAAATGAACATTTGAGGAGTGAAGTGAAGGGACTCACTCGCAGGGCGCGAACTAGAACACAAGTCTCTCTTGACTCTAGTTAGGCTTTTTCCACTATTCCCTGCTGGAATGCTAAAACCAAACAGTCAAACAAATAAGACATTCTGCACAACAAAAAGTATATTCTGTGTTTTTGCTAGTGTTTTTGTGTTTACCTCTGAAGAGATTATCCAAGTCAATATCTTCTTTTCCTTTGATTTTCAAACACTTTGCCTGCTGTACAAGTCTGGGCAAAGAACAGAAATAAAATCTAGATTCATTATCCTGTGAGGTAGGAAGAAATCATGATAGCAGCACAAATTTAAATAGAAACTGCAGGGTAAACAATAGTGAATTGGCAGGTATTTTGCTGCACAGAGCCTTGTTAGAATTTTAAGTTTAAGATTTTAAAAACACACTTCTGTTCAGAAACTCTGACTTTGAACCCTGAAGTTTAAAAAGCTTTCCCCCCCTCATTCTATTACAGCAAAAAGTTTCGAAAACTCTCTGGAGAATAATCTCTTCAGATTCTGAGGAGGAGTTGGCAGGATGGTGGGTGATGGGATGGTAGGTAAGTAAATAATAATTGCTACTGATGACTTTGGGGCTCATTATTTTAATCAGAAGATTATAGACACTGTGCTCAAACAACTGTACAAAGTAATTTAGTTACATTGCTGAATGTCAGGGAATTAATTAACTTTTAAGATGCTGTGGTATGTACTAAGGCCTAATTTTGTTATTCTTTTATCATGGAACTTCATTAAAACTTGAGGCTCAGACTTTATAATGAATATGGAAGTTTCTACAATAAAACTTTTCCAGGGTTGCTAATTAGTCAGTAATTAATTTTAGGTAGATAAGCTTGTTAGGTAATCAAGTAATTTATTTGTATATATTTTAATGAAATTTATATCTTGCTTTGCACATGTATTTTCTTACTTTTTCTTACTGTATTTGAACAGAAAGTCTCTCATTTCATTTTCACTGACAAGCATTTGAGTTGGTCATGGAAGTACTGTTTTAATTTCTGTGTTAGATGAGGAAACTGATTCAGTTACCAAAACCCTACGTAGAAACCTAAATGACTTACAGAATTGGAGATAATTGTATCTATGTTTATTTATAAGTTTACACAAGTATATCATGGCAGAAAGGTTCTATCAGTTAGATACCTCTTACTCATCAAGGCTTTTTATCAAAAAGACAAGAAACTGAGAAAATTTCTGCTGAAGTCCCAACTTTGGACTTTACCATAGGTCCTACAAGGCTACTGTGGAGCATACTAAACATATGTACTTAATCACCTGGGGGGCAATGCAGAGACAGCACATTCAGTGTGCAACAACCTGAGTTCACACCTAGGACACAGCCCCTAGGTTTGTGATCCAGAGTGAACATTTAAATGCTCAATCTTAGCTTCCAATCTGTTAAATGGACACAGTACCTGCCTCACTGGGTTGTTCAGAGCAACTAGTGAAATAGTATGTTAAAAACCAGTGTAAAAACGCTTATGCATCATGGACATGCATAAAAATGTGTGTAATATTCTCATAAATTCAATATGTATAATTTTAATTATATTCAACATATGTATCATCGGGATTTGTTTACATTCTTTTTTTGCCTATATCATGCTTTGATATTTGCATTCTTGTAGGAGAGAATATAAACTACAGAAAGGTGGCTTAAATGTAAGCAGTGAGTGTCTGGTAGAGTGCACAGGTCAAACAGGATGCTGGGAAGCACAGCACGTGTGCTAAGTAGTGCAGTGCAGCCATTTTGCAAAGAATAATTTGGGGCAGGGGAAAGAACAATTTCAGCTCTGCTTACATGATTTTTGGCAAATCTTTAGGTATTTCCCCCTCAATTTTACAAATTTTATGAATCTTCAGGTTGATTTTCAAGCCATCTTAAAGCACCCTTCTGCAATATATGCTAATCAAGATCTTGCTTCTATCTCACAAAGTTAAAAAACAGAAGCCAGTCTGCCACATATAAAACTTTGATGGGTATTTTAAAGAACATTTTAAAATAAATCAAATAAATTTTTTTGTTTTTTTTGTTTTTTTTTTCTAATGTGAAGTTCTTCAATTGGTCCTGGGTATATTTCAGTACAGTCTTGCTTTCAAATGATCACATCAGTAGGGAGATACGCCAGGCCAAACCCTGTGAGCAGTTCAGATCCAGTTAGCATTTCCTGGGAACTCCCAGGAGGTAGGCACCTACTAAGGACTCCTAGTCTTTTCATTTCCCATTTCGTTCTCACAAAAACTCTACAAGGTTGGGATAGTATTCTTGTTTTATAAATTGAAAGACTGGTCTCAGAGACATTCAACAACCTGCCCCATCTTGGGCACAAAGTAGGTCGATAATGGAGCCAAAATCAGGTCTTAATGGAGCCAAAATGAAGTCCAATCTCAAGTCTTTGGACTCCAAACCCAGGTTTCCTCCTGCTTTACACATCACCTTCCAATAACGTACAGTTTACTGGTTATTTATGGAAGGCATGGATAAAGGGAAGTCACAGGCAGAGACTTGACTGTTGCTGGGCCAGTGGGGTCTTAGAGAATGAAGATGGGGGTAACTGATGGGTTTCTAAAGGTCTTGAGAATTAGGGTGGAACAGAACGAGCAGAAGTAACATGGGATGGGGAAGTGTTCTGAGAACCCGAATAAGCTAATCGACTTATTTGGCTGAAGCCCCATGCAACGAAAGGTAGCTTGACAGAACAAGCTGAAAGCAGCCATGGAGGGCCTTGCATGGGTTCTCGCGAGGATGTGGACTTCATCTTGTGGGCAGTGGGAAAAGTCACAGAGGAGTCTGCGTCTCAAAAGAATCCACTGCATATAGACAGTAGATGTGTCTGAAAATGAGTAGGCCGGTCACGAGCCAAAGATTAATATTTCATTTATGTTTTGGCTAAAATAGTCTCAATCTCTGTCTAAATCTCCAGGGATGTACTACTGTTGCACCAATTATTCCTCCTGAAGCCTGGCCCATAGCTTTTACATAGTCATAATAGCTCCGGGCATCCTAAACAATCTTCAATATATTTTATTAATAGCATTGCTGTTGCTGTTGCAAGTGTCAAGAGACCTGTGTGTATCTGTTTATACCTGATTTATTACATAAAGAGGTGCATATGACCTAAAGGCAAAAGCTGTCACTGTTACCCAAGAGTCTTTGCTATCCATTGTTTTTCAACGTGCTCTTTCCTTAGGATTTTCTACTTCCGGTTGGAAGAAAGGGCCTGCATCTTCTCTTACCCTATTACTAGGCTTCCATTCCTCTTAACAAGACAATACTGTGCCCATTAAGTGGTAGGCCCTGAAACAGATGCCTAACATGAAGGAGGAAATATTAATCCTCTATTTATGTGTTCAAAAAGACAGGTTAAGAAGCTTGCTCAAAGTCACATAATAAGTAGAAGAACTAGGATTTGAACTTAATTCAGGTTAGTCTAACTGTACCTAGACACCTTCTAGAACAAGAGTTAGTAAACCATGCCCCATAAGTCAAATCCTGCCCATTGCTTTTTTTTGTAAACAAAGTTTCACTAGAACACAGCCACGCTCACTTCTCTACTTACTGTCTAGGGCTGCTTTCACTACGAGGGCTAAACTGAGTAGTTGTAGCAGAGACCTTTATAGCTGGCCACACCTAAAATATTTACCATCTGGCTCTTTAGAAAAAAAAAAGCTCACTGACCCCTGTTCTAGAAGTTAAAAATATTTTTAAAAGGTCCATAAGTTCAAAAACACACACATAGCATGCGATTGTCTTATCTGGGAAGCTGCTCCCCAAACTGCCACAATAACTGTGTTTAGTTATAACTTAAGGCTTAAAAGGCAGACACTGGTCTCTGACTCTTCTATTTTTAGGCAAATTCTCCAAACTCAATCAACATTTCTCTGAGATTTTCCTGCCTGCAGCTGTTGCATTCTGCCGAGATGATTTCTGCCACCAAAAGACTCATGACTTATTAGGGGTTGTAGACTTGTGCAAGGGCAGATTCTGCACAGAGCAGACTGAGAAAGGGCTACATCAGAGAGACAGAGGATGTGCTATTGGATCACACAACAGGAGGACATTTTCTGCATACAAGGTGGAAGATAGTAGAAAAAGCCTTCAGGAGATGAGTTTGAACTTGGCCTCAAAACAAATTTTATTGTAGGAAACACAGAGAGGGCCACTGCAGAAGTAGGGCGAGTGGGGGTAAGGAGAATTAGCGATGGGGTGTGGTGTGCAATGAGTTAAGACATGGAGCTGGGACAAATTATGGGGCCTGCACAAGCTTTCCATGTTCCCATGCATGTGTGTAAGTTTGAATATGCGAATTTATTTATTCTCAGTCAGGCAAAATGGACCAAGGACCTGTGAGATTCTATCAATCTAAGGATTCATACGATATGTTTAGTTTGTAAATAAAAAGTAATGAACCCTTCTAAAATATAGCAGTAAAAAGCATCAGCAAATAATAAGATCCATAATATTCATATGAAAATGTTTACTGCAGCATTATTTACAAGAGGAGAAATACTGGAAACCATGGTCCTTAAGGGAATGGTTGAATGAGTTACGGTACGCCTACACTATGGAATACAATGCAGTTGTTAAAACTAACGCATTGGGTCTGTTTGTGTTGATGTGACAATTTACCCATGACATATTGTTAAATGAAATAAAACACATTGCAGATTAACAAAATGTTAATATAAATTATTTTAAAAGAGTGAATGTACGTTGATATGGTTAGGCTTTGCGTTCCCATCCAAATCTCATCTTGAATCGTAATCCTTATAATCCCCATGTGTCAAGGGAGAGACCAGGTGCAGGTAATATCTAAACCATGGGGGCAGTTTCCCCATGCTGTTCTTATGGTAGTGAGTACTCATAAGATCTGATGGTCTTATTAGTGTTTGGTACTTCCTCCTGTGTTATTCTTCTTCCTGCCACTCTGTGAAGAAGGTGCCTTGCTTCCCCTTCACCTTCCACCATGATTGTAAGTTTCCTGAGGCCTCTCTAGCCACGCTGAACTGTGAGTCAATTAAACCTCTTTCCTTTATAAAGTATCCAGTCTCAGGCAGTTTTTTATAACAATATGGAAATGGACCAATACATGCAGATGTAGATACATACACATGTGCATACATGAACATCAAAAGGATACAGAGAGCAGGTGGCAATCTGTTAACCCTAGTGACCTAAGCATGCAGCATCAGAGTTAGGAGTGGAGAATGAGAAATTCTTAATTTCTTAAAACTTCTACATTACTGGAATTATTAAGGTGGACATTTTCTTATATTTTTCCAAACATCTATATGTTATGCTGCTTGGTAGAAAAAGGTGTGGATATTATTAATGTTTTTAATTTTTATTTTTTTCTTTCTACTCAACTGTCTCTTTTCCCATAAGTACTGCTGTGATAATGAGAAAAAAGATCATGTTAAAGTCCCACCTTTACTCTTTACAATGAGTGAGAAATAATTATTTTAAAGCCAGGTTAAGTATATAGATAATAAAATGCTCGCTGGTGCTCAAGCAGCAAGGTTTTATTTTTCTGGGGTGTGGAAACACTAATATTTCCTCTATGCAAGGAACTGTGGACATTGTAGGACACACTGTTCTGTGGCATTTAGTCACTGAGAGCCTGAGCCAAGGCAGGATTCCAGAAATTCAGAGATTTAGAATAAATTTTACAATTCTTTATGAGAATCAGCTTGGAAAAATATTTTGAAGACATGGCAAGGCATCCATGGGTTATTTCATAATGTTTCAGCATAACTGTACATTCATTTAAGAAATATAAGACTCTAGAGACTTTAGTGAGGCACCCACAAAGTGAGGCAGGTGGAGCCTGGCAAGGGCTGGGCCCTTCCATCTCATCCCAGACCCTCGCCATGCTCCTGAGCTGATCTGGGCACAACTCATTTCATTTTCAATATGCACAATATTCAACAGAACCTTTTTTCCCTTAGTGGCTGGGCCCTTTATGATAGGTGATTACTGAAATCATTTTGAGTATCACCCTTTCAACTGCACGTTACTTCCCTACGGCACCTGTCAACCATCTGTGATTTTCTCTTCATTTATGGTTTGCTTTCTTTCTTCCCCTTCCATCTCCCCTACCTGAAAATCGGCTCCACGCAAAGATGGAACTGTTTAACCTAACACACCACTTGGCAACAGCAGCAGCTCCACACATATTTGTGGAGTGAATGAATATTAATGCCATGAGCGAATCAGCATGCCCACTGCCAAGTCTGCACAGACAGGAATCATCCCACCTAAGTTCAGATCCTTGTCCTGCCACTTACTTGTTTGGGTGATTTTCTTATCACCAAGGAAAAGCTTGATAAGAACAAGAATTTTTGTCTATTTTGTTCCCTGCTCTATTACTAGAGTTTGGAACAGTATTTTCTAAATATTTATTCAACAGATAAATTTGAAAGAATGAATATGTCTAATTTCAGGAACTGGCTATGGTCACGGTGCTGAATTCAACAAGGTAAGTGTTAGTCAGCTAACTATAGACCAAAACCGAATTCCATTCTGACTGCATCTTAATTCTGGGGCAGGTGGTGGTATGGAACAGTGAGGAGAGCGATGAGTTGGGAGTCAGAGGGCTTGAAGGGGCCACCATCAACAGTGCTGATGAAATAGCAAAATTCTTTGGCATTGGTGTTCTTGTTTCCACGTTGCAGAAGTTGAATTAATTTCTTGAGTCCTCCTTTCCCACTGTAGAGCTCCTAGGTTATCACGCCTGGCTAGAGGTTCCTCAGAGTCTGATTGGAGGTGGGGAACTGGAGGGGGCTTCTCTGAAAGGCCTTGGGGTTGCCTGTCCAGCCAAAATCCCCTATAGGGCAAGAAGAACTCTGGCTTGTAATGGTGTTTTGATCACTCTTTCTTGATTAAGGGGCTTAATTTAGTTATAGACACTGAGTATTATCTTAGACCAAATAAATAAAGGTCTAAATTCCTATGGTTGGTGTTGAGATGTGTGATACACACACCGCTAGAAATGGTCCCAACTGCAAGACTTTAAAATCAATGGTTTTCATAAAAATGGAGAAAAGATATGGAACTATAATTTCAATAGTCTCTTCTCTGTGCCAAGCCCATTCATATATCTATACCTATAGCAATGTTTCTATCTACCTACATCTATATTCCTATATTCAAAATCTTATGTCAGCCTCACATTTATGACCATTTTACAGGTGAAGGAATTGAGACTCTAAGAGAAAAACAAATGTATATAATGAAATCAATCAACTTCGGTACGCTAAAGACCTATAATGTGAACCATAAAGAAGGAAAAGCAAAAGGGTAAATTGGTTCTTCTCTTTAGCAGCCTATAGTCTTTTTGAGAAGATACGGCATACACAAAACAAAGTATTAAAAAGGTACATGCGGACACACAAACAAGCTGCTGGTGTGTGGTGTGGACCACAAGGACAGAGGAATGCTGAGAACAAGGATGGGACTGGCTCTTAGAGACTCAGCCTCTCAGGGCCAGCCACCATCCTTGGCACCTAGTAGGTTGCTCAAAATCCATTTAAATTGTTGAGTGCCTAGTATGTGTCAGGTATGACACTAAGTGTTAGAAATAGAGAGACACATAAAACACAATCTCCAACTTCAAGAAGCTCTTACAGGTTGGAACTGCCACAGAACTCCAAGAGAAAAGTGAGCCGTGGGAAAGGGAGGAGATACAGGCAGGAGTAAATGAGGTACCAAGAAAGGAAACAAAAGGCACAAGTGCAGGAATGAAAACGACACTGCAGGCGATGATGGGGAGTGAGTGGGGCCACTAAGTAGACTCCACCTCCCAAAGCAGAGAATTGAGAGAAAGTGAGAGTGAAGAGTGAGAAAGTGAAGGTAAGAAGCGAGAGAGTCTGGTGGATTAAAGAACCTATTTACTCACTTGGAAGGTGAATGTGTGGGACAACCAACTAACATTGTTATAATTCTGAGGGTGGGCATCATAGAAGGTACTTATGTTGCAGCTAATTTGCCTAGTGGAAATAAACTAGCTGGCTCATGGCAGTGCAGTTCATCATCAAGATCATTAAGGAACTATTCCACTACATGCCATCTTTTCTGATTACCACAACTTTTCCCAGGCATTTTCATTACCAATATTAGCCTTCAAAAAGTGCATGAAATTTATAATATGGCCGGCATCGGGAAAAACAAAGTGAGCTTTGTTAGGCATTTTCTTAGATTTTCTTAATAGCAATGATAGAATATGACAGGTATTTTAACAAACGGTGGTGCTATCAATTGTGTGAATTAGAATATATTAAACAATGCTTCTGGGAGGCAAAGGAAGTTATTAAAGAACACTTAGGAAGGTAAAAAAATGCCTGGAAAAAATGTCCCCCTCAGGCCTGGGGAAACCAGCTAATAGGCAATATGGGGAGTTGAGGGGAGGTGCATCCCAAAGTAATTTTCTTCATGATGAAAATGTTTTAACGATTCATTTTATTCTCTTATTGCAGGCAGGTAGAAGCCTTTAGTATATCATAATAAAATGTGCTCAAGATGGACATTTTGTATTATATATAGTATAAATAAGAAACATCAGTTTGGGGAAAACATGGTAAGATTCTTCCCTTCAGTAGTTCTATTTTCTTTTTATTATTATTATTATGCTTTAAGTTCTGGAGTATATGTGCAGAACATGCAGGTTCTATTTTCACAAAATAAGAAATAGATGCATCACAAGGTGACTCTGAGAATCCTAGACATCAGTAGAAAGTAGACTAAATATGAACCTAGCTGGGCTTTTTCAAAGCCTTAAGCTGTCATTCATTCACTAGTCTAATGTAGTTGAATTGCACGTGGGATTTTTTTCTACTTATCATCTGTATGACCTCAGACACTGCCTAACCTCTCTGAACTTCTAGGTGCCCATGTTATAAAATCTGAATAAGAAAACTTACCACATACAGGCTTGTTGGGAGGATGAAATAAAATTAATACTATGATGTACATAAATTGTTTAGTGTACCACTTCACAGCCCCAAGTAAGTATGTGCTATTAAGAGTAGATACTTACTATCATTGATATTTCTGGTGATATGATTATTAATTTACTGTTAATATGTTGTATTTAATCAGAAGACCTATGTTGCAGTCCCAGATAAGCTTACCAGCTTACTATTTCCTCATCTATAAATGGCAATATTATGACGAGAATAATGTCTGCTTTGCCTAAATTACAAAATTATGGGAAGCTCCAAAGGTTATGTATGTGCAAACTATAAATGGTTAAATGAATTAAGGTATTTTCTCCTCTACTATATATACCCAAATGAAAGAAACTCAAGGGTAAGCTACTCACCTCCATTTAATGCACCATTAATATACTACTACTCACTCTATTAGCACAAATAAAAAAGGAATATATACAGGTTTTCAGTAATGGTGACTTACTGTGATATTGTGAGTATGACTCTTTACAGTTAATATAACATCTATATCTTACTGTTATAGAGATAACTCTTGCAAACCTCTAGCAGTACATACATAAATCTCTCAAAATTAAAACATGACTCTCTACTAAAAAATGTGAACATAAATAGACTATTTCTGCCACTAAATCATGCAATGGAGCCATATATTTACTAACTATAACCTTGATACAAAGCTTAATATAAGAGCAAACATATTTTCTAAAAATAATCAAAAAATTGGGTTGCAGTTAAGGAAAAGAAAAAATTATCTAAATTGTTGGGTAATATCTAACTGAATTTGGAAGTTTATCAAAGTTAATTTTATATTTTTCACTTGAATTACAAGAAGTCTGGACATATATAAATATATGTGTGTATATATTATATATATATACACACACACACATATATCTCTTTCTGGTTTTTTTGTTTGTTTTTTGACAGGGTCTCACTCTGTCACCTAAGCTAGAATGCAATGGTGTGATCTTAGCTCACCGCAGCCTCTGCTTCCCAGGGTCAAGTGATCCTCCCACCTCAGCCCCCTGAGTAGCTGGAACTACAGGCACATGCCACCACACCCAGCTATTTTGTTGTTGTTGTTGTATTTTTCGCAGAGATGGGGTTTCATGATATTGCCCAGGCTGGAACTCTGGATAATCTAATGTGACAAATGTTGCTTGTATAAAAAGTTACAGAAGGCCTGTCCAGAGCTCAATGGCGGATGGCTTGACTGGAGGCCAGTGGAAATTACAGCTCTGATTTTCACCAATTTAACCCCCCACCCCTATTTTTGGACAGGAGCCAAGTAAAAGTTATTTCTTCTCAACATGCGGAAGAGGAGAGATAGAATTTAAATATTCTCCATCACCTGTATCTGATAGCTGGTGATTTCAAGAGCAAAGATTTGGGTTAGAGAAAAGGCAGCCTTGGGAAAGTACTACAAGTAAGCTGTGGAGAGAGTTAAAATATGTTTTATCTGTGCATAACTAACCTACATATCATTCCTTGTTGATTCCTTTGTTCTTTTTTTTCCCCTCGACCTGGAATTTAAGATTATGAACAGGATGCGATGGATATGAGGGTAAACTCAAAAGGGGAATGACTGCTAATACGATTTATCCAAACATTATTAGGATGATTGGTTAGGAAAAAAAGTGGACAGATATTGGAATGCAAGGATGGCTTTGGTCTTGAGATGTAAAAGCAAAAATAGGCTTGAGGATTCATGATGTGTATCATACACCTCCTGCCCCCACAGCTAATTACAGGTGACATAGGATTCGGTAGAACAGGACAGTCTGTGATTTGTCTGCCTGATTATCAACTAACATTCTCAACTCCTTCTTTCTATCTGTAGTAATTATTCCTATCTGATATATTTCAGTGTAAAGCCCCTTCATAAATGGTAAGGCACATAACAATTAGTTTAAAAGGCTAAACTCCTAAGAGGAGTTCAAGATAGGGGAGGCAACATATCTGTGTTTGCTAGAGGGAAAAACTTAGCTAACCTCTGAGAGCAATCTTTTTTTTTAAGGCAGTTCAAAGATCTGTTTCGTTTCTGTGATTTTTCACATTGAGGATGAATGTCTAAAATATTTACAAGAGAAACTGACTAGGTTTTTATTTGAAAAAAATACAACAGATTATAGCAAAAAGATTAAGGGCGAATGAATGTACTGGTCTCTATGATTCTGGAATAAATAAACACTGTTCCTTGGAAAACACTTAACAAAGAAAAAATTCTCTCTCAATCAGGAAATGGAAAGACATTCAAGCTCTCAACTACGTACACTTGTAAACAGTGTGGGTGTGAAACAGCAGTGAAGAACAATGAGACCCTGTGAAGTTTCAACAAGAGGAGTAGGTGTATAACAAATAATAAAAATGCAAGATACAGTTATAAAAATAGAGAAGTGTGTGTATCCATATGAAATAAAGCATGCAATAGAGAGAAGCACTAATCTACAATCATGTGCACAGAGATCAAATCAAAATATTCAAAATTTAACAAAAAATGAAATGTCACCCAAATTCTCTAAAATAACATGTGTATGAATAAAAAGAATATCCACAGTCCAGGATGTAAAACCCATGTGAAAAGTGTGCCCTATGAGCCAAATTCTCCAAACAAACTGGTGCCCCCTTGGAAGAGAAGAAGCACCTCCCCACCTGGGATGGAGGTGCAAATCAGCTGGCAGTGATTTCAGTGGAAACTCTGCACCCACAGAGAGGTCTGTGTGTCTTTGTTTTATACCTGCTGAATGCAAAGAGCAAGGCTCTGAGGTTTAGGAAAAGCAGTCGTCCCTTCAAATCTTGCACAGTCAGGGTCTAGGGTGCTCAACATCTTGAACATGATTGGCTTTTGCCAGCAGCAGGGTCAGGAAAATGCCCATTTCTCATCTCTCTGTCTAGGCTTTCTTGGCTCAGTCTCTGTCTGGTCTTGTTATTTACTTAGTGTTAGACTTTTCTGTATTTATAATTCCCAGCATGGAGAATGGAGCTTTTTGGAGAAAAGATGTTATTTAGATTGTTTTACTCATTTAGGTTAAAAAAATCACATAGGGTTGTACTTGCAGCTCCTTAGGATATAGTTATATATACACAAAAAATGAAAACTGATATTTAAAATCACAAGTTTACATTTAGGAACAAAGGGAAGATGTGTTGTCAATAAATCAAAATGGAAACTCTTCTGTGTAAGAAGAGATCATATCTGAGGTACATTTGTATTAAAGATGACAAAGACAAGTAACAGATAAGAGAGGAAATCTTGATATGACTAAGAAGATGCGGATACTTGTCCATGTGCCAAAAGAGGTAATATCTATGAAACGATTCAAAACAATAAAGACTTTTTAAGATAAAGGAAATCTTTTGGAATGGTACAAATGAGATATACTTTCTACTGCTTATATACAATATGTACATTTAGAAAAAGGTAAATTCAAATATTTAAGGATGAAGCAAAAGAAAATATTTTTTAAATGAAGATCAAGGCTTAGATGAATTTTATCAGCCCAGCGAACATATCCAGAAATAAAAATAATTCTTTTGAAGAAATAAATAGAAACTATTACTATTAACAAAATTGTTCTTTTACTATTCTACACGGTTTACTTTCTGGTTCACATTTTCAAGAAGTTTCTTACCTGGGTTGACTGTTCACCTTTTCATGTTTTCCATTGAAGTTCAAACTACAGAGGTTTTTTGATTTCGAATGTGAAGAGTCTGATTCCAAATTTGCCTGTGTTTGTTCTCTCAAACGATCATGAAGTGTTGCCTCCTTTTTCAAGTTCATGTCTGAATACGGGCAGCCAAAAGCACTGGTTTGTATAAAAATGAGAGCACAGTCATCAGTATATAGTGATAAATCAGGGGTCCATTGTCATTAGAGCAGACTTACATCTAATATTTAACAATTGCATAGAAACATTCTTCTTTCCCTGAGCACACTGAAATAACAGTTTGTTTTCGTATTGCCTTTTCAGAAAATCTCAGGTTCTAGAACCACAGACACTGGTCAACAAAGAATTATAGAGAGATTCATCAGCACATACGGCATTTACAATTTTAGAAACTTAAAAATCTAAGAATAGCATACAGATGTATTTCTAATGGAACAATGCAAAAGTCACATAACACTTAACTCAGTTTGTATCCTTAATATGTATTCCCTGGTTTGACTGTATCAGAAAAGACTATGGGTAACTGAGTATATTTGCTGATATCAGAGAATACTGTGTTTTCGTTTCTTAATATTCATGTATGCAGAAATACTCTATCTGCAGTTCTGCTTAATCCTCTGGAGCTTCGCTGGGAAGTTTTGTGCTGGGGTGTGAAAGGACACCTTGTAGGTGAGAGAGGAGAGGCCCAAGCCCAGGTCTGCTGAGTCTGTTATCTCCCCTCACAAGTCAAGGCTGAGTCCTGAGTCCTGGATGTTATCAGAGCCCAACAGCAGGCTATGGGCAGAAGGATCTGCCAGGGCCAACGACCTGGTTCCTTCTGCAGGCTGATGGGCTGTCTCCGTTAGATCCCCGTGTCCACGTCCCTGTCTCCAAAGAGGCCCCAAACCTCTGCCGCTGCTAGAACTGAGGCAGCTACACCAGGGAAGACACACCCAAGACAGGTCACTCGTACATTACCCTGGGGGAGGTACTTCCTGCCAGAGCTTCAGAGATTCTCTCCAGTGAAATGAGAAAAGGAGATCCAACTCATAAGGGTTGTTGTGACCCTGAGAAGTCACAAACACATGCCACACACACGCACACATCATGAAATGGTAGCTGTTATTGCCATCACAGTGTTATCATCGGCTACACCTAGAGCACATGGTCAAATGCATCAATATCGAGGCAGTTGATTCTTTTTTGAGCACAAGTTCTGGTCCACAACTTTATCATGAGTCCAGCAAAGATAATAAAAATAGACTGGATCTTCTGGGGAAGGCCATATGCATTCTAACCCCAAAAGGACTTTAGTACCAATATCTAGAATGGACTCTGGAACTGGGGACAGGATGGCTAAGATGGTATCAGCCTGGCCCAGCATGATCTATACCTGTATCAGCAACCTTTGCTACAGAAAGAAGGGCGCCTTTACATGCATGTTCTGTAATTTGTAATAATCGGTATTGATCTATTGGTTTATTAATCTATTCAGGTATTGATTCAACAATCCATAAGCATCTGCCACCTGCTAGGTACTTTAGAGAATATGAATTCAGTGAAGAAGTTAAGACACATGTACCAAAGAGAATAATTTATAATAAGAATTAAAAAGCTACCCCTATTGAATGTATGGTATAGGCCCACTATAATACAAGGTGCTTTACATGTATTATTTCTGATGAATATATATTTTTGGCTGAATACCAAAAGGTATTAGCATATTTATTTTACTGGTAAGACAATGGGCTCACACAGCATAAGCAACTTTCCCAAGGCCTCATGGCACTTCCTTGGGAAGTCCTGAAACAAATCACTTAACTATTGGCACTAATCAGGCTGACGAAGGGGGACATGGTTTTTAACACCATCCAAAAAAGAAAATATGAAGGAAGCCATAGCATAGTCCTTGTGCAGGGAGACCCAGAGGCAGGCATTTACAGACCCAATGCAGTCTTGGTTTGCCCTGGTTGCTGGCAGAGAAGATCAGACCAGCATACGCTTGAGTCCTGGGATGAAGCACCGTTCCCAACAGCAGCAGAGCAAGAGCGATCTGGTTAAGCTGCACCATATGGGATTTAAGGAAAATTTCAGGAAGAACTTTCTGTAGGCAAAAGTTGAAAGGCATTAGGCTAACCTAAGAGAGACTGAGAAATATCTTTTTCAAACACAGTGGAGTTTTCATTAAGATACTATGATTCAGAAGTTTTGCTATCCATCTAATACACACTCCCAATTCGAGTTTTTTAAATGATCCTTATAACTACGAATTACTTTTTTTGTAATTTCATGTCACCACCCCTATGTGGTTCATGCTACAAGTCACTAATGCTGCCTCTTCCTAAGGCTTATCTGTCCGGCATCTGTAGACAGCGACCACAGACCCCTCCACAGTGAGCTGTCATAGTCATCAGTGTTTGCTGATGTCGAGAGATGTTCTGCTTCCCTCAGTCTTCATTCATAAATCAGTCTCTCTGGTCACTCAGTCATTCACCTATTTCTAATTTCCTTCTAGTTCCTTTTTGGTCTCTCTGGTAGTAAGGAAGGCAAAATCAAATGGAACCCCAGAGCATTGCTAGAATGGAACAATTCCTGATTCTATGAGGCAAGTCATGTGACTTGTCTGCAACATTTTGAACCTCATAATGTGGGTTCTGAGAATCTGCTGTGACCAAGTTGCAACACTGCGCTCACTTGGTTCTTTGCAGAGAAATAGTTACATTAAGGAAATGGCATCCCAAACTTTTGCCTGCCTTCTTGCAAACTCAGACTCTTACTGATGCTCATGTGCATGCATGTATGCATGCATGTGTGTGTGTGTTTGAGAGACGTACGATTTTGTATAAATCTATTCACATTGAAAAAAAAAAAAAGATGAAGTGGACGTCCTACGTATGATAAAACTACTTTAAAACTACTTTTGAAAGCTTTGGATTTAGCCAAATATTGGGGAAGTACGGTTCTGACATAGTCTCTTCAGAAAATATTTGACCTAAGCTGAAGTTTCTATGACTTAAAGTTGTATTGGTCAAAGTAAACTGTCAGTGTCTGATTGGCAGGGAGTAATATATTCAAATTCCAGTTGGTTGATTATGGATGGAGACAAGCAAGCTTAGAAACTGCAGGCTGAGAGGGGAGTGCTGAGCCGCACCGTCTCCGCTGGAGTCCTGGCTCTTTTGATTGAGAAGAGGATTTCTCCATTCCTCCTTAACTCACAGAAGAATCTGTCATTTGCAGGAAAGGAAGAGACGGCAGCAGCTATTAGCTTGACCCACACAAAATTGCAGTTTTTAAATGTCAAAGACAGTTGAGTATCAGAAATTTTCTATGGTTCTACCAAATAATTTACCAAAAATGTCAGCCCCAACCTCAACAACAGTGAAGCAGGTGAATAGAGGATATATGCTAAATAAACAAAAAGTTGCCAGACTGTTGCAGACAAACTTTTAAAAGAAAAATTTTTTGACACATAACAAGTAGTCCTCCTACTTTATGATGGAAGGAAACAGAGTGATTACAATTTAAAATACTAGTTTTGTTTTAAGAATACGGAAGCATAATTTTGAATATCTGATGACAAATGAAAAAGTAAATTGTACTAATTCTAAGAGCAGCAATCCTGAACATGTTTCTGTCTCTGAATTTTAATGAGGTTAGGGTTTGCAAAGTAGCAATACTGAGCTGCTGAGGCTGGACCCCTGCATTTCGGGTGGGATCCCGGAGGCTCCTCAGACTGAATCTTCTCTCCGGCTTTCCACAGCAGGGGTACCTGATTCCACCAGTTGGTACAGTTTCCCTGTATTCCAAGGACTTATCCTGATGTGAGGCCACAGGTAATCCATTAAGCCCAGTCCTCCATTTTAAAGTCCAATGGCAGCTGAAGCAGTGCCCAGGTCTGATGTCTGCACGAATGCCATGTTCAGAAGCCCTAGTCAGCCTCGTGGGGTCTGGTTCCTCTAACTCAGCATCCACCTTGATCCGTGTTTCTAAATGCCTTGCCCTCTGCTTTGACTAGACTCAGGTGCCTTCCTGGTATGGACACTCTAAGTTCTTACTTTGTTTTTACCATCCCCTTCCCATGACACAATTTCTCCCTCTTAATCTTAAACCTAGGATGTGTGGCTTCATTTCCCAGATGCCACCTGGCCAGTCTTCTCTGTGCTTCTCACCCTGAATTACTCCCTGCCAGGTGCTGTGCCCACCAATCGGGATCCCTCCCTTCCTCTCAAACCCTTCCCATGTGGCTCTGATTCCAAGAGTCTAGATGGTGATTACTGTTGCCAAACTCCTTGGATACCAGATTCTGCTCTTCAACTATACTCTCTTCTGGCATCCATAATGTTTCATTTTCTCATACGCAGACAGGAGACTTGATTCCCACTTCTCTCTGAGAGCCCTGTCCTGCTAAAACGGTGGGTGGTGCTCTGTCACATCCTGGAGATGGACAATTCACAGCAGGAGGTTAAACCAAGTTGTCACGACTTACCTAAGGGT
Organism: Macaca nemestrina; assembly: GCF_043159975.1. Classification (NCBI taxonomy): domain Eukaryota; kingdom Metazoa; phylum Chordata; class Mammalia; order Primates; family Cercopithecidae; genus Macaca; species Macaca nemestrina. The sequence continues at coordinate 76,767,434 of NC_092143.1, forward strand.
AGCTTCCCAGCCTGTATGTGGCTACACCCTCAGGTGACCAGGGGGCCCCGGGGCACCAGAGTCCCAGACCAGTCCTTCCAGCCTCCAGCAGCCTCTAGGCTCTAAGACCCCTTTTGTTCCCAAACACTGATAGTCATTTTTTCTCTGTGATATGACATTTAAAAAGTTGGAAAGCATGACAAATTTAAGCAAAAACGGCAAAGATGTAATAGCTTCTTGAGTGCTGTAGTTCAAAACATAAATAAATAACCCAGAAGTCAACAGTATTTTGGGACGAGTGTCAAGTCATTGACAACCTTTCTTGTGATCCTGAAAAGTAAAGTCACCCGAAATAGGCAAGTATCTCCCAGGAGGGGCTCAGATGTGGAAACGTGGCTTCCCATAGCCCAGGAATTAGACAGGCAGACTGTAAAGCACTCTTTAAATGCAACTAACTCACCCCTCCACGAAGCCTACAGTATTTTATAGTTTAATCTCAAGTATTTTGCTAACCAATTATATTCTTTTCCTTCAAGAGGTAGAAAAGACAAGACTGAAGAGTCCTCTCTTAACTGAGAGGTCAGATGCTAACAGGTACTGTGTCTGGGTGGGTCGGGGCATCTCCATGTGGAAGCCTTTATGGAGGAGAAGGTCGGAGGCCTCCCAGAATCAAAGGACAGGAGGAAGCATGAATAGTCATGCCTGTCAGATAACAAGAGAAGGCACTGAGGCTTGGCGGAGAAAGGGGCTCAGCGGTGGAAATGAGAAGAGGTATCTGCTGCCTGCCTCACCCTGTGGCCTCAGGTCCTGATGGCAGCCGACAGACAGCTCTTGCAATGGATTCTGGGAAGCTGCACGCAGCATGGCCGCCTCCCGCCCCCGGAAAGCAACGCCTTCCCCCTACGCTGTTTCCCTCCCTGCCCTTTCACTTCATAAAAATAACCCGCCCCGTTTCAGAACTGTGTTGTCTTCAGTATGCAGTAGTCTACTCTCACACAGTATAAGGATGTTAAGTGAACATCTTTTATTCTTAGAAAATACTGATTGGCCAAATGGCACCAAAAGACATAATAAATACCAAAATACAGATTATTGAAGTTACAGAACAGTGATAATACTTTTCATCTGACTGAAATTGTTGCTGATTTTACCTCTATGAAGAGTAAGAGCAAGTACAGATGATACATGTTGGGATATGGACCGGGAAGTAAGAGCCATCATGAGTTTTTAATATCTGCTAAGGATGTGACATGATTTTTATTATATTGTCCTCAAACACATGACATAGGCAAAAGCTAAATTTTATATATATATATGAAATTTTCAGATCTCAGGGTCAATTTTCTTCAAATTCCTGTGGCTTTAAAATGAGTTTACCTAAGATATTTTTCTCTTATTGCAACTAACTTTTGTTCATAAAATAGCTGATATTGTCACTTAATTGTCATTTCATATACCCAAAAATTTAGTACACATAAAGGAAAAAAGTATAAATACTTTTAAAGTTTCATAAGAGTCAAAATAAATCTATATACATGTATGACTCAAGGAGTTCAAAGAGTTAGCTGAAACGCATTTGATTCTAAAAATACATTTTCCCTGGGTTAACGCAGCTTGTGAAATGCTGGATATTATAATCTTCTGAATGTGGCCACTTAGGAATCTGGAAGATAATTACTACCTAAATTAAGCAATGTAATCCATTTAGTATAATGGTGAAAAGTGTGGAGTTGAGAATTACAGAAAATTGGAAGAAAGCTACTTGCTCTATAACCTTGGGCAAGTCATTCAACTCCTCTGTTTTTCATTTCCTCATCTATAACATGGTGATAATAGTATCTTATAGGTTTTCTTTTGTGAAAACTAAATGAGATAATCCACGTAAGGCCTCACATAGTGACCAGTACAAATTAAATGCTCATGAGTTTTTAATTTTAAAAAGGCCTATTCTGATATAAAATACTAATTATCCCATTTATTGTGGTTAATGTATTTTTCAACTGTAAAATTTCCATTTGGTTCTTCTTTTATTTTCCATTTATTTGGTAGGACTTTCTGTTCTGCCATTTGTTTCACATGTGTTAAAATTGCTTGTTGAACCATCTTTATAACTGCTGCTTTAATTCTTGTGAGATGATTCTCACATCTGTGTCATCTGCTCATGGCCTTTTCTCACTCAAGTTGAAATTTTCCTGGTTCTTGGTATAATGCGTGATTTGGGGTTGACACCTGGACATTTCGGGGATTATACTGTGGGACTCTAGCTCCTATTCGACCTTCTGTTTTGGCAGGCATCCTTTCACACTGCTTCAGTAGGGGAAGAGGGGCACTGCCTTGTAGTTGCCATGTGGAGGTAAACATCCTCCCTAGGCACCCATGGATGCCACCCTGGCTGAGAGGACACAGATCCATGTGGCTTCCACTGGCACCAGGCGGGGAGTAGGGGAGCAGTGGCCCTGTTAATGTTGGGCTGTGGGGTCAGTCCTGATTCCACTGGCCTCCTGCGACACCACCCTAGCAGAACTGGGGACGGGAAGGACACTGCATTACCCCCGGATGAGGGCATAGGACCAGGCTCCCCATGTGATCTCCACTGATGCTGGAAGCAGGCTGTAACCACCAAGCATGGATGAAAGCCCCATTTCCCACTCAGCCTTTGTTGACACTGCCTTGGTTGGGGGAGGGGAGTTGGGGGCTCCTTGTTCCAGCTCCACACTCAGTCTTCCATGGGGATGAGGGTGTTTCCTGGGGTGTTTGGTCAGAGAAATGTGGTTATTGTCTAAAGTTTCCATCTTGCTACGCTGCCCCTTTCCTGATCCTTTAACTAGAGAGATAAGGCTCTTCTTGGTGCTATTTTTGCCTTTTCCATTGGCTTTTCCAGGTTTTCATCTTCTCCAACAACCAGCCGAGGATATATGAGGACAAGGAAAACACAGGGAACTCACCACGGTGCTGTTCCCTGGGTCTCCAGATCCCCAATAGGTCTGTGTCCTTCTCTCCACCTTTCAAAGTCTTCCTCTGTTCGCCTGATGTATAATGTCCAGGTTTGGGTGGGAGGAATAGAGAAAAGTATGGCTATTCCCCTTTTCTGGAAGCAGAGGTCCCCTAATGATTCTTTTAATGTTAAGGACTTTATTGGAGACTCCTCCTCAACAAGCACCCTCTCTCTACTTGTCTTTCTAAAGGAAGAACTTGTTCTACTCAACTAAAGCACCCACGAAGACTCGTGGGAGCAAAAGAGGCTTTCAATACAGGCCAGACTGAGTTTCGATCCTGCTTCTATCCCAATGCTCACCTTCTCCAGCTCACAGTTTCTTCAGCTGCAACCTGCAGACTAGAATCCACTCACGTGTCAGTATAAGAGTTGCTCTGAATGAAGAGGGCTTAGTACACTTCATGGCATATGTGCACTCAATAAATGCGATTTCTCTCCAACTCTAATTTATCTTTCTATAATTCATGCTCCTATTGGTGATAGGTATTCAATTTTCACATTGCAGATGCATCCCAGAAAGAAGGAACCATTCTTTCTTTCTTCCTTTCCTTCCACTTGTTATAAATGTGTGCCCTTAGACCAAAGTTGAAATTCTTTTGCATGGCATTCAAAGACCTCTTCCACCTGACCCCAGGCCACCTTTTCAAGTCATTTCCATCTTCACTCCCTATAAACCCTAAGCTCTGGTCACATCAAAATAACCACTGCCCTCCAGTTTTAACAGATACCTTCCAACTTTTATTATATTTTCCTCATTATACTATTGTTTGTATATATCCATCTTCTCTACTATAACTGAATTTCTTTTTTTTTTTTTTTTTTTTTGAGACGGAGTCTGGCTCTGTCGCCCAGGCTGGAGTGCAGTGGCCGGATCTCAGCTCACTGCTGCAAGCTCCATCTCCCGGGTTTACGACATTCTCCTGCCTCAGCCTCCCGAGTAGCTGGGACTACAGGCGCCCGCCACGTCGCCCGGCTAGTTTTTTGTATTTTTTTTAGTAGAGACGGGGTTTCAATGTGTTAGCCAGGATGGTCTCGATCTCCTGACCTCGTGATCTGCCCATCTCGACCTCCCAAAGTGCTGGGATTACAGGCTTGAGCCACCGCGCCCGGCCTATAACTGAATTTCTTAAAATCAGAGGCTGTAATTGTTTATCAGTGTGAACTGAGCAAAATTGGGCTATCTCATGCTTCAGCTTGTTTATCAGTGTGAACTGAGCAAAATTGGGCTATCTCATGCTTCAGCAGCTCAGCAGCACATCAGTGTCTAAAGAAATACCAGTCATGGCTGGGTGCGGTGGCTCAAGCCTGTAATCCCAGCACTTTGGGAGGCCGAGGCGGGCAGATCACGAGGTCAGGAGATCGAGACCATCCTGGCTGACACGGTGAAACCCCGTCTCTACTAAAAAATACAAAAAAAACTAGCCAGGCGAGGTGGCGGGCGCCTGTAGTCCCAGCTACTGGGGAGGCTGAGGCAGGAGAATTGCGTGAACCCGGGAGGCGGAGCCTGCAGTGAGCTGAGATCCGGCCACTGCACTCCAGCCTGGGCGGCAGAGCGAGACTCCGTCTCAAAAAAAAAAAAAAAAAAGAAATACCAGTCACGTATCTGGTATATGGCAAATTATCTATTTATTGATGTCACTCAAATTGATGCCAAGCAGGATTTTAAGCTTAGAGATCTAGAGAAAAGCCTTCCCACATCTCAATCAGTGCAGAACTTGTTCTCAGTCTCTCATCTCACTCCCTTAATCAGTGTCTCCAAACTCAGCCCGTGTTTGTTCCTTTATTTCCAGTCCCCCTATTTAGCCATCTCAGGTCAACTTCTTCCTCTGAGGAGCTACCTTTGTTCTTCTAGAAAGATTAATCAAGCCTTTCTCACATTCTGACACCTGTATCCATTTTATAGAAGAAACAACAAAAGCCCAACTGCAAAACTGGAGAATTAGCCACATCCTGGAGAACACTTATCTTCTATCACAATTTAGCCCACTAGGCTCCTGATATGGTTTTGAAAATATTCACAAATTTGAAAGGGTAAAGACTAGAGCACATGGCAAGAAGATGAACTCTGCAGCTGGTGCACACAGAAATAGATGAACATGAAGGGCAACCTCCATTGGAGTTATGAGCTTAGTCATTTCATTAATGTCTGCTCAAGTACCAAAAAGTCAAACCCAAGATGTGATATTTAATTGGTATGCATTAAGAGATGCCCTTTAATTGAGCTTGTACATTATCTGTGCTGTTTGTTATAGGTAATATTTTCAGCAAACTAGACAGGAAGGAAAAAATGCATTAAGAGTGAAGGTGAAAGAGAGAGTGAGCGAGAGAGAGAGAGAGAGTGTGTGTGTGTGTGTGTGTATAAATACATATATGTGTATATATACACTTATGATTACTAGAAACTTCCAAGGTATAAAGTACACTCAAGGAATGTAATAGCATGCTATGTAGCAACACTAATGGCCTTTACAAAATTTATGCTGAAACCAGTTTAATGTACTATAAGTAATTTGTCTAATTTATGCATGGAGAAGATTTGATGAATAGAATCTGCAGTTTAAAATTTTTACCAATACTCTAACTACACAGTTAACATTAAGCACTAAATTAAACGAATGAAGTGATTAAAATGCCACATTATTAACTCAATCAAAACAATTATAGGGATGTTTGTGTTTCTGTTATTAAAATGAACATTTTTGTTAGTATATACAAATTGTTTTCACCTTTTTAATTGTAATATTTTGGTTAAGTGGTGTAAACATGTCAAGGTTATTTTTAATTGAAATATTCTAGTTTTAAAAACATTTAGTTTCTGCAAAAGGCTTTAAAGTATGTTTTTCCTCTTTTTTTAAAAAATGCATTGTTTTCAAACAAAATGTCACAGAAGCGCATTTATCTTGGAAAGCTGTTCAAAGGACACCTGGAAAATAACTCAAAATGTCTTCAAGCACAATTTTAAAAATTATTCATGAATTAAAAGTATGCATTTTGGCAATGAATCATAATTCCATCTTTTGGAATGCCCTAAGTTCAATATACTGAATTTAAATGAAACTAAACAGTTACCTGAATATGCATGAGGATATGTTTACATAGTTATATATTTATGTATACCTGCAAGCATCTAACCTGTGTGTTCAACATTAATATTGACCCAGTGTCAACAGCACACTGAAATGTTTTGAAAGTTCTTTCTCAAAGTGATAAATTCACGGTTATCTTGACAAACCTACGTGCTGAGATTAAAAGTGCAGTCTCTGTGATAGAAAAAGAAAAGCTAAACTAGCCTATCTTTCAACTGCCTGGGCCGAGTGTTCCCAAACACTAACAACTACAAGATTTGCAGAAGTCCTGCTCCCCTCCCCACAAGCCATGTTCTGCGGAGTCCTGTGGGGCACTGCAAAAGCATGCATTTTGGATCTCAATTCAAAAGGTGGCCCAGCTCCTCCTTGGGTCAGAGTTAAAACAAGAGATAACAAGTATTGCTGAGGATGTGAAAAAACTGGAACCCGTCTGGTGAGGCTGTAAAACAATTCAGCCTCTTTAGAAAACAGTATAGAGGTTCCTTAAAAAAATTAAAAATTGTGTATGATCCAGCAATCCCACTTCTGGATATTTATCCAAAAGAAGTGAAATAAGCACCTCAAAGAGATATTTGTACACCCGCATTCATTGCAGAATTATTCATAATAGACAAGAGGTGGAAAGAATCTAAATGTCCATTGATGCGCAAAAGGATAAAGAAGATGTGCTATATACATACAATGGTATATTATTAAGCCTTAAAAAAAAGGAAATCCTGCCACATGTGACAACATAGATGAACCATGAGGACTTTATGCTAAATAAAAGAAGCCAGTCACTGAAGAAGAAATACTGCATGGTTCCACTTATATGAGGTATCTTATGTAGATAAAGACTTAAGAAGCAGAAAGGAGAATGGTAGTTGCCAGAGGCTGCAGGGAGGGGAAACGGGGAGTTGCTGTTCAACAGGTATAAAGTTTTAGTTGCCAAGATGATTAAGTTCTAGAGATCGGCTGTATAACATTGTGCCTATAGCAAGCAATACTGTATTTGTACATTAAAATTTTGTTCGGAAGATAGATCTCATATTAAGAGTTTTTACCGCAATCGAGAAAAAGGAAAAGGTGACCTTTTATCATTCCATAGTCTTCAAGTAAACACTGATTTGTAGATTCAAATATGCACAGATACATTCCATATTAAATTAAGTTAATTGCCAATTATATCCTTTCCAAATTAATTAACACATCAAAGGCAAATGTAATCTGTCATTTAGAGTTTGTAAAGCAGTATTGTCCTTGATAGAAATAAGAAACCAAATTAGAAATCTTCATGAAATCTTGAAGGGAGCTCTTTAAAAATAGCTATTTTAAAAAGAGAAAACAACCCTGAGACATTAAAAGATTGGGGGCATTACTGGGGATATACCCAAAGGATTATAAGTCATGCTGCTATAAAGATACATGCACACATATGTTTATTGCAGTACTATTCACAACAGCAAAGACTTGGAATCAACCCAAATGTCCATCAGTGACAGACTGGATTAAGAAAATACGACACATATACACCATGGAATACTATGCAGCCATAAAAAAGGATGAGTTTGTGTCCTTTGTAGGGACATGGATGCAGCTGGAAACCATCATTCTCAGCAAACTATTACAAGAACAGAAAACCAAATACTGCATGTTCTCACTCATAGGTGGGAATTGAACAATGAGATCACTTGGACACAGGAAGGGGAACATCACACACCAGGGCCTATTGTGGGGAAGAGGGAGGGGGGAGGGATAGCATTAGGAGATATACCTAATGTAAATGACGAGTTAATAGGTGCAGCACACCAACATGGCACATGTATACATATGTAACAAACCTGCACGTTGTGCACATGTACCCTAGAACTTAAAAGTATAATAAAAAAAAAATATATATATACACATATAGGTGATAAGGATGAACATTTATTTCTTTCAAGACAATATGATCAATATTACTTTTTCTACCATACACTATTCTAAAATATTATTCAAATAAATGGTTTTTCAACTATATGTTGCTGAGAACACCACCAATTTTTCTTTTTCTTTTGTCTTTTTTTTCTTTTTTTGAGACAGTCTCGCTCTATCTCCCAAGCTGGAGTACAGTGGCATGATCTCAGCTCACGGCAACCTCCGCCTCCAGGGTTCAAGTGATTCTCCTGCCTCAGCCTCCCAAGTAGCGGGATTACAGGCACATGCCACCACACCTGGCTAATTTTTGTATTTTTAGTAGAGATGGGGTTACACCTGTTGGCCAGGCTGGTCTTGAACTCCTGATCTCAGGTGATTCTCCTGCTTTGATCTCCCGAAGTGCTGGGATTACAGGCTTGAGCCACTGCACCCAGCCAATATTTTAGAAAAGACTATCAGTCTATGCCGGGCACGGTGGCTCACGCCTGTAATCTCAGCACTTTGGGAGGCTGAGGCAGGCAGATCACCTGAAGTCAGGAGTTTGAGAACAGCCTGGCCAATATGATGAAACCCCGTCTCTATTAAAAATACAAAAAATTAGCTGGGAGTGATGGCGGGTGCCTGTAATCCCAGCTACTCTCAAGGCTAAGCCTGGAGAATCCCTTGAACCTGGGGGGTGGAAGTTGCAGTGAGCTAAGATCATGCCATTGCACTCCAGCCTGGGCAACAAGAGTGAAACTCTGCCTCAAAAAAAAAAAAAAAAAAAAAAGAAAAAAGAAAAAAGACTCTCAGTCTAACCTAAAATATATGAATAGATATTTTCATTTCTATTAAATTTAGGTAGTAAAATTATACAAAAATCAAAGAAAGATACCATCAAAACACACTTTGATTAGTCTAATATTAAGAGCAACAACAGGTCATACTTCCGTAGTTTTTACTATGCATGATACACTGAATTAAATTTCCTTTATATATTAGCTCATGCAATTCTTAAAATACCCCTGTGAAGTAGGGACTATTATTATCTGCATTTTATGGATGAAGGAACTGAGGTACAGAGAGGTTAAAGAAGTCATTCTAGGTCAAACAGCTAAGAAGTTATACAGATGGGACTCACTCCCCAGCAGCTTGATGCCAGGGTCTAGTCTTTTAACTGCTCTGCCAAACTGCTTCTGAGGCTAGATTTTTCTCTGAAGACATTAGAGAAAATAAAAATGATGAAACACCTGGCACAATGCCTTGTACATACTAGGTACTTTGCCAAATGGATCCTGATGATATTAACATATTTATATAACACCCTTGGTATTGTTGGTTGTACACGGAGAAGAATGAAGAGGGAACATAGAATACTTTGAGGGAATTTAAGCTGTTTAGTGTTTTTAAAATTTCATTCCCAAATGTACTGAGTTGCTGCAAGAATAAAACATGGTGAGAAAGGAATTCTTTAGAACAAAGGCACATTCTCTGCATGGGATGAAATGTAATGTGGAGAACTGGCCATCTGGATAATTTCTTATTGGGACAAGCTGTAATTTATAAAAACCCTGAGAAAAGAGAAGAAAATAGAGAAGAGAGAGCCTTGACTTTCTGCCAGAAAAAGGCTTTAAAGCTCTATCCTAGCAAGTTTTAAATGGAAATTTAAACATTTCATACCCACATATACACATACTAAAGTTGCAAGTACACAGTCAAATACAACATTTTACCTAACACAGCTTTACAAGCATCCAAATAGTATCCTATTTTAGTTAAAGCCAGGATTAGGAGGTAAAAGCCTCTGCCATTTAAATCCATCCACAAATCTCTGTAGAATGCCCCTGTGTGCACAGCCCTGGACTAGGGATGTGGTGCCCAACATATGGCAAGGGTCCCACCTCAAGGGACTTTGACCTGGGAACTAGGAAAAAGTGAATTACAAATCTAAAAGGCAAACGTAGGCAAATATTGTTGTTTATTATAATTATGTATATGTTTTAAAATGACATCATAACAATAGGCATATATACTTATTAAGCATTTAATACAAAACCAGGCATTAGGATAGTGCCAATGATTTCATTAAGAGTGTACATTATTTCATTAAATAAATACCATATAGAAAAGTTCAGTTTTCATGAAATTGCTCCTGTTGCCGCCCTTGTTGTTTCCTAGTTTGCTGCAGAGGAGGAGGCAGAGGCAGGCTCTTGAAATAGGACTGGCCTCAATCAGTTCAAGGGAGGAGACAGAGATGATATATTGAGGGGCTGAGGGGTGAGCCTGGGAAGGACCCTTCCTTGTGATGGGGACTGGAGGACAATATCTGGCTAGGAGCTCATCAGATCAGCTGATCAGATTCAGTTGGCTCTTGAACTGGGAAAGTGCCTAGACGACAGTCTGGAAGATCATTCTCACCGCCCTGGCTGTGAGGAGCAGCCTGAGGGATGGGGGCAGGACCTGGACAGCACGCAGGCGGGTCTGGGAAAGTGGCTGCAACAGAAGATGTTGGATCTGAACACATTCTACAAAAATAGTGGTATTGGGACCTTAATAAATGTGGGAGTTGTTAAAGAAAACAATGGAATGGAAACTCATGATTGTGATGATAAAGACGGGGAGGGCAGCGATGCTGATGTGGGGCTAAGATAATAGACTTTGTTACTAACATTTTAAGTGGCAGGACTGGCAGTATAACTCTAGACTCATTCTGCAGGTGACCAGAGGTAGAAAACTCGGACTCGAAGATGACTTTTGGGGCACCACCAGCAGATGCCTGTGGCTGAAGCAGAAGATAGATGCTTCTCAAAGTTTCAGCCTCTCACAGATTGGCCACTGCACATTTCATGTATCTATTTAACGTTGCCTGGAAATCTCCAAAGGTTTTACCGAGCACCGCTTCAACTTGTTTACTTTGCCCAAGTGACAAGTGAGAAACAGAATTAACCACTTGAGCTCCCCCCAAAATCATGCGCCATGCCAACAGGAAGGAGATGGTCTGAAGAGGCTTCCTCCCGCATCTATGTCACTTGCAACACACTCCTGGAGTGGGGTTCTCATCTAATTTGAGCAAGGAGACTCTCAGCCCTTGCTACACCAACTAAAACAGGAGTGTCACGCATGGTCCCTGGTCTCCAACTGAGTCCAGGTTGTGGATAGTTAATGACAGCCATAAATGGACGAGCACATATGCTTTAGTCTAAAGATACTTTCAGACATGAACAACATCACTGCAGCCAGGGGAAGACTCCAGGAAGATGTGGGACTTGTGCCTGGCACTGAGGGGAAATCATATTCAAAACAGCAGAAAAAGTTTTCTTTTGTCTTTAAATCTGTCAATTTAAAAACTTGCTTATAACAAAGTTTCAACAGAAATTTTCCAGTTGCATGTGTTGTTGGCAAATCTGTGTGGATAAGCTGGCATATTAAGCTCTCCAGATGTGTTAGTTATACAATCTATGAAGATTGAAACTAGGTCCAACTTGCAATAATATAGATTATGCAGGACCATAAATTGATCTCATCATGGTTTTATAGAATGGGATTTCACAGCTAGAGTCACTGAGTAGGAGTCCATTCATTTAAAAAAATAAATTGAAGCAGTCAATCTTGGGGCATTTCTAGAACTCAGAAATATTAGCTTGATGGCTATCCCACTTCCCCTCCTCTGAGCCTTCTGAGGGCTCCCTCCTTGCTTTTTGGGGTACATGTGTCTCTCCACATCCTCAGATTCAACCAACCACAGATAAAAAATATTTGAAAAAGAAACTCAAACAATTAAAAATAACACAAAAAACAAATATAGTATAACAACTATTTACTTAGCTTTTATTTTGTAGTAGGTATTACAAAGAATCTAGAGATGATTTAAAGTGTACAGGAGAGTATGTATATGTTACAGGCAAATACTATACCATTTTATATAAGAGACTGAGCGTCTTCAAATTTTAGTATTCTCCAGGGTCCTAGAACCAATCTCCTATGGGTACCAAGGAACGACTGAATTGTGACTTTCAAGGGACTGTGAATCTATACAGATGTGTACATTTAGAGAGAGTTTAAGGTAAGGATGGTCTGGAGGAAGAAAAGTAGTGAAGGTAAATCAGGATTTCTTTCTGGTTTTAAAACATGCAATATCTTTCTCAATAGATCACATGATCTTTTCTCTGAAAAATGGCCAATATCTTTTAGATCAGTAGTGGACCACTTTTTAAGTGTGAATTTAGATCGGAACTGGACCACTTTTAAAGAAACGTTTTCCTGTTTCCTTCTGATTTTATTTTTTTATAGCATGTGTGCAGGCATTATGCAAGTATGTGTATGTATGTAGATAGATTTAGTCATTGTCATAACCATTGTCATGAGGCTTGCATTTCTCATTTCTAGGATAATCAACTCCAAATTCCTGGGCACCAGTGACAACCCTGTGGGTGACACAGCAGCTGTCCAGGACGTCCCTGCCCTTTTGCTGGCCTTAGCACCTCTCTACTAGGCTACATGCTCTTCTTGGAGGCCCTTTCTGAATGATTCATTAATACCATTCCAGAGCCTGTTTGGGGTCAAAATCCTTGTGAGAATCTACTGAACACTGTGGTACCCCTGGCTAAACAAATGCCCACGTGCAAACCTACACAAAAGCAGCAGACCTGTCAGTGAGCTCGCAGCCCCCTTGGAAGCTGCCATGCACCCCAGAAGATGCCAGGCCAGGGAGAGTCTCAACACGCAGAAGATCCCTAACAACTACGGGTCCCTGATCCTCTCTTTATTTACCAATGAGAGAGATTTGCATTACTTCTTCAAACTTTCATTTGGTCTTTTCTAATATTTCCTTTTTCCCTTAAATAAAAGAGAAGTGGAAGGTCAGTGCACCCTCCAGGCACTGAGCCATCTGTCAGCCCATGTGCACTGGGGCCAATAGACTCCGGATCTGGACCAGGGCAGGCTGAGGTGGATTTACACACGGACTGAAGGAGGAGTGGATAGCATCTGTCTGTAGAGCCAAGGATGTGCCTTACCACAGATATTTACTAACGGCCCACAGAAATGATTTAAAACAACTTTGTGGTGAAGTATAATAACTCAGTCTACATACTCCCTCCCAGGCTGGTAGTGTCTCTGCTTCCAGTGGGAAACTCTAATGTCATTTATCTGAGACCACTATCGACTTTCAAAATTTAATTTACTGGTAATAGAGTGAAAATACGTGGCACTTACTATTATTTTGGAAATGTCATCTGTACATTTATGAGAGTCAGTTCTTACACACACATACACATACCTGTTCTGCTTTTGTATTTCTCTCTCGTGTGTGTGTGGTGTCTTTCTGTGTGTGTGCATGCATGTCAGTGGACACATGTATGTGTGGGGGCTGTGGACATGTGTGTGTGTGCATGTGGATATGTGTGTGTATCCTCATGTATACATGTGTGTGTAGGGGGTTGTATGTGTGGCATGGGTGGGTGGATGTGTATATGTGGCTATACATGTGTATGTGTGTGGGGGACATGTGGCTGTGCGCATGTGGGTGTATGTGTATATGTGTGGTGTGTGTATGTGGGTGTACATGTGTACGTGGGGGGTTGTATGTGTGGCATGGGTGGGTGGGTGTGTACATGTGGGTGCACATGTGTATGTGTGTGGTGTGTTTGCAGTTGGGTGTACATGTGTATTGTGTGGGGTGTGTGTGTACACATGTATGTGTGCTTGCTGTGGGCATCAGAGAAGACATGGTCAATGACAGCTACACATGAGCATCACTTGTCTGCCTATAGTTACTATTTTGTAGAATAATAAAAGAACAAGCGTAAGAGAGGAGGAGAGTGCTGGATAGCTGCATTCTCATTTTCTAATTTTCTGTGTGTTCATGGAATTTTGTTCATGCCCATTTCCACCTGGTCTCAGACCTGTGTATAAATGGTTCCTTTCTTCCTTATACCCCTTTGCTCCCTTTCCTTCCACCCCCCAAGGTCCTATCTCTCCTCTGGCTTCCTTTTCTTCCTTAGCAATGAGCAATGCCTAGACCAAGAGTTACGTTCACCATTTGCAAGGAAAAGAAAGAACCTAAGAAGAGACGCAAGCAGGAAGAGAAGGATCGGAAAAAGAGAATAAGATGGAGCTGGAGAGGTAAGAAAGAGAAATGAGATAAATAGCGCTGCAAAGGAGTGAAAATGAAAGGAAGATGCAAATGGATAAGGGTTTCCTTTGGGGCTGATGAGAGTGTTCTAAAATTGTGGTGATGGTTGTACAACTCTGTGAATTCATTAAAAACCACTGAATGGCTGTGAATAACCACTTTAAATGAGTGAACTGCATTGTATTTGAATTATAATGTAAGAAAGTTGTCATTTTAATAAAAGTGACCTAGGATTTTAAAAAAAATTATTATTATTTTCTAAGCACAGTAGTCCCTGGGCCAACTTTATGCAGAGCAAAGCTTCTCTGCTAAGAACCCCACTTCAGCCCATGAAATCACCTGCATATTGAGGTTCCATGGCAGATGGCCTTTCCTTGTCACTAGAGATGGAGAATCCAAGAGGAAGCTGAAAATGTGAACGAGAGAGACAGAAGACAAGAAACAGCCCGCTGCAAAGGGTGTCTGCTCAGTCTCCCCGCTGTGTGAACTACTGAGTGTCTGCCCTTCTCTTCTGAGCGCTGGAACACATTTTATTTATTTATAATTGACAAAATTATATAGATGTATATACATACATATTTACTGTGCACAATATGATGTCTTCCAATATGGATACATTGGAGAATGACTCAATCTAGCTAATTAACATATGTATTACCTCTCATACTTTTTTATGGTAATAACAATTAAAATCTACTCTCTTAGCAATTTTCAAGAATACAACACGTTGTTATTAACTATAGTCAACATGCTGTGCAATAGACCTCCTTGACTTATTCCTGTAACTGAAACTTTGTGCCAAAATCTCCGCAGCCCCACCCAGTCCCCGGTAACCACCATCTCCGCAACCCCACCCAGTCCCCGGTAACCACCATCTCCGCAGCCCCACCCAGTCCCCGGTAATCACCATCTCCGCAGCCCCACCCAGTCCCCGGTAACCACCATCTCCGCAGCCCCACCCAGTCCCCGGTAACCACCATCTCCGCAGCCCCACCCAGTCCCCGGTAACCACCTTTCTACCGTCTGCTTCTATGAGTTCAACGTTTTTAGATCCTATAAAGTGAACTCATTCAGTATTTATCTTTCCTAAATAAATTTTATGAGGTGAAAATAGACAACTAACTGGTAGAGATGCCCACTTGCTTAACAAGGCTAAACAATTTCCTGACTACTGCAAACACACACACACACATGCACACACATCAATGTGTAACTGAACTAATGACCTCAAGTCACTGTCAAAACAGTCCTGTTCCGTCTCTAAAATTATAGCCTTTTAAACCTATTTTTAAAAAGAATTCATCCTAGCATTACATTCTTTTGACAGCTGAGGATCACATCTTTTCTCCATAGTTAGTCTACCTTCCAGTGAAACCTCTCCCTTTGCTGCATTGGCACGTCACGCTGACTGACTAGGAAAGCAGATAAGCATGTCTTTTGAAGTATTCAAATTGAGTGCATCACAACTAGAGCCTGTAAGGAAGGCACAAAGATGCTGTGCGTATTCTCTGACTGCACAGAGGCCTCTTCCGGCTTCCTCCCTACGTCTCCGCTTTGCTCTGTGTACACAGATCTGCAAATAACTAATCTCTGGATAAGCGCAGGATGTCCCTATTTTAAAATCTCTGCTCCGTATTCAGACTCTAAACCTGAAATGGAGAATACCCACTTTTTGTCTGAATCTCCAGCAATACTTAAAATGCAATAAAAGTGTATGTTACATTTAAAATATGGCAGATATATACGACTCATTCTTTGGAAGTTTAAAGAAGAATATAGTGTTTAGGATGTCATAGCTATATTTATAAAAAAAAAAGAAATTGGCTTTTGGAGAGGAAGTCTCTCCTCAATGGAATTCAAAGTTAAATGAATGAAAGATAATCTTTAAGATGCATGATTGATACAATAGCTTCTTGTCAGTTCTTAGAACATTTAGAATTAATCAAATTATACAGCAAAGTAGAGGGAGAAATTGCCTCTATAGTGTCCGGGAATGCACATGGTAAGTGATGAATTTTTCCATTAGCGTTAATGAGCTGTGCCTGGTTAACTCCCTGGCATGTCGCAGAACAGAGCGCGTATCATCTGTCTTCCATATTTAATCCCATTTGTTTGTATACTGCATCTTTCACTCAGTGATTCCCAAAAAGCAATTTCAGGGATGATAACATTACAAGAAAATATGAAACTGGATATACTGATAACAAAAACAAAGAAGATGGACTGGAGTCTTGGGAAAAACAAAGATTAGTCTTCATGTGTTGTATACAACTAACTTGTATCTGATTAGTATTAAAGACTAACACATTCATTCATGGAAATGGGAATCGTATCTTCTGTTTTCAGAAGCTGTGATATAGAGGATAACAAAGACTGCAACAGAAGGTCTATTCAAAATAGTTTCAAAATGCTACATTGTATAACAAACCTGATAAAGTTCTGTAAACTGTGACACATATATTAATTGGAGGCAAGTGTCGGCAAAAAAAAAAAGCAAATAAAAATCAAAAAATAGCAACTTGTATTAATATAACACTTCACTTCCAAAATGCTGAAAGATTACACGGAATGATGTGACAGTGCCTCCTGTAGGCTCCTTTGAACCCTCTAAGTGTTCATTTTGCTTTATTTGGTAAATGCAGACAATGGAGAATGGAAGAAGTTTTCTAAAACGTTATTTACCGATTCACCTGGTTCAAGATCACTAACCTGCTGCCTTCCTCTACTCCACTCTTAGGGTGCTTTTCTTTTCATGTCCTACTAATAATGAACAACTCAAAGATAACTTGAGTTCATGGCTATACTTACTTTTTCAAACACTGGATATTGAACGCCCAGTAACACTAATAATGAAACACAGTGTTTTAAGTTGTTCCAATATACACTTGCACAATGTTTGGAATTGTCCTCCATCTGGAATATAATGTCATCACTGATGTTTCTCCACAGTCTACCTACCTGGAGATTAAGACCTAATCCAAATGAAATCCTTCCCTCCCTTCCTTCCTCCTTTTGCTTTCTTCCAAAAATATTAATTGAACACTTACTAGATGCAAAGAACTGTTGTAGGCATTGGAGGTACCATGGTGAGCTACACACACACACACACACACACACACTCACACACACACACACACAACACACAGACACACACACACAGACATCTACATAAAATAAGATTAATGTGTAAAATACATATTTCAGATGACAGTGAGTAAAGCAGGGAGAAGTATGCCCATGCTCCTGTGTGTGCCAACAGCCTCACTGAAGGAACTTGAAGGAGATAAGAGCAGGGCCAGGCCTCCCTTCTGCCAATAAACAGCCCTTCCCTGCCACCTTCTTATTTAATGCAGTTGGCCGACTCCACTAATATGCCACAGTGACCATCACTTCCTCTAGGAAGCTTTCTGTCACTACTCCACTTCAAATTAACCTCTCCCTCCTTAGTACTAAAACCCTGGGTATCTTTTTCTGTGCTTCTCCTAAAATACTCATGATTTGCTCTTTTGTATTAAGTCATCTGTATTCATATATTTTGTATACTTTCAACATAACTATACAAGCTCCTTGATAGTATGAATAATCCCTTTATCATTTCTTGCAGATTCTGTCATAGTGCCTTGGACACAGCAATATTTCAACCAATGTTTCCAGAATAAATAATCAGTCAAGAATATCAGTGAAGCAAAATTGCATTTCCAGAATTGCATCACCCCTTGCTCAGTATCTGCCATTTGATTTATCTGAAACCTTTCTTCCCTTATTTGTTTCTTAATATTAGGATTCTCAAATCTATTTTTCAAAAAAGCTTACGAAAGCTCTCTTAGTGGTTTCCATCCACAGGTGTGCCAGGCACTCTGTGAGGATGCAGGACCCAGTTATGGTCACTACATACTGCTGCCTTCAGTGTTGGAGGAGGATGAGTCAAAGGATACCCGCAAAGGTGGTGCAGGTTCACTTGGGGGTGGAGACACAGTGCTTTAGGAAACAAAGGAGGTCACACAGAACGCAGCAGAGGAGCAGCCATGGAAACCTGATAACTGATGTGTATGTTGTGTTATAATGGGTGGGGTTCACGAAGTGAAGTGTCAGTGAGATTGGGACAGTGACAGGCTCTTCACCAGCCAGAGAAGCCAGCTCATTTGAAGGACATGGCGTGTAACACATGCCAGAGCTTAAGTGCAGCTACAGTGTCAACGGGCCTTATAAGCTGTTTGGATGGTTGTTTGAGAAATGGGCAGAGACACTGGGAGGTGCTTAAAGCAGAGCGGTGGGACAGGGAGATTCACACTTGGGAGTGACTGGTCTAACTGCAGTGAGGTAAACAATCTGGTGGCCCAGTGAGGAGGGTGCTGAGTGATTCAGGAGAACGGGCGTGAACTACATCACTGGTACATATGGCGACAAAGAGGCAAATCTGGAAGAATTTAGTCATAATCAGAATCTACTGACAAGACTGGATGATTCACCATCAGGGGTGAGAGAGGGAATGGGTTAAGAATGACATCTCACTTTACAAGCTTCATAACTGGACACATGATTATACCCACCCCACCCATTTGGGTGGAGGGAATGAGTTCGACTTTGAATATGAGAAGCCAGCAACTCCCTACAAGGCGATGCTCATTGGGCAGTTCAATACATGGGTCTCTGTTCAAGGCAGCCTGTGGCAGAGGTGTCTATCAGAAGCCATGCACATTTAAATGTATCTGCAGCCATGGTCAAAATGAAACCATGGGAAGACTCAAGGAGGGTTTACAGAGTAAGCATGGCAGGAAGTGGTCTTCATCCTTCATGAGCATTAGAATCGCTCAGAGAACTTTAGAGTAAGCGTGGCCGCAAAGTGGTCTTCAGACCTGTGCACATTAGAGCCACCCAGAGAACTTTAAAGCAACCTCTGTATCTGGGCTCCACCCCAAGTCAATACAGTCAGATGCCCTCGGAGGTGGGGCCCAGGCCTCTGTTTGCTCGGTGTGGTGCTTGTGATCCCATGCACAGCCAGTGTGAGGAACCTCTGCATGGGGTGGGCAGAGAGGAGGACCAGGAAGAATGCTGAGCAACAGCATCTTGGGAGTGGGTCCAGTGGGACAAGGCAGACTGAGAAGCAAGAGAGAAGGACAAGAGAAGACAAGATCCTGGAAACCAGGACAGAGATGCTGTAACAGCTAAAGTGGTAGTGAAACTGGAGCAAAATCAACACCAATAGTGTCGCAGAAGAGCAGGACATAAAGCGGTTTTAAAAGGACCACAGGGTTCAGCAACAAGGAGGCTCAAGGTGACCTGGCCAGAGCTAGGAGTGGCACTGTAACCAGAGTCACGTGACAGGGCTCCAAGAAGTGCTGGGGGCATGGGAATGGGAGGACAGGCCATCCCTCTGTCCCTCTAGGATGTGTTATGTTGTTGTTGTTGTTGTTGTTGTTTTGAGACAGAGTCTCACTCTTTAGCCCAGGCTGGAGTGCAGTGGCATGATCTCAGCTCACGGCAACCTCCGCCTCCTGCGTTCAAGCGATGCTCCTGCCTCAGCCTCCCAATTATCTAGGATTACTGGCGTGCACCACCACGCCCAGCTAATTTTTGTATTTTTAGTAGAGACGGGGTTTTGCCCTGTTGGTCAGGCTGGTCTCAAATTCCTGACTTCAGGTGATCCACCCGCCTCGGCCTTCCAAAGTGCTAGGATTACAGGCGTGAGTCACCATGCCCAGGCACAAAAGTTATCTTGAATTAGAAAAAAATTGTTTGTTTTTTAGAGATTTGGGCATGATTAAATTTTTATTTTTTGCTGGATATATCCCATATTAAAAGGCATAATACATATGTATGCTGTTTATAACATAATTATAAAGCAAATACCTGTGTAGCCAGAATCATGGTCAAGAAACTATTTCCAGTCTTACAAAACCCCCATGTGCCTTTCAAACCCTGTGTTGACCTTTGCTCGGTCACTTCTGTGCTTTCATTCATACTATTACCATCTACGCATGTATCCCTATGCAACACTGCTTAGTTTTGTGGGTTCCAGAATTTCTTATCCTTTGCATTACACTATATGTATTATTTTGGTGTTACAGTATTTTTCACACAACGTGATGTTTGTGAGATCCATGCACGTTGTTGTGTCTGGCTGCAGTTTATTACTTTGCATGGCTGCATAGTTTTCCTTTGGATAAATATACTTAGAGATGTTTAGATCTTGTGGAAGATTCCCTTAGAAACGAAGAGACTGAGGGTCAATAAGCGGGACTACTTTATAGACAGGTGACTGACAAAGGCGGGGTGAGGTCAGAGACTGGCATGAAACAGAAGGAAGGACTTGTTTTTGTCCTGCCAGGACGAGAGAGTCATGATTGGATGGCAATTATTTTTTCAGCAAAGTGGGAGCTGAGGTCTGTCTTGTGAAGTGGGAAAGGGAAAGAACACAGAAATTCTACAAAATAGCTACTGTAAGGGAAGTTAAGAGACTTCCCAGAGAGAACTGAGGCCCGAGCAGAGCCACAGAACATGGCTCTAAGCTGCCAACAGCAACTAATTTGAGTGGATAATTCCCTCAGGCAGCCATCAGCATCCCATCTTTGGTAGGAGGGCAGGAGGATGGGAAAAGCTGTGAAACTGGTGGAGTTAAAGAATGTAAGTTCAAATGATGAGTCTGCTACTTACTAGGAACCAGCAAGATAGCTGATCCCTCTGAACCTGTTTCCTCATCTAAAGAATTGGAGATAAGACCCGTTGTAAAACGTTTGTAGTGATAAGTACAGTGTCCTATGTCAAAATCTTGACACATAACAGAAACCCAATATTTGAAGTATTAAAAAAACATTCTTAGTGGATCATTAACAATAAAACCACAATGTCATGGTTAGTAATGACATATTCTTGATATTCACATATTGGACTAATGCTGAATAAACTCACAGAAAGAATTTCCAATTCTCTGTATTAATAACACAAGATGGAAATGCCAGCCCTTATGTTTACTACATCAAATGTGCCATGAAGGCCACCCATCAACCACAGGTTCAGGTGCCTGAGAACACAGCCAGGCTGAACATACTCAGGCCGCACTCCCAACCTCTGATCTCTGAGGGTAAAAGGTTACAAAGGCTCAGAACCAAGTTGTAGAGGCTCCTGTCACCTCCTCTGCCCCATCTGTGGCCTCTTCCCCATGCCCCATTATCACCACCCAACCCCAAGCTCCAGGTATTTGAAACTACATGCAAACTCTCTCTCTCTGTCTCTCAAACACATACACACACACACACACACACACACACACACACACACACACTTGCTCTGTCTCAGCTACTCCCTTTTGCTGGAATATCCCTCCTATCCCCCTTTGTTTGGTTAAATCTTACTCATCCTTAAGGACTCGTCAAAGATACCACCTTTTCCCAGAAGCTTTTCTGGAAATCCCTCAACTGGATACAGAGATGCTCACATGACCACCTATGGCTCTCAAAACATACCTTTCTGCATCACTGAATTAACTTTCTAGGTATCACTCATCTCCTTCCCTGACTGAGCTTCCAGATACAGAGATAGATCTTACACTTAGCACAGTGCTGGATGCCTAAGGACATTCAATACACGCTTGGTCAGTGAAAGAACAAAAACTCTGAGAAAAGAAGGGAACATAAACCATTTCCAGGTGATATAGTTTTGCTGAAGACTTAAGCACGTATTTTTATTGAAGATATTAATGCAAACTCTTTTACTTTTTCACCAATCTTAAGTTTCTACGGTGTTTTTCTCTAAAGTACCTAGCTAGCTCTTCTACTCAGAAGAAACCCCTAAAAACACAACATAAACATTTTATTAACTACTTATGCGACCTTATTTTAAAACACTGGTAAGTAACAACAAAAGGGGTTAACTAAATGAACATTAAATGTTTTATTCTTTCAGGGGCTGGCAGTGTGTTTGCATATATTATAGAAAAACAGTACTTTGATCCTTTGGCCCAAATGCTCACATCAAGGTAAAAATCACATACTTCAATTTAGCCAGAACTTTCTAATAGATTTGGCACAGGTTTTTTTTTGTTTTGTTTTGTGTTTTTTTTTTTTTTTTTGGACTAGAACAGTATTCCTCCCTTCAAAGAGCTTCCTTTGCAAGGCTGAGCTCCACTTTGGCTGGGTGGCTCACAGCCAGCTCATCCCCGAATTTCCACCAGTTATTAACCATTACAATTATGCCAAGTCGCAGGTAGTGAAAGAGAGAGCACTGGTTTATTTGCCACCAGCTGCTGACTTGATTTTTCAGTAAGATGACAGCCGGGAACACTGTACTAAAATCCTTAGCACTTACCTCTGCTAACAAAAATTAGGAGCTGTTTGGAGCCACAGTCAAAAGGAACCTGAAAATGCAAACAGCTGACCAATTGCAGATGGCACCTAAATGCCGGGCACAGTATAACGCAGAGATTTTCCTCGTGCCCAGGATGTAACATCAGTCTGCTGCTTAACACAACATGGTTTTTAATCCTTTTTAAAAAGTCTTTTTTAGTGTTTGTGAATTAGCAGCAAAGAATTCTTAGATAAACGTGTGGGTGGTAGGGATGAGAGAAAGAGGCAGGGTGTTAGGCTTGAATGCGTATGGATCACTGTTCAGGAAATACTCAAAATAGGGATATCTGCTATTTTATTCCCCCGAAGATTTGTATGATCTATTTTGTAATCTAGTTTAAACAGTAAAGAAGCCAGGCCTAAGGAACACCATTTGATAGAAGACCACAGCTCTCTCATGTATGTGGAGGCCTATGTGTCCCAGGTTTAATTTGAGGGAAAAGAACAGGATTTTTTCTGATATGTCTGATATGTCTCTCTGCAAGACCTGTTGTCTCACAGAAAGAAACATCATTTCTCTAGCCTAGTTCTGCATATATGTCTGGGAATTTGAGAAAGAGTATCAGATGAGTAGTCAGAAGACTAAAAGCTAAGCATAAAGGAAGCAAAAACAGACCAACAACTGGGTAACATGCCTCCAGAACACGAGGCTGAAAAGCAACATCTCCCAATTCCTAATTCAGGGAAATTTAAACATTTCACTCTGTTCTATTAGTTCACTTTCAATCCATGACAGAGACGTGCAAAGCAGACTGAAGCCCAAGCTGAGTCCTACGGACTGTGAAACACCACTGAGGGCCTGAAACAGCACAGATGTGTTTTCAACCTCATTAAAACTGTGCGACGCTTGGTCCTCCCAGGTCAGTCTCGGAACTGGCCACATGCCTCCCAAGGCAGTCTACAAGCCCAGGGGCCTGGGGCCTGCTTGCTAACGGCCTTTACACCGGTCATCACTGTTTCCTCTGGAGTGTCATGAGGTGGCTATGGAAAGGGAAGGAAGACTGGATGGCCCCTCCCAGCTTGGCATTACTAACCTAATACATCAGACTGTTGCTTGGGCTGCAAGGGCCGGCTTGTGGAGAAACTTGTGAGTAATGTTAGGAAGGCTACTCTGATTTTCTTGAGGTCATTTTTGTTTGAAAAGCTTTTAAAAATTGAAGTAGAACTTAATATAGAGTGCCCAGAATGTAGGTGATCTTCTTCACAACTGACCATGCTCCTAGAACAACCACCAGGTCAGAAAACAGAACATAAACCCAGAGGCCCCTCCACGCCTCCTCTTCCAGTCACTCCCTGTAGGGGTAACCACAAGGCTGACTCTTAATACTTAAAAGACCCATGTGTCTTGCTTCTGTACCTTGCATGAATGGTGTCATTCAGTATTTCCTTTTAGTGTTCAGCTTCTTTCAATGAGCTTTACACCTGTGAGCTTCATCCAGGTTGTGTGTAGATAGAGCCACTCATTCTCAATGCAGTACAGCGTCCCACTGTGTGAATGGGACATAATTTATTTATGCACTGTTGATGGGTGCTTGGGTAGATTCAGGTAGGAGCTATTATAAATAGCGCTGCTACGAACATTCTGGTACATGTCTTTTAGTGAGCTGACGCACATACTTCTTGGACATATGACTAGGAATAGGATTGCTATATTTCTTGAAGTTATTTTTGGCATTTACTACATAATTGATGTTTACAACATTCTATAAAAAAGCCCCAAGGTCAAGTCTCCATTAATTACACACAGAATTATCTGTTGTCCATTCATTCTTGAACTTTCTGCAGCATGTACTATTATAACTGAGGTCAATGCCACTCTATTTATTTTAGTAAGCACCATGATCATTTACAGATGCACAGTACCACATTATTTACTTTGGTTTTTTGCCCTGGCATTTCTAACGCAATCCTAAATCACCCTCCACCCCAGCTACTGCTATCAAGAATAAATTAAGAAATTTCAGTAATCACAACTAGTTCTTATAAATAGGCGATGCACCTCTTCCATCTGGCCCCACATAAAGATAGGCAAGTGAATATGAAATCTGACATGTGCAGGCACTGAATTATAATAACAGAAATTGGAATATGATGCTATAATTATCATATCATCAAAATGAGAATGAGACAAAGGGATAATTAAAATCATCATACCCAGCTTAATATTTTCATAACTAAAGCTTTTATTCCAGATTGCTGATTTGCAAGTTTCTTATTGATATTTCATGTCTTACAAGGAGCACTTTCATAGCCTTACACACCAAAGGGGAAGCAGACATTAAGGTAGCTGTTGCTTCTTTATTTTTTTAAATAAATTCTAACAACTACCATTGTTTCCCCGTGTGTGTGTGTGTGTGTGTGTGTGTGTGTATGTATTTTGGAGTTGCAAATCAAAAGTTCATGGTTTGAAAAGAACTCTGAGGATCATTATGTCTTGGCCTTGTCTCACGTGAGAAAACTGTTCTTAACAGTTTCCTTAACGGCTGATTATCCAGAGGTAGTAGGTTTGTGTGTCATTTAGGATCAATTTCCCTTTCTGACCTAAAATCTTCCTAATCTATAAGTGAGAGGCATAATTTCAACTACCACTCCAGTTCTGAATATACATCTGGGAATAGGAGAAAGAGTATCAGATGAGTAGTTATAAGACATTTAATTTAAAATCAGCTCTACCACTTATGAGTTGTGCAGTGATGGGAAGACGCTATCTGTTCAAGGCTCACTTTTTAAATTCATAAAGTAGAAATAATAAAACTTACATCATAGGGCTGCTCTGTGTATTAAATAATATATGTGAAAACATTCTGTTAGTGGTTAAATGATACACAAATATAGCATATTATTATGATTGTTATTATTAACTTGTACAATAGACACTTTCCAAAGGAAAAAACATCAACATTCAAACTTTGAATCAAATTTTGCCCATCCTATTGTCTACACTACAAGTAACTTCCAAAAATAAGTTGTACTATCAACTTGATATGATTTGGTTGTGTCCCCACCCAAATCTCATCTTGAATTCCCACGTGTTGTGGGAGGGACCCAGTGGAAGCTAATTGAATCATGGGAGCAGGTCTTTACCATGCTGTTCTCATGAGAGTGAATAAGTCTCATGAGATCTGATGGTAACATAAGAGGGAGTTTCCCTGCACAACCTCTCTTTTTGCCTGCCACCATCCATGTAAGACATGACTTGCTCCTCCTTGCCTTCCACCATGATTGTAAGGCCTCCCCAGTCATGTGGAACTGTAAGTCCAATTAAACCCTCTTTCTTTTGTAAATTACACAGTCTTGGGTATGTCTTTATCAGCAGCATGAAAATGGACTAATACACAACCTTATCCTCATTCATAAAAGGAAGATTGGCCATGGCCATGTTATCTCTTTGAATTATAGCCATTGTCTTTAAAGAATGGTATTTATCCAAAAATTTAAGAAAACAGAATCTCCATGAGAATTATATCTTTAAATCTAACTTATAGGTTTATAGTATACATGCAATATACTATCAATACATGGTAGCAGGAGACTTTGTTATCATAGTCTATAACCATGAAACTATAGAAAGTGACAAACTTCCTAAACTTAGGAATGTTATTTCTTAGAAAAAAATAATCAAATTTAATTCACATTACAGTTTTCCATGTATTCAGATTAACTAGGATACATTCTTAAACAATTTCAGTAATTCCAAGAAATCACAGCATGTTAATTAAAAGATTGTATTTTCTTTTTTCCTGTGCCTAGTAGACAATGGAACAGTCATTAATCTTGATTCTTAAGGCATCTTTAGGAAAGGGGGTTATTCTAACCCAGTTCCTGCTGCTAGCAATAGCTTTGCAATTATGGGCCTTACATTTGGAATACAGATCCTGGACTCATGATATTCACATTTTATTAAACAGCGAAATGCACATAAGAATAAGTTTCTTGCAACTGGAAAAAGTCCTGTCCAGGCAGTATGCTGTTGATCTTAGAGAATTATGTTGTGATGTATCTCTTAAACAATATTGATAAGGTTTGGCTGTTTCCCCACCCAATCTAATCTTGAATTGCAGGTCCCATAATCCCCACATATCATGGGAGGGACCAGATAGGAGGAAACTGAATCATGGGGGCAGGTCTTTCCTGTGCTGTTCTTATGATAGTGAATAATTCTCATGAGATCTGATGGTTTTATAAAGGGTTGTTACCCTGCACATGCTCTCTTGCCAGCCACCATGTAAGATGTGTCTTTGCTACTCCTTTGTCTTCCACCATGATTGTGAGGCCTCCCCAGCCATGTGGAACTGAGTCCATTAAACCTCTTTTTCTTTACAAATTATTCAGTCTTGGGTATGTCTTTATTAGCAGCACGAGAACAGACTAATACGAATATCACAGATATTTTAACTAAAAACGAAGTAAGAAATCACCTAATCCAATCATCTTGTTTAGCAGATAAAGAAACCAAGGCCCAGAGATTATGTGAATTTGTCCTTTGTCCTACTACCTGGCATTACAAGGGTTATTCTTAAGTTACTTTTAGTTAAGGGCTAGGCCCACTTGAAACTGTTTTCACTTTGAAAAAAATCAGTGAAGAAATGACAGTTTCCATTCCAGGGATGTTTATGTGTTAGGATCAACCAGTGTATGAACTCCTTGGGGTAAAGACTTTG
Source organism: Macaca nemestrina (assembly GCF_043159975.1). Lineage (NCBI taxonomy): Eukaryota > Metazoa > Chordata > Mammalia > Primates > Cercopithecidae > Macaca > Macaca nemestrina. The sequence continues at coordinate 76,794,505 of NC_092143.1, forward strand.
AAACTGCCATCATTCCAGGTGTAAGGAAGGCCCACATCAGGCTGGTAAATGCTGATGAAGATGGTAAGAACAGAGGCCAGGAAAGCTGCCCAGGAGGCATAAGGCAGTCACCACATGAAAACATCTCAGTGGAGGGATGAGAGATCAAATTAGCAATTTAGAACATTCATTGAAGTGATTTTCCTAGTACTCAGAGGGACAGGATGAAGAATGGAAAATGATGAGAGAAAAGATGAGAGTCACAAGGGATAGATGTAGAGGATCCAATGTCATTTGATAGAAATTCTAGAGAAAATGTATCTTGAATAGACATAGATGTTGAAAAAATACTCAGAGAAAAAAATGCTCTCGTACAAAGGAGGACGTTAGCCTCAAACTGAAGAAACAGTATTAGAGGTAAATTTAATGAAAAGAAAACTATATATAGACATATATAGGGGCATTTTAAATTATATATACAGTATACACACCAATACATGCAGTATACTATCAATACATGGTAGTAGGAGACTTTGTTATCATGGTAAAAACTAGAAGATGATAGCAAGCAACAGGACAGAGCTCTGAAAGAAAAAGGTCTGGGCTTAAACACCTGTCTCCCATCAAATTGCTTTCAAGGGTGAAATGCGTTTTCTTACATGCAAAGATTTTAAATGTAATATGAAGGCACCTAGACAAATCAAAACAACTCTTGAAGTGTGCTAGAACAAGGAATAAAGGAAATTAAGTAAAGAAATAAGGAGGAAATTGAGGCTGGAAAGGATAAGAGATTACCACTGGAATCAGTAAAGGTGCATGGTAGATTTAAATTTTAAATCGCAAAATTCATTTGGGTCCTTTTTTTTTTCTTTTCTTTCCACGAGTTGATCTCTATCATTTTAAAAATGGAAGGAAAAAAGAGTGAGGTATGTATCCTCAAATCTAATGAACACAACTAGATATACTGATTAGGAAAAGAAAAAGATAAATATTTAGCATTTCCTCTTTCCCAAAAGAAAGCCAAAGATTAATGTTCTCTAACGACTTTGATAAGTAAGTAAATGTAGGTTTAGAAATGCATCTGAAAAAAAAATTAGAATAACCAATAGAATAATGGAAAACATTTGGGTGGATAGATGCCCTTACTTCTAAACTAGAAGTTATTAACAACATGTGGAAAAGGAAGGAAGGAAGGAAGGAAGGAAGGAAGGAAGGAAGGAAGGAAGGAAGGAAGGAAGGAAGGAAGGAAGGAAAGAAGGAAGGAGGGAAGGAAGGAAGGAAGGACCCCTCCTTTGTCCTACCACTAGCAGCAAGAACACAACAAAAGATACAAAATATTTAAGGCATAAAGCAAGTTGGCATATATACAGTTTATGTTGTACTTTTAACAAAAATTGCAAATAGGTTAAACTCTCTCATCAACAGGGAAAGGTTATTGGATGGGATTTTCTTTCTTTTTAAAAAATATTTTTGTTAATAAAATAATTTTTGTTCTGTTTTGTTCTTTTGGAGACAGGTTCTCATTCTGTTACTCAGGCTGGAGTATAGTGACGTGATCTTGGCTCACTGCAGCGTCGACCTCCTGGGCTTTGGTGATCCTCCCCCTCAGCCTGCTGAGTAGCTAGGACTACAGGCACACACCACCACACCCCACTAATGTTATTTATTTTTTGCAGAGATGAGGTCTTACTATGCTGTCGAGGCTGGTCTTGAACTGCTGGGCTCAAGCAATCCTCCTGCCTTGGCCTCCCAAAGTGTTGGAATTACGCGTGAGCCACTGTGCCTGGCCTCCTTTTTAAGACAGTTACAGATATACTTTTCACAAAAAGCATACCTAAATAAAATACCATGTAAGGCTAAAAATAGAACAGACAAATAATTTCTGAACAGCCACATGCACAGCCATGAATTTTGTTTGGCACTATTAATGTGAGACAAAGAAGAAGCCAAGGGAAAATACAGGACTAAGAGTCATTTCTAACTAACATAGAATCCAGACCAAAGACACAACAGTATTAAAATTTATGGACCAAAGAATATAATATGTGCTCAATGTAACTCGGAAATTTTTAACAACACGGGAAACTATTTTATAGTTTATTGAAAGACAAATGACAAAAAAAATCTGTATATTCTGTCTGATTCTACCCATGAAAAAATTTATAGGTATATACGTGGAAAAAAACAAAAAAGACACAGATTGAAGGCATATAACATAGTAGTTGGATTACGGGATTATGAGTGGTTTTTATTTATTTTTAAATGCTTCTTTATTATTGTCTAAATTTTCAGTATTGACCATAGACTAATCTTGTAATAAAATGGTATCATTTTAAAATAATGTATAATTGCAGTATTTGTAACTTTTCAAAGAGAATGAATTTTCTTTGTTTATATTTTACTCTGAGTTTGGTTCTCAAGGTGACTTAAAATTACCAGCTTTCATCATTTCAGCTTCTCCTTAATCAATGTACTGCTCTTCTCACACAGAAATAAACCAAAGCCGTATCTGCTTTCCTCATAAGGATACAGTTCCTACAACCTTGGCAATTTATGTAATTTAGAATGTCGCACTTAATAAAATCCTTAGAATGCATCAAATAATATAGTACCTTTGGAAATCAGTGCTGTAGTTGCTACAAAATTAAGCATTTCATATGTAATTTTTTCTTGAAGAATTTAGAAAAAATCATTGAATTCTCACATAATTATTTCCCAGTTCAGTAAAATCAGACCTATACATTAACCTTGAAGAATTTTATAGTAATGGATAGAACTGATTTAAAGACCTGTAACTGATCTTTTGGTACATTGTCAATGTTTTTACTAAATTGGGTAATTAATCATGTCATTCTGAGAATTAAAAGGTTCTTTAAAATCAGATACTCTTTTTCCTTTTGCTTATGAAAGTAAAAATACATCTGCAAGTTTATTTTTAAATTTCCACCCAGTTCAATTTCACTGTGTGGTAACATGATGTCAAGGAAAATGACAGACCAAGTGACAAAGGAATCAGATAGATGTAAGCACATGTCACTGAGGTGGTTTCCCGGCATGATAAAAATTTTAACTGAAGGTGACACTAAATTAAGAAGTACTGTGCATAAAAATTAAAGCTGTGCCTTTGGGAACCCTTTTGAACATAGTGTTTCAATCAGCCACTGTAAATTCACAAAATTTACAGAGCCAAACTAAACACAAAGTAAATTTATGAGAGCTTTTACTTTCTATATCAAGCTTGTCCAACTTGCGGCCCATGGGCTGCATGTGGCCTAAGATGGCTTTGAATGCAGTCCAAGACAAAGTCATAAGCTTTCTTAAAACATTATAAATGATGAATTCCTTTTAGCTCATCAGCTATCTTTAGTGGTAGTATATTTTGTGCGTGGCCCAAGACAATGCTTCTTCTTCTAGTGTGGCCCAGAGAAGTCAAAAAAATGGACACCCCTGTTCTACACGATGACCGTGCTATTGCGATGACTTAGAACAACTAGAGAGAATAAGAAATAAAACCATAAACTATTAGCTGAATTATTATTTGGTAGGTAAACAAAGTTTTAAGAATAAGTTAGAGAACACATAGCAGATTGGAAAATGGAATTCATCCTTTGTCCTTGCGAATAAATCCTTTCTCTCCCTACTAAAATGGCAATAAATGAATAAAAGAGTATGAATTCATAAAGACAAAGCACGATGCTGGCAGATGAGAAAAGTGAACACATTTTTGAAGACAGAAAACAGATAAGCTGAGAGCCAAGAGTCTGCAGATAGAGGATGCTATAAAAACACACCAGGAAAAGTTTGGAACAGTCTTCTTCGATGGAAGTAACTTTCTTACTCCAAGGATAAGGTCTCCTGACAGTGGCAGAGGGGAGGCTCCTCTGCAGCATGCCTGGGCCCTGTCGGCCACCCCTCCCAGGAGTTCACCATTGGTGGACTCCAGCAGTGCACACAAAGCCTCACACCAGAGTTTTTTGGTGTCTCACTCTAAAAAGTGAACGAAACAGAGACTACCAGAATTTGAGAAATGCCTTTAATATAATGGGAAGAAGTCAACCAGCCTAACCAAAAACAAATCAAAACAAAAAGATTGGGGGAAAAAAAGAGTCAATGCAGGGAGCAGAAAAAACAACTCCAAACATTATCAGAGAGGTAAGAAAAGCTACACAATCTATCCAGCAAGAACAGGTTACAATCAAGAGCAAATCAGAAAACAAGAATGTATTCTCAGAAACTGAAAAAAAAAAAAACACAGTATAATCAAAAACTTCAACTGAAGGATTAGAAGACAAACTTGAGGAAAAGAGAATTTCATAAAAGAGAATAAAAGACAAGGAGTGAAAAAGTTTTGAGCATCAGCTGAGGAAAGCAAACAGAGCAAATAGAAAAGAGAGTATTATTGAGAAATAAAATGAGAACACCTCCCAGAAATAAAAGAGGTGAGTTTCCGGATTGAAACAATGAATGGACAAAAGGCCAATTTCAAATCACCAGGGATAAATAAAAAATCTCTAAAAATGCCCAGGGAAGTGCAGTTCTTGCAGAGGGGAGGGGAGTGACATGATGGAGTGTGGGAAGAGGAACAATCCCATGGGTGGATTTAAATTTGAACGAAAGCAGACTCCTCAACAACAAAACGGTTAACATAACATGGAATGATGCCTTCAATATTCTGAAGGAAAAGGATTTCCAACTGGAATTCTACCCATGGCTGAGGAGACACACAAGCTATTTCAGTTAGAAAAGTAACTCCCTCCCACAAACTCTATCCCAAAAAGTCAGGAAATGAAGAACATAAATTGGTGAAAAGAATTCTCCAAGCCAGGAATAGAAGCTCTAAGGAAAGGGAGATAAAGGGAATTCCAAGATGGAGGAAAGACCTGGAAGGCAGCTGTGCAGCAGGTCTGGAGAGAAAGCAGTTCAGATGGAGGAAGGGCAGAGGGCTATCTGTGGGGTGAGAGGAGGATTAATGGACTCTGATGTGTCTGACTGTAGCTGAGTCAAAAGCCAGATGGAGAAGTTTGTATTTTTAGGTCACATTGTGATACAACCAGAGGGTGTTCAGTCAAAGCCAATCCAACAGGTAGGAGGATGGCTGAGGAAATGTTTTCCTTGAATGGGAAAGGCTACTTCCAAGGATGACAAGAGATACATGCCTAAGAGATCAGGGGCCCGAAGGGGTTCTCACAGGCTTCCATTAAAAAGAAGGTCAATGATGCAAAACCAACCATTACATGTAAAGTCAGAGCAACAGAACAAGAATTCCAAGAGCTGCACCTCTAGTTCCTTCCAGAACGGGTGTCTTAAGTCTCAGAATAATGCCTGGACCGTCCAAAACAGTTTATCAGCTATACATGTACTTATTGTTTTACTGTTGTAGTATTATTGTTTTGTTCCAAAATATCAATGCATGGATACTCTTAACAATTTACTGGAATTGTGTGTGTGTGTGTGTGTGTGTGTGTGTGTGTGTGTGTTCCAATTCACTCATTTAATCATTCAGTTTGATATTTCTTTCCCTTTGTAATCATTTTTAAAAATTTGTATAACTTTTTGAGTTGAAAGTTGAATTAGTTCTCTTTCATTCTTTCTTACTGAGTAAGGTATAGATTTCTCTCTGAACATATGTACTATGATATCCTAAAAGTTTATCTCTTCAGTGTTCTCATTATACTCAGTCTAGATTTTCTGAGATTCAGGTCTGGGTTCTCCTTTGATCCCATGATTGCTTAAGTGATAGTTATAAATGTTTTTGCATTTGTTCTAGGTGACTGGATTTTTTTTCAACAATTTCTTATTTCATTGCATTTTGATCAAAGAATAGGTTTGATGTTTTGTTTTGAGAATTCACTGAGCTGTGTATAGCTTAACAGTAAAGTTTTGAAAAGTGCTTTTGGGTAGATTTATTCTGTTTTCAACTTGATGTGTATCTTTAGTCACTCTTCCTCCTTTTCTTAAATCATGTTATTCAGATTCTGTATATTCTTATATCTGTTTTGCCTGTTTACTCCATCACTCTCTGAAATGAGTAAAGTCTCCTTATATGATTTTATTTCTCATTATATTTTCTGCCATTATACTTTCCAAAACATGGTATTATACCCTATAGTGAATAAAGACTATGTCTGTTTGAGTCTCATCATAAAATTGAATCTTTTGTAGTGCAAAGAGCTCTCATTTACAGATGATGAAATAAAGTTAGCAATAGTGGGGCGATGTGCCTCATACTACAGAGTGAGTGGTCAGTCTGGATGTCCAGTTCTGGTGAGTTCCAGGCTTTGAACATGACTAGTGAGACTGACACCCCCCACCCGCCACACACACACACTCACTCACAAAGGGGAACAGATGTGAAAAGAAGAAAACATCTAAAATAATTTCCATCATTATTTTTGAGCCGACAGAACAATTCCAGGTAAACCCTGAATAGAGGGTGAGTTCTCCTATAAGTTTCCACTAAGAGCACCCAAAAATATCTTAGATTTATCTGATACCCCCAACCCCCACTTCTGAGCAGCAAATGCTCCTCTTCTATTTCTTTGCATTGTTTAAGGTTTGACACTTCAGCCACATATGCTGTGCCCTGTGTCCCACACAGGAGTTCTGGGGCAAGAGGCCTTCACATTGTAACAATATCTGGCTCTCAAAGTAAATAATATAATTACTGGTTCCTAAATAAATTACCTGTGTATGTTTTATGACACAGAGTTAGATCAAGTCTTCTGGAGACTGTGTTCTACTCATCTGGGGAAAAAAAAAATTTCATATCTAATCCTGGACCTTGGCTCAAAAGCAAATTTACATCTTGTAGTCCCAATATTGTCATCTCTAAATATTCCTATGTTAACAAATACACCTACTTCACTTTATTCTCTATGTAAATTCATGCAAATAAAATGTAAATTGTGTGATAATTGTGTGCCCAAAGTCCTATTTTCATACAGATAAGAACTGATGCAATTTATTTCAAATAATTTATCCATATTCTACATGAATTCCATACAAGTTTGAGTATTATTGCTAACACCCCTGACTATTTTAATAGAAGCTAAAATAAACCTATCTAACATCCATCTAAAAAGGACACCCAGGGTCCACCTCATCTATTAAAGTGAGGTATTATTTTCAAATGTTGTTACTGATATCTTGATGTCATTGTTCTCTTTGTCAGCTGTAGAAAATAAGATGCTGACAACTTATTTTAAGAATACTGTTTACTTCCTTTCAAAACACCAAGGCTTCAATATCAGAATCAGAAATTCTGATTTGAAATGGTAAAAACAACATTTTACTTGCAAGCACTCCACTGCCTGGGAGCATTTTCTAGAAAAGCAGCTGAAATCGCCACCTTCCTTAAAGTGGAGCACTACATTTTCATGCTTTCCCCCAGGCTTTGGAAGCAGGAGTCAATCAAGTTGTTTTATACTGGTCCCAGCCAAACTGGAGGGGCTTGCTCTTTTGTTTTGTTTTTTCTTTTCTTCTTCGTTTCCTTAAATATAAGAATATTTGCCTAAGAATCTTCTGGACTAGAGACTGCAAGAAGTGCCTTGTAAAATGACGCCTCCCTGCTAAAGGGACATACCTATGACAAGAGGAAAAAACCTTTTATTTTGGAATATTCAAGTGTTACTCATTTAAATTCATTAGGAAACTCCAGCTAGAAATGATGATTATATTAATAGCACATCTAGGAATCTGGGAGAATACAGCAAAGATTTAAAAACTTTATCTCTTGCTTACCATCTCTGACATAAAAGAACAAAATGTATAATGATAACTTCAGGTGTTTTATGGAAAATTTCTAGCATGCATGCACGTGTGTGTGTGTGTGTGTGTGTGTGCGCGCAAGTGCATGTATATAGTATTCTCAAAAGATACTGCCCAAGGTAAGTACTGAAGAACAATACTTTCAATCTTTTAGAGCTATGTAAAATTTAGACTACAATAACAGTAAAAATATAAGAAAAATGCAGGGATTATGAATGGTATCAATTTTTTACAGTTAATTGCAAGAGGATTTTAGTAAATTCTTAACTTGTATACATAGTTACATTTGTAAATTGATTAACTGGGTAAAAAACAATGATGAAATGATTAAAGCAAGAGAGACATGCCCAGCATTTCCTAGAGCTAACCTACATTACTCATGATCCGCACTCTCCAACGACACCCTTTCAGCCAACAGTAACTCCATCAAAGATTTATCCTCATGCCTTGAAGACAAGGAATTTTGAATTCCTTGTATTAAGACAAAATAGCATTTAATATAATAAAATTTGTTTGCATTGCCTTTCACAGGTAAGTTAAAATGTATTTATCTGATGGTTTACATGCTTTATAACTCCCCAACAAAAATGCAAGGTCAAGAAACATCCAGTTCTCTAATTTTCATGTTTTCCATTCTAGATAGATGCTAGCTGCAGGTGCTTGTTCTTTTCATTTTCATTTCTGAGACCCTGGAATCATGAAGCTTTTGGAGACCTTGCTCTTACTTGAGTGCTCTCTAATAATGAGGTCTGGCACTGGAGAAGAGCTGAAAGAATTCATCACACCGGCAGCCCTGCACATGTGTGAGGCCTGGAGACAGGATCACCTCTCAGGCCTGCTGTGGCCCTAAAAATGTCCCATTCTTCTCACTCTCACACTTTCAATATTTCATTTTTTTCTCTAAACTTCATAGAATGCTTTTCTTTAAACCCTTCTCTATTTTTATATTCTTCTCGTTCATTCAGAAATTCTGAGGCCAACCTTTAAAGGCTACTTATCTACTTTAGTAGAGAAACTTAAGTCAAATATTCTCCTGATAATTAGATAATACAGAGAAGAACATCAATTAGACCCCATTTACATTATGTCAGATGAGAGAAAGTTCAGAGAAGCTGCTGGAACAAAGGGCAGCAGAACCATGGAGTCTCTGTCCACAGCCTTCTCAGAATCCAGTAGGGAGAGGTCAGTCAGAAACACACAGGCCCAGCGCAGGAGGCAAGCCGGCTTTGCTGAAGTGGAAGGAGAGGCTTGTGTGAGATGCTTCGCTACCTTAAAGAGCAGTCCAGGAACGGTCGGTGTCATGTTAGCACCAGCTCCACAGGAGCGGCATCTTCAGAGAAGACAAATTGCAATACCGTGGTGTGACTAACTTTGGGGATAATGATTCCAGTTTTGAAGGAGGCATTAAGACGGCCAGTCACTTCACAGAAGTACCTGCGCTCAAAATGCTACGACGAGAGGCCACAGTGCGCCAGACTCTCTCAGGGCTGTCTGACAGAACTCTCGGGGATGATGGACATGTTCCATACCTTTGCTGTCCAATACGGTAGCCACTAGTCACAAGGGCTGCTGAGCATCTGAAATATTGCCAAGCGTGCCTGAGGAACACAGAGGCAGGTGACTAGCGAGTACCATAGTGGGGTGTTACAGCTCTAGATCACACACGCACACACACACACACACTCCCCACACACACAAACAGAAGGCCTGAGGAAGATGATCTCCATAGCTATATATTCCTAGTGCTGTCTAGGAAGTGGCTCCATCAACTCCAGCAGAGTCCTCGCTAATACAGGGCACCCTCCCAATCATGGGTTTCTCCCCTCCTCTCCCCTTCTGTCCCTCATCCTTCCTTTTTCCTCGTTTCCTCCTCCCCTCACAGAGCACTAATATTACAGTAGGTACAAGACATTGAACAGATTGTGAAAAAAAACAATGGAGGCAGCTAGGCAGACATGAGCAAGGCAGGAGAGGCCCCCTACCCCAGGAATGCCAGGCTACCATCAGGTGATGGTCAGGTGGTTGTTAAACTGTCTATCTAAAATAATAATTGGTCACAGCTGGTGCCAGGAAGAGGCACCCTCCCAATAGAGAAGAAACACCTGAAACTGGTGATCAGCAGCTCCCTGATAACATCTCAGGAGCTGGGTGAGTGGACCCAAGCATGTTTGCTAAGAGGCAAAATGGCGGAGTTTAACTGGTACGTGACCTTCCTCTAGGAACATTCGACTGGTAAGGGGAAAACGCCTCAAATGAGCATGTACACAACTTCAGTAAACGCACTGTGCATATGGCCTGTATTAGTCCATTTTCACACTGCTGATAAAGACATACCTGAGACTGGGAAGAAAAAAGAGGTTTAATTGGACTTACAGTTCCACATGGCTGGGGAGGCCTCATACTCACGGCGGAGGGTGAAAGGCACTTCTTACATGGTGAGAGCAAGAGAAAATGAGGAAGAAGCAAAAGCAGAAACCCCTCATAAACCCATCACCCATCAGATCTCCTGAGACTTGTTCACTATCACACGAATAGCATGGGAAAGACCAGCCCCCATGATTCTATTACTTCCCCCTGGGTCCTTCCCACAACACCGTGGGAATTCTGAGAGATACAATTCAAGTTGAGATTTCACAGGGGACACAGCCAAACCATATCATTCCACCCCTGACCCCTCCAAATTTCATGTCCTCACATTTCAAAACCAATCATGCCTTCCCAACAGTTCCCCAAAGTCTTAACTCATTTCAGCATTAACCCAAAAGTCCACAGTCCAAAGTCTCATCTGAGACACAGCAAGTCCTTTCCGCTTATGAGCCTATAAAATCAAAAGCAAGCTAGTTACTTCTAGACACAATGGGGGTACAGGTATTGGGTAAATACAATGGTTCCAAATGGAAGAAATTGGCCAAAACAAAGGGGTTACAGGGCCCATGCAAGTCTGAAATCCAACAGGGCAGTCAAATTTTAAAGCTCTCAAATGATCTCCTTTGATTCCAAGTCTCACATCCAAGCCACACTGATGCAACAGGTGGGTTCCCATGGTCTTGGGCAGCTCCACCTCTGTGGCTTTGCAGGGTACAGCCTCCCTCCTGGCTGCTTTCATTGGCTGGTGTTGACTGCCTGCAGCTTTTCCAGGTGTATGGTACAAGCTGTCAGTGGATCTATCATTCTGGGGTCTATCTATCATTCAGTGGCCCTCTTCTCACAGTTCCACTAGGCAGTGCCCCAGTAGGGACTCTGTGTGGGGGCTCTGACCCCATATTTCCCTTCCACAATGCCCTAGCAGAGGTTCTCTATAAGAGCCCCACCCCTGCAGCAAACTTTTGCCTGGGCATCCAGGCATTTTCATACATCTTCTGAAATCTACGCGGAGGTTCCCAAACCTCAATCTTGACTTCCATGTACTCACAAGCTCAACACCATCTGGAAGCTGCCAAGGCTTGGGGCTTCCATTCTCTGAAGCCATAGTCCCAGATTTATGTTGGTTCCTTTCAGTCACCGCTGGAGCAGCTGGGACACAGGGTACCAAGACTCTAGGCTGCACACAGCACAGGGACCCTGGGTCCAGCCCACAAAACCACTGTTTCCTCCTGGGCCTCCAGGCTTGTGATGGGAGAGGGTGCCACAACGGTCTCTGACATGGCCTGGAGACATTTTCCCCATGGTCTTAGGGATTATCATTAGGCTCCTTGCTACTTATGCAAATTTCTGAAGCTGGCTTGAATTTCTCCTCAAAAAATGGGTTTTTCTTTTCTACTGCACCATCAGGCTGCGAATTTTCTGAACTTTTATGCTCTGTTTTCCTTTTAAAATGGAACGCTTTTAACAGCACCCAAGTCAACTTTTGAATGCTTTGCTGCTTAGAAATTTCTTCCACCAGATACCCTAAATCATCTTTCTCAAGTTCAAAGTTTCACAGATCTCTAGGGTAGGGGCAAAATGCTTCCAGTCTCTTTGCTAAAACACAACAAGGGTCACCTTCGCTCCAGTTCCCAACAAGTTCCTCATGTCCATCTGAGACCGTCTCAGCCTTATTGTTCATATCACTATCAGCATTTTTGTCAAAGCCATTTGACAAGTCTCTAGGAGGTTCCAAACTTCCCCACATTTTCCTGTCTTCTTCTGAGCCCTCCAAACTGTTCCAGCCTCCACCCTTTACACAGTTCCAAAGTTGCTTCCACATTTTTCTTGTACCTTTTCAGCAGTGCCCCACTCTACTGGTACCAATTGTACTGTATTATTCTGTTTTCACACTGCTGATAAAGACATACAGTGGACTGGGAAGGAAAAAGAGATTTAATTGGACTTCCAGTTCCACATGGCTGGGGAAGCCTCAGAATCATGGTGGGAGGTGAAAGGCACTTCTTAGATGGTGGCAGGAAGGGAAAATGAGGAAGAAGCAAAAGTGGAAACCCCTGATAAACCCATCAGATCTCGTGAGACTTATTCACTATCACAAGAATAGCACGGGAAATACTGGGCCCCATGATTCAATTACCTCCCCCTGGGTCCCTCCCACAACATGTGGGAATTCTGGGAGATACAATTCAAGTTGAGATTTGTGTGAGGATACAGCCAAACCATATCATGGTCCCTCCCAAGTGCTGGCAGGCCACTGCACATGTGGACAGTCCACTCCAATGAAGAATCAGGGTGATGCAGGAGAATAGGGTCTAGAGGCAGGAAACCTAAGGCCAATTCACCCTGACTCCCTAGAACTAAATGAAAAGAAAATCCCCAACTTTCCACTCTCAAGTAACAAAAGGACCAGAGGCTACTCCCTTTGCACCCCCGACGCCCTGCTTTTCTGCTTGAAAGATGGAAAATTGAAAGTATCTCTGATTGGTTGTAGACAGCAACCAGTTGTGGACAGCAACCAATCAGATGTTTGCATAGCAGCGTAACTTTGTAACTTCACTTCAGCCTCTGATTCATTGCTTTCCACAACCAATCAGACTGATTGTTGCCCACTACTTCATCTACATAGGGTGTACACCAAGTAACCAATGGGAAACCTTTAGAGGGTATTTAAGGTCCCCTAAAATTCTGTAATGGGGATCTTGAGCCCCTCTGCTTGGGCCTGCTCCCACCCTGTGGAGTGTGCTTTCATTTTCAGTAAATCTCTGCTTTCGTTGCTTCATTCTTTCCTTGCTTTGTGTGTTTTGTCCAATTCTTTGTGCCAGACACCAAGAAACTGGACTCCCTCCACCAGTAACAAGGGCAGAAGAAATGCAACCCCTGGAATTATGCCAATGTATAGAAACCCCAAGGCAAGGCCTAAATGGCTTACTTGACTCTCTCAAGTTGCCCTCCTGGCCCTCTTCCAAGTGCACTTTACTTCCTTTTGCTCCTGCTCTAAAACTTTTTCATAACATTTCCCTCTTGCTCAAAAACTTGCCTTGGTCTCTCACTCTGCCTTAGTCTCTCACTCTGCCTTATGCCCTGGAACGAATTCTTTCCTCTGAGGCGGCAAGAATTGAGTTGCTGCAGATCCGTGCAGACTGGACACTGTTAGCACTAAGACGTCTCCTCCAGGTCCAGCTCCATGTTCACAGTCTGAGTCCCACAGATTTTCACAAGTCACCAAGCAGTCTTCGTGTCTTTCTTTTGTTTAATGGATACTATATTTTTTTCTTTTAAGTGTTAATAGATTTATGCATATCACATTTATATTCATGTATGTGATTTAGGAGTGCTTATCACTATTATGGTGGCATTTCCTTTGATTCAGTTAAAAATGTTTTAGGCACTAGTTTCCAGGATTGCCTGAGAAAGCATGGACTTCCTGTATTACACTTAGACCCTTTATTCAAACAAATTTTTTCTTGCTTCATGTATTATATGACTTAATCTTTTCTCTTTATAATAAACTTTTCTATGATGTTTGTTTATATATTTGTGTATTTGAACAAATTTGATATTAATTCTTTCAGTCTTAATTTATATATTTATATATATCACCAATATAAATAATGTATCTATACATTATTTACCAATTGATAAGGATAGAAAAAGAAGCAAAGGCTTACATATTTACTTATATTATTTTTCTTTAAAAGCAACATCTGTTCATACGGATACTGTCAAATACTTAAAACCTGGGCATATTCTGCAACATAACTTCACACTAGTTTTCTATTCTTTTATAGAATTAACTCCAAATGAATAAGAAAGAGAGAAAAGGAAATAGAGGCAGGAAATAGAAAATGAGTGGAAAAGGTAAGAGGCTCTGGAATTTCTCTGGAAGAAAGCAAGTCTCAGGACAGGGTAGTGGGTGTGTATGACAGTGTGCATTTGGTAGGAAAACTGTCACAAAACAGAGATTCTGGGACATGAAGTGGGTCTGGGAAACACCTCATAATTCCAAGAAGGTTCTAGAAGGGCAGAGTTGCAGGCAGAGGAAAATGTCAAGGAAGGGCCTCGGCAATACAGACGTGGGAGTGTCACAGGGGCAGCTGGTTCCATGAGACTCATTTATGATGCTCCATGTAGCTGCTAATCTGCAGAATGTTTCCATTCATCCGGGAAATAACTTAAGTAAGAAAAATGTTACCTGTGATGTCCTGAATAACGTGGACCACGGATATGGCCTATTCCTCGGCACCCGGGAGTAGGACAGACAGCTTGACCCGGAAGGATCTTCAGGTCATTCCATCCTTCAGGAAGTAAAAGAACATGCCTTGAAAACACTCTCATTAAAGAAGACTGCGAATCTGAAATATGTAAATGATGCTAATTAAGACTTTACAAATTAAAAACAAACCATCACCAAAAACCACTTACAGGTGACTTACGATATATTAGTAATATTAAATTGTTTAGCAGAAAATACCAGTGCTGTAATAAATAACACTAACAGCACAATCCATATCAGAGAGAGAGGAAAATGAATAAATGAATAGGCATTGAAGAAATTTTTTTTTTCTTTGAGACTAAGTCTCACTCTGTCACCCAGGCTGGAGTGCAGTGGCGCATCTCGGCTCACTGCAACCTCCGACTCCTGGGTTCAAGCAATTCTCCTGCCTCAGCCTCCTGAGTAGCTGGAATTACAGGCGTGCACCACCACACCCGGCTGATTTTTGTATTTTTAGTAGAGACAGGGTTTCACCACTTTGGCCAGGCTGGTCTTAAGTTCCTGAACTCAGGCAATCTGCCCGCCTAGGCCTCCCAAAGTGCTGGGATTGCAGGCGTGAGAAATTTTTAAAAATAGATATGGGAACATTCACTTATTTCTTTCAGAGATTAATAATGGCATAGGCAATACAGCCACAAGCTGAGAACGCGAGTATGTAAGGTCTGCTTTCTGGTCCTCGGTGAAGCCTCCACTCAACCACAGCAAGGAACTTGGAATACTGGACAGAAACCAGGCTAGTAAACAGGGTGTGCTGAAGATGGCAAACATGGACCTACAGCACACTTACTCAAGTGGCTGTCAAAGCTAGGCAAAGAAAGAACTGACATTATGCTACTCTATGCTACTGTTATACTGTACCATATGCTACACTGTACTATATGCTACACTGTACTATATATTGTACTATACACTACACTGTACTATATGCTATACCATACACTATACTGTACTATACACTACACCACACTATATGCTGCATTGTGCTATATACTATGCCATGTACTACACTGCACCATAAGCTACAGTGTACTATATACTATACTCTATGCTACACCATGCTGTAAGCTACACTGTGCTATATTGTACTATATACTGTACTGCATTGCACTGCACTGTACTCTAACCATGCCAACCAGTCTGTCAATCTGAAGAGGCAGTCTACATCTAAATATTATCCGTAGCAAAACCTCCATGCCCTGTTCTGTGATTTTCCTCAGTATTCTCTGCCCCCTAAACACACATGCACACACACACACACACGTGCACACACACACACACATGCACATTCACACATATCAGTTCCTGGAACATCCCATCCCACACCTCCTGCTGTTCTGCGCCTTACTTCCCTGACAATCCCACACTTTCCTTCTCCCCTCCCAGCTCTCAGACTTCCATTTCCTGTTCAACAAATTCCCTACTTCCTCCTCCTCATCTCAGTATTCCCCATTTCCCAGTCCTGGTTTCATGGGGCTGAAGACGTGGCTTCCCACAGCCCTCCACAGGGGTCACATGCCTCCAGAGAGGTAGGGAGGTCCGGCCAGTCTTCCTCTCTGTGCTTCCTCGGGGCCACACCTCTGAGGCTCCTCTTCTGAGTCTGCTGCCTTGGGCTTCCACCATCTGCCCACTGTTTCCACATCACTCAGGGAAGACTTCGGCACTGGTTCTCCACGTTCTGCTCTCTCCCAACTCTGGCAATTGCTCAGGCACGCTCAGGCCCCATGTGCTCATCCTGCCGCTCTGCCACCCCAGCACATCAGTCACTTCCTTGAGCCGGTGGCCCCCAACTCATCTGGGCCACACAAAGAAAACCCTCTGGGTCTTGTCATCACCCAAAATGGCTTTGTTTCCAAAACCCCACCTGACCACAAAATCGTATCCTCCCATACTACACGTGTGCGCTCAGGTGCCCAACTGCTGCTGATGTTTTCAACGTCAGTGGAGTTTCCAGGCCACTAATTTCCCTTCTCCTCTTCCTCAGTCCCTTCTGAGGGGCCACAACCGCCTTTCCTTGTCTAACTTAGATTCTATCAATTATTTGATCCTCTGTTGCTCTCTGACTTGTTAATCACGTCTGGCTGTGGGGCGGGGGTGGGAAAGAGCCAACCACGGATCACCCGAAACAACCTGCTGCTCTATGTTTTGCAAAACTAAGTTCTCCTGGGGAAAAAATGCGCATCATGCAGACGAGGTGTTACCAAAACACCTGTCTCCCACACTGCCACTGGCCTGCAGCCTCAGCCCTGCTAACTGAGGACCGGGAGCCCGTGGACAGAGCGCCTCCTCATCACCTGCCCAGCACTTCCCCTCCTTCCTTTCCACTGTAGTGTGGGGCGTACTTTCCCCTCTCCAAAGCAAATCCCTCACCACCTATGCTTGATCTCATCACCTCCCATTCTCCAGGATCTGTAAGCTATGAGGTATTTTAATCGCTCCTTGACTATTGACCAACATTTAAACATACTCCAGTTTCCCCATCATAAAAACAAAGGCAAAAGAGAAAACGAAAGTTTACAACTCTACTTGGATCCCACATGCCCCTTAGCTGCTGTTCCCCGTTTCTTGTTCAGAGCAAACTTCTCAAAGTAGTTACCTCCTTCTCCTCAGGGCTCCTTTCCTGAGCCACATGTGTTTTAACACCATCCCACACATTAGGATAACATCCCTCATATTGGGACCTAGACTCAGTCAGTACTTTCATGAAATCTAATTACAATGTAATACAAATTTGTGGTAGACTATGAGTGCCTCTGAAAGGAAGAACTATGGATTACTTACCTATTCCGCAAGCACTTACACTATGTGCTCAGTAAGTGCTTGTGGAATAGGTGTTTACTGAAACTGTATACTGTACTATATGCTACAGTATGTAGTTCAATGTATAGTTGGTAGTCTCCTTCTGGAATTGCTGTTGTCTGCTGGCTTTGGCAGCATCACACTCTGACGGTTTTCCTCCTGAACATGAGGATTCTTTTGTAATCTCCTTTGCCAGCATTTCCTCCTCTAGTCAACCTGAAATGTCAGGTAACATCCTCAAGGTTTGCTCCTGGGCCATCCATTTCTACGGCTTCATTTACTAACTGCATGCTCACAGGCTACAGCCCAGGCATTCTTGAAGTTCTACACCAATGTATCCACCTTTACACTTGATGTCTCCATAGTTATTTCTTAAAGTCATTTCAAAGTCAGTATGTTCAGACTGAATCTTTCGTCTTGTCCCCCAGCCTTCTTTTCCCCTAGAGCAGCTCATCTCCATGACTGCATTACCCTCCCTCCAGGAGCTTGGATCCTCGACATCATTTCTCCCTGGATCCTTCACATCACCCGTCCCTCATTTCATGACACCCTATCAATCAGTCCTCAATTTTTCAAATATTTCTTTTACCTCCCAACTTATCTTCATCGCTACTATGACTGGCCTAATCCAAAGCCATCTTCCTGATTGAAGAATTGCAACAGTCATTCTTCACTCTTCCTAATCTATTTTGCATCTTGTAATCAGAGCCATCTTTTCAAATCACAGATAAAATCATATCACTTCTCTCTTAGCACATTTCAAAGGCTTCTCATTGCTGTTAGGACAAAACCTCAAATTTTTAACCTGGCCTGACTGATTTATGATTGGACTTGATTTTCCTCCTCATTCAGGATTCTGCATCCATGCTGGCCTTCTCCTGTTCCGTGAACCTGCCAGGTTCTTTCATACATCAGGGCGTTTGCATGCTGGCAAGAACATTCCACTGTCCCCTTGGATGACTCCTTCTTATCTTTCACATCTGGGCTTATATTTCACTTCCTCATGCTAATTTCTGAGAGGAGGTTAGGTCCCCATTTTATGTAGCACCTACCTCAATTACAAAGTAAATAATTATTTGTTTAATGTCTATCTCTCTTATTAGACTATAAGCTGCAGGCATGAGTCTAGTTCACCACTGTGTCACCAGTATCTAGCCTGACACATAGTTAGTGCTCAGTAAGTGTTTATGGAATAGGTCAGTGTTCCATAGTTCTTTCTTCCTTTGAGAGACACTCATAGTCCAGAAAAGCAGCTTATATATAAACAGCAAATTTGCATTATAGTGAAATTAGGTTGCATGGAAATACTGACTGAGTTTAGGTCCCAATGTGTTGTAATATTAAAACAAATATTTAAGCCTCAAATACATTTTCATTACATTTACTGAACCATAGGAAAGTGTCTGAAGCACATCTTATGTTCTTATGACTTTGTGAAACACATTGAGGCATAAATAGAGAAAAATAGAGCTACTCTATTCAAAGCCAGCGTTTGGAAACAGCTTTTTAAAAAACAACTTTTAAACAAATCAGAGGAAGAGATGTTTGAAAAACTGTAAAGAGGATCGACATGGTGGCCCACGCCTGTAATCCCAGAACATTGGGAATTTGAGGTGGGAGGATTGCTTGAGGTCAGGAATTTAAAACCTGCCTGGGCAACATAGAAAGACCTTATTTCTACAAAAAAAAAATTTTTTTTTAAGTTATCTAGGCATGGTGGCATGTACCTATAGTCCTAGCTACTCTGAAGGCTAAAACGGGAAGATCTCTTGAGCCCAGCAGTTCAACCAGTCTGGGAGACAGTGAGACCGTATCTCAAAAAAAAAAATTGTAAACAAATCCTTCATTAAGAAATATGCTTGTGTCATTCAGTAAATAAAAGGATCTAAGAGAAAAGAAATATATAGTATATAAACAGTTTTCTCTAAACTGGATCTCACAATACATTATCCAAGCTATCATTACAAAGGTCTGGAATATTAAACCCACAAATAAAAAAAAAAAATACTCTCCATCAGCCAGCCCGGATGGAACTCTGTGTGGACAACATTCTACACACACAGTGACCTTTCAGTGAATGCTACTTAATATTGTTTTCAGTACTATTTTAATGTACTTTATTAAATTAAGTTTTAAACCGATGTTTTTAATATTTATCAATGCATATTTATCTCCATATCCCTGACGGGTACCATCAATCTCTCCCAGGTAGAGCTGGAAGGAAAGGCATGACCTCAACTAGGGGAGAAGAGCCATCGCATTAAGAAGTACAGCAAAAGACATAACAAAGAAAGTATTGAGAAGAACAGGAAATAAAAATGCATGGGACCAGGCAATTTTCTCATTAAATTTTGTATGACAAAGTATAATAGGTTGAATCAATGACAAATGAGACAAGGAGCCATCCACTGGGGGAAAGAAACCTGCAAATTCTGCAACAGTTCACATTATTGCTCTAAGATAAAGGAAACCTACCATCAAATGAATGTTTTTGTTCAGAAAATAATCATATTTTTGCCAAGAATAGCTTACTATAATTTAGACATTTAGACTATTAGGTCTCAAGAAGAAATGTTCTCAGCTCTAACTCACTTTTTCAGAAAGAGCATCCCTGACCATATTACCCATTCTTGTCTTCTTTTTACCACTTTTCCTGAAATTAGTTTTGTAGTTTATCTGCTTCTATCACCTGTCTCCCCCTTCACTAGAGTGAGGACATTTACCTTATCTAACTTGTCTACCACTGTATCCCCAGCACCTACTAGAACAGCGAGTGGCAAGTAATAGATACTCAACAAGTACGTTTTAAGAGTGGGAAGATAATAATAAAGACAGCAATGGCTGGGCGCAGTGGCTCATGCCTGTAATCCCAGAACTTTGGGAGGCTGAGGCAGGCAATCACGAGGTCAGGAGACCGAGACCATCCTGGCTAACATGGTGAAACCCCATTTCTACTAAAAATACAAAAAGTTAGCTGGGCGTGGTGGTGGGCGCCTGTAGTCCCAGCTACTTGGGAGGTTGAGGCAGGAGAATGGCATGAACCCAGGAGGCAGAGATTGCAGTGAGCCAAGATCATGCCATTGCACTCCAGCCTGGGCAACAGAGTGAGACTCCATCTCGAAAAAAAAAAAAGCAACAATTAATACCTGGAAACATTATTTTATCACAATGCTGTGAGATCATCGCTATTTTATTCTCATTTCAGAGCTCAGCTTGTCTGAAATCCCTCTCTGATCTTCTGTTTCTAAATATTATGAGCTACTTGCTGTATCAAGCAGCATGAATAACTCCTAATTCATTGCAAATCTTCTATGAAAACTTTTACTCAGGCAGCAGTAAATCTAATGGCAAGATTCTTTAGGAAAGGACAAAAAGGAAAGAAAATAGGCTTTTAAACTAGGAATTATCTGAATAATGAATAATGTTTTACCCTAACATGATACTATTGTTAAGATGTCCTCATGGAAATCCCCATTCACACAGAAATGCATGGTTACTACACGCAACCCTCTTTCCTTGCCAACCAAACTCTGATTTTGCTCAGGGCAACAATGTGCCCAGCTACACACATCCTCTTTCGCAGCCTCTCTTAAATCTGGTCATGGTTACTTGACACTGTCCTGGATAACAGGACCGAAGGGAAAGGCACTGTAAGGACAAATGCTTTTCTTTCCTGTTAAAAGGGCGAAGATGACACTGGTACTGCTTTGCCCATTTCCCCCTCCTTTGGACTCCTTGGAATGCAGATGTAAACACTCATGAGATGATAAGCACCGAGATAAATGCAAAGGTGTTGAGGGAAGAAGAGAATAAAGGAAGACAGAGCCTGGGCTCACAATACTGCCATCCTTGGACCTGCTCCACCAGTGATCTGTCATGCAAGAAAAATAACCCTCTCTTTGATTAAACCCTATGGTTTAATTTTTGTGTTACTTGCCAATAAAAATTTCTAGGATAAAACAGCAATTTTATTTTGATTTTTCTTTTGTGAAATCAAGTAATTGTCCTTAAAAGAAAACACTCAAATTGCATGTGGATTTTAGACATATTGTCAGGTAAAGATGATGTAAGAGATCAAGGCAAAAATCAAGAAATAAAAGAGATTGTACTTATCTCTAGAAAATGAAAAAGGGAACTGTCTTTTCTTATTCCAAAATGATCCAAACTGGTGACTCTGGGTGATGTCACTTATTATTATACCTAAAATGGGTTACAGACTGAGAACATCATCCTCCTTCTAAGAATGTACTTTCCTCTCAGAACTGTAATTGTATTTGGTGTACAGATGCCCATAGCACAGTGATAATGCTGACCCTGAAGCAAATTAAGATGATCTATTTGTTTAAATATATAGACGACTTATGGATTGATGTTGGCCAGCATAAAAAATAAATAAATAAATAAGGATCAGGAGCATTACTATCTTTATTTCAATACTAATTACTCACTGCTGAAACAGTACTCAGTTCAACCTGATTCATTTAGCAAGTTTTTTTTTTTTTTTTATAATAGAGAAATGACATTAGTGTTGGGTGATAATATCCACTAGAAGATGTGCAAACACTGCTTCTTTGAAAAGGGAAACAGATTTAAATGTCACAGATAACAGGCAAGTTAAGATTTTATTTTTTTCTTATTTTTAACATAAAATTAATTATTGAGGGTTATCCATTCAATTAAAGAGATACTGCAGGTTTATTAGATGCTGATGTTCCCTTTGCTAGGGATATGGTGGCAAACCAAAGAGAAGGCCCTGCCAACGGGGAGCTCTACCTTCTGATGCCAAAGATGGAATAAGCCATCAGATAAGAAGCATGACAGCAAGTCAGAGTGATGGTGCTAGGCAGATACATGAAATGGGGTAAGGAAGAGAAAGTAAGTGGGGATGTCGGGAGATCTTTAAGATGGGGAGGCAGGGAAGGAGTGCTGATATTTGAGCAGAATCCTACTTGAAGCGAGAGCACGGGACACGCTGGGACAACTGCCAGAAGGCCTGGGCGAGGGGAAGGGTGGCGGGAGATGAGACCGTGTGGGCCAGAGTCTCTTATTTATTCTGGGTTGGCCAGGAGACACTGGCAAGCACTGCGTGGAGAGGAGATCGGTGAGAACACACCTACCGCGATGCTTGGTGAGCAGTTTACTTCTCCCGGCACCTGGTAAACACCCTGCTGAGCGCTCTGCATCGTGGCTGGGACTGGAGTCAACCCTTCAGAGCCCACACAGGTAGCATCCACACCGCTATTTACAGTCGGGGCTAGGTGAACCCCATGGCGAGTTCGTGTCCATGAAGAAGAGAAGTCTGAGGACTGAACTCTGGGAACACCGAGGTGTAGAGATCAGAAAGAAAGAGTGAGCGAGGCAGCTGAGAGCGAGGAACCAGCTACTAGAGGAAGAGCCAGGAGGAAGCTGCGCAGATGGCGCACAGACCACGTGAGGGTTGAACCAGCGGCCGGGTGCCGCTGGGTTTGGCAACATGCCGGGCTGCCAGGCCTGAGGCAAGAACGTTTTCAGTGAAAAGGTGTGAGCAAGCCTGATGGAGGTTCACGGGAAAGTGGAAGAGGAAAAAGGGAGAAGCTGTAGTTTAAACAACTTCTTAAGAAATTTTTATATAAAAGGTTGTACAAAATAGTTATTAAAAATTGGGTTTATGCCCCAAATGGTATTTCTATTACTGTTTTTGTTTGAGTGATGATGAGAATATTTCAGTACAGGGAAAATTTGATAATGTAGGGAGGGGTTTAAATGTGGGAAAAAGTCCTTGAGTGAGGACGGGGTGACAGGCCAGTATCCCGGTGAGGATGGGTTGTAGGACGATCAGGAACTGTCAGCAGTCCCAGTCCTGACGAAGGCAAAACCTGTGTGCATATGATGGGCGCTAGTGAGCTCCATGGCAGGAGGAAGACAAATTTTGCCGCTGACAGCTTTTATGTTCTCGGTGAAACAGGCAGTAAGCTCGACAGCTAAGCTTGAGAATGGGGCAGGGGGGCAAGGTATGAAATGTGAACTGAAAATCAATGAAGCAGCTGTTCAATTATGCACACATTCCCATTTCAAATAATTAAGCTTTTACTATCTTTATTTTGAATTGGAAATGTTTAGGTTAGTGTCTTGGTTTTTTCCGTGCCACCCCCCAGGAAATTTATAGTTTGCTAAGAAGATTTAATGAAATAATTACCCTTGAACATTAGAGAATGCAACTAATAAGCATTATCTTTCAAACTAAAATTATAGGTTAATCATACCTACTCTCCTCCTAATGAAATTAGGGAAAATAAATATTCATTGTGCTATAATAATTAGTGTCTCAAACAGAAGAAGGAAATAGTATAACCAAACACCATGTTTGCTTGTACCTGGGTTTCAGAACATCATATTTCATAACATAAATAAAACAGAACAATGATTTTGTGAAATGAAAATGCAACAAAAGAATTTCAAAAGGTTCCTAAAAATGCCAATTTTATACTTACTTGACAATCTAGAAAAAAATCCTTACAGTACCACGATGGCAATATTAGTAGAGAAATACAATCTAACCATCTGCCTGCAATAGGGATATGTTTAGAAATGTGGTAGGGTCCTGAGAGAGATAAATCGATATAATGATAATACTTATCTTCCATTCAGAAACAAGCGTACAGTAAGAAAAGAATGCAAACGCCGAAAGTCTCTTTCACAGATCTGACAGAGCTTCAGAGCAGGTAAGGCAATAAGAAGAACATGATGTACTGGCCTTTGCTTATTATTTTAAAATGAGACAGAAGACCACTTCCTTAATAAAGAACTGGCAAATATTTTCTTAACAAAATATGGTAAAATGCATTTATCATATGTTGAGTTTTAATTAAGAGACAATAATATAGTGGGTAATTGGCTAATTAAACGAGGATCCCAGAAAAAGATGACCTCATATTTAAATACAAGTACAGCATCAGGGAGATCAGAGGTTTGATGGAAAATGGAATGATCTGACCTGTAGCCTCTGATCGAAGCATCTGAGATCTGGCTGTGTACTGGTATGAGCCATTGTAAGGATTAGGAACAAGAAAGCGAAGAAGGTACACATATAGTTTTCACTGATATATGGAAAAAATGACAGTAAAGAGGAAGGGAAAATTGTAGATTGAATTTCAGGTATCTCCCCATTCAAACATGTCACATTAGTATTTTAAAGTATTTATACCACAACCACTTAAACACAACAAAACTAAGTTCTTTTTATACTATAGAATAGGTCTTTTTAAAATGTTGGATTGTTTTATTACTCATTTTTTAACCTTTCAAAAATCAGGAGAAGGACCTTTTTGTTGATCTACAGAACAGATAAAATTGTGAGAGGTCCACCTAGATAATGTAGAAGCATAGGATTTATTTTTTCTTTTTTTGAGACTTGTCAACTGGTATCAACCAGGCTGGACTGCAGTGCTGCACTCATGGTTCACTGCAGCATCAACTTCGTTGGCTCAAATGATCCTTCTCTCTCAGCCTCCTGAGTAGCTGGGACCACAGTTGCACACCACCATGCCCAGCTAATTTTTCCACGTTTATTTTGTAGTGAGGGGGGTCAGGCTATGTTGCCCAGGACAGTCTTGAACTCCTGGTTCAAGTGATTCTCCCACTTCAGCCTCCAAGAGTGCTGGAATCACAGGCGTGAGCCACCATCCCCAACCATGAAACACAGAATTTTAAGAGTAGAAAAAATGTTAAGAGTTATTGGCATACACACAAAAAATGTTTTACATATAAACTAAATTGTATGAAGCCTACCCTTAACTAACAGACTTACTGTGAGGAACTAAAGAGCTAAATGGCACCTAAAAGGATTTAATATGAATACTATTTCACTAGATAGTCCTGTTCCATTTTTTTCATTATTTTTAAGAAATAAAAAATACAGTGATTAAAATATATTTATCTTTTAAACTTTACCGTTATAAAAATTGTTTCTCAAAGAAATTATAAAGAACTAAGAGGACTTTTTAACTTTCTTTTACCGTAAACCTCCTTTAGCCTTTTATGAGAAATCAGCCTTTTAAAAAACCACCTAATTTGGTACTTGGTTTGTGTAATTGAATTATTCCCATTTGACTCAAGTAAAAATGCTGCAAAACCATCCCCCTTCTCTCTTTTTCTCTCTCATTCATTAACTCATTCTCTCTCTCTCTCCCCCTTCCTCGACATCGCCTTAAGCAAAGTGACACTTAAACTCAAGCCAAAGGGATGATAACTTGTATACTCCTCAGTCCTAGGATTGCTCTTATTCATGTAAAGGGAGATAAGAGACAGGTCAAAAGCTATAAGCATATCAAAGTAGCTTATGAATTGGTTTTGAGCATCCCCAGCCTTTGAACTGTTTTTCCCCTCTTTTACTAAAAGAGAATTCTAGTTTCATTGATAGTGTCACATACAATTTTCTGGCTAAAAAAATCAAGCTGACTAGTTGCTGATAGAAATGTCATATATGTTCTCATAACCAAACAAGTATAAATATGAAAGTTACCTATAAGAATGAAACATACTCCCAGGTGGAGTGACTATACCATTTTTCCAATAACCTGAAAAGTACACATCTAAAGCGGGAATTTTGGTGTCCATAATCCCTTCTCAAACTAGCCTAACAGGGACACATTAAAAGTTCTCATGACCAGTAAGCTTTTGGGCATTCTTAACAGAAAATGTTATGAGTTGTTTGAGAATACACACACATACACACACACACACACACACACACACACACACACACAAAATTACACAATGTATAATTCTAATTACATTTCTCTCCATGGCTTCTGCGTGAAATCTATCTCTGCAATTAATGACATTTCATTATTGACATTTAGAAACTTGGCAGAATTGCCAAGTTTCCAAATGGAAGGAAAATCCTCCACCTGATGCCTGTAACAGATGCTTCGATAATGTAAAAGGAGCAAATTGCCTTCCCTCCAACCCCCCTGTACTAGTTTATTCCCTGGTGGCTTCAAATTTGTCTAGACTGTACAACTGAGAGAGAACAAGCCCTCACTGAGTCTAAGTGTTAGTGCTGCCCCAAGGGAGCTCCTTGCAAGCAGATGTAAGAAACCAGACTTCCTACCTGCTGCCTGGTCAAATCAGCAAATAAAAATGTTCGCTTGCACTGTGGGTATAAAGGCACTCCATTCGGAGAAGGGGAGAAAGCTCCCATGATACAGTCTAACCCTTCAAATTCTAACTTTCCAATGCTTGAGTGAGTGCCTCAGTGCCAGGGACCACACGGAGTGCCATCCCATTACAGACTACAGCAGCACCAGGCTCCGCGAGGTCAGAGGCCACAGCCACAGCAGGACCAGGAGAGCCTGGGAGTCTACTAGAAGAAAACAGATCCCCTTACTGGCATACAGAACTGGCAGGGACTTAAAGATTGAAGCTTCCAGGTTCCACAAAATCAGAATTCCAGTGGCAAGCTTGTGAATCATTTATGTGTTCCCCATTCAGGTTGTGAACCACTGACCTAGTCTACCCGCCTATTTTTGTAAATAACAAAATAAAGGTTTATATAGTCACATAATTTGTGATAACTCATAAGTCACATTATGGTATTTGGGACAAAAATTCAAGGTTTCTAACTTGCAGATCTGCACTTTTTTGACTCTGCTATGCTATACAATAAGCACCTGCTACAATTATTTTTTTAATTTTAATATTAAAATTTTATATATATTTAATTTAATTTAATATTAAATATCATATATATTTAGACAGTTTTCACTGTTGTTGCCCAGGCTGGAGTACAGTGGCACGATCTTGACTCACTGCAACCTCTGCCTCCCACATTCAAGCAATTCTCCTGTCTCAGCCTCTCAAGTAGCTGGGATTACAGGCACGTGCCACTATGCAGGGCTAATTTTTTTGTATTTTTAGTAGAGACGGGGTTTCACTATGTTGGCCAGGCAGGTCTCAAACTCCTGACCTCAGGTGATCCACCCGCCTCGACCTCCCAAAGTGCTAGAATTACAGGCCTGAGCCACCGCACCCAGCCTAATTGTAAAATATTTGATTGACAAAGATAATATATATTCAAGATGTATAACATGGTGATTTGATAAACATATACATTGTGTGATGGTGACCACAACCAAATTAACACATCACCACCCATGTCATATATAATATTCCTGGAATATTGTAACTGAAAGCTTGTACATTTGGCCAACATTTCTCCATTTCCTTTACCCCTCAGCCCCTGCTAAGCATCATTCTGCTCTCCACTTCTATTAGTCAGACATTTTTAGATTTCATATAGGTAGGGTCATACAGTATTTGTTTTTATGTGTATGACTTATTTCACTCAGCATAAAGCACTCCAGTTTATCCATGATATTGCAAATGACAGGATCTCCTTTTTATGGATGAAAAATATTCCATTGTATGTACAATACCATATTTTCTTTATCCATTCATCCATTGATGAGCAAGTAGGTAGTTTCCCTATCTTGGCTATTGTGAATAATGCCACAATGAACACAAGTATGTCGGATACCTGTGTTTCATTTCATTTGGATACATACTCAAAAGAGGAATTGCTGAATCTCATGGTAGTTCTATTTGTAATTTTTAAAGGAACCTCAATATTTTTTTCCATAACAGCTGTATCAATTTATATTTCCATTAACAGTGTGCAAGGGTTCTCTCTTTTCTCCACATCCTGGCCAATTATTGTTATCTTTTGTCTTTTTGATAAAAATCATCCTAACAGGTGTTAGGTGATATCTCACTGTAGTTTTGATTTGCATTTCTCTGACCATTAGTGGTGCTGAGCAACTTTTCATATAGCTATGGCCCTGCTGTCCATCTGTACGGCTTCTTCAGAAGAAAAAAATGTCTATTCAGGTCCTTTGCCCATTTTATATTATTTAATCAGGTTTTTTCTTTGTTTTTTGTTTGTTTGTTTTGTTTTGTTTTTGCTATTGACTTAGATGAATTCGTTATATATATGGAGATTAACCCTTTATCAGATGTCGGGTTTGTATCTATTTTCTCCCATTCCATAGGTTGTTTCTTCATTCTGTTGACTGTTTCCTTTGCTGTGCAGAAGCTTTATAATTTAACGTAGTCTTCGTTTATTTTTGCTTTTGTTGTCATATTTAAAAACTCAGTATCAAAACCAATGTCTTGATAAAGCTTTTCCTTATGTTCTCTTCTAGGAGTTTTATGGTTTCAGATCTTAGATTTAAGTCTTTAATCCATTTCAAGTTAATTTTTGTATATGGTGTGAGACAAGGGTCCAATTTCATTCTTCTGCATGTGGATATCTAGTTTTCC
Organism: Macaca nemestrina; assembly: GCF_043159975.1. NCBI lineage: Eukaryota > Metazoa > Chordata > Mammalia > Primates > Cercopithecidae > Macaca > Macaca nemestrina. The sequence continues at coordinate 76,822,982 of NC_092143.1, forward strand.
CAGAACCACTTATTAAAGAGATTTCCTTTCCCTATTATATATTCTTGGTGCCTTTGTCAAAGATTAGTTGACCATATACATGGGTTTATTTCTGGGCTTTCTTCTGTTTCATTGGTCTATGTGTCTCTTTTTATGCTACTAACATATTATTTTGATTACCATAGCTTTTTACTATAGTTTGAAATCAGGGAATGTAATGTCTCCAGCTTTGTTCTTTCTTACAACTGCTCAAGCTACTTGGGGTCTTTTTTAGCTCCATGAGGCAGTTATTTCTATTTCTCTGAAAAATGCTATTGGAATTTTGATAGGGATTGCACCGGATCTGTAAACTGTTTTTAGTAGCATGAATTTTAACATTAAGCGTTCCAGTCAATGAATATGGGATATCTTTCCATTTATTTTTGTCTTCTACAATTTATTTCAATGTATTAAAAGTTTTCAGTGTGCAGATATTTCACCTCCTTGGTTAAATTTATTCCTAAGCATTTTATTCTTTTTGATGCTATTGTAAATGGAATTTGGATAGCTCATTGTTAGTGTATAGAAACCCAACTGACTTTTGTACATTGATTTTGTATCCTGCAACTTTACTGAATTTATTTATTAATTCTAAGAGTTTCTTTGTAGAATCTTTACGGTTTTTGATATGGTTTGGCTCTGTGTCCCCACCCAAATCTCATCTCGAATTGCAATCCTCATGTGTCGAGGAAGGGAGGTGACTGGATCATGAGGGTGGTTTCCCTATGCTGTTCTCATGATAGTGAGTGAGTTCTCATGAGATCTGGTGGTTTTGTAAATGACAGTTTTCACTGCACTTTCACTCTTCTCTCTCCTGCCACCTTGTGAAGAAGGTGCCTGCTTCCCCTTCTGCCATGATTGTAAGTTTCCTGAGACCTCCCTAGCCATGCAAAACTGTGAGTCAATTAAACCCCTTCCTTTATAAATTACCCGGTTTCAGAGAAGTTCTTTATAGCAGTGTGAAAACAGACTAATACAGTTTTCTATATACACAAAAGGTTATGCTATCAGCAAACAGAGACAATTTAACTTGTTCCTTTCCAAAGTGAATGCCTTTTATTTCTTTTTCTTCTCTAATTGCTATGGCTTGGACTCCCAATACTATGTTGAATAGATGTGAGCTAAAGTAGACACCCGTGTCTTGTTTCTGATTTTCTATCTGGATGATCTATCCACTGTTGAGAGTGGGATACTGAAGTCCAATACTATTAGTGTATTGCTATTTCTGTATTCACATCTCTTAATATTTGCTTTACATAATAATCAAAATGTTTATATTTTTATAAACACAAACTTCTTACTGCAACTATTCCTAGCTTTAAAAGATAGTAAGGATAGTCACGCACATCAAGACAGTCAAATATCTGAAGTGAATAGAATGGAGTTCTACCATGTATACAAATTCAAATATATATGGAAAAGGGGGAAAGAAAGGTACTCTAGTAGCTACGAGTACGGGTGATCCTACCACGGTACTCAAAAATGGAATCCAGGTATGAGCATGAGATAAGAGTCAGAGACTACTACTCTTCTCCTCAGTCTCAATATGTTCCTCCAATGTGAACAGTTTTCTGAATGTGCAAATGACCTGGCATTTAAAAGTGCAGTGTGATTATCATACAGCGTGACCCTCAATTCACACCAATGACTTCACCTAACACTCAACAATGCCAACTGTACAGTTCAATGATGGAGGTAATCCACTCTGGTGGGCTTGCTGAGACACACTTTTCAGTAACTGTGATTAAACATGATTTTTTGCATTACTCAATGAATTTAGACCCTAATCCTAGAATAATATGTGACTCCACTGTGTGAAAGAATTTTCCTTGGCTGTCTGGCATTATATACAATTTGGTTAGAGGGATTACACAAAAGATTCCTCTCCTTTTCTAATGACTTCCATTACAAAATAAGTCCATTGACATGAAAAGAAGAACGGTGACTTCAAAGAAAATTACAGAAAATGTTCTTGTCAATCTAAAAAACATAAACTGCTCATTAAAGTATAAAAACTTCCATAACCATATTTCTTTTACTCTGTTTTACAATTCCTTAGAACAATAAAAGCTTTTAATGTTCAAGAAAAGAGTCAAGTAAAATTGCAACAAGGAGAATGCGGGTTAGTCAAAGAGAATAATGTCTTGGAGAAGAGGGTTGATAATGCAGGAAATAAAAGGGCTATGTGATCAGCAGCTGCATCTTCCTCTACATGACTTTCAGCTCATTGGTGTTTATAGAAATAACACTACATACAGAAAATTTTTATGAAGCACTAAATGCAAGTAAAATTGGGAGTATTCTAAAGAATGCTATAAAGTGGGTGAGATGTAGCAGAAGACTGAACTGCCAGAAATCTAGACGGTCACTTCAAACATAGTAGGGCAAGGCTACTGGCTGCCTAAAGAAGGTCTGACTTTGTATCTGCAACACATAGGATGAGAAGCTCCTAAATATGCCATCCTGTGAGTGGGCCATGGAAGAAAAGATCTATGGTTCTCATGGCTGGATGGACAGGTGCACAGAGCTGTTATCCCAAAGACTTGGATAAAGTATTCTGCCATCCCCTCTAATTACGGTAAACTTATGTGCTGAAGTGAAACTTACTGTTTTGCTAAGGAAAACAAATTCTAATTTTTACTTTCTGATTTGAAATGAATACCAAAGCATAAATGAAAAGTAACATAAAAGCCAAAGGCTCTTAGTTCTTAAATATGCTGAAAAATTTTCAGTTCTCTAAGTCTGTCATTTAGTGCTCATTGAATTTTAGGTTTGTGTATGTTTGCAACTTCTTGATTCTTGGTTGCTTAGAATGCAGAGTGAAATGAAAAAAAAAATCATAATCTTTACACAGCTCTCTTTCAGAATGCAAATACATAATGTTTACATTAAAAAATACTTGATTCTATGTTCATTCCTAGGAGTCATTTAAGGATACCTCTACTTGTAAAATAAAACTATGACGTATTTTTAAGTCTTTCTAATACCATGAAAGACAAAAAAAAATGAAAGATTTTCCAAGATGCTAGTATCACTAAGCTTGTCCTTAAAGCAACACAGAGAGCTGCCCTTGCCCACTTCTCATTCTCCTTGACCCCCAATTTTGAAAGAAGAATTGCTATATGTAAGAAAAAGCACCTTTAAGAGGAGGAATTTTAATCTCTTAACACTAAATACAAGTGCATGCAGTAGCCAAAACAGCCAGACACTGACTTCTCTGTGAATCTCTTCACTATGGCACTACCATGCCATGAGTGTTCATAGGACTATCTCTCCTCCTGGCGCCTTTATAATCATGGCCACCAGTGTAGAACTATGTCCCACAGGACTCTGCAAACCCTAGTACAGTAGTTAGTACATTAGAGATACCAAAAAAATCTCTATTCAATTACCACAACAACACTGAGATGATAAAACCCTTCCTCATGAAATATTTTCAGACCGTCAGTTGATTGCTCAACTGCTCAAGGTTTCCATTAACCAGGTATTGTAGGGTGATGTAGGGCAGGGATATAGATACATAACAATTGCATCCAGTTCCCTTCCCCTGCCATGGAAGGCATTATTGTCTTCTGAAAGCGTTAAAACTCTCTGAGAAAAAGCCTGAAAGGTCCCTGCGCGAACTCAGGATCTTCACTCAACGTCCATATGCTGACTTGCATAAATCTATAGCCAGATGAGAGTCATAAATTGGGACAGGGTGAGAATTTGGCAAGGCTTACTGCCAAACCACTGAGTTGTTTCATCCATTTGAGAAGGGATGGGCTACTGTACGTGTTTTAAAGGTCTGTAAATTTGCACAGAGCTGTGCTTTATTTAATACAATCTACGATGGTCTGTACATGTGATGACAGAAACTGCTGTGCCACACTGCATCTCAACTGTGAACAAAGTCATCAAGCTAGAATGAGAACATAATCTGAAGAATTGTTCTGGGCTAGCCACTAGGCATCCAACGACTAAGTTTTAGAACCAAGTAAATGGAATCTGCCCTCACACCTCCAGAAGGTAGAGACACAGGATAAGCACTTCAACAAGGAGCATTTAAAACAGACAATATCATTATGACTGTAAGTACATTTTGAAATGTATTATTTTTCCTTGATAAGTCTATCATGTAGATCTGTAATTAGGGACTTTGAAAATAGCTACCTTTTTAAAAACACAATATGCTATAATTGTCTATTAAGTCAATGAGTACTTAGGGACTCTTAAAACTGCTGATTACTTGCTTGCTGTAATTTGGAAGAGCAAGTACTAAAGATTCCTTGTGAAATTCTCTTTAAAACAGAATGAATTGAAAATGTGCTATTACCTGGTTAGGCTAACAACATTTTTTCCTCAGAATGACATCCATCCATCATCATATTAATTGCTTCCCATCTGGCCAAAAAATTGCATTAACTTTTATTTTATAATCTAAGTGAATTCCATCTCTGAATAAAATTTTTCTAATTCCACAGAGTTTCAATGCTCATAAAAGATGGCATTAGTAATCATTCATTGCTTAGTGTAGATTAAGAATTTTATCTCAGTTATCAGGATAAACAATGCACCAGCCATATGGTGTATTTACAAGTCCTTCTGTTGTATTTATACATATGCGGTATATTAAATGAAACTGGATAAAAATGAACTATACCTTTTATCAAGTTATGTGCTATTATGCTTGTTTATGTTTAACCATTAAATAAATTAGCAATGTTCTCAAGGTCATTAACATAAATTATAAAGGCTATATATATTATATTGTAGTTTGTAATTATTACTCTATTAATATACACTTTAACTTTATAATGATGGATAATTTAATTTACTTTGAATCAAGCATTATAATTACTTCCAAATACAAATCAAACAGAAGCTAAAGAAAGAACAATGACACAATTATTTAGACACGGAAGCTATCTAAGAAATCTCATTTTTTGGAAGGTTTCCTTTGTCATTTAGGGAGGGTTATTCTTGGCCTGTGTCTCTCCTACTAGGCTTGACTAGACCAATTCCATAGTTACTACTCAAGAACTCACTCACTCCATTAAGGTCACAGGCAAGAGTCCAAGGTGGTCTCTAGAGATGCACGTTGACTTTGCATTAAGTGACTAACCAACACATATAGTAGAGAGATGAATATATAGGCAAATGTTTTTTGGAAGTCAGACCATGGAAAACACTAAGAGATACAACATTCACTGTCCTTCCATTCATGAAGCTTACACTTTCATGAGAACTAATGACAACTGAGATGATTACATATGTGTTTTGCACTGTGGAGAAAAGGAAGTGGTCAAATGAAAAATAATAGTGGTTGCTGTTCTTTAGACAATATGGACCCTGGAGGCCTTTCTAAGAAGGGATCATTCAAGATGTATTCTAAAAGGTGAGAAAGAGCCATCCAGTAGAAGAGCAGATAGACCATGCTGAACAGAGAAGACAGCATACATATATATACACAAAGGCCTTGGGGTGGAAAGAGTTTGTGTTCACCAACTGAGAGAAAGGAATAAACGTAGTGAATGAGAGGCTAAAGAAAGACAAGGAGGCAAGAGGTGTGTATGTGCACACTCCTCTCTTCTTGCACATCCCCCCTGTTTTCATTTACCTCTCCTTCATGCTGGCATTGGAGTGGGCATCTATAAATAGATGGCCTCAAAACAAGCCTGGGGAAATACTAGAGGACATCTTTAGAAAGAGATCCCACATGGCTACTTCCACATGGTAGAAGGTCAGTGGCCAAGTTAATGGGCCCAAGGCTATACTTCTATTTCAGCACAGCCTGTGTGGTACATGGAGGGGACCCAGAAGTTCTTACATGCCTCAGTAAGGAAGCACAGGGTCTCTAAAAGGGCTGGCAGGTAAGCAGAAATATGGTGTCAAGATATAAAAGCCATATCAAGAGTGACTTGGGGACTAGAGCAAACAGCTAGGATCACACTCCTTGGAGGAAGGATCTTGAGCAAGGCCCAGCAGGGATGTCCTTATGAAAAGGTAAGGCTCCGTCTTCTCCCTGGGATGAGTGTGCCTGTGAGCTGCTGATGATCAGAAATGATGTGAAGTCACTGCAGGTGGCCCAGGTATGAGGCTATGCTGTAATGTTATCTCTTTTGGGGCTTTTCCGCCCTCTTCCCCTCATGCTTCACGCAACATTGCTGATGCTGCAAGACAGAGGACACCGTCCTTGCCGAAAGCCCAACCTCAGCACTTCCATAGGCCTGGCCCCAGGTTAGGAACCTCTCACTGGCTGGGTTACCCACTTTCCTGTTCAGAGAGGGGATAACCAGAGGGAGACGCATCTGATTATAAAAGTACATATTGCAGGGTTTAGGCAAGTAAGAATACATTCTGACCAGGACCAGAGACCCGACTCTGGCTCTCACAAGCTGTGTGAATCATTTTGTTGCCCCACCTCTGGATGAGAGGTTTGGATCAGACAAGCTCCTAGGATTCCACCAGTTTTATATTCCACACCCTTATCTTTGGTGACTAGGATAAGAGAAAATGAATTGAAACATCTCTCCTGCATCTATTTATTTGTATACCCAAGCTGAGCGAGCAGCTTTGCTCTTCTTAAGTTGGAGATGTAAGGTGTTCCCGTCGTAAACAAGAGCCCAGCCTAATCTGATGCAATGGTCCCTGCACGAGAGGCTCCTGGGCATGCCACATGGGTCTCCCTGAAGGGCCAGCACCACCAGGCCGCTCCATACCCCACCAGCCCTTGTCGTGGCACGTCAGTTTTTGTCATTTCATAACAAACACTTTATATGTACCCTGGTGAGAAAAGTCTATTAGTTACCAAGTGGTGCATCCAAATCTCCATTTAATTAAAAAATGAATATTTTGTCTCAAGCTATATCTATCTTATTAGAAGCACTGGGACCTGTCACATTTTAATTTTGCTGTTTTATTCCTACTTTAAAACAACTACAAAATATTTCTATGTAATCAAATATTTTATTCTGCATTGTTTAGCTCTGATTTCTGAAAGAGTGTTTAAAACAAGGGTTGAAGGGGCAAGGAGGGTGAAGTAAGTACAGCCATTCCCATCCACAGCGTGGAGAGGCGTGCAGTCCTGGGGGGCTGCCCTGCCGTTGGACTGGCACATTCCATTCTGGAGCCTTCACCAAGTGTTTCCCGACATGAGCTGAGCACCTGCAAGAGCTGCAGAGGTTCCACAGAGTGAGGAGCAACCGTGAAAATACGAAGACCCCACCCTAGGTGATCTCCTGGACTAAAAGACAAGCCGGCGTTCATTCCCGTACTCAGAGACTACCTTTCGCGTTGCAAGTCAGCAGTGTTCAGAGGTGTTCCAGACTGTGAGATGGAGAGCCAACAGCAGCAGAAGGTCCCTCCACCATGGAACAGGGTGCAGGGGATGAGAACAGAAACAAAGAGCATGCACTACCAGGTCAGCCTGGGAGAACTACCATTAAGAAAAATAGAAGTGGATGGGAGCTAGAGATTAGCAGGGTTACTGTTTGTGGGTGGCCTGGTCAGAGACGGCATCTCTGGGAGGTGACACTTGAACAAAGCCCTGAAGACATGCGGTGGCACCACGCTCCAAGCCGAGGGAACGGCAGCTGCGAAGTGGAAGTGCGGCAGGCGTGCTACAGGCCCTGCACGAGGCCAGCGTGGCAGGCGCTGAGTGAGGAAGACAGAGACCAGGCTGGGGAAGGCCTCACATGAACATAAGCACTTTGCAACAAATTCTGTGAGAGAGGGAGAAGCCACTGGGAGGGTCTGAGTTAAGAAAAATGTAACTGTGATATGACAGAAGGGAGCATAAATCACTGTGGGATGATGAGGATGAAGGGGCAATTCATTTCCCCAAGAACACCAGACAAAGTTTTGGAGAGGAAGTGACACTTGCATGCAGAGGACTTCATCTGTGCTGCTCTAACACTAGAAAGGACTGGCACTGGGCACAAAGGGCACAGACCCCACCCAGCAGAAGAGAAGGTGTTAGTGTAGACCATGACTAGAGGTAGGAGGAGGCCCGAAGACCGTTCTGTGGCCTAAATCAGAAGTAAAAGAATGGGGACTCTAGTAGAAGGCTCAGGTGACGACTGGTTATGTTCATTCGGTGTGGTGACTAGAAAGTTATGGCCGGGCGGGGTGGCTCAAGCCTGTAATCCCAGCACTTTGGGAAGCCGAGGCGGGCGGATCACAAGGTCAGGAGCTCGAGACCATCCTGGCTAACATGGTGAAACCCCGTCTCTACTAAAAATACAAAAAAAATCAGCCTGGCATGGTGGCAGGTGCCTGTAGTCCCAGCTACTCGGGAGGCTGAGGCAGGAGAATGGTATGATCCTGGGAGGCAGAGCTTGTGGTGAGCTGAGATTGTGCCACTGCACTCCAGCCTGGGCAACAGAACAAGACTCCGTCTCAAAAAAAAAAAAAAAGTTCCATAACAATTCAGTAAGGATAATTTTATTTCACTCGTGATATATTTAAAATGTATTCAGTTTTTTCTTTTCTTTTTTTTTTTTTAAGAACAGCAAACAGTCCTCAGTTGAATTCCACTTCGAGGGCCTGCCTATCTTCTGTGTGACTCAATAATTCTGAATGTTGTGAACTGTCCTAAATGTTATTCAATCCACTCTGCAATCAGCAACCCCTTTATGGATGGTACGATTATAACAAGTATCTAGGGAAAAACCATGCTGGTTGTGTACGTTTTAGGAAACAAAGTCAACTCCTAATTTTCTGGATCAATGAAGAGCATCGGCAGCATGGGACACAGATGTGCCTGTGCTTCTCACCCCAGCCCCACCATGTCCTTAGGGTCCCTGTGAGCCAGACAGCTTGGAAGCAGCCAGAGCTGTGTTTAATCTCACAGGCCTGCAAGTTCCAGAGGTCACAGAACTCATCCAAACGCACAGAGTTGGCCGGGGGCAGTGGCTCACGCCTGTAATCCCAACACTTTGGGAGGCCAAGTTGGGTGTATCACTTGCAGTCAGAAGTTCAAGACCAGCCTGGCCAACATGGTGAAACTTAGTCTCTACTAAAAATACAAAAATTAGCCAGGCATGGTGGTGGGGTCTGTAATCCCAGTTACCCAAGAGGATGAGGCAGGAGAATCACTTGAACTTGGGAGGCAGAGACTGCAATGAGCTGAGATTGCTCCACTACATTCCAGCCTGGGTGACAAGAGTAAAAATCTGTCTCAAAAAAAAAAAAAAAAAAAAAAAAAAAGACACAGAGTTAGAGCAGAATGGAAATGTACATCCAGTCTTCCTAACTCCAGAGTCTATCATCTAGCTTCTCAAACTTGGTTAATTTCCAAAGCAGGAAAAGCTGGACATCCCATTGTCCAATGGAGTAGGTAATCTATGTATGAATAATAAACAATACAGTAAAAGAAACAAACTCCACTTAAAGAAAGTTTACATCAAGTGTGACTGGGATTACAGTTTCTAAATGATGTGACTAAAAAGATTGCCAAAATGTGACCCAGTTAGACGATCAGAGCAGGCATGGTTTTTAGGTTCTGATATTTTCATATTGTTTAAGGACATTCCGGAAACACAAAGCATGATAGAAAGGTCTTGACAAGTCAACGGTGCTAAGACATCAGTATTTAGTTTCAATTCTAACTGTAGGAAAAGCCCACCATGAGGGACTCTATGTCAAATAAAGCAGACAAATTGCATCCTCATGGATGAGAAAAGGAGAGTTTAATCTGGCAGCAGGGTACGAGGGCAAATTGCAGGTGATCATCTGTAGTTAGGAACAGCAGCTAAGAGGAAGCTGTCATCACCTGGTCATACAAGTTGGACTCTTCTCAGTTGAATGGGAACATTTTTCATTCTCAAGAGGCTTTTCCCAGTTAACTTTTCAAAAACTTACACTGGGCCTTAGGGCTTGAATATTATGGTCTTGGCTCAAATTTACTGCACAAGCATTTCTGCAGAAGCTGGGATCTACGGTGCACACTCTATCTTGGCTCAATGTCTGCAATGAGATTAAATGGCACTAGATAAATAGAAACAAACTAAAGGGACTATCACTTGTTTAGAAAGATCTAAAATTTTAATAAGTTCTAATAAAATGTGTATGGAGAACCAACAAGTTCTAGTGTTGCCTACACTTGTGCCATTTTCACCTCTAGAGGGGCTGCCACTAACTAGTCCAGGCCCAGTGTGCTCATGTGAGCCCAGCTCAACAGTGTCCCGAGGTTCCTTCCTGGACTCACCCCACTGCATTCTGCTCACTCTGTAAAACAACAGTAGCAATCGAGATTTCGTTTTTACTCATCCATGCGCAGTTGTGTGATTTTACTGGTATATACGTTTGTAAACCACAGCCCCTTCAGACACAAATTGGAAGCTCACTGAAAAAATACATATAATTCTTATATATATATATATGAAAGCCAAGAGAGAATATACCTGTGTGTATGCATATTTATTCCTCTGTTTCCAAGGTTTCCATTACAATAACAGCTACTAATTTGTTGAAAAAAGGGAAAATATTCATAAAGAAAAACAGATGAGAATAATAGATTAAAAAACCCTCTACCTCATATTTTCTTTTGGCCATTCTTTTTTCATATAATATCACTGGTAGACAACCTACTATGATATCTTTTGTAAAAATCCACTGAAGTAAATCAATACAATAAAGTTCAAGAGAGACTCCACCTCTATAAAATATAGAGTAGATTCCATGATCTCTAAGATCATTTTCCCAAGCCCTCAACTTTTAGTAGTCTTTGCAGTATTTGACCAATAAAGTTGTCATATATAAGTACCTAACACAATTGTTGAGTCACACAAATACAACAAAAATAAAATAAAAGAGTTCAAAAAAATCCAAAAGTTAAAGTATGTTAAAATACCTCTAAAATATCTGGAAATTAATGTTGGCCAGCTGACTTTAATCATGTGATAAAATACTGCGTGTGGTTGTATAGATATACTTACAAAACTCTATTTTGATCTGATTTTAAAAGACACTGGACATTATAGTGACAAAAGTTTAGTTTGAATTATATGAGTAAATAAGATTAACCCATTGACTCAACTGGCATTCAGAATAAAAGATGATTGGATGTGATTGTTTGTACACATATCATAGATAAAATACAGGGTAAAAGGGTGGTACACGTGACTCCTCTGTAGAGCAAGTGCCCTGTAGCCTCCACGCCACACAGGCATTTGACAACAACTGAGCAGTGTGATTTTCCTGTAAGAAAAGCAAAGATATGGAGGAAAGCTATAGGAAGGTGACATATTGTCTTCAGATTCTTAGAAGGCTGGTGTTCAAGGTGCTCTGAGTAAATGTGTGATGTGAATGAAGAATTTTGAGAGGAAAATGGTGGAGGATAGGTGAGTAATGCATTGACTATGAAGGGCTTTGTATGCATGCAAAGGAGTCTCAGGCTGATAGGATACTCTACGCCAAAGAAGAGTTTTAATAACACAGAAAACAAGGTGAGTTTGGGGTTTTATACAGACTATCCCAGGAAAGAAGAGAGAAAAGACAATCATAACGCCACTGCAACAGTCAATGACAGGCCCTCAAATGCTGTTTTGTTAGAGTGCCTAGAGCAACCATTTGTTTCTCCTTCCCAGGGGAAAAAGAGTTCAATGATAAATAAATAAGTAACAGAATCGGTTTTGGAGTAGGGGTGTGTTTGTCTATGGGTGTGCGTGTATGTGTGTGTGTGTGTGTGTGTGTGTATTTTTGCTTTCACAATAGGGGCAGGGATGACACATATTGAACCAGATCACAAGCACGTCTTAAAGTATAGGCATTTCAAAATCAATAAAACATAAATAATTATGGTGCAGATATAAATAATTAAAACCATAAGATTAAGCAAACAACCTATAACAAGCTATATTAATCTTGATTAAACAAACAAGTTTATAACAAGAAAGTCAAACACAGCGAAAACAGAAAATCACAACCAACCAAAGACAATCAATTACAAGTTATCTTTCCCCCAAATTCTAGCAAATCTAATTACCTGCCTGTGAATACACAAAATACTCATCTTGTAATACTGCCAACAACACATGGAAGTCAAACCTCTTAAGAAAAATTGAATTAAAGTATTTGGAAAACCCTAATTACATTAATTTTTGCTCAATTTCAAATCTGGAACTCTTAGTAACTCCCACTTAATAACTTACATAAGAATGAAAATCTAGAGAATGCCACATTATTTCCTGGGAGAAGTTAGTATTAATTGAACACATACTATGGAGTAGGCAGTTTTTGAATTCTATCCATTCATTTATTTCATTTAATAATTATAAATTCATGAGGTAGATATTAATATTATCTTTATTTTATAGATGAGGAAACTGAGGTATAGAGAGGCACACACTAAGCAAGCTTTAAACTGAGATTCAAAGCTCAGCATTCTGACTCCACTTTTCTCATTTTTAAGCACTAGTTTATACTGCTCTAGAACCTCTATTTTTAGATTTATCCTAGGTTCATCAGGAGAACCTGTGCAACTCACTAGCAGACTACAGGCCACATTCTGAGAAGCATCTGTAACTATGATGACACCTCAAAATAATGCAATAGCATCGAGAAGATGCATTGGGGTCAAAGCATTGGGGGTCAAAGATAGATTCTGGAGAATTAAGAAAGAGAACCAGCAGGACACCTGGTGACTGTTTATATGTGTGGATTGAGGAAGGGGCCAAGAGGGAGCAGAGTCTGGAATGGCAACTTTGGAAGCAAACAGAAACTACAGTAGAAAGAGCAAGTTTTTGGCTTGGGATGGAGGTTGGGTTTGATGCATAGACTCTGGGATGCTTCTGAGACATTCAGGTAGAAAATCCAGCTGGGTAGAGTGACAAAGGAGCAGACAATGCTTGGAGTGGAGTGAAGAGAGCTGTCCCTGTACCTGCAATGCTGGTCCATGCCTACCCCAGAGGAGATCGTTCACACATGAGTGAGTTACTGGCTGAGGGATGGATGTACAGGGGTGTACTGGGGGTTCACATAAAGTGAGAACCATCTCCGTGACATGCTGGGGTGTAAAACCAGGGAGGATAAAAAGCAAGACCGAAGGAAACCACAAAGTACAAATGCTGGCGCCCTTCCCTACTTGGAGTCCCCCACATGGTGCTGACCATGGTCCCCTTCATTCTACAGTCTTGGGGTACTGGTCCTATCTGTGCCAATACATTGTCAGCTCCAGAAGGGCCTTCATCTCTTTGATTTGGTAGTTTTTGAAGAATCTAGCACAATGTAGAACTCTTTGTCCAATTATTTAGTCAGGGATTCTTCTCATTTTTACAAAAAGTCCTTTGAGGCCTAAGGTTCAAGCATCATTAGGCTGGCTGTGTGTAAGATATCCTCATTAATAGAAAAGCATTCTAGCTTAATCCTAAGAAACCAACGGGAAGGAAAGAGAAGCAGTGAGGGAACAAAACAAACATGAGAATGGAGAACACTTGCACTTGTGTCTGGAACTGGTTATTAGTCATGTCAGCCTAATCAGATCAGAGGACTCCTTCAGACAAAAAAATAAGGTATTTTGGGTTGAGGCTCATTAAAATTTAGAGTGGTTAATTTCCTCCTTAACTTTAAGTAGCTAGAAAGTCAGAAATGATAAAGATGTGAGTAAAGCAGAGGCTTTTAAATTTTTTTATAAGTAAAAAAAACCCTGAAAATTGTTGAAGTTAAAATATTTTAATTTTCCAAAAGACTTTGTATAGTCTGTTCTATAAAATAAAGATCAGATGTTTAAAAAAAAAAGATGAACTTGTTAAAACCGATGACCAAAATTAGATGGATTTAGATATGCTAGCTCAGTTTTCCAAACTCAAATGTAGAAAATAAAGATTCCTTTGGAAAACACTATCAAAATAATTTTTTAATGATTATCACTTTTCATTAATATAACACATGCCCTTTGAGGCTTAATTGTAAATAATTGGCTTTCAGTGTAGCTGTAGTGATGATTAATTTGCCTATGTGATATTTAGCTCTCAGATGTCTATAATGGCATGAATAAGCAACAGTATGGCTGGAAATCAGGCTAAGGATTTAAAGGGCAATGACAAAGAGCAAAGTACTCACGCTGTGGCACTTCCAGTGGATGCCCTGTGACATCACACCATCCGATCGGGTGGATGTCAGGGCTGTCTGCCTCCACCCAGTAGTCATACTTATGGTCCCAACCATCAAAATGAACCTGTTAAAATGAGTTTCAAATGATTAATATTTAGTAATTAGTATTTCACTATTCCTGTATCGAAATATTTGAATACAGGTATCTGAAGCTGAGATTGAAATTTTATTAATCACACCTTGCAGTTGAAATAATATTTAAAATGTGCCATTCTACAGCCTTCTAATCCAGCCAACAAAGGCGATTGTACCAAATTTCCAAAGAAATTAAAGAGGTTGGTAAAGAAAAAGATTGTCAGGGATTGATCAGAATTTGAAGAGGTAAGCCCAATCCATTTTCTCAACTAAGACAAATACTGGAATGCTGTTGAGGGAAAACTCTTTGTCCTGAGTAACTGTCCCATTAACCACTTCAAGAACCATGTCAGCATCATCAACATTAAACATCACCAACTTGACATTAGTACAAGCGCTATACTGATGGGAAATGCACAGATTAGAGTATAAACAATCAATCCCTAAAACCTCACAAATGAGAGATGGGCCCATTGTAACAATGGAGGCAAAAACAGTAGACAAAATATGCTAGGGGGTAGATAGATTTTATTAGCTACCATAAGAGTTATTTAAAGACCAAGGGTAAGCTATCAAGAAACTTTCGAACAAGAGATAGGGCCCAGGTCCAGCCATCCTACTGGCATAGGCTCAAACAAGCTAATTATTGCAAGGATAATTTATCATGCATCTTATCTATAAAACACACACAGACATACCATGCACACATATAAGAATAATTAAATAAATCCCAGTCTCTGAAACAAAAAATCAAATACTTATGTCTTAAAATAAAAATAATTATTTCTTTTTAAAAAAGCTATATCCTTTCCAATGCAAAGAAGCCCATTTAAGTTTTTGAAAATCATATTTGAATAAAAAGAGCAAGACGCCTAGTGCTATAATAAGCCAACCTGAAATATAAATCCATTATGCAGAACATAAGACCAAAAAAGCAAAATTCTATATTTTCAGTTCCAAACAAACTCCCAATATTTTTTCTCAAGTCATCTTTCTAAGCAAGTGGTTTTCACAGTGTGATTCTCAGACTATCAGCATCACCTGGACACTTGTTAAAAATGCAAATTCTTGGGCTCCACCTCAATCCTACTGAATCAGAAACTCTAAAGGTAGAGCCTAACACTGTGTGTTAACAAGTTTTCTACATGAATCTGTTATATGCTAAAGTTTGAGAACCAGAGATTACAGTAATAACTTTCAAAAGTATATTTCTACCGAACTTGGGTTCCTGACAATGACAGAGTGCCCTTTCACAGTAATAACCATAAAACTGGACATATGCAGTGACTATTTTCTGATGTTGGACAATAGACAGCACAGAAACACAAACCCTAAGTAAAGGAA
This sequence comes from Macaca nemestrina, assembly GCF_043159975.1. NCBI lineage: Eukaryota > Metazoa > Chordata > Mammalia > Primates > Cercopithecidae > Macaca > Macaca nemestrina. Next base: position 76,838,513 of record NC_092143.1, read on the forward strand.
AACATCCCAGATGAGCCCTTAATATCAGCCTGGAGACAATTTCCTGATTGCAGCACAAAGAGGAGAAACATAGAGAAAGCAGTTATGCAGTCAGAAAGACACAGATTGCAGATCAGAGCGGATGATGCAGCTGGAAGTTAAAGGACAAAATATTGGAGAAGACAGAACTACAAAAAAGGGAGAACCAAAGGCCGGGTGCAGTAGCTCATACCTGTCATCCCAGCACTTTGGGAGGCCAAGGACGGAGGATCGCTTGAGCCCAGGTGTTCCAGACCAGCCTGGACAACATAGTGAAACCTCATCTCTACAAAAAAATCAAAAACTAGCCAAGTGTGGTGGTGTGCACCTGTGGTCCCAGCTACTCAGGAGGCTGAAGTAGAAGAATCACCTCAGCCTGGGGAGGTCGGGGCTGCAGTGAACCATGATCATGCCATTGCACCACAGCCTGGGCAACACAGCAAGACCCTGTCTCAATAAAGAGGAGGACCTAAAAGTCCATGGGAGGTTATTCGCAAGACCTTGACCAAGGGCTGGACTTCCCATGCAACAGGTGAGACTTTCTGAAGCCAAGCAGAGAGTACCTGATATGAGGCTGAGAATGAAACAAAGATACTAGAGGTCATACGTTTCGGGGAGAGGGGAGAGACTAAAATGGAGAAATCTCAATAACACTTTGACAATTTCACTGAGACACCACAAAGTTCACATTTTTTGGGAAAGAAAGATGCCCCAGATAAAGCATTACTCGTGAACAACCCTAAAAAAGGGGTAAAATCAAGCCTTTGCCAGATGAAGAATTACCAGTAATAAATTTCCTGACAGAATGAACTCTATTCTTTAAAACAAAAGAAACAAAAACAAAAATAGCAAACACTCCCACTATATACTGTATCATTTTGTATGTATAACGTACAGAAGTTTACTAAACATGTAAATAAGCAGATGATTGTGAGCCATACTCAATTTGTAAAGAAGTAGTCAACAGAAATAGATCTTAAGATGACCCAGATGTTGTAATTAGCAGAAAAGGAATGCAAAGTAGTTATGAAAATATGTTCAAAAACTTAATTGAAATGGTCTAAATTAGTGAATAGAGAATTTCAAGAGAGAAATGGAAACTATAAAAGAAAAGCACATAGAAATTCTAGAAGTGAATAGCAAAATATCTTAAATATTGCTGGATGACATTATTATTGCTGTATGACAATATTATTGCTGGATGGCAATACTAGCAGATTGGAGATGGCAGAAAAACAGACGAGTGAATATAAAATATAAAAACAGATTCATAGAAGTTATTAACCTAAAGAACAGATGATATTCTGGTGTGATGACGCACACCTAAAATCCCAGCACTTTGGGAGGCCGAGGCAGGCAGATCACTTAGAGCCAGCAGGTTGAGACTAGCCTGGTCAACATGGTGAAGCCCCATCTCTACTAAAAATGCAAAAATTAACTGGTGTGGTGATGCATGCCTGTAGTCCCAGCTACTTGGGAGGCCAAGGCACAAGGATGGCTTGAACCCGGGAAGCGGAGTTTGCAGTGAGCCAAAATTGTGCCACTGCACTCCAGCCTGGGCGACAGAGCGAGATTCTGTCTCAAAAAACAAACGAACAAACAAACAAACAAAACAAAGATGATATGAGATTTAAATAATAAATAGAGCCTGATAATATCAACTCATCTAACACACGCATATTTGGATTCCGGAAGGAGAGGACACAGACAATGGAGCAGGAATAGTGGTCAAACAAAACCAATGCAGAAAGGATAATGGTTAAAACAAAAAAACTCCCAATTTGGCCAAAAATACCAATTTGCAAGCTTAAGAGTGACAAAACCTGAGCACAATAAACACAAAGGAAATCAAAACTAGGCAAATCACAGACCACTGAAAATGAAAGCTAAAGGGAAACCCTGAAAGCAACCGGAGACAATGCAACACATTAGAGAGAGCAGAGCCGCGATGGGAAAGTGTGCCACCTTCTCACCAGAAACGGCGCAGGCAGGAAGATAATAAAATGATATCCTTAAAACACTAACAGGAAACATAAAAAGCTGTCAACACAGAATTTCAATTCCTACAAAAATACCCTTCAAAAAAGACTAAAACAGAGAAATTTTCAGATAAAAGGAGAATACGCACTTATAGATGTATACTGTAAGAAATATTACAGGGAGTATTTCAGGTTGATGCTAAGTGATGCCAGATGGAAACTACGACCTACGTGAAGAGCACTAGCAATAGCAAATATGCGGGGAAATATGCAAGGCTAGTTCCGCATTCTAACTGTAATCAATTAATTCAATACACCACAGAATAAGAACAAAAGTAATGTGGTCATCTCAATAGATACAGAAAAAGTATTTGACAAAGTTCAATACACAATGATAAATACTTCAACAAACTAGAAATAGAAGGGAACTCCCTCAGTCTGATAAAAGGCATCTATGAAACACTTAGAGGTAACATCATACTAAGTAATACTTTATTGAATGCTTCATCCCCAAAATCAAGAATAAGGCAAGTACATTCATTCTTACTGTTTCTAGTCAACATCGTAATGTAGTGCAATCAGGCAAGAGAAAGAAATATTAATAAAAGGCATGAAACATGCAAAATAAGTCAACATAAAACAATCAATTGTATTAATATACACTGGCAACAAAAAATTTTAAAAATATTAATTTTTTTAAAATTTCCTTTAGAATAGCATTAAAAATGAAGAACTCAGCAAAACATCTGAGAAAATAAGAAAATGTGCAAGATCTATACATTGAAAGCTAGAAAACATTCCTAAGATAAATTAAAAGATGATCCCACATAAGTGAAGAGAACTATCATGCCCACAGGCTGGAAGACTCAATATCATTATTGATACATCATCTCTTCCCAGATTGTTCCATAAATTCAATATAATCCCACTCAAAAAGATAGGCCTTTTGTTTTGTATCATTTGACAAGCAGATTCTAACATTATAAAGGAATGAAAAATGATCTAGCTTATCCAAAACAATTTTGTACAAAAAATTAACAAAGTTGGGGAACTGATACTATCTGATTTTTAGAATTACTACAAAGGCATAGTTATTAGGACAGTGTTGTACTGGCTTAGGATAGACACATATATTAATAGAACGAAATACTGTGTATAAATTGATCCACATATATGCAGTCAATCGATTTTCAAAAACATTACAAGAGTGTTGAATGAGGAAAGGACAGTCTTTTCAACAAATGGCACTAGAATGCATGAACATCAACATGTGAAGAAAACTGAGCCAGCTGACTTCTACCTCACATCACACATACACAAGAATTTGAAATGATACATAAGCAAAATATAAAAGCTGAAACTGTAAAACCCAAGAAGAAAAGATAAAGTCTTCATGACACTGATATATTCAAGGATTTATTAGCACACAGAAGGCACTACCCCTACAATAATACATTAATAAATTCATTTTTTAACCTGAATCAAAAACTTTTGTTTTTCAAAATCACCAAGAAAAATAAGAAGTGAGCCACAGGCATTTGCAATACATTTATCTGACAAGAGACTTGACAGAAAATTCAATGTAAAAAATGGGCAAAAGACTGAATGAACATTTTGAAAAAAAACTCATGAACGATCAATAAACAAACTTTTAAAATCTCAATATCACTCTTCACCAGAGAAACCAAAATGAAATACTACTGCATACCCACTCGAGTGATTTAAATGACAGACAAAATTTCCCAGCGTCAGTTATTGCTGAGGCTGTGGAGCTCCTGAAACGTTCATGCTAATGTCAGCAGGGGTGTAAAATTGCACAACCACTTTCAATAATGTTATGCTACTTTTTAAAGAAGCTTAAGCCATGTGCCTACCTACCCTGTGACTCCTAGTAATTCCAACAAAAGTGATGAAAATATAAAGTTGTGTAAACAAATGTCCCTTGCAGTTTTATTCATAATAGCCCAAACCTGAAAACAACCCAAATGCCCAACAGGTGAACATTCATTCACAAACAAGTGTGCAGTGTCCATAAAATGAATACTAGTTCAGCAATAAAAAGGGATAAACTGTTTACACATGCATGAACATGGGAACAGCAGACTTCATGTTGAGCAAGGAGGCAGACACAATAATGCATGCTGTATGACCCCACTGATATGAAATCTGACAACGGGCAACAGAAAACAGGTCCATGGTTATCTGGGAGAAGGGTGGGAGCAGGACTGGCTGAGAAGGAGCACAAAGGAAGCGTCTGTGTTGTTGGAAGTGTTCTACATCTCGACTGGGATGGTGGCTATGCAGGATATATTATACATTTTTCAACACTCATCAAAATGCGTGCATAAAATCTGTACATCTTATCATTTGCAAATTACATCTCAATATAGTTACTTTATTTAAAACGTTTCTACATTCAGCTGCTGTCACATGTGGCTGCTCTGTCTCCTACTATCTTCTACTGATGGCGATGTTGCAGCACTCAAGACATAGCCAGGCACCCTAGGACTGTCAGTACCAGACCACTGAATATTCGAGGCGTGAAGAGGCAACACTGGTGTTCCTTTTTGGAATGATGCTTCCTGCTCTGGAATTACCAATAGGAAGAAGTTTGTGTAAGTCCATATAATGGAGCGAAGAAGAAATAAATTTCCCAAACTTCAACTAATGTCAATGCCCTTCCCCTTTTAAGTCTGGGGTGCAATTTTTTTATGTTTCAAAAGCAAGGAAGTCGTGTCAAAGCACAAACAGGACGGGCAGGCCAAACACCCCAGCAAGGTCCTGCTTCAAGGAGTTAGGCCTTTCTGTTTTAACTATTTTGGTGGACCTGGGAATCAGACTGCAGAATTAGGTCTCAACTGAAGAAGTAAAAAAAAAAAAAAATCTTTTTCAATTTTTTTTGACAGCAGGCACAATAGTTTTATGTACTCTATTCAACATTTTCCTCTTACGTTCATTAATAAATATTAAACTGTCATTTCCAGGGTTGTACATAATTGCTCACAAAGAAACCATGGGAATTAAAAATAGCCCCCCAATCCAATGATGTGATTCTCCCCTCCCCAGCAAGGGCTGTCTAAACTCCAAATTTATAATCAAAATCTGTGCCTATGTAGAATACATCTTTATGAAAGATATTTTCATATCTTTGGATCATATCTTTGGATCTGTGGAATAAAAATCCATTTTAAAAAATTCTAACCAGATGGTCAAGTTAATAGAGGAGACGGGCATTTTAAGTCTATTTACCAAGAGTCCTTTTGTAAAGCAAAGCCTCATTTTGAAAACCAAATCATCTCCAGCATTGTATTTCATACATTTATGATTTTTCACATATCTGGGTTTGCATAAAATAAACATGTAGATCCTTTTTTCTCAAGCTTTGATAAACCAGAAGACAAAGGTCAGATCACTGAATCAACCACTGTCTCAAGTTCTTATCCTTAAACAGACAGTAACGTTTCCTAATGGCATTAACATTACACATTAGCTATTAAAGAGTGGTAAGAAATAACTTGGAAATTTAAAAATTAGATCAGCATATTAAAAAAAAAAAAAACAAGGAAAAACTCCTTGGCATAAATCCCACACTTCCAACTGTCTGCACCAACACAGTCCCTGTTTTTCCTTATCTTTACTTCCCAATGCCCACAGCAGGACTTGCCCCGAGCCCCTTAAATGTACCCCAACACCTCAGTCATCTTCGCTGCTCCCATGGCACCTAGCCCTGTGTCTCACAGATTTTAAAGGCTCAAAGCCCATCATCTGAATAAGATGCAAGACAGTAATCACATCTTCTCATTGTTCTTTTGGGCAACTGGAAGACGAGGCAGTTATTACAATACTTAGGAACACCGGGGCTAAATTTAATGCTCAGTCACAATAGTTTTATTAGCCTAAGTGACTATTACATTGTTTTATTTTGCTACATTGTTTTTAAATTTTTAATTTCCACTTTAACAGGCTTATTGGATATGTTTATTTTACTGTCAGAGTCCTCAAATCTATTTTACATGCTTACGGCAAACAAATTATAAGCGCAGATATGATGTTAACTTCTTCAGAAACAGCCTCTATTGTGCCTGAACCCTTCTAGCTTTAATTTAATACATTTTGAGTTAACTAGGCTTAAATTTCATTCTAGAAAGGAGAACTGGGTTTTAATATGTTATCCTGATACCTATTGCTCATAACTATTGGTGCTAATAAGATTATAGTTCATCTTACTTCCTGTGATGCCAGGCTCTGGGCTCTGTTGAGGGATGGCAAAGGAGAGTTCAGGGATAGTACTGAGGCAAGACATTTGCCTTACTGTGGTACAAAAATGCTTGCACCGTGCCTTTACCGAATACTCTCATAAACCAAGAGCAAGAGTGTTGGGTATGGCAGGGGACACACTTTTATTGTGTGCTTATGTATTCCAGGCATAGTTGTAATGTGTGTGTGTGTCCACACACACACATACACGCCATAGCCACAGCTCACTGCAGCCTCAAACTCCTGGGCTCAAGTGATCCTCCTGCCTCCCGAATAGCTGGAACTGCAGGTGCATGCCACCACACCTGGTCAATTATTTTATTTTGTTTTTTTGTAGATTCAAGGTCTTGCTATGTTGCTCAGGTTGGTCCCAAACCCCTGTTCTCAAGTGATCCTCCTGCTTCAGCCTCCCAAAGAGCTGGGATTACAGGCATGAGGCACTGGGTGCAGCCCTATATATCTCCTCATTAAATGTTCACAGGTGTTACTTTAATAGGTGATTAATAGGGGCCTCACAGACGTTAAGAGGTTTGCCAAGATCATAAGCCAGTCAATGGCAAAAGCAGACTTAACCTGAGAACAGTTTACTAGAGAACCATGCAAGAAAATAAATACGGAAAACAATATAACAATGGCTAAATGAGGGATATAGTCCAGAGCTACCCATACTTTTCCACAGTAAACATTAACTCCACATTCAGCCCATCTGCTTGCAGACAAGGGTAATGGAAGAGAGAGCATGAAGGAAAGGAAAAATATATATACACCTTCAAAACATCTTACTTTCACGTTATTATCCCCATTTTACATATAAAGCTACTGAGATATGCAGGGATTATGAAATATGCCAACAATTTCCAAATGACTGTGACTCCCAAACCCTCCCTGTCCCCCAGGCCACATGTCTGAAGTGCTGTTCTGTGGTTTTGGAATCAGCCGCCCCTAGGTTTGTTCCTTACCACTGCTTCCACACTCACTTGTGGTCAATTAACCCAACTCCTTGTCCCTGCTAACCTCCCTCAAATTCATCTGCTCTTCCACAAATACAGTTGCTTCCATCTTCCATTTAATCCTTTCCCATAACAAATATCATAGAAAAACTTTTAATCACTAAGTTAGAAAAGTAGTAGTTTGCACCATAGCTATTCTAAAGCTATTTTTATTTGTAAGGCCACTGCCCAAATTCACCAGGTTTCTTAAAGCAGTGTTTTTCAAAATTTAGTAAGCAAAATATGAACTATCTTCTCTTCCAACCAAGATCTAATTCAGTGGGGGTCAAGAATGAAGGTCAAAATCTGTATTTTTTAACCACAAACCCTAGATTATTTGGTGTTTTTTCATGCTTGTATGCCAACGTTCATGGCAACAGCATTCACAATGGCCAAAAAGTGGAAACAATCCAAATGTTCGTCAACTGATGAACGAGTATGTGGTATGCACACGCAATGGAATATTATTCAGCCACGAAAAGGAATGACGTTCTGACATGTTACAACACAGATGAACCTTAAAAACATCATGATAAGCAAAGTAAGCCAGGCACAAAAGGACAAATATCTACTTATATCTAGAATAGGCAAATTCATAGGGACCAAAAGTAGAGGTTAATAGGATCTGCAGGGAGGTAGGAATATGGATTTACTGATTTTGGGGTGCAGATTTTCTGTTTGAGGTGAGGAAAAAAATTTTTTTGAATTTTTCATTCTTTTTAAAAAATTTTATATTAGGTTCAAGGGTACAAATGCAGGGTTTTTTTTTTATACAGGTAAATTACGTGTCACAGGGGTTTGGTATACAGACTATTTTGCCACCCAGGTAATAGGCATGGCACCTGACAGGTAGTTTTTCTTTTTTTTATTTTTGTTTTTTTGAGACAGAGTCTCACTCTGTCACCCAGGCTGGAGTGCAGTGGCACTGTCTCAGCTCCCTGCAACCTCTGTTTCTTGGGTTCAAGCAATTCTCTTGCCTCAGTCTCCTGTGTAGCTGGGATTACAGGTGTGTGCCACCATGCCCAGCTAATTTTTCTTTGTAATTTTAGTAGAGAAGGTGTTTCAACATGTTGGCCAGCCTGGGCTCGAACTCCTAACCTCAAGTGATCCGCCCACCTTGGCCTCCCAAAGTGCTGGGATTACAGGTGTGAGCCACCAAGTCCGGCCATGGTAGGTAGTTTTTCAGTGCTCTCCCTCCGCTCACCCTGCACCTTCAAGTAGGCCCCAGTGTCTCTTGTTCTCCTCTTTATATCCACACAGACTCAATGTTTAGCTTTCACTTATAAATGAGAACATGTGATATTTGGTTTTCTGTTTCTACATTAGTTCACTTAGGATAATAGTCTCCAGCTCCATTTCTGTTGCTGTAAAGGACATGATCTCCTTTTTTATGGCTGTCTAGTATTCCATTGTGTATATGTACTACATTTTCTTTATCCAGTCTACCACTGATAGGCATTTGGGTTGATTCTATGACTTTGCTACTGTAGGTAGTGCCACGATGAACATGCACTTGCATGTGTCTTTATGGTAGAACAATTTATATTCCCCTGGGTATACACTCAATAATGGGACTGCTGGGTTGAATGGCAATTCTGCTTAGAGTTCTTTGAGAAATCCCTACACTGCTTTATACAATAACTGAACTAATTTACATTCCCACACCAGCAGTGTATAAGCATTCACTTTTCTCCACAATCTCGCCAGTATCTGTTATCTTTTGACTTTCTAATGATAGCCATTCTGATTGGTGTGAGATGGTCTCTCATTGTGCTTTTGATTTGCATTTCTCTAATGATTAATGATGTTGAGCATTTTTCATATGCATGTTGACTGCATGTGTGTCTCTTTTTGAAAACTGTCTGTTCATATCCTGTGCCCGCTTTTTAATGGGGTTGTTTGTTGCTTACTTACTGATTTGTTTGAAATCCTTTGCCCACTTTTTAATGGGGTTGTTTGATTGTTTGCTTGTTGATGTGTTTCTGGATATCACCTTTGTTGGTGCATAGTTTGCAAATATTTTCTCCCATTCTGTAGGGTGTCTGTTTACTCTGTTAATAGTTTATTTTGCAGTGCAGAAGCCCTTTAGTCTAATTAGGTCCCATTTGTCAATTTTTATTTTTGTTGCAATTGCTTTTGGTGTCTTCACCATGAAATCTTTGCCAGGTTCTATATACAGAATAGTATTTCCTAGGTTGTCTTCCAGGACTTTTGTAGTTTTAGATTTCACATTTAAGTTTTTAATCCATCTTGAGTTTATTTTTGTACATGGTGTAAGGAAGGGGTCTAGTTTCAATCTTCTGCATATGGCTAGCCAGTTATCCCAGCACCATTTATTGAATAGGGAGTCCTTTAGATAAAATCTTTACAAATGCTTTTTTAGGGTTATCAACTGACTTTGCCATTAAACCCATAGTTCTATCTAATGCCACTGAAAATAACTTATTTAAATAGTCATAAACCATTCTTAATTTTATAAGGCAATGAACCCAAGAGAAATCTGGTTGAAGGCCTGATGCAGAGAACCACTCAACTCTAAAGGTTTCCATTTGTGATAAGTATATCTACATAAATTTCCATTTTTCTATTTCTATGGTTACAGTTATAAGAAATAGAATTAGTTTTTCCCATAAGATGTGTTTTTCAGATAAGATTCCCACAAGAAATAAAAATGCCAAATTTCTAATAGAATCCCCAGGGTTTTAATTTTTGTTAAGAAAATCTTTAAATATTTCATCAGAGTTAGGCATACCAGCCCTACTTGGGGCTCTGTGACTACATGTCTGTGGGTGACATCTTTGCAAGAAAAACCTCCTTCATAACCAGTGTAAAGATAAATGATCTCCAAATCAGTTTATGGCTGTAACTAACATAAATATTTCCATAATCTCTGCCTTAAAGCGTAGACAGTCTGAAGCACTGAGGCGGTGAACTGGACCACCGTGGCAGATGCTGCGCCTCCACTGCTGATGTAAAGGTCATCGCCTTTGTGACTGTTCACCAGGCCTCTACCCTCCATCTTCTCCTCAGGACAAAGGCCTTTTCAGGGGACATTGTTTCAATATGCACTCTTGATTTGTCCTGAGATTCTGAATTTCCACCTTGGATCCTACAGCAAATCATCACAGTTTTTCTATTAAATCACATGAAAAAGGATTTACACTGTTTATAATAAAAGAAGAGATAGGATTTCTAAATAAGAATAGTAAGACATGAAGAATGTCAAACTAAGAAAAGTTGGTTATACAGAGAGAGTACATAATTTATTGTCTAAATGGTATATTTTTTAGAGTAAAAGGGAACACTATTAATCATTAGACAATTACAGTAGGTGTACTCCAGGACTAACCATGTAATCCAGGATATTCAATAACTGTAAGTACTCTAAGGATGAGATTGCTATAAACATTCAATTCCCACTAAGCCAATAGCAAAGGGGAAATATTATACAATTCTCATAACATTAAAAAAAATACACGTTAGTCTAATGTTGCAAAATTTCCCCTAATAGAAATTTATTGTGCAAATATTTATATAAGGAACCTTGAACAACACAACAGACAATATGATATAGTGCCTGCACAATAATTTATGTAATTGCATAATATCCACATGGCTAATATAAGCACAATGGAAATATATACACACAGAGATGAAATGATCTCTGTGAATGCATCATGAGCACTATTTCTAAAATTTTCTTTTTTTTTTTTTTTTTTTTTGAGACGGAGTCTTGCTCTGTTTCCCAGGCTGGAGTGCAGTGGCAGGATCTCAGCTCACTGCAAGTTCCGCCTCCCGGGTCTACGCCATTCTCCTGCCTCAGCCTCCCGAGTAGCTGGGACTACAGGCGCCCGCCACCTCGCCCAGCTAGTTTTTTGTATTTTTGTTTTTGGTAGAGACGGGGTTTCACCGTGTTAGCCAGGATGGTCTCGATCTCCTGACCTCATGATCTGTCCGTCTCGGCCTCCCAAAGGGCTGGGATTACAGGCTTGAGCCACCGCACCCAACCTACTTCTAAAATTTTCAAAGCCATGGGTAGGTTACATATTTTTTCTATCCATTCTGATAATTTATGTATTAGTACAACATCAATCTTATTAGTAATTTCTAAATTGGCCATATAAATAATTTCCTGATCACTTCTGATCATTTAGATTCTGATTTTACATCTGTCACAGCAAATTGACTATTACTTGAGGACAGATACTGTATTTTCTATATTTTTTGTTTCCAATACCAGATAACATCCAGAGCATATTTGTTGAAGCATTTAACACTCACTGGACAAATGAATGAGTAAATGAATGTATAAATCCAAATATGTCCATTCAAATTAGGTAAACACTATCAAACAAATATGTCTAAAGGATTTATTTAAGTTTAACCCAAACCAGCTGATTTAGCCATTTCTTTTACAGACTTATCTATCTTTTCAATTACCAACACTGGTTTTCAAGAAATATGACATTCTATAACATGAAAGCTTCTGAGATTCTTTTAAGCGATTTCTTCTTTTAGAATACAAAAACAGGCACATGTTCCTCTTGGTTATAATGACTAAGATGTGGTGGGTAAACAAGGATTTTGAGCTAACTACAATTATGACCCAGCTATATTGAGGAACGGGTGAAGAGAAGAGTGCATATGTGGAAGAGGCCAGGGGAGAAACGAGAGCTCCACTCACAGCTCATATAGTCAGAACCCCACGTAAAAGTGAAGAAGTTGCAAACCAAGTCCATGTTTAGAGTCTCAAGGATAAACAGCACCGAAATCAGCTAAGGGAAAAAAATGTGAAAGAGGGGGTCTTGGGACAAGTGTTTCCCAAACAAAACTTGCAGCATTATTTTTTGCACTTTGAACCAGTCTTTAACTTGGGCAACCTAGTTAATGGCTATGTCATCGCCAGATGAGAACTACAGGAAAAGAAGCAGGGTTTTGATTTTTGCTTGGTTTGGTTAATTTTGTTGTTGAAGGGGAAATTTAATGAATTCCATTTTAATCCTATTAAATTCCAAGTGCTAACAGGATATGCAGGTCAAAATGTCCAGCAGACAAATTAAAAGTCATTCCTGGATCTTGCTTGAAAAATCTAAGGCATAGATTTAGGAGTCATAAACAAACAGAGGGAAGGCGGAGCCAGGGCCATACACATGCTGACAAAGAAAGGGAGTGAGGACACGACTGGGAAATACGCAGTGCTGGACCCAATATGCCCCTTTCTCCCCTCCAGATCCACACGGTGCCAAGGACACAGCCCTTTATGGATGGCATCAATAGCTTTTGGGTTTGGCCAATGAGAAGTATCAAAAGGACTCATGAAGACAGGAGGAAAGGGAGGCTGGGGAAGGCATGCTCAAGCCTCCCTTGCTGCAGGCTGCAGGCTGGCAGTGGCTGAGGGGAGGGTGGTGCTCCTGCTTGTGGCTGGCTCCTGTACTCAGCTCTCCTGAGTTCTCCCAGTCCCACCCCTCACTCTCTCAAGCCTGCCCAAACGTCATGAACAGGCCCCTATTAAAGTCTGTATGAGGTGCCTGTTGGTTCCTGCAGGACCCTGACTGATACATGAGTCTACAAGAAATCCTGAGGAATTCTGTCAAAAAGTAGAGCAATAAGAAGCAATAAAGAACTAACTCTAATCAAGACCGAATGGTAAAGGGGTTGCTGAGGGAGGGCAATTTCAACAGGGGCTGGGGTCAACTGTGCTGAGGTCGTCAAATAGGCACACGAGAAATGACTATGCCAAGTTCAGCAAGGCAGCCACCGCAAGGATCCCGGATCAGGGCTGACTCAGCCGGAAGAGTGAATAAGCAGCAGAAATGAAAACCAAAAAGGGCTTTTTCATTTCATTTCATTTCATTATTTTATTCTATTCTATTCTATTCTATTCTATTCTATTCTATTCTATTCTATTCTATTTTGGAAATGGAGTCTCGCTCTGTCAACTGGCTAGAGTGCAGTGGCGCAATCTCGGCTCACTGCAACCTCCGTCTCCTAGGCTCAAGTCAATCTCCTGCCTCAGCCTCCTGAGTAGCTGGGATTAAAGGTGTGCACCACCACACCCAACTAATTTTTCTATTTTAGTAGAGATGGGGTTTCACCATGCTGGCCTCAAACTCCTGACCTGGTGATCTGCCCGCCTCAGATTCCCAAAGTGCTGGGATTACACGCGTGAGCCACCATGCCTGGCCAAAAAGGGCACTTTTGATAACTGTGGTGGCCATGAGGAAGAGAGCAAGGAAGCTCCCCCAGGAAGGACGCATGGAGCCATGGAGACTTGATCTTACACTAACGGAAGCCCTGCCGAGAGACTGAAGATGGGACCGAAGAAATGGGGAGGACAAGAGAAAGAGTTTGGCAGATGAGAAGCCTCAGCTGTCTCAGATGCAAGGAAGACACAGTAAGCACAGCAAAGCCGGAGGGAGGAGAACCACAAGGCAGCTTCTAGTTTCTCAGGCAAACAGGAGGCAAGGCCACCGGTGGAGGTGGAAGGCAATCCAAGGGCAGAAAGGCAAGTTGTGGCAGTAAATCATAAACCAGCAAAGGCACCTTCCTTCCAGTTGGTGGATGAAGATCTGAAGAAGGCAGGGTACGCAGAGAACTGCACTGAGGGTGTGTGCCCAGTGATAGCTTCCCAAGTGCTCTAGGCAGGGAAGCCATGGGAGGCCGGCAGACGTGGGGGCTGTGAGGGGTGGCATGGGGGCCTGAAAGAGGCTGAAGAGCAAGACAAGCAATCGAGAGGGCTACAGAGACAGAAGGCTCTGCTCAGAAACCAAGATTCAGAGCTCCAAATCTTAGAGATGGTGCTGTCCTGTGTGATGCCGAGGCCTCAAACATGGAGATGGGGCAGGTGGAGGGAAGGGACGATGCCCAAGGTCTGGGCATCAACAATTCTATGCTTTCTGTATCCAATCTCAGTTATAGACGATATGGGTAAAAACAGAGGTCCACTTAGAAAACTGATATGACCTTCTATTCCTACTCAGAGTAGACGCTTGTTTTTAGCATATATACTTGAGTTTTAAACTCAGAGTAGATGCTGTTTTTAGCATATATGAGTTTTAAACTCAGAGTACGTGCTTGTTTTTAGCATATATTTTTGAGTTTTGACCTTTTTTGATGGCTGTGGTTTCTTCTACAAAAAAATTATAATTTCAAGTTCCTACAGGCTATCCAACATTACTCGAATTCAAAAGTTTTCATCTAAAATATCACATCATAGTAGACGAAAATCTTGGCTCTATTTCAACAATACAATCTATGTTTCTGTTTACATACTCATTATATTCACCTCCTATGTAGTGTGCTGGGTCATTAAAGCAAATTCATGTTGCTTCTGAGGAATAAGAAGATTGAGCTTAAAACTGTGTTGTAAAATTAAACTTCTGCACAAATGGCTCATGTTTACATGTACTGCACCCTCTGAAACAGGTAATGTATTCACCTGACTGCAGAGCCTTCTCCTCTTTTTCATGTATAACTGAGTAATTACCTCAGCTAGAACGAGGTGTTCCGAAAACGGATTCACTTTCTAAAGAAAATAAGTAAAGTTCCAGCCAGAAAATGTCTGTCAAGCAATGGAGGAGAATGAACGTTTGCAATTAACACGTTTGTTCTTGCTTTTAGTTTTTTTTCTATAAGTCAATGTCAGAATTCTACATTATTCCCATTGAAATTATACTTATTGTCCACAAGGATCTTGGTACCAAAAAAAAGAAAGAAAGGAAAAACCTGACATTTGCTCTCTACAATTTTGTGTGCAGTGAGATCTAAACATAACCTAAATCAAAATGATAAAAGATCTAATTATCTAGAGATAGTTTTCTACTTAATTTATTTTAGATAGAAACAAAAAAAAAAACATTGTTGTCCAGCTGGATGATGTGTCCAATATTTCAGCACTTATGTTCCTGATGTCCCTGAGTATTTCAAGCCTATCCATTCATTCCCTGCCTCTATCACTTTTTTACCTTGGAATCCTAGGGTCTGGAATCTGAAATGAGAAACTATTGGCTTTCACAAAGATCACAGACCAATCCCACCAACCACCACACAGATCATGTAGGATGGTACTGACAATTAATTAGTTATATTTCCAATTAAACAAATATTTTTACAAGTATAATTTAATGCAATTATATAAAAATTATATATATTCTATAATATAATTAACATTAAAAGTTTAATTATTAATTAATAAATAAACTGATATTTTAGGGAGTTCTGCTTCTAGTTAGGATGTTGAACTTCAGAACAGGCCAATTAGAAGTATTAGAACTAGAAAATGTCTAGAAACTAACTAAAAATATATAAAACCATAATTTCTGAACTCACTGTGGATACTAAGAAGTCTAAATGAAGTCTAAATTATCTTCCTGATGGAGAAGGAGGGCCCTTTCCTAAGTAAGCAGAGAGATTCGCCACTTCCTCCAGCTCAAGGGCCTGTGCTGAGTTTGTACCTGGAGGAGCAGAAGATCAAACCTGACGCGGGGGGATGGACTTTAACAGCCAGCGCAGGTTTCAGAAGCCATAGGGGCTGGCTGGCTGCGTTGAGATCTGCTGAAACCCCAGACCCTGAGCTGGCTGTCACTGAGTGCTTACCAGCACAGAGGCTGTGGGGAGGGCCTGGAAAGCCCAGGGAGACCCCTGTAATCTCCTGGTCCTGGGATCACTAGAGGGAGTAGAGGGAAGTCCTTTCTATCAACACATTTGAAACCAGAGATGAACTAAAGCTAAAACTGCAACCTGCTTGATTCTTAACAGGATCAAAAGGATCCATCCCTGTCTTTGTTTCCTAAGTCTACCATAACAAAATTACCACAAACTTGGTGTCTTCAAAAGACATAAACTTTTTCTTTTTCTCTCACAGTTCTGGGGGCCAGAATCTGAAATCAAAGCATGGTAGGACCACACTCTCTCTGGGAACATCACTCCTTGCCTTTCCCAGTACCCTGTGGCTGCAGGTGGTTCCCTGGCTTCAGTCTGCATCACTCCAATCTCTGCCTCTATTTTTCACATTGCCTTCTCCTCTTCTTTTGTGCCTTTTCCTCTTTTGTCTCTTATAAGGATACTTGTCATTGGATTTATGACCCACTCATGAAACCCAGGATGAGTTCACCTCAAGATCCTTAACTTAATTAAATCTTTAAATATCATTTTCTCAAATAAAGTCACAATTACAGGTCCCGGAGGTCAAGAGGTAGACGAATCTTTTGTGGACCACCATTCAACCCACTATAGGCCCTCACACTAGCCACCTAACAGAAGAAAAGGCACGACCCTTTCTGAGGGAAAACAATGCCTGCGGCAGTCTCTTTGGCTCTTTTATACACAACATCCAGCATACATGAAGAAAAAGAAACAAGACAATGTGACTTGTAATCGAGAGAAAATACAGCCAATAGAAGTAAACGCACAGATGATCCAGACATTAAAATTAGCAAAAAATAACATTACTATAAATGTTAAATTTTTTTAAGTAAAGAAAATGGATATAAAGTTGGAGAAATTTAACAGAAAAATGAACTATCTAAAAAGGAACCAAATGGATATTCCAGAATTTTAAATTCCATATCTGAAATTAAGAATTCATAAAATGTGTTTAATAGCAGATTGAAAATAGCAGAAAAAAGGCAAGTGGCATAAAAGATCAATAGAAATTATCTGAAGCATGAAAAGAAAAAAGAATAGGTAAAAGTAGAAGAGTTCATGAGAGATGTGTGAGATCCTCTCAAATACTCTAACAGATATGCAACTATTATCCCACAAGGAGAGGAGACAGGAAGTGGGCAGAATCAATGTCTGAAGAGATGGTGGTTGAGAATTTTCCAAAATGTGTAATGAACATCAATCCACATACTCAAGAAACATAGTCAATTCCAAACATGGGAGCAAAAAAACGAAAAGGAAAAAGAAAAACCCACCTCAGCACATTAAGGCAAAATGTGAAAAACAAAAGACATAGAGATTGCCAGACTAAATACAAAGCACGAAAAGAAACATGACACGAAAGAGGACATACTGTATGACCCCACTCATAAGAAATACATGACTCCATTCATAAGAACAGGCAAAATTAATCTATAATAAAACAGAATGTGGTTACCTCTGGAGAGGTATGGGAAAGGGCTGTCGTATTGACTGAGGAGGCTTTGAGAGAAGTTTTTGAATGATAGAAATGTTCTCTGTTTTGATCTGGATGATAGTTATGGGTAGATACATGTGTAAAAATTCACTGAGCTGTACATGTAAATTATCCCTTCCTTATAAAACAACAGGAATGGGTCTGCAAATATTCGCCCCATTACGACATGCTTGCCAGTCATAATGAGATCGATTCAGAATTTATCAGTAGAGTTCTAAATAATCATTCATGTATTCATTTAAGCCACAATATTAATTGCATACTTACTACATGTCTGGGACTATTTTGGGCACTAGGGATGTATCAGTGAACAAAACAGGGGGAAAAATTCCTTGCCTTTTGAAGCTTAAATTCTAGTAGGGATAATCAAATACTATCAAATAAGTGATGTTTTTTCACATATTAAAAGGTATTAAAAGCTGGAAAGGTGAGAGCAGAGTTAGGGGGAGTAGGAGTGTGCCAGGAAAGACTTGCTGAAATTGAAAATGAAGTGGAAAAGACAGGCTTAAAAGAGGTGTGGGGGTTAGAGATTTGGGCGTATGGGGAAGAAAATTACAGCCAAAGGGAACAGCCAGAGCAGAGATCCTGAGGTAGCAGTCTGACATGTGTAGGAAAAGCAAGAAGTTTAGTTTGGCTGGAGTAGAGCGCACATGGGAAAAGGTGGTAAGAGTTAAGGTCAGAGAGGGAACACGGGTACAGTATGAGGTAGGGTCTTATGGGATTTGGCTTTTATTCTTGGGGAGACAGGAAGACAGAATACAGGATTTTGTGTAGAGGCACAATGATGACATGATGACATGGTCATATGACATGATCTGACTTGGATTTTATAAGAACCAGTCTGGCTGCTTCTTTGAGAGAGCTGGGGCAGAGGGAGGTGGCTGGGGTGGAAATTGGAAGAGCAGGTGGGTAACTGCTGTAATAATCCAGGCAAGAGGTGATGTAGCCTGGACTATGGCAGTATCAACAGAAGTGGGGAAAGAGGCCTGCTTCTGTGCACATCTCAAAGCTGTAGTCAACAGTTTGCTGGTGAATTAAAATATTAGCTGTGATAGAAAGACAGCAGTCAAAGATGACTTCATGTTTTTGATTTGAGCAATGGGAAAGACAGAATGGCCATTGCTTGAGATGGAGGAGGTAGTAGTGGGAAAGGGTTAGAGAGGAAGATCAGTCAAACTTTGGACACGTTGGGACTGAGATATCCACTCGACATAAAACAGACATGTCGAGTAGGTAGACTGATACAGGAGTTTGCAGTTCATCAACATACAGGTGATATTCAAAGCGGTGCCATTTGAGGAAACCACAAAGAGAATAAATACAGCTGGGGAAGAGCAGGGATCCACTAACGAGCCCCAGTGCACACTGATATGACTCGGTGTGGGGCAAGGTGCAGTGGCTCACACTTATAATCCCGACACTTTGGAGGCTGTGGCAGGATGATCACTTGAGTCTAGGAGTTCAAGACCAGCCTGCACAACATAAAGAGACCTTTGTTACTACAAAAAAATTTTTTAATTAGCTGGATGTGGTGGTACGCACCTGTCATCCCAACTCCTCAGGAAGCAGAGGTGGGAGGATCACTTGAGCCCAGGAGTTTGAGGCTGCAGTGAGCTAGGTTTGCACTACTGCACTCCAGCCTGGGCGATAGAGTGAGTGTCCCTGTCCCAAAAAAGAAAAGAAAAAGGAAAAAAAAAGTTCAAGAGAGAAGGGGGAACCAATAGGAGTGTGAGAAGGATCTGCTGGTGAGGCAGGAAACAATGAAGAGAATGCGGTGCCCTGGAAACCACATGAAGAAAGTGTTAGCAGAAGTATAGGCAGCTCTTTCAAAGAGGTCTCCTTTAAATGGCAGCAGAAAAATGAATGGAGAAGTGGAGTCAGAAAATGACGTTTTTCAGATGGCAGAAATAATACCATATTTGTGGATGGAAATTATGTTATGGAAAGGAAAAAACAAAGGATAAGGAAGAGCAGTGAGTTGCTGAAAGGTGGCAGAGCAGGCAGGAGAGGATGGGCATGTAGATAAGGGGGTGCTTCTGTTGAAACGTGGAAGGTTCGTGTAAGGAAGATATGTGTAAGTCCTAGAGTTCCATTCTGATGGCTTCCGCTTTTTAGGCGGGATAGGAGGTAATAGGCATCATCAGCTGAGAACGAGAGTGAGGCAAGGGAATGGGAAATTTTAGGAAAGGAAATAAAGATGTGAAATCGTTATCTAGGAGAATGGGAGAGTCAAAGCATTAGGGAAACTCAATGACTGTCAGTCAGCACCAAGGTTCAGGTAACACCACGTGCAGTAGGACAAGTGAGGGGACTGTGTCTCTCTAGCCATGCCTCACTCTGGGAGGCAGGTACAGAGCAGGCAGAGAGTAAACTTCTCCAGGGCCATGGTTTTGACAAGAAAGTGAGAGGAGGAGAGCTGAAAGTTTATGCAATGACCTGATTTTATCTATTGTACATGGAGTTGATGCCGTGTAAAGAGAAAAAGAGAAAATGAGAAGGTGAGGGGCAGTGAAGATGAAAATGCAGTAGGATCAATGAATTAGAGGCCCTGAGGGCTGCAGATTGACGGAGTTGGGATATTCAAAGAAATTACCTAGAAAGAAGATGGTGGTGGTCAGAGAAGTTTGAGAAACAGCAATCACAGAAAGGGATACATTATTGTTAAAGGCCCACAACAGGGGTCAGTGGCTGAGGTCAAACGGAGGGCAAGGACATCCAAGAGAGAAGGGCAAGGGACTGAGAAAGCAGGGTGCTTGAAAGATCACCTGCATGCGTACTAAAACCACCAAGAATGAAAACCAGAGTCATGTTGGTGAGAGTGACCAGAAGCCAACAGCTAAAATAACCAAGTGGGGGCATGGGTAGGAGCCTATAAAATATGAGGAGCAGTGGCAAACATAGTTTGAAGACATGAGAGTCAAACCCAGAGGACTTTAACGAGGGAAAGGGAGAAGGTCTAGAAATAACCACGAGGAGCAAAGAGTACAAATCTCTCACCTGCAACCCCCAAAGGGCCCACGTGCAAGGGCTGCAGAGCAGCAACGTCCTCAGTGAGAACCAGGCAGAGCAGAAAGTGAAGAGAACCTTCAGAAAAGAGGGTACAGAGGCACAGGGCAAAGCGTGGAGAGCCGGGATGGGGCAGAGTTGAGCAGTGACCTTACAGTCTGGGCTTCTTGATCAAACTGACATCACTGGGGATAAAGGGTGAGATACAGTTGGGCTGGTGGGATCACACGAGCAGGTGGTGCCAGGATGCGAGTTTGATGGGTCAGTGGGGAGTGAGTGCCTGCGTCTTCCCTGTGGCTTTTGTGGATGAAAGCGAGGCCTACTGGAGAGATTGAGCCATAGTCCAGGCATATAGGCCACTCTCTTGAACATGCTTAAATGCTCTTTTACCAGCACAAATTCACTGTACACCTCCTAACTTGAGCTATTTGGCCAAAAAGCACACCAGGGAATAACAGGACAAGTGATTCTTCCAACTTGCTCATACATAAAAAAACCCGGCAGGAGCTTGCTGCATTCACGGCAGTACTTTGTGGGATCGAGGAGGGGAGAAGTAGCCCCCATTAAGTGTCCTCCAGTCAAGCTTTCCAAAATTAATTCAAGGAGGGGAACAAAGATTGGAGCCAATTTAAATCCTTCCTCATTGGAAAAACAAAATCAACAAAACTCTGCAATGTTAACTTCAGAGAACTTTAGGCGCCAGTGAATGTTAAACTCCCACCATACAGTGATCAGCTTCCTGCATTATTGAAATTCAGCAGCACACCTTCCCACATCACCACTGAAATAAGTAAATATCCCAGAATTCAAATGAGGACAGTGACTCAGCAAGGGAGTCTGAATGAGCCCACTCTCCCACAGGGGGCGGCGATGGTCACAGCAGCCTTCCGCCTCTGGAAACTGGCCTGACGTGAAGCTACATTTGGAAGGAACACAACACGTAGGCTGCTAAATGCCGCTATCGCAGCCGTCGTTAGCATTTATTTTTAAAATATTTTTTCAGTAAAGTGTCAACTAAGGCATCACAGTTATTACCAATTTAAAAGAAAGCACCGTGGGAAGTGGCCCATTTAATTAATTATAGCCCATGTGCAGTGCAGTCCAAACAATGGCACACTTCACAATTATCCCAGCAGAACCAGAACATCGAACAGAAAGTTCCCCTTCTCCCCTCCATGTGCTGTGGTCCCTAACTTTGAAGTGCAAGTCACAGTCAGAGAGAATGCCAAAGGATCAGAAAAGAAGCCAGTCCCCAGCACTCCATCATCACTGGAGTACAGACAAGAAATCAGCAATGAAGACACAGGTGATAGGAAAGGCATGACAGCATCCCTTATAAATTGCCGTCCCACATTGAGGGGCCCTGCCCAGGTCCTTGGGGTGGAGAAGAGCTCTCAGTGCCACAGCAGAAGGAATGCATTACCAAGGACCAGCTCCTCCCAGCACAGGGCAGGAGGAGTCTGCTCAAAACAGACAGACCTACATGAAATTGAAGTTCTGCCTCTTGCTAGCTGAGTGACCTTGAGCAAGAGACTTATACAAGCTGATCTTCCTTTCTCCTCACCTGCAGAATGAAGGGAATGGTGCCAAATTTGCCCACAGTATAAAGTTTCTAACTAATAGGTATAATGTACAAAGGCGTAGAGTGGGCACTCAGGAGGTGATGATCAGGGATGATGATATTATCACATAAAGGTGGGAAAAGAAATCTGATGTTGGGTTGAGAGCAACACAGTTCATCAAGAGACCATGATCTGAGCTGCCAGTCCGTCAATAACCAGGGTCTGTCCTGGCAAACCTACATGAGCCATGCTCTGGAGGGGAGAAGGGGGCAGGTTTGCATTCAGCCACGGAATTCCCCATCCATTGCACACGTGGATGCCTGCTACCCTCTACCCCTGCACTCTGAAGACGGGCTAATATCCCACTACTAGGTACTTGATTACTTACTTGTGACTGCTGAGAGCTCCCTGATTCGCAAGGCTTTCTGTTCAGTGGTAGCGTTGTGTGTGGCTCATGGAATCTGCAGGATATTTTCTGACATGAATTCCATGTGGGGCAGACAGACTGGTGTAAGTCATTCCCCTACAAGCCTCAGACTGTTGGAGGAACATGCATACAAATGTCTGCAAACATCACACTCAGAGAAAGCCTCACCACAATTTTTGCAGTTGAAAAAGGCAGGAATTTGTTTTTATTATAAAAGCATTATTTTAAGGATAAAATGTTTTGTGGCTCCTATTCCACACTCACATAGTAACCAGCCAGAGTGCCGGCCGCACACCCAGGAGAACATCTATGTCACCAACAGCTCCACTGATACCTGCTTCCCCACAACTCCACGAAACAGCCTAATCTGTTCCTATCTAGAGTTCCTCTTAAACACAACCCTACAATCTTAACTTGACTCTGAATGCACATCATTCTTCCTCTGAAACTTTGGGGCTTCATTTCAAATTCTGAATTGAATATTCACTAGAAAAGTCACATCATTTATGAAACCTACTTGCTCCCATGGGGCTATCTATCCAAAAGAAAATGTCCAAAGCCTTTTAACTATAAAACTCTGATCCCCTTCTCAGTGTGAAAAATGCTCAAAGAGGGGCTGAGAGACTTAAATGCAGAGCCTGAATATTCTGAACATCTTACTGTCTCAGTAATGAGCCTGAGGGTGTCCCAATGAGGCTGGAGAAGTAGGAGGAAGACACAACCATGTTGTTTGAGACCCTGGATTCAGCTGTGCCTGTAGCCAGACCCAGGTCCTCCTATTCAGGGAGCCAGCAAACTAGGGTCCTTTCCTTTTCAGACTAGGTCAGTCCTGGATTTCTCTTACTTGCAACAGAAGAACCTTGACAGATACTCCTTAAACAATTCCTCCATGATCTGAAGTTCCATCCAAAAGGCAAGGCCAAGCAGGGCCCTGAACCGCTTACAGATAAAACTAGAAAAGTGGTCCTAAGTCAGATAGCTATGGTAATTGGTGCTAAAAACTCTCAGGCTTCAACTATTCTTTTTTTAAACTTTTATTTTAAGTTCTGGGGTACATGTGCAGGGTGCGCAGGTTTATTACACAAGTAAACATGCGCCATGGTGGTTTGCTGTACCTGCCAACCCCTCACCTAGGTATTAAGCCCAGCATGCATTAGCTACTTTTCCCAATGCATTCCCTCCCCCCATCCAACCCCCGACAGGCCCCAGTGTGTGCTGTTCCCTTCCCTGTGTCCAGTGTTCTCATTGTTCAGCTCCTACGTATAAGTGAGAACATGCAGTGTTTGGTTTTCTGTTCCTGCATTAGTTTGCTGAGGATAATGGCTTCCAGCTCCATCCATGTCCCCATAAAGGACATAATTTTATTCCTCTTTATGGCTGCATAGTATTCCGTGGTATATATGTACCACATTTTCTTTTTCCAGTCTATTATTGATGGGCATTTGGGTTGATTCCATGTCCTTGCTACTGTGAATAGTGCTGCAATGAACATATGCGTGCATGTGTCTTTGTGATAGAATAATTTGTATTCCTTTGGGTATATATCCCAGTCTTGACTGTGCTAACCAGGCCCCTACTTGGTTCTAGGTACAGCTTGCCTTTCGGCAACACTGGCCTTCCTGGGGCAGCCTTCTTCTGTGTAGCTGCAGACTGTGATTCCGTCATCCACCTTGTCCTGGTGACCCAGACTTCCACTTAGCCAAGGTTCCTGCCACACCCAGATGTCTACAGGCACAAACTCATTTGCTATCACTGCTGCCTTTGGAAGTATTTGAAGGAAGTAATGCGAAGCTTTGACACTGTCGAGCCCACAGCCCGGAAGCATCGGTTAGGTCAAGTAGTGCAGGCCAGACAGAACTGGGGCTGGGGTGGCGCACCTTCTCTCCCTTCTCCACTCATCCACTTTCAGTGCCTCTTAATTCAGCCTGTTTCTTTGACCTCCTTCTGCCTTTCTTGATGCCACTGTGATTGCCTAAGCTAATCTAAATATTGCTTTCATCTTTCTTCAGTCTCTCCTCGTGGGTATTTTACTGCTGATGAAAAATTATCTTATTTATGGTCAACATACCTTCACAATGAAAATGTGAATAACACAACTTGAACACACAGCATAATCCCTGCACCAATCTTATCTCAGGGCTGCAACCACTCACTCTCAATGGTAGTGAAGCAGCTATTTTAGCTCCATTTGTCTGTTTCATTTTCCCACATGCTAATCTGATTTATTCCCTGTTTACAGTAAGATTCCTGATATTTATCAGAGAAAGAGAAAACACTACATTGAAACCCAAAAATTCTGCACCACTCTCAATATACTTTATTTATCCTCATCTTTAGTGGGATTTCACGCCTAAGGAAGTCTTTTGCCTTATTTCCACATCTTGCACCATAGTCTGACACTGGCTGTATAACACATATTTTTAAAGAATAACCATGGATCTAAAGGCGTTAGTTTCTAGTGTGTATTTTTCTTCATGTTCCTTCATCTGTTTCTCCATTCCAGGCCACCTGCTTTGAGTTTCAACAAAATCAATCCCCCAGAAAACATCAATTCTAAAATTCTACAAATCAGTCCAAAATGATGAGAAAAAATGACCATATGTCACAAGAAGTATTAAATGAAGATCTCTCCGCCTATTCAAAGGGGACAGTGTAATCACTGTCTAACTGACAAGGAATTTAAATGTTGACAGTGACAGGCTGGTCACATGTAATACTAGAGAATAGTTATTAAACTACTGAACCTCAGACATGTTCTCTCAGTCTGATGAGGTCGCATCTATTTATTATGATGTTCACAATCCTGAAAATATACTTTAGGGTAGAAATAGAAAGGCCAATTTAAATATTTAGACAATTTTCAAGCTTGGGAATTAATCGCTATGTAATTACTGATTTTTCAAATGTTTAACCAGTTTCTCCCCACTCATTTAAATTACATTTTTTATTTCTAAAGAGGGAAAAATCTGTTAAACTTTTTAAGTTTATGATGTTCACTAGTGATGTTAAAGAGATAGCAAATAGTTGACCTAAAGACACAAGCTGACAGAGAAGACAAAAGAATAAACTATGGCTAACCCCAAATCCAACACAGCATCAGCTTCCTAGGAGCAGGTAATCAGCCCCCTCATGCCTACATGGGGCTTCTTAAGGTGGATGTGCATTGGCCACTATTTCTACTTGCAACTGAATACCCTAAAGCTACACCGTCTGATGTAACAGCCACTGCCCATAGGTGGCTATTTCCATTTAAATTCATTAAACTCAACTGAAATGAAAACTCCAGGTCCTCAGTCTCACTAGTCACATTTCAAGTGCCCAACAGCCATATGCAGTGAGTGGCCAGTGCACTGGAGAGAACAGGGAGAGGCCATGCCTGTCACTGCAGGAAGTTCTGCTGGACAGCATTGGCCTAGGCAATGGGATTACTATACAGAGACCACCAGTAGTACATACAAGTAGAATTTACTGCCTGGACAAGTGGGTTAAAAGCTAAAAGCTAAGATCCTAAGCCCTATTGCCATGAGACGGGAAGAAAGGCAGGATCCAGGGCAGGAAGCAGCTATGCTATCCACAGCTCTGGGCAGAAGGGGAAATCTGAAGGATAAGGAGAAAGATGGCTTTGGGGGTCAGAAACAGACCTTTATGACCTTGTTCTTGAATAAAAGTAGTTTATGGAGGCAACTGAAGTGAAAAAACTCAAATGAGCTTAAACAGAAAGGAGTACTGTTGTAACACCAAATTTGCTTATAGGTGACAGCAGAGAATTACAAAAAATGACCAGAGTAACGTATAAATCTCTGGGCTCTCACTGCAATACCCAGGGCCCAAGGGCAGTGAAAGAGCTTTGGAAGTGTCCTACAGGAAGCTGTCAGGCAGGACAGGCAGGAATGCCAGCACAGTGATGGACAACACCCCCGGAAGGAGGAAGCTGCCAGCAGAGGCCACTGATCGAAGCTCAATGACAACTAGGGGTGGTAAAGAAGAGGGGTTAAGGGGTATATTAACAGAGGCCACTACTGCCAATTTCCTGAAGGCAGCAGCAAAGCACAGGGGTGCAAACCTGTTTCTTCATTTCGGAATCTTAGGTGCAAATGAGAAATAATCACTGTGGAACACAGTGAATAAGAAGATGTAATAATATTTTGTATATCAATTTGGGGCTTGGGGATTTTCCATTTATTAAAATACACCATGCTCATGCACTGATAAGCATACACTGGAGTCATTGTGGGCACAGGCTGTAGGAGGAACTCTCCTAGCTGGCCAGGAAGCACAGAGATTAACTTGGTTCTCTAGATGCCTTAAGTCAAGTGAAGTAGGCCACACTCAAAAAACAATCTGAATCCTTCATGCTACTGGCAGTTTTTGCCATTAGAGTTACATTTATTTTAAGAGAAGGAGGTTATTATTACTGGAAAATCACCAGCAAACATTATTTTTAGAGAAGGAGGTTATTATTACTGGAAAATCACTAGCAAACAATACTGTTCAGAATTCCAGCCATTTATTATCCATTATCTATCCATTACTACTCCACAGTCCCACTGTTTGTCATATGTTATTAGTATAATGGCCTCATAATGGGCTATGCTTCTTTGACACTATTACAATTCTGCCATGGTTCACTCTGTCAGTATTTCAAGGAAGGAAGCATCATATAAAATGAAATAATACATGATTTAAATTATTCAAATATTATGTAATTCTCAGCCATGCTTAAAGTAAGCATATTGCTTCTTAAAGGCATATTCATAATACAGAAACACCAATGAATCAAATTTTCTATGTGATGTTAGAAATAGCTCCTCTTTTAAGGAATATGTAGAGAGTGTTTAGTTAATGCCAATGGCTAATGCACATTTGTTTTGCATAAGGAATACATAATCCTTAATAAACAGTAATTTGCACCAATAAATAACCTATCAGTACACTCTTATTTGCAACTCACATTCATTCTTTTCTTCATTCATCTGGCAAATATTTATTGAGTACCCATAAAATGCCAGGTGCTGTTCCATAGGCACTAGGGATATCAAGAGTACTTGGGAAATCAAGGGATAAAAATGTTCCTTCCACTAACTTCTAGAGGCAAAACAAAGTATAAATAAACAAAACCAATATATAATCTAATGTCAGATAACCATAAATGCCTACGATGAAAACTAAATTCGTGTAAGAAAACAGTGAATTGCTTCAATAGCAGCAGGAATAATTCTCCCACCGCAACAAGTAGAAACTCCAAGTGTACATGTTCAGACACGGATTAAGAGGTGGGCTTGGTCATGGGAATATCGGCAATTTTACCACGAGTTTCTCTTTTCCCAGTGAATGAGAGGGAAGATCACTAGAAGATAATGAGGTGAAGGCTATGAGGAGCGAGGGTGTGTGAAACGGTTCTCTTGGAGAATGAGAACATGAAGTTATCAGGAAAATGGAGTAGAATGCCATGAATGGGCTTAGGGTTCTCTTGGACATTTGTGGAGATAAATTTGAAGGCAAGTCTCTCAAAATGGCTCTTTGTGTTTCTCTGGCCACAAGATTAAATTTTGGCTCACTTTGAAATTTATAATCAGGCAATTATGTGAGAATAGACAAAAATTACATTCCCAATGAAGTGAGGGATTACAGAGAGACTCAAAGAGAAGGAAAAGACAACCAACTGGGAAAGAAAAATGCAAATTTATATTCACAATGATAGAGTGTACAATAACCTGACTTAATCATTACATATGCTATGCTTGAGACAAAATTTCACATAAAATTGCACCCCATAAATATGTACAAATATTGCATAAATATAAATACCCCATAAATATGTACAAAATTGTACCCCATAAATATGGACAAACATAATGTATCCCCAAAAAGTGTGGAATAAGACAGTGTTAAATTAGGTTTAGTCTAAAGCTGCCTCCTTACATATTTTGTGTTCAGCCTAAAGGTTTCTCTGTATACAGTGAAGTGCAACTAATTGGATATGTAAATAGACTGTAACCTACTCTTGTGCCAGTCACCAACTTTCAGCCAGTCAAAGGCAGACAACTGTTCACATCACATTCAAATAAGGCAAATGCAGAGCTGCAACCAATCCTGCTGCTTCTGTGCCTCCCTTCCATTTTCTGCATATCACTTCCCATTTTCTGTCCATAAATCATCTCCGACCATGTGGCAGCACACAGTCACCCTGAACCTCTTCTGGTTCTAGAGCTACCCGATTTGTTAATCATTCCTTAGTTCAAGTAAACTCTGTTAAATTTGTTTAAAGTTTGTCTTTGAACAATAGGTTGGAGGAGTAAGTTAGGACTTGACTTTGCAGGATCTAGTAGGACATACTGAAGAGCTGATTCTTTTTTTACCTAGATGCAATGGGACGTCATGGAAGGATGTATGCAAGGGAGTCATGTGGTCCAGTTCATATGTTTAAGATCACTTTGGCATCTTTGGGTCGTGAAGATTGAGAGGGTCTGCAGCAGGTGCAGAGAAACAAGCTAGCAGGTGACTGCAGTGGTCCAGGTGAGAGATGCTGCTGGCTTTCATTAGGGTGGCAGTCAGGAGGACTGTAGTCATAGGAATAGAGAGAGGTAAGGAGTCTAGGAATATATTGTCTGGAGTTAGTGTCCATAGACTACGGTGGTTGACCATGTGTGGCAACTCTGAGACGGGTAGATTGTACGAATGACTCCCAGTTTCTGTTTTAAGCAATTTGGTAGATCAGGCTACCATTTACTAAGTTGAAGATGCCTAGGGAAGAAAAAGGTGTGTGTATTGAGGAGCTCAGTCCAGGAAAAATTAACACAGACATACAAAAGATGTCAAAAGTACCAGTTACATACCTAACCCTGGAGCTCTGGGAGAGGTCACAGCGGTAGATACAATTTTTAAAGTTATTGGCAAATATCAAGTGCTGAAAACCAAGGGAATGGATGGCCTCACTTAGAGAGAGAGAACTGAGCAGACATTCTCAGCCCAGGCATGTATTAAAACCACCTGGGAGAGCTGTACCAAGTGCTGGTGCCTGCTGGGCACTTCATGCAGTCAGGCTTGAGTACACAGCATAGGGAAGAAACAGCAAAAGGCCCAGGACCAATGCTTTGGCCAGTGCCAGTCTTCAGAGGTTAAGAAAAGCAGAGAAGCCAACAAGAGGACTCAAAAGGAACAACGAGGTCAAAGAAAACAAGTAAACACACTGGCATAGAATCTATGATAATAACTACTACCCCCAGATCCCCCTCAAGAAAACAGGCTAGATAGGGAAATGCTGATGAGGTGGGATAGCCGACTCCTCCCACATTATCCATCACATTAAGAATTCAAAGACTATGAGCCAGACTCCAGCTCTCTAACAGAGCCTCACATTCCAGCCCAAAGCAAGGAGAGTACATTTCAAGCTTACCTGAAGTTTATTCCAAAATTAGGGTGTAATTGGCTCATAAAGTTGACTAGACTTCCTCAACTTACGACACTGTTGAGGTGGAAGGGCTTTCCAGAGAACCTTATAACAGTGTTGAGTTGGGAGGGCCTGATGTCTGCTGAATTCAGAGCCAAAAGAAGCCACTCATCCCTAACTCACTGTGGAGTGAACACCACCACCCTCCTTGGTTCACGTGGAGAAAGGTATCACAAACCAGGGCAAAGAACAGTCACTCCACCCAGTCCTAGGAGCAAACAGGTATTCCTTGCTCCTGTTTAAGAACAGGGATTGCAAACTTCAATGCACATACACACCAGGTGGGATCTCGGGAAAATGCAGATTCTGATTCCAGGGGTCTGGGGTGCTGCCCCAGATTCTATGTTTCTACCCAGCTCCCAGGTGATGCAGACACTACACTCTGCTGATCTTGACTGGGAAGTCTCTAGAGAGCCCTACCTGTACCAAGCCTTTCCAAGGCCACATTCAGCTCTGGAATGAACCCTCAGCTGCCACATGGCTGCCCTAAGCCTGGGCATGAAATCTGCCTGAACACCTTCTGCCGTGCCCGTTTAGGGTGTGTGCCCAGCCTGCCTCACATCCCCCGTTCCTGGGGCTGACATGCTGCCCAGACTGCTCCTCAGCACCCCTTTGGTTCAGCTTTGATTCGTCCCCTCAGTTTGGTCCAACAACCCTGAAACACCACTCCATCCTCCGTGTTTACAGGATCTACACACCCCCTTTTTTCTATTGCCATGCCCCTTGGAGTTGGAGAAAGACACTTTCCCGTGAATATGGCCTGGTCCTGTTGTTTCCATGGCCCAGCACCGGCTGTGCCAAGGACTCAAGGACACACACAGGACTCTAGATGGAGTCCTGGGCTGGAGAAGTTGGGAATGAGTCTTTACCAAGGGGCAGGAGGAAAAGAAAAAGCTCTGTGGCTACTGCTTGGGCTGGGGCCACCGCCCCTTCTCCCCCAGCTGAGCCCTGATGGCTTCAACAGCTGTGTAACTCCTCATGATTCCTCTGGTCACAATCCAAATAAAAATCTTGCATAGACCACCTGTCCAAGGGGTTTTCAATAGCTTTAAAAGAAAAAAAACATATATGTGCATCCATATATACACGTATGTATACACACAGATTTACATTAAAACGAATTAAACCCAAAGTCTCTTTTGTCTCTACATGATAGTAAATAAAAGCATTTGGTGTTTGGAAATGCAAATAAAACAAGTTATGTTACATACTTTTTCTAAGAGGAGAAAAACCATTCTTGGGAAGCCATCTGCCCCTCAGCACAATGCTCCCTGCATTTGGAATGGCTTTTACAGTACTTGAGGGTTTGTGCCTTGCACTATCACACTGAACTGTCGCACTATCCTCTCTCTCCAGGTAGATGGTGAGGGCAGGTTCCAGGTATGCATCGTATCTGCAGGGCCCACAGCTCCTGGGATGGTCTCTTTCTTCTACTTGAGCAGTGCTCAGTCAATGAAAGCTGTGGATTACACAGTAGACCTCATCTCTTCTACTTCTTTTTCCTGAATATCTTACTTTTATGTAACGCAATTGCATAAGGCAGAATAACAGGCTCCCAAAGATGGCGAAATTCTAATCCTTGAAACCTGTGAATAGGTCCCTTTATACGGCAAGGCGATTTTTGTGAGAGTGGTCAAGTTAAGGATCTTAAGATGGGGGGTTGTCCTGGATTATTCAGTGAACTCAAAGAAATTACAACAGTGCTTAGAAGAGGAAAATAAGAGTGTCTGAGGCAGACGTTTGAAGGTGCTATGCTGCTAGCTTTGAATAGGGATGGAGAGAGGGACCAGAAGCCAAGGAGTAAAGGTGGCCTCTAGAAGGTAGAAAAGACATGGAAATAGATTCTTCTCCAGAGCTTCCAGAAGGAACCAGCCTTGCAGACACCTTCATTTTAACCCAGTGATACTTCCGACCTAGAGAAATGTAACATACTGGTTTTTTATTTTTTTTATTTTACATTATTTGTGCTGGGTTTTTTTTTATTATTTTTATTTTACTTTAAGTTCTGGGATACATGTATAGAATGTGCAGGTTTGTTACATAGGTATACATGTGCCATGGTGGTTTGCTGCACCCATCAACCTGTCCCCACTACATTTGTAGTAACTTGTTAAAGTAGTAATAGGAAACTAGAATAACTACATTCTGGAAATAAATGAATCTTGTATAAAAATCTACTCATCCTCTTCTCGAAGAAAACTCTCCTTTCCCTGAGTCCACCATCCTTTCTTATATCACAAGAAATGGCAGAGATTTTGGAAGAAAAATGGCAGACATTTTGGAAGAAAAATGGCATAGATTTTGGAAGAAAAATGGCAGAGATTTTGGAAGAAGGAGTCGGGGGGAGAATGTGGTCACCATCTTGCTTAGTTAGTCTATTATTCACTTATTTATTTTTGAAAGATATTCTTCCAGCGGTTAAAAATAGAGTGCCTACAAAGCAGGATGTGAGCAACAGAGACGATGTTTGGCATAATTAGCTAAGTATCAGTATTAGTAAGGGCATCTGGAATGTCAGAACTGCAGCTGGTCAGAAATAGTACACTTCTGTTCAGGAAAACGGCAGAGAATGTGTATGTCTCCTCCAAAGCTAAGACAAATCCCACAGATTCTTGTTTGCTCTGAAGGCATAGAGTGAGTACATATTGCACATTCTGACTGAAGGTCTGGGAAATGAGGTGGCTTCATTATCACAGAGGGTCAGAGGTCTTACTTACACTTTTTGAGCAAATATAAAGCTCTGAATAAAGGACCAAGGGTATGCAGAATGAAGAGCCTGCTTTATCAAGAACTGTTAGTCTAAAATGAGGTCCTTACTCAAAGGCCCATGAACCCTTGAAACACAAATATAATCCTGTATTCGTGTACAAGCATATATGCATTTTGCATGGGAGCTATCTGTAGCATCCCTCAGACACTCAAAGAAATGCATATCCCTAAAAAAGAAGAGTTAAGAACAACTAGTGCTACATCATCATCTTTTATTTAAGAAGTTTCTGCACAGTGTTGTGCACAGAGAACTGTGAAACATTCTATTTCTATTCTATCTAGCTCATCACTAAGCTGATGGCTCTAGCCAAATAATCATGTCAGGATCTCATTAGATCTCACAGGTCAGGCTGGTAAGATGGGCACAGGGTGGGGAAGTTATCCAAGGAGTCCTAGAGTAGGCTCCAATTCATCTCCAAGGTCACATGTTTCGGTGGTGCTGCCAGGCATGTATTTCTGTTCTTGGTACACTGACTTTAATAAAAACATGAAAGGTAAATCCCTGCTACAGTTCTTGAAGAATACAAATATAGTGAGAGACTAGACATCCTTTCAGGGGCTTGGCTACTTTCACACTGAAAACCGAATAAACAGAAGGTTATCAACTGATAGGAGAAAAAAATATGTATTTCTTTTAAATCCAGAAGCTGTTGATTACATGGTAGCCCGCATTTCTTCTACATTTTTTTTACTTAATAGCTAAAATTTATCTAAAACTAGACCGAAAATTAAATATAGATGTGATTTGGTCCAAAAATAAAATATTGGAAAAAATAACACAAGGATATAAAACTACTTATACTAAAGGTAACAACTAAATACATTCATCTAATAGTCTAACCAATACAGTATCTCTTAAGACAGGGGTTGGCAGATCACAGCCCACAGGCCAAAAAGACCCCTATTACCACCTGTTTTTGTGTGTCCCGTGCGCGAAAAATGGTGTTTACATTTCTAAATGGCTGGGGAAGAAGTCAAGAGAAGATTATTTCATGACATGTGAAAAGTATGTGGGATGCAAATTTCAGAGTCATTTATTTGTTTATATATTGTCTCTGGCTGTTTTAGTGATGGACATTGGAGTTGAGCAGTTACCACAGAGACCACACGGCCCACAAAGCCTGAAATATTTACTCTCTGGCTCCTTACAGAAAAGGCACTGTCACCTGGTTTAAGAGCTCAGGCTGAGGAACCAGGCCGACTGGTTCCCACCTGGCTCTACCACTTATAATCTGTGCAACGTTGGCCAAGTCCCTCAAGCTTTCTGTGCCCATTTCCTCACATGTGCTACTTTATTGGGTTGCTGTGAAGAATAAAAGAGTAAGAAAATGGGAAGCAAGGACACAGCAGCATGGGGGCTTGAGTGAGCCAGCTCTAGTGCTGTCACTGCTGTTCTTCGTTTTACCTAGAATTAACGGAGGCACGTTCACCTGGTTGAGCACTCTCCCTGCTTCAACTTTTCTGGAATTCATGGCTGACACTAATTTATAGTTTTACCTACTCAAGAAATTATCTTTTCATTGATGGGTCATAACAGTTCTGAAATTGTCCCAGTCTCCTTCCCAGATGAAGACAGCTATCAATCACTGTGACACTGTCATGGCCATTAATGATAAGCTTAGCTCAAAGGACAGTTGTTTTTAATGTTGGTATCTTGTTCTATCCTCATATTTCAAAGCCCTCATCAAAAACGCATCCCAGGCCAGGTGCAATGTCTCACGCCTATAATCCCGGAACTTTGGGAGGCCAAGGCAGGTGGATCACTCGAGCTCAGGAGTTCAAGAGCAGCCTGGGCAACATGGCAAAACCCCATCTCTGCAAAGAAAAACAAATTACAAAACTTAGCTA
The DNA here is from genome assembly GCF_043159975.1 of Macaca nemestrina. NCBI lineage: Eukaryota > Metazoa > Chordata > Mammalia > Primates > Cercopithecidae > Macaca > Macaca nemestrina. The sequence continues at coordinate 76,872,956 of NC_092143.1, forward strand.
GGTGTGATGGCACACACTGTAGTCTCAGCTACTAGGGAGGCTGAGGTGTAAGAATCGTGTGAGCCCATGGAGGTCAAGGCTGCGGCAGGCCACGATCGTGCCACCAAACTTCAGCCTAGGCAACAGAACGAGACCCTGTCTGAAAAAAAAAAATGCCAGTTAGACAGAGGTCAGGTGGCTTCTTTCTGGAAGCACAGGCGACCCGCAGTAAAGTGAACATCACTGACTCATATCTGGATTTTTGCTTTGCATTAATACTCCTGCAGGTTTTTCTCAGACAAGAGCTTTTGAACTTATTGGTCTGACGTAAAATCCAAAATAGTTTCTAGTCATATAATTAGACAGCCATAACAATTCCTCTTGGTCATGATGCTCTGATTTCATTGTGAAATGCCACAAATATGTCCAGTTAATGCATTAAATAGGAAAAGACTTGTTGAAGGACTCAATTTATTAATGATTCAGTAGAACTTCTTAAAACATCAATTTGAAATTCATTTATAATTCATTTCACAGCTTAGCTGCACTTCCCACAGGGCAAACATTTATCAAATATTACTCTGTTTTAAGTCCTTCCTTTACATTTATTTGTAGAATACTTTTTCCCACAAATAATGGCTAAACTTCCTAAAAGCATCCATCCATCTACCGTAATTTAATGTGCATTTTCTGATAAGGTGACAGTAATGGGCTTTCAGATATAACAGCACACACTGTACAATCAAACAAAAGAATAACTATTAAACATAATAGCTGGCTATAAATTGAACAAGATACACCGAGTACATCATAAATATTTATTAGAGAGCAACTATCATAATTAATAAACTAGCATCTTAAAACCCTGCCATGGCATGAAAAACTTCACCACTCACCTGCCAATGAACCACACATCACCAAATGAGTATTTTCAGTATGAAAATCAGAAAATCTGGCCTGACTAGTTTAAGTGGATTTATGAGGGTGAGCGAGCAGAGGATCTTGGATGAGGCTGCTGACAGTCCTATCCCCCGGCACTGACCATGTATGGTCTCTAATTCCAATGGCTTATCGCAGCTACAGGGCAATTGCTAAAACGTAGAGAATACTGGTTTCGGATTAGAAACATGGATATCCTTGAAACTTCATCAGATTGCTTAAGTTCTCCAGGTCAACTACACAGCAAAAATAACATCTACTTAAAAGAGTTGATGCAAAGCCAAAAATATGATATATAACATACTTGCTAAGTACCCACTCTACTATTACTACTTCTATTACTTCTGATACTTGCACCACTACATCCACTACTGTTACCACTTCTACTATTACAAACACTAGGCAAGTTATTTCATCCCAATTCTCTTAGCCGGGATACTATTAGCGAGCACATATAAATAATAATAATCCTGATTTCTTTAGACCTGAAGCCCATAAGGCCCACTAAACTAGCAAAAACAAACAAACAAACAAACAAATAAACAAAAAAACAAAACAAAAACCAGACAGTAACAAGTGGTGGTGAAGATGTGGCGAAATTGGAGTCCTCGTATAATGCTAATGGGAAAGTAAACCAGTGCAGCCACTTCAGAAAACATTTTGGCTTTTCCTCAAAATCTTAAATATAGAGTTACCATATGACCCAGCAATTCCACTCCTAGGTATATATCCAAAAGAAATGAAAATATATGTTCACACAAAAACATATGTAAATGTTTATCCCAGCAGTAATCAAAATACCCAAAATAAACAACCCAAATGTCCATCAACTGACAAGGAGATAAACAAAATGTGGTATATCCATAAAATGGATATTATTCAGAAATAAAAGGAATGAAGTACTGATACTTACTGCCATATGGATGAACCTTGAAAACATTATACCAGGTGAAAGAAGCCAATCAAAAGATCACATATTATAGGATTCTGTTTATATTAATTGTGCAGACTAAACAAATCCATAGACATTATGGGAAATAGATTGGTGACTACCAGGGGTTTGGTTGGGTAGAAGGAGGGTAGAATGAGGAGTGGCTGCTAATGGGTACAAGGTTGCTTTCTGGGGTGATGAAAATATTTAAACTTAGTGGTGATGGTTGCACAACTTTGTGAATATACTCAAGACCATTGAATTTTAAGGTATGTGAATTGTATCTCAAAAAAGGTATAAGAAAAACAGAACTAATAAACTACATAAGGCCAACCACATATTTGGGGAGTGGCAGAAGGAAATGAAGTCATCTTTAGTGGATCTGTCGTGCTCTGTCAAGAACTGCCAGTACCACACAGGACCCTCCAGGCAGGACAGGCAATGTGGACTTGGACACAAGCGACAAAGTGAGTGGGGTTGTGGGCAGTCACAACTCCTCATCCTACACATCTGCTCTCCCACTAGGAAGTGAGTTATTTAGGATAAAAATTAGAACACAAGAGCAGGAAGAGTAGGAATGCTATAAGCTCTAGAGTTGAAAACATCTGTTTAAAAGCTGGGGTTTAAAGCCCTGTTCCCATATATACTATCTTGTGACCTTGGACCAGTTATTTAACCTCTGTGGGCTTCAGTTTCTTCATCTATATAATGGGTATAACAACAGTACCTTATTTCACATGGATGCAGGAGGATACAATTAACAAATGTAAAGCCCTTAGAACGGTGTCTGACAAAGACTAAGTGCCACCACCACCATAGGCATTGTTGAAAATGTAGTTCTTGATGTTAGAACAGGCTGACTCTGCTCTCACAATCAAACACAGGCATGCAGCACAGTAACATCTGCTCCCATTAACATCCCCCACATAATTCCAATCAAATTTCCTGCTTTTTGAACCAAGAAGGGTAGGCTTGTCCTTTGTCCATCTACTGATGACAATTGCTTCCATGAGGCCCCTTCATTAATACAGAAAATAAATACACCCAGGGAGGGCAGCACAGCAAGTGTGCACCAATTAATTACAGCAGCGGCTACTGCTAAGGTACCTATAATATAAAGAGCCAGGTAGAGTTTCAGGAATTTTCCATACACGACCACATTGAATTTTCACAACAAGCCTGTGAGGTAGGTATGGTTGATGCCATCACTTTACAGATAAGGAAAGTTCAAATATGTTGAGTAACTTCACCAAGTTACCACACAGTCAAATAAGTCAGTGCTGGAATTTGAACCCAGATCAGTCTTGTCTGAGGGCATTTTCCAATACATTATTACTCCAGATGTCCAAGAGAAGAGCAGTTATGAAAATAATTGAAAACAAGAGAAGAGTGCTTGTTGACCAACACAATCATATGTGCATACTCAGATAACAGTCAGAGTGCCAAAGTACATTCAGTGCCATTCACTCCTCCACACCTTCCTTAATTCACTCACACATACAGTAAGCATCTATTATGTGCTGGGATCAAGATTGCCTTTGAAAAATATTGACTTTACAAAGAAAATTAGAGAATAACAGAACAATATGATCAACACATTAATTGAAGAATGTACTGGGCAAAGCCGAGAGCAGGAAAACTTCAATTGCTTGCTCATAAACTGGCAACAAATGATCAATCGATGCTACAGTAAATATCTTATGAACAATAAGAATATAGTCTGTCAACTAAAAATCTAAGTCAGATTTGATGTGCTATTAAGATTGAGCTTATCTTAGAAATGCAATACTCTTTTTTTTTTTTTTTTTTTTTTTTTGAGATGGAGACCAGCTCTGTCGCCCAGGCTGGAGTAGAGTGGCATGATCTCGGCTTACTGCAACCTCTGCCTCCTGGGCTCAAGCAATTCTCCTGCCTCAGCCTCCCAAGCAGCTGGGATTACAGGCACATGCCACCATACCCAGCTAATTTCTGTATTTTTAGTAGAGATGGAGTTTCACCATGTTGGCCAGGCTGGTCTGGAACTCCTGACCTCAGGTGATCCACCCGCCTCGGCCTCCCAAAATGCTGGGATTACAGGCATGAGCCATTGTGCCTGAACTACTTTTAAAATGAAAGTTAATAATAAAATGTCACTGAATTAACAAAGCAATTATGATATGCAAAAGTCATTTCCATTGAAAATGCCATAAGAGTAAACAGTAAAATGCCAGAAATAAATAAGAATTAAAGGAATATGCTTAAAATTAAACTTAAAACATTAATAAGAAGGTATATGGTAAAATACCTATATTATTCCCGAATATTATTTAACATAGTTTTTGTTTTCATTCATCAGAAGAGTAAAGGACATTTCCAGTATAAATTCTTTTGATAATCTATTGTCAAGCTGGACACTCATCTCTAAATTTTACTAAAATGTATGTACTGATTATTCTCCATAAATTGAATCAGATATTATTTTCAAATTAGGGATACAGCAAGTAAGATTTCTTTTAAATTATATCAAACCTAAATCTTTTAAGATAGTGGCTATTAAAATTAGTTGACTTCAATCTTTATTATTATGAAAAGAAAATATACTTGCATGGAAAATAATTTTTGAAGTGTAATATGTTATAGAAAATTTAATAAATTCTACAGATGCTTTCAGCTCTCTGAGAAAAATAAAGGATAAAAATAAAGGATAGTATAGAAATATTTTAATCAAATCCTTCATTCGAAATCTAACCTTTTTAGTTACAGTGAATAAACTTTTTAATTTTTTGTTTGACAAAGAAAAGCAGGAAACAAAGATTTAATCGTTCTTGGTCAGCTGTTTAATGACAATGATTTCAAGAAAAATAGAATAATGCCAATAAAAAGAAGCTTAAAAAAAGAACTGACAGTAAAAGTCAAAACACCAAATCCAAACAGAAATGTATTAGAATCTCTCTCAAAGTCAGTCATGTCTCATCTACAGATTTTCCCCTGTACACACACATAAGCTGGGAATCTCTCTATCCAAAGACCCGTGACAAGAAATTAAACCAGTTGGAGTTTTATTCTTCTGTTGTACCAAAAAATCAGAGCCTCTGTAGCCAGTTTAAGGTGTGAGTTACACCCTCTCCTTTTTTAGGGATTCTCTAGTCCCATCTTGGCCAGGGTCAATCTTCAAGGTCAAATCCAGAATGTTTTTTCCCCAGAAAACTATTGTGCAGATGAATTAAAAAACGAGGGAAGTTCATAGAATGGGAGGGTAGAGGAAAAATACTAATGTAGGAAAAATACTGATATAATAACGTAGTAATTTAAAATATGTACCTTTACTCTTTGGTCATCAACATCTACAATCGTAGCAACACGAATTAACCTGGGGTTCCGTTTATCCACAACTTCAAGTTTCATATTTGGCAGAAAACCATGAGGCAACCTCTGTAAATGTTATAAGTACAAAAAAAAATGCAATATTCAGTAATTCAGATCTCCTACTAATTTTTTCTAAAATACTATTGTTTCAGTTTTAGTAAGCCGATCTTTAATACAACTGGAATTTAGGTTTTATTTGTTTTTTTGTTGTTGTTTGTTTGTTTGTTTTTGAGACAGAGTTTCACTTTTGCTATCCAGGCTGTAGTGCAGTGGTGCGATCTCAGCTCACTGCAACCTCCACCTTCCGAGTTCAAGCAATTCTCCTGCCTCAGCCTCCCGAGTAGCTGGGATTACAGGCATGCGCCACCACACCCAGCTAATTTTTGTATTATTAGTAGTGACAGGATTTCACCATGTTGGCCGGGCTGGTCTCCTGACCTCAGGTGATCTGCCCACCTTGGCCTCCCAAAGTGCTGGGATTACAGGCATGAGCCACCGTGCCTGGAGAGAATTTAGTTTTAAGTGCACATAGGACTGTATGCATATTATTTCATCTGATTCACAAAAACCTGTGAGAGAAAAAATAACTTTTTGGCCATTTTAAAGACAGCTAAAAAGACAAAGACAGATTATATCATAAGTTTGTTAATGATTACACTAAAGTTCAAAAAGCATCTTATTACATTTTCTATATTGGTTTAGATTTTTTCCTTCTTTCTGATATTGACCATATAATTTCAGAAACTATTAACTATTCTCATTGCCCAGTTTCAAAGTGTATGGCACAGAAGGCAAAATTACTTAATAAATACTCAGAAAGGATAAACATGATCCTTTATAAATCTAAAATATGCTTAGATAAAAGCTGTGTAATTTCAACTGTTAAACTGTTTTAAAATCATACTATGATACACTTTAAAGTCATAACCTATGCTTTTGTCATTTCAACTGTAACAAGAGACAGGTGATCTGTGTGATGGTTTACTTCAAGTCTTACATTGCTAGGAACCAAGAGTCTGTAACCACAGACACACCAGGAGTCATAATCACAGAGGAAGAAAAAAGACACTGGACTTAACCAAATCATGGAAACTAAGGAAATTCAACTCTCAAAAATCAAAGTCAAAAGCAACTCTGATAGTTTCTATAGGTTGGCAAAAAGTTTCACTTTGAAAACTATTACACATAAAAGTATTCAACTGGTTTTATTGGAAATGAAAGTGTTTTGAATTTTTCAAGTCTAGAAATGGCAAAAGGAAAATAAAACCCTACTAATATGTCAGTAAGAAACCATCAAATCTTTCTGCAATATCTGGTGTGTTTCTCTTCAGCTTTTGCGGAACACATTTTCTTTGTAAGATGCATTATTACATCTACTAAATGGAGGATACTGACTATAATTAGGTCTTTCACCCCGAGACTCTTTCTGTTCTCCCCAACGTCACTGTCCTAAACAACAGAGGTATAAGAGTTCAGCATTGTAGATGCCTAAGATACATCCCTGAGCTGAATCCACAATAACCCAGGACAGAGCCTGAAAGTTGCCTTCTTCGCTACTTTTCAGAATTTTATTTTCTTGTCATTTTCCTCTTGGAAAAGTCAAATACAGTAAGTATTTTTGCTTGCTGAATCTTTGCTCTTCTTAAAACCCTTCCTAGTACTCCAGCACTTCTACTTTCCTGATTTTATTATATGAACATTTCCCCCCAGATCCAGTCAATTATAATCAATTTTTTCAAAAAATGAAATATCATTTTGTTTCAAACCCCTCTTGATCTCTAGAAAACTTTCAGTAAATGAAATCATATGTAGAAGCCCAATATATAAAATTCTGATTAAAGACAAGTTGGAGAACTTGAAACACACAGAGAACTGAAAGGAAATAGAGTTTGAAAACCACTGGTTTAGGTTTAGGAAATAAATATCTTTAACTGTACTACCTATGTACTTTATTTTAGAAATTAATTTATATTTAGTTCAATCCTAGAATAAATATGTAAGTACAAATTTGAAGTTTAAAAATTAGTATTCTAACAAATGCTAAAAGAAAGGTTTACCTCAAAATATATAAAATTATCCACACAAAGGCTATGCATCTCAACTATTTTGTTATGGCATCACGGACATTCAAACAGCCCCTGAGAGAGTGATACTGTGAAAATTCAGAGTTCTCACTCAGCAGACTAATAGCACCAGAAATGTAAGGAATGGATCATCAGCAGTTGATGAGGTGTTTTCAATTGTATCTCTGATTTACCATTTTTCAAGGAAGGAAACCATCATCTACATCCGTATATAGGAACAATAGCAAATGAGTCATCTACTTTGTATTTTTAACTAAAAGAAAAGCATATTGGTTATGAAATTACTACTTGAATTTAGAAAGAAAAAAACTAGAATAATTTTAAATTAGAATAATTTTAAACTGCCAAATGAAGGCATGACTCAATACAAACATTGTTTAAAGGTGAGAGTTTGTACCCATACAGAACTTACCATTTTAAAAACTTTGGCAGGAACTGCATTGGTTTGAGTAGCTTCCAGGTATTCTGTCCAGGAAAACTTTTCTGGATTGGGATAACCTGAAAATATATATATAAATACCAAAAGATTACTCATAGATATTCTGATTCCCATATACTACAAAACATTGTATGATATAACACCTAATGTTAATTGAATGCTCACCATTTAACAGGCCTGATGCTAAGAACTTCAGATACATTAATTCACTTAATCATAACCTCTTGAAGGCTAAGGCATGCCTGCGTTCAAACACTTCCTCAATGGTACTTTCATTCACTCAACAAGGTTAAGTGGATTGGCCAAGGTCAAAGGCCATGTGAGTACTTGACAGAGCCAGGTGACACCCAGGTTTCTGACTCCCAAGCTCCAACAAAAGCCTCCTTAGAAGTTTGAAAAAACTTACAAGCAACCATCTGACCTCAAACCATGAATTGGAAAAAGAGGACTCTGAAAATCTTTCAAATTTCTCTAATCATTCTATGTCTATTAAAGTTTTAGTCTCATTATTCCTACAATTGCAATTAAAAATATATATTGAACATGATATAAAGAACTCTGTTTATTTCAAAATTCCTTCTTGTTTCTCTTTATGTTTGTGTTCTTTCATTCCTAATTAAATTTGCTAGAGTTCTATATTGTATAGTTTTATTTATCTTTCCAAGCAAGAAGTATTTAGATTTAATCATCAGCTCTTTTTTCCTTCTTTTTTCTTTTCTAATTATATTGTTTACTGCTTTTACTCTCATTACTACCTCCCTCCTACTTCTCTTTGGTTTATTTTATATTTGTTTTGTCAAATTGAATTATAATTTATTGCATTTAAAAAAACAAGAGACAATGAATCTGCCACTATGGCCACTAAATTCAGGTTTAGACAGCTGGACACATTTTAAAAAAATATGTATTCTTCTCACTTTTTATTTTCTAAAAACCAATTATAATTGCTATCTGTGTTGCCTTGATTTAATCCTTAAATATATATTTGAGATATTGCAAGTAATTTTCATATTTGTTTAAAATAGTAATACTAATATCTAGTTTACCACATTGTAGTTTCAGACTGTCACGTGATATATAGAATTCCTGCTTTTGAGGTTTGAGGATTTCTTTTTAGTGTGAAATAGAGTCAACAATTTTTTTAAACAGAGTATATATATGTTTTAAAGTATGGTACCATTTGCAGTAATACAATCTAGCTATATTATTCAAAAATCTGTTCTTTAAGCAGAAAGTCTGAAGCAATATGCTAAAGACTCCAAAATAACTATTTTTTCTATAATTCTCCCATATTTCGGATCATTTTTCCTTCGTTTTTATGCTTTTTACTAAAAATATATTTAAAGAGGAGTACACGAATCAAGTGGATAGACTGAACATTTTTTAAAAAACTAACATACATGCCTAACCAGACACAGATCTAAGCCAGGACATTTCTAGAGCCCCAGGATCCCTTCCCCATCATCCTCCCTTTTAGGCATCACACCACCCTCCTCAAAGAGAAATCCCTACCCTTGCTTCCAACCACAGAAATCTGTTTTCTTCTGTTTTTCCCTTTACATCAATGGAATCACACAGCACGTGCTCCCGGTGGTGAACGTATTTTGCTCAGCATTCTGAATGTGAGGGTCGGGTAGATGACTGCCTTCAGAACATTCATTTTCATTGTTGAATAACATTCCATTATGTTATTATTTTACAATTTATCTATCTATTCTACTGATTGTGATCATTTGGGTGGTTTCCATTGGGAGCTATTATTAAAAATGTTGCTATGAACATTCTAGTATATTATTTTTAGTGATAAGAAGTATACATTTATGTTGGAATTCATCCAGGAGTAAAACTGCTAGATCATGGAGCATTTTTGCTTCGTATTTTGATGTTACATCATTCTGTACAGAAAATGTTTGGCATGAGTTGTACTTTCTATTTATTCTTAATATAGAGAAAATTTCCCTTTCTCTTTTGGATACATTTCTGTATTTTGTCTCAAATTATTTTCACTAAAAATGATACTGCCACCCTATTATTTTCTACTTGTGTTTGCTGACAATATTTTACCCATTGTTTTTACTTTTATATTATTTTTCCAGATATATCTATTTTAAACACTTTCTAAATGGAGTTTTAAATTAATTTACATTTGTTTTCATCACTAGTTTTTAAATCTAATTTCTGTAAACATGTTTTAAGCTGAATATTTTTAAGCTCTCCTAGGTTTCCTTTGCTTTCTGTCCTTTCCTTCACAAGCTATACTATATACCTTAAGTTTCAATAAGTATTTCTGCAGTTGCATTTACTTTTTCTTTTTCAAGAGATGAGGTTTCTCCAGGCTGCCCGGAATGGAATGCAGTGGCTATTCAGACACAGTCATAGAGAACTGCAGCCTCAAACTCCTGGGCTCATATGGTTCTCCCACCTCAGCCTTCTGAGTAGCTGGGACTAAAGGCACATGATACCACACCCAACTCTGCATTTACTTTTATAGCTGATATTTTTAAAAATCATCCAAATCCATTTATTACATTTTGGATCTCCACATTTTTGTGTAAATTTTGAACCATGCCCACACCCGGCCCCTTCCATGCTGGGCTTCCTCATCCAGGCACCTGACGGGAACATATGGTTGGATGCAGCGAAAGGAAACCTGAGTGTAGGGCACTAAAGACTGAATGTGAGGTAAGTGAGAGTGACAGCACCTCGTCCTGCCCCAGCCTGGTAAAGAAACTCGCCATGCTACTGTGAGAGGCATTAGCTTTCTTCCCCTTTTTGTGATAAACAAGTGAAAATTAAAGGCTGTGACCGTTTTAAATGGCTCTTAAACAACAATTGCATCTATGCCACTCTCAGAAATGAGCTATGTACATGCAAAAAAGGGAAAACATTGTACCTGTATATTCCCTGTTCAATGAACCCAAGGAGAGAAGAATGTCATATGGCCCAGGGAGACTTGCAAAAGCCACCTACTCCCACTTTCCTCCTTCTGACCCCAGCCCTGAGGCCTGGTAGACCTTGGGAAGCAAGAAGTAGGGCTGGAGGGGGAGTGGGAGGGGCCAGGTCCATGCACACAGCTGTGCAACAATACCACGGAAGAAGCTTTCCAAAGATTTAAATTCCTACTTGAGACAAGAATGAAATACAGGAGACCGCCCCATGCAACAAGAATAGCCTTTAACCTCTTCACCCCTCTCAATGAAAACCCACCTCTAACTGGCTTCCTTTTATTGGTAAGCACTGTATTCACTTAATTAAGTCAGTTATTCCTCATCTAGTCCCTGTGAGGTACACTTTTTATCTACATTTTTTAGGTGAGAACTTGAACCTTGAGCAGCGTGCCAAGCGCTATACATTAGAAAGTGGAAGAAATGGGATCTCAAGGATGACGCGTGGCTCCATCAGCCTCGTACTTACCACTTCGTCCCGCTAAGATTGAAAACGCAGCGCATCTATGATCCAAGGCAGCACTTTGCAGGCCTCAGGACTGAGAGGCTGAGCTCCCCCTGGAGGCCAAGGCGTGGAACTGCGACAGCGAGAGGGCGGGACTACAGACAGCTGGATGGGAGACTGGGCTACACTGTTTAAATTATTTATTCATGTCCCACCTCAATCTATGCCATTTTGACTTAAAAACTTGCATGCTTTGGTTCAGCCACCCATGCCCACAGCCACAGCTTGGACCTAAAGAATGAGGTCCAAGCTGTGGCTGTGGGCATGGGTGGCTGAACCAAAGCATGGAAAAAGTGTCACAGAAATTAAGATCAAGGAACTACTGAGCTACGGCGTCGGCCACTCAGCCCTGGATTTCCTCATGGTACCAGCAATTCTTTCGGTAAAACGGTAGATCTGGGTGACAAATATCTTCAGTTAATGATGAAGAATAATTAAAAATCATCTAGATGGTGGCAAAATTAGGGGTGAGATGTAGTGAAGCCGAACAGCCTGAGCCCTCAGGAAGAAGGGGTTTTTCCAAACAGCTGAGAACTGTTTTAGAAGAAGAGGAGAACTACTTGGGATATGGCAGAATAAGCCATCTCCTTTACAGGCTGCAGGGAAGTGGTGGCCTCAAGAGGGACAAAGGAGGAGGCACTGTGTTAAAAAACTGGGCTCAGCTGGGCATGGTGGCACACACCTGTAGTCCCAGCTACTCAGGAACCTGCAGTGGGAGGATCACTTGAGCCACTGAGTTCAATGCCAGCCTAGGAACATAATGAGACCTCGCCTCTATTTTAAAATAAAATTTAAAAAAGAAAAAGAAAAAGAAGAAGCTGGGATCTAGGGAGATTATTTCCAGAACCTGGAGAGGAACGCATTCAGGGTCAAGAAAAAGTCCTTCTGGAGGATGCAAATATGGAAGCATAAAAGGAAACATGTAAGGGTTAAACTAAGGTAAATATAAGTTAAAACTTTCTGTACCATTTCATTCCAATGGCTTTCTCGATTACTCAGGGGAAAAGCAAGTGCTTACCATGACCCACAGGGCCCTACAGAACTTGGCCCCACCACTGCTCTGACCTCATCTCCTGTTCACTACACTCCTGCTATAACCAGAACACTGCAGACATCCTCCCTCTTCAAGTTCTTGTACTTGTTGTTCCTTTACCTGGAGAGTTATCTGTAGATATCCTCCAGACTTGCCACCTTATCTCAAATGCCACTCAACTGTCACCTTCTCATTCAGTCCCACCCTGAACTCTTTATATAATAGGGAACCCCCCTCCCATATGTATGTGCCCTTCCTAACCTCACTACTTACCTTATTCTTCTCCACAGCACTTATTGGTACCTAACACAGTGTGTGTTTTGAATATTTCTTGTTTCTCTTGCTCCATTAGAACATAGGCTGCCTTATGATAGGAATATGTTCACTTCACTGCTATTTCCTCACAACGTACAGCTGGTATTCAGTAAGTATTTGGTAAATATTTGTTGAATGAATAAAATATATTTCTTGAAACATTTGCATTTTACATTGTAGTGGCCAAGAATGACAGAGATATAAGCCAAAATGGTATCAGTCTAGCCTCAAAATTCTGAGCAAAACTGATACGAAGTTTTTCACCTGCTGGTACTGGTGGCATCAGAGGTACCATTCAAACAAAATGGCGCTGGTGTATCAATTCTGGCTAATGTTCCACCAGCACTGTAAACTGGATGACGCCAAGAAGCAGCCATCTGATCTGTGGCATCTATACAATGCAAATGTAATACTCTTCAGTTTTTTGTTCCATATTAGAAGGCCATATAAGGAGGTGTGATACTGGTTTCAGAATTTTTTTAAAAGGCATCCTCAATTATTTTTCCTCTAGGAACAACAGCCTAAGCAGCAACCTATTTTTTCCACTGGAACATTCTTTCTAAAGAATTGAGTTCATGAATCAATAGCACAAGACCTTACATTCCTGACATCCTAGTCTGGGTGACCTGTCCCTTAGGACCTAGAGAAGCAGAACAACCACAGTTATACTGGTGGCCAATTCAGGAAACAAAATCATTGCTGTATGACAAGCAGGTTTTACGTAATGGCCAATAGTCCTATTTAATAACCAGCAATAAAAGGGATCTGCCAAGGGTCTATCACAATAGACAGAATGTTCAGCATGAACACACATGCTGGATGGACACATCATCAAACTCAATTCTACTGATGAGGAAAGTGAGACCTGGCATTTTAAGTGACTAATACAAGGCAAGACAACTAACACTGAAGTCAAAGCTAGAGCCTGTGTCTCCTGACTTGCAATTTGTAGAAATCAAAACGTCTAAAGAGCTATTTTGAGGTTTACTGAGTGCTCTATGCCTCTGAGCCTGAAGTCTAAGAGAAAACATCAATAGAAGAATAAGGATTATGTGACTAGTACCACTGCAGCCCCGGCTGGCTTTCACTATCATTTTAAGAACTTGAGTTATCTAAGAAAGCCCCTCAGAGGCCACTTATTCATTTGTTTCAGGTATCTCTCACAAGGCAGGGCAGTGAACCATCCAAATACCCAGGCCTCCCAGTGACAGAGATTGAGGGAAGTTACCACTACCTGAAAGCTGCCATTCCGCTGGTAGGTTCTGCATGAACAGAAGGGCTCTTTATGGAAACAATCATAGGACCATGTGGTCACTAATTGTCTTGTCTGAGACAGTGGCATGCTGTTCACTACACGACTCAGAAATATAAGATTTGAAGAAAATCAGATGCTTCAATCGTGGCCAAGCCTAATTCAGGTTCACCCTTTAATGTTTCAAAACACATGTTGAAAGTGACCTCACATTTATGGTGCCTTAGATACTAGAAGTCTTAGATTCATATTCAGCTCCTAACAATTAAAGTTAAAATATCTTTCTGGCAAAAGAACATAAGTTACACTCTCTAACATTTACAACAGGATGCCAGATTTTTTACTTGATCATTAATTAGTTTCTAAAGCATAGAGAGAACTCTTTGATCTACAGTATGGAATATCAGCACCTCAGGAGCTTGTCAAAGAGCTCATTTTATAACTGATTGTTTTGCTCAAAGTATGGCTGAGCTGTACTATATACAGAATACACTATGTAAAGATATATACTCTCTTTTGTGTCTAGCAAGATCACCAGAATACAACCTATCCGTGTTGCACTGGCTGAGTGCCCAGCAGAACTGTCTTCAATACCATGGCTTGTGTGGGATCTAATCTAACCCAATGTTTTGGCAGGCATTTGAGACAGAGTAATGAGTTCTATTTCTCTCTGTCTCTCAATACTTAACATTTTAAAATAAAAAGCTAGGGTTGTTTTTCTCTTAGTTTCACTAACCATGTCATCTTCCACTGAGTGATATTCTATCACAGACCTAGCAATCCTCACATGTTATATCTTTATTGTTCTTTGTGACATCCTCTGCTCCTAGCTGTGCCTCACATTTGGTAGGCACTCAATTCATATCTGCCCAGCTCATTAATTAATAATTTATATTATCTTCCGAACTCTTACCTTCCTTACGCCAACAGAATCTATCCATAGGAACTAGCACAGTACCACTGAAAATACAGTAATCTTTTGTTTGGCTAAAAAAAGTTAATGGTTAAGGTTGCAACTAAAGGAAGGATTTCTTTTGACTGTAAATTTTTCTATTGTAATTTAAGCTTTGCAAGGAAATTATGAGGTAAAGTGGTCATTGGGTATCAAAACATCAATTTGCTAAGCTAAATATTTCTATGTGTTCATGAAACACCTGGAATATCTACTCAGCAGGTCCAGCCAACTGGTGATTCTAGAGAATCTAAAGAAACCAACTGTGTTATTTCTACAAAGTACATTTCATTACCTCCCAAAATACCAATTATTATACCTTTATGATCTAAAAATAAATGTTCATTCAGCCAACAGGTTTGAATGCTCAATTTCCAGTTTAAAAATGCAGAAATACCCTACAAGAGATCCTGAAGGAAGCACTAAACATGGAAAGAAACAACAGGTACCAGCCATTGCAAAAACATGTCAAAATGTAAAGTTCGTCAACGCCAGGAAGGAACTGCATCAACTAACGAACAAAATAACCAGTTAATATCATAACGACAGGATCAGGTTCACACATAACAATATTAACCTTAAATGTAAATGGACTAAATGCTCCAATTAAAAGACACAGACTGGAAAATTGGATAAAGAGTCAAGACCCTTCAGTTTGCTGTATTCAGGAGACCCAGCTCACATGCAGAGACACATATAGGCTCAAAATAAAGGGATGGAGGAAGATCTACCAAGCAAATGGAAAACAAAAAAGGCAGGGGTTGCAATCCTAGTCTCTGATAAAACAGACTTTAAACCATCAAAGATCAAAAGAGACAAAGAAGGCCATTACATAATGGTAAAGGGATCAATTCATCAGGAGGAACTAACTATCCTAAATATATATGCACCCAATACAGGAGCACCCAGATTCATAAAGCAAGTCCTTAGAGACTTACAAAGAGACTTAGACTCCCATACAATAATAATGGGAGACTTCAACACTCCACTCTCAACATTAGACAGATCAACGAGACAGAAAGTTAACAAGGATATCCAGGAATTGAACTCAACTCTGCACCAAGTGGACCTAATAGACACCTACAGAACTCTCCACCCCAAATCAACAGAATATACATTCTTCTCAGCACCATATCGCACTTATTCCAAAATTGATCACATAGTTGGAAGTAAAGCACTCCTCAGCAAAATGTAAAAGAACAGAAATTATAACAAACTGTCTCTCAGACCACAGTGCAATCAAACTAGAACTCAGGACTAAGAAACTCAATCAAAACCTCTCAACTACATGGAAACTGAATAACCTGCTCCTGAATGACTACTGGGTAAATAACGAAATGAAGGCAAAAATAAAGATGTTCTTTGAAACCAATGAGAACAAAGATACAACATACCAGAATCTGTGGGACACATTTAAAGCAGTGTGTAGAGGGAAATTTATAGCACTAAATGCCCACAAGACAAAGCAGGAAAGATCTAAAATTGACACCCTAACATCACAATTAAAAGAACTAGAAAAGCAAGAGCAAACACATTCAAAAGCTAGCAGAAGGCAAGAAATAACTAAGATCAGAGTGGAACTGAAGGAGATAGAGACACAAAAAACCCTTCAAAAAATTAATGAATCCAGGAGCTGGTTTTTTGAAAAGATCAACAAAATTGATAGACTGCTAGCAAGACTAATAAAGAAGAAAAGAGAGAAGAATCAAATAGACACAATAAAAAATGATAAAGGGGATATCATCACCGATCCCACAGAAATACAAACTACCGTCAGACAATACTATAAACACCTCTATGCAACTAAACTAGAAAACCTAGAAGAAATGGATAATTTCCTGGATACTTACACTCTCCCAAGACTAAACCAGGAAGAAGTTGAATCCCTGAATAGACCAATAGCAGGCTCTGATATTGAGGCAATAATTAATAGCCTACCAACCACAAAAAGTCCAGGACCAGACGGATTCACAGCCGAATTCTACCAGAGGTACAAGTAGGAGTTGGTACCATTCCTTCTGAAATTATTCCAATCTATAGAAAAAGAGGGAATCCTCCCTAAATCATTTTACGAGGCCAACATCATCCTGATACCAAAGCCTGACAGAGATACAACAAAAAAAAGAGAATTTTAGACCAATATCCCTGATGAACATCAATGCAAAAATCCTCAATAAAATACTGGCAAACCGAATCCAGCAGCACAGCAAAAAGTTTATCCACCATGATCAGTGGGCTTCATCCCTGGGATGCAAGGCTGGTCCAATGTAGGCAAATCAATAAACATAATCCAGCATATAAACAGAACTAAAGACAAAAACCACATGATTATCTCAATAGATGCAGAGAAGGCCTTTGGCAAAATTCAACAGCCCTTCATGCTAAAAACTCTCAATAAATTCTGTATTGATGGAACGTATCTCAAAATAATAAGAGCTATTTATGACAAACTCACAGCCAATATCATACTGAATGGGCAAAAACTGGAAACATTCCCTTTGAAAACTGGCACAAGACAGGGATGCCCTCTGTCACTACTCCTATTCAACATAGTGGTGGAAGTTCTGGCTAGGGCAATCAGGCAAGAGAAAGAAATCAAGGGTATTCAGTTAGGAAAAGAGGAAGTCAAATTGTCCCTGTTTGCAGATGACATGATTGTATATTTAGAAAACCCCATTGCCTCAGCCCAAAATCTCCTTAAGCTGATAAGCAACTTCAGCAAAGTCTCAGGATACAAAATCAATCTGCAAAAATGACAAGCATTCTTATACACCAGTAACAGACAAACAGAGAGTCAAATCATGAATAAACTCCCATTCACAATAGCTTCAAAGAGAATAAAGAGAATAAAATACCTAGGAATTCAACTTACAATGGATGTAAAGGATCTCTTCAAGGAGAACTACCAACCACTGCTCAGTGAAATAAAAGAGGACACAAACAAATGGAAGAACATTCCATGCTCATGGATAGGAAGAATCAATATTGTGAAAATGGCCATACTGCCCAAGGTAATTTATAGATTCAATGCCATTCCCATTAAGCTACCAATGACTTTTTTCACAGAATTGGAAAAAACTGCTTTAAAGTTCATATGGAACCAAAAAAGACCCTGCATTGCCAAGACAATCCTAAGCCAAAAGAACAAAGCTGGAGGCATCACGCTACCTGACTTCAAACTATACTACAAGGTTACAGTAACCAAAACAGCATGGTACTGGTACCAAAACAGAGATATAGACGGATGGAACAGAACAGAGCCCTCAGAAATAATACCACCCATCTACAGCCATCTGATCTTTGACAAACCTGACAAAAACAAGAAATGGGGGAAGGATTCCCTATTTAATAAATGGTGCTGGGAAAATGGCTAGCCATAAGTAGAAAGCTGAAACTGGATCCTTTCCTTACTCCTTATACGAAAATTAATTCAAGATGGATTAGAGACTTAAATGTTAGACCTAAAACCATAAAAACCCTAGAAGAAAACCTAGGTAATACCATTCAGGACATAGGCATGGGCAAAGACTTCATGTCTAAAACACCAAAAGCAATGGCAACAAAAGTCAAAATTGACAAATGGGATCTAATTAAACTAAAGAGCTTCTGCACAGCAAAAGAAACTACCATCAGAGTGAACAGGTAACCTACAGAATGGGAGAACATTTTTGCAATCTACTCATCCGACAAAGGGCTAATATCCAGAACCTACGAAGAACTTAATCAAATTTATAAAAAAAAAACAATCCTATCAAAAAGTGGACAAAGGATATGAACAGACACTTCTCAAAAGAAGACATTCATACAGCCAACAGACACATGAAAAAATGCTCATCAGCACTTGCCATCAGAGAAATGCAAATCAAAACCACAATGAGATACCATCTCACACCAGTTACAATGGCAATCATTAAAAAATCAGGAAACAACAGGTGCTGGAGAGCATGTGGAGAAACAGGAACACATTTACACTGTTGGTGAGACTGTAAACTAGTTCAACCATTGTGGAAAACAGTATGGCGATTCCTCAAGGATCTAGAACTAGAAATACCATTTGACCCAGTCATCCCATTACTGGGTATATATCCAAAGGATTATAAGTCATGCTGTTATAAAGACACATGCACACATATGTTTATTGCGGCACTATTTACAATAGCAAAGACTTGGAATCAACCCAAATGTCCATCAGTGACAGACTGGATTAAGAAAATGTGGCACATATACACCATGGAATACTATACAGCCATAAAAAAGGATGAGTTTGTGTCCTTTGTAGGGACATGGATGCAGCTGGAAACCATCATTCTCAGCAAACTATCGCAAGAACAGAAAACCAAACACTGCATGTTCTCACTCATAGGTGGGAATTGAACAATGAGATCACTTGGACACAGGAAGTGGAACATCACATACCAGGTCCTATTGTGAGGACAGGGTAGGGGGGAGGGATAGCGTTAGGAGATATACGTAATGTAAATGACGAGTTAATGGGTGCAGCACACCAACATGGCACATGTATACATATGTAGCAAACCTGCACGTTGCGCACATGTACCCTAGAACTTCAAGTAAAAATAAAAATATATATATATAATACAGTGGAAAAAATTCTATAAAGAAGTCAACATATTTGCATTCTAAAAATAAAAAATAAAAAAAAAAAAAATAAGCTCCATTGCTACTCTTTGTTTTTCGGTACTACTGCTGCCATTTAATGAATATCTCCTCATCTAAGCCTTGTGCAGTTTGATTAATGCATTATTTTATTTAATCCTCACACAACTGTATGTAGGTATAAATTAGTATTCCCATTTTAAAGGTGAATAATTTGAGTCTGGAAGAGTTTAAGTAACATAAGAATGACTCTGAGTTATAAAGAGAATACTTTCTGAATTCTTCTTTGTTTTGTCTTATTCACACTGTGTTACTGTTAGATGAGTGATTGTGAATAACTGGTACCTTTAAGAGCAACACTCTCCACGGGAAGAAAGACGTCACATGTTCCAAAGACCCATTAAAGATGCTCAAGGGACCAAGAAGAGGGTTTGACTTAGTAAAAAAAAAAAAAAGGAAATAAACACATACTTTTAGCTGTGTTCCCTTCTAAATGACAACAAAGTATCAATAAAGGCATTTTTAAATGAATGTTTAACACAAAAATGCTAAGTTAATTTTGATATAACACATTATGAAATATTATGCAGTTATTATAAAGAAAGAATTTGAACTCTACAAATGAGTTGGAATGAATTTGTCATGAGACACAGTTGAGCAAAGTTAAAAATGATGTAAAATATGTACCTAATATAATCCAATTTTTACAGCACACACAATGACTAAAAAGAACATGGGCTTTGAACACATGGATATGAGCATGTATGTGCACATGGATATGCAATCATGAGAATCCACAAAATATGTATAGTATAAGACGATGGCTTTTCCTCTTAGTGAGAAGGATGAACTGCATTTCCTAGACTCCTATGCAGCGACATGTAGTCCTGTGACTGAGTTCAGGCCAACCCATGTGGGTAGAAATGATGTAACAAGCTACCTCCAAGTTTGGCCCTCCCATGTACAACCATCAGCTTCTTTCTATTCTCAGGCTGAAATGGAAAGATTACCAAGAAACTGGAGGCACCCTAGTCCCAGAATAATTGCATGGAACAGAACGAACCCCTATCAGCCATGATTACACTGTGCTAGGAGCAAGAAACAAAATCTTAAATGTGCTAAAAGCACTAAAATTTTGGAGTGGTTCGATATACTAGTTAGCTCAAGGTGACTAATATTAAGGGATTAGCATCAGTTACCATTTGCTCGGTGGGAGTAACTAACCTGGGTGGAAGGAGAAACCAAGGCGCACTAAGAGAGAAAACTCTGCAGTTATAAAATAGTACGAATGTAATGTTATTTATGCAAAAAATAAAATAAAAACAAAACTAATATGAGGACATAAGGCCACAATGAGAACAAGTAAAAAGCCAAATGCAAATGAGCAATGTCAACAAAAGTTCCTGGAAGTGTAAGAAAGAAACCAACGGATGAAAACTGACGTAACGAAATTTTAGAAAGCTAAAACATAAATCTGTAAAAGAAGAACACCAGTAAGAAGTAGCTAGTTTATGTTATAGAATCCAGGAAAGCTTGGGAATTGCAGACACCAAATATTTCTAATGGCAGCAGTGTGGGGCGAAACACAGACGCTGGTCTTAAAGTCTTGATAGAAACTGTTGGCCCCATGAGTTCATCTACCTTGCCCAACACAACTGGAGAACTATCCCTCATGCATTAAGGCAACTGGCTGGAGGTTTTAACCTCTAGATAGATTGAAACAGAGAAGTTACAGATGTGGAAATCTTAGTCACTGATGAAACTCACTCACAGAACAATGACCTCTCTACTCACTCCCATGGCCAGGATCTCAGAGAACTAACAGAACCCGCCCAAGTCCTCCATTCTCACCATACACACCAGTCAGAGGAAGGGAGGAACCTTGCCTGTGGAAACTAACCCAAGAGTCCTAGTTATGTTATTTGGGGGTGTAGAAACAAAACACCATGGTTTCCATCTGAACACCCTACAGGAAGGCTTGCAACCTGACAGGCTCCATCAGGGCACCCAGAGATTTTACCCAGCTTGTCAGGAGCTTATTCTTAAACATCAAAGGATAACTAAGATGCACTAGATATTTGAAGACCACAATAAATAGATACAAAACCAAATGAAAAAGAAAATTTGAAAAAAAAAACAAGGAAAATATAAAGTGAGGAAGAATTAAACCAAAAAGTTTTAAATATAAACCTTTATTGAATATCCTTAGAGAGATAGGAGAGGATCCATAAGATAAGAGTGCTATTGGAAAGTAGAGGGGAGCGTTCCATTTCTGTGTAGAATGTAGAAAGTTACTGAAGACTGTTACTCACTCCCTAACAATGATCATAAACTTTCTTGGGCCCACTGGAGATCTAAAGTTCCAAAGCAACAAAAAGAGAAATCCAAAGACGGACAGATGAGAAACTCAAAGTATTTCGCCTGTGGCAGAGCACATGAGGAAGCAGTGATTCTATACAAGTGGGTAAAAAGGAATCAGCTAACATTTTAGTAAATTCTTAAAGGCCAAGTGGGGCTAACCTGTCAGTCTGGAATAATGGGCCTCCCCAAGTGCTCAAGGGAAAGATTAGGAGTGAGGCAGAAAACCAGAGAAAGCTCCCTTCCAGAGCACCAAAGATAAAGAAAAAATGTTAAGGCAGCACAAGGAAAATAAAAAACACATGAAGGGTGGCCAGGTACATGGGCTTATGCCTATAATCTCAGCACTTTGGGAGGCCAAGGCAAGTGGATAAGTTGAGCTCAGGTGTTCAAGACCAGCCTAGGAAACATGGCAAAACACCATCTCTACCAAAAATACAAACATTAACTGGGTGTGGTGGTACACACCTGTAGTCCCAGCTACTCAGGAGGCTGAGGTGGGAGATGTGCTTGACCCTGGGAGGCAGAGGTTGCAGTGAGCCAAGATCATGCCACTGCACTCCAGCCTATCTCAAAACGAAACAAAACAAACCAAAAACATCAAGGGGAACATACGAACTACAGTAGACTTCTACTCAGAAACTATGCAACTCAGAAGACAAGATAGTGACACCTTAAAAAAAATGAACAGGAAACCTGTCAACCCAGAATTATATACCCAGCAAAAATGTCTGTACAATGTTAAGGCAAAATAAAGGCTTTTCCAGGCAAATAAAAGCTGATATAATGCATTTCCACCAAATCTAAGCTATAAGAAATTATAAAGAAAGTTCTTCAGAGAGAAGGAACATGACACCAGATGGAAATTTGGATATACACAAAGACATAAAGAACGCTGAAAATGGTGAACATAAAGGTAAAATAAAATGCACCTGCTTAATATAAATCACTGTAAAAGACTATGTCAGCCAGATGTGGTGGCCCATGTTTGTAATCCCAACACTTTGGGAGGCAGAGGCGGGTGGATTACCTGAAGGCAGGAGTTTGAGACCAGTCTGGCCAACATGTCAAAACCCCATCTCTACTAAAAGTACAAAAATAGCTGGGTGTGGTGGTGCACACCTGTAATCCCAGCTACTCAGGAAGCTGAGGCACAAGAATCACTTGAAACCAGGAGGCAGAGGGTGCAGTGAGCCGAGATCACACCATTGTACTCCAGCCTGGGGGACAGAGTGAGATTCTGCCTCCAAATAATAATAATAAAATAAAAAATTAACAAACAGAAGATAATGTCATAATCTAAAACAAATACAGTAACAGCCTTTATGTGATATAGAACATATAGAGAGGTAAAACTGCTTTTACTTCGTGTTTTTCTGGTTTGCTGATTTTATAAGAAAAAAAGTCATCTGGAACTAAAGACAACAAGAGGAGAAATGACAGGAAAGAAAATGGAAATAAACTGTTGTACTATGGGAACAACTATACTCTTTCTCATACTATGGGAAAAGTGATATAATAAAGTAGACTATGATAATAGGTATATCATAAACTGTAGGGCAACTGATAAATATTTTTAAGAGGCATAATTAAAAAGTCAATACTGAAGGTAAAATGGAAGCATTAAATAATACCCAATAAAATGTTTAAAAAGTCAGGAAAAAAAATTTTAAAAAACCAAAACCATAATGGATAAATAGAAAAACTACCACCAAGATGAGGGATTTAAATCCAGTCATACACATAAATATATTACATATTTTTGGAAATCCACTTTAAATGTAAATACACAGGTAAGTAAAATGTAGGTTAAAAAGTATGGAAAAAGACATGCAATATAAGCATTAATCAAAAGAAAGCTAAAATGGCTAAAGAAACATTACCAGGGATGAAAAAGAAAATTACAAAACATAGTCCTTGCTCACACAATGTTCACAGAAAATTGTGCCTACACTTAGAAAGACCCAGTTTTATTCCTTTTAGTTTGTTTGTTATGTCTGCATTTTCTAATATTGTTATCAGAAGAAAAAAAAGTTTATGAAGGGTAATCTGAAAATATTTATGAAATAATTTTTAAAAATTTTCCACACTCAGTAATCTAGTAATTCTACTTACAACAGTCATAAAAAATAACAAACATATAATTCTTAAAGGATTTCCTCCCCGTCATTATTTATAAGAACTAGAAAACATTAGCATCCAATACCAAGGAAAAACTTGATGAAACTGTGATGTACTCATAATAGATACGTATACAGTCATTAATACCCAGGTTTTCAAAGACTATTTAAAGAAAGAGAATATGTTCAAATTATATTTCTGAGTAAAGAAAACTGGTTATAAAAGCAATATTAACAATAAGATCACAATTTTATTTTAAATTACCTGGTCAAATAAGCAGACAAAATGATTGGAAAAATATAATAGTATGATAATGGTAAGCTCTATCTAGTGATGGAATTTTTTAAATTTACTCATTATAATGTTTCATATTTTATAAGTTTCCTACAATTTTACATTAAAAATATATTTAACTTTTATTTTAAAGAAGTTGACTTATGTGAAGTCCACAGCTTCACTTCACTGGTGATTATGTGTAAGACTGTTAAAGGTAAAATAAACTTTGATTCATAAAGAGTGGAATTTGGCTGACTGCGCACTCTTTACAGAGAAAGAGAACAGTATCTTTTAACAATGTTTCTACGAAATGTGTAGGGTATTCACTTTCTGTGGAACGCCTTGGGGAAATGGTGACATGATTTGCAATCAAGTTAAAGACAAGGAAGACAATGATATATCATGCTGCAGCTGCAGGTATCCCCTATTGATGGAAATGCAGTAAACTTGTCTTGTGAGACTTCTGGTAGCTGAATGTCTACCTGAGGCGTAAACACAATCATATAAAAATTATTGCATGTGGTATCAAATGGCCACCCAAAAAATTTCCCCCAGTTAGCAAAATACGCAAGTTTACTTTTTTCCCTGTTTTGGGTGGCTTCTTGCTATCATAGTAAAATGAACTTACTGTGGAACAAAATGGTATTTGCAGGAAAAGAGAGCCTTACAAGGTCAGGAACTAATTTATCTCCCTAGCCCATCGATTTACAGAGGCCTCAAGACCACAGAAAACTGAACAAAAGAGATCATACACGTCTCCTTATTCAGTCACGTTCTAAATAAAGTATGTAGCAACCCCAAAGTGTCTCACACATCATCCTAGCCCCATTCTCATATCCCTGGGTAAGGTCCCTGCCTCTCATTTCCACATATCGTGAATCTCCATAATGCTCTCCCCACTCCTTCTTTCTAATCTGGCCTACTATTGCCAAATAAAGCATCCCTAAACACGGCTGTATCATAGCTTTGACCATAAATTCTTCATTATAGCTTTTAAAGACCCTTCACAATATGGCCTCGATGTACCTAACCTACTAGTTCCTTATTAATATTCCAAAACTGAAGTGAAACCCATTTCAGACTCCCGACCTACAGAACTGTAAGATAATAAATTTGTATTGTTTTATGCTGCCACGTTTGTGGTAATTTGCTACAGAGCAGTATACCATTATGTAATTTTCTCTGTGAAGCATTTCTTATGCTTTCTAGCCAGGTGTTACCTCTTTGATTAATTACCTTGCTATCCCTACAACAGTTATGTCTTAGCTTACAAACAGTCCCCAGTTGACTGTCAGCTTCCTGATGTCACAGAAGTTGGCTCACCAACCTTTCTGTCCCACCTCCCCCTACCAATGTTCTACATTGTCATAGTAACAGTGAATAGGTATCCAAAACTCTATAACACTGTAAGTTAAAAAAAAAAAAAAAAAGAAATTGCAGAACAGGATAAGCCAACTAGCAAATACAGAAAGAATAATGAAATTAGAATATTACCATTTGGCAAACATCACACTAATAACTAATTCATGTCATAAGTATCAATGGATGTTAAAACCTAGTAGGTGAAAATTTGATGAGAAATTGAGTATTTACATATTCTCAAAGTAACTCCCAAGTAAATATGTATTAATTACAAAGAGAAAAAGAGAAATTTTACAGTGGAGGAGCTTGGCACACACCACTTTAATCAAGTGGCCAAAATTACCACAAACAGGAGAGGGACAGATGGAATTTGCATACCACCTGATATGGTGCAGTAAGAACTCAGCATTGCCTCTGGGACACCCCTCTGTAGATGCATAACCCACATCTAATCACGAGGAAACATCAGACAAACCCAGAGTGAGGGGCATGCTACAGAACTGGTCTGTAATCTTCAAAAATACCAAGGTCAGAAAAGGCAAGGAAAGACTGAAGAACTGTTGCAGATCGAAGGATGCAAAGGAGGCATGACTACTAAGTGCAACATGTGATCATGGATTAAATCTGCAGGTTTTTCTGTTTGCTTGTTTTATTCTATGGGTGACTGGCAAAACTTTCATTTTGACAACTTAATCTCATATGGTTTATCAGGGAGGCATTCTGTCTGCGATTCTTGCAACTCTTCTGAATCATTAAAATCATTTCAAATTTTAAATAAAGTAAAAATATTCACAAGGTCAGTCACCATTCGCCTGAGCCTAATGTGTTCTAAATCACTTCTCACCTCCTATTTCCCTCCCTCATCCACACCCTGCAGCCCAGCATGTCACTCATAATATTCATAATTCCTAACTATGGTGGCAACTTCATGCCATCTTGCTTTAGTGCACACTGTTCCTTCTACCTCATATTTTCTTCCACTCTATTTCTCAGCTAAAATTTTACACACCCTTCAAAGACCAATTCAAACATGACTTCCAATATGAAGCTGTCCAAATAAGAAGTTGGAATTAACATCTCCCTCCCTGTGCTCCCGCAGCTCCACTGAAAGTTTCCCTTCCTTCTCAGAAGCCACGTATAGGACTTCAAGCAGTGTTGTGAAGAAGAAAGGGCAACAGTGTTCTTGATGTCAACTCACAGGGCCTGCTACAAAATCAGCACACACGTGGAAGGCCTGGACCAAGGGACCTGAACCTCTGGATGCCAGTTCTTCACCTATGAAACTGAAATAATTGACAACAACTTCACAAAGTTGCCATGAAAACAGATAAGTATGTGAAATTAAGTGACATATTGGGCATTAAGAAAAATGAGAACGAAAAACAGGAGGAATGATAAGCAGAAAGGTTTTGTTATTTAACACATTCATGCACAGGATGTTATTTGTCTTTAAGACAGGCTCAAGTTTGTCATAAAAGGGTTTCTTCTTATGATATTGCAAGGGGATTCACCCTTCACAGAGGCCTTCATTGAACTCCAGGCACCTTCCCATTTGCTAGATGATATTTAAAATGAAAATTTAATAGATCAACCATTTAATCAAGGTATGAGCAAGACAGTGGAGTGTAACAAAAATAATTCAAAGGAACTGTGAGTAAAATTTGGTGAAGACGATTAAAGCCCAGCAGTAAACAAAATTGCTTAAAGCTTGTGATGAGTAATGATCATGATGTCCTCTAGGATAGTGTGAAAACGTGAGTGCACCGAAGATGTTAGGCCTCTACTAACTGCCTAAGAGGGGAAATACTTGGAGCCAGAGATCGTAGAAGGGGCCCTGAGACAGGAAAACAGAATGCTGTGTACTCAGGAGGTTCACAGGCAGGAGTTTAAACATCAGATTTAGAAAGGAAAACCAACTAACATGATCTTCAGATATTCTCTTTCCTAAGACAAGGCTAGAGCTAGGGCTGCTTGATTGTGTGTGTGTGTGTGTGTGTGTGTGTGTGTGTGTGTGTGTGTGTGTGCGCGCGCGTGTGTGCGCCCGCGCGTAGGGAGACAGAGTGTGTTTAATTATAGCAAAACATAACAAGATCAAATACTGTTCATTTCAATGATTTGTTTCTAACTGTTGTCAGAAAAAAAGTGTTTGCTATATTTGCTATAGCGTGTGTGTGCGCGTGTGTGTGTAATTGCACTTCTGAGAGCAATTAAAGTGCTTGAAAGTAGAACAGCATATGCCAATTTGTAGAGCTGCCCCTGGTGTATACCCTAAGTTTCACAGATTCCAGATGAAAGAGCTTCTTCAGAGAGAGAGGTCAGTTTTTAAAACACATAAATGATAAAATATAAAGATGCTTTTCACTGACATAAATTTAATTCCAAATTCCAGGTGTTAGCTACTCTCTTCAATATCTTTCTAGAGAGGGTTTAAACATATGCCAGAATCTTTTCTTCCTTCAGGAGAAGCAAGCTGCTGGAATTTTAGCTGAAGTTATAAAATGACAAAAAAAGATGTTAGATAGACAGAAAACTGTCATAACAAAGTCTTAACATTTGAAGAACAAAGTTGCAGAACTTTGTTGAAGTTTTAGTCGAAATTATAAAATGTAACTTCAACTAAACTGAAATTATAAAATATAACTTCAACTAAAATTATAAAATAAAGTTATAAAATGCAAGTCTACAATAATGATACCAATGTCATACTGATATAAGAATAGGCATAGGCATAGAGACCAATGGAACAGAATTGAGGGTCCAGACATGAACCTAAACACCCACAGTAAATTTATTTTCAACAATGATGCAAAGACCATTCAACAAATGGTGTTGGAAAACTGGATAACCAGAAGCAAAAGAATTAAGTTTAACCTCTTCCTCATTTCATACACAGAAATCAAATAAAAATAGATCTATTGGCCAGGTGTGGTAGCTCACACCTGTAATCTCAGCACTTTCGGAGGGTGAGGTGGGAGAATCTCTTGATAGATAGTGCTAAATCCTCAAAACTCTGAATTTGGCAATAAGTTCTCAGATTTAATACCAAAACCACAAGCAACTATAGAAAAATAAACAAACTGGATATCATCAAAATTAAAACCTATTGTACATCAACGGACATTATTAAGAATGTGAAAATGCAACCTGTAGAATGGGAGAAAACATTTGCAAATCATCTATCTGATGTGGGTTTAATATTCAGAACATATAAAG
Organism: Macaca nemestrina; assembly: GCF_043159975.1. Lineage (NCBI taxonomy): Eukaryota > Metazoa > Chordata > Mammalia > Primates > Cercopithecidae > Macaca > Macaca nemestrina. Next base: position 76,901,622 of record NC_092143.1, read on the forward strand.
ATATACAGTGTAATAAATTAATAATACATAGATAATATAATAAAGACTGATAAATGGACTTAATATTTAAATAACAATATCCAAATAATAATTAAAAGACAATCCAGCTGAAAAATGGGCAAAAGCCCTGAATAGCCATTACTCCCAGAAAATATACAAATGACCAACAAGCACATGAAAAGACGTTCAACATGATTGGTCAATAAGAAAATGCAAATCCGAAGCACAATGAGATACTACTTCATAACCACTAGAATGGTTTTAATCAAGAAAACAAAATAACCAGGTTTGCCAAGGATGTAGAGCAACAGGAAGCTTTTTGTAATACATTGCTGGTGGGAATATAAAATGGTGTAGGTACTTTGAAAAACAACTTGTCAGTGCCTCAAAATGTTAAACATAGAATTAACCATATGACCAAGCAATTCTACTCCTAGGTATATGCTGATCTAGAACTAGAAATACCATTTGACCCAGCAGTCCCATTACTGCGCATATACCCAAAGGATTATAAATCATGCTACTATAAAGACACATGCACACGTATGTTTATTGTGGCACTATTCACAATAGCAAAGACTTGGAACCAACCCAAATGTCCATCAGTGATAGACGGGATTAAGAAAACGTGGCACACATACACCATGGAATACTATGCAGCCATAAAAAAGGATGAATTCATGTCCTTTGTAGGGACATGGATGAAGCTGGAAACCATCATTCTGAGCAAACTACCACAAGAACAGAAAACCAAACGCCACATGTTCTCACTCATAGGTGGGAATTGAACAATGAGAACACCTGGACACAGGGCAGAGAACATCACACACCGGGGCCTGTTGTGGGGTGGGGGTATTAGGGAGGGATAGCATTCGGAGAAATACCTAATGTAAATGATGAGTTAATGGGTGCAGCAAATCAACATGGCACATGTATACTTCACGTTGTGTACATGTACCCTAGAACTTAAAGTATAATAAAGAAATATTTTAAAAAAGAAATAAAGATATATGTCCACAGAGAAAATTGTACATGAATGCTTACAGTGGCATTTCTAGTAATAGCCAAAAGGTACAAATAAACCAAATGTTCATCCACAGATCAATAGGTAAACAAACTGTGGTATGTACATACAATGAATGTTATTCAGCCATGAAAAGGAATGAAGTACTGAGACATGCTACAACTGGAATGAACCTTGAAAACACGATGTCAAGTGAAAGAAGCCAGATACAAAAGGTCACATATTGTATGATTCCTTTCATGTAATGTATCAAGAATAGGAAAAGTCATAGAGGCAGAAAGCTGATTAAAGGTGTCAGGGCAATAGGGGTATGGACGGGTATAGGGAATGTCTACTTCATAATCACAGAAATCTTTACAGGGAATAAAAAAATTTTGAAACTAGAGAGAGCTGGTGGTTGCATAACCTTGTGAATACATTAAATACCACCAAATTGCACACTTTAAAATGGTTAACTGTATGTTGTGTGACTTTCACCTCAATAAAAAAAAGAATAAACTACTTAGTAGCAAATTTAATAAAGTAAGTACTAGACTTGTAAATTGAAAACTACAAATTATAATTGAAAGAAAATTTTAAAAGGCCTTGATAAATGGAAAGAAGTCCTGTGTTCATGGGATGAGAAACTTAATATTGTGAAGAAGACACTACTCCATCAATTGATCTACAGATTCAGTGCACCACTTCAAAACCCCAGCTGGCTTTTTCTTTGCAGAAATTTACAAGTTAATTCTAAAATTCAGATGGAAATTCAAGGGACTGAGAAGAACAAAAACAATTGTGAAAAAGAACGATGCTGGAGGACTCATACGTTCCAATTTGGAAATTTACTACAAAGCTACAGTAATCAAAGCATGATACTGGTATAAACTGGACATACGAACCAACAAAAAAGAACTGAGAGTCCTGAAATAAACTCATACTCTATGAGCAATGGATTTTCAATAAGGGTGACAATAGGGAAATAATAGTCTTTTGTAACAAATCTTTATGATCTTAGATTAGGCAATGCTTTTGTAGACACAACTAGCATGTTAATGATGGCACAGTTCTGGACCTCTAATTCCAAATGTGCTGCACAGAATTTTTCTAGGCTCACCCAACGCCAAGAGACTGAGCCTATTCATGAAGCATAGTGAGAACAAGCTGGATGCAGTGGAGAGGTTATTTCACCAGATGAAAATGGTAAGAAGCATTCCACGTCTCTAGGCACACCAACTCAAACCACATACTCTTGAGATCTGACGAGCATTTCATCTCATCTTAAGGAACATTATTCTAAAGTTAGTTTTAGCCACTTTTACAGAAAAATAAAACAAATGACTCTAAATCTCTCTATATATCAAAATCAAAATTTAAGGTGTTAAATATTTCATAAAACCTTTCTAGACCAAACAGGCATTTTTTAATAATTTGTGATTTGGGTTTGGCTTCTTTATTGTTTTTAATTCTTGAAATTATCTTCACTAAATTCAAGAATTTGATGAGAAATCCTAGTATTTTTCTATATTTAAGGCAAAAACATTAAAAAACAGCAAAAGTATGAATCATTTGAAACAAAAGAACATTTGCTCCATTCTAGAACGGCACATCCCTTACTCTACATTTCTTTCTGTACATTTTTCATTGAAAGAAAATATCTGTCTGCTCGAACACTTGTGTTAAAAATACTAAGATTATACAGCCTGTACGTCTAATTCATTTTTAAAGTAAAAAACAAAGGGACTTGACAGAGCAAGTCTCTAAACATTTCATATTTCTGTAATGAGAAAAAATAAATAACTCGATAGAGTCCTTATTTAAATGTTTAGCTAAGCTGTTAATTTGGTTTGCGGAAGGAGGTCTGGCAAGTTCTGGAGACCCATTGGTAAGTTGGTTCTTACTGCTTAGATTTCTGTACTTCTACATTTAACTCCAAAGTTAATTATATTTAATAATCATATCGTTCAATTAATTAATTAAATTATTAGATAAATTATGTAAGTAGAAATAGCTAGTTTTAAATATCAGTATTCAACAATGGTACCCATTTGTTGGATAAAAATTTTTAGCAACTTTGTTTTAATGGCTGCCTAGTACATCTTTTTTTTTTTTTTTTCTTTTTTTTTCTCTTGAGACGGAGTCTCACTCTGTCACCCAGGTTGGAGTGCAGTGACACGATCTCAGCAACTGCAACCTCCACCTCCCAGGTTCAAGCGATTCTCCTACCTCAGCCTCCTGAGAAGCTGGGATTATAGGTGCCCACCACCACACCCAGATAATTTTTGTATCTTTAGTAGAGATGGGGTTTCACCATATTGACCAGGCTGGTCTAGAACTCCTGACCTCAGGTGATCCGCCCACCTTGGCCTCCCAAAGTGCTGGGATTAGAGGGATAAGCCACCACACCCAGCACCTAAGACATCTTTATAAACACAGTTCATCTTCATTATGGGGAAGGAAATGCAGGTTTCAGGCACTTGGTGGTCAACAGAATCTCACACAGCATTTTTATAATATACCCTGTATTAAAATACGGTCTTCATAAACAAAATAAAAATGAGGATTGCCACTTACACAGAGATGACTTCAGAGAAAGTCCAGGCAGTCCACTCACCTTGGGGTGCTATCAGAGTTCTTCCATTCTCCTGACACCAACCAACTGGCTGGATGTAAGGGCTATTAACATCACACCTGGAGAAACAGAACTCTATTTTACATTCCGTTTTACTTAATGCCAGACAAAGAATTCAAGAGTAACAGTCATTCTGGATATCAAGAGATACCACAGAAAACAGTACTTCACAGCTGGAGAGAATTAGAAGCAATTTTCAGTACTGTATTAGTAGGCTGTTACCACACTTCTCTTTCACATAAGCTTCTTGAAATTTAAAAGTATAAAATTAACAGGGGATTGGCAAGGACCTGAACTGCCAGTGACGTTCCCAAAAAAAGTGAGTGAGCATTTTAATAAACTTCTACCACTTCTTGCTGGCAGCAAGAGAAAATATTAATAGGACAGCCCAATCAGACTGCAGATGACATTTTTCCTCCCCGTCCTTTTCAAAGAACCCAGAATATTCTGCCTAAGACACATATACAACAATTCTTCTCTGCTTTGCCTCTGAGTTCAAAGGAGAAGACAGGGCCCATCAGGCACATGAAGAACCACTGCCTCAGGCACGGACGTGGAGATTACTCAGGACATATGTGGAGAAATGCTGTAAAAATTATTTTTGCCATGACCTCTTGCATATTTCAGGTTTTTAATCCAAAAAAAAAAAAGAAGAAAGACCCCTTTCAACTCATGCCATATTATTTTAATGGCATGGTAGCATACATTTTCTCTGCTCCCCATACACTTTCGAAGAATTCACTCCCATTTTCCTAGAATCTTTCCTTTTAAAAATGTGACAAGGTACATTTAAGGTTTTTCAGACCAAAAAAAAAAAAAGAACCATACTGGAAGTTTTTAGCTTCCTCTTCACAGAAATGTTTTCCTTACAAACTAGACAAAATACAGCAAAGTGTCCTTAACTGGTTATATTATTTCAGACGAGGCTTCACCGGGTAACCTCTACAGATGGAGAACTTTCTAGGGCTCTTTAATGCGGTCATTCACATGGAAGAGAAGGAAGTGAACAGTCAACCACCAAATTCCGGATGCTCATCACTATTACAACAGCAAGAAGAGCGACAGTGCTAGAATGAAAACAAATTCTTAACATCAAACATATGAATACACAAAAACAAAACACACATTCGTATCTCACCAGTAATCGTAACTATCATCCCAGTTGTCAAAATGCACTAGTAAGCGATCTTCAACAATATCTGCTATGGTCGCCACACACACCAAGGAAGGGTTCTTCCTGTCGACGGCTTCCAGCTTCATTCCAACCTGAAATTCTTTAGGCATTGGCCCATTCTAACGCAGCACCAGCAGGGGAAGAAGCACAAAAAGAAACAGGACACCAAATAAGACTGAGCCACTGTCAAAACTTCTGTGTTTACATCAGCAAAGTCTGCAGTTGTCAGTGCTTAGCCTCTGGACAAAGCCAGCAAATGCCTGTAAATATATCTGGCAACTGTCACATAGTTTATGCTCATAACAAAGGCCCAGGAAACCAGTTTTCCTTTGTGCTTTTGTCTTTTCTGGTGCAGGGAGGTTTTCTTTCCCTTATCATCTTCATATTTCCCTCTTTGATTCTTAGAATAATTTGCATTAATTTTAAAATATGATGTTTACATAAGTATCAAATAATCTTCTCTGCTTCCCATAGGCTTCTGAAGTTTCCAAATGCCACTATTTGAAAAAGTGGTGAAGATACACTCTAATTAGCACCAAAGTATCCTTTCAATTTGATTACTCAATCTGAAAATAAGTGGCTTTTTCAATATTTAAGGAATACATGCTTAAATAAAATTATAATTTAAAATGTGAATTTATACATATTTATATACATTTAATATATAATTTAAATTTATAATTTAAAAATGTGAATGCTTTTTTATTATCTGTACTTTTTTAGTATAAAAATACCATGAACTATGATTTACAATAACTTAACAATTATAAACCCACCCTTCATATATCTATAATTAGCCAGTCCTGGGATTTAGGGAGTACACATAATATCTGGGGACTAAAAGAGGATTTTTTTCTCTACTTCTCTTTTATCAAACCCTGATGTTTACTCTCCTTCAGCACATTCTAATTTTACAGCAATTTCACATTTTAATAGCTTCTTTTCTTGATACAAATCTATGAAACATAAGTAATAATTGTATAACACTGCTTTCCAGATCACAGAAGTCATGTCTAGAGAAATTCAGTGAGTGGCCTGCACAGTGACACCGCCTGCCGGTGGCAGAGTCAACTTCTGGGGTTGCAGCTTACTCTCCTCTACTGAAGGTTCACCAGATTTCTGGGGACACAGATGGCATAAGAAGTGTGATCTACCCAGATCCTCAGAACACTCCTTCAATTAGTACAAAACGTTACTCTCGTTTTCATTACACTTAAACAAATCTAGGCTGGGTACATTCAAAGCCTACTTAGAGTATCTGCTGGTTTCAAAACACCAAAACCAAGATTAAAGGATTAACTCACTGTAAGAGAAAACATTTTTAAAAGATACTTTTAATTTTAGTAGGCTTTAAACATAAAGTTTTTAACTTTTCCCATCTACTTGAAGTAGTTATACTTTTAAAGGAAGAAAACCAAGATATGCCCATAAGAAACTGACGAACTAGGTGAGAAAAGTCATAGGAAGTTAAGAGTTTCCATAACTTCTTCAAGGATTAAAATAAAACAGAATATATAGTGAATTTTAAGAAATTTAAGCGTGGGCAAATTTGATTTATGATAAGAAAGAAAATACTTACAGGACTTCTGTTTCTGAATAATTTCTTCGGAGCATTTTGCAATTTGCAGGCCTTCAGGTAATCCATCCAAACAAATTTATCTTTTCTATAACCTAAGAAAAAGCACGGATTACTCGGAATGCCCAAAAGACATAATCACATGCATAGTAAATATATTAGGTTGGTGCAAAAGTAATTGCGGGTTTTGCCATTACTTTTATTTATTTATTTATTTATTTATTTTTTAGATTTTTTAAATTATACTTTAAGTTCTAGGGTACACGTGCACAACGTGCAGGTTTGTTATATTTGTACACATGTGCCACGTTGGTGTGCTGCATCCATCAACTTGTCATTTACATTAGGTATATCTCCTAATGCTATCAATAACTTTTAATGGAAAAAAAAAAAACAATTACTTTTGCACCAACCTCATATTATTATTATTAGTGTCCTGTCATAAATTCAATGTCCTTAGCACCCACAAAAGATTTAAATTAAAATCTTCAAATGGTTTCACCTTTTTAAAATATATTATGTTCAAAACTGTTGACAATGCTTCCCCATCACGCACATCATTGCCATATAATTTCATATGCTCTGATACGGAGTCAGTACTCTGGTGGCTTGATGGGAGTCTCATCGCCCATCAAGGCTTTCCTGAATGGGCAAAGGGATGAGACCACAGTTCCCGCACCTGTCCCCACTCCTGAGGAAGCAACATCACAGAGACCATCAGAGGTCCTGATGGTGCAGCCATCCAGGATGCCAGGCACAGAAACCCCTTCTCAGTCCAAAGCCCAGTCGACAGCTCCAGCTTTCTGCGCCACGTCTTTACAAGTCTCCCATTAGAAACTGCTGCATCCTCCCATTCGCATGCCCTAGCGTAGCTCTCACAAAGTGCTGGCCACACAGTACAGGCTCAAAATATGGTTCTGAGCACCAGCCTTGGAACAAGAGTCAAACTCCATGCACAGCCTTCCAGGCCTGGGAACACCACCCTCTTCATCCCCGAACTTCCCACCTGGGCTTCTCTGCTGTCTCCCTGAGATGACTCGTCCTCGCCAAGCTCACTCCTGCCCCGGGCACCTGCTCCTGTTCTTCCCTTGGATGGCTTACCCAGACACCACACTGCTTCCTCTCTCAGTTCACCCACGTCTCCTTGGGACATTACGTCGACAGAGAGGCCTTTCTCCCCCATGCTTTCTGAAAGAGTGTCCCTGCTGCCACCGCCATTATCCTTCTCCTCTGACATGAAGCCCCATGGAGACAGAGACATTGCTTTACTTGCTGTTGCCCCCAGTGCCTCACGTGGTAAGGGCTCCATAAACACCTACTGAATGAATGAGCCTGGAGCCTGTCACCAGCTTCCTTGAAACCAGCAACCTCGAGGGACTCTGCCATCAGGCTCAGGGGAGGATCCTGGGGGACACTCTGAGTGGATAACTAAGAATAAAGGACTACATGTTGACTCCAGAAGTTGCCACAGTCATCAAACAGTCTGACACCCAAGCCAGAGACCGTGTACAGAAGTTTGCTGTGCAAAGATATGAGCCCATCAGCATCATCCTTGACCACATCCCCATCTCACTAGCACACAGCAAATCGAAAAGGTTTTGGTCACATCTGCCTGGCCCAAATTCCTCTAGTATATAACAACACAATGAGAGTTTTCATTCCCATCAAAAGAAAATAGTGATTTTTCTTTTTCATAGTTTCATGTTTCCCATGATTCCTAAGTTTGAAACAAATTATTTACAGTGAATCAAGTTTCCTCACCTTGCAGTATCACTGATCAGATATTTCATTTCAACCATGATTTAAATATTAGTCTGCACTCCTTATAAGGTTTAATAAACTTTATATGAAATAAAATAAAATGTTTTCATAATATTTTATTTCTACCCTCTGTACATTATCAGAATTTTTGACCTAAATAGAAATTTATGCTTTTCTTTAAAGATATTTACTTCTAAAAATGGTACCATTATAGTCTTACTACTCTTTGTGGATCACAATTTCATTTTGGAAACCAATTCTCACCAGGATCTCTTGTTAGAATTTCATAAAATGTTGTTAAAATATAAGTGAAATGCCAGTTGATTCTCTTTCCAGTTGGTAAATGTATCCTGGCTTACCCTTAGGGATGTGCAATTCATGTTTGGTCTTTTCACACCATCCTACTGGATGAATGTCAGGGGAACCAGCATTGGTCCAAAAATCATAGCAACTTAAATAACCATCAAAATGAAGTCTTAGACGGTAACCACAAACCTGCAAGACAGAAAGTTTACAATCATTTGTTAAGTGCCATGTATTTGGAATAGACACAAAATTCATAAAATATTTACATATTTTGTCAGTACTATCAACATATAAGAGCCAACCCTTCTACCCAAATATTTCCATTAAAGAACAAATTTATGGATGGCCTCTGATTAAGACAAAATGGTAATGAAATTAGACCCTGTCTTATAGGTATCTAGTGCATTCTGCAAAAATAGTGACCCTTTTACCCAATCTAGGAATCTGAGGGTCAGTTTATGTATTCATTAATTAACTGTTTTATTTATTAATTCAATTCCTGTCAAATATTCCCTTCGGCAACCCTATCTTCTGCCCTCTGGCCTGGATTCATATTCCAATACAGTGTAAGCTAAAGTACAAAGCAAAACTAAAATAGGCATGGCCTTGTTTCAACTCTAACATGTGTATCCAGCATACTCAATAAAGAGAATAATAAAGCAGTCTGATAAATACATCCTCTAGACATGTGGTACAACTTTAATAGCCATAATCAATCAGTAAAGTAAATAAATGTGACTGTTATGTTCAATGCTATCAGAAATATAAAGATCTTTTATTGATTTAATAATATGTTTAGTAAGTATTACATTTTATAAGCCATTCATCAAGAGCTCTCCACTCTAAATAATTTTCATAAAGTGCATGCATTTATATAAATGTATAATGCATATGCATTAATATTATTCATACACATTTCTCATTAGTTCAGCTAAAATGTGAATAAGTACGTCTCGGCTAATAGGTGAAAGAAAACACTGGGATTCACAGATTGTTATCAACCTCAAGTGAAAATTATTTACCCGTTAAGTCAAGAGTAAATGCTAGTTGATGAAAGACTTATTAGAAAATTCATCTTCAGAGAAGGAAAAAAATTCACTAAGAAATATAGTTTCACCCATCGCTGACTAAGATAAATCCATAATGCATTGGAACTTATTCATAATAAATATCAAACAAATTTGTTATTTTCTAGAAAATTATCTTTCTATCACTATGCAATTAGCCCAAGACAATAACACCACCTCTTACCTCCGCTACAGAAAGCACACAGAATACTGATGGATGTCGGGGATCAATGCCTTCTAATCTCATTCCAATCTGAAAACCATTTTCATGCTCGGGAAAGGACTGATCCTACAAAAGTTCACGACATGACATTAGCCACTGAGATTTGTCACAGTTTTACATTAAAACATTTGGTGTCACCTTAGGTGAAGTCTAAAACAACTGAACTCATAGAAACAGAGAGTAGAATGGTGTCTACCAGAGGCTGGAAGTTGAGGGAATGGGGAGATGCTGGTCAAAGGGTACAAAGTAGCAGTTAGGAAGGAGGAATAAATGGTAAGTATTTAAGGTGATGGATGTGTGAGTATGCTTGATTCAATCATTCCACACTGTGTACATACAGCATAACATCACCATCTACCCCAGGATTATATATGATTATAATTTGTCAAAAACATAAATCAAATAAGTTTTTTTTGTTTTTGTTTTTGTTTTTTTTGAGGTGGAGTCTTGCTGGAGTGTATTGGCACAATCTTGGCTCACTGCAACCTCCACCTCCCAGGTTTAAGTGATTCTCGTCCTCAGCCTCCTGAAAAGCTGGGATAACAGGCACCTGCCACTGTGCCCGGCTAATTTTTGCAGTTTTAGTAGAGACAGGGTTTCACCATCTTGGCTAGACTGGTCTTGAACTCCTGACCACCTTGGCTTCCCAAAGTGCTGGGATTACAGGCGTGAGCCACCACACCCAGCCCAAATAAGAATTTTTTGAAAAAATGTACTGTATAGTTTAGAAACTCAGTGATCTGGCTAAAGATGGAAGACTGTTCTTACATGTAGTTAGCGCTCAAGAATGGTTTCATTATATTAATGTGCTTTGAAATAGTACCTGCGTGAAGTTATGTGTTCTATGAACTTCCCATTTATTCCTTTTGCCCATTTTTCCTTCCTGTACCCTGGATAACATCACTTTATTATATGGATTACCTACTCTCAGTCTGTGACTTGGCTCTTCACTGTGTTTACAGTGACTTTATTGCAGATAAACTTATAATTTTAACATAGTGAAATGTATCAATTATTTTCTATACATTCTACAGACCCAGCCTATGAAATCCTTCCTCACTCTGAAGCTACATACGTATTTTCCTTTTTTTTTTTTTTTTCTGAGACAAGGTCTCACTCTGTCACCCAGACTGGAGTGCAGCGACACGATTTCAGTTCACTGCAACCTCCGCCTCCCAGGTTCAAGCAATTCTCCTGCCTCAGCCTCCCAAGTAGCTGGGATTACAAGCACACGCCACAATGGCCTGGCTATTTTTTGTATTTTTAGTAGAGACAGGGTTTCACCATGTTGGCCAGACTGGTCTTGAACTCCTGACCTCAAATAATCCACCCTCCTGAGCCTCCCAAAGTGCTAGGAGTATAGGTGTGAGCCACTGCGCCTGGCCCTGGTATTTTTTAAGACTGTTGAAGTTTCTTTCTTCATATTTAAATTTGTAGTACAACTGAAATTGAGTTTTCTATGGTGTCAGGGAGAGGCCTACTTTTCTCACATGGAAAACAAATCATTCAGGAAAAGCGTTTTGAATAGTCCATACTTGAATTGATCGGCAAAGTCAGCTCTGTCATATCTGGTTTCTACATACTTGTAGGTCTTATTTCTGACCCCCTCTTGTGTTTCGTTGACTTATTTGCCTATATCACACAGTTTTATTTGTTTATAATGAGTCTTTCTATTTAGAAAGCAATCATTTCCATATTAAGTTTTTTAAATTCAGAAACTTGTTCTCTCTCCCATTTAATCTAATCACTTTCATCTGTCAAAAATGTTTTTCAATTTTCACATAAAACTGCCACAATACTTTGCTATATTTATTTCTAGATACCTTTAAATGTTTATTGCTATTTTTACTGTAATATTTTCACAGCAGACTTCCTAATTTGCTCCAATTCATCATTATTTTCTTTAAGCACACAGTTTTGAACAGATTAAGCATTATTAGTCAGTTTATTCTTAATTGCAAATAATCATATACTAATGGAAAATGGCGACTACAATCGAGATCTATTAGATCTAGAGCTGCATTTAATCACTAATTGTATTATTATTTAATATTGCTTAACACCTGAATGCCTATTTTGGGGTTAAAATTTATTCTTTGTAAAAATTATTCCAGGGGCCCTGCACAGTGGCTCACGCCTGTAATCCCAGCACTTTGAAAGGCCAAGGCAGGCGGATCACCTGAAGTCAGGACTTCAAGACCACCGTGACCAACATGGTGAAACCCCATCTCTACTAAAAATACAAGAATTAGCCTGGTGTGATGGCGCGTGCCTGTAATCCCAGCTACTCTGGAGGCTGAGGCAGGAGAATAGCTTGAACCCAAGAGACAGACGTTGCAGTAAGCCAAGATTGGGCCACTGCACTCCAGCCTGGATGACAGAGCGAGACTCCACCTAAAAATATAAAAATAAAAATAAAATTATTCCACTGGGAAATTTAAAAGTTGCAACAACAAGACAGTATAGAGAGCACATGCATAGATAGCCTGTGCCTAGATTCACTTGTTGTTATATTTCACCTGCTTTGCTTTACCATTTTTACTTACTCTATCTCTCCTGTCTCTGTAAGCATATACATAGATAGAGAAACATATGGATATAAATTTTTTTCTGAACATTTTGAAGGCCCTTTATTTACCCCAAAATAATTTTCCCCAAGAGTAGTGTATTTTCCCTAAGAATAGAACATTCTCTTACAAAACCATAACTCAGTTATAAACTTCTCTAAATTTAACATTTATACAATACTTTTTCTAATCTTCCATTCATATTCCAATTTTGTCCATTTGTCCAATAATATGCTTTCCAGCATTCACCCCCACACACTGCCTGCAACGCAGGAGCCAGTCTAGGGTCGGATGTGACGAGTTGATGAGCTTCTTCAGTCTTCCTTAATCAGAAACTTTGCCCATACCGTGTCACTATCATGTATAGCACTGACATGCTTTTAAGAATGCAGAATTTCCCCTCCTCTGATTTGTTTCTTTTTTCTTTTTTTAGATGGAGTCTCGCTCTGTCACCCAGGCTGGAGCGCAATGGTGCCATCTGAGCTCACTGCAACCTCCGGCTCCCAGATTCAAGCGATTCTCCTGCCTCAGCATCCCGAGTAGCTGGGATTACAGGTGTGCACCACCATGCCTGGCTAGTTTTTTTTTTCTTTTTCTTTTTGAATTTTTTTTGTTTGTTTGTTTGTTTTTAGTAGAGACAGGGTCTTACCATGTTGATCAGGCTGGTCTAGAACCCCTGTCCTCAGGTGATCCACTGGCCTCGGCCTCCCAAAGTGCTGGGATTACAGGCCCTTCCTCTGACTTTTTTACTAGAACATTCCTCATTTTGGGTCTGTCTGATGCTTTCTCAAGATTTGATTCAGGTGGTACATTTTTTGCCGGAATACTACATGGATGTGTTGTGTCCTTCTCAGGATGTCACATCCAGGGGCACATGCTATCTCTCTGTCCCTCACTGCTGATGGTAGTTTTGATCATTCAATCACATGTTGTCCAATTTCTTCACTAGTTACATACAAAAGGCACATATACATACATTCATACATAGACATGTACACATGTATACCCATACATACATATATATTGTATAAATCATAAGTTCAAACAGATACGTCTAAGTCTAATCCCTCCCCAAAAGGTTTGTTCTGCCCTCCTGCATCCATTTTGTGTTTCTCCTTGAACAAAGTCGACACATGTACTCATTTACCAAATCCTACAGGGTCTCTTACAGTTTCAGAACTGTTTTACCCATACTGTCATAATAAGAAAACCTATTTTAAAAGCTCAAGATTTCTTTGCAGTTTTCCCTCCCTCCTATGTCATCCAAGAATGGAGTATACAGTTAAAAACTGTGTTCATGAACTACTTGGGTTCCCATTTGTTCTCTCTTCAGTAAAGTTACAATATCCATTTGAAATACAATTGAATTCAAATTTGTTCAATTTGCTTTCAGTTCTTAATGATTTTTTAAATATGTAGCACATTAACATGTTCCCAAAAGTTAAAATTAGCAAAAGTTACTCAAAAATGTTACCTCTTCCTCCCACATTCTATCTACCGCATTCCCTCACACCACCTCGTGGAGGTCACCAACTTCACTGTTTTCTGGTTTATGCGTCCGAAGCTGCTTTTTGTAAAGATAAGCAGTTATATGTAGGTTGTTCTTATTTCCCCTTCTTTCTCACACAAAAGGCAGCATACTATGCATGCTCTTTTGCACGTGGTATTTTGCATTACTAATGTCTCTTCGAAACCACTCCATGTCCATTCCCAACTGTTATGCACACTCTTTTTCATGGCTGCATTGTACTCCACTGTGTATAGGGACCACAGCTCATTCAACCTTCTTCTAGACTTGGATGCAAGCCTTTTTTTTATATAAGCATGAAATAATTTAAAAACCTATGAATTGGCTTGTAAAATGTCATTAAATTTTTCTTACATTCTGAGATCATTTTAGAAGCTTCTAAGGAAAAACTTAAAAGATGACAAACCCCAAAAGGAAATGGCAAGAATGAATGATTTCTCAGGAATATTTTATTTCTACAAAAATAAATGTCATGTGTGTGTTTAACTCTCCCAGACTTCTTCTCACATCTACTATGTTTTCCAGCAGATTGTATTTAACAAGTTTTGTGTGACTACCTCCTGTTCACTGCTTTGAAATTTCTCGGTTAACTTCAAAAGTGCCATACACATATACAAATACACATGCACACAACACTGACAAAATGCAAAGAAAAAGGTAGACCACAGGGAGAGAATATTACTAATGCTGACAGGAAACTTAAAAAGCCATAGAAACTGAAAGAACATTGTTTATGTTTTAACAAAACTGAAACACTACAAAATTAGGGATGGGGAGGAAACAGTGTTATGTTGAGCAAACCACACCGTCTTATCACATGTAATTGATTAATTTGAGACATTGACAAAACTTCCCAGCCAGAAGTGAAGATGATCAGTGTTACTCTTGTCAGCCTTTCAAAATGGTTTCCCAATGGAACATTTGGGAGCTTTCTATAACGTTGCAAGTAACACTACATAGCTAAAACAGACTGGGCATATCTTGGAGGGTTTCAAATAAAAAATAAAACATTCATTTTAGCAATCTAAAAGGCAACATTTAGTGAGAAATATCACTGCCTTTCATCAGTCTCTCTTCTCTGTTCAATGGTTTATTCACGACCTGACAGATTTTAAATTTTTTTTCCTTTTAAAAAATCTTATATTTCAGGAATATAATTGATAGCTGTGCTTATAAGATTATATTTTATGGTAAGAAAAGATAACTAGAATCACAGACTTTAAGCAAACAATAGGCCCATTAAATTCAGTCATAAAAAATCATAAGGTTCAGAGACCTGGAAAAGCTTACAGGTCAACTCAAGCCCAGAAAGGTGAATAAATTTTCTCTAGGACACACGACCAGTTTAGTAGCCGAGTACAACTAAGGACCTGTGTCTTGTGAAAACCTGCCAGCTGTGTGTTCCACATAAAGGGACAGAAGTGGCAACTAAACAGGCAAAACAAAACCTGGCTCGAGGCCATGGAAGGCCCCAAGGACATTTCCAAAGAAATGCCAGTGCTCTTGAGTACAAAAGTTTGTTCCATCATTTTCTTTTCCCAAACAGCCACAAAATAACATTTTCTCATATGAAATTGATTTATTTTGTCACTAATAAAGGAAAAGAAACATTATTCAAAGTTCCACACCTCTTGGCAAAAGCAGGTACAAATTATATACTTTTATTTAAAATGCTTGTAAAATGAGCCGTAACATAAGAAAAAAAAAAAAAAAAGAAACCGTCACCATGCCTAGGGAAACTGAAGACAAGCCACAGGCGAAATTCCTAAAAGCAATAATTATTACATGTGTGTGCCATCCGCTCCACGTGATGAGAGCAAAGAGATGTGCTTTGTCATGATTATTGTGTGAACCACAATAGAATGGGGAAGGCCCGCAGCCATCAGTGCTAGCAGAGCATCAGTTGGGGTGTATCACAGAAGTGTACTCAAGTGATAACTGCAAGATTCCATCTGAATGCCCCTTGATATTCTATCTTATTCACAGGCACGGGTAGGCAGTCAACAATAGTTTCCTCACTTTAATTCAGCATTGAGAGAGGTGGGGGAAAGTGGGCCTGCAATCAAATCCTGGCCACCGAGGCACACGTTTTAGCATGTTATACAAAGAACTGGGCAAGGACCTCAGGCCACTGATTTCTAAACCTTCACACGATGGCTCTCAAAGGGAAAGATGTTCGCAGGAGGAATTTTACGTGCAGATGACAAAAACAAAATTTCTTACTACACAAAAACCTTTCCCATGAACTCAGCAGCCTGCTCAAATGGTTTATCTCAGCAACATCTTCCACATCTAAAATTGTTCCAATGTGTCCCTCGGGGGACAAAATGTCACTATTTTAAGTTTGAAGGGTGAGATATCAGGGAGTCTCACATGGGTGAACTGTGATATAAACAGCTTGACCACACAGAATTTAACTCTTTGACAAAATTTGATGACTTTCTTTACTCAATGGAAAAAAAAAATTATGTTATCAGTAATGTCCAAAATAATTCAAATGCTACAGAAGAGAACATGAAGAAATATGTTCCAAGATGAATACAACCAAAGAGAAAGTCAGGAAGGCCCTTGCAGGCTTTGCTAAAGTAGGGGGACTCAACCTGTCAGGTTTTGAGTGTGAGAGTCTTGTCGACTCTGCATTTGATGAAGCAAAAGGAATCTGAGTTTATGTTTGGTCTGAATAAACAGCATGATTGACAACTGTGTGAGAAACCGCCAAGCACTTGCTGTTATAGCCAGAAACCTAGAACGGTTAGATACAATCTTCTCAGTAACAGAAATGAAGAATATAAGATTGAGAAGGAATAGTTATAGAGTCTAAGCTGTCCTTTATCAAGCCATACATAGATGCCTTTTAACATTGCTCCAGATACTGTTTTAAGTACTTACAAACATTAACACATTAAATCATCATAAAAACCCTATGCAGTAAGTGTTATTACGCACATTTTACAGATGACATGCCCAAGGCCACAGTGTAAGTGTATCTGGCTTTCCTATTTGAGTGATTGGTCAGGATGCTAGAATATTACCGAAAGTTATAAGCATCACCATTCCCCTTGCTAATTAAAGACTTCATAATTTTTAACTTTTTATTTCATAATTATAAACACAATAAATGTTTTAAATATCTAAAATTAGTGGTTGAATATGTACCACCTGTGGCCATTAAGTAATCCCCAGCTGTCAAAAGTGTGAAAACAGTGCCATGGGGAGTCCATAAAAGGCACTCCTAAATGTGGGGATTTAATATAAACAAAGGTGGCACTGCAGACTGCAGAGCAAAGAAGATGGCATCAGAACACATGACTACCAATTTGGAAAGAACAATTAAGGTAGATTCCCACCACAATATCACATACAAAAATACTTTTAGATGGATAGGAAATAGACATGACCATGGAATACAATGCAGCTGCTTAAAAAAAGCAAAACAGGCCGGGCACAGTGGCTCATGCCTGCAATCCCAGCACTTTGGGAGACCGAGGTGGGTGGATCACCTGAGGTCAGGAGTTCAAGAAGAGCCTGGCCAACATGGCTAAACTCCGTCTCTACTAAAAATACAAAAAATTAGCCAGGCATGGTGGTGGGCACCTGTAATCCCAGCTACCTGGGAGGTTGAGGCGGGAGAATTGCTTGAACCTGGGAGGCAGAGGTTGCAGTGAGCCAAGATCGTACCACTGCACTCCAGCCTGGGTGATACAGCAAGACTCTGTCTCAAAAAAAAAAAGCAAGACACATCTCTGGATCTGCCGAGGCAGAATGACAACCATGATCACTATCAAGCAAGTGTTAGATAAGCATATGGTGTGTTGTCATTTTTTATTTAAAAAAAAAAAAAAGCCAAACAGCTATTTATATAAACATGATTTACATATCTACATAACTACATATATAGAGATCTGGAAAGATTTACATCAGATTATTTTGAGTGGTTCATCTAGAGAGGAGAACAGACAAAGAGACACCTCTTTATTTTTATATTCTTCTGTCTTGTTAAAAATGTTAAATGGCATAGCCATTCTTAAAAAATCAACACATACACATAATCAAGTAACGGTGACACTGAGTGAGCAGGCAGGACGCAGGCTGTGATAAGACTCGTATGTCCTGCTAAGAAACTTTTATTTCATTCTTAATTGATAAAGCACCAGCAAAAGATGCAAAACATATTCTTGCATCTTATTACCAGCGCTGTGGGAAATTAATTAGAAAGGTGGCAAAACTAGAAGTAGAAGATGTTAAAAAGGCTTTAAGTATCTGCCAATAATTAAGAATCTGCCATATGCCATGTACAGTGTCTAAGTCAACTACGTAAGCCTTAAAATAAAACCCTCTGGCACCGGGTGCGGTGGCTCACACCTGTAATCCCAACACTTTGGGAGGCCAAGGTGGGCGGATCACAAGGTCAAGAGATCAAGACCATCCTGGCCAACATGGTGAAACCCCGTCTCTACTAAAAATACGAAAATTAGCTGGGTGTAGTGGCGTGTGCCTGTAATCCCAGCTACTTGGGAGGTTGAGGCAGAAGAATCGCTAGAGCCTGGGAGGTGGAGGTTGCAGTGAGCCAAGATCACGCCATTGCACTCCAGCCTGGCAACAGAGCAAGACTCTGTCAAAAAAACAAACAAACAAACAAACAAAAAACCCTATACTAGAACTACGACAATCCCCATTTCAAACATGAAGAAACTAAGGCTCACAGTTGTTCACAAGTTGCTCTGTTTGTACACTGGTCAGTACAAAACCTGGAATTCAAATTCAAACCCTGGCCTGTGCACTTAACTGCCAAGTTCTATTACATTTAGAAAGTTGCAACAGCCTTGACAAGTGATAATGAGGTCCTCAGCCGGTGCAAGCAGGACTGGGAATGGGGGAAGTGGCCAGATTCAGTACATAGTTAGGGGGTAAAATGGGCAGTGCCTGATGCCTGGCTGGAGGCAGAGGACAAGGGAGGCAGAGGATTTTAAGGTGGTGCCCACATTTCAGACTTGAAATAAATTCTCAAATTTTCCATAATGCTAATTTTCACCTTGATAATGGTAACAATATCTATCAACACTTTCAAAGACTTCATGGGAAGCTCATGAACAACCACAGGCTGCATCCTTCCAACTTTCTATTGCATTATAACAGCTCTAATGCCCTTCCAGGAATCTTGCAATAAGCCTTTTCATCATAAACGTCTATTTACTGCAAGACAATGGAAGACTATGAGAGGTTATGGAGCTCCTTCCTTGCTTTTTCCTTGAGAGACTTTATGATTTTTACCTGAGTTAACAGTGGCACTTAATAAGAATGTTAGATTATCTTCTGGCTTTCTTTTGTTTTAATCACAGAAAACAGAGAACTTAAAATATTATATACACTAATACACACACAGACACACACCACATACACACATTTGCCTCTTTTTCTATTCTTGCTCAAACTACACCTTAATATAGCTGTTTTTAATAGTGGAGTCAGAGTGGGGTCACGATGTCTTTGGGCATTCTAGAATCCTCTTGAATGTTATATGAAATTTTGGGTGCAAATGAATATAGGCATTTCCCCAAGGATATTATTCTTCCCTGAGGATACCCTAATTCCCTGAGGATACTATCAATAGCTTTCATTAGATGTTCAAAGAGGTCTAAGACCCAAAAACAGATTAAGAGCCACACGGCTACCCTTCAAGGGGATTTGTAATTAATCAATCCACTGACTAAATCATACACATTTGGAAGACTTCAGTAAGCAGGACACAGCAGTTAACTGCAGTTGTTCATCTTGGGGATACAGGCCAGGCAGCAAGGCATGCTTCAAATTCCGCTTTTTCAAAGTGACACCTTTGTTGTTGTTTTTGTTTTTTGCCATCTATTTGTTCGGCTGATGGGGAAAATCATCACCTACATAATTAAACAGAACTTGCTACAAAGCTGCAGTTAAGATGGCAGTGAAGGATGGCCAATTGTGTATTTTTAAACTTTCATTTTAGATACTACTTCCTTGTTATTTTGAACATTTTTCATAGATTAATTCTGAACTTAGAATCCTAAACTGCTGCCAAGACTATAGCAAGAGGCATTCTACAAATAGAGAAACAGAATTCAGGGCTCAACAAAAATATACTTTAATAAGTTAAGGGAATGCAGTTCTTATTGGCTTTTTGTGAATCCATTCTGCTAGAATTTCAATTGCAAAATCCTCATTTCCCCAGAAGCTACGGATAGTAAGAAATTTGGCTGCACAATAAACATTTTAATGTGCATCCTAACCACTGACTGAACTACGGTCTCAGAAACAAAAACAAAGCACAGATCAGAGCAGGTAAAACACTACTAGATCTAGGCAACCTTAGACCAGCAAAGATCATTTATGAACAAAGAAAAAGAACCCACGCCGTACGTAATACAGGACTACATAGAAAGAACTTTTTAAAACAACTTCTCAAATTGTTTGATAATTCACTGTCCATCACCGAATTGATTCCACAAATCCTCTGAGTCTAGTGTCTAAAACGATAAACTCGCATATTTTTTCCCCAATGACTAAACTCTTCCCAAAGAAAATAGACAAGGTTACTTCTGATACATATTTCCTTTAACTAAACGACAAGTCGTGTCTACCCTTGATTCCCAATGCCACCATTTTCCTCTTTAATCTCTCCTCCTTCTGAAGAGCTCTGAACTTGACATTCAGCTTCCAGCTGGAACTGCAGATAAGCAGCCTGTTACAGGGGCTTCATACCCCTACCAGGAGCTAAAAAGCAGTCCTGACCTGACTGTCTGGTTCCAGACTTCAGATCTGCTCAACTACTTCCCAGCACCCCTGGTACTTTCAATCACCATTTCAGAGACACAGATTCTAAATGTAGGAAAAGCATCTGAACCACATCAGGATGTATCTTCAATTCCGCCCCAGAACTTAGACCTTTAGAAACTATGGGAAATGAATATGAATGGGAATTCTTTCTGCTCTTCAGAGCCCCAGCAATTAATCATCTTAAATGACTTCATGTCACAAGGGCACACTCTATTTTTAAAATACAGTTCCTTCTTTGGTCTCGATATGCCTTGTGATGTAAACTCCAAACAAACATCTCAATATAGTGCACACAGTATTCTTTCAAAAAATGCTTTTTCCCCCCTGGGAATACTGTTAAATACCAATGAAGTTACCTTAAAACTGGAGGCAACAAAATATATACTAAAGGCAAAAAAAAATAAATAGGTAGACAAGCAAACAGTTTAGGCAATTAAAAAGAGGATATAGACTCAGGCTATAATTAGGTTCCAAGCATATCAGAATGCATAAAGTATTTTACTGCATTTTATAAAAGTACTAAAAAGCCAGACATGGTCATCATTTGGCTTACGATTAATATTTAAAGTGTTAAGAAGCATCTATATTAAAATACTGATAGTGTTCTCAGTGACTGTCAAGTCATTTGGAAGCATATTCACAGCACAAAAACTTGGTATCTGACTAAACTCTTTTGGCTGGAAAGGTTCTGGGTATCTCAAAGTTTCACAAGGAGTTTTAACAAATAGGAATTTCCACAGAACCATCTTCCTGCACCTGCAAGGCTAAATACAAATTCAGACTATCAAAAACAAAATGCACATGTACACATCTTTCAGATTCTATTTTATGTATAGGTATAGATAGAAAAATTCCATTTTTAAAATATAATTCAGGCAT
The DNA here is from genome assembly GCF_043159975.1 of Macaca nemestrina. Taxonomy (NCBI): domain Eukaryota; kingdom Metazoa; phylum Chordata; class Mammalia; order Primates; family Cercopithecidae; genus Macaca; species Macaca nemestrina. Next base: position 76,923,148 of record NC_092143.1, read on the forward strand.
AGGTGAAGAACTTACATTTGGGATAGGGTGAATTCCCTTTACTTACACTTCAAGTAAGGAAGACAGAGAGAGAACAGGAATGTGTTCAAATAAGGCTGTCTCGTTTCTAGTACAATTAGGAGGTTAAATCAGGAAGGTGCCTCTGTTCCTCCAATAATCCCCAGCTCCTCCCAAAAACGAATGCAACCCTATCATCCTGCAGAAGGCTGGAATTTCCTTTTCAGGACATAAAGTATTTCTTTCTGAAATCATACTAGATTATAATAACTATGAAGAAGGGAAGGAGGTAGAGCAGGACAAGAAAGTGGGGGGAGGTAGGAATGCCACGACTGAGCTTTGTTTAGAGAGAAAGGGGATGAAATGAGGAACCGCTTCTGTCTTCATCATGATTAAAGTTGGTGAGTCATCAGGCAGGAGAGAGGAGGCTGGGAACAGCGTGACCCACTAAGGATTCTGCTCCAAGGACAGCGGGTTTCCCGCTGGGCACCCACTCTTAAGTGCAAATTGGGAGACTGAGACAGGAACACCCGCCGTGGGCAGGCGAGGCTGGAAGGATAGAGGACTGTGGTCTAAGGGAGGCAAGTTCTAGCAAGGAGGCAAGGACAAGGTCTGCTGAGGCCAGGCTGGGCTAGTGTTCTGAACAAACGGGAGGTGGCGGTCGGAGCACACAAGGCTACCAAGAAGAGCTGAGAAAAGGCAGTGGGAAAAGCAAGGGCCAAGAAAAAGAGTGATTTTAAGAACTGCTTGTATTTAAGAAAGTCATCTATATGCCAGACACTGCAGTATGCTGGACACGAGATATACACGATGTGGAATTCTTCAGGAAAATCCCTGAGAAGTAGGTGATATTATCTGCTGTTTTCAGTTAAATCGACTAAGAGTCAGGGAGGTGCTTCCACACAGTCAGGGGAAGCAATGAAGGGCTCACTGAGGCAGCGCAGGTAAAAGCGCCAGCAAACAACAGGAAGCTCTCCTGGGAACCAGAGGGCAGAGAGGAACTAACACAAGAAGAAAGAAACCCAAGTCAGGCTTGTGATCCAGGAGATCACAATTTCACCGAGAGACAACATACACCCACACGTAACCACACAGAATGGCACAAAAAGCAGCCAGAGGTGTTAAGGACACAACTGATAAACAGAGAAACCACAATTCACAAAGATCCCTCCGGCAAGGCGTGCAGGCCAAGGTGAAAGGCGGGGCCGGTCTGGACAGAGAAATATCGCTTAAGGAACTGCTGTAAAAATGCGTCTGGAAAAAATCCAGCGTGCACCGTAAATGAAGACAGTAGTGCTGCGGAGGGAGAGTAGCAATAGAATAATTATGAGGGAAATCTGGAGCAGATTAGATTGCCAAATGTACACAGAGCAGAGAGGAGAGGGCGCAACAAGCTGGCTGCAGAGGAACCGAGCACAGGGTCCTTCACAGGGACACGGGCCCCGGGAGCTGGCTCCACTGAGGGGGCCTGAAAGGTCTGGATGTACGGAGGTCTGCCTGTCCTCCAGGTGAGGAGGCGCGAAGACCAGGAGAAGGACCCGCAGCGGGCGCAGGTGCTGTGTTACGACTCAGTGGGATGGCAGTTAAGGAACTGGATGAACTGACCCAAAGGTCAGGTTGCGGAGGCTGGAGGTGGGAAAGAAAGGTTAGAAAAATCCAGAAAGAGAAAATTCAGTCTAAAATTTCAAGAAGCCAGTCCCAGTCTGGACTAAGGAGATGAGTTAGGCAGGAAAATGCAGAACCCAGGGGCACTACTTTTTCATAAAGATGGAACAGACTTAAGCGTATTTGCATTCTAAAAGGAAATGTTCGTTTTTATATTATTTTTATTATTTATTTTATTTATTTATTTATTTTATTTTATTTTATTTTGAGACGGAGTTTCACTCTTGTTGCCTAGGCTGGAGTTCAGTGGCGCGATCTCGGCTCACCACAACCTCCACCTCCCGGGTTCAAGCGTTTCTCCTGCCTCAGCCTCCGGAGCAACTGGGATTATAGGCATGCACCACCACGCCCAGCTAATTTTGTATTTTTAGTAGAGACGGGGTTTCTCCATGTTGGTCAGGCTGGTCTCGAACTCCCGACCTCAGGTGATCCGCCCACCTGGGCCTCCCAAAGTGCTGGGATTACAGGCGTGAGCCACCTCGCCTGGCTCTAAAAGGAAATGTTCAAAAGAGAAGAAATGGCAACTTACAGACAGGTCATGAGATAACTGATGGAGTAAAATCTCTAGAAAGGCAGGAATGGAAAGGATGCAGAGCACAGGTGCAGTATGGCCACTTTAAGGATACTGATTCTTCCCACCCATGAGCACGGAATGTTTTTCCATTTGTTTATGTCATCTGTGATTTCTTTTAGCCATGTTTCGTAGTTCTCCTTGAAAAGATCTTTCACCTTCTTGGTTAAATGTATTCCTAGATATTTTTCTCTTTGTGTGCCTATTGTAATTGGGATTGTGTTCTTGATTTTCTCTCAGCTTGAACATTATTGGGGTACAGAAATGCTACTGACTTTTATACATTGATTTTGTATCCTAAAACTTTACTGAAGTCATTTATCAGTCCCAGGAGCCTTTTGACAGAGTCTTTAGGGTTTTCTAAGCATAGAATTAAGTTTTATTTTCCACATTTCAGTGTCAACAGTTGAAGGGTTCCATCTCAGCTGGCTGACCTGAACAACATTATAATAATATTTACACAATGAAAATGAACATTAATAGCCAAAAGCACAATGTCAATATAAAATTGAGTTGAGTCTTATGCTCCTTCTTGGAAAGCTGACATGAATCAACTGCCTTTTTGATTATATTGAAAACTATTTTCAATTATAGACAATGCTTATTTCATCTGAAAATATAAATTCAAGTTAGAGTAACACTGTGATCTTGATCACAAGTATCTTCTTTAGTTATTAGGGCAAATCAGACGTAATAATTGGTGAGCTCAATTCTCCTCCTCATTCAGGGTCGAATGAAGTCTCATCTCACACATGGAATGCCCAATAAATTCATTACTTGTGCATTCCATGGGCAATTAACATTCTACCTCAGATTGTTGCATATCATATGCCAATTAGCCGGCAAGACCCTAAGACACCATGTCATACGTTCGTTAGTGTTTTGGCCAGTCTTACATGGCATTTGCACATATGGAGTCTTAAACATGCGAGCAGCTTGAGTGTTAGATTATGACTGGAGAGAAAGGCAGTGCAACATATCAAACACGTCTATTTTCTCACACACTAATGCTTTCCTGTTCCTTTCAGAGATGACAAACATTAGACTTCAAAAGCTTGAGAAAGTCCTTAGCCAAAGAATCATCAAAAGGTGCATGACCTGCTCACCACCCACCTCCCTCAACAGAGTCTCTCTGACTCTCTCCACCCTCCCAAGGGGGCCCACTCCTGTCTGTATGTCCCACAACATTGTGCCCCTCCCACTTACTGCCTTCCAGCACCTCTTTTGTCATCTCTCTGTAAAGTCAAGGGGGAAAGCCACATGACCCAGAGCATATGATTACACCGTTCCCAATACCATCATGAGGATTTATTTCAGGAACAGGAATCCCACGTTTGCCCTTTTGGCCTTTTTTTAGTTAACACCAGGTCATGAGGGAAAATCTGAGGGAGAAATTCTCAGTCCTGCAGGTGTTCTTGCACTGGCTGATGGGGATTAAAGGATCTTAGAGGAGAAGCTCTGAGAATAACATGACTACACTGACAGACTGAAAGGTGGGGCAACACAGGAGCTGGACAGAGAATCTAGCACTTGGCTGCCATCAGTCAAAACTTTCCTTGCTATGAAAATTAGTCCACACTTCACCTCTAACACCCAAACATCTGATTTAATCCTGGCAGTGGAGGGGGTGTAAGAGAGGACCCTTGCCCTAGTACCCTGATCCTAGGACACGGCACAGGTGTGACTCCTTAGCCACAACAGCCATCGGGGCGCAAACCTCACCTATGTTCTTTGGCTCAACCTCAAATCCTGGACCTTGACCCCGCTACCTCTGCCCTTGCGTGTCAGCGCCTGACAGTTCTCAGGCAGCTCCTGTTTCGGCCCACTCTGTTCTGCCCTCCCAACCTGCAGTGGGCCCGTGGCAAGGGCAGGGAGGGGCAGGGGGGAAAGGGCAAGGTGACTGTGAGCTACGCCGAACTGCCCTGGTCCAAGCCAACCACCTTCAGAGATCTTTACACTCAGAAGCGAGATGAGTTTCCGTAGAAGTCACTCAATAGCAACTGATCATCTGAGCACACACAACACAGCAGGCACTGCCGGGATACATGAAGGAAAATCCCTTACCTTACTGAGCTTGCACTTTTGGATGGAAGAAACCCCCTCTGTCTTATCAGGTGAAAGCAACGTGGGGAAACATGGACCTGACTCCTAGACAGAAAATGCACGGTTCTTAAACCTTCTGTGGTAGTGGGCCTCAAACCTGCACAAAGAATGCAGGAGGTTCTCAAGCTACACATTTCCAGGCCCATCTCCTGAGGGTCTGATTTAGTAGGTCTCAGGAAGACCCACGCTGTGCTCTCCAAAGCTCACAAAAGTAGATGGTGCGAAGGCTGGGTTAAGAACACTGCTCTAGATGTTCTCATTTTCTATGGTATGACCTTCATAGTGTTTGTTAGTGAAGCATACCACCTAGACAACAAAAGGACACGCATCATTTCTTGAACATGAGGGGTCTGCACTTGGTTTCCCTTTCTTTTCATCTTCGTTGTACCTCTTCTTCCCTGTTGCATGTCATGTTCAGGATTCCAAATGCTGGCCCTTTCACACGCTAACAAATACTAGATGTAACTCAACAGATGTCATGAAAAGTAAACCAAATAAAAAGCTGTAGCTTCCTGCTGTAAAGAAATGGGCTGGGCATGGTGGCTTACACCTGTAATCCCCAGCACTTTGGGAGGCTGAGGAAGGGGGATCATGAGGTCAGGAGATCGAGACCATCCTGGCCAACACCGTGAAACCCCATCTCTACTAAAAATACAAAAATTAGCTGGACGTGGTGGCATGGGCCTGTAATCCCAGCTTCTCAACAGGCTGAGGCAGGAGAATCGCTTCAACCAGGGAGTCAGAGGTTGCCGTGAGCCAAGATCACACCACTGCACTCCAGCCTGGTGATAGAGCCAGACTCTGTCTCAAAAGAAAAAAGAAAAAAGAAAAAAAAAAAGTAAAGTAATGAGGCAAATTTGATGCATATAAATTTCCCCAAAACATCTAAAACTCAGACCAAGAAGAACAAAAAGACTATCAGAAGATTTGGTGTCTTGCGTAAAGATGATCCCCTGTAAGGCCCTGGTGCTAGCAGACAGCCAAGGAAGTCTACACCGGCTACTCTGTTCACTTTTCTAGTCATGTATGCCAGGATTCAGGGGTTTCAATGTCTTCTCTGACATCTTGCTTGACTCACCACTCTCAAACAGATCCCTCTAACTGCAGGTAATACTGGCTAATAAAAGTAAAACCTAATGCTTATTGAGCATTTAGAGTGTGCACATTGCATCCTGTATTCTTTATGGACACAATTGATTTAGTCCTCCAACCACCCAAGGAGAAAGAAGGTAGGGAACTTTTCCTACCTCATGGATGAGGAAACTGAATTGAATGACTTGCCCAAGGTCACAGAGCTGACAGGTGGTGGCGCTGGGCTCCAGCCCACTCTGAAACACTAAAGCTCTGATTAGATTTTGTGGGGTCATTTGCCAGCAAAGCCTACAAATAATTCAAATAAGTTGATGGGCCATCTAGGAAAGTCATTTCATTTTAACTAAACCTCTTAATATAAATATAAGTCCTTCAGTGGCTGACCTTGGAAAACAGCTCAACAGGTGCTGCGACAGCCTTCTGTTCTTTCAAGTACCACTCCCAAGACCATGCTCCCTGTGCAGCCGCTGAAGGGGCTGGAAGAGAAACACACAATGACTTTTCTCAAAACAATTAGTGACAGGAAAATAATAAAACTCACTTCACAATAAACTCAAGAAGCAGGCTAATGAGTTAAATTGGTAATTGAAAGACCCAGCAACTAAGAAGAGCCTTCTCTCTCATTTCATATGAACGTTTAGTAAAATCACCTAACCACTCCATATTCAGCTCTTCCTGTTTCAGACGCAGCTAATGAATATGTCCCACCCTCAAGAGAATGCCCAGTGAACTCTCAAATCGGGTTCCATCTTGCTCCTCTCAAAGAGGGTGAACAGGCACAGGCTTTCTGGAAAGTGATTCAGTTAATTTTACAGTGAATAGTCTAAAGTTCTTTATACTCTTCTTCCACTTTCATACTTCTTTTTGCTGTGAATGTCAATTGTCACAATCTGTGGAAAGGTAATGTGGCAGTATTTGTCAATGCTTAAAAATCGTTCCTGGCATGGCGTGGTGACACACGCCTATAATTCCAGCACTTTGGGAGGCCAAGGCAGGTGGATCACTTGAGGTCATGAATTTGAGACCAGCATGGCCAACATGGTGAAACCCTGTTTCTACCAAAAATACAAAAATTAGCCAGGCACGGTGGCGGGTACCTGTAATCCCAGCTACTCGGGAGGCTGAGGCAGGAGAATTGCTTGAATCCAGGAGGTGGAGGTTGCAGTGAGCTGAGATGGTGCCACTGCACTCCAGACTGGGTCACAAGAGTGAAAGTTCATCTTGGGGGAAAAAAAAAAATCGTTCCTGAAAGTTGAACCAGCAATTCTCCTAGGAATTTGTCTTAATGCAATCATAGCAGATGTGTCCAAGGGGCAAAACACAAGAGTTTTTTTTCTAGAATCCCACATCAAATTAAACACTGGAAACAAAGTCAAGGTCCACAAAGGAGGAGGTAATTAAATGCATTACATGGACGTGCCCTTTCAAAACCAGCCAGTAAACTGCATTGTAGACGACTGTCTAAAGGCAGAGAAGGACTATGTAATGATATACTACTAAGTAGGAAAAAGAAGCAGTTAAGGAAACAAATTGATCATTTTTGGTAAATGTGTAATAGATTAAATAAGACTAAACTTACATAAATCAAAAACATTTACATGAAATCATCTTAAGTGCCAGAATTATAAATAATTCCTTCCCAATTTTATTTGTGCTTTCTTTTTCTGCTTTCCAAATTTTCTAGATGAATAGCTAATCTTTGTAATTCAACAAAATTATCATTTTTGAATAACAAAAGTCTGGCAAAAAGGATTAATAGTTATCTTAGGTTTACATTCTACTCCCCAGTAATTTCTTCTCTAGGATTACATACTAACAAAGTAGTTAAGCACTGATAAAAGTTGATGGTAAAAATGTATATCACAAAATAACAGCAGAATGCAAAGTAGTATTCATATGGGAAGGAGGTTAAAGAAACTATTGTACATATATACATATATGATTCTGAGGTTATCAAAAACTGTATTTTTATGTTTTACATATTTCATATATTTTGAGAATTATCTGGGTTAAGTAAAAAAATCTAAGTAAGGACACAAAACGGTGTCTATTTAGATCATATCTGCTGTTTTGTGTCCTTATGCTAAGTGAAATAAGAGGCACAGAAATATAAATACTGCATGATCTTATAGACATGCAATAAAAAAAATCAAACTCATTGAAACAGTGCTTAGAAAGGTGGTTACCAGAGGCTGGATGAGAAAGGAATCGGGAATGAGGAGATGTTGCCCAGAGAACACGACGCTCCAGTTAGACAGCAGGTATAAGCTTTAGAGATATGTTCTACAGCATGCTGACTATACTGAATAATGTTATGTACTTCAAAACTGCTAAAAAGAATAGATTTTAAACATTCTCATGACAAAAAACATATGAGGTGACAGATATGTTAATTAGCTTGATGTAATCATTCCACAAGCATATATCCAAAATCACACTGTACCTCATAAATATATACAATTATTTGTCAATTAAAAATAAAATAATAACATACACACATATATATTATACAAATTATTCCATATATTAAGACATTCATTTATTCACATATTTATATAGCACCTTTTATGTGCTAAGCAATAGGCATATGTGTGTCCATACAACCAAACACATTCTCTTAGAAAAGCAATCAGAAAGAAACAGCAGAATACTAACAGTGGCTACACATAGATGGCAAGATTGATGTAAATATTCTTTCGTTATTTAACACAATCTATAGTTAAAAAATTATCTACAAGTATTATTACTTAGCCGTACACACACACATCCTTGGAGAATACTCATCAGAAAATGCTATCTGAGTCCTAATTTTAGCATCTATCTTGCTGTGAATGTTCCAGAAGAAGATGCAGATGGTAATAGGTCAGCGCTGCATCAGCACCAGGGATGTCAGGGGGTAAGATGCACCGATGCACCTCTCAGTCGAACATTTGAAACCTCTCAAGACAATATAACAATCTGACTGAATAACAAACACAAAATTCATCAATTGGGCAGGAATAATTCATGTAACCTTTGTGTCATTAAAAAAAATTTCTGACCAGGTATGGTGGATCACACCTGTAATCTCAGTACTTTGGGAAGCCGAGGTGGGTGGATCACCTGAGGTCATGAATTTGAGACCAGCCCGGCCAACATGGTGAAACCCCATCTCTACTAAAAATACAAAATTAGCCAGGTGTAATGGTGCATGCCTATAATCCCAGCTAGTTGGGAGGCTGAGGCAGGAGAATTGCTTGAGCCTGGGAGGCAGAGGTTGCAGTGAGTGAAGATTGCGCCATTGCACTCCAGCCTGGGCGACAGAGCGAAATTCCATCTTGGAAAAAAATTAAATAATAATAATAATAATTTCTGAGCCCCTGTTAATGGGACATGTTGCATGAAAATGTTATGTGGAAATTTTATCCATCACCACTAAAGTGAGTAAAATCTGCTGTCTAGTAGATGAAAAATAAATCATATATACTTTATTTCTTTTGCTACCTGTATATTTCATTGACAACAAAGGGAAGTAATTTAAACATAGCTAATAAAGAAAAACATCATATCAATTTACAGCTAAAAATTAGACTAAAAACTTCATGGACATTAATATTCACTATCTGTCACAACACGAACTTGTTATTGCTAGATACACTTACTAATGTATGAGACTTTTTTAAAGCATTTTAATCATCAAATAAGACACCAGAATTGTCATCCATGGATTTTCTTGTATTGTTTGGAAATAATGAGACATCATGGTGTGATTTCCATCAAGGAGCTCACAGTTCATTGGTCCATTAAAATGCCTAAAGGTTTGCACCGCTTCTGCCACATGAGATGTTTTATGTTGCCAGAGAGAGAAAGCAATCTGACAAATCCTGAAGATGCTCCAGGAAGACTATTCAACATCCCAATTTCCACACAAGCATTTTGCTGCATTACAATTATGTGCTTTACAAAAAACATTACAGCAGTGTTGGCTCTAAAGCAAATACAGAGATCTCATTTTCTACAACAGCTGTGTTCTTTAAAAGATTGCATGTAATTTCTCAATTTAATCATATTTCCAATTGTCACACATTATCATTTCACCAAAAGTAAACTCTAAGGCCTCCTTTTATGATCACATACATACCCAAGAATCTTTTAAAATTGATCAAAAATAAGAATGTATAATATCAAACAATATGAACTTTCATTGAATTACATCTTTCGGTGAAGCAAGAGGATTACTCAGTAACATCGTGCCTGCAAGTGAGATGAGGGAATACGAAGTTTGCTTGCGTCTCAGAGCCTGTAGACAGGTCCTCCCTGGTCACTGAATTATAAAGGGATTCTCTAACCTCTGTTTCTCACCATGTTGTTTCATTATTCACAGAAAGTATTTTAGCTGAAATTAGCCATATTCTACTTGGAAGCAGAATATAAGCTTCTAAAACGGAGGGGAAACCATCTTGGTATCGTTCATCATTGCTTCTCTGGAGCTACAATCATACCTGGCCATAAATATTTGTTTAATGGGCCAGGAGCGGTGGCTCACACCTGTAATCCCAGCACTTTGGGAGGCCAAGCCAGTTGGCTCACCTGAGGTCAGGAGTTCAAGACCGGCCTGGCTAACACGGTGAAATCCCATCTCTACTAAAAATACCAAAAAGTAGCCGGGTGTAGTGGTGGGAGCCTGTAATCCCAGCTACTCAGGAAGCTGATACAGGAGAACTGCTTGAACCTAGGAGGCGGAGATTGCAGTGAGCCGAGATTGCACTACTGCACTCCAGCCTGGGCAACAAGGGTGAAACTCCATCTCAAAAAAAAAAAAAAAAAAAAAAAAGAGTGTTTAATGAATTAAAGGAAAGGAAGACAGGCAGAATAGTACTCTGGTCTTTAAATATGAATTCAAATGTGTCTATTTTGACCAATTCATTTCTCAGTTTCCTGGAGAGAAGGAACCAATTATGAGACAACACTGCTTCAGTCACTAAATTTATTTTTTCTGCAGTTTTCTCAGACATACTACAGATATGGCACTTATTTTATGGAATATTAGATATTCATACAATTTCATAAACCCTAAATTCCATTTTTTCTCACTATATTCATTGGCTCTAGCAAAATGTTCCAATTATTACCCTTTTGCCAAACATTACATAATAAACAAAATATATTTGATTATGTATTACCTGTCACTTAATATATACATATGGTATACCAGGTACTGATTAGGGTATGTGTATGCGTATACGTGTGTGTGTGAGCACATATGTGTGAATATCTACATTTTCACTTGTTATTTACAATATTGAATATCAGATTAATAGCCCCATTTTATTGTTCTGAAAAGCTGAAGCTCACGGAGATCACACAGTTCACACAGCTGAAAAAGTCTGTATGTAAACAAAATCCCTAGCTCAGGCATCCCCACTATACACTGCTGACTCACTCTAGCACACACAGTCAAAATGGAACAGAAATGCCTATTTAATTAGTTACTTTTAAGTTTAAAAGCACCATAAAATTAAGTTTGCAGGAAAATGAATAAGGTCACTCATGGATGGTGGCTTTGTGAATTTGATTTAAACTTTTGAAAGTCATGTTGACAATACATATTTACAGCCAAAAATTAAGATGTTACGATTCACTGATCTATTCATCCCAACTTTAATATTTTATTCTAAAAAATGCAAAAGGAATAAATTCAGCCTTTACAACAGTGCAAAGTTAGAAAAATATCTAAATATCCAATAATAGTCAAATAAATTATGGTTATGATGACATATTACTTTTAAAATATGAATTAAGCACAGTTTATGTGAACATTATCATTAGAACTGCATGTTTATATACAAATAAAAGTCATTAAAAAAATGAAGACTACGTGTTAAGGCAATGCGATCTGTGAAGCAATGCAAGACAAAGGCTGACAGATTTGGCCACAAGAATATCCAGTTCTAGGAAATTGTACAATACTTATCAGTAATTTTATGAACCCAAAATGAAAATGTCAGGGGGTAAAGAATGAATCAACTGTCATTCTTAAGGATACAACCAGGTATATCTTAAGAGTGGCCCTTTCCCAATTCCATTAGCCATAAACACAACCCTTCATGGTGATATTTCCGTTTCACTTCAAAAGCTATGCTGCACGTGACTCCGTCAGAAAATGCCTTAGAATATGTGAGAACAACTGTCAGTGGCAACCAACCACACCATTATAAATAGCACCTTCTTTTGTGGTACCAACTGGAAATAATACAATCTTCCTAATCTTAACAACTGATCACTGCTGAACAATACCCCACTGAGGCCACAGCTGCAGACTCACATTTTGGTCCCTCTGCCAGGTCACTGTGACAGGATCCTTTCCATGCTCTCCCTACATTTTTCACATGCACAGTCAGGCTGCTTTTCATTTTAGTACTACCGAATTTAAATTCATGTAGTGCTCATCTCCCCAGGCAAAAGCAGGTACTGAGAAAACCCAACTTCTCCCTCACGCCGCATTTGCTCGAGTCGGGGAGACAAGCGTAGAGACAGATAAACATCACCCATAACCTGACATATGGTGGGACTCAGTGTTTTGACGAATAAACAAGCAGACCCAAGAGCTAATACGGCACAGTTAAGAAACCCAAACAATGTGTCTGGAATCAAAATGAAGGAGGATTTACTCTGAACACAGAAAGCTTCCTGGAGGACAATTCTCTTTGAGCTGAAGAGAAATTTGGCAAGCAATCCAGGGAGACGCAGCGTGGGCAAAGTCAGGGGACTGGAAAGAAAGAGCTGCTTCTGCAAATGCCAGAGTCTGGGAAACGTTCAGCACAAAGCTTGCAGGGATCCACTCAGCAGAAGGCTGCACTCTAGGGGCTGGAGGGGCAAATGTAAGACCAGGCAGGTTCCTCAAAGTCGACCTAACAGGTTTGGTCTTTATTCTCGTGGGTTAGAGAACCACTGGAGACTTCTGAGTGGTAGATGATATCATCAGAAATTCCTTTATGAATCAGCACTAGGTAAGGATGAAATGGATGGAGAGACAGGCAGTGGAGACTGAGAATGACCACACAATAGTCCAAACAAGCGACAGTGTGGGTGTGTCCTAAACAAAGGGGGACATGCAGTGCCCTCCATGGTTACAGAGCCCCGGGGGGAAGCAGGGCGTGAGGGGAATGGTGAAATGAATGTCGAAGGGTACAAAGTCTCTGTTAGACCAGAGCAATGGTTTGGGGTTGGTTTTGGTTTTCGTTCGTTTGTTTGTTTTTCAGTTCTATTGCACACCATGGTAAATGTGGTTAATAGAGTATTGTACATTTCAAAACTGCAAAGAAAGTAAATTTCAAATGTTCTCTCTGCAAAAACATGTTAAGTATTTGAGGTGATGGCTAGTTAACTAGTTTTATTTAATTATTCCACATTGTATTTATAAATTATAGCATTACTTTGTACACACTAAATTTATACAATTTATAAGTTGTCAATTTACAATAAAAAAAGAAAGGTAGAAAGGAAATTGAGAGAAAATGCAGAAATACGATCAACAGGCACAAGGTGGGGCAGCAAAGGTAGAAGGCAAAATAGTCCCGAAGCTGCCGGGCACCAGGAAGGGCCAAGCAAGTGGAGGGACCAGTGCAGAACGCGGAGGAAACTGGGAGTTATTTTCCGAGATGTTAAACTTTTGGTATCCGGAATAGTCTACGATAGGTGTATATAATAATATGTAAAAAACACACATTCAACAAAAGGCAACGCAAAGCTTTTCATACAGAGGCAGCCGTGGGGATTACACCGAGGAAGAGGAGCTGAGGTCAGAGGAAGCGCTTCCTCGGCTGTGAGTGAGGTAGGGGAGGCGCAAGAGGGAGGCAGCATTGGAAGGAGGCGACAGAGACCCGGGGCCTCCGGGGAAAGGGTTTTCCATGGGACAGGGAGATCAGCACCATCAAAGGCTGTGCTCGCCCAAGTAAGATGCAGATGGGAGAACTGCTGGATCTGACAGCCAGGGTGTCACTGGGACCGCAGAGGCGGAGATATCAGCAGAGGGATGAGATCAAAAATCAGACTGCAGAGGTCAAAGCACGAAAGAAACAACTGGAAAGGTTTGCAAATGAACTGGGAGGCAGGTGACATACGGGCTTGACTGGGAAGAAAAGAAAGGAAGTCTTCGTTGATTGCTGCTGTTAAGCATATCAGGAGATAGGACATCTCAGTTCCTCCATTGAGGGTAATGCACCCAGAGAGAGAGAAAAAGGAGGCTCTCAGAAAACAGGGATGATCGACCGGAGAGAGAGGCAGAACAGACAGGTAGCATTAGGAACACAAGTAGGGGGAGGACCCTGAGATTAAAAGGCATGTGGTGAATGAGATTAAAAGCAGGAGAGTTTTAGGCTACTAGGGAAGAAGATGGGAGGGTACCCCACCAAGTACCCTCACCGCCTTCATGAGGTAGGATGGCGTCTGCTGAGAGGAAAGGTCACAGTGGTGCCTTCAGGAGCATGGGGAAAGGGAGAGTTATGAAAATTCAACTAGGACTGAATATAAGGAATACAGAACAGTCCTGACAGTCCCACTGCATTAAACTGGTGGTTCTGAGGAGGCAACTGGCACCAGGGGACTTTCTCCAACAGCTCCTGACAGTCAGAAGTGGGAGCAGATGGTTAAGTTTGCGGACAGCTGGGGGCTGAGGAGGAGACGGCCAAGTGGCTGAGAGGCTGTAAGCCATGAGAATGTGAGATAAAATGCCTGAAGAGTCCCAATTGGCCTGGGAGGCAAAGGAAGTCAGAAGACAACCAACAAAGAGCAAGAAAGAATGGAAAAGCTAAAATACGAAACACGATTCTTTAAAAGATTCCACAGAATTGAAGGAGAGGGAAGAGCTGGGAGGTGTGAGGGTGTGATCAAGAAGGGGACTTCAGAGTTCACCATCTGGTGATTCAACAGTTTATTCATCCAGTGCAAAGTGTGGTCATCCCTGGAAACTTGTGAGAAATGCAAATGTGGGGGCCACACCTCAGATTTAATGAATCAGAAACTGTGATGGGGACCAGCAATCCACTCAAATGATCCTTCCAAATGATTATAACGCACGTTAAAGTTTGAGAATCATTGTTCTACTATACGTGAAGAAACCTGCAAAGTAGAGGAACAAGTAATTCTGAAGGAGCTCATCAAAGGTTTCCCAAACCATGTTACATGCCTTAAAGATTAAGGTTCTCAAAGTGTGGTACCCAAACCAGCGGCATCAGTGTCACCCAAAAAATTGCTAGAAATACAAATTTGGGAACATCAGTGAAAATGTGGGCCTCTACTGAATCAAAAACTCTGGGAGTAGGGCCCAGCAATCTGTTTCCACAAGCCCTCCAGGTCATTCTGATGCAGCTAACTCTGAGAACTATTGCTTCCTATTAGGGCCAGGTTCCTGTGGCAGGTGGCCCTACAGACAGGACAGCCTCAGAATCCCGACTACAGTTCCTGTTCTTGAATTTCAATGAGTCTCCATCCTCCCCAAACATGTATTTTTGCACTACAGCCCATTACTTGAGCAAGCTTGAGTGACCTCTCTTCCTTGCAAAATAAAGAATCTGATTAAACACTATGCTTAGAATTTCAGTCTTCAGTCTATATGTACTGTCAAGTCAGTGGATGCTTTAAGCAAAGAAATGTCACAATAAGTTTTGGACTTGGGTCTCCTCTGCCCTGCCTATTGTTTTTGCAGCTGTTTTGATTTTTTTTTTTTAAAAAAAAAGATAGTACTGATGGCAATTTTAGGGATACTAGTATAGAATAAGAAAGGATGATTTATCATAGAAATATCAGGAAGGAGACCATGCCGCACGCAGGCATGATATGACGAGGTCTCGATTTGAGATAGCTGCTGTGAGGATTGAGAGGAGCAGAAAGAATGCAGAGAGTCATCTGAATGAGATGTGACAAAACTGGACAATCAACGAGATGAGAAAGAGGACTCTGACATTTCTAGCTTAGGAGAGTGAATTTAGGATTATACCTGCCACTATGCAAGACAAAACTAGAGGAGTGGGCTTAGTACATTTTCAGAGATGCTGAATCTTTGAAATCCAAAGGCATCTAAAGGAGATTTAGGATGAACCCTCTGGAGACGTTGCAGGAGAAAGTTCAAGGCTAGAACCATGGATCTAGTGCCCATCAGTGTGCAGGGCATTAAAGCAGAGGAGATCCCAGGGAGTGTGTGCAGAGCATGGGGTTGGTAGGGCCAAGAAGAGGAGCCTAGTGACCTGCAGCTTTTAAGATGTGGGTGGAGGAAAAACAACCAAAGCATAGTGAGAAGGGGCAGCCAGAGAAATGGGAGGAATGCAGATGGAAATGCTTTCAAGTAGAGAACTTCACTGTCAAATTTGATTTAAAAAGTAAAACAACATGAGGACTGAACAAAGACAATTGAATTCAGTTAACTGGAAAGAGGTCAGTGGCCTTTACCTGAGGCTGGCTACAGTGCTTGACTGAAGATGCAGGAAAAAGTAGGGATGTGAAGCTGGAGAAAGAGGTGACGTCAGGGGCAAGTGGGAGGGTTTGCCTCAGGATTGTTTCCACTGAGAAAACAGGGAACGTGTGCTGGCGCAGGCAGGCCTGGAGGTAAGCAGGAGAAGGCTGGAGGACAGTCTGTGATGAGGAAGAGGCTCACAGGTGTGTGTGTGGAAACATGCACTAAAATGGTGCCTTCACATGTGGCAAACTCAATAATGACATTGCATTAGTGGGAAATCATCAATGTTTTTTAGCCATACTCAATCATGAGATTGAATAGGGAAATCATCAATATTTTATTCATGTATGACAAGACAAAGGGAAAAAACTCCAAGCTAGGTGCTCATTGGTTCAACCAATACTTTTTAAGTACTGTGAAAGGAAAAGAAATCTCAGGACCCCAAAATCACTAAGCCAAAGGGAAAGGTCAAGCTGGGAACTGCTTAGGGCAAACCTGCCTCCCATTCTGTTCCTAAATAAGATAGCTACAAAGATAGAGAGCTACATACCTCCTTCACAATTTGTCCATAAGGAAATTCTTTGTGGACAAAGGGCAGACAGAACTCAAAATCATCCCTCTGCTCACTGAGATAAATGTGTACCCGATCGCTTCCTTTGGAAAGGCTAATTAGAAACTCAAAGAAATGCAACCATTTGTCTCTTATCTACCTATGACCTGGGAGCTCCCTCCCTGCCTCGAGGCATCCCTCCTTTCCGGATCAAACCAATGTACGTCTTACATATATTGGCTGATGTCTCATGTCTCCCTAAAATGTATAAAATGAAGCTGTGTCCAGATCACCTCAGACCCATGTCATCAGGACCTCCTGAGGGCGCATCCTTAACCTTGGCAAAATAATTTTTTAAATTGATTGAGACCTGTCTCCCATACCTTTTGATTTATAGTACCTTCTATGAGACAGACCCTGTGTTAGGTGATAATGATTCAAATAAGGATAAGATATGGCTCTTGCCCTTAAAGAGGCTGCAGCTTAGTGGAGGAACCAGATAACTATCATACAAGGAAAATCCAGTTGCAAACATATGAGCTGAGGGCTAAGAATACAGTGGACAGAGTAATCAACATTGTCATGAGGACAGTATTCATCCAGTCCTCATTTTTCATTCAACTAATATTAATTGAATGCGTATTATGTGCTCAGAGCTTACAATCCAGCACAAAACAAACCATTAAAAAAAAAAAAAACCCGCCTGTATCCATCATAAATTCTAGTGGGTGAAGACAGGCAATAAACAAGACAAATAAGTAAAATAAATGGCATGTCAGACAACAGTAAGTGTTAAGGAGAAAAATAAAGACAGAGAAAAGAAATAGGAAATGCTAGCAGTTAGGGGCTCTGTAAATTTCAGATGTGGTGACCTATGAGAAACAAGGAAGACAAGAAAAGAACGGAATTGCATCTTTAAAGCACTGAAAGCCATAAAACCGTCAAGTAAGAATTATATATCTAATGAAGATATCCTTCAAAAATGAGACTAAAATAACAAAATTCAGATTAAATAAAAACTGATTTTTATATGTCTATAATTTCATTTCTAGAGTACAAGTTTCCGCTCTTGATTGAGTTCTTCCTTACCCTAGAGTATTTATTTTGTCTCCTAAAAATATTCTCGTAAAACATTTTCTAAGTCTTTAATCTATTTGAAATTCATTTTTATATAGACAAAGGCCCCTTGGGCAAGCATAACCAATTAAATAAAAAATCTATGCTTTGTCCTCCTGAACTGATTTACCGTCATTCTCATGTATTACACACTCACATGTCTCCTTCTGGTTTCTCTATCCTGTTCCACAGATTCCTGTTTCTATTACTATACCACCAGAATGTTGGGGATTTAGGCATAAAAACATTTTATTCAAATGAAATTAAAACCAGTTGAGATTCTATTTTAGAAGCGAAATAAATATTAATGTGGGAGAGCTGACATTTTTGTGGTATAGCTTTCCATTTATTCAAATAGTAATTTCTATCCTTCAGTAGGATTTTCCAGTTTTCTTCATATAAGACCCTTCCCATGTCTTATTCAACTTACTCTAAATATTTTATATTGTATTGCTATTATGAATGGAATATTTTTCCTTTTTTAATTTCTAAGTGCTGATGGTTGAAATACAGAAAAGGCAACAGTAAGTTTTTGTATTTATCTTACATCCAACCACTTCAACATTCTTGTATTAATTCCAATAGTTTATCATTAGATTCTCCTGGGTTTTCTAGGTATAAAGGCTTACATGTGTAAATATGTGTCTTGTCATCTGTAAATATGCAGCTAAGTGGAGGAACCATATATATGTGTTTATATATACATATAAACAGAACCATACGTATGTGTTTATATATACCTGTATACATATATACAAATACATATATAAACACATGTATATGTATTTTTTAATCTCTTCTTTCCAAAGTTTGTAGTGCGCATTTAATTTTGTTGCTTATTTCATTCGCTAAAAATTCCAAGACAATAATGAATATTAATGATGATAGTGGGTATCCCCAGCTGTTTCCTGAATTGAATTGAAGGGTTTTAATGTTTTGCTATATATTTGCTGTTACATTTTGGTAAATAATTTTTATTATATTCAATCCTATTTTACATAAGTTGTTTTGCAAGGAATGGAAATTAAGTTTTATCGAAAGCCATTTTAGTATCTAGAGATCATTACATGGCTAGTCATGTAGTTTAATTTGTTGCTGTATAAATTATGTTGGCAGATTTTATAATACTGAACCTTGCTTTATCACTGAATTTTACATTACTCATCATTATACCTCCTTAGTAATATACCAGGATATCATTCTTCTAATATATTGCTGGATTATATTTGCCAATATCTATCTAGGATTTCATATTTATATTTATATGTGATATGCATCTATAGTTTAGCTTCATTTATTGGCTTCACAAAGAAACTTTCACCTTTTCCTGTGACCTGGAAGAGTCTAACTATCATTGGAATTATCTGTTCTTTTAAAGATAAAGACCAGTGCTTCTGTGATCCACTCTGGACCTCACTTATCAATGTCTTCTACTGGTCTATTCAAATGTTCAACCTTTTCTTGAGTGCCCTGTGATAATCTTTAGTTTGCTAGGAAATCAACTGGTCTTTCCAGGTGTTCAAATGAATTTCTACAGAAATATATGTATTATTCTTTCTCATGTTTACCAAAAAAAACAAAAAAACAAAAAAAAACTTCTTCCACATCTTTGGTTTTCCCCTTCTCCTTTAGTAATTAAACTTAAGGTCATATGGAACATACTGGTTTCTGCCCTACAAGAATGGGTAAACAGTGACAGGGTTGAAAGTGACCAGGAACATAGAGAAAAAATTGGGGACAGGAGTGGTGATTTGATATGGGTGAAGGATAGCCAGATGGAATTGACTTTCAGCATAGAGTTGAGACATAAATCTGCAGCTAGGTAGCATAACCGGAATAGCATCAAGATGATAACAAAAGTCACCCAGAGAAAAAGTGCAAAATGAGAAGAAAACACAGTTGAAACACAAGGGAATCCCAACATGTAAATGGAAGGCAGAGTGAAGAATTGATAAAACAAAAAGCATTGAGACATAAAAACTAGGCCAGACTGATATATCAGATCACAACAAAAAAACAAGAGAAGAGTGAGGAGAAGAGGAGGGGGAAGAAGAGGGAAAGGAGAAGGAGAGGAAATAGTCAACACCTCACTTGAAAGTCAAATGGGTGAATATGGACAGAGGGGTGAAGACAAGAAGAAACTGCCAAACAGATGGAGGATCACTTTAACAACAGGATTGAATGCTGAACAGAATTCCTGAGTGGGCCCAGTCCTGTCACTAGAGAGGAATCAAGAACTGAGGAATCTCAGGTTTCTTATCGGGATATGCACGTGATAGTGAAGTCTGCAGCAAAGAGCACGTCTGCGTGCAGATTTCCCACTGTTAACTGATTTCTCCCTCGCCATGTAGTAGATGTGGAGAAGGAAGGTCTATGAATATAATTTGCATCACTGAGACTGCATAAAATATACTCCATATAATTAGGAGGTTAATATTAAGATAATCCCTCATGAATACCACCCTGTAAGTCATCAAATTAACAACCACCTATATGAGATGGCACTATTCACTTCATAAAGTGATTAACTATTTCCCTTGACCTTTTTCCTCTACATATCCTAGAGACATCTAATGTAATAGGTTAAATATAATATAGCTCCAGTTATTACTGCTACTTTCATTAATTTGATTCTGTGAGTCAGAATTTAGATTTTCCTCTATTCAAGACATCCCCTGGTGGGCTTCAATTAATGGATATACTTAAAATATTATTCAAGATTATATTTCTCTTGACACTAAAAATGTCTCAAATAAATTCTTTTCAAAATCATATCTCAACTCCACAGCTTGCTAACCCTTCGAAACACTAGTCATTCTCAGTGAATGTAAATTTAAAATACGAAAGGAACACTGAATTTCAGTTCACTAGCAGATCATTTGGGGTAAAAGGAGGGTATTTTTACTAGTTGAAAGCTAAATTAGCACTGCTTAAAAGAAAATTTTAATGTAAAAACATTGAAAACAGTTTCACAAAATAAAATCCCTGGACAGTGCATTCGAAGCAGCCAGTGAAGATTTCTATTAGTTCACAGGGGCATTTTCCCCACTGAGCTTTTTTGACTTTTTTGGAATGAGAATCCCTTTGTCCTGACTTGAATTACAATGTTGTGTCAATGTAACAAGAAAGTGCAATAGCTGCCAGACCTAATGACTAAAAGCCCTAAACTATGTGCTAAAGGAGCTCAATAATAGCACTGTTCCCTTAGCAACAGGTACAAGATAATTCCCATTTCCTTCAAGGAAACCTAAAGTTATTGCTCTGTAGCTTAAAATGTGTGACAGGTGAGATAATGGCCTTCCAAAGATGTCCACATCCTTATCCTTAGAAACTGTGAATTCATTATGTTACATGGCAAAATGATTTTGCAGAGGTGGTTAAGCTAAGGTCCTTGAGATGGAGAGAGTGTCTTGGATTATCCCAGTGGCCCCAGTGTAATCACAGGAGTCCTCAGTGGAAGAGCTTTCCCAGCTGTGGTCAGAGAAAAAAGTGACCATGACAGGAGCACAAGAGAGATGCGACCTTGCTAGTTTTGAAGACGCAGGAAGGGGCCATGAGCCAAGGAATGCAAAAGCTGGAAAAGACAAGGAAACAGATCCTCCCCTTGAGCCTTCAGAAGGAAGCAGCCCTGCTCACACCTTGACTTTGGCCCAGTGAGACCCAGATCACATTTCTAACCTACAGAACTGTGAGATAATAAATTTCTACTGCTTGAGCCGCTATGTCTGTGCTGATGGCAGGAAGAGGAAACTAACACACAATGTGCATCAGGAATAATCAGTGCTGATGGCAGGAAGAGGAAGCTAACACAGAATGTACATCAGGAAAAATCAGTGCTGGTATTTAGTAAACTGTTCAGTCTCACCACTGAAAAACTTCTACATGCTCAATAACTGGGAAAATTGACAAAACAGTCATATTTAATTTGTCTGAAATATAAAAAGTAATTTATAAAGAATAAATTAGTTTAACACTATAGTTATCACATGGTAGGTACTGTAGTCTCTGATTTGAACTGAGGTTCACTGTATGAAATGTAAAACAAAGCATCCATAGCTAACATTTTCCTCTCTTTGAGCTGGTGTTCAGGGAAATAATTAATGACAGCACACATAGACGGCACCAAAGAAGCCTTCACTATCCTCTTGTTTTTGTACATAAAGCTTATGGTGCTAATTCCCCAAAACAGTTTTAAATATAGTCATAAATTGTCAGGACTGAAATGTATTTAACAAATCAGGTAACCATTTTAAAGACAAAAAGGATGATTTCCCCCAAGGTTTACTTGTGGCACTAATGTCTTACTTCATGGACCAATTACCCAAATAAGCCATAAATGTGCCACTGATTTGAATAACTGGTTTCAATTCTCAAGCATTGTTTCTGTGTTTTAAAAATCATCAATAAAATAGAATTCTGTTGTGAAATTAAATCCTGATCTACTTAATTCAGATTTGCAATTATAAAAAATTAATTATGACAACAACTATCTGAGAAAAATTACAAATATTTTCCCCTAAAATCCTAAGCACAATGAAGACAACTACAGGTAAATAGAAGTGCAAAGAAAATAGCAAACCACAGTAATGCAGTTATCAACATATAGCAAAATTAAAATAATAGTATCATAAACTTTTAAAAACTGCCTTTCGATAACTTGATGATTATTTGGAGAACAAATATGTTTCTACTTGAAAATCCATTATCATCCAGACAGATTCATTCTGGGTTATCTATTACCAATACAGAGCTATCTCTCCACAAGACATGCTATCACATTCCTGCCAAAAGCTTCAAAGTCCTTTTATTAACTATGGGACAGTGTCCAACCAGCTGAGCACAGCAAACAAAGTGCTTATCCACGAGCTCAAACCAACTTTCAGCCTCATCAACTGTTCTCTCTAGTTACTAATTAAACCAATACTCATGGAGGACCTACTGTGTACTCAGTTCTATGGGCACAAAAGGAAACAAAATTGTCCATGACACTTCCCTCACAAGCTTTAAAATCTACTGGGGAGGGATCAAATAGTCTGAAATATAATTGCAAACCATACTAAGTAAGTGCTTTCACAGAATACAAGGCCATGAGAGCACAGAATAGGAGCCCAAGACTTGTCTGAGAAATCAGGAAAAGCTTCCCTGACAAGTGGCATGGAAGTCAGAGCTTTTAGCAATACATGTACCTATAATCAGGCAAAAGAAGGACTTGGAGAGGGAGAGGAGGGATGTTTCAGGCAGAAAGGATGGCAGATACAAGGGTTCCACAGCAGGACCTCAAACAAGGCCAGCACTGTGGGAGCAAGAGGGAAGAAGGGACATATTGCAGAAGATGAGGCTCGGGAGACTGGAAAGGGCCAGATGCTTCAGAGCTTGGAGGCCTTAGTAAGGATTTTGCCCACATCCTATCCTACAGGCAATGGGAAGCACCAGAAAGGTTTTAAGCAAAGGAAAGGTAGGGAGGTGGACAGGATCAGGCTCATATTCTGAAAAGAACAATGTAGCTAGTATCGTGCACCTGGATTAGGGAGTACCAAGAGCAGGCCTGGGGAGATCAACTGCGAAGTCTAAGCAAGGGATCACAGCTTGGACTCAAGTGGTACAGGGAAGATGAAAATAAACGGACAGATGAGAAATATTCCAGAAACAGAAGCAACAGCCTCCCTTGTCAGGTTGCCCAAGGGAAGTAAAAAAAGAAAAAGGTCCCTTGAACCTCCAGGCAGCCCCCGAGGTCCTGGCTTGCGCTGCTGATGGGCAGTGCATTCACTGAGCTTGGGAGCAACGCCTCCTCCCCAAGACCCACGGGTACAGGCTTTCTTAAGATGAGACTGACTTTAAATCCAGCATGTAAGAGCCCTTTCATCCCAAAATAATTAACACATTTCTCATGCTTTCTGAAAGTTTGTATATTTTTATAATCCTATATATCTTTTAAATCTGTTCAACTCACTAAAGGCCAAGCACATGCCTCTGTCATTTTCCCTTGCTCTTCACTTTCATCAGGAGAGTCACAAACTATTGGCAAAAATCTATTTTCACTTAAAGTGCTTTTTGAAAAAGTTATTTTCTACACATAGCTGTTTCTGGTTATGTAAGAAAAGAAAAACCAAATGAGTTTTTAAAGGTTTAAACTTCAGCTCTGACTACTCCTCAAAGAAAAATAAGTTCTTTCCTAAGCAGGATAAAAATACTAAAGGAAATGCTTCACCTAATGTTACTTCTCTAAATAGTTTTACAAACAGTCCTATAGGAACCTCCTAAGCAAAATGCGAGCATCTACACCAAAAAGAGCCTCAAAGTTATTTTTAAAACTAATAAATTCCTTATTTAAGCTGTTCCAAAAAAATACCATTTATTAGTGTCTCCCTAGAGTCAAACATATTACAAACATTTTCTCATTTAATCTTGACAATTTTATGGGGTAAAATATATTATCTATTACTCCCATTTCATAAGCAAGAGAATTGAGGTGTAGAGAAGCTAAGTATAATCACTTGTTGGAAGTCACAACATGGCCAATTAAGTGGCAAAACCAAAATTCAAAAAAGGTCTGTTTGATTCTAAGCACACACACTCTACACTTCCTTTCAAATATAAAAAGTCACTTTTCAGAAGGAATATCTAGAAGTTCAGATTTCTAACATTAACCCGGGGCTGAAGACAAAACCACGGCTGAATAACCAAAGTCGGGGCTAACATTCTCTACGTATGTGGCCCCGGCAGCCATGCATTGGCCTAAACATTAGGAAAGTTTCTGTGAATTGCACTATAATGCTTTAATTGTGAGTTAGATGCTGTCTTAGAGGAAAATCTTTGTTGTTGTTGTTTAGTATCATTCAATTATACATACGAAGTCAGGAGAAAAATAAGATTCCAGCAGTGAACATTCATTTCCAAGTGAATTTTTAAGGAAATAATGTATTCTACAAAGTGAGCTACCATAGAGATACAGCTCGTGCTTACACGCTGAAATAACAGCAATTTAGCAAAACAGCAAAGCCACATCGCCAATTCCTATCTCCTTCCAGCTGCAGAGGGAAATCCACAGGGGCTCTCCGGAGGTCCGCATGTCAGACCCACCCGGGCATCCAGACTCAAAACACGACCAGACTCAAAACACGACCTAAACACGACCGTCACGTGACTCAAAACACGACCATCACGTGACTGTCCCTCATGGGAAAGTCGAAGCCAAAGAGGAAGCCAAGCAAAAGGGCCAGGAGGAGGAACAGGCCCGCAGCTCAGCCAGGCGAGGCGGGAGGCAGGCACTCAGCTCCCTCGCGGGCTCCCAGACCGCCGCAGCGCCGCCACCTGGAGGGGACGCACAGGCAGGCTGCGCACGCAGGCTCCTTCCAAGCCCCCGGTCGCTTTTCTTCCACAACAGGCTCTCCTCCGTGTCATCTGTGCTCTTTTTCAGGGCAGTATCCTATTCTGCCTCATCCTCTCGGCCTTCTCTTTCCCTCCTGACCGATTCTATGATTCCATGCTGAAGCCATTCTGTGCAACAGAGCAAGGTGGGAGGGCAGAGGTGGAGACAGGTAGAGTGACCTTGGCCCCGAGCCCGCTGGAGGAGCCCAAACTGGTAAGAGGGTATCTGCGCAGGGGCTGCCCAGCGTGGGCAGTCGGAGCCCAGAAGGGGGAGGGAAAACATCCACAAGTTGGGGAGTCGGCACAGGCATCACAGCCTGGCAGAGCAGCCTGGCAGGGTGGCCTGGCATGGGCGGGGGCGGGAATTAACCCTAACCAAGGAATTAAGGGCACCCACCTGGAGGCTGACCCAGCAAGGGGAGTCCAGTGTCCGGAGAGCGTCGAGAGGGTGGCTTCTGTGGGGCAACCTGGTGCGGTATTAACACCCACTCAGGGTGAGGAGGCGTCTGCAAAGGGGTGGCCTCTGCCAGCTCTTGGAGCAAAGGAGCTTGAGGATGGCATCCACAGGGAGGCAGTCGGATGGTGGAGTCCGAGTGGGATGAGGTGGCCATGGATGCCAGGGAGGGGTTGGTGGCAGCACTGAAGGATGGTGGGGGCACTGAACAAATAAGCAACTATACGACTAAGGGGAACAGAGCCACGTTTCTCACTGCCAAAGACTGGAATTCAAATATACAAAGACGGAGAACTGTTAATAGAATGAATCCTGTGGGATGGGACTGGAATTGGAGGTATCACTGTTAATTCCGATTTCAATATGTAGAGATGCACCTATATGAAAATAGTGCTATAAAGTGTGTGTGTGTGCACGCGCACATAGCAATTTGTAAGTATATGTGAAAGTAATCATATAAATTGGGTCATTCTTGTCATTCCTAACTAAAACAGAGCCAAGAAGTCAGGGAAAAAGCACTCAGGGCACATACCATTGCTCCAAAGATGGAGCTCTCTGCAAGCCCTGCTGCTGAAGGCACCTGCTGTAACCTAAGACCAGCTTTGCCTGATGGATACTGAAGCAAGCTGCTGGGACTCTAAGACTGGTTTTACCCACCTGTCATTCACCAATCAGAGCTTGCCAGCTCCCCAAATCTTTACTAGTACCAATGAACTTTTTTTTAAAAAAAAGTATTACTATTATTTTATTTATTTATTTATTTATTCCTGAGACAGAGTCTTGCTCTGTTACCAGGCTAGAGTGCAGTGGCGTGATCTTGGCTCAGTGCAGCCTCCGCCTCCTGGGTTCAAGCAATTCTTCTGCCTCAGCCTCCTGAGTAGCTGGGATAACAGGTGCGTGGCACCATGCCCAGCTAATTTTTGTATTTCTAGTAGAGACAGGGTTTCACCATGTTGGCCATGCTGGTCTCGATTTCTTGACCTCGTGATCCGCTCGCCTTGGCCTCCCAAAGTGCTGGGATTACAGGCGTGAGCTACCACGCCCCGCCTGAACTTTCTTTCAAAACAATACCTAACATTTCCCCTTCTTATAAAACCTTCAGCCAGGCTCCGTGGCTCACGCCGGTAATCCCAGCACTTTGGGAGGCCAAGGCGGGCAGATCACTTGAGGTCTGGAGTTTGAGAACAGCCTTGCCAACATGGTGAAACCCCACCTCTACTAAAAATACAAGAATTAGCCGGGCGCGGTGGCTCACGCCTGTAATCCCTACGCTTTGGGAGGCCGAGGTGGGCGGATCGCCAGGTCAGGAGATCGAGACCATCCTGACTAACACGGTGAAACCCTGTCTCTACCAAAAACACAAAAAAATTAGCCGGGCGTGGTGCCGGGCGCCTGTAGTCCCAGCTACTCAGGAGACTGAGGCAGGAGAATGGCGTGAACCCGGGAGAGGGAGCTTGCAGTGAGCCGAGATCACGCCACTGCACCCCAGCCTGGGCGACAAATTGAGACTCCGTCTCAAAAACAAACAAACAAACAAATACAAGAATTAGCTGGACATGGTGGCATGCACCTGTAATCCCAGCTACTCAGGAGGCTGAGGCGGAAGAATCGCTTGGACCCCGGAGGCAGAGGTTGCAGTGAGCCGAGACCACGCCA
This sequence comes from Macaca nemestrina, assembly GCF_043159975.1. Classification (NCBI taxonomy): domain Eukaryota; kingdom Metazoa; phylum Chordata; class Mammalia; order Primates; family Cercopithecidae; genus Macaca; species Macaca nemestrina. The sequence goes on from NC_092143.1 coordinate 76,950,152, forward strand.
CTGCACTCACCTGGGAGACAGAGCGAGATTCCTCCTGTTTGAGAGGCCTCTTTTCCCCTCTGGCTGGAAGCTCTGTTCACAAGGGTTCTTTTCATCAGAGAGCTGAATGAAGTAATTTTTCAGCCTTCGGACTGAGGCTTCAGTGAAGGAACTTTTCCCCTTCAATTGGAGAAGGCAACTTACGGTCCTTCTTGCTAAGTCTGTATTTTCTTTTCCATAGGCACTTGCATATTAATTTGACTTTTGTGTATTCGGTGCTTGCATTTTCATTGGCTTTTGTGTATTCGGCATTAAACTGAATCACCTAGATAAATTTAGTTATAAATGGGCTTTCAAAGTTCAAAGGCATGCCAAGCTATTTCCTAGGACTCCAGCTGATAGCATGTTCAAACATTATAGGGATCATTTAAACAGGCTGCTTTTCTTTAAACTAAAAGACCACAGCTATAAAATTATACACTCCAAATAAGACTCATAGCTCAATTGATACACGAAGCTCCAGAAAAAAAAAAAAAAAAAAAAAGCCTCAAAGACTGCCTCACTACAAAAGACTGTCTTAAGGCTGACTCTTTCTTCTCTGGTGTTTTCCCTCCCCTTCCGAAAATCCTAAAATTTCTCCTCTTTCTCCTTCTCTAAACTTAGCTCCCTTTTTCCAAAACTCCTCAGCTATTCTGGCATACTATACAAGCAAGACACTTAAAAGCCAGCAGATAGAGAAGAAAATCATTTTGATCGCTGTGCTGTTTCTTAAAAGCAAAAGGTGAAACTCCCATGTAAATAACACCCTCTCTACACTAAAAGGAATAGCAACATTCTTGTCTTCAAGGACAAAGAATCCAGACCAAGAAAACACTATGCAGACCTTGGTAGGCTCTTAGCTTGTGGGCCTCCCCATATCATTCAGTCACATTTCACTGTTGACTATCCTTTTTCTAATGCAGGATATTAGTATCTGATTCAAACTGCTTTATCCAAAATTTGGTTCACAGCCTTTATAAGATTACCTATTTAAAGAAATCTTACCCTGGGCAACATAATGAGACCCTGTCTCTACAAAAACTTAGAAATTAGCCAGGTATGGTGGCTACATGCCTGTGGTCCCAGCTACTCGGGAGGCTGAGGCAGGAGGATCACTTGAGCCCAGGAGGTCAAGGCTACAGTAAGCTGTGGTTGCATCACTGCACTCCAGCCTAGGTGACAGAATGAGACTCTGTCTTAACAAAATAAAAGCAAAATATTAAAGTTTAACCCTATCCCATTTTGTCAGAAAAATAATCTGAATCCAACTGTCTTTTATAAACTGGTGAGTGTACATGTTTTATAATCTCATAACTAAAATTCTAAAATAAAAGCTATACAATCTTTATGTGTATGTATATGTGTTTACAATGTGTTTATGCATATGTACATGTATTATGTTGTATGCTGTGTCAACACAATATAATCTGGCATAGTCATCAAGAAATCCCTTAAGAAATTTTATTCCAGTTGATTTAAATGAGTGCCCATATAAAATATATGCTAATTAACCCAAATGTTTAGTTTTAGTTCACATGACTTAAGTAAATCTTTGATAAATTAGAAATATCTTCAAAATTGTCAACATATATTTTTGCCTGAGCTTACTGGTCAGACAGTAAACATCTGCTAAATGTTTGAAGGTCACAAACCTATGAACTCAGCCTAAAAAAAAGATCTTATTTATTCAATTCTTTGATAAATAAGATCAATTTAATATTGTTGATTTACTAAAAACAGCTATCTTCTGAGTTATCATTAAGATACCCATGTATTCAACTTAAAGGTTTTACTTAGGTAAATACCTGGTATTAACAGGATATAAAATTGGTTAATTTAAAAAAAAAAACTTGAAATAATAACTAGCTCTAATATCTCACTTGTCATAAGTAATCCAGGTATCATAATTTTAAAAATAAATGTTAGGTAATTGTAAATGGAATACAGTTTACAAATGAAATTTTCCTATAATTTAAAATACTAAATTTATATTATTGTTAAATAATAAATCATTAAGTTTCTGGGTCATATCCAAATAAGATAAAAAATGAAACAAATTGTTGAATAAATATAAATCCCTTCTTGCCTCCTTAAATTTTATAAAAAGACCAAATATACTTAGGTCTAATAATCAAAATATAAATTTAAAGAAAAAAATTTGTATGAGAAAGAATCTTATGTAGTAAATTGTTGTCCTAAGATAAAATGATGGTTGTCCCAAAGTTTTTTTAAAAAGAGAAAAATTATAGGACTGAGACTGAGGGTTGGGGAAAATAATAAAAGTCTAAACAAGTCAAAAAAGATTTATAAAGAATGGGTCTTAGGTAGGACGTTTTATGCATGACTGGGTTTAAACAAATTGGAAAAATTTGCTCGTTTTTCTAAAATTTCTAAAAATTAAATGTTAGTGTGAGGGGTGCACTGATACAGGACCAGAGTCTAGCCCTCTATATTTAAAACAAGGTTTTTTTGAAGTATTGATCTGCTGTTTTAAAAATTACAAGAGGTTTTGATTTTTCTTTATAAAATCTGTTTAACGGCCATCTTCTAAACCACACGGTTCCTATTCCTAACACATTTCTTCATGAGATCCATTTAGTTTCCTAGTTTCAGGTTTAAAATGTTGTCCTCTTCATTTAAAATGGTAATTTGATTTCTTTAGGTAAAGTTTTCCTTTTGAAATTTCTCAGATTCCTATCTCAGAGGTTAATCTTTGCTGTATCTCACCGCATGTGATTCATAGGTCATACATCATTGCCTTCAGTTTTTCCTCTGCTTGAGAAGGACTGAGGTGATAACTCTCTACTTCAACTTTTTTTTTCCAGATCCTGTAACTTTTCAGTACAAGTCTAACTCAGCTATTGTGGCCTGACAGTTAAATGTTTATCTTGAAGGCCTAGAAAAGCAATGTTTTCATGCAGTATAACTTGATTCTGTCCTCATGAGTTGCTACATCCATAACACTGGACACATTTCTTCTGTGTCTGATCAAGTAACCTTTCATCAGGTTTCACTTAGAGGTTATCTTTTTGTTTGTTTGTTTGTTTTGTTTTTGTTTGTTTGAGACAAGGACTTGTTCTGTTGCCTAGGCTTGAGTGCAATTGTGTGATCGTAACCCACAGCTTCAGCCTCTTGAGCTCAAGTAATCCTCTGGCCACAGCCTCCTGAGTGGCTGGGACCACAGACACGTGCCACCACACCAGGCTAATTTTGTTTATTTGGTGTAGAGACGAGGTTCCACTAGGTTGCCCAGGCTGATCGCCTGGGCTCAAATGATCGTACCACCTGGATCTCCCAAAGTGCTTGGATTACCGGCATGAGGTGCCGTGCCCAGCCTACTTCCAGGTTATCTAAATGAGCTGCCTAGAAAAAGGAACAATCAGACTGCAGAAGGTTTTTCTTTACCTTTTTGGTAGCTTGCCTAAGAAACGAGTTTATGTTTATATATGAAATTATGAAATATAATTTCCTGTGTTGCCTTTATTAGATTTTTGATTACATGAAAACAAAACAAAACAAAAAACAAAAACTAAGCTTTAAAATAATTAAGGATGTTTTCCATTTAATTCTCTGTATTGCTTTTTACAGCTTTTTGATTATCACTATGACTACATGAATGACTTTAATTTTACAAGTGAACTGACTGAAATTTTTTTTTTTTTTTTTCTTTTTTTGAGACAGAGTCTCACACTATCACCCAGGCTGGAGAGCAGTGGTACCATCTCAGCTCATTGCAACCTCCAACTCCCAGGTTCAAGCAATTCTCCTGCCTCAGCCTCCCAAGTAGCTGGGACTACAGCATATGCCACCATGCCCAGCTAATTTTTGTGTTTTTAGTAGAGACAGGGTTTCATCATGTTGGCCAGGCTTGTCTCAAACTCCTAACCTCAGGTGTTCCACCCGCCTCGGCTTCCCAAACTACTAGGATTACAGGCGTGAGCCACCACGCCCAGCCAGCTGCAAGTTCTTGTTATCTACCTATGATTCTAGACTAGATCCTAAATTCTTCTAGATTCATCCCATCCAACTTTCTAACATAAAATTACTAAAACAGGCACTGCTGTATTCTGAAGCCCTATATAAACTTAAACTAGATAAATTTTAAGGAACAAGTCTTGTGCCTGATGTATAAGCCACACAGAAAGTTCACCAAACTGCCCAAAGCCGTAACTAGAGACATTCAAATTGCAAACCAGGATGAGAAACTGACATTTTTCACATTGTAGACAGCTTTTCTCAAGATATGGGTATAAGGCTCCCTACCACATGAGACTCTCGCCCCTTTTTCTACCTTTTTGACTTAACAAAATAATGCTGCAATTAAAATTTCACAATTAGTAAATGCTATACGTAACTTGACAAACTCCAGCCTAAGATATCCTTTTAGTTAATCTATTTGGCAACCTTGACAATATCCCTGACACAACTGTGTATTCAAATTGTACTGCTGATCCCTTTAGCAGAGTTATCATTGTTTGCTTTAATTCAACCCAGTCAACCACAAAAGACCCTGAACAGCCAAAGCAATCCTGAGCAAAAAGAGCAAAGCTGGAAGCATCACACTACTGACTTCAACATTTACTATAACTATATTATAGTATATTACATATACTATTTGGTTACCAAATCAGCATGGTACTGGCATAGAAACAGACACACAGACTGATAGAACACAACAGAGAACCCAGATATAAATCCATGCACTTATAGCCAACTTATCTTCAACAAAAGGCACCAAGAACATACAATGGGGAAAGGACATTCACTTCAATAAATGGTGCCGGGGAAACTGGATATCCATATGCAGAGGAAAGAAACTGGACCCCTATCTCTCACCATACACAGAAATCAAATAAAAATGGATTAAAGATGAAAATCTAAGACCTGAAACTATGAAGCTACTAGAAGAAAACTTTGAAGAAATACTCCAGAACATTAGTCTAAGCAAAGATTTTCTTTGTAAGACCTCAAAAGCACAAACAACCAAATCACAAATGGACAAATGGAATTATACCAAGCTAAAAACTTTCTGTACAGCAAAAGAAACCATCAACAAAGTGAAGGGACAACCTACAGAATGGGAGGAAACATTTGCAAACTATCCATCTGACAAATATGTAAGGAGCTCAAGCAATTCAACACCACTAACATAGCTAGAAGAGAGTAATTCAAATATTTCTAAGCATGAAGACATATTTAAAGTGATGGATATCTCCAGCAAACTAATTTTGATTTTTACAAATTATATCAATCTATTATCATATGTACTATAAACTACGTACATGTAGTATGCATCAATTAAAAATAAAAAAATAAATTCAAGACAGTCATAAAATGCTACTCAATGGCTACAATAGGTTTCACCAAGTTTCTCCCATGGTCTTTTAGTTACTTTAGTTGATTACTTTAAGAATTAGGTTTGAGGTTTTGAATCATTATTCAAACTAGATTTATTACATGGTTGCTAATTATTTTTTGCATTATGAGTTCTACACATTATTCTCATTTCCTGTCTAATATTTGTAAAGTCGACTCTCCTAATAGAATAATGCTAGCTCAACACCTGCAGATGACTGCTGATGCCTATGAAACTGACAAGCAGTAATTTGATGCTGGATTCCAAACAAATCTCAGAAAATTTTTCCTTCTGGCCTCTTTATTACTCAGATATGGCCCAGATCCCTGATATAGACCCCCATACCTTCCCCCCATTGTAGGACAGAGACAACTAGGACAGGTCCTAGAATCAAGGGACAGTTAACCTAACTTCAAAATAGTTTGTCACCAATACTTTCAGAAAAAGATTTTGATCAAAAGGGGGAAATGTGAAAGTTGGTCACATAAAATGGATCATTCTTGTCATAACCAACTGAGACAGAGTCAAGAAGCCAGGAGGACAAGGTCCTCAGGGCACACACCACTGCTCCAAGCATATTAATCTCTGGAAGCCTGGCTGCTGAAGCCACCTACTGTAACCTGAAACCAGTTTTATTTAATGGCTACTGAAACCACGTCCTCCAACTCTAAGGCTAGTTTTACCCTCTGACATCACTCATCAATCAGGGCTTGCCAGTTCCCCCATAACTTTACTAGAGCCAGGAAACGTTCTTTTAAAACAATACCTAACATTTCTCCTTCTTATGAAACCTCCAACCTTCTCTTTGTTCTTCAGACATAACGAAGACCACCCAGTCTGTGTGTATACCCCAAACTCTAATTCTTGCTTCCCGAATAAAACATTTTAAATATAGAAATTCATCTCTATAGTTTACTCAACTTCAACATATAGACATCTGTTCATAAATATACAAACAGACTTTCCTTAGCTCTGTCCACTGAGAGGGCCTAGGAGCAATAACATCCTAATAGCAATGAACACACCTAGCCTTGGCCACATAAAAAGAGCCACAGCTCTTTAGAGAAATGACTGATTCAGTGTCTGGGGCAAGGAGAGTTCAAGATAAGCCTAAAACATCTAGTGTCGGAAAACACAGAAGTGCTCAAAGAATAATAGAAACAATCAAAAGGACACCAAAACCAGCTTGAAGGGGATTCACTGGCCAAACTGGGTACAACTTTAGCATCAAAATAATGAAAAAAAAAGGGATTAAAATCCACTGAATAAAAGAAGAAGCCACGAATCCATAAAGAAATAAATAAAAAGACATTTGTTTAAAAAATGGTATTTTTAGTTTTGAATTACCACCCTATAAAACACTTACTAATTCCAAAGGAAAAATTGTGACTTTATAGTGGAAAAACCTGGAAGACACTACCTTAATCAAGAAACCAAAGTTATCCTCATAAATGGAACATACCAAAATCATGTGTCATCTACTATGAAGCAGTGGTGGGAGAAGCATCACTCCGGTGATATTTCCCCCAAGATACATAACCTGAATTTCATCATGAGGCAGGATCAGGCACATCCAAACTGAGAGACATTTTACCAAATAATTGGCCTGTAATCTTCAAGAGTGTCCAGGTCATGAAAGTTCAGGAAAGGCTGAGGAACCATTCCAGATTGAGGAGGCTGGAGATACACAACAACTTAATGTGACATACGATTCTGAGCTGATCCCTTTACTATAAAGGATGTTACTGGAGTACTTGGTGAAACTTGAAATGAGGCCTGAAGCTTGGATGGCAGTAATGTGTCAATGCTAAGTTCCTGCTTGGAAAGGTTGGCTGTAGTGTGGTTGAGCAGGGCATGTTCTTATCTGTAGGAAATACATAATCATGTATTGGGGGTGATGAGGTATCAGATTGACAACTTACTCTCTCATTCAGGAATAAAAAAAATCTTTGTCCTGTACTTGCAGCCTTTTTTAAATAAGTTTGATATAAAAAGTTTCCAATGTTTATAAAATATCAATTAAAAAAGGAGAACAAGAGTAGTCTGTGGCGCTAAGAGAGGGAGCCCAGGGAGATGATGCAGTCATTTAAAATAAGCATGTCAGCAAATGAGTTTGTGGTCCAAATATTTCACATGAAAAGTTTAGGTCTGAGCGAACATTTAAAATGCCCCAAAGTGGCAGCTTCAATTGCAGCAGCAAAAGGTAATTATGCTGAGCAAAAGTCAAATATGCTTTGAAAAATCAAGCACGGTAACGAAAGGAATCCTTTGATTCAAACTCAAAATGAAACAGAAACCTCTGGCTTTAGGAAGAGAATGAGCAAAACCCACAGGAAGGAAGATGGGGAGTTTACTCAGCAGGAGATGGTGTCTGGCCACCCCAGGCCCTCCCTGCGTAAGTGCACTGCCTACAGGGCTTGAAGCCTTCACAGACGTCTCCACTAGAACTAAGTGCTGCTCTGTGACACTGTCTTTTTGCTCAATCAATCAAAAAAACAGAGTACGCAGTCCCTTTCCCAGAGTTCAGCGCTCTTATTATCCACCAGGGACCTCTCATCACAGATGCAGGAGACTTCGTATTGTCTTCAGAGGGGGTTCCTCTGTAGGATGGCATGAAGACGTTCATAATCTGAAGGCGTCACAGGAAGTTATTTAATAAGGCAACATTTTTAATACGGTGTTTGCTTTCATCTATTAAAGAGTTCCTCCTGGCACGTAAAAACTGTCTTCATAAAACAGCCTTTATGAGGCCAGGCGCGGTGGTTCACACTTGTAATCCCAGCATTTTGGGAGGCCATTATGGACAGATCACGAGGTCAGGAGTTTGTTACCAGCCTAGATAACACAGTGAAACCCCATTTCTACTAAAAATACAAAAATTATCTGGGCATGGTGGTGGACACCTGTAATCCCAACTACTTGGGAGGCTGAGACAGGAGAATTGCTTGAACCCAGGAGGCGGAAGTTGCAGTGAGCCAGGATCGTGCCCCTGCACTCCAGCCTGAGCAACAAGAGTGAAACTCTGTCTCAAGAAAATATCTATATATATATACACATATGTGTACATGTACATATATATACGTGTGTGTATATATGTATATATATGCGTGTGTGTGTGTATATATATATAGCCTTTATGAATACAAGCACTTGTCCTATCTTTGTGCTTTACACAGTTTGATTCCTTGATGCCATTATTGATTGACTCCAGGAAGAAAATGAACATGTTCCTTCCCTTTATAAGCATCTTTATTCCCAGCACAAATTCAACCAAAAGGGACAGAATCCCATGGGGAGGGGGGGCAGGCCTTAAATCAGAAAAGTTGAAAGCTTAGCTCATTTATAAACCAGAATCAAGAGCAAAGAAATTATTTGAAAATACATACTGAAAACTACTTGTTAGAAAGTAGTGTTTTCATTAAAATGCATGTGGAGGCTTCAATTATTGAAGTGCCCCTGCAAAAAGTTCTTTACTTAGAAAGAAGTCCCCTGTTAATCCTCCACTGAGTGTCATGGCTCAGTGGAAATATAATTCTTTAGGTTCAAAGTAGCTGATATGGGTTGGATCTGTGTCCCCACAAAATCTCATGTACAACTGTAATCTCCATTGCTGAAGGTGGGGCCTGGTTGGAGGCGACTGGATCACGGGGGCAGAGTTCTCATGCACAGTTCAGCCTAAATATTTAACTGTTTACTTAATGATAGTAAACGGCATCTGTATTAATAGGAATTGAATAAAGTAAAAGTGATTTGGTTTTCCCCTTTTTATTATTGATACCCATTCTTAGGTAAGGAATTACCTCAGTGGGAATGGACAGATCCTGCACAAAGTTTAGAAAATACCGACATTAGATCCACTGACATATAATTACTTTGCAAGAAAGTGCTTCTGTCATTACACCCAGGAAGTAAACTAGCTTCTGCAACAAAAGACTCTGGGATAATATTCAAGGAATCATCTTTGAAGCTTGTAGAATCATTTAATAAGCCATATCCCCCAGCACCAAAACTACTCCCTGATAATAAGTTAAGCACTTTTAGAAGCCCTGCTTCTTCAGGCCTTTTAGCTAATTAATACTCTAGAGCTTTAGTAAATTATGACTTCAGTGTAGTAAATGATAGATTTTATTGGTCTGACTGGACATGATTCTATGCCTTTTTAAAAGACATCTAACTTAGGGAGGAGAATTGGTATATTATGTAACTGAATTTTTTTAAAAAACCAAATTGCCCTAGAATATGCTGAGAAAAAATAAAATAGGGAGAAAAATACAAAATAAGAAAAGTTAAGAAGATAGTGAGGTTTTGAAGAAGTCAGCCAGAAGAAAGACCCTCCAGGCAGAGAAAGCACTTCTTCAGAGAGTAAGTTCTCAACTGCATGTTCTGTACAGCTGCAGTGAAGCAGACAGGGGTCCTGGTGGCAGGTGACAAGTGCCAGGTGGTGAGGGGTCTCCAGCAACATTCTAGGGAAGGGGGGTTATGATCCAGTAACAGAATTTCAGATAAATCTTATTTGGGGAGGAGAGGATACAGAAAGACTGAAAAGTGACCAGGAACTAATCAAAGATGGGGAGACATTAATTGATAGAAGATGTCAAGAAGGACGAGTTGAGAAAAGGCATTTGGGTTGGAGTCAGCGGTAAATGGGAGGGAGGAGTAAGGATATCTCCACGACTCTAGTTTGACTACAGGTTGATGATGGTGCTACAGGATGAGGGATTATAGGAGAAGCAGACTGAACACTGGGGAACAAAGGTGAGTTCAGTTTTAATGTCTAAGTCCATCTTCAAGTAGAAGAAAAATAAGAGCACGAAGGCTTCCATTGATCTGGGAGGTCCTTGGTTCCATTAATTAACACAGTATTAGTGAGTATGAGGCGCTGGTAAGGTACACAAGAATAGCTTCAGTGCAATGATGATTGTGGACACAGATGGTGAGGACATGGTGAGTTGATGGCAGATGAGGAAATACTGTAGCTCTTAAGAAACTTAGATGCTACTGGCGACTTCTGGGCATGAGAGAACAAAACAAGAATATACAGTAGAAGAAACCTACATGCAATGCTAAATACAAAGTGATGTTCTGGACTGTCTCGGAACAGGAAAAGGACATTAGTAGAAAAACTGGTGATATCTGAATGAAGTCTCTAGTTTAGTGAATAGTGATGTACCAATGTTACTTAGTTCTGACAAATGCTGCATGGTCATCTAAGATGTTAATCTTAGGAGAAACTGGGTGAAGGTCCGCAGGACTATTTCTGCACTATATTTGCAACTTTTCTAAAATTTTTCCAAAAATTAAAGTTTACTTAGAAAAATCTAAGAACAGATATTCCAACAACACTCCCTATTCTACAAATTAAAGTTTTTAGTTCAGGAATTTCTGAATTTATTTTTTAATAATATTTGTCTGATTATAACATGATTAAATACTAATTGTAATATAATAATTGGAAAATATACTTTTTATCTAACAATTTAGAGATAATAATCGTTAACATCTTTTCTCACTCTACAGATAAGTGAATTCTATTTAGCCATCATTTAGACCAATCCCCTGGGGGTTTCTTCCCCTAATATTTTGTTATAAGCTTTTCTCCTCATGTAATTTAAATTTTTTCAAGGCATTTAAGTGACTACATACTTGTCTACACACAATGTTGTACCTATTCCTAAGCTGTTGGACATCTGAATTATCAATATTTCCAACTTTTCATTATTTACAAATAGTACCACAATGACTATCACATGCATAAATGGAATGCACATGCTGATATCATTAGGAGAAATGTCAAAAAGTGGACTTGAAGGAAATGTTTACTCAGCACTTTTGATAAATACTACCGGTATGTCCTCCAAACAACAGAACCAAAGTCTACTCTCAGTAGCAGTATGCCAAGACTCAGTCTCCCCCATCCCACCAGCAAAGAGTATGAGCAGTTTTTTTAAAAATGTCATTAATTTGGTAAGTTAAAAAAAATCATCACTACTTTTAAATTTATGTTTCTTTGCTTTTGCTTTTTAATGAGACTATTTTTAATATATTCATTTTTAGCCACTTTGGTTTCTTCTTATCTGAATTACCTGTTTATGCCCTTTGCCTGTTTTTGGACTGAGATCTTGTATATCTCATTTTTTTTTCTCTAATTCCTCTATCTTTTATTGACCTTTTATTAGCTATAGTTGTGGATAATATTTGCTAATTTGTTGTTTCCCTTTTAATCTTGTTTATTATGAGGTTCTTTAATGTACAGAGTTTAATTTAGATATGCATACATTTAATTTTCTTTTACAATTTCTTATATTCCTTTTATGTTTATAAAATCCTCACTGCCAGGGTCAGGCACGGTGGCTCACGCCTGTAATCCCAACACTTTGCCTGGCCAAGGCAGGTGGATCACCTGAGGTCAGGGGTTCGAGACCAGCCTGGCCAATATGGTGAAACCCTTCTCTACTACAAATACAAAAAATTAGCTGGGTGTGGTGGCGGGCACCTGTAATCCCAGCTACTCTGGAGGCTGAGGCAGGAGAATCGCTTGAACCTGGGAGGTAGAGGTTGCAGTGAGCCGAAATTGTGCCATTGCACTCCAGCCTCAGCAACAAGAGTGAAACTCCATCTCAAAAAATAAATAAATAAAATAAAATAAAATAAAAAAACACCTCATTGCCCCAACACTCAACCAAATAAATATTAATACTGTGTTAGTTAAAAAGAGCACTTACACATTTAGAAGGAGAGAAGCCAGATCACTTGTTCAACTGAATAAATCAGTTGTTTTTATTTTAGCTATTCAAATGTAAAGGCATATAGGTCTGGGATTACACTGTGATTGGCAATACTAATTCTAAAATTTAATCACACACAATCATTAACAAGTAATACTGAAACAAGCCTTCTCTTAGAGCTATCTTAGTTAAGATTTTAGAATTACTATGAACAGTTTATGTCAGAGAGTTTCCAAAAGAATCAAAAACTTAATCTCAGCATGACTATGTCAGGTAAAATCTAGTTCAGCCAGTCCCCAAGAACACAGAGGGATGTAGTAGACACTATTAATACTTTGATTATTAGCAGTTATTTTTTTCCCGTCCCATTTCTAATCAAGATTCTAGTTTTCTCTGCCTTTGCGTTAACAGCTACATAGAAAGAAGAATGTTAATGTAGAAAGAACATAAAGCAAAATGAGCACAGGCTTCAGAACTTGCTAGATGTGGGTTCAAATTCTGCATCCACCACTAACTAGTTAAGTTTACCTCACAAAAGTCAAATGGCCTCTTAAAGCTTCATCAGCTGTAACACAGGCTTCAGTATCAGTCGCACAGACTGGGCACTCAATAAAATGTTTTGAAAATGATTTCCAAAGAAACACATGCTTGTTATAAAATCACTACTAAGAATTAAGGTTTATTTAGCAATATAATTTTTTTTTTTTTATACAGGATCTCACTTTGTGCCCCAGGCTTGAGTGCAGTGACAGGATCTTGGCTCACTGCAGCCTCGACCTCCTGGGTTCAAGCTATCCTCCTGCCTCAGCCCCACAAGTAGCTGGGACTACAAGCGCACACCACCAGACCCGGTTAATTTTTTTGCATTTGTGGTAGAGATGGGGTTTCACTATGTTGCCAAGGCTGGTCCTGAACTCCTGAGCTCAAGAGATCCACCTGCCGTGGTCTCCCAAAGTGCTAGGATTATGGGCATGAGCCACCATGCCTGACCTATTTTTCAACACAATTTTCTGTTCACATATAAATATATTATGTGTACATATACAGTTCTGTGGGGTTTTTGTTTAGTATTTTCTTTTGTTACTATTTCTAAGACATGAGGTAAGAGACTAAATCTATTTTGTTTTATAAGCAACCTCAATAAAAGATTAAACTACTTTCATGGAGAAAAATCCCCATCATAATGCTAGGACAATAAACAATTTGGAAATCAGTTCCTTTGTCCCACTAAAAATGATAAAAATATAAATTACCTCAAAAAGCCCTCAAATCATCCAATTCTCATTACAACTAGCAGTTCACAGCATCTACATACACACGCCAAATCTCAACCTTTTTCTAAACATTTATTATGTTCTACAGCTGGGGAAAAAAGGAACAATACAATATCAAATTTGAAGAGGAGTCAGCCACAGTGCGAACTTTTGACAATGGACTATTAACTATAAAACAAGTCCAACAATGAAAAAACACAGCAAAAAGTTACTTTCTGTTAAAACTGAAAAGCTTCCAACTGGACCCTCCCAGACCTGTTAAAAACAAGAAAAAGTAAATGAAACTGAAAAGCTATTTGAGATAAATAGATAAATATATACCTGGATGTAATAAAACTGTAAATACTAAATCAGGAAAGACTGTTAGTTTGAGGGATTGAATAGTTTTACATTGTTGGCCTCAGTCTGCTTTTCTTTTTCTAGAGTAAATGTTTCGACCACAGAATAAAACAACCTAAAACAATTTACATTAGTGTGAAAATATTAGCTGCAGGCGAGATACAGCAACATCATAAATCACAACCTCTCTCTGAGAAGAAAAAAATTGTTTTAACAACACCCTGCTGTTAGGGCCAGGTACAGTCCAAACTTATTTCTAAAATCCCAGTGTTACATAACTGAAGTACATTTTGATGGAACTGGACATCAAGTTATATAATTACCAAACTACTGCATTCTGTTTTGATTTTTCAGCAAAGAACATGACAGGCCTGGGGATGCAGCAAGAGAAGAAAATAAATTGAAAGCACCACCCATTCGTTTATAATTTAAAAATAGCTTTTATTTTTAAAATCATCTAGGGAGAAAAATCACAAATTCTCAATATTGCATCCCAAGACTAAGCCATATAAAATGGTCTTTTAAAATCTCAATTCTTATTTGTCATTTTTTTCAAGGTATTTTTAGGTGTTTCCATTATTTAAAAACAGACACAAAAGCTTACTCAACAAAATGTTAAGGTACTTTAAAAGTTAATTAGAGGAGCATTATGATATTTATATGCTTCCTTTCCATAGACAATAGCACAATGTTGTTGGACATTCTACTACATTTGATAGAAAATTTAGTAACAGCTGTCTGCTTGTATAGCAATAATCACAAAATATGTGGAACATATATTCCCAGAAAATCGCATCTTCATCTGTTGGCTTAAATTTAAAGCATCAGAGAATTAGTTGAATATGAAAAGGCTATTATCTAAAACCTATTGATGTATTAATAACCATAATGAGGAGTATTCACTTTAGAGCAAATGCACAATCTCCTCTAAAACATGACTTTAATACAATGCAATCATTAGAAGATCACATCAGTCTGGGAAAAGCTCACACAAAGGATTATTAAAAAACTAGCATCTCTTTATTTTCTTCTTCACAGAGAAAATTTACAAATACATTGTTTTATTTAAAGCCTTTTTAAAAGGCAAATAAATGAGATAACAAGAGCTTCAGACGTTTTTGAAGCATATATTTGAAAACTTTAGATGACCCTGATAAAGTCTGCAGGAGTATGCAATACCCTGAATAAATGGTAGAAACTATTTAAATTAGTAAACCTAAAACAACTAAGTAATCTAATAAAAATTCATTTAAAAGTTGTTCACCGTGAACTAACACTGTAAATACTGGTGATAATTACCGTGACTCAAAGGGATTGTGCCATCCTTGGGCTTCTTTTCTTCTTCAGTTTTCTCCTAGAATACAGAAAATGGGGTTTAGGTGGTATTTCTGGATAATTTTTGGAAACACTGAAAACTAATGTTCATTTTTGCAGGAAGGAAAGTTATGAAGATCCTTGTCACTGAGGGGGACAATACACACAGTACTCAGAGCCTTCCGGTGGGTGCCCAGGAGAGGCACACATGATCCATTTGGACGTGGAAGGAATTCATTAAAAGTATTGTTTCTGGCTAAAATATAAGAGACAGGAAGCTTCGATAACAGTTAATGTTGAGGTTGACACAGGTACCTTCTCTGAGTGGATCCCTGGGCCTCACAGTCACACAGGAGTGGCTGACAGAAGAGGCTTGGTTCACGCTGAAGCCAAACCCTCCATCCTACTTTTGCTTTCAGCCTATCTGGGTCTACTACAGTTTGTAAGTACTCAGTTAAAATGCTTTAATTTTAACCAAACTGACCTTCATAGAATGGACAAGTGACTTCAAAGATTCCTGAAAAGAAACCATAAATTGTGTATGATGAACAATACAAGCAGACGCAGCAAGCAAGATGGTGCGGCCTCTCCCCATGGCACAAGCAAGGCATGCTCTAACTGCAACTCTCAAAGGAACACTTACCATTCAACAAAGACGAGGAAAGTGGCTTCTTTTATGAAAGATATAACAAACAGCACTTTGAAAGTGGGTATCCAGATATGTGTCTTATTTACATCATTTTGTGGCCATCAAAATATATTCCACCTATTAAAAATCCGTGGCCAGCCATGGTGGTTCACACCTGTAATCCC
The DNA here is from genome assembly GCF_043159975.1 of Macaca nemestrina. Lineage (NCBI taxonomy): Eukaryota > Metazoa > Chordata > Mammalia > Primates > Cercopithecidae > Macaca > Macaca nemestrina. The sequence continues at coordinate 76,965,991 of NC_092143.1, forward strand.
AACACTTTGGGAGGTCAAGGCAGGCAGGTCACAAGGTAAGAAGTTCGAAACTAACCTGCCTAACATGGTGAAACTCTGTCTCTACTAAAAATACAAAAAAGAAAAAATAAGCTGAACGTGCAGGCATGTGCCTGTAATCCCAGCTACTCGGGAGGCTGAGGCAGAAGAATCGCTTGAATCTAGGAGGTGAAGGTTCCAGTGAGCCAAGATCGTGCCACTGCACTCCAGTCTGAGTGGCAGAGTGAGACTCTGTCTCAAAAACAAACAAACAAACAAAAAAACTTGTAATAATTATGTACTTAAAAATCGGGAACAGAATTTCCCAGTTTTAAAATATTTTAAATGAAGGGTTTCAAGCAGGCTTTGAACTTACTTTTGGAAACATAAATATGCAACAGTTTTTTGGGTTTGTTTTTTGTTTTTGAGATGAAGTCTCGCTCTGTTGCCCAGGCTATAGTGCAATGGCACAATCTCGGCTCACTACAACCTCCGCCTCCCAGGTTCAAGTGATTCTCCTGCCTCAGCCTCCAGCTGGGATTACAGGTGCACACCACCACACTCGGCTAATTTTTGTATTTTTACTAGAGATGGGGTTTCACCATGTTGCCCAGGCTGGTCTCGAACTCCTGACCTCAAGTGATCTGCCCACTTCGTCCTCCCAAAGTGCTGGGATTACAGGCGTGCACCACCACGCCTGGCCAATATGGAATAGTTTTCATTACTTTCCAAGAACAATTAATTATCATCAGAGAATGTGAAAATTTAGCAGCTGATTTACACAAAAACTTTTGCTGAAAAATGAGTACTATGATTTAGTAAGTCTGACTAACAAGTATTTCTTCAATTTATTCCTGTACAGTTTGGGGATAGATTTCTTTAAGTTATGGCTAGTGTGGCTGTCAGTCCCAGTCAGAATGGGGCAGACCTGTTCATAGCACTTTGAAAAGCCCCACATCTGGGGAAACTCCTTAGTTGTAGGCAAGTGAGGAGGCTTGGTCACCCTAGCTTTGACAACCATAAAAACCAAATCTAAAAAAAATAGACTGCACATTTGGAAGGCTGAGGCGGGAGGATCACCTGAGGTCAGTAGTTCGAGACTAGCCTGGCCAACATACTGAAACCTTGTCTCTACTACAAATACCAAAAGTTAGCCGGGCGTAGTGGTGGGCACCTGTAATCCCAGCTACTCAGGAGGCTGAGACAGGAGAATCGCTTGAACCCGGAAGGCGGAGGTTGCAGTGAGCTGAGATCACGCCATTGCACTCCAGCCTGGGCAACATGAGCAAAACTCTGTCTCGAAAAAAAAAGAAAAAAAAGAAATACAGACTGCACGTAATGGTATCACAAAGCTCTAAACCAGGTTTTCAAAAACGAATCAGGTATACTAATATTTTAATGACAGCAAACTAGTTTTTAACTGATGAAATAAATACTATTAATTTCATTTTTCTACCTTTTTTTGGTTCCTTTTTTAAGTCTATGGCTTTAAGGTATAAAAGACAATTTGTATAGTAACAAATCGTATCAGTGTCTTAATTGTCTTTCATCCCCAAAACATAGCCTGGTACCTAGTCTAGGTCAATAAATATTTGATGAATGAAGGCAAGAATGAAAGGTTCAAAAAGATAATTTTTCTGCCTGGTAGATTTCACATCCAAAGTTATCACAGATATCTTTGTGCAATTAACAAAATAACATTCTGCTAAAATGTACTATAAGCCAGTGTTTCTCACACTTTAACATGCATTGGAATCATCTGGGAATCTTACTAAAATGCAGACCTTGATTCAGTGGCTCTAGGATAGGGCCTTAGATTACAGATTCCAACAAGCTCCCAGCAGATGCTACTGCCAAAAGCATACGGCCCTCACTGTGAGTGGCAAGGCTACCACCTTTTAGCAGGGCATGCAGTGGGAGTGGAACAGTCATGCAATCATATCTACCCTGTTCTGCTGCAAGTGAGATGATGAACTGCTGCCTTGGGTCTAACTTCCCATGGTAGCACTTTACCCCAGTTCCACCCCTGTTCATTCACTCAATACACAGGAAATTTACATATGTAATTCAAAACAAAGAGACTCTCTTCTACTGCAAAACCTAAAACAGTAAAAATAAACAGCATTCGACAGTTGATTATGTTCACACTACAGCTACTGAAGCATTTTTATAATCACTGTATCGTTCAAAAATAAAAAGAAATATATAATATGCTATCTGTCACTCAGTGAGTGTTTGGTTCACACTTCTTTATTTGCTACTGAAATTCTGCCTAGAAAGAAAAAAATATTCCGCACAAAAACATTACCTCTTACTTTGGATTTAAATTGCCCAAGCTTCCAATGTCTGTATGTTCTTTAGTTGGATCAAGGTTATAGACAGGTAAACATGCACATGTATACATGAAAGATTATATTGTGTATATCAGAATAAACATATATATCTATAACAGAGGGACCTAAGTTTAAACAATTTTGCACATGGAAAAGTATTTAGTATCATATGATAGAGCAGGGAAAATGCTGATTTTAGGGCTAGGTAACCTAAGGTCAAATCTCAACCCACCACTAAAAGCTATTTAACTTTGAACAAATGACCTACATTCTCTAGACTTGATTTTTCTCTCCTGTTAAAATAAAGAAATTGGACTAAATGTTCTCCAAAGTTCCTGCTAGCTTTAACATTCTTTGCTTCTGTCTAGCTAATTAATTATTTCATAAAGGTAATAAATCTACACTGCTATTAATGAACAGAGAATTAATTTTAAAAAACAAAAGAAAAAAATTAGCACTTTATCTTATCCTTGCAGACAGACCACTAAAGGAAATCAATACAAATTGCGAAAAATGAAACCATTACTGCGATTTCTAAGGTTTCAAACTTTAATTCTGAAAACTGAAAATAAAGTTCCAGAAAAAAATAGTGTTCTGCAAAAAAGGGAGATAATGGTTTAAGGAACATAAAGTAAGTCTTTGCTATGGTACATTTCCATTCATCAGTTTAAAATCCATCATTTTGGAAGAGAGGATTATGAAGTGGGAAAATAACCAAAAAGGCTTAATGTTCTGTTCCCTCCTGCTGGCACTGGATGCATCATATGCTTTTACTACAAGGCACAGTGACGTTTCCTAATTAATTAGTGTCTACATTTCTCTGTCTATGAATTCCAATCAAGGGAACAAAACGAAGGATTTTCAGCTGCTGACTTGGGTTTGGCAATTTCCATTCATCACCTTGGAACTGCCAGATAAGGCCCCTTTGCTCTCCTTTGCTGTCAGACCAAAGACTCCTGAACACTCCAGGATTTTTGAGAACCCTGCTGTTCTTGTTCTATAAGAACCTGCTATCTGTGGCCCAGAGGGTGATACACATTGGTTTCATGAACTGTAGAAAACAGTGAAATCCTATTTAATACCCCAGTGACAAATGGCTATTTGAATTTCAACTGCTGGTTCAAGTCCACTTTTCAACTTCTTTTTTGCTCTAATCCAATGTGGGATATAAACTGAAGATACATAGAATTCGCCTTTTGGATAAAAGTACAGAAATTTGTGGGACTTTTCTCCATTGCTCTACTGGAATTCAGACACACTCAGGGAGAATGAAATGCTTCCATTTTGTTCAAATACTTGATAATATAACTACAGTCTCCAAATGAAATCTCTCTAAAGTGTTTGCTAAGACACACACAAAAACAAAAAGTGAAAAATCTAACATAGCCTTATAAACACCACCTTCTCACGGTTTTTACCATCTGTAAGTGAATTTTACTGGCTGTTGTAAACTGACATCAGTCTTCTATGAGGCAACAAAATGTAAAGAGTTAACTATTACTTAAAAACAGAAACCAAAATAAACTCACCCCAAACATTTTTTCAGTATCTATTTAAGGATGTTACGGAAAGATTGCATTACCCTCTGCAAAAGTTGAGGTCAACCATGACCCCTGATGTCACTCTTTAAAGGCCAGTGGCCACCACTGCAAGTACAACTTCCTCCGCTCGGCCATCAAGCCTCACTAAGTGTGACCAGCCAGATCTACCCCAGTCACCCTGCAATCTAATTGCACACCAAATTTTATCCTTACTGAAATGGAAAGACCCGTAAAGATCTTGCGATCTAAGACTTGTTCTACAGACAAAGAAGCTGAGCCCAGCCCAGTGAAGTGACTTGTCTTTGGCCACACAGTTAATGAGCAGCACAGCAAAAAATAAAACCTGAATCTCCTGACCCATGCCCCAACCCCACCCAATGCTCATCTACTAACACTGCCAATAGCAACATCTGCTCCAATCAGGTAAGTCATTAAGGTCCTGCCATATATCACAGACGTCACCTTCTCTTCCAACCCCATATCTTTGCTCATGCTGCCTCCTTAAGGAGCCCAGATAACTCCGCTCTGATCCCTCAACTTTATTACCTCTCAAGGTTACAGAGCATCTAGATGTTAATATATTAAAAAGTTATATGGCCAGGCGCAGTGGCTCCCACCTATAATCCTGGAACTTTGGGAGGTCGAGGCGGGCAGATCACGAGGTCAAGAGATCAAGACCATGCTGGCCAACATGGTGAAACTCCATCTCTATTAAAAATACAAAAAAAAATTAGCTGGGCATGGTGGTGCACACCTGTAGTCACAGCTACTCGTGAAGCTGAGGCAGGAAAATTGCTTGAACTGTGAGACGGAGGTTGCAGTGAGCCAAGATTGTGCCACTGCACTCCAACCTGGTGACAGAGCAAGACTCCATCTCAAAAAAAAAAAAAAAAAGTTGTATTCTCTCAGATTGGATTTACCAGGTTGGATTTAAAAGCTGTTTGTTACAACAGAATAACAATGCATTCAAGATAAATATCTTAGATACTCTTCATCCTTCAAGGTCAGACTCAAGCTCTCAATGACTCTACCTTTCTCTGAAGGGTGACCATACCTTAGAGCACTAATGTGCTACACATGTACTTAGTTGTTCTCCATTACTCTACATAAGTTAGTTTTCCTTTATTCAGCAATACTCTAAGATCCTTTAGAGAATGAAAAATGTCTCATATTTCTATCTCTCAAAGTTCATCACTCACTATTTAGATAAAGATCTATTGATGTTAAGAGGTTCACAGGGAGAGACAGAATGGGATTAACATTTTTTCAGTATCAAATATTTTATATACACAGAGATCATATATTTCATTCTTATACATTCAAACAAAATTTCCTTTTTCATCTGTGAAACTTGCATTTTTATGTAGCAAATTTGAAATTTCACAGCCTGTATTATTATTTTGGGGTTTTGTGCCTAGAACACTCACATACACACTAGACATCAATGAAATAACCCTGAAAAAAAAAAAAAACTTCATTTCCCCAATCACCATATGCCAACACTTTGCTAGTCAATTCTAAAGCAAGCTGGTGAGCAGAAAAAGCTAGCAAAGGGCACCAAAAATGACACTTATCTTTGTGTTAGAAGTTGTGAAAATACAAAATACGTCAAGGAGTCTAAAAGGACAGAGAAAAACCCTCTTCAAGTCTGCAGCAGCACTACAGGGACCAGATCATAAACAGAGGTTTACCCATATGGTAGAAATAAAGATGTAAAACATATAATAAATTCCAAGGAAAAGAGGCACTCTCTCAGATGTGTTAGGGAGAGGATAAACTAGGGTGATCTCTTTGGAGGATGATATGGAGTGGTTTATCAAAGTTTTAAACAAGCATACCCTTTGGTACAATAATTTCACTGCTATGATAGTACTTATGAATGAACTGCAAAAGCATTCACATATAAAAAGGATATATGAATAAGAACATTGGATATAACATGGTGTATAACCACAAAAATTAAAATAATCTAAATGTTCACAGTAGGGCACTGTTAAAATAAATTATGGCACATTCATAAAAATGAAATACTATGCAGCACTGAAAATAATAAAACCTGTATCTCCAAAACATTCATAATTAAGTGCAAAAAAAGCAAGATGCAAAACAACAAGCAGAATGTGAGTGCATTTGGGATGTGTGTATGTATGTGTATAGGTGCAGAAAAGGTTTGGAATTTTTAGCTGGTTTTTTTTTCCTATGTAGACATACAAGAAACTGTACATAGTGGTCACATGGTTAGGAAAATATTTAGGGGTTTAGTGTATGTGTGAGGGGATACGGTAGATAATTTAATTCTCACTTAACTGCCTGTCTGTACTGTTTGAACATATGCCTATGTTCTGAAAAGCATTAGAAAATATTTTTTTAAATTATATCTAGAAATACATAGAAAATTAGTCTAGAAATATTCATTGACAGATATTAATATTATCATCTAAAATTATTAGATATCCAAGGTATGAAATTACTATCTCAGAAGAAAATGTTCGGAAACACCCAACTGTACATTTGCTTGATGTTTTATGTGCATGATCTGCCAATGGGATGTTATTTAGTTGACTAGAAATGTCGCTTGTAAACCAGAAGGGTAACACACAAAATAAAGGATGTTACCAATATTTCAAGGAGTCTAGCAAAATTCAAGCATGACTCAACCCTTCTTTCCACAGTGAATGCAGCCCCAGGTGTGAATACAGCCTACTATATTAAACTGTTAAATTTGACTAATGAAAATGAACATTGTCACTGGCAATGAGCCCCAAACTGACAGTGCAACGTGGACTAAATGTGCATCTTTTCAATGATATGTGAACATGCTTTAAAATAATATGTCCCAAACATCCCAAAAGGTAAACTAAGAATACGGCTCTTTAAAATATTATTTGAAAAAATTTATTTGCATGGAGATGTCATTAAGCACCAGGAACATCATTTAACAGATATTTTTGAAAATCTAACTATACAAGCCCTGCACTGAAAGCGTCTCTCAGTGTTAAGCACTGCTGGAGTCCAATAAGGGGAAAATCCCAGTGTGGGGTAGAAATAACAGTAAACACATCAGGATTAAGTTAGAAACTGAGTTGGTCTTTAAGAGGAAATTGGGATTTTTGTTAATGCAGAAGAGACAAAAGGTTAAATACTCAGATTGTAGAGTACTAAGATAGGGTGGTAACAATCTCAGCAGCTTAAAGAGAAATGATACTGACAATTAATATAAAATATGTGTGGATGGGGGAAGGTGGTCTCAAATGTAAAACAAAAAAATTTAAGAAAAATACTGATTAACTGTAACATGACTAGCAGGTAAGATGCATCTGGCCACTTCCCTAGGACAATGGTTCTCAAACATGAGTGGGCATCAGAATCACTTGGATTGTTAAAACATAGATTGCTGGACCCCACCTCTACAGTAGCTGATTCAGAAGATCTGGACTGGGGCCAAGGAATCTGCATTTCCAACAAACCTCCAGGTGATGGTGATGCTGCTGGTCCAGGGACCACATGTGGAAAAGTACCCAGAATAACTCTGAACACATCAAATCCTGAGTCTCATGCTCTCATTCCTCAGAGGACACGACACAGCAGAACACTAACAATGGCATCTTCACCTAAGCCAAGACAGATGCAGGCCGGCTCAAATCTGGTCCAAGACACCTCTTAAATAGCAAGTTCTTCCCTTATACATGTAGAGCTCTAAACTCTCCTGGAACTGATCTAAGAAAAGTAACCAATCTGGACTCAGGGAACTGGCCCCTGGCCCAGTGTTAATTACCCTATTGCCCAGTGAGGCTAGTCCTGAGGGAATGGCTCCAGAGTTTGACATAGACCTATTCTGAACACCTTGAAACCAACCTCAAACCAGATCATTCCTTGAGATGTCTCATTTAATGTCTGGAGTTCATCAAACCACACCTAACCTGGAACTGAACAAAAAGAAAATGTATTACACGATGTCACTTCAGCAACTGCAATGTGTAAATGTATAACCACAAACCACATGAAGACCCCAAAATCCACATCCAAATAAATGCTAAGAGCCAATGAAGGGTCACAGATGAGAATGCTGTAATGGCCCACCATCCCCAAAAATAGTCACCATGGAGGTCTTCTGGTCATTCTGCTAACTTTTAAATTTGCAGGAATACATAAAGCTGTCCTAAGGAAACAGAACAGGCACGGTGACTACAGGCATAGTGAACATTATACCTTCTAAGTGTCTAGATGTTGCTGTGAAGGTATATTTTTAGATATGATTAACATTCACATCAGCAGGCTTCGAACAAATCAGATCACCCTGTAATGCGGGTGGGTCTCATTTAATCAGTTGAAGGCATTAAGAGAAAAAACAGGTCCTCCGAGGAAGAAGGAATTCTGCCTGCAGACTGACCTGGACTCAAGACTGCAGCACCAACTCTTCCCTGGGTCTCCAACCTGCCAGGCTGCCCCGCATGTCTCAGACATGTCAGCCCCCACGACGCACCTCGATAAATTCCTCTTTTTAAGATAAGTCTCTCTCTCTCTCACTCTTTCTCGCTGCTAGCTCTCTCTGTGTGTGTGTGTGTGTGTATACAAACACACAAAAAAATCACACACATATACACATACACTCATCCTAGGGGGTCCTGTTTCTCTGGAGAACCCTAACACAACCCCCGCAGTTTACAGCCTCCGTTCTCTCACTTGAGAATGATTGATTACCTCCATCTTTGTGAAAGAAAAGGTCTCCTTTCACCTTTAAAATTAAGATCACCTTTTAAAATATATCAGACTTTAATAACACTTATATTCTATACCACTACGCATGAAAGTCAACCAGAAGCCACATCGTTTCCAGTGACTGAAAAGCCCCTCAGTGTGGTTATGTGAACTCTACTATTTCATGGTGCATTTTGGTAGCGAGCACACACTGTGAGGAAGGGTCCAGGGAGTGACATCTTACCAAGCATCCGTCCTGATCCAAACGCTCTTTGGAATCCATATTGAGCTTCCTTTTCCTGTTGGGCTGTTTCATTGCCACCCCTGCACTCCTTGGCAGTGGTTTTCTGTAAAACAGGGTCATATAAGAAGTTGGGGATGGGGGTGTGACCCCTTCAGAATTACAGAAGCAAACAAGAAAATGCTTTCAATTATACTTCTCATAATTGGTTGCTATAAATAACCTGATAAGTTGACAAAAATTTTGCAATTGGATTTATAGTCCTTAATACAATAATAAGACAACGGGGAAGAAATGCGTTTTCTACCTCATCTAGAATTTATATAATGGGGAAAATAGATATTGTTGCTTTTGGTCTTATCTGGAATAAAATGTTTGCTTTTTTGCTTAGCTGACTAACCAATTAGGATTCACTGCAATCAAACTGCACAGGTTCTGTACTCACATGGTCTGACAGGTATTCTTGGTAAGAGGTCTTAGTCATACAAGGCATAGCACAACAATCTGAAACAGAAAATAAGAAAAAATTTCACCAATTCAATTCATCATGACCCTTCTTCTGTATATTCATAAACAGTGGTAGACATTCTTTGAAAAGTTATTTGAAATGAGTTTTTTTTTTTAGAGGGCAGGTCAACCATTTTGGAGAACCAACCACCAATACCAAATGAGTTCCACTGGAGCTATAATTCAAAAGTCATTCACTCTGAAATAATGTTAACAATTGAAATATAATTTTTTAAACTTTTAATAGCCCTAAATCATCTATAGTCTCCAGTGCTTTACAATGATATATCCAACTTCTTCATTGATATTTCCACCTGAACAATGACACTCCAAATATGGCAAATGTAACATATTTGCAACCTAGCTCATCTTCCTCCACACTGCCTCCCAGTTCTAGGTTCTCCTATTTGCACAGATAACTGGCCACCCATTTGCCCAGAGCTTCCTCTTACGGTTGTTCAGACTGTACACCACCCAAGAGCACCAACCCAAGGGGCAAGTGGAGGCTGAAATCCACCGTGGGCTCTACACCCACAGTTCACCTGTCACTGGCCTGCATCATCCCAGGAGAAAATGCATCTTTTTCTCATTCAAACAATACTACCTTCTGGGCTAATGTCTGAGCCAGAGAACTAGAAGTTGCCATCATTTCATCCTTTATATCACATCGTACATATTGCCATCAGGTTTTGTTGATTTTTAATTTACTAAACATTTATTGAATTTACCTTCTTCCTCTACTCCTATTAACTCTGATCATTCCAATTTTATGTTGCAGTCAATCCAAAGGTCTTAAAGTTCTTTGCAAAGCAAGGTTCCTGCTGCTTCTCCACTCCATACTTCTGCTGGTCCCTCAACCTCTGAACACCTTCCCCATTGCCTGCCCTCCCTTTTCCAACTTATCTAATTCTAACTCATCCTTTCTGACCCCACTAAAAGAGACTTCACAGCTTTCAAGAAGGTCTTCCGTGCCTACCTCCTGCTCCAAGTAAACCAAGTGTGTCTTTTCTATATTGCATTTCTTGTGCATACCTTTATTGTAGTTTTTGTTTGCAGATATGCCTCCTTTTATGAGCCTGTAAGCATCCTGATGACAAAGACTGTGAATTACTGATTCTTATTTTCCACTGTCTAGATATTACCTGGCTCACAGCAGTCTCTCAATATGTGTTTATTGACTTCAACTACATAAACATGTCTCTCTGAATTACAGAGAAGCCTCAAGCCCTTAAATCCAGTGAATATTAGTTCTTGATCCATACATTATCTTTTATAATGCTGTATGACTACAGTGAGCACAGTTTTCAAAATTAATTCCTTTCCCTTTTTCTTTAATATACAAAACAAAAAAATAAACAACAAAAAACTTCCTTTCCACATACCCTTTTGCTTCTAGTCAGATGATATTTATGTTCTTAAGACAGGCACTTATGTACTAAATTCAATAACATTACATTCATTTTGAAGAATGTAAATACAATTTTTCATGCCTAGCTTCTGGTAATTCTCTGAACATCTATGCAAATGAACAGCATAGACTTGATGCCTGTAGCAAAGTATTATTGCACAAGACACAAGCACTGCCAAGGCTGTCCTGCCTTTCACGACAAATAATACCCCACGGCTTGTCAAACTGAAATCATCTGGCTACTGACATTTTTCTCCTCACCATCAAAATGATCTGCCTTGCTAATCTCTGGCAATTATCTCAATAACCTTGATTTGTTTAAAACAGCAAGAAAGCCTGAATTCACATTATTTTATATCGGGGGAAAAAAATGAAAGTTTTTATACTTTGAGGAGAAATTTCAACATACAATTTGGTAATAATGAATTTCCTCTGGATTTAGAAATAATAAAGCAACACCGAACAATCCATATAAGATTTTGCTGCCAGACAAAAAGGGAATCAAATACAAGATACCATTAAATACATAGGAGACGAATGACATACAGATGGACGACAGATGGATGGATGGATGGATAGACAGATAGACAGACAGATAGATGATAGATAGATAGTCTAACACACAGAAAAACAGGCTTAAAGAGAGATTTTGTATAATCCTTTATAATGTCAATGCAAAGAACATATTCTACCCAACCGAATAGGACATTTCTTTTGAAATAAACCTAACTTAATGTCCTTGGCATGGTATCAAAATACATGGATTACTCTGATTGTCCATGATATACGGCCTACTCCCAGGAAGCCCCAAATGTCACATCAGCCACGTGTCTCCTTGCTGAGCTTTGAAAACATATATAAAGTTTTTGGAGTAAAAAAAGAGAATAATATCAAATTATAAAACACATCAAAGAAACACATTATCCAGGGTAAGTAAAGGCATGTACCAACTACACTGAGCTGCGCTCAGTGTCCCCTGGCTTTGTGACAGTGCCCAAGCACCACCTAACATAGACAAGGTGATGTTCAGTGATTTTAATTAGAGAAGCTTCTAAATAGTGTTTTAGATTTTAAAAAAACAACATAGATAACTACATATAAATGTTTTGTATTTCTGTGTAAAAATTGAAAATAGTGTACTAATTTTTCAATTTAATCCTCTAAATGAGTTTAATTTCCCTTCATAGTAGAATTCTCTGTCTGCATGTTGCCAAATACTAAGGAGATAAATTAGACTGATACTTAGAAAGCATCTGAATACTTCAAATGGAAGGAGTCTATAAATAACTAAAATAATTCACTATCTGTCTATGTCCAGGTGCTATTTGGCAATTCTTTCAAAAACATTTTATTGATCATCTATTAATCACCAGTATAGTTACAGGTACCTTGAGGAATATGAAGCCGATTAATCACACACCCTCTAAAGGGAGATAAGTATAGCAGCCATATGTCCTGGATAACCCAAGGTACGTCTGCCTTCTGCCACTCATCCTGGCATAAGGATTAACAGCACTGCTTTCACTCCCCCAAAATATCCCAGTTTAAACAATAAATCGTATGGTACCATATGGGTAAGAAACATACATAAATTAATAAGAAATGTAACACATGCCATTAAAAAATGACAGAGTGGCCTGGGTGTTCACAGGAGGGACAATAGGTCTAACAACATGCACGGTGAAAGAACATTTCTGGTGGTTCTAGGACACTGCGCAGATCTTAAATGAGTTTATCACCAAAATATCGAATACAAATTTCTGATCACTGTACTGATTTCCCACTATTTCAAAGATATTGCCAGCCTAGAATTTATTCATCTGGTTGATACTTGATGTTAATAATACATAATGTTTGAATAAATTAATAAATGATTACAAGTGAATGAATTATTAATAAATGATTATAAGTGAATGAATTTTGATAACTTATGCGTGAATTATTGATCCTTCTTAATGGCATAATAGCTAACATTACTTGAGTACTAATGTACCAGGCATAGCTATCAGCCCTCTACACATACACTTTCAATTAATACTTATGACAGCCCAACAATATGTGTACCACTGTCGCCCTCATTTCACAGAAGAGGAAACACCAAGGGGTTAAGTAACTTGTCCAAGGTTATATAACAGGCAAGTAGCCAGACAGTAGAATTCTGGGGTCCATCTTTGAACACCATACTATGCTGTAGCTTTTGTAACTATATTATAAGTTTAGTTATCTGAAACTTAACCACTCAGTACACTAACCAAATCCCTGCTACATACAAACATGTAAAACAGAAATCACGTAAAACATACATGATTTAAGGCAGAAACTGACAACAAACTTCCTGTGGGAACCACTGGCCCTCATGTGGAGCCTATCTGCATAGTGGCTCTTTATTGTCACTTTACTTATGTCATGGCAGCCACCTGCTCTCATTTTTTAAAAATTTTGCCTTTATTACCTATTTTGGAATCTTAAAATACTGATAGTTAATCATGTACTAATTCTGCACCCATAAGTCTTACATAATACTTTATGAGAATAGCACGGTAAGTCCCAAGATTCAGGGTCCAAAGGGTATCACAGAGGTTGACTGAAACTCAGAATTTTCTAAACAATTACATTACTCTCACCGAGTCTATCTCACTCCCCTGCCACCCCCATCAGAGCTAGTGCTGGTGCCCACTGCTGGGAGACATAAGGACAGGTCACATCACTGGACCCCTTGCAGATAATCTTCATCACAAGCCCGAAATTTGGCAGCCCCATGGGGTGGCTACCCAGAGGAATAGCAGTGTTAACAGTGGTCTGGCTCTCGGGGACTCCAACTTCTAGCGGAAGGGGAAGTACACCACATCAAGGGAACACCCCATGGGACAAAAGAGTCTGGATACCAGGCCTTGAGTACCAGAACATTCTGCTCGTGGGAAGCTTCTTTCAGCAGAGGCATGAGTGCAAGGCTGGTGCTCATGAAGGCTCTTGGAGAAGGGGACTTCTTTTCTCTCTTATCCGTTACTGCAAACACAGCTGGGGCTTCTCCTATAAGAGCCTGACATGAGTGTACCTATAGACAGCCTTTCTGGAACACTTCAGGGTGACAGCATCCTCACAGTAGGAGTGCCCTCCAGATTCAGGCTTGCACAAGAAGTGGAATCACAACTCCTCTGTACTTGGAACATCAACATTCCTAGACATGAAAACAGGTGCCTGTCTGATATGAATACCTGAAACATTGGGTCAGGAGTGCATCTGGGAGTTGGATCACTTTCCTGCTGGCCTAGCAGAAGAAATAAGGTGGCTCCCACCCTTCCCCCTGATAAGACCTCAGTGTTTTTCACTGAAAGCTCCCCCAGCCACCTCTATCAAGGCTGGGACATCTGCCCACTATTGGGTTCTGCATTTACCCACCTGCTTTAGCCAAAACCAGTTTCTACCCAGGGATACTTTCCCTACTGGCCTGAAGCTTTAACTATTCAACCCAGTAAATAAATAAAATACTGGGACAAAATAAATACATACATACATATGTACATACATACATACACACTGTGGGGAAACAAGATAAGCTTCAAGAGATCTCTGCCATTCCAACCCCATAGGAGATGCTGAACTTGTTCACACACTGAGCACATTGGTGCTACAACAGGCATCTGGGAAAGCCACAATACAAAGATTCACTATAACCAAGGAACCCATACAAATTACTGAGCACTAAAAGCACCAAGAGCCAAATTAGGCTATAATAAACTATTAACATGAAAGTCACATCCTTCTGAAATACCACATAAAAAACTCAAAAAGGAAAAATTACTAAGCTACTCAAGCAGATGCCAGAGAAAGGTGAAAACCAACATAAAGAAATGAAAAAAACAATTCAAGATATAAATGAAAAATGTTATACAAAGACAGATATTTTAAAGAAAAACCAATCAGAACATCTGGAAATGAAAGACACACTTAGGGAGTTAAAAAATGCAGTGGAAAGTTTTAACAACAGACTAGACCAAGTAAAAGAAAAAATTTCAGAGCTCGAAGATAAGGCTTTTGTTCACCCGATCAGACAAAAATTTAACATCACACACCAGGGTCTATCATGGGGAGGGGGGAGGGGGGAGGGATTGCATTGGGAGTTATACCTGATGTAAATGATGAGTTGATGGGTGCTGACGAGTTGATGGGTGCAGCACAGCAACATGGCACAAGTATACATATGTAACAAACCTGCACATTATACACATGTACCCTAGAACTTAAAGTATAATAATAAAAAATAATTTAAAAAAATAAAAATAAATAAAAAAACAAAACAAAAAAAAATAAAATAAATCAAAAAGAATTAACAAACTCTCCAAGGAATTTGGGATTATGTAAAAGGTCCAATCCTAAAAATAACTGGTGTTCCTGAAGGAGAAGAGAAAACAAAATGTTTAGAAAAATTATTTGATGGAATAACAGAGGAATACATCCCTGGTCTTGATAGAGATTTAGATGTCCAGACACAAGAAGCTCAAAAAATTCCTGGGAGACTCACTGCAAAAAGAACATCACCAAGGTATATAGTCATCAAGCTATCTAATCAACATGAAGGAAAGAATTCTAAGAGCAGTGAGACAAAATGCAACAGGTAACATATAAAGAAAAATCTATCAAACTAACAGCAGTCTTCTTGGCAGAAATCTTAAAAGCCAGAAGGAATTGGGATTTTATTTTTAGCCTCCTTAAACAGAATAACTGAGAGCCAAGAATACTATATCCAGCAAAACTAAGTTTCATAAATGAAGGAGAAATAAAGTAATTTTCAGACCAACAAATGCCAAGGGAATTTGTCATTACCAGACCAGCCTTATGAGAAATGTTAAAAGGAGTTATAAATCTTCAAACAGAAGCTCAATATGCACTAGAATAGAATCTCTTGAAAGCATAAAACTCACAGGGCCTATAAAACAATAACACAATAAGAAAACAAACCATCTAGGTAACAATTAATATAAGGACTGCAACAGGACCTCACATCTCAATATTAATGTTGAAAGTAAATGGTGTAAATGCTCCACTTAAAAGATACAGATTGGCAGAATGGATAGAAAAATCACAAACCAAATATCTATATTTAAGAAACCCACTTAATACGTAAAAATTCATATAAATTCAAGGTAAAGGGGTGAAAAAAGATATTCCACACAAATGGAAACCAAAAGCTAGCAGGAGTTGCTATCCTTATGTCAGATAAAACAGAATTTCAAACAACAATAGTAAAAAAAAATACAACGAAGGTCATTATATAATAATAAAAGGATCAATCCAACAAGAGGATATTACAATCCTAAATTTATATGAACCTAACTCTGGAGCTCCCAGATTAATAAAACAATTACTACCAGACCAGAAAAATAAGATAGAACAGCAACACAATAATACTGGGGGACTTCAACACTCCACTGACAGCACTAGACAGATCATCGAGACAGAAGGTCAACAAGGAAGCAATGGAATTAAACTACATGCCAGAACAAATGAACCTAACATATATTTATAGAACATTCTACCAAAGAACTGCAGAATATACATTCTTCTCATCAGCATATGGAGCATTCTCCAAGATAGACCATATAATAGGCCACAAAACAAGTCTTGATATGTTTTAAAATATTAAAATCATATTATCTTCTCAGACCACAGTAGAATAAAGTTGGAAATTAACTCAAAAAAGAACGCTCAAAACAATATAAATACATGGAAATTAAACAATCTGCCCATGAATTATTTTGGGGTTAACAATGAAACCAAGATGGAAATTTAAAAATTCTTTGACATGAGTGACAACAGTGACACAGATTATTAATACCTCTGGGATATAGCAAAAGTAATGCTAAGAGTATAGTTTACAATGTTAATGACCATAAGAATGTCTGAAAGTTCACAAATTGACAACCTAATGTCACATCTCAAAGAACTACAGAAAGAAGAACTAAACCCAAAGCTACCAGAAGAAAAGGAACAACAAACATCAGAGCAGAACTAAGTGAAACAGAGACAACAACAGCAAAAAAAAGTCAATTAAACAAAAAGCTGCTTCTTTGAAACTATGAACAAAATTGATAGACCATTATTAGCAATACTAACCATAAAAAGGAAAAGATTCAAATAAACTCAATTAGAAATGAAAATGAAGATATTACAACAAAAACTATAGAAATATATAAAATCATTTGAGACTATATTAACACCTTTGTGCACACAAACGAGAAAATTTAGAGGAAATGGATAAATTCCTAGAAACATACAACCTCCTAGATTAAATCAGGAAGAAATAGAAACCCTGAACAGACCAATAACAAGCAATGAGTTTGAATCAGTAATATTTAAAATGTCAACAAAAAAAGCACAGAGCCAGATGAATTCACAGCTGAATTTTACCAGATGTTTGAAGAACTGGTGCCAATCCCACTGAAACTATTCTGAAAGACTGAGAAAGAGGAAATCCTTCCTAACTCATTCTAGGAAGCCAGTAACACTGATACCAAAACCAGGAAAGGGCATATCAAAAAAATAAATAAATAAAGGAAAAGAAAACTGCAGATCAATATCCCTGATGAACATAGATGCAAACATCCTCAACAAAACACTAGCTAACCAAATCTAACAGCATGTCAAAAGATAATACACCATGAACAAGTGGGTTTTATTCCAGAAATGGAGGGATGGTTTAACACATGAAAGTTAATAAATGTAATATATGACATAAACAGAATTAAAAACAAAAGCCATATGATCATTTCAATATAGGTAGAAAAAACAAACTGCAAAAACTCCAGTATCCCTTTATGATAAAAACCCTCAACAAACTAGACGTAGAATGGACACACCTCAAAATAACAAGAGCCATGTATGACAAATTTACAGACAACATCATACTAAATGGGGAAAAGTTGAAAGCATTCATCCTTGAGAAATAAAACAAGGATGCTCGCTTTCATCCCTTCTACTCAACAGAGTATTGGAATCATAGCCAGAGCAATCAGTCAAGAGGAAGAAATAAAGAGCATCCAAATTGGAAGAGACAAAATCAAAACAAATGACTGTGTATCTAAAAAACCCCTAAAGACTTCTCCAAAAGTCTCCTAGATTTGATACATTAATGCAGTAAAGTCTCAGGTTACAAAATCAAGGT
Source organism: Macaca nemestrina (assembly GCF_043159975.1). Lineage (NCBI taxonomy): Eukaryota > Metazoa > Chordata > Mammalia > Primates > Cercopithecidae > Macaca > Macaca nemestrina. The sequence goes on from NC_092143.1 coordinate 76,983,878, forward strand.
ATGTAAGTCAATAGCACTGCTATACACCAACAACGACCAAGCAGAATCAAATCAGGAACTCGAACCCCTTTACAATAGCTGCACACAACCAAGGAGATGAACGATCTCTACGAAGAGAATTACAAAACACTGCTGAAAGAAATCACAGATGACACAAATGGAAATACATCCCATGCTCATGAATTGGAAGGATCAATATCATAAAAATGACCATACTGCTCAAAACAGTCTACAAATTCAATGTAATTCCTACCTAAATACCAACATTATTTTTCACAGAATTAGTAAAAACAATCCTAAAATTCACATGAAACCAAAAATGGGGCCAAATAACCAAAGCAACCCTAAGCAAAAATAATAAATCCAGAGGTATCACATTACTGAACTTCAAATTGTACTAAAAGGCTATAGTTACCCAAACAGCATGGTACTGGTATAAAAATAGGCATGCGGACCAATGTAACAGTATAGAGAACCCAGAAATAAAGCCAAATACAAACAAACAAAGGATACAAAAACATAACAGGGGAAGGGCCACCCTATTTAATAAATGGTGCTGGGAAAACTGGATAGCCACATGTAGAAGAACAAGACAGGATCCCTCTCTCTCACCTTACACAAAAATCAGCTAAAGATAACCAAAGACTTAAGTCTACAACCTGAAGCTGTGAAAATTCTACAACATAACCTGGAAAATCTTTTGCAGACACTGGCCTACGCAGAAAATTTACGACTACAACCCCAAAAGCAAATGTAACAAAAACAAAAATAAATAAATAGGACCTAATTAAGCAAAAAAGCTTCTGTACAGCAAAAGGCATAATCAACAGAATAAACAGATAACCCACAGAATAGAAGATATTTGCAAACTATGCATCCAACAAAGGACTAATATCCAGAATCTACAAGGAACACAAACAAGTCAGCAAGAAAAAAACAAATAATCCCATCAAAAAGTGGGCAGATGACATGATTAGACATTTCTCAAAAGGCAGCCAACAAACATATAAAAAAGTGCTCAACAACATTAATCATCAGGAAAATGCAAATTAAAACCACAGTGAAATCTATCACCTTACTCCTACAAGAATGGTGATTATTTTAAAAAATCATAAAACATTAGATGTTGGTGTGGATGTGGTGAAAAGAGGACATTTATACACTGCTTGCAGGAATGTAAGCTAATACAACCTCTATGGACCACACTGTGGAGAGTTCTTAAAAAACTAAAAGATCTACTATTCAATTCAGCAATCCCACTACTGGGTATCTACTCAAAGGAAAAGAAGTCATATCAAAAAGACATATACACTGTTTATTGAAGCACGATTCACAATTGCAAAGATATGGAACCAACCTAAGTACCATTGTTCGGTGGGTGAATAAATAAAATGTGGTATATATACACCATGGAATACCACTCAGCCATAAAAATGAATGAGATAATGTCTTTTGCAGCAACTTGGATGGAGCTGTAGGACATTATTCTAAGTGACATAACTCAGGAATGGAAAACCAAATACCACACATTCTCACTTATAAGCGGGAGCCAAGCTATGGACACAAAAGCATACTGTGTGCTATAATGACCTTTGGAGACTCAAGATCAGACAGAAACAAAGGGGTCAAGAAAGCAGATGGCAGACCAAACATCCCATGGCTAAACCAGCCTGATTAGCATGGCACCCCATTTCTTTCACTGCTGACGCCTCTGGAATAAGTGAACTGATTACTCTACCTGTTCCCTTCTTGCTAGAGTCTCTCTCTCTCAAGCCAAAGTCCTGGGAAAGAGCATCCAATTGACCAGTCTTAGATCTTCTTCCTGCACTCTTGGACAAAGCAATGGGGAAATGGAGGATCTGCCTCCTGGAAAACCCTAAGTCCTCTCTCATCATTCCCCTAAAGGAAAGCAGCGTTCTATGAGCAAGAGAGATGGATAATGAGTAGGGGAGGAAAGGCTGCTTCCCACTCTGGGCTATGAGATGTCATCATCTACTGGTGCTCACTTTTCACATCCAACTGCACGGCTACAATGTAAGAGGAATGTAGAATGGTTGCCCAGGTCTGAAGTTCTGTTCCACTGATAAGTATCTTTATTGTTGATGTCATTATTGGGCATTCTAGGGGCGTCAGCAATATTAAGTTCTTCTTACTATAGGACAGAGAGTACATTAAGCATTGTATGTGCATTAATTTGTCTACTCCTCCCAGTGACACTGATTTAACTGTAGTAGCTACAATACATGATCTTTCAGTTATGTACTAGGAAAAATAACTGTAAAAGAATACAGGCAATACTTAGAAAAAGGAAAAATAATAAATACAGAAAAAGAAACACACTATTACTAGAAAGCAGGGAAATGCATATTAAACGTAAATATCCTCCTCTACCCAGGAATATGACTGGTAAAAGTAAGGCTCACCAAGTGTTGAAGTGAGTGTGATGCAAGCACCAGGAGTTCTCACATCCTGCTGAGGAGGTGAAATTGGTACACCTACTTGATGAAGCACTTGGGAATATCTAATAAAGCTGAGTAAGGCTGGAACTATGCATGCCTAGAACCTGGCTGTTTCCAGATAGATAGAAAACCTCTAGCACATGTGCAAAAGGTACAATGTTTATCGTGGCTTTTGTCTGTAACAAGAAATATATGATAATACCCAAACACCCATCAATAGGAAAATGAATAAATAAATTGTGATATATTTTTAAATGGAATATTATACAGCACTTAAATGAGTTACAGTGATATATATTCTATCAAAGATAACTCTATAAAATATATGTGAATCAAAAGAACAGGGTGCAGGATGATACATCCCATACATCATTTATGTAATGTTTGCTTTCAGATATACACACACACACACACATCAGGTTAAAATGTAACAACACTGCTGAAAATGAAACCGACAGCACAGCAATTACGTCTCAGGAGGGGTGAAGATACACAGGTTTGGGGACAGGAGACTTCCAGTGTAATTGCAATGCTTTGTTTCTTTCAAACAGCAGAAGCAAGTGTGGCAAAATACTGAGATTATTAAATCTGGACAGCCAGCGTAGAGTGGTTCATTTTCTTATTCTCTACACTTCACTACATATTTGAATATTTAAAACAAAAATTCAACATTAGGGGTAGCATATAGGAGGAATTTTATATGTTCTCATATTTATTTATTTAGAGGTCACATTGGCCCCTGAATATCATCACCAAGTAACCACGTTACGTACTCCCTCAACAGCAATCATTTGCTCAGAACCTTAGAAAACAATGAAGACATTTAACAAATCATAATTATCATCATCCCTGTAACTGCATGTATTAAGTTTTTACTGTGTGCCAAGCACATGGGGGCAGCTTGGCAACTGCCCCTTTACACTGAAGTAGCTCAAGGTGACACTGCCAGTAACAGCAAAGCTGAAATTTGTCTGTCTCCAAAATTTAACACCTTACCTAATGGCTCCATTTCTAAAAGCATATTGCTGCTGCCCCTGGCTGCATTATAGTGGCAAAGCATCTGTTTCATGCATAGGGGTAATATTAACATATTTATTTGACTGTCAGGTAGTGGGAATGTGTGTAAATAAATGACTTGCTTAAGCTCATGTAACTAGCTGGTAGCAGAGCTAGAACCGGAATCTAAATTTTAAACAATAGACTACTTCATAGCTTATTGAGAAGGACAGACTATACTCATTATAACAGATTTCCCGACAAATGCCTCTCTGAAACCTTGCCAAAATTGAATGTTCCTAATATCACACCACTAAGCACTGTTAAAATAAATTGCCTTCCAGGAATATCTTTAACACACTGGCACTTGAATCATGACAACCAGCACTGCTGCCAAAATGACATACTACATTAAATGACATGAAAACACACTATATGCAGAAATAAAATCAAACTATTTTGTTGCTAGAACATGTCTCTACTAGGAGCATTTCAGGATAGCATTAGATCTTTGTGAATTTATTAATTAGAATTTTCATTCAGCAAATCAAAAACTAGTACCACGGAAACTTTCTCTAATCTGATACGGTGATAGGCGAGAAGTCAGAATGAAGTAGTGGAAAAGTCATCCAGTCACACAAGTTCTAGATCTGACTCTCCAGCTTAGCTGGCAAGGAGACCAAGGCAAATCACAGCCTCACCCACACTGAATACACTGCAGGGCTCTGCTGGAAAATGGGACGATGTTTGGGAATATATTCTTTTTAAAAATTGAAGTGTAAAACGCCGGGTGCGGTGGCTCAAGTCCGTAATCCCAGCACTTTGGGAGGCCGAGATGGGCGGATCACGAGGTCAGGAGATCGAGACCATCCTGGCTAACATGGTGAAACCCCGTCTCTACTAAAAATACAAAAAAAAAAATCTAGCCCGGCGAGGTGGCGGGCGCCTGTAGTCCCAACTACCCGGGAGGCTGAGGCAGGAGAATGCCGTGAACCCGGGAGGCGGAGCTTGCAGTGAGCTGAGATCGCGCCACTGCACTCCAGCCTGGGCGACAGAGCTAGACTCCGTCTCAAAAATTAAATAAATAAATAAATAAAAATTGAAGTGTAACATACATGCAAAAAATGCATAATAGCTTAGGGCACGGCTCAATAAATTTTCATGCACTGAACACATGTAACTAGCATCCCAATCAAGAAACAGAACATACGAATGTGTACCCCTTGGTCACTACTTCAATCAAGGCAAATCTTGATGGTTGTCCCATCTTCTAACACAATAGATGACTTCTGTTTCTTTTCTTTTTTTTTTTTTTTTTTTTGAGACGGAGTCTCGCTCTGTCGCCCAGGCTGGAGTGCAGTGGCACAATCTCCGCTGGCTGCAAGCTCCACCTCCCAGGTTCACGCCATTCTCCTGCCTCAGCCTCCTGAGTAGCTGGGACTACAGGCACCTGCCACCACGCCTGGCTAATTTTTTGTATTTTTAGTAGAGACAGGGTTTCATCATGTTAGCCAGGATGGTCTCGATCTCCTGACCTCATGATCCGCCTGCCTCAGCCTCCCAAAGTGCTCGGAGGCCTTCTGGGATTACATGAGCCACCGTGCCCGGCCTTCTGTTTCTTTTTATGCACTCTACAAATGGAATTACAGAGTATTTGTCTTTGTCCATTTGCTGTTGCTTATAATTAACACATGAAACTGGGTAATTTATAAATAAAAAGAATTTATTTCTTACACTTATGGAGGCTGAGAAGTTCAAGGTTGAATGGGACACATCTGGTGAGGGCCTTCTTGAAGTGGCAACTCTCTGCAGAGTCCCAAGGCCCACAGGTGTCACATGGTGAGGGGGCTGAGCATGTCGGCTCATGTCTCCTTCCTCTTCTTATGAAGCCACCATTTCCATTCCCATGATAACTCATTAATCCATTTACCCATTGATCTGTTACTCCACAAATGGATTAATCCATTCAAGGCTCTTGCCTTTTAAAGGCTGTGCATCTCTCAATATTCCCACATTAGGGATTAAGTTTCGACACGAGTTATGGAGGGAACAGACATTCAAATCATATCAGTATGCATCGTTTTCTGTGTCTCATTTCTTTTACTAACGTAATGTTTGTGACACCCATCCATACTGTTGTATGCAGATGTAGACAGTTCACTCTTACTCTTGTATTGTATTGTAGAGTGTGTAAAACACATTGATCTATTTGGTTGCTGATGAGTATTTGAGTAATTTCCAGCTTTGGGATATTACAAAAAATGCTACTCAAACATTCCACTATACTTATTTTGCTGAAACATACATTCAGTACATTTCTGTTAAGTCCATACCTAGGAGTGGAACTCACAGGTCACAGAGTATATGAATTAATTTCCTATTGCTGCTGTAACAACTTACCCCAACTTGGTGGCCTGAAACAACACAAATTTATTATCTTACAGTTAAGGGGGTCAAAAGTCCTAAATAGATCCCATTAGGCTAAAAATCAAGGTTTCGCCAAGGGTGTGTCCAGAGGCTCTAGAAAAGAATCCATTTTCTTGCCTTTCACAGCTTCCAGATGCTTCCAGCATTCCTTGGCTCATGACCCCTTCCTCCGTCTTCAAAGCCAGCATTGGCTTATCAAGTCTTCTCAGGATATATCACCCAGACACGGATTCTTCTGCTTCCCTCTTCCACATTTAAAGTAAGTATGCGACTACATGGGTCCACCTGAAAATCCAGAATATCTCCCTTAAAGTCAACTGATCAGCAACCTTAATTTCACTGGCAACCTTATTTCCACCTTTCCATACAACATAACATATTCACAGGTTCCAAGGAGCAGGATACCGACATCTTTGAGGGTCAAGATTCTACCTCCCAGAGTATGCATATATTGTGAAAGTGTTTTAAAACTTCTACTACAAATACTTTATATGACAATAAAACAAATTCAAGCTTCTTTCTTTCTATGTAGCAGATCTGGTTTCTTGTTAGCCTTATAATTCTTCTAACTAGAAAAAATATTTTTGCAGTTACTAAACATTAAAATACATTTTAAATGTTGTAAATCTATATCTAATTATTTTCCACTTTGTGCAACACAAGACACTAGGGGCTACAGAAATATAAAATAAGTAACTTCTGGTGAAGAGGTCAACTGAGCAGATGCAGAGAAAAAAAATATATTGGGAAAATACAGCAAAGTTATTTACATCACACAACTGAGTTCTGGATTATTAAAAAACAGAAATGTCAGAAACAAACAAAAAACAACTGAGGAACTAAATCAGATACACATATTAAGTGCTTTGTTTTTCATTCCTATCGGGGGACAGAAACTGAAGCCATAAGCTAAATGCATGGGTTTGAGCTAGAAAGTGTCTCCATCATCCAAAAGGTTGTCCTATCTTTGATTAAGGACTAATAAACCTTCACTCGCTGGCTTAGGCAGTATCACAGAGGAGGACCACCCCACTAAAACACTGTTGGAACAAGAATCACTTAGAGATCAGAGATCCAAGCTTGTACTAAACACAGGTGTGGAGGTCCAATTCCTCCTACCCAGCAATGCAGAAAGCCCAAATCAATTATAGTAAAACTGCCCCATAGCAATACCTCAACAACCTGGGATGCTCTCAAAACTAATATGAAAAAAAAAAAGTCTCACTGAAGGTAATCTCTTTGACTAAAACTAGAAAGCCCACAAGGAAACTCACCAACCTAAGTGTCATAAGAAGCAACAAACAGAAGCATGAATACCCTAGAAGTCTTCATAATAGAAAAAGCCTAGAGGAAGTTAAAATCAAGTATGTATAAACTCTTGATGAAATATGTGAAAAAAACAGACTTGGTAAGATAAGAACAAAACATTGTTCAATTTTTTTTTGTTTTAAAAAGAGCAAATTTGAAAAAGAAGTAAACACAAAATCTGGAAATAAATGCATAATACAGTATGAAAGCATCTGTGGGTATGTCAAATAAGTTTACTTTTTAGAAGTGAAAACTGGTATATTGGAGGCAATCACCCAAAATAAATCACAGGAAGATCAAGCGCTAAAAATTATCAAGCAGAAGATACATGGAGGATAAATTAAGATAACATATATCCAACAGTACATTTACAAGGCGAGATTTAAAAACAAAAAGGGAGGAAATAATGTAAAAAGCAAGATTAAGCACAGTCCCTGACCTCCAGGAGCTCACAATCCAGCAGCAAAATCACTGGCCTATGTTCTCAGAGCTGAAAATAGCACTCAGGACTCCTGACTCCCAGGAAAGGACTTCTGCCACCTTGAAATTCTGCCTTCATATCATGTCATCAGCTTCTCACCCTTCAGGCTTGAACTGACATAATTTGAAAGCAGGGAAATAATGTTATCCTACAAGCCCTGAGCGAGTCAGAGCTGAATCTAATTCAGACTCCCTATTGTAGTTTTAACTATTCTCTTGGTTAAGGTAAGTCAAATCGTTTGCATGTTCTGAAGACCACTGGGCTTCAGCTCACAGCATACAAGGCGTTAAGAAGAACCTATCGGTTCAGCCAGCCCCACATCCTTTTTCTTTGTCCAGCTACCTGATTTTTAGTTTGAGGAGCTTCATTCTGAGTCACGTGGTTCCAGGGTAGGCAGGTAACTTAGAAAGGGTCAATTCAACAAAATTCACCCTCCTGGCCATAGTCATTGGTTCAGGGATGGATATATAACCTAATCAAAACCAAAGAGATTCAATTCTAGGATTCTTATCAGAAATACTATGCAGAAGAACCTCTTTATCTAGGACTGTTAGGTTCATAGAACGTAAGCCTAGATCTGCAGGGGCTGCTACGTAAAAGAAAGGTCCATTCAGACCAAAGACAATGCAGAGGAAGGTGGGACAAGTGTTGGGAGCGACTAGCCACTGGAGTCAGCCATGACTGGTCCAACTCCACCCCAGTACTGCTCAGTCTTGTGAGCTAATAACTTCCCTTTTCTGGTTCAGCCATTTCTGTTCTTTGCAACTAGAAGAATCCAGACTCATAAAAATTTTGAAAGCTAGAAAGCAGCAGTAGAGTAGCAGCGGCAACAGCATGAGAATAGATGCTCTCTAAATAGTTCTCCAATTTAAAACCCTGAGAAAGATTGGGATTGTAATCCCAATGTCACTCTAACTCATTAACTACACCCTACTTTGTGAATGCCATTTGCATTCTGTAATGTCTTAAGAGTTCTTCCAATTACCTTAAAAGACCTCAAAAATTATAAACAAGTTAAAACAAAATTCTTTTTAATCAGTTAAAATGTAAAAATAAAATATGGCATTTAAAATTTTAGGAAAATTAAGAGCTGCCACAAAATAAAAGTATCAAAACTTTCAAAGGTAGAAATCAATAATAATGATAATGAATGGGTTTTAGAAAACAAAAAAGCAAAAAGAGATAAGGTTTTGGTGCCAAAAAAACAAAAACAAAAACACCTAATTGGGCCAGGCATGGTGGCTCATGTCTGTAATCCCAGCACTTTGGGAGACTGAGGTGGGCAGATCACGAGGTCAAGAGATTGAAACCATCCTGGCCAACAGGGTGAAACCCCGTCTCTACTAACAATACAAAAATTAGCCAGGCGTGGTGGCGCATGCCTGTAGTCCCAGCTACTCAGGAGGATGAAGTAGGAGAATCGCTTGAACCCGGGAGGTGGAGGTTGCAGTGAGCCAAGATTGCGCCACTGCACTCCAGCCTGGCGACAAAGTGAGACTCCATCTAAATGAAAAAATAAAAAACACCTAATTGTTTATGAATAAGATTAGCATGGAGAAGCAGGATGCAGGTGTGGTGGGAAGAGATGTACACATATGTGTTTACATAACTGGGAGCATAGCTCCAGCCATAAGAGAACAACCACAAGTGTCTCTCTGGCAAATCAATGGAAACAAGACATCTTTTTTCTGTCATCAACTTTCAAGGTCTCTGTGTCTCTTTATGTTCCTAGTCACTCAATAATGTTACAATGATCTTCCCCATAACCCTTGAATATCAAATATTAATGCCAGTAAGTGCACTAAACTCATTCTTTCTCTCCATTCTCTCTGCAGGAAATTACATATATCTGTGCTATCTATGTTCTATCCAGAAATATAGAACACATCTGTATGAAGTAGCCAGATATTAAGTGGCCATAAAGCATTCCAAACGATGCCATATTTGATTGAGAAAGCACATTCTATACATTTTGACACATGTGAAATCAAGATAGTCTTGCAGTGCTGCTAAACAGGTAGTGGGTCTTATGCAGTCATCACTGCCTGCCTAAGCACAGGTTTGGCTGTGCCTCTTGGCAGTTTGATGGAACATCTGTAACCTTTTGATGCTTAGGTCAACAAAGGATGACTTAAGACCACTTGAAAAAGGAACAGGAGTCCCAGTTGTTGTCAGGTAAACTATCTGGTGATATCATCACACGCAGAGTGCATGTCAATAGCTTGGAAGAAAAACCCAGAGACAATATTATAACACCCTCTTAAGAAATAATTCAACATTAACACCCCCAAGGGCACAAAGGGTGATACTGTACAGGAAAACACAGGCATCAATGACTCTGAGTCAAAAGTGATTCAGTACTTAGACTCGGAAGGTGACAACTTTTTTTTTTTAATCCAGTTTATTAGACTAATAATCTTCTCTTAAATATGTACAAAATGATGATAAAATATGTTTTAAAAGTAAAGGGGAGTTCCTTCAAAAAGGAACATACATTCTTCATGATTAAAAACATCAAAATATAATTGTTTAACTGTCATTGTTTTTTCTTACTAGTGGTCCTTAAAATAATGAAGTAGCTTACAGGCAGTAGTTTAGTGGAGGAAACACAGTAATTTTTACAGGAATGTCATACATAGCAAATCTACCTTCTAGTTTATGAAAGATATAGTTTGTTTGAGGGTAAGGAGATTTCTTTGTGATTCCCAAAAAGATATGAGCTGATTTCCTTACCATATTGCCCATGTAATTTTAAATCTCTGTTGATAATTATGTATTTTTATCTTTCCTCTGTCAAATCTGTGTCTGGATTTAAATAAGATCATTAAACATATTTCTGAAATGTCCCCTTTATACATGTCCAAAATCACTGAAAGAAAAATATAACTCTAGCAACACTAAGAAAAGCATGTACCAAGACCTCTCTTGAACCATTAATGGTTTACCTTTGTCTCTCCAAAATTTGTCTTTCTAAGGTATCAAGGGTCTCAGAAAAAAATTGCTCTCTTTTTTTTTTATTTTTATTTTTTACTTTTTGAGATGGAGTCTTGCTCTTTCACACAGGCTGCAGTGCAGTGGCACAATCTCGGCTCACTGCAACCTCCATCTCCTAGGTTAAAGCAATTGTCCTACTCAGCCTCCCGAGCAGCTGGGATTACAGGCACCCGCCACCACGCCCAGCTAATTTTTGCATTTTTAGTAGAGACAGGGTTTCACCACATTGGCCAGCCTGGTCTCGAACTCCTGACCTCAGGTGATCCGCCTGCCTCAGCCTCCCAAAGTGCTGGGATTAAAGGCGTGAGCCACTGCGCCTGGCCTCAATTACTCTTTTAGAGATAAAAATAATATGCTATCACAGCACACTAATTATATGGGTATTAGATTGTCATGACTACTCTAAAATCAATTGACAAACTAAAAATAATGCATGCTTCTTTGCTCTAATGATATGCATTAAAGATCACCTATCAAATCGGGGTTATTCTTCAAACAACTGTGATATGGTTTGGCTCTGTGTTCCCACCCAAATCTCATCTCGAATTGTAATCCTCCTAATCCTCCACATGTCAAGGGAGGGACCTGGTGGGAGGTGATTGGATCATGGGGGCAGTTTCCCCCATGCTGTTCTGATAGTGAGTGAATTCTCACAAGATCTGATGGTTTTATAAGCGTCTGACAATTCCTCCTTCACACGCTCACACTCTCTTCTGCCATCTTGTGAAGAAGGTGCCTGCTTCTCCTTCCGCCAGGATTTTAAGTCTCCTGAGGCCTCCCCAGCCATGAGGAACCGTGAGTCGATTAAACCTCGTTTGTTTATAAATTACCCAGTCTCAGGTAGTATCTTTATAACAGTATGAAAACGGACTAGGCCGGGCGCGGTGGCTCAAGCCTGTAATCCCAGCACTTTGGGAGGCCGAGACGGGTGGATCACAAGGTCAGGAGATTGAGACCAGCCTGGCTAATACGGTGAAACCCCGTCTCTACTAAAAAAAAAAATACAAAAAACTAGCCGGGTGAGGTGGCGGGCGCCTGTAGTCCCAGCTACTCGGGAGGCTGAGGCAGGAGAATGGCATAGACCCGGGAGGCGGAGCTTGCAGTGAGCTGAGATGTGGCCACTGCACTCCAGCCTGGGAGACAGAGCGAGACTCTGTCTCAAAAAAAAAAAAAAAAAAAAGAAAACGGACGAACACAAGCTGTATGTAGTCACTCCTTAATTCCTTAATTCATGTATTAAATCAAATCTAGTAGCTAACGGCTCAAAAGAAAGGTCACAAGTAGTCACAGGCCAGCCCTATGATGTCAAGTGCTTCTAAAAACTGTTTAAGTTTGCAAATAAACATTCTTTGAGGGCATCTGAGTAGGATGCAATACTTTCAGGCAGACTAACCAATACTTTCTTGAATGACAAAAGAGACTACATAAAATACTAAACTAATAAAGGCATTGGAGAGCTATGAAAGAAATAAGAACTAGAAACTGTAAGATTACCCAAAACCAAAAAAAAAAAAAAACAGGAGAAACTCAGAGAGGTAAGTTGTCAATATATGACATTTTTCCTGGTTATGTTTACACAGGTAAAGGACCATGGCAGAGCTTACGTGATCTTAGGAGGCCAGAGGATCAGAATTGGAGACTTGAAGACTCTCAAACACATGAACAGTATTACTCTGATATTCAGCAAGGTAAGCAAAAAATCTAAGCCATAAACATTATAATGCAAAGTAGAGTTTTTCTACCAGTCACATAGTACTGTGAAGACTAAAGATCAACACTGAAAACTCAACAAGGAGAGGAAGTGAAAGCAACAGAATTCTCAGTAAATTTGTGGATGGGAATGCTTGAGGAATAAGGTCCAACCAGAGATAGACTGAGGCTTACAGAAACTGTAACCTAACTTCACCTCAGCTAGATTAAGGTGATACATCCCCCAGTTCATCTGCCTTGCAGAAAACAGGGTAAACCCTCCCTAGAGGAAAATAATATCAATTTGTAACATTTACAACCTCTATAACTTTTTATACTCAAAGCCTAGCATTCAATAAAAAATTACTAGGCATAGTAAGACGTAAGATAATATGACCTAAAACTAGAAGAGACCCATAGGTGATTCAGATATTAGAGCTAATACCAAAGACCTTAAAATAATTATGTTCAAGAAAATTAAAGAAAATTAAATTAAATTAATGAAAGATAGTATATTTCACCAGATATCTGGAATATGTAAAAAGAACCAAATGGAAATTCTAGAACTGGAAAATACAATATCTGAAACTCATTGATAGATGGGGGTTTAACGTCAGACTGACATTGCGGTAATCTGAATAAGAAGTCAGAACATATCCAAACTAAACAGAGAGGAAGAATAAAAAGGACAGAAAAGGAACATAAAATATATAGGTCACAATAAAAACACATAAAACGTAATTGGGATCCCAAAAAGGAAAAAAAACGAGAAAACTATAAAATTGATCTTTGAAGGGAAAAATGCCAAAAAATTTTCCAAAACTGAGAAAAATACCAACAAACAATAGACTCTCACCAACATTCCTAGTATGGAAATGCATACAAGTATCAAACAAAAGACACATAGGAATGTTCGCAGTGTACTTATAATAACAAAATGTTCATCAAGAGAAGAATGGATAAATTATGATACAGTCATTAAACAGAATGAAAAGCAATGTATAGTAATGAGAATAAACAAACCATAACTACATGTATCTACATGGATAAATACCACAAACATTATGTTGACTTGAAGGGACGCATACCATACAACTCTATTTATATAAAGTTCAATAACAGGCAAAACTAACCTAAAGCATGGGAAGTCAAGACAGCTATTACCTTTAGAAAATAGTATCTATAGGGCTGGGCACGGTGGCTCACACCTGTAATCCCAGCAAGGCCAAGGCGGGCGGATCATGAAGTCAGGAGATCAAGACCATTCTGGCTAATATGGTGAAACCCCGTCTCTACTAAAAATACAAAAACAAAAGAAAACAAAACAAAACAAAACAAAAATTAGCCGGGCATGGTGGCGGATGCCTGTAGTCCCAAATACTCGGGAAGCTGAGGCGGGAGAATGGCGTGAACCTGGGAGGCAGAACTTGCAGTGAGCCGAGGTCACGCCACTGCACTCCAGCCTGGGCAACAGAGCGAGACTCCATTTCCAAAAAAAAAAAAGAAAGAAAGAAAATAGTATCTATAGAAAATAGTAACTAAGAAAGGGTTTCTAAAGTACTCGGAATGTTCTGTTTTTAATATAGTTGCTGGACACACAGATGTATTTACTTTGTGAAAACTCACTAAACTGAACACGTATATTTGATGCACTTTTACAGATATATGTTTAAGTTCAATGACTAGTTTACTTAAATGAAAGAGCTCTATAAACCCTAAGTAAGATAACAATAAAGAAATCCAAATATAAGCATATGCTAATAAGAATACTAACATAAACACAAAGCAAAAAATCTTAAAAGTACTATGGGATGGAAAGGAAGGAGAAGGGAATACATTACTTTCAATGAGCAACAATAAGACATAGAGCTGACTTCTAACAGGAACAATGAAAGCCATAAGACAATAGAATGGCCTTGTTAAAGTGTTTTAAAACAAACCAAAAAAAACCCCAAGTCCTCGCCAAGAATTTTATAACAATGAATATATTCTCTAAAAATAAAAATTGAAATGAAGATGTTTTTGAACAAATAAAAACTTTAACAATCATACTAAAAGAAGAAGAAAATGGAGGAGAAAGAGGAGGAGGGGGAGGAGGAGAGAAGAACAAAGGAGGAGGAGGAGGAGAAGGAGAGAAAGAAGGAAAATGGATGGTGGAGAGGAGAGAAGAGAGTTCTTCAGGTAGAAGAAAAATGATCCCCAACAGAACACAGAAATGCAAAAAGAAATGAAAACAACAAAGGCAAACATGTGGGTAAACATAAATCAATACTGATATATAATAATATTGGATCCTGAGTTATATTTATGTCTAGAATTAATATCCATATCAATAATAATACAAAAGATGACAAGGAAAATTAAATTGACATTTTCTAAGGAAAAAGAAGGAAATTAAGCAACAAATTGTTTCCTATAATTATAAAGAAAGGATAGACATGTCTAATCATTATAGTAAACACAAAGGCCAGTAAAAAATAGATAAATATCAGGTCAAAAGAGTGTATCAAGTAGAAGACAAAGAGTAGGCGACAAATATGAACAAAGGTCATCAATTTTATTAAATGTGAAGGAGTTAAATACTCAAATTAAAAAAACAAAATTATCAGAGTGGATGTTAGAAACCTAAACAGTAAACTTGTTTACCTACAGGAGAAATGCTTTAAATATAAAGACATAAAAGACGTGAAAAATATGTTTTAACATAAAAAGACTTACCATGAAAAAAACTAACTTTTTAAAAGACTGATAAAACGATACTAATATAAGAAAATCTAGACTGTAAGGCAAGAAATATTACCAGATATTTTTTAAAAGAACACCTCATAATTATAAAAGCAATGATCCCTTATGAAAAAATAAGAATTCTCTATTGGTGTGTACTCATTAACAGAATTTCAAAACCTGTAAAGCAAAAATTGACTGCTAAAGGGAGAAATGAACAAACCCACAAATATATTGGAGACTTACCACTATCAGTAGCTTATAAAACAACCAAAATCCACCCCTACCACTGACCCAAACATCAAATCCTTAGGGCTAAATGATGCAGTTCACAAATTCGACCATGTATACAACACTGCACCAACAAAGATAATTTAAAAATGTATTTCAAAAGCACTTGAAACATTTACCAAAACTGACTATGTATGCCAGGTCATAAAGCAAACTTCAAAAAAGTTTAATTATAGTCATTCAAAAAATATTCTCTAAATACAATGTAATTAAGCAAGAAACCAATAAGAAACATTTAACAGAAAATCCTCAACTGCTTGGAAATTGAATGCTTCTACTATCAAATAATCAAAGAATAAATCACAACAGAAATGTGAAAATAGCTTGAACTGAATAATTCAGATATGATAAACCATAATTTGTGAGATGCAGCTAAATCTAGTGCTTAGAAAGAAGGTATAGCCTTAAATGGATTATCATCATAAGCTAGAAAAGGAACAGAAAATCAAATACAAGGAAAGTTTTTTAAAAAGAAAATAATTTTTTAAAAGAGAAAATATCAATGGAATGGAAATAAAATGCACAATAGACAAAGCCAAAAGTTTATTCTTTAAAAAGATTAATAAAAGTGACAAACTCAAGGCAAGACAAAAAGCAAAAGAAAAGAAAATACAAACTGACAATATCAGGCAGGGAAAGGAAGGATATGAGTACAGATCATACATATATTAAAGACGTAGAAAAACATCATAAACAACTTCTCACTAATCTGAAAAATTAAATTATATAATATAATTTCTTTAAAATGAAATATCAAATCAAGAAAATGTTAAAAATCTGAATTCTACTTTGTCTATAAAATAAATTGAAGCTCTTATTAAAACCTTTATATAAAGAAATCTCCAAGCCCAGAGAGTTTCACTAGTGAATTCTTCCAAATATTTTTTTAAAATAACACAAAGCTCACATTCTTCCAGAGAACAGAAAAGGATTAACCTTCTCAATCTATTTTGAGGCCAAAATAACAATAGCCTAAAAACCTAAGAACATTATGGAAAAACTACAGACCAAATTCTTATGAACATCTTTTTTAAAAATCCTTTTAAAAAGAGGGAGGGATGTAAGCAAGGTGGCAGAATAGCAAATGCCAGCCCCCATACTACCACAAAAACACCAATTTTGGCAACTATCCACAAACAAAAATAACTTTGTGAGAACCCCAGAGTCTAACTAAGTTTCTAGCAGCTTGACAAAGCAAAAAAATCTGAGAGTGGATGCATTAAAAAGGGTGAAAAGCAATTTCACATTACCCACATCACCCCTCCCCCAAGGTGGCACACCTCAGTACCAAGAGAAGCCTCCTTGGCACAGAATTTCTCCCACAGGGGAAACAAAGAGCAAAGTGAGCACCCACCTTCCCCAGCCTTGTGGGATGCTGTCTAGCAGGCCCACTTCTGTCTTGCTCACCCAGCATACTGAAGTGATCAGTACAACAGCATCATCTGGGGATAGCTGAGAGCACGGCAAAGGGGCAGGGGCTCACTGCAACCAGTGCACAGATCACAACAGCCAGCCATGGATCCTGCCAATCAGCTAGCAAACTCCACTAAGAGACTCACTGACAAATCCCTCAAAATGACTCTCCTGTGGACCCTTGCAACTAGTTGACCCATACCACTAGCACATCATACTCCCCCAATGGCCTGTGCCCCACACATCCCCAAGCACAGTCTCCTATAGGTCCCCACAATGATGCACATGAACCCCTTGCAGATAGCACATACATCTCAACAGTAGGTGCAGATCTTAACAGCCAATCCAACTCTGCTAGATTGAGATAATGTGTGTGATCTGAACACATCAGGTCACTGCACTAGGGAAAATAAATAGGAGGCCTTCATTCCAGGCCTGGCATTGTGGGATCAGAAAAAGGCACACAATCCTAAGACTTCTCCTATAAGAAGGAACAAGAGCAGTAAAGTATGGGCATCCATTGATAAGGTCTCAAGACCTCCAAAATGTAGAGAGTCTCACTAACAAAGGTCTCACCAGTGACAAGCTCACTGGTGAAGGTCTTCCTCTCTTGAAGCCAGTCAGTAAAGGCTGGAAGAGGTGACTCCTTATTCAAATGCAAAGAAACAACACAATGCTTCTAGGAAAACAAAGAATCAAAAACATGCAATACTACCAAAAGAATAAAATAAAGCTCCAGAGACTGATCTTAAAAAAAAATGGATACCTATGAATTTCCCAACAAGGAATTCAAAGTAATTATCTTTAATAAAACTCAGTGAACCACAAGAGAAAAAAATGATAGAAAACTAAATTACATAAGGGAAACAATGCATAAGCAAAGTTAGAAGTTTAACAAAAAAATACACACCTTTAAAAAGAACCAAACATAAATTCTGGAAATGAAGAATACAACACCTGAACTGAAAAATTCAACCAAGAGCTTCAACGGCAGACTCAATCAAGCAGAAGAATCAGTGAACTCAAAGACAGATTATTTAAAATTAGTCAGAGGAATAAAAATAAAACAAGAATGAAAAAGAATAAAGAAAGTCTACAGGACTTATGGAACAACATCATGTGGACAAATATAAAAAGTATAGGAGTCCTAGAAGCAGCAGAGAAGGAGAAGAGGGACAAAGAGAAAGCAAAGTTACTTTAAAAATTAAGACAGAAAACTTCCCAAATCTTGGAGGGAAATGAACACTAAGATCCAGGAAGTCCAAAGAACCTCAAATGGCAGAATATAAAAATGTCTCCACCAAGACACATTATAATCAAATTGTCAAAAATGAAAAACAAAAAAGTTTGAAAGTAGTAAGAGAAAAGCAACTCATCACATACAAGGGAAACACTGTAAGACTGTGAATGAACTTATCAGCAGAAACCTTGCAGTTCAAGAGAGAATGGGATGATATATATTCAAAGTGCTGAAAGAAAAAAGCAGCCGACTAAAAATACAACAAAAGGTGTTCTTAAGAAATGGAGACAGAAACTCTTTCCCAGAAAAACAAAAGCTGTGGGAGTTCATCATCACTAGATTTGCCTTACAAGAAATGTTAAAAGAGTTCTTCAAAGTTTAAACAAAAAGGCACTAATTAGCAACGTGAAAACATATGAAAGTATAAACCTCGCTGGTAAAGGTAAGCACATAATCAAATTCAGAATACTTTAATACTATAATGAAGCTGAATAAATCACTTTTACTCTAGTATAAAAGTTAAAAGGCAAAAGTATTAAAAATAATTATAGCTACAAAATTTGTTAATGGATATGCAATATAAAAAGTTGTAAAATGTCTGAATGCAATAAAGATAGATTTATCATATTAAAAAAGGAAAAAGGTTGTAAATTGTGACACCAAAAACATAAAATATTGTGGGGTGAAGTAAATGTATAGAGTTTTATAACGCAATCGAACTGTTATCAGTTGTTACCAGCTTAAAACAGACTGTTGTAACTTACAAGTGTTTTATGTGAGCCTTGTGGTAACCACAAAGAAAACCGATGTGTTAGGTATATAAAAGAGAAAGACTAAGGAATCAAAACATACTACCACAAAAAAAATCATTAACAAAAGGAGATGGCAACAGAGGAAGAAAGGAACAAATAAATAAACTACAGAACAGTGAAAAAAACAATTACTGAAATACTTATAGTAAGTCCTTGTCTATCAATAATTATTTTAAATTTCAATGTAAATTCTCCAATCCAAAAACAGAGTAACTGAAATATTTTTTAAAAAAAGATCCAACTATGAACTGTTTCTAAGAGACTGACATTAGCTTTAAGAACACACACAGAATGAAAGTAAAAGGACAGAAAAAAAAATTCCATGCAAATAGTAACCAAAGGAGAGAAGGAATAGCTATACTTATATCAGAATAAAAAACTAGACTTTAAGTAAAAAACGGTCACAGAAGAAAGCAAATGTTGTTACATATTGATAAAGGGGTCCATTCATCAAGAGGATATAACAATTATATATGCACCCAACATAACAGCAAATAAACATATAAAGCAAATATTAACAGAACTAAAGAGACTGAAGGGAGAAATAGACAGCAGTGCAATAGTAGTAGGGAACTTCGGTACCTCACTTTCAACAACCCCTACTTCCTCCAGACAGAAAATCAATAAGAAACAACAAACTTTGGCAACACTATAAGCCAGATGGACCTAACGGATATATAGAGAGCATTCCATCCAATAGCAGCAGAATACACATTCTTTTCAAGCATACACATAACATTATCCAGGGTAGATAATATGTTAGGACACAAAACAAGTCTTAACACATTTAAGAAGTTGTAGATCAGCTGGGTGCAGTGGCTCAAGCCTGTAATCCCAGCACTCTGGGAGGCCGAGGCCGGCGGATCACAAGATCAGGAGATCGAGACCATCCTGGCTAACACGGTGAAACCCCGTCTCTACTAAAAATACAAAAAAAAAAATTAGCCGGGCCTGGTGGTGGGCACTGGTAGTCCCAGCTACTCAGGAGGCTGAGGCAGGAGAATGACATGAACCCGGGAGGCAGAGCTTGCAGTGAGCCGAGATCACGCCACTGTACTCCAGCCTGGGTGACCGAGAGAGACACCACCTCAAAAAAAAAAAAAAAAAGAAAGAAAGAAGTTGAAAATCATGTCAAGTAACTTTTTCAACCATAACGGTATGAAACTAAAAATCAGAGGAAAATTGGAAAATTCACAAATATGTATAACTTAAGCAACATGCTCCTGAATAGCCAGTTGGTCAAATAAGAAACCAAAAGGGAAATCCAAAATATCTTGAGACAATGGAAACATAAAACATATTAAAACTTATGGGAGGCAGCAAAAGCAGTGCTAAGAGAAAAGTTTACAGCAATAAATGCCTCCATTACAAAATAAGAATGATGTCAAAAAAACCAGTCCAGATTTATACTTCAAGGAGCTAGAGGAAAAAAAAAAAAAAAAAAACTAGGCCCAAACAGCAGAAGAAAGGAATAAAGATTAGAACAAAAATAAATAAAATAGACACTAGAACAATTAAAAAGACAAATAAAACTAATAATTGATTATGTGAGATGATAAACTTGACAAACCTTTAGCCATACTAACAATGAAAAAAAGAGATGATTCAAATAAATAAAATCATAAATGAAATAAGAGACATTACAACAGATAGCATAAAAATACAAATTTAATGATCATAACACTACTATGAACAATTATTTGTCAACATATTGGATGACCTAGAAGAAATGGATAAGTTCCTAGAAATATACAGTCCACCCAGACTGAACATAAAGAAATAGAGAATCTGAACAAAGAACATGTAATATTAAATCAGTAATTTAAAACTTCCCAATAAAGAAAGCCCAGTATCTGGTGGCTTCATTGGTAAATTCTACAAACATTTTAAGAACTAACACTAATCCTTCTCAAATCCTTCCAAAAAATTGAATAGTAGAGACAACACTTACAAATTCATCTCATGAAGCCAGCATTACCCTGATAGCAAAGACAGACAAGGTCATTCCAATAAACGAAAATTACAAAGCAACATCCCTGAAGAACATACATACAAAAATACTCAATAAAATACTGGCAAATTCAACAGCATATTAAAGAGAATTATACACTCTCATCAAGTGGGACTTATCCCTGGTATGCAAGGATGGTTCAACGTATCAAAATCAATAAATGTCATATACCACATTAAGAGAATGAAGGATAAAAATCGTAATCACTTCAATAAATGGGGAAAAAGCATTTTTCATGATTAAAAAACTCTCAACAAATTAGGTACAGAGGTAATGGACCTCAAAACAATAAAGGCCATATATGACAAGCCCAAAGGTAACATCATTTATAATGGTGAAAAGTTAGGAACAAGATAAAGATGCCCACTCTTGAGATGGTACTAGAAGTTCTAGCCAGAGCACTTAGGCAAAAGAAAAACAAAAAAAGACATCCAAGTCAGAAAGAAAGAAGTAAAATTGTCTGCCTTTGACTTATCTATATATAAGTCATATGTCTTATATATAGAAAACCATAGGCCGGGCATGGTGGCTCATGCCTGTAATCCTAGCACTTTGGGAGGCCTAGGCAGGCGGATTGCCTGAGCTCAGTAGTTTGAGATCAGCTTGGGCAACATGGTGAAACCCCATCTCTACTAAAATACAAAAAATAAATAAATAAATAAATAAATAAATAAATAAATAAATAAAAATTAGCTGGGCGTGGCAGCATGCTCCTGTACTCCCAGCTACTCGGGAGGCTGAGGCAGGAGAATTGCTTGAACCCAGGAGGCGGAGGTTGCAGTGAGCCGAGATGGTGCCACTGCACTCCAGCCCAGCGACAGACTGAGACTCCATCAAAAAAAAAAAAAAAAAAAAAAATCATAAAGATTCTGCCAAAAACTGTTTGAACTAATTTTAAAAATTCGGTGAATTTGCAGAATATAAAACCAACATACAAAAATGAGTCGTTTCTATACACTGACAACAAAGTATCCAATAAAATTTAAAAAATAATACCCTTAACAATAACATCAAAAAGAATACAATTATGAGGTATAAATTTAACCAAGAAGGTGAAAAATCTGTACACTGAAAGCTGTAACACATTGATGAAAGATATTAAAGAAGACACAAATACAGAGAAGAATATTCCCTTTTCACAGATTGGAAAAATTAATACTGTTAAAATATTCACACTACTCAAACTGATCAACATATTCAATGCATTCCCTATCAAAATTCCAACGGCATTTTTCACAGAAATAGGAAAAACTATCCTAAAATTAATATGGAACCACAAAAGACCACTAATAGTCAAAGAAATACTGAGCAAGAAGAACAAAACTAGAGGCATCACTTTTCCTATTTCAAATTACATTGCAAAGCTATAATAATCATAAAGTATGGTACTAGCATAAAAACAGATATATAGACCAATGGAACAGAATAGAGTGCCAAGAAATAAACCCATGCATATACAGTCAACTAATTTTTTGACAAGGGCAGCAAGAATGCACAATGGAGAAAGGACAGTCTCTTCAAGAAATGGTATTGGAAAAATGAATATATATGTGTGTGTGTGTGTGTGTGTGTGTGTGTGTGCAAAATGAAGATCTTATACACAAAAATCAATTCAAAATAGATTGAAGACTTAAATATAAGACCTGAAACTAAAACTAGTAGAAGAAAATGTAAGGGAAAAGTGTCTTGACATTGGTTTTGACAATGATTTTTTTGGATATGACACCAAAAGCACAGGCAATGAAAGCAAAAATAAATAAGTGAGACCACCGCCAACCAAAAAACTTCTACACAGCAAAGGAAATCAATCACCAAAATGAAGAGACGACCTATGGAATGGGAGAAAATACTGGCAAACCATACCATTAGATAAGGGGCTAATATACAAAATATATAAGCAATTCATACAATTCAACTACAAAAATAATTTTAAAACCTGATTTTAAATTGGGCAAAGGTCTTGAACAGACATTTATCCAAATAAAACATACAAATATCTAGCAAGTATAGAAAAAGGTGCTCAACATTACTAATCATCAAATACAAATAATACAAATAAAAGGAAATACAAATAAAAACCACAATGAGATACCACTTCACACTGTCAGGATGGCTATTACATAATTGATAAAAATAATAAATATTGGCAAATATGTGGAGAAAAGGGAACCCTTGTATACTGTTGGTGGGAATGTATGAAAAACAGCATGGCTATTCCTCAAAATACTAAAAATATGACTACCATATGATCCAGAAATCCCACATCTCGGCATATATTTAAAGGAACTAAAATCAGTATCCAAAGAAATATTTGTACTCCCATATTCACTGCAGCGATATTCACAATAGCCAGATGTGGAAACAACCTAAATGTCCACTGACAGAGGAAGGGAAAAAGAAAATGTGGTGAACATATACAATGGAGCATTACTCGGCCTTTGAAAAGAAGGAAATCCTGCCATTTGCAACAACATGGATGGATCTAGAGGGCATGACATAAAGTGAAATAAGCCAAACAGGATGATAAATCTTGTATGATTTCTTTATATGTGAGATCCAAAATACTTAAATTCACAGAAGAGAAGGGGTAATGATAGTGCCAGGAGCTGAGGAAAGGGGGAAATTGGGAGGTAATGGATAAAGGGTACAAAGTTTCAGTTATGTAGGATAAATTAGTCCTGAAAACCTACCATACAGCATAGTAGCATTAGATACTATAACTAACAATACTGTATTGTCTAGTTAAAGTCTGTTAAGAGAGTAGATCTTATGTTAAGTGTTCTTACCACACACACAAAAAAAGAAAAACACAATAATAATTTAAAAAGAGAGTAAGAGAAAATTTAGGGAGGTGACGGCTATGTTTATGGCCTTTATAGTGATAATGGTTTCATGGTTGTATATATTCTTCGAACTCATCAAGATGTATAAAATATATATATATATCTCATTTTATACATCAATCCTACTTCAATATACTAAAATTAATTAATTAAAATGTGGGAGGAAAGTATATGACTTCAAAAGATACAAAAAAATCAACTGACATAAATTAACACCAATTCATAACTTTAAAAAAAAAATGTTATGAAACAGAAATAGACAAGAACCGCCTAATTCTGATAAAGAGTATCTATTATAGATGTGCAGCAAACATCATACATGATGGTGAATTATTGACAACTTTTCTTCTGAGTCGGAAGAGATGTAGATGACCACTATCACCACTTCTATTAATATTATACTAGATGTCCTAACCAGTGTAATGATGCAAGAAAAAGAAAAAAACAAGCATAAGGATCGAAAGGAAAAAAAAAAAGAAAATTCTCAACATTTCCAGACAACAGGATCTGAACACAAAAGAAAGTTAAATTGACTAACTACTAGATTAAGTGAATTTACCAAGATTGATAAATACAAGAGCCATACAAAGAGTCAATCTTGTTTCCATATATCAGCAACAAAAAAAAATAAAATTTGAAAATGCCATTTACAATAGCATTGATTAATATTAAAGACCTAACACTAAATCTAACAAAATATGAATGAGAACTTTAAACTGAAAACTATATAGAACATTATTAAGAAAAAATTTTAAACACCAAAGTAAATGAAAAAATACCATATACATGGATTAGAAGATTCAGTACAGTAAAGGTGACAATTATCCCCAAAGTGATCCACTAAAAATCCTAGTAAGTCTAGAGGGATTTTTAAAGAAATTGGTTAAACTGATCCTAACATTTATATGGAAATACAAAGAGCCAAGAAGATGAAGAACAAATCTAGATGGTTTGCACTAACAGATAGCATGATATTACAAAGTTATAATAATTATAACAGCAAGACACCAACAGAAAGATAAACAGGCACCACTGAAACAGATTAGAAAGTTCAGAAACAGATACATAATTTTAAGTAAGGAAATGCAATAGGGCATGTGATTGAAAAAGATGATCTTGAATGAATAGTACTGGGGCCAGTGGATGCCTATACAGTATAAAAAGAATCTCAGTTTCTACCTAACCCATACACCAAAAGGATGTCCAGATGTACTGTAGATCTAAATGTTAAAAAGTAAAGCAACAAAGCTTAGAGGAAAAAACAAAACTGGCAAATACCTTCATGGCCTTAGGTAACAATTACTTGAATAATATACAAAAAGGTACCAACCATAAAATAAAAAAGTATATACACCAGATTACATTAAAATTATGACCATCTGTTCATTAAAAGGCTCCATTAAGACAGTGAAAAGGCAATCCAAAAAGTAGAGGAAAGTATCTGTAACACATTGGTCAAATGGAAGACTCACCCAGAAAATACAAAGAAATCCTACAAATTGATGATAATAGCAAATAACCCGTAGAGAAATGGGCAAAAGCTTTGAATGGGAACTTCACAAAAGAAAGCATACAAGTGGCCAGTAAACATTTGAAAAGATGCTTAACTTCAGTTTTCATCAGGAAAATTCAAATTAAAACTATAAAGTTACACCATTACATAGCCACCAAAATGGTTAAAATGAACAACACCAAGTGCTACATAGGAGGTGAAACAATTAGAACTCTCATTAACTACTACAGTGCAGTGGTCATGTCAATTAGTGAAAAAGTTCTGGAGGTGGATGGTAGTGGTGGCTGCACAACAACGTGAATGTGCTTAATGCCACTGAATGATACATTGAAAATGGTTAAGTAAAGTTTGTATTATGTATATTATGTATATTATACCACAATTTTTAAATGTTGATTTTTTTTTTTTTTTTTTGAGACAGAGTCTTGCTCTGTCACCCAGGCTGGAGTGCAGTGGCGTGATCTCAGCTCACTGCAAGCTCCGTCTCCTGGGTTCAAGCCATTCTCCTGCCTCAGCCTCCCGAGTAGCTGGGACCACAGGGGCCCGCCACCATGCCCAGCTAATTTTTTGTATATTTAGTAGAGACGGGGTTTCACCATGTTAGCCAGGATGGTCTCGATCTCCTGACCTCGTGATCCGCCCGCCTCGGCCTCCCAAAGTGCTGGGATTACAGGCACGAGCCACTGCGCCCGGCCTAAATGTTGATTTTTTTAAGAGACAGAGTCTCAATATGTTGCCCATGCTGGTCTCAAACTCCTGGCCTCAAGCAATCCTCCTGCCTCGGCCCCGCAAAGTGCTGGGCTGACAGGCATGAGCTGCCACTCAAGTCAAAAGTTGATTTCTTCATAAAAAGTTCATTGTGTTTATATTATTTTCTGGGTATTGTACTAATTGCTGGTACTATAAGTGAATTTCCTCCTGCCAAGAAGGAAAGACAGGTGGGTTTAAATTTTTTTGCTTCTCTCCCTTCTCACTCCTAGTAATTACTCAAAACGTGGTCACTCTCAGCATTCTCTGCCAAATCTTTTAAAATCTGGAGCACCTAGCCACCTAAAGGACACAACCAAAGATCCCAACACATCATGATCATTTCACCTCAAAGTAATTACCTCCTCTTCTGAAATCCAATCTCCTCATCTTTATGAGCTGAATCTTTTGGCTGAGTTTAGAGCTATAAATTAATGCATTCACTTAGAACAGTCCATTCCACAGAAGGCTCTCAATAAATTTTAAATATTTATTATTAGTCATTCAAAATTTATTGAGAGCCTATTATGATAAAAGGAGACGGTAAATATTCTCATGGTAGCTAAGAAAACTTCCATATAACATGCTCTATCTTCCGATATAGAGGAAAAATAAGTGGTTGATGAGATAACTATGAACTTCATTGTGACTATTTGTCACTGCCAGCTACTTAACATCTAGATCATTCCCCACACTATGACTCCTGCCTTCCCCAAGGCAGAGGCCAGAAAATTTGCAACCACACTTTCCTGAAGGTAGGATACAGACAGTGACCTTGCTGCTGCCAGGAAAATGCAAAGGGATGCTATATCATGACCATACAATTTATCCATTTATTCACTGTCTTTCCTATGTGCTGAGAACCTTAAAAAAAAAAAAAAAAAAAAAAAGGAGATCTAATTGGTAGCCTCAAAAGTGGAAGAAACTGAAAAGAGACATTTTTCAGGAACTTTAAGCAGTCAATAATATTTTCCTTCTATTTTTGTCCTAAATTGCTCTTCAAACCATTTGAAAGAATGAATATCATACATTTATACAAATTCTTATTTTAAAAGACAAATACCTCCTGCAACCTTCTAGAATAAACTAAATGAACAAAATTATAGTTTTTCAATAAACTAAACATATGTAAATTATAACTTACCACAAATAAATGCAACCTAGTGCAGTGTTTCTTTAAAAGGGCACATTCTATTTCGTAAGCTTTCCGCATATTTTGTCTCTTTTAAATACATACTTGAAAAACTATGATGGAAAATATAATGGCTTTCTGCCATTGACACACTCACAGTATGACACAAATCAACACAACTGACGGTTCATGAGAGAGCTCTAAAACCAAAACTTTCATGATGAAAGCAAAAAAAAAAAAAAAAAAAAAAAAACAAGCAAACAAAAAAAAACATACTTATTTGCCACTAATCACTTATATATTATTCTACTCACCATTTTCAATAAGCATCCTTACTACAGCAGTTTGAATTTATGCATAAGGCAAGAATTCTGTGGACACTAGTTAAGCAGATGTGATTAAATTAAAACATAAGGGATATGTTTTTAAAATGAATTCTGTCAGGAACACACTAAGCAAGTTTCTTAAAATATTTGTATTATCCTTGTTTGGAGAGGATATGATCTTATATTTGGAAAAACCTAAAGACTCCACAAAAAAAAATATTAGAAATGATAAATTGAGTAAAGTTGCAGGATACTAAATCAACATACAAAAACCAGTAGCATTTCTATATGCCAACAGTGAACAATCTGAAAGAGAATTTTTTAAAAATCCCCTTTACAATAGCTAGAAATAAAATTAAATACCTAGGAATGAACCAAAGAAGTGAAAGATCTCTGTAATGAAAACTACAAAACACTGATGAAAGAAATTGAAAAGGATACCAAAAAATGGAAAGATATTCCATTTTTTACTGGAAAAATCAATATTGTTAAAATGTCCATACTACCCAAAGCAATCTACAGATTCAATGCAATCTCTTTCAAAAATGCCACTGGCATTGTTCACGGAAATAGAAAAAAGAATCCTAAAATTTATATGGAAGCACAAAAGACCCAGAATAGTCAAAGACATCCTAAATAAAAAGAACAAACCTGAAGGAATCATATTACCTGACTGCAAATTTTACTACAGAGCTACAGTACCAAAATAGGAAGGGACTGGCATTGAAAAAGACACAGAGACCAATGGAGTGGAATAGAGAACCCAGAAACAAATCCACATACCTACAGTGAACTTGTTGTCAACAAAGGTCCCAAGAACACACACTGGGGAAAAGACAGTCTCTTCAATAAATGGAGCTGGAAAAAGTGGATATCCATATGTAGAAGAATGAAACTAGACCCCTATCTATCACCATATACAAAAGGCAAATGAAAAATAAAGACTTAAATCTAAGACCTAAAGCTATGAAACTACTATGAGAAAACATCAGCAAAGCTCTCTAGGACATTGGTCTGGGCAAAAATGTCTTGACTAATATCCCACAAGCACAGGCAACCAAAGCAAAATGGACAAATGGGATCACATCAAGTTAAAAAGCTTCTACACAGCAAAGGAAACAAACAACAAAGTGAAGAGACAACCCACAGAATGGGAGAGAATATTTCCAAACTTCCCAGCTGACAAGGAACTAATAACCAGAATAAATAAGGAGCTCAAACAACTCAATAGGAAAAAAATCTAATAACACAATTTAAAAATGCGTAAAAGATTTAAATAGACATTTCTCAAAAGAAGACATACAAATGGCAAATGGACATATGAAAAGGAAGTCAACATCATTGATCATCAGAGAAATGTAAATCAAAACTAGAATGACATATCATCTCACCCCAGTTAAAATGGCTTTTATCCAAAGAACAAGCAATAACAAACATTGGTGAGGATGTGGAGAAAGGGAACCCTCATACACTGTTGGCGGAATGTAAATTAGTACAACCACTATGGAGAACAGTTTGGAGGTCCCACAGACACAAAAAAATTAAAAATAGAGTTACCATATAATCCAGCAATCCTCCTGCTGGGTATATACCCAAAATAAAGGAAATGAGCATGTCAAAGAGATTTTTGCACTCCCATGTTTGTTGCAGCGCTGTTCCCAATAGCCAAAATTTGGAAGCAACCTAAGTGTCCATCAGCAGATGAATAGATAAAGAAAATGTGGTACTAATACACAGTGGAGTACTATTCAGCCATAATAAAAATGAGATCCTGTCATTTCCAACAACATGGATGGAACTGGAAGTCACTAGGCTTTTTTATGTTTTTTCAATAACCAATATGGACTGTTTGTAATGCAAAGGATAAATGCTTGAGAGCAAAGATACCTCTTTTCACATGATGTGATTATTATGCATTGCACACCTGTATCAAACATCTCATGCATCCCATAAATATATACATCGACTATGAACCGATAAAAATTAAAATAAGAAAATTTTTAAGATTTCTAATAAATTAACTCTTTATTCACCTGTAATGTTTTCAATAATATTATGATAAGGCAAGCCTATATGTTGAGTTTTTTTTTTCCTTTAGAAAATAAAAACTTGAAAGTCAAACTGAAAGTCAAAGAACTGGATAACAGTAGTAACCTTCATCCATTTTGTCTACAAAGCACTTCAGAACTTGAGCAAAATAGATGACTTGTCAAGATGCTTATCAACGTGAACAATCTAACAGCCAGAAACAACTATCTGAATATAAAGGCCTGGAAAATGGAATTGTTCTAAAGAATCATCATTTGATTACATTTAAAGACATACGGCTAGCTTCAATAAGTTCACCTCAATGACTTAAAATCTATCAACTGTATGTAAGTCAACCTCCTGCAATATTAAAAACCCATTAAGTTACATAATTTATGAGTAAACAATGTGCTAGGTAAAGATAAACTTTAGCACCCTCATTTTATCCTCATTTGAATTACTTTTCTCATTCAAATTAAAAAAAAAAAAAGTAGTGAGCTCTTAAGCTAGTACTATGTGCACGATAAGTGATTCACCAGCGTGTGCGTGATTCATCGCCAGAACGGTTGGTCACCTCCGTTTCTATGAGACCACAATCAAAGGCTACCGCAGCAGCAGGCTTGAGACCTCTAAAGCTCCTCCACTGCTCGATCACAGGCCTCAAAAAAGAGGCCTGAACTTCAGACAGCGATGATACTGTCAGCTCTCTTTCTAGTGACTAACACAAGTCCTATGAGTCACCTGGGCTTTCTGTGTCTGTACCTTTTAAAATCCAAAATAATTCTGTAGTATTCTCTGTGTTTGCACAGAGTCAGCATCCCAGCACCTGGTGCAAGATGGCATTTACACTCCAAAGAATGCCTTGGAGAGAGAGAGGACACCGCTCCCACTCATAGAGAACCCACAGGTCAAACCTCAAAGAGGAGATGGCAATCAACATTAACAGAGTCCAGCATTCTGCCAAACTGTATTTGTCCCATAACTTAAACATCATGTGCTTGTCTTCCTCATAGATGGATTTTTTTTTTTTCCTGATTGCCTGGATCAACATAAACACACAGTCATTTGTCATTTAACAACAGGATTTGTTCTAAGAAATGCGTTATGAGCATAAACACCATAATGCAATTACACACACCTACTGGGTAGAACCTACTACACTCAGGCTATGTGGAATGGCCTATGGCTCCTAGTCTACAAACCCGCACCGAATACTGCAGGCAATTGTAACGCAATGGTAAGTATTTCTCTAAACGTAGAAAAGATACAATAAAAAATCGGTATAAAAGATAAAAAATGGCGGTCACTTACCATGAATGGAGCTTGCAGTACTGGGAGCTGCTCTGGTGGATCAGTGAATGAATGCTGAGTGAATGGGAAGGCTGGGACATTGCCGTACACTCCTGTACACTTCATGAACACTGTGCACTTAAGCTATGCCAAATTTACCAAAAACAATTTTTCTTTCTTCAATGATAAGTTGGTCTTAGCTTACTATAACTTCTTACTTTATAAAGTATAAAGTAGGTTTGTTTATACCAGCATCACCACAAACACATGAGTAATGCCATGGGCTACAACACTGCCACAGCTGCCCACTGTCACTGGGTGACAGGAATTTTTCGGCTCCATTACAATCTTATGGGATCAGTGTCATATATGCAGTCCGTCACTGATGAAAATGTCATTGTGCGCCACGTGACTTTATCCGACTTTTGCTATATCTCATCCAAAGCATTGATATCTTATCAAGTTAGCTCCCACCTGAAATCTTGTTTCAGTCTGCTTAAGTCTATCCCCAAAAAATGTAATTAAGAAACTCCATTTATCTTGAAAAGAAATGGTGACAACAGGCTGGAGTCTTTCAGACTACTATATATTTTCTTGTTTACTTTCTCATCAAATCTTGAGACATTCTGTGAAATTCCTAAGTCTTTATTGGGTGGAACTTCAGAAGAAAAAAATTAGTAATATGTAAAAGCACCAAACAAAAAAATCCTGAACAGTGAAATAACTAGCACCTTCTTTTCATTCTGCAGCTCATTTAATTTTGGTACTTTTTCTTTTTTTTTTTTTTTTTTTGAGACGGAGTCTCACTCCGTTGCCCAGGCTGGGGTGCAGTGGCCGGATCTCGGCTCACTGCAAGCTCTGCCTCCCAGGTTTACGCCATTCTCCTGCCTCAGCCTCCCGAGTAGCTGGGACTACAGGCGCCCGCCACCTCGCCTGGCTAGTTTTTTGTATTTTTTAGTAGAGACGGGGTTTCACCGTGTTAGCCAGGATGGTGTCGATCTCCTGACCTCGTGATCCGCCCGTCTCGGCCTCCCAAAGTGCTGGGATTACAGGCTTGAGCCACCGTGCCTGGCCAATTTTGGTACCTTTTCTATAAAACCAGCCACCCCCATCATCCCCTACCAATGATCTATTCTAATTCTATGTAGTAAATGTTTGAGAGAAAAAGAGATTCCTCTTGTTCTTAAAAGGAATGCAGGAGTCCTCCAAATGCTGACTGCCGGGTTTTAAATCACTCTCTTCAAGATACTACATATACATAAGCAACTGTGAAAATCCCCCTCCATGACTGGGGCCTAATTGTCACAATCAGGACTTTTGAAAAAAAATCATTAGAGACGTCAAACCATATGCATATACAACAGAGAATGACAGGATTTTCTGGTCACTTCATGGGTAAGTCAGCTGGCTAAGCCTTGTGGATTATGTAAAAAGCATAAATTGTGATACAACTATCACAATGAAATTACTCACGCATGCATCATTAAAAGCTTTATCTCCAGGCTGACTGCATTTAGTGCTTCAAAGTTCAGAACATAATCTCATTATCTCACTGTTCTCTTTCAGTTCCTTGGGAAGACACAAAACCACAGCCACTAGAAAATGCCTTCAACCAAGCCTTGGACAGATGAAGACAAAGCAGAGCACACGTCACGAAAAGCACACGTCCGTCTCCTTCGCAGCCTCGCCTACCCTTCCCTCCATCAAGGTGCAGAAAATCAACTTACCATAAATTACGCAGCTTTAAACCAAGTGCTTCACTATTCTGGGAGTTAACGACCTCATTTGTAAAATCAGTGGCTTAGACTATCCTAGAAAATGACCTTTAAGACCTTTTCCGGGTCTAACTTACACTTTACTAAGAGTGCCGATTAAATAAACGTGTGTTTGATGAAAAAGCTTTTTTGGAAGATGGACGCAAGTTAATCCAACCTTCTTATTTTACAGAAAGAAAAACTGAAGGCCAAAGAAATGAGACAAGGTCATGCAGCTAGCTGACCACATGCTCAGGGATACAGCCCTGGGCTGAGCCCACACTCCAGGGCTTCCTGCACCTTGGCCCACTATCTAGTCAAGAGTCCCCTCCACAAAAGATATCAAATGATCGATGTCGCTCCGCTTCAAAGCAGATCCCTCCAAAACCCTGCAGTTTTAGAACAGAGCATTAAAGGAAGTCACCCAAAAAGAAAGAAAGCTGCAGCAAAAGTCTAAGGCTTATGGATAAGAAAGTGACACCTGGTCATGCCAGCTACTCCGGTTCCCCAGCCCACCTTCCCGTGCTCCTCAAACCAAATGTAAGACCTCCTAGGATCTAACCGGCACAAGCTTCAGGAAGTCTGTGTCATCTAAGTTTACAATGTCTACCCTCAGGAAACTTGGCTCTTCAAACACACAGGAGACTGCCCCTTTTGCACATGGAAAGCAGTGAGAGGCCAGTTCCCTGAAGCGAGGTAACCAATGGGGAGAGGAATGAGCAGGAGCACCTGCCTGAGGGCTCCACGGGAGAGCCCTGTGCAGATGGGGACCAAGTGGAGAACTTGCCATGTCTATTTCTGCATTGTTCCATATTCCAGTGGAAAGCCCAGGTATGATTTCAGTTTATGAAAATGTCTTGCAAAGAATCACATTTTGGGTCTTTTCATGCCGTATTTACTGATTAAAATCTAGTGTTTTCATTCTGTGCCAGTTACTTTCATAGTCCAGACCTGCAACACAAGCTTAATCAGTCATTTAAAACATTCTGAAATTATTTAAAGGTATAAAATTTAGCAACTTACTTAATTCTCAGGCCAACATTTAATAATACATCATAACCTCAAACACAGCTGGGCACGGTCGCTCACGCCTGTAATCCCAGCACTTTGGGAGGCCAAAGTGGACAGATCAACTGAGGTCAGGAGTTCCACACCAACCTGGGCAACATGGTGAAACCCTGTCTCTACTAGCCAGGCATGGTGGCACATGCCTGTAATCCCAGCTATTTGGGAGGCCGAGGCGGGAGAATGGCTTGAACCTGGGAGGCAGAGATTGCAGTGAGCCGAGATCATGCCACTGCACTCCAGTCTGGGCAACACAGTGAGACTCCAGCTTAAAAGAAAAAAGAGAAATCATGACTTCAAACAATGACTTAGTATAATCCTGAGAAAATGGCTAAAATAAATTTTCTCTAAACATCTTTTTTCACTTGAGCATAGATAACTCTTAGAAGAGGGTGAAGCTATGACATATCTAAAAAAATAAATCTAAAGCATTCTAAATAAGTTGTTTGTTCTAGGGATTTCTGGGGGAAATTTCAAACCAAATCTATTTTAAACTCTCAAAAATTCCCAGAGATTTGGACAGACTGAGATTTCAGCACTCTGTTGAAGTACTAGGTGACCAAAGCAGATCGTTATGCAAAGGAGACCTGTGAGTGCGTTACAGACTTATGTTTTCAATGAAAGAGACTGAACGTTCTCTGCATCTCACTCTTCATATTCCTCCTAGTGTGGGGGGCAAGCAGAAGGCAGCGGACACAATGGATTAAAGGGGTGTATGACTCAGAAACTCATGGTCTTCCCTTTTGTCCTCTCTTCATGCTTTCATAATTACTTAAGTGTGAGTTAATAATTCAGAAGTACCACATGACATACTAACAACAAGCTGGCAGGTAAAATGTCATTCTCTGTTTCATGAATACAGTACTTATAGAGAAACAGAACTCTATAAGGAGATGTTAAAGCCAGCTGAGGCCAGGAGCAGTGGCTCATGCCTATAATCCCAACACTTTCAGAGGCCAAGGTGGGAGGATAGTTTGAGGTCAGGAGTTCAAGACCAGCCTGGGCAACATAGTGAGACCCCCATCACTATAAAAAATACAAAATTTAGCAGGGTGTGGAGGTGTGCACTGTAGTCCCAGCTACTCAGGAGACTGAGGCAGGGGGATCCCTTAAGCCCAGGAGTTCTAGGCTGCAGTGACCTATGACTGTGTCACTGTACTCCTCCAGCCTAGGTGAAAGAGTAAGACCCTGTCTCAAAAAAAAAAAAAAATTTAAATAAAGCCAGATGAGACAGGAAATTAAATCAGTCACTCTTCTATCCTCTATTCTAGAGGTTTTCACTTTTCTAGGATCTTATATATCAAACATCCAAAAACTTTACAAAAGCTAATTAACTCGAAAAGGAGATTTATCACTTTAATGTTACACGAAGATAAACTGAGAGATCAAAGGTTGAGCAGGAAGAATGAAGAGAATGACATTAGACCGTGAGACGGTGATTAAATCATAATCCCTAATGAGCACGTGTATGGGGTTAAACTGCTTTCCCATACATTATATGATTTGATGCTCTCAAGAATGATACTGGGGCAGAGTGCAGTGCTAGCTCGTGTCTGTAAACCCAACACTTTGAGAGGACAAGGCAAGAGAATTGCTGAAGGTCAGGAGTTCAAGACCAACTTGAGTAACATACCAAGACCTCATCTCTACAAAAAAGAAATTTAAATTTAAATTTAAAAAACTAGCTGGGCATGGTAGCATACTTTTGTAGTCTTAGCTACCTGGGAGGCTGAGGAGGTAGGACTGCTTGAGCCAAGGAGTCTAGTCCAAGGCTGCAGTGAGCTGCGATTGTGCCACTGCCTTCAAGCCTAGACAACAGAGTAAGACTCTGTTAAAAAAAAAAAAAAAAAAAAAAAAAGATACTAGGTGGGCAAAGTAAGTAATAATGATGATTATAACAACACCAGTAATTAGTAATCACAGAAACAGCAGCAGCAGCAGTAGTAACAGCCCTTATTGATGTTTTTTTTTTTTTTTTTTTTTTTTTTTTTTTTTTTTTTTTGAGACGGAGTCTCACGCTGTTGCCCAGGCTGGAGTGCAGTGGCGCGATCTCGGCTCACTGCAAGCTCCGCCTCCCGGGTTCCCGCCATTCTCCTGCCTCAGCCTCCTGAGTAGCTAGGACTACAGGCACCCGCCACCGCGCCCGGCTAATTTTTTGTATTTTTAGTAGAGACGGGGTTTCACTGTGGTCTCGATCTCCTGACCTTGTGATCCGCCCGCCTCGGCCTCCCAAAGTGCTGGGATTACAGGCTTGAGCCACCGCGCCCGGCCCTTATTGATGTTTTAACTGTGGCCCACAATGGGTGAAGCATGTGACACCCAGCAGGACACTGAGAGTCAGAGCCCCATTAAGAGAAATGCTCAGGACCTCGGTAGCTCAAAACAGCAGAGCCAAGACTCAAACACAGATCTTCTCACACTAAATTCAGTTCTCTTTCCAGTATAAATAGTAATGACAGTCTACCAGGCTCTCTTGCCAACATCTCTTTTTCAGGAACTGCTGCATCTCCCCACTGCCGCCTGCCCCCACTGTGCAAATTTTTGCATGAGAAATTGCCCTGTACGCACATGATCATAGCCCTGGCAACAGCCCACAGATCCAGGGGTGGCCTCCAGACTCAAGCTGGACAAATCAGATTCCGTACAAGGAATCTGTAATAGGAACTAAGGTCGATCAGATTAACCCTTCTCTGGGAGGTTAGATTGTAACACACAGGCTGGAAATCGTTGGCAGAACCTATTTTCCTCATGTGGAAATGGAGGAAACCAGACTGCAGTGGGAAAGGAGAATGAAGGTGATCTTTAAAGAGACAGTCCTTGACAGTGTGCCAATGCCAGGTTCTGCTTCTTCAGCTGGCTGCAGTCCTATGCAGGGGTTCCACAGATGACCTCCAAAGGCTTCCATGTACGTCGTCTCTTTCCTTAGGCTTTCTCTAGTGGGCCTCTGCTCTGAGCAACTGAGGAGCCTAAGTAGTAGAAATAAATTGTGGCTGGGCGTGGTTGCAATCCCAGCACTTTGGGAGGCAGAGGCAGGAGGACCGCTTGACTCCAAGAGTTTGAGACCAGCCTGAGAAACATAGTGAGACCCCCATCCCTACTAAAAACTAGGCAGGCATGGTGGTAGACACCTGTAGTCCCAGCTACTTGAGAGGCTGAGATGGGTGGATCCCTTGAGCCCAAGAGTTCAAACCTGCAGTGAGCCGTGATCACACCACTGTACTCCACCCTCGGTGACAGGGCAAGACACTATCAAAAAAAAAAGAAGAATAGAAAAGAGGAGAGGGGAAGGGAGGGGAGGAAAAGGAAGGAAGGAAGGAAGGAAGGAAGGAAGGAAGGAAGGAAGGAAGGAAGGAAGGAAGGAAGGAAGGAAGGAAGGAAGGAAGGAAGGAAGGAAGGAAGGAAGGAGAAAGGAAGGGAGGGGAGGGGCGGGAAGGAAAGGAAAGGGAAAGAAGAGAGAAAAGAAAAGAAAGAAGGAAAGAAAGAAAGAGAGAGAAAGAAACTTGTTTCAAGAAAGAAAGAAGGAGAAAGAAAGAGGAGGAGGAAAGAAGGAAAGAAAAGAAAAGAAGAGAAGAGAACAAAAGAAAAAAAAAAGTAAAAGAAAGGAAAAGGCATGAAGAGACCAGCACTAGAAGAGCTCACATACACCATCTCTATAGTTTTGTCTGCTGGGTAGCCCAGTAGCCCTCTCTCCTTCTGCTAACAGCGCCTCTCTCTGCTGGAAAACTGCTCCTTCCCCAGCCACTTGGGTCTAGTGGAGGATGGCTACCTTCATTTATGTAATCTGCAATTCTATGACATCCCTGTGAAGTCTCATTATGACTATTTTTTAAATAAGGCTCAGAGAAATTACACACAAATCACAATACCAAGAAATGATACTGCCAGTAGCTGCACCCAAGTATCTCTGACTTTAAAATGTGCACTTTTTCCAATATAACCCTTTCCCTCCCTGGTAACTTACAACATCTTAGTAACAACTAATGAACCAGTATTTACTGAGCACTTTCTGCACAGGGTATTGGAAAATAGTGGGAAAAGAAAGCAATGTAAGATATGGGAAAAAACAAATGCAAGTTTTTATTAGAAATGTTAAATCCCAAATCCCAGGCTGTACTGGCTTTTTCGGGGAGAAAGGTGGAGAAGGAAGTGTGTGCACGTGCGCACTGCCTTTCAGTCGCCACACACTGATGCCCGCGTACAGCACTCATCTACTGTGAACCACAGAGGAAAAGTCTCCGTTCTAAAACACTTTTCCCATAGCTCCTGTGAAAATGAAGAGGCTGTTTTCTAGGAAATCTGACGGAAATAATAGTCCAGAACAAATATCAGGGATGAAATTAAATGCTAGACACAGATATTCTTCTATTCCTAGTGGAAAAAAAAATGAAAGAAAAATCGCCAAAAACCGGTCAAGTCTCCGTTTCCTCAGTTCGTAAATTGTGGCAGTAAGTGGATTTCATACTTGGTTTAACTTTGGAAGCGTTTCTTCTAACAAACCCCTTCATGGAAAACCCAGGTATGAAACGTCCAGGAGCAGTCCCTGATGGCTCACTACATGTCTACACCCGACACCCAGGCCCCGCGGGTGCCCCAGTGCCCCTCCAGGAATCTCCGTGTCTTCTCAACCACTTCCCACCACCTCCAAACTGCAATGTTATGAGAGTTGACAGGGAAAGTCCACCCAAGTATATGTATTAAAAAGCAAACTGAAAGTACAATGTCAGAAGTTACAAAGATAAAGAAAATGGTGGCCATTAAGCTACTTTTGGAAACCCAGATGTAACAAAAATACTAACAGCTAACTTGCTGAGTGCTTACTCCTTGCAAAACTTTCAAATACTTCATGTGAGTTAACCCCTTAAGCCTCATAGTGATTCCAGGAGAAACGACTCTTCTATTCCCATATTAGAGAGGAACGAATTGAAGTTTACAGAGATTAAGAAACTTGCCCCAACTTACGAAGCCACTCAGTGAAGGAGCCCAGTTTTGAACCCAGGCAGTCTCCATCTGGAGCTCCCATGCCCACTTAACTGCTTTGCTGTTCTGAATCATACTGTAAAAACAGCCACTGAGCTTCAAAGGTATTACATGCTTAATTCACATAACTTACTAACAGCAGCAAGCCTTACTCCAAGTTCAGATGACTTCTCATGATTACTATACTCCCTCGACATCTAACATTTGGGGGTGGGGGGAAGAGGGTATCACTAAAACTCTACCCATTGTCTTAAAAATGATTCTCAAACTGTCGTCCAAGGGCCCCTGAGGGTCTCCATCATATTTTCAAGGGGTCCTCGACATCCTCTCTTGTCGACCCTTGTATCTATGCATGCCTGGATTTTCTTCTTATACTTCAACC
Organism: Macaca nemestrina; assembly: GCF_043159975.1. Classification (NCBI taxonomy): domain Eukaryota; kingdom Metazoa; phylum Chordata; class Mammalia; order Primates; family Cercopithecidae; genus Macaca; species Macaca nemestrina. The sequence continues at coordinate 77,022,780 of NC_092143.1, forward strand.
AACACAACACATTGCAACAGACTGCAATGCAGAAATACATATAAGAATTTGGCTGTCTTCTATTAAGCCAGACATTAAAGACATTTGCAAAAATGTGAAACAATGCCACTCTTGTCACTAAATATTTTTGTTTCAGAGAATATAATTATTTTCATTAAAATATTATTTATGTTAAGTAATGATTATATTGTTATTTTTAAATAAACTAATAAATATTCTTAATTTTTTCCATTGTAATTTCTAATGCCATAAATATTGTTATATAAGACACATATAATACTAAAAGTACTTTTGGGTCCTTAGTAGTTTTTAAAAGTATAACAGGATCCTGAGACCAAAAAGTTAAGAACTCCAGTCTTAAAAAATACAAATTAGTCCTTTATTTCTACAGAGAACAGAGTCCATAATTCAAACCTAAAAGCTTCATCGTTACTTCCTAAGTAAAAGAGTCACTGGTAACATTTCTTTTTACCAATGTTTTCATCATTAAATAAACTGCTAAACTCTAAAACTGATGAAATTAGATGTCATCATAATTTACACATAACACAAATTTACCCATAAGTGTAATCAAAAGGATATATTTTGTGGCATGTTTAAAATTCATTAGGATAAATTATAACACTCTAAATTTGTATCTATCATATACACTTTCTACACAATGCCTAATATTTTCATAACTGTAATCTCAGATGTCAGTAAAGTCTTTACCATCTAGGCAATTTAGATTATATTTGTAAACAAAATTTAAGGCATATTTCAAAAGCAGCTACAAAAAAAATAGACACTATTAACTTCCATACCCATAAAAAAAGACTAGTAACCAAGAGTGAGGACAAGTTTTTATTTTTTAAAATATATGTTATAGCAAAAAAAATCAAAAGTCTAAGTTTTCAAATTAAATAAAATGTTTATTCATGCTGTTGTTACTAGATATATTTCTGTATCTTTATAAACTTAGGCTTGAATATTCATGCATATAATCAATGCAATCAAAATTATCACTAAAAATATTTATTAAATACTGAGATTATCATATCATGATATCAAGCACCTACGAATATGTTTTATGGAATAAACATGCTTCCCTTCACACAAAAAACTTTAGAAAAGTTACACAATGTATAAACATTATGTTTTACACAGGCAAAAAAAGAGAGTAAGAGAAACAGAGAGGAAAAGATAATAAAGTCACTGTTCAATGGAATGTCTAAGGAGCTGTTATTTTCCTCCCAGCTTTGTGACATAAAGACATACGCTATGAACTCAAGAAGAAATAAAAGTAGGTTAACCATAATTGCACATGATAATGCTGTTAACTTATTCTATCTGCTTTATCCTCAGAAGAAATAAATGGAAGATTTATTCTACTGGCCCTGTCCTATTTGAAAACAGACATTTTAGCCATCTAAAGAAGAAAATGGCTCAGGTTTCTCATAGGAAGATAAGGCAGCAACAATAGTGTGGTTTAAATTGTCAGATCCCGCATTCCAGATAAGGAAAACAATACCCACAGAGCAAGAAGAACTTGTAAAGTCAAGGAAAGAACAAGGCTACTATCTCTGATACAAATTGGCTCCACAGTCCCTTCTATCTTCTGCAAGCTTTTGAAAAGTTACTTGAAACACTGTATTGTTTGCAAGCTAAATGATTTTCAAATTATCACTAGTTCTTCAAGGGACATTACAATCTGCCCTAAGTCACTCTTTTTAAATAATTACCTAAGCTGAATTCACTTAAGCAACATTACTCTCTCATATTAAATAAAGAGGACAGACACTGTCAACGTATGCACAAGTTGTGAAAAAAAATCACCCAACCTTAGCCAAATGCACCTCACAAGGGCACGGCAAACAGGGTGCACTTTGTCAGGAGTGCAGATGGGAAGGTGGCCGTAGCATACTTCTGGAACCTCAATTATATACATGCCTGGGCTAGATTAAGGAAAGAAACTTCCAAACCTTTTATTTAATTCTATAGTCCTTTCCTTCTCTAAATGCATAAACTTAAAAATTATGTCTAAAACTTGTAAACTTAATAACTAAATGTAATAATTTCTCCATATAGAACAGACACGTAATTTAATATGCATTCCCTGACACAGTATTAACTTGAAAATGCCTGTCCACAGATGGTCAGCACATTCTTCTTTAAACAACGTTGCAACATGCTGAGCTCCCAGAACTGGCCATACAGAAAATACAGACAAACGCTCATGTCAGAGAACAAACTGTGGCTACTATGTCTAAAGAAAGATAGCATAATAGCATCAGTGTCTATTTTAAGGCCATCCTCCAACATCTGAAAGTGTTCACAGTATCACTGAATTCTTAAGATAGAAAAGTTTGTGTTTTTAAATAATGATATTATCTAGGAGTAGTTCTTTCCAAATGAAGGCAAGAAGTGCATAATACAGGGACTAGAGAAGGTCTATGAATATACAAGGAATTGATATTCATGAATTCTACATATCTCTATTAGTATTGTAAAGCAAAGCTGTGGATACAACTTTAAATAGGTGTCTAATTTCACACATTCCCAAAAAGACTATTCCCAGCCAGAATCTAGCTGAATGGACGATGTTGTGACAGGAAAACTCTGCTGAGTGCAGATGTTTGTTTAATGCCAAGGAGACTGGGATGCCATCAAAATGCCAGACTTTCTCTCATCATTTGCCTGCCTTTTTCTAAAAGATTCAAGGATGTATATGAGTGCTTTAAAAGGAAATTATTGAATGTACTGTATACCCACAGGAAGATCTCCTTTTACTCTAGCCAAAGAGACTATCTGTGGAGCAGATCTCTGCATTAGAAAGAGACGCAGCAGCAGTGCCTGGCAGTGACCTGACTCACCGAACCCAAACAGGGCACAAAACACAAGTCCCTAGCAGAGCCCACAGCAGGTGCCAGAAGGCAAGGCCAGGAGAGACGCTCGCCCAGCAGGAGCTAAGAGGATCCCAAGCCCGACAGCCTAACCCTGGAGCTAACCTTTCTGTCGGGTCCCTCTGATTGCATGCCATGCCATCTTTTCTGAGTGGGCAGTAATCCTATTCCTTACATACACGCCTAGAAAACCCTTCAGTCTGCAGTAAAACACAGAAGTGTGCTCTTTTCAAAACTTACCTACAAACCATCACTGTGAAGGCCAAGAAGACAGCCTCACAGACACTCCTGTTACCATCGCCATTACCTCACTTTAAAATAAACTCTTGCCAAAGGCCTAAGCTATTGGCCAGTGTGTCCTTCCTGGAAAATGAGTGGCCTCCCGTCGAGAACAGGCTTCCCACCAGGCCAATGGATTAACCACATCAGTGCCGCCTCCTCAGGGTGCTCTCCGCCCCAGCCCACAGAGAATGTCTTCACACAGAACCCCTCTCACCTGGCCTCGCCCACCGAATCAGAAACACACGCTGCACCTGCTCTCAGAAGCTGGGGTCAGGGCAATCCCTGACGACCTCTTTTCACACTCCTTTGCCAGTAGCTGTCGCAGCTTGTGCATGTTGCTCAGAAGGCCCCAGAAGCCACCCGACCTAAAGACAGAGCACTCAGATAAAGTACTGTGAGGCCAAGGCTGCTTTCAGAATGCCGCCCATTTCCAGATTTCCCAAGACCACTAGGAAGGCACATCATAAATAGCACTAATGGTCACAGAGGATGGTGATTTGCCTCTTAACAGATGCCATGAGCTTTACTCACAAGATACGGATTCAGCATTACCTCTTTTAGCCCTCACTTCAACCCTGGGAAGGAGATATTAGAATCATTCCCATTTTATAAAGAAGTGGAAGTTCTACAGGTTGTAGTCACAAAGCTCATGAAACAGGAATTCAAAACCAAGTCCTGGGAAGAACATGCTTGGAAGGAAGATGTGGCTGAACACACTTCAGCTTTGAGTTACTGAGGGATACCAAGCCAGCATGATTTCCCTGGAGCTCACAAGAAAGCCACACGAAAGAGAGTCAACACACAAATGCATAAAGACCTCAGCACAGGCGAGGGAGGTACCATCTTCCCTTCATCCTCTACACTCTTTCCAGTCGCCAGCATCCACCATGACCTGCTCTGTGCTGCTCCTCCATGGCTCACAGTAACGTGGCAATCGGTGCTTACTTTTAACTGATGTCAACAGCATAAAAATATTTGGGGTGCAAGCAAAGGAGAGAAAACACCAGAAGATCTTTGTTGAGGCCGCAGCCCACATGCTCCCATTCCAGTCACTTCCCTAAAGAAGTAAAAGTGAACTTGACTACCCACTGGGTTACCTACTTTGCTAGGGACACTGGGTGATAAACAGTAGTCACCGCAGGTAGATAGCTGCTGACCGTGTGCTTACTGTCTGCCAAGGTGCCTGCTCAGCACTTTCCATGCACTAATTCGTGGAACTTCAAAGCAGCCCTGAGGTATAGGTATTGTTGTCCTCATTTTGCAGATGAGAAAATGGAGCCACAGAAAGTTTCATAAACTTCCCAAAAGACCCAGAAAAGTAGTATGCCCTGTAGTCCCTGACTTTAGGAGCCTACAACACAATTCTGGAAACAAGATTCATTCCCTGTAAGCAACTGGCAAACAGTGCTGTCTAATTATTAATCTTAATAAAGATCAGTGCCTGGAGGCTGGGCGTGGTGGTTCACACCTGTAATCCCAGCACTTTGGGAGGCCGAGGTGGGCAGATCACTTGAGGTGAGGAGTTTGAGACCAGCCTGGGCAACACAGTGAAACCCTGTCTCTACTAAAAATACAAAAATTTGCCAGGCATGGTGGCACATGCCTGTAGTCCCAGCTACTCAGGAGGCGGAAGTGGGAGAATCCCTTGATCTTGGGAGGCAGAGGCTGCAGTGAGCCAAGATCTCGCCACCGCACTTCAGCCTGGATGAGAGAGAGAGACTGTGTCTCAAAAAAAAAAAAAAAGTCAATGCCTGTTATGCACAAGCGCTACACTAGTCGAAGGAAGAGAAGGTGAGCAAGGGCTGCAGTCGACAGACGCTTCCTGGAGAAGCAGGGCTACCACTTGGGGCAGTGTGTCCCCCACATACACTTTGAAAGCAGTGGTTCTCAAAAGTACACAAATTAAAAAACAGAAATCAGCAATCTGTATAAAGATCATAATTCATCAATATGCTGATATAAGAAAGGAACAGAAAATATAAGAAAGTAGCTTGAAAGTGAGGGAATGTGTCCTCCAGGGGATGGTGGGGAGGGGTGCTGCTGGCATGTGGTGGGTGGAGGCCAGCCATGCGTTAAACATCCCTACAAAGCACAGGACAACCCCTCATCACAAAGAACCCTCTGGTCCAAAACTGTCAATGGTGCTAAAAAGCCTTATACAGAGGAAGGAGAATCTTTAGAAGGGGTCGCTCTATGCAAGGGAAATAACACAGGCCATGGCTCAGAAACAGAAAAGAGCTCAGATACATGGGAGGCCATTTCTTATGAGGAAAAAGAGGAAATCATGTTGCCCAGGAAGGCTTCATGGAGGGCTGTGAAAGCCAAGCAGGATTACAGCTGGATTTGGTTGGAAAGGGGGATATGCAACAGACCTGGGATGACATTCACAGGACAACAGCCAAGAGTCAGGGAGTCCCAGAATCCAGCTGGAAGATTTGCTAGAATAGCCCAGGTGCAAAGTAACCAGCAGTTTCTAGTTAGAGGGGAGAAAAGGTAGTAAAATGCCTTATAAAGAAAGCACCGGCCAGGCGCAGTGGCTCACGCCTATAATCCCAGCACTTTGGGATGCCGAGGCGGGTGGATCACTTGAGGTGAAGAGTTCAAGACCAGCCTGGCCAACATGATGAAACACTGTCTCTACTGAAAATACAAAAATTAGCTGGGCATGGTGGCACGTGCCTGTAGTCTCAGCTACTCAGGAGGCTGAGGCACAAGAATTGCTTGAACCTGGGAGGCAGAGGTTGCAGGGAGCAGAGATCATGCCACTGCACTCCAGCCTAGGTGACAGAGTGAGACTCGGTGTCAAAACAAAAACAAAACAAAAAAACACAAAAGAAAGCACCGACCTGGCTTACTATTGGACACGGGTGAAGGGAAGGCATAGGTGAGGTTTTTATTCTGTCTCCCTCTCTTGCTTGTGCACCCAGGACAGTGCCTGGCAGAGAGCAGGCATAAATCCTGATGCATGAATCATAAACACAGCGGACTGGCATGTTATGGGAAGTTAGGTTCTAATGTCCTCATGCAAAGGGAAAAATTACATACAATCCCATCAGACTTGGAAAATGATAAATGCCTCTAAAGGAGCAATAAAGTCAGCTTTTGTTCCAGCGGGGGAAACACTGCAGGTTCTTCAGTGGGAACCCAGATGGAAACCATGCCTCCTGTTCAGCACAGCACAGTCCCTTCGGGGCCTACATAACCCAGCACACATGAGGGCACAGCAGGCCCCCTCCCACCCGGGGCAGCGGCAGAATCACACCCACTACCGGTGGCCAAAAGAGATGAAGTCACCTAAGTTAAATGTGCATATGATTCAAAGGTTCGGCGGTGGTGAAGGGTCCTCCCTGACAGGAGACTGAGCTGGGAGGTAGACACAGCCGCTCTGATAAACCTGCAGGCCACACTGTCCCCAGTTGACAGGGACAGAGCTGAAGCACTTCCCCCACCAAATGCACTCTTAAGATGTATGGGCTTTCCTCAGCAAGCAGACTCAGAAAAATTTTTAAAAATTAAAAGTTTGTAAGAAAAGACATTTGGGTTTCCACAACTGCAGGCCAGCGCTTTTCATGCGCATTTCACCAACCAGCGCTTATCTTTCCTCACTTATCAAATGCAGATGCAGCACTTTCTGTGCACAGAGCATTGTGGGAAATGCACAGGAGCATTGTGGGAATGCACAGAGCATTGTGGGAAATGCACAGGAGCAAGCCTTGCAGCACCAAGGAGGGTTCTGTCCAGTTGATCTATTAACTTAGACCCGGGGTCAGCACAGTTTTTTTTTTTTTTAAGTTCAGACTGTAAATACTTAAGCTTTGAGGGTCATAGTCCCTGCGGCAGTTACTTAAACTCCGCCATCAGAGCACGAGGGAGCCACACAATATGAAAACAAATGGGCATGGCTGTGTGCCAGTAAAAACACTGACAAAACAGGCAGCGGGCCAGATGTGGCCACTGGGCTATGACTTGCCACCCCCTGGCTTACACCTGTGCTGATGAGCCAGAATACAAACCATCAGAGAACTCAGCAGAACACCCAGAGTGGAGTTCTGGAAATGCCTGTGAAAAGCAGGTTTTGATGAGGGTGGAAGACAGCACCAGGGCTGGTTACTCTGGAAGCGAGACCCTGCGGGGAGAGCCTCTCGGAGGAAGCTAAGGGCCCAGGACAGCCCAGGCTCACGTTGGGAAACAGCGACACACCCAGGAAACTCAAGCATAAAACGCTGCACGATCCTGAGGAAAGCCAACTCTGCCTGGCAAATCATCCTCCAAAATTTCACCAAAACCCTTACTACCGCAGAGCATCTCTTCCAACAATGGCCTTCCTCACATTTCCCGCCCCAAATGTTACTGAATTGTTAAGGCAGGGCACTGGTGCTTGGTAAGAACAAATAATGCTTAGAGAACTTTCCTAATTTAGCTACAAATGCATATTTCACTGAACTGTGGTTAAGAAAATAGATGCCAACCTGTAATAAAGCAGAAAGCCTAATAATTTGATCTTGTTCTCGGTCTCAGAACACTATAAGAAATCATTCTTTTAATTCCAGGCTCAGTTTCTCAAGAAGCTTATCAATATCACCATAAAGACATCCATGAATTCCATAGGGCTCTCCACAATAGCCTCTCTTCAATGTCTACCTTGACGCAATGAACACAGGCCTGAAGCCGTAAAGAGGATACATGTCACAACTCAGAACTCTTGGGAGAGACAGTGCTCCTGGGCCCTTGGACCCCTACACATCTTGTCAGCAGTGCCAAGACTTCAGGCCCTGACCACCCTCCCACCCAGGCCATTTCCTAAGGTTGTTTATGCAGCTAGCAACTTTGAGACATGAGTTACCTTCTTTGCTCCTTTCTCCACCTCCCTCTCTCAGCCCCTGGGAAAGACTAGGCGTATTTACTGCTTGCTATAACTGTGGTGGCTGCCCCTGCCTGGGTGTGCAACTCTGCTATGATGAAAACATACTGCAAGTCCAGCATCCACCTGGTCCATAGCAAGCTGCCCCATGGGGATGTGGGGGGCAAGGGAAACTGATATAAATATGCCAATGCTGTTGTGCTTGCTGTACTATGAATTAGACACCCCTTTTCCTCTGACCCAGGAGCCTCGTGTCCTCTGCCAGCACCCATGAAAAATAACAGGCTTATTTGTAACAGTATCTTATTAGTTTGAAAGCAAGATAAAATCAAATCCCAGAACCAACTATAATTCTCTTCAATATTAAATGAAAATTTGCAACTCTTTATTTCATTTTCCTCTTTTCAATATCCATTCTTCAGCAAGGCTTCTTAAACTCTGAGTGGTGAAAGCTCCTGGTTTTGCACAAAGCAATCCCAGTGCACACCTGCTGACCCACTGTTTCCAATCCACTAAGTGCCCCCTTTCACTCTCCAAAGTGTTCTCACCTGTACATTAAATTATATGATCACCCTACATATAACCAAATGGACAGATATGTAATTGCTGAAAATATGTAAATTGCTTCAGTGTTTTGTTTGTGATCATTTTTCTTTAAAAACAAACAAAAAAAAAAAAACGAAACAACAGTCTGACTCCAATTCTTTCACTTAAAACACGTTTTCCCGCAGGAACTTAACCCACCATAATTATATTTTGCAAATAATGGGAAGAAAGTTTAAATTCTGTGTCCTCTAGAAGCAAGATGACAATCAATGGTCGTTAAGTGTTTCATTGTTGCAAAGCACATTTAAATATTGACCATTTTTTCCTTTTTGAAAACTGTCATCCAAAACAGAATGATGCAAAAAAAAATCACATATATCTGATCTTTCATTAAATGTGATGTTAATGGCTCCCTCCCCCACAATATTCTGGGGAAAAAGTTTCTCTAAGAAATATAATGAGGCCGCACCATGAAGATGTGACTCTGCAGATTCTGGGAAGCTATCCAATTTGCGCATCCTTGTCTCTGCAACCTCATCCATGCTGGGAACTGGAGAGCTTGTCTCTTGCACAGTAAAGAAACAACCTGAAACAAAGTAGTCCTTTATCAAACCTTCCCAAAGGGCAGTCAAAAGGCTTGGGCTTTCGGCTACCCTACGCATGCTCTCCGCTAGGTTTAACGGGAGTGAGGTCCCTTCCATTCCTACTTGCATAAAAACACAGGCCAACACTCCACTAGATGTCCTTGACATCGACTCCTCGCTAGCTGATCTGCTGTAGGGGCAGCAGCCATGCTCAGTTCTTCACCAAACCCCTGTTCCTATCTGCCCTGCACACACCCCTACACACAGTGAGATCTTAGAGCTTTGACAAAGTGCAAAGAGAAGTCGCTCTACCCAAACGTACCCTGCCAACAAGGAATCCAACCTAGTGTTGGCAAAGCAGGCTCTCGATTAAACAGATTATGCACCGTACAAAATACATCTTCAAGTGAATCACAGTAGGAAAATCCCAGAGAAAGTACAAGGGAATTACAGTGCAAGCCTTGATTTACAAACTCCATCAGATCTGCCCAAATGTCAAGTGAATTGATAAAAAGAAATACCCCCACTTTACCACTTCCATAAACTAAAATGTTAAAAAATAATAATAATAAACTTGAATGTGACAGATTACTCAAAACAGAAACTGTGTTATTTTGTTTTGTTTTGTTTCCTAAGAGACTCACAAAGCTGAATTATTGGCGGTTTTTAAAGGATGGTCTTAGAAATTCATAACTGAAACAAAATTTATGGGTTTAAGAGACGACTTTTCTTCATTGTTGTAAATTTTCAGTGGTCTCTGAAGAATTCAAGTAAAATAAAAGCCCCCCCCGCTGGTTACCCACATCTCCCCCCGTGCACACACAAATAGCAGATGCACACACCCGCCCTTCATACTCCTGCTGCATCTTCCTGAAAATCCAGTTCTGGAATGGCAGTGGCTGGGTTCAAATCCAGCTCTACTGCTGAACAGCTGTGACTTGGGTGAGTCACTTATCCCCTGTGCTCTGGTTCTTTTGTGGTAAAATGCCAGTAACAACAGCACCAACCACACAGAGCTGTCACAAGGATTACATGGGTTAACACTGGCAGAGAGTTAGGACCAAGCCTGGCACACTAGTGTTTGCTAAAACATTTTATCAAGAGAGCTACAAAATAAACTCCCTGGCAATGTCTCGCCTTTTAGATGCAAGGCAACGTTGAGGCCTACTTCATCGGCAAATACCGCATTTCTTTTGTGGGATCGTGCCTAATAGGCAGTGAGTGTCAACAAATATTCATGGGACAGATGGATACAAAAAGCTGTACAAATAAAGAAGCAAATGACCTCTTCCATGATTACAGTCAAAATTCCAAAGGGTTTCATTAAATTCAAACCACTAGGATGGTAAACAGGAGCCTGTGTGCTGTTCTCACCACAAAGTGGTACTTCCTCCCCTTCCACAGTGAGTCCTGGTCCCAGTGAAAACACTATAGAACCAGCCATCCCCGCCTCTCCTCACCGTAAGAAAGCTGACCACTGAGACCCTCCCACACTCGCCACCATCATTTCCCTCAACATTGCCACTTCTATTACTGGCAGTTATTGCCAATACTAAAACATGAGGCAAAATGAAATTTCTAAAGCACCGTGAAATCTATGGAAAAATATTCAGAAGCAAAGCTTTCAATTAATTCAGTATTTAAATGAAATTCATTTCAGACGCAATTCAATAAAGCCTTCATATTCTGAAGAGATTCCCAATAATATGAAAAAATATATAGATTTCCAAAAAGCTTCTGCTTTGGTGCATTGGGAAACTCGGGCTGCTCCTGCAGTGTAACGCAGTCTGAGCTGCAGAATTAATTCAGATGTCCACAGGAATTGCAAACTCTGACTCACAGGCGCCTTCCACTGGCAGCCACCTAGATCACTGCACCTGCCCCAGTCGATACAGGAACTCCAGCCTTTGTACCTTCCAAACCTACTCTCCATATGTGGACCTAAAATGCCCCTATGGCTTGGCTCTCTCTCCCCCATTTACGGCGCCTCCGTCGTTCTCCCATTCTAAGGATACAGTCCAGGCCGCCATGGCTTCTGAGGCACCTCCTGACCTGGCTTCCCACCTGACCAGCCAACTTCTCTTCCAAGCCAGACTGTGCTACAACCTGACCTTGTGCACTCTCTTCTCACCTCCTACCTGGAGCCACCTTCCCACCACCTCGCTGCCCCTGGGGCTCCATGTAAACGTCATTTCCTTGGATGCCTCCTGCAACCACCACCCCGATCCCAGGCTAGGTGAGGGACACCTCCACAGCCAGCGCTTCCCTTAGATTCACACTCAGCACTTTGCATACTAGTTCCTTTACTTGAGTCCTCTGAGAGGGTTCTTTGTCACTGTATGTCCAGCACCTGGAATCATGTCTGGGGCACAGGAGGTCGTCAATAAATACCAGTTTAGTAAATGAGATGACAATGGCCTAACTGCAACAGTCAGGGTGAGAAATAGAGAAGAACCAGAAAGAACGGGGTGGAAGCCAGTAGGATCTGGTGACAGAACAGACGTGGGCAATAATAAAGAAAGAAGGGCCTGGCCTGGACGTCAAATCTCCACTTGGGCAGCAACGTGAGAAAACCACTCACCAAGAAATCGGCAGAAGCACAGACTGAGGCGAGGGCACTGGTTTAGGTGTAGACACGCTAAACGTAGGTGTCCCAAGACATGTGCCCACAATGTCGTGGCTAAGAACTCGTCCCTGCCCTGCTCAAGATGCCAATAGCTTCCCAGCACATTAAGGAAACTCCAAACTCGTCACCGAGTCCTACAAGGCCACGTATGCACTGGGTCTAGCCCCTCAAGCTCTCCTACCCCACTTTTTCAGTCTGCTTTCTCCCTGCTTGCCTCACTGGCCACAGTGGCCCTCCCACTGTCGCCAGAGGTGTCCAGCAAGATGCTCCTCAGCACCTGTGCACTCACTGCAGCCCACCTAGAGCACGGCACCCAGATCCTTGCAGGGCTTCCTGCTCCTCCTAATGTAGGCACCACTTCAAACATCACCTCCTCATGTCAGTCCTGAAAATTATCCACAGTAGCACCCCCTGACTCGCTGTCACATCAGTCTGTTTTAGTTTCATCACTAAACACTCGATGAACTGACGCTGTCTGTTCCTTTCTTCTGCGTATTTGTTGTCTGTCTATCCTATCTACAGGGTACACAAAGTAAGGCCCCAGCTGGGCACAGTGGCTCATGCCTGTAATCCCAGCACTTTGGGAGGTTAAAGTGGAAGGATTGCTTGGAACCAGGAGTTTCAGACCAGCCTGGGCTGGGGAGACCCCCATCTCTACAACAACAACAACAAAAATTAGCTGAGTGTGGTGGTGTGTACCTGCAGTCCCAGCTACTCGGGAGGCTGAGATGGGAAGATCACTTGGGCCTGGGAGGTTGAGGCTGCAGTGATCCTTGATGACACCACTGCACTCCAGCCTGGGTGACAGAGTGAGACCTTGTCTCAAAAAACAAACAAACAAACAACCTAACAAAAGATGTAGTCAGGCTCCGCAACTATTTTCTTTGCTAGCATAGCCCAAGGACTTAGAACAGTGTATGGCCCTTGCTAATAGCTCATCACATCTGTTAAATGAATATCTGAATGGAGGAATGAAAGTAGCAAGATGGGATTTGCCATCTCCTGCCCTCCCACTGAAATCGTTGTGAAAATACAAAAGGTGATACAAAGTGCCAACTATCTAAGGACGCTAGTAATGCTGACTATCACTAATTCCAGAAAGTTCTATCAACCAAAAGCAAATAAAACTTTGGAGGAGGGCACGGAGCACCAACAGGAAAAGGGAAAAGACAGGAAGTGGATTTCTCTGATCCTCACCTGGCCTCCTGTCTCGAGGGTCACAAACCTGGCTGGCCACCAGGAGCACTGTGCTGTGTTTTGTTTATTTGTTTAGTTACAAATTCATCCATTCACATACTAAGTAACTAATAAACTCATCCGGTTCAAAAGTCAAGACCATATAAATAGGTACAGGTGAAGAAATCTTACCTCTTCTCATGTCCCTGTCCACTTGTCTCCACACTACCTACATGCACACCCTTGACTGGTGAGTTTCCTGAGTTGGTTTTTATTATTATTATTATTATCATTATTTATACTATAAGTTCTAGGATACATGTGCAGAAAGTGCAGTTTTTGTACATAGGTATACACGTGCCATGGTGGTTTGCTGCACCCATCAACCCTTCACCTACATTAGGTATTTCTCCTAATGCTATCCTTCCGCTAGCCTCCCACCCCACAATAGGCCCCGGTGTGTGATGTTCCCCTCCCTGTGTCCATGTGTTCTCATTGTTCAACTCCCACTTACGAGCGAGAACATGCAGTGTTTGGTTTTCTGTTTCTGTGTTAGTTTGCTGAGAATGATGGTTTCCAGCTGCATCCATGTCTCTGCAAAAGACATGAGCTCATCCTTCTTTATGGCTGCATAGTATTCCATGATGTATATGTGCCATATTTTCTTTATCCAGTCTACCATTGATGGACATTGGGTTGGTTCCAAGTCTTTGCTATTGTGAATAGTGCCACAGTAAACATACGTGTGCATTTCTCTTTATAGCAACATGACAACGATCCTTTGGGTATATACCCAGTAATGGGATAGCTGGGTCAAATGGTATTTCTAGTTTTAGATCCTTGAGGAATTGCCACTGTCTTCCACAATGGTTGAATTAATTTACATTCCCACCAACAGTGTAAAAGCATTCCTTTTTCTCCACATCCTCTCCAGCATCTGCTGTTTCCTGACTTTTTAATGATCACCATTCCAACTGGTATGAGATGGCATCTCATTGTGGTTTTGATTTGCATTTCTCTGATGACCAGCGATGATGAGCATTTTTTCATGTTTGTTGGCTGCATAAATGTCTTCTTTTGAGAAATGTCTGTTCATATCCTTTGCCCACTTTTTGATGGGGTTGTTTGTTTTTTTCTTGTAAATTTGTTTAAATTCTTTGTAGATTCTGGATATTAGCCCTTTGTCAGATGGATAGATTGCAAAAATTTTCTCCCATTCTGTAGGTTGCCTCTTCACTCTGATGATAGTTTCTTTTGCTGTGCAGACGCTCTTTAGTTTAATTAGATCCCATTTGTCTGTTTTGGCTTTTGTTGCCATTGCTTTTGGTGTTTTAGACATGAAGTCCTTGCCCATGCCTATGTCCTGAATGGTATTGCCTAGGTTTTTGTCTAGTATTTTTATGGTTCCAGGTCTTAAGTTTAAGTCTTCAATCCATCTTGAGTTAATTTTTGTATAAAATATAAGGAAGGGGTCCAGTTTCACTTTTCTGCATATGCCTAGCCAGTTTTCCCAGCATCATTTATTAAATAGGGAATCCTTTCCCCATTGCTCGTATCAGGTTTGTCAAAGATCAGATGGTTGTAGATGTGTGGTGTTATTTCTGAGGACTCTGTTCTGTTCTGTGGTCTATATATCTGTTTTGGTACCAGTACCATGCTGTTTTGATCACTGTAGCCTTGTAGTATAGTTTGAAGTCAGGTAGTGTGATGCCTCTAGCTTTGTTCTTTTAGCTTAAGATTGTCTTGGGTATGTGTGCTCTTTTTTGGTTCCATATGAACTTTAAAATAGATTTTTCCAATTCTGTGAAGAAAGTAAATGGTAGCTTGATGGGGATAGCATTGAATCTATAAATTACTTTGGGCAGTATGGCCATTTTCATTATATTTATTCTTCCTATCCATGAACACAGAACGCTTTTCCATTTGTTTGTGTCCTCCCTTATTTCCTTGAGCAGTGTTTTGTAGTTTTCCTTGAAGAGGTCCTTCACATCCCTTGTAAGTTGTATTCCTAGGTATTTTATTCTCTTAGTAGCAATTGTGAATTAGAGTTCACTCATGATTTGGCTCTCTATCTGTTGTTGGTGTATAGGAATGCTTGTGATTTTTGCACATTGATTTTTTATCCTGAGACTTTGCTGAAGTTGCTTATCAGCTTAAGGAGATTTTGGGCTGAGACCATGGGGTTTTCTAAATATACAATCGTGTCATCTGCAAACAGGGACAATTTGACTTCCTCTTTTCCTATTTACATAGACTTTATTTCTTTCTCTTTTGAGATTTCCCTGGCCAGAACTTCCAATACTGTGTTGAATAGGAGTGGTGAGAGAGGGAATCCTTGTCTTGTGCTGGTTTTCAAAGGGAATGCTTCCAGTTTTTGCCCATTCAGTATGATATTGGCTGTGGGTTTTTCATAAATAGCTCTTATTATTTTGAGATATGTTCCATTGATACCTAGTTTATTGAGAGTTTTTAGCATGAAGGGGAGTTGAATTTTGTCAAAGGCCTTTTCTGCATCTATTGAGATAATCATGTGGTTTTTGTCATTGGTTCTGTTTATGTGATGGGTTATGTTTATTGATTTGCATATGTTGAACTAGCCTTGCATCCCAGGGATAAAGCCGACTTGATTGTGGTGGATAAGCTGTTTGATATGCTGCTGGATTCAGTTTGCCAGTGTTTTATTAAGGATTTTTGCATCAATGTTCATCAGGGATATTGGCCTAAAATTTTCTTTTTTTGCTGTGTCTCTGCCAGGTTTTGGTATCAGAATGATGCTGGCCTCATAAAATGAGTTAGGGAGGATTCTCTCTTTTTCTATTGTTTGGAATAGTTTCAGAAGGAAAGGTACCAGCTCCTCTTTGTGCCTCTGGTAGAATTCGGCTGTGAATCAGTCTGGTCCTGGAGTTTTTGTTGTTAGGCTATTAATTACTGCCTCAATTTCAGAATTCGTTATTGGTCTCTTTAGGGATGCAACTTCTTCCTGGTTTAGACTTGGGAGGTGTATGTGTCCAGGAATTTATCGATCTCTTCTAGATTTTCTAGTTTATTTGCATAGAGGTGTTTATAATATTCTCTGATGGTAGTTTGTATTTTTGTGGGATCAGTGGTGATATTCCCTATATCATTTTTTATTGTGTCATTTGATTCTTCTCTCTTGTCTTCTTTATTAGCCTGGCTAGCAGTCTATCCATTTTGTTGATCTTTTCAAAAAACCAGCTCCTGGATTCATTGATTTTTTGAAGGGTTTTTCATGTCTCTATCTCCTTCAGTTCTGCTCTAATCTAAATTATTTCTTGTCTTCTGCTAGCTTTTGAATTTGTTTGTTCTTGCTTCTCTAGTTCTTTTAATTTGATGTTAGTGTGTCAATTTTAGGTCTTTCCTGCTTTCTCTTGTGGGCATTTAGTGCTATAACTTTCCCTCTACACACTGCTTTAAATGTGTCCCAGAGATTCTGGTACATTGTGTCTTTGTTCTCATTGGTTTCAAAGAACAACTTTATTTCTGCCTTCATTTCATTATTTACCCAGTAGTCACTTGGGAGCAGGTTGTTCAGTTTCCATGTAGTTTTGTGGTTTTGAGTGAGTTTATTAATCCTGAGTTCTAACTTGATTGCACTGTGGTCTGAGAGACAGTTTATTATGATTTCCATTCTTTTGCATTTGCTGAGAAGTGTTTTACTTCCAATTATGTGGTCAATTTTAGAATAAGTGTGATGAGGTGCTGAGAAGAATGTATATTCTGTTGATTTGGGGTAGGAGACTTCTGTAGATGTCTATTAGGTCCGCTTGGTCCAGAGCTGAGTGCAAGTCCTGAATATCCTTGTTAATTTTCTGTCTTGCTGATCTGTCTAATATTGACAGTGGGGTGTTAAAGTCTCCTACTATTACGGTGTGGGAGTCTAAGTCTCTTTGTAGATCTCTAAGAACTTGCTTTATGAATCTGGGTGCTACTGTATTGGGTGTGTATATATTTAGGATAGTTAGCTCTTCTTGTTGCATTGATCCCTTTACCATTATGTAATGCCCTTCTTTGTCTCTTTTAATCTTTGTTAGTTTACAGTGTCTTTTATCAGAGACTAGGATTGCAACCCTTGCTTTTTTTTTTTTTTTTTTTTTTCTTTCCATTTGCTTGGTAAATATTACTCCATCCCTTTATTTGGAGCCTGTGTGTCTTTGCACGTGAGACGGGTCTCCTGAATACAGCACACTGATGGGTCTTGACTCTTTATCCAATTTGCCAGCCCATGTCTTTTAATTGGGGCATTTAGCCCATTTACATTTAAGGTTAATATTGTTATGTGTGAATTTGATTCTGTTACTATGACGCTAGCTGGTTATTTTGCCCATTAGTTGAAGCAGTTTCTTCATAGTGTCAATGATCTTTACAATTTGGTATGTTTTTGCAGTGGCTAGTACCAATTGTTCCTTTCCATGTTTAGTGCTTCCTTCAGGAGCTCTTGTAAGGCAGACCTGGTGGTGACAAAATCTCTCAGCATTTGCTTGTCTGTAAAGGATTTTATTTCTCCTTCACTTATGAAGCTTAGTTTGGCTGGATATGAAATTCTGGGTTCAAAATTCTTTTCTTTAAGAATGTTGAGTATTGGCCTCCACTCTCTTCTGGCTGGTAGGGTTTCTACAGAGAGATCTGCTGTTAGTCTGATGGGGTTCCCTTTGTGGGTAACCTGACCTTTCTCTCTGGCTGCCCTTAACATTTTTTCCTTCATTTCAACCTTGGTGAATCTGATGATTATGTGTCTTGGAGTTGCTCTTCTCAAGGAGTATCTTTATGGTCTCCTCTGTATTTCCTGAATTTGAATGTTGGCCTATATTGCTAGATTGGGGAGTTCTCCTGGATAATATCCTGAAGAGTGTTTTCCTGCTTGGTTCCATTCTCTCCATCACTTTCAGGTACACCAATCAAATGCAGATTTGGTCTGTTGACATAGTCCCATATTTCTTGGAGGTTTTGTTCATTCCTTTTTATTCTTTTTTCTCTAGTCTTGTTTTCTCATTTTATTTCATTAAGTTGATCTTCAATCTCTGATATCCTTTCTTCTACTTGATCAATTCAGCTATTGATACTTGTGTATGCTTCATGAAGTTCTCGGGCGGTGCTTTTCAGCTCCATCAGGTCATTTATGTTCTCTCTAAACTGGTTATTCTAGTTAGTAATTTGTCTAACCTTTTTTCAAGGTTCTTAGCTTCCTTGCATTGGGTTAGAACATGCTCTTTTAGCTCGGAGGAGTTTGTTATTACCCACCTTCTGAAGCCTACTTCTGTCAATTCATCAAACTCATTCTCCATCCAGTTTTGTTCCCTTGCTGGAGAGGAGCTGTGATCCTTTGGAGAAGAGGTGTCCTGGTTTTTGGAGTTTTCAGCCTTTTTGTGCTGGTTTCTCCCCATCTCTGTGAATTTATCTACCTTTAGTCTTTGATGTTGGTGATCTTCAGATGGGGTCTCTGAGTGGATGTGCTATTCCTTTCTGTTTGTTAATTTTCCTTCTAACAGTCAGGCCCTTCTGCTGCAGATCTACTGCAGTATGCTGGAGGTCCACTCCAGACCCTGTTTTCCTGGGAATTACCAGCAGAGGCTGCAGAACAGCAAAGATTGCTGCCTGTTCTTTCGTCTGGAAGCTTTTCCCCAGAGGGGCACCTGCCAGATGCCAGACAGAGGTCTACTGCATGAGGTGTCTGTTGGCCCCTACTGGGAGGTGTCTCCCAGTCAGGATACACGGGAGTCAGGGACCCACTTGAGGAGGCAGTCTGACCCTTAGCGGAGCTCAAACGCTCTGCTGGGAGGTCCACTGCTCTCTTCAGAGCTATCAGGCAGGGATGTTTAAGTCTGCTGAAGCTGCATCCACAGCTGCCCCTTCCCCCAGGTGCTCTGTCCCGGGAGATGGGGATTTTATCTATAAGTCCCTGACTGGGGCTTTGCCTTTTTTTCAGCGATGCCCTGCCCAGAGAGGAAAATCTCTGGCAGTCTGGCCACAGCGGTCTTGCTGAGTTTCAGTTCGAACGTCCTAGCAGCTTTGTTTACACTGTGAGGGTAAAACTGCCTACTCAAGCCTCACCAATGGCGTATGCCCCTCCCCCAACCAAGCTGAAGCATCCCAGGTTGACCTCAGACTGTTGTGCTGGCAGTGACAATTTCAATCCAATGGATCTTAGTTTGCTGGGCTCCATGGGGGTGGGACCTACTGAGCCAGACTCCTTGGCTCCCTGGCTTCACTCCCCTTTCCAGGGGAGTGAATGGTTTTGTCTCGCTGGCATTCCAGGTGCCACTGGGATATGAAAAAAAAAACCCTCCTGCAGCTAGTTTTTTGTCTGCCCAAACAGCCACCCAGTTTTGTGCTCGAAACCCAGGGCCCCGGCAGGGTAGGCACTGGAGGGAATCTCCTGGTCTGCAGGTTGTGAAGACCATGGGAAAAGTGCAGTATCTGGGCTAGAGTGCACAGTTCCTCTGGCTCAATCCCTCACAGCTTCCCTGGCGTAGAGGAGAAAATTCCCCAACCCCTTGCGCTTCCTGGGTGAGGCGACACCTCGCCCTGTTTCGGCTCGCCCTTCGTGGGCTGCACCCACTGTCCAACCAGTCCCAATGAGATGAACCGGGTACCTCAGTTGGAAATGCAGAAATCACCCGCCTTCTGTGTCGATCTCACTGGGAGCTGCAGACCGGAGCTGGTCCTGTTCAGCCATCTTGCCAGCCATCCCTACTAAACCGAGTTTCCTGAGTTGTTTGCTTTGGTAAGTTTCTCGTACAACCTGCATGAGTGTTATTTCATACACTGGCTCCTCTAACTGTGGGATAAAAAACCTGTGAGTGAGACTTTAGGATCAGGTACAGTTTTTAAAGATATTACCAAATTGCCTTCATTAAGGGTGTGCCTTTTCATCCTTGGAAAATATTTAACATAAAAATTCCTAGACCCCACTCCAAACCTACCAAATCAGAATCTCTAAGGGTGGAAGCCTGATAACTGACTTTTTAAAAACGGCTTCCTTTGTAATGGTGATGTCCAACTATATCTGGGAACTCCTGTCCTGCCTCAGAGAGGAACACTCTTCGCTCATTAGAGGGAGGAAGCCACTGCTGCCGCACTCTGCAGGACCCGCTTACCTGAGTAGGCAGAGGCCTTGCCCCATGACCTCGTCAAAATTCTCTTCTTGTATATATATTCATGCCTAAGAGGATTATGCACACACACACACTCATACATATATATATGTGTGTATATAAAATATATAATATATATAAAATATATATAATATATAATATAAATATATAAAATATATATAAAATATATAATATATAATATTATATAAATATAATATACATAATATATAATATTATATAAATATAATATATAATATATAAATATATAAAAATATATATAAATCTATATAATATATCTAAATATATAAAATATATATACACAAAAAAACTCACACATACAAATGTTCATGTATACAGACACATCCATATACATATACCTGTAGTCACATGGAATTGGAATCTTTCTGAAAAGAAATACACAAAGTGGTACTAATGGCTGTCTTCAGGTAGTGTCACAGGGCAGCCAGAGTATGGGGCGGAACGCAGACACATTCTGTTGAATTGTGTACCCTGTGCATGTATGACTTTTTGAAAAACAAATAAACTTATAAAAACTCTCTCCTTTCACTGAATCTGGGGCACTCTTTCTAATAATGCTGCAACGATTTTAAAATATGCCTGCAAATGTTTTAACAATTCCTTGCATCAAAAGTGGATTCTAATTCCCCACCCTGGTCTGAATGTGGGCCAGACTCAGTGACTTGCTTCTCCTCCTGAAAAGAATGTGGCAGAAGTGACTTCCAAGCCTAGTTAATAAAAGAATGACTTCTGCCTGCCTTGCTGTCTATCATGGATGATCTCCTCTGGGGAAAGCCAGCTGCCATGTTATGAGGACACTCAACAGTATGTGCGGTCTGTGGAGAGACTCGCCTGGGACAAGAAGAGCAAGAGGTACGCAATGTTCAAAAGAGAAGGGACAACTCTTAGAGACATGCCTAGAGACAAGGAGCTGGTAGAATTCTGTCAGCCTTGGAAAGAAGGAGCGACAGGTCTTCCTTTGAGGGAGAATAGAGAATGAAGGAAAAAGAGAAGTAGATGATGCAGAAATTTGGATATGGAAGGGAGAGAAGTTGGTAAGTTCAAAACAAAATATCTCACTATTTCTATGGCATTAGAATGCGATAAAAAGCTTAAAGGGGCAGGCCACAGTGGTTCACGCCTGCAATCCCAGCATTTTGAGAGGCCAGGGTGGGAGAATTGCTGGAGTTCAGGAGTTCGAGACCAGCCTGGGCAACACAGCAAGACTCCATCTCAAAAAATATGTAGTATTTGGCTGAGCATAGTGGCATGTGCCTGTAGTCCCAGCTACTCTAGAGGCTGAGACAGGAGGATCACTAGAACACAGGAGTTTGAGGCTGCAGTGAGCTGTGACTGCACCACTGCAACGCTCAGAGCTGTAACTGCACCACTGTAATGCAGCCTGGTGACAGAGCGAGACCCTGTCTCAAAAGTAAATAAATAATATATTAAAATTAAAATTAAACGAGCTTAACAGAAGAGGTAAAGAGTCCCAACAGTCACTAAAACAGAGGAAACAGAGATGACTCATTTAACCATTCAGAAGCAACACGTTCAATGAGGTTCCAGAATTCATTCCTTTAAGCCTACCACCATCTTCATTCAAAGTAACACTTGTTTAACCACTCTTCAAGCTCTCTAAGAAAATATTTCACAACTTTAAAATTAATCATTCAAAGTTATTCCACATATTAAGCCTTAATTATTAGTTATTATATAAATTAATTCTTTATCCTCTTGAAGGCAAGAATGATTGCCCAACATTACTTTCAGAATGCCCTTTCCTTATTCCTAAATCTCTCTCCAAAAGGTCGAATGAGGAATAAACTCAATTCCTATATAGTCCATCAGCTAGTCCTTCACTTTCTCTTATTATCTTTAGGAAACACCAAAATCTCCCTCAGTCAATCAGAATTTGAACCTGTCTCTAAACTTGAGTCAATGCCATAGATAAAGGTATAAATATCACACATAATTCATTTCAACAACCACTTCACAAGTATGTGACACTCTAAAGCACCTGAACAAGCACTGAGGGAAGATAAGAATTTCCTAAAGAAAAGTGTTTTCCATCCAGTAGGAGAGATAAGCCAGGTGTATAAATAATTGCAATCAAGGCAGAATGTACTAAATAGAATGGCAGACAGCACACTGGGCACACACAGGGGAGAAAGCCTGCACTACAACTTGGGGATTGGAAGTTTCACTGCATTTGAGTTGAGCTTGAAGAATGGGAAGGATTCCAACAAGTAGAGAAAGAAAAAACAATATTTGAGAAAATGTGAACACTGTGAGCAAAGGCATGACAGGGAGAAGACCATAGGCCTTGGTGCAGATGGTCTGCCATTGACGTTTGGGGAAGGGATGACTGACTGGAAACAGTTGTGTCTGACAAGGGTGAGGAGCAACACAGCAAGATTCTTTCATGCACCCACCAACAATTTTACTGAGCACTTACTACATGTGAGGCACTGTGCTGGGCACTGCAGATAAAGCAGTGAACAAAGCAAAGTCCCAGTCTTCACAGAGCTCACATTCTAACTTGGAGACACAACCTAAAGAAACACACAAATAATCCATACGCCGGGTGGTGATGAGTGCTAATGTCAGGGAGGCCTCTGCCACAGGAGGATCTGAACACGAAGCAATAAGGGAGTGGAAACTGACCTGTGTAAAGGGTGTTCCCAGTAAGAAGAAGTGTAGAAGTCCTGAGATGGCTGCTTACTAAGCTTCTCAAGGAACAACAGAAGCCAATGAGACAGAGCAGGGTGTGCAAAGGGGGAGAAGGCAAGAGGTGAGACCAGAAAGGCAGGAAACGGCCAATGAGACAGAGCAGGGTGCGCAAAGCAGGAGAAGGCAAGAGATGAGACCAGAAAGGCAGGAAACGGCCAGACTGCAGGCAACCCTGCAGATCCTGGAATGGACTTTCATTTTATAATGAATGACATGAGAATGAGACTAAAGGGTTATGAAGAGAATGAAACAGTTAAGGAATCCTATGGAAGGCAAGGGTAGAAACAGGGAGGCCACTGAAGAGTCTGTAGCAGTAATGCAGGTGAGAGAGGATGGTGGCTTGGGGATGGGAGACAGCATTAGAGCTCAGTAGAATGAGCCAGAATCCAGATACATTTCAAAGGTACAGCAGCCAGGACTGGCGACAGACAGGATTACAGAGAAAGAGAAATGACTCCCAGGTTTTTAGCAAAACACACACACACAAGAGAAAGTTAGTCTGGAAATACAGGCTGGGTTTGATCAAAAATCATCCTCCAAATTGAAGTCTGGGAACCTCCAGGGGAAGCTGAAACAGGACGCCTTCACCTAAGGCTGTCGTCTCTGTGCTACCACCATCCCCTTGTCTACAAATGGTTAGATTTGAGCTTCTCAAACTAGGATACCCATATGAGCACTCAGGCCACACTGCAATCTTACCAGTCTTCCCAGAAAGTTAGTTGTATTAACAGACTCAGGGGTAATTTATATTTACTACTTCTATTTATTAAAACAAAAATCTAGTATGAGTGAAAGGGAAAACACTGCCTAAATATCTACACAAAAGTGCATTTAGGGAGCAGAAGTACATACATGTTTCACTGGCATTTGGCACTCTTTAATGGAAGAGTTTGCGATGTTCTGATTTAAATATATCTCTGGGTCTTTCAGCTATAATGTTCTGTGTTTTAAGTATATTTTACTAGTTTTCAACCCTGAGAGTTGTCTACTAGGCAAAACACCGAAGATGTGGTTTTAGAAAATAAAATTTAATTGTTAGCATCTCTCACAATGTGTAACAGCAGCCAAGAGAAGGTGGAAGGTGGCAGTAGGGAAGGCGTAAGACAAGAAGGGCTGCAAAGCCCCTAACTGTGATGAGTGGGGAGCCAAAGAAGCTGACAAAAGTTGGTGGGAAAAGACATAGACAATTATTCTGAAAAGGAGAGGAGCAGAAGTAGTATAAATAAAGATAGTTTTCACCTTCCCCATGCGAACGTCAACAAAGAGTGTATAAAAGTGTGAAGGACCTCTTCTAGGAGAACTACAAACCACTACTCAACTAATTAAAAGAGGACATAAACAAATGGAAGAACATTCCATGCTCATGGATAGGAAGAATCAATATTGTGAAAATGGCCATACTGCCCAAGGTAATTTATAGATTCAATGCTATCCCCATCAAGCTACCAATGACTTTCTTCAAAGAATTGGAAAAAACTACTTTAAAGTTCATATGGAACCAAAAAAGACCCCACATTGACAAGACAATCCTAAGCCAAAAGAACAAAGCTGGAGGCATCATGTTACCTGACTTCAAACTATATTACAAGGCTACAGTAACCAAAACAGCATGGTACTGGTACCAAAACAGAGATATAGACCAATGGAACAGAACAGAGCCCTCAAAAATAATACCACACATCTACAACCATCTGATCTTTGACAAACCTGACAAAAACAAGAAATGGGGAAAGGATTCCCTATTTAATTAATGGTGCTGGGGAAACTGGCTAGCCATATGTAGAAAGCTGAAACTGGATCCCTTCCTTATATCTTATACAAAAATTAATTCAAGATGGATTAAAGACTTAAATGTTAGACCTAAAATCATAAAAACCCTAGAAGAAAACCTAGGCGATACTATTCAGGACATAGGCATGGCAAGGACTTCATGTCTAAAATACCAAAAGCAATGGCAACAAAAGCCAAAATAGACATATGGGATCTAATTAAACTGAAGAGCTTCTGCACAGCAAAAGAAACTATCATCAGAGTGAAGAGGCAACCTACAGAATGGGAGAAAAATTTTGCAATCTACTCATCTGACAAAGGGCTAATATCAAGAATCTACAAAGAACTTAAACAAATTTACAAGAAAAAATCAAACAATCCCATCAAAAAGTGGGCAAAGGATATGAACAGACACTTCTCAAAAGAAGACATTTATGCAGCCAACAGACACATGAAAAAATGCTCATCACCACTGACCATCAGAGAAATGCAAATCAAAACCACAATGAGATACCATCTCATGCCAGTTAGAATGGTGATCATTAAAAAGTCAGGAAACAACAGGTGCTGGAGAGGATGTGGAGAAATAGGAACACTTTTACTCTGCTGGTGGGACTGTAAACTAGTTCAACCATTGTGGAAGACAGTGTGGCAACTCCTCAAGGATCTAGAACTAGAAATACCATTTGACCCAGCCATCCCATTACTGGGTATATATCCAAAGGATTATAAATCATGCTGCTATAAAGACACATGCACACATATGTTTATTGTGGCACTATTCACAACAGCAAAGACTTGGAAGCAACCCAAATGTCCACCAATGATAGACTGGATTAAGAAAATGTGGCACATATACACCATGCAATACTATGCAGCCATAAAAGAGGATGATTTCATGTCCTTTGTAGGGACATGGATGAAGCTGGAAACCATCATTTTAAGCAAACTATTGCAAGGACAGAAAACCAAACACCACATGTTCTCACTCATAGGTGGGAACTGAACAATGAGAACACTTGGACACAGGGTGGGGAACATCACACACTGGGGCCTGTTGTGGGGTGGGGTAAGGGGGGAGGGATAGCATTAGGAGATATACCTAATGTAAATGACGAGTTAATGGGTGCAGCACACCAACATGGCACATGTATACATATGTAACAAACCTGCACATTGTGCACATGTACCCTAGAACTTAAAGTATGATAATAATAAATAAATAAGTTGATTAAGAAGTCATAGAGGTATAGACACACTATCTAGAGTGTGGAGGAGTAAATGAAAAATAGCCAGTAATTAGGTAAAAAAGATGCTCAAATTCACTAGACCCAAGGAAATGCACATTAAAATAACAATCTGATACCCTTTAATACCCATTAGATTGTTCTAAAATTAAAAAGAGCTATGATGTAAGGGAAAGGGTACTTTCTTAAGTGTGCTTTTGGGAAATAACCTGAAAGGATTTATCAACATAAAAAATGCAAGTACCAACAATCCACTCCTGGGAATCTATGCCAAAAAAAAAAAAGCACTCAGATGTAGGATAAATGTATTAAGGATGGTTATTCTGGCATTATTTGAGAAGAAAAACCAGAAAAAATGTACTGCTCAGCAATATGGGAATGTCTGAATAAAACATGTCCCTGGACATGCCAGCATTATTTGCAGACAAATTTTGATAGTAAAGAACTTGATACCTAACAATATAGAAATTTCAGAATAAATTATGGTACATCATCATACCATAAAATATTAGCAACCTTTATAAACAGTGAACTGAATTTGTCCCAGCTGAGTTCAGAGAACTACCAGGTGAGGAAAGTGAGTTCCAGTGGAGCCGGGGGATGCTGGTATGGATAAAGAGGAAGGAAAGGATGAGGGAGGGAAAAGGCTAAAATGGAGAAGAAATTGAAAATGCACAGAAAGGCAAGCATACAATTATCTGGCTAAGCAATATGGTATATATGGATTTATTTGTGTAATTAACAAAACATTCATGGATATTTGTTTCATGTTCTTTTTTCAGAACCAGACTATCAGCTCAGAGGTAGAACTGAGGGGCCAGGCCCAGGGCAGATGGACACTGGCTGTGTTGAGATATGCTGGGTCCTTCCAAACAGGTTACTAAGTCCCCAACACATGCAACAGAGCAGTGAAGTCCAGGTGTCAGTGGTACTTAACAGGGGAGGGCACTGGGAGAAGGGAAGGAGGAGCAGAGCCAACCACAAAAGGTGCTTAAAACAGAAAAGAGTTTGCCTCTAGGGAATGGGTGAACTAGCAACAGGGAAAGGCAGGCAGGAAACTATTGTTTGTGATCATAAGCCTTTCCGGGCTCTGATTTGTCACAAGGTATAGGTATCACTTTTAAAATAATAAATTGAAAAAATAATAAACTCAGCAGAAACCTTACAAGTAATAAGGGATTGGGGTCACACCTTTAGCCTCCTTAAACAGAACAACTGCCAGCCAAGAATTTTCTATCCAGCAAAATTAACTTTCACAAATGAAGGAGAAATAAATTCATTTTCAGATAAACAAACGCTGAGGGAATTTGTCACTACCAGAATAGTCCTACAAGAAATGCTACAGGGAGTTTCGAATCTTGAAACAAAAGCTCAATCTACACCGGAATAGAACCTCTTGAAAGCATTAAACTCAAAAACCGTAAAACAACAACACAACAAAGAAAACAAAGTAGCTTGGTAATAATTAACATGATAACTAGAGCAATACATCACATCTCAATATTAACATGGAATGTAAATTGCCTAAATGATCCACTTAAAAGATACAGATTGGCAGAATGCATTTAAAAAAAAAATCACAAACCAAATATTTGCTGTCTTTAAGAGACCCACCTAACATATAAGAATTCATATAAACTCAAGATAAAGAGGTGGAAACAAATATTCCACATAAATGGAAACCAAAAGTGAGCAGGAGTAGCTATTCTTACATCAGACAAAACAAACTTTAAAGTAATAGCAGTTAAAAAAAAAAAAAAAGACAAAGAGGGACATTATACAATGATAAATGGACTAGACCAACAGGAAACTATCACAATCCTAAATATATATGCACCTAACACTGAAGCTCCAAATTTATAAAACAATTACTACTACACCTAAGAAATGAGATAGACAGCAAAACAATAATAGTAGGAGACTTCAACACCCCTCTGACAGGACTAGACAGATCATCAAGACAGAAAGTCAACAAAGAAACAATAGACTTAAACTACACACAAGAACAAATGGCTAACTGGTATCTACAGAACATTTTACCCAAGAACTACAGAATATATATTCTTCTCATCAGCACATGGAGCATTCTCCAAGATAGACCATATGATAGGCCAAAAAAACAAGTCTCAATATATTTTTAAAAAACTGAAATCATATCAAGTATCTTCTCAGACCACATTGGAATAAAACTAGAAATCAACTCCAAAAGGAGCCCTCAAGACTATATATCTATAAATATACATATACACACACACATATATTACATGGAGTTAAACAATCTGCTCCTGAATAATTTTTGGGTTAACAATAAAATCAAGATGGAAATTTTAAAATTCTTTGAAATGAATAGTAGTGACACAAGTTATCAAAACCTCTGGGATACAGAGAAAGTAATGCTAAGGATAAAGTTTACAATGTTAAATGCCCATCAAAAAGTCTGAAAGTTCACAAATTGACAACTTACTGTCACGCTTCAAGAAATCAGAGAACAAGAGCAAACTAAACTCAAAGCTAGCAGAAGAAAAGAAATAACAAGGATCAGAACAGAATGAAGTGAAATTGAAAAACAAAAATACAAAAGATCAATGAAATGAAAAGCTGGTTCTTTGAAAAGATAAACAAAATTGACCTACCATGATTAGCTATATTAACCAAGAAAAGAAGAGACAACATTCAAATAAGCTCAATTAGAAATGAGAGTGGAGACATTACAACCAATACCACAGAAACACAAAAAATCCTTCAAGACTGCTATGCACACCACAGAGGTGTGCATAGAGCATACACACTAGAAAATCTAGAGGAAAAAGATAAGTTCTTGAAACATACAACCCTCCTAGATTAAATCAGGAAGAAACAGAAACCCTGAAAAGACCAATAACAAGCAGTGAGATTGAATCAGTAATTTAAAAATCACCACCACCAACAACAAAACCTAGGACCAGTTGTATTCATAGCTGAATTCTACCAGACATTCAAAGAACAACTGGTCCTGATTAGGGAATCCTCCCTAATTCATTCTATGAAATTAGTACCACCCTGATACCACAACCAGGAAAGGACATAACAAAACAAAACAAAAAAAACCTACAAACCAATATCCCTGATGAACACAGATGCAAAAATCCTTAACAAAATACTAGCTAACTGAATCCGACAGCATATCAAAAAGATAATACACCATAAGCAAGTAGGTTTCATCCCAGGGATGCAAGAATGTTTTAACATACATAAGTCAATAAATGTGACACATCACACAACAGAATTAAAAACAAAAACCATATTATCATCTCAATAGATTCAGAAAAAGCATTTTATAAAATCCAACATCCCTTTTTGATAAAAACCCTCAACAAACTAGGCATATAAGAGATTTACTTTAAAGTAATAAAAACCATATATGGCAAACCCACAGGCAATATCACACTGAATAGGGAAAAGTTGAAAGCATTCCTCTTGAGACTGGAACAAGACAAGGATGACCACTTTCACCATTTCTATTCAACAAAGTGGTAGTAACACTAGCCATAGCAATCAGACAAGAGAAAGA
This sequence comes from Macaca nemestrina, assembly GCF_043159975.1. Classification (NCBI taxonomy): domain Eukaryota; kingdom Metazoa; phylum Chordata; class Mammalia; order Primates; family Cercopithecidae; genus Macaca; species Macaca nemestrina. The sequence continues at coordinate 77,052,167 of NC_092143.1, forward strand.
AATAAAGGGGATCTAAATTGGAAAAGAGGGAGTCAAACTAACACTGTACACCTATGATATGATCATATGCTTAGAAAACCCTAAAGATTTCTCCAAAGACTCCTAGATTTGATAAGCAAATTCAGTAAAGTCTCAGGTTACAAAATCTATGTACACAGATTAATAGCACTGCTAAATACCAACAATGACCAAGCCGAGACTCAAATCAAGAACGCAATCCCTTTACAACATCTGCAAAACAACAACAACTACTACTACTACTAAGAATATACTTAACCAAAGAGGTGAAAGATCCCTACAAGGATAACTGCAAAACACTGCTGAAAGAAATAACAGATGACACAAACAAGTGGAAACACATCCCATGCTCACGGATTGGAAGAATCAATAATGTGAAAATAACCGTACTGTCCAAAGTACAATTCAGTGCAATTCCTATCAGAATACCAATATCATTTTTAATATAATTAGAACAAACAATCCTAAAATTCATATGGCATATGGAACCAAAAAGGAGCCCCAATAGCCAAAGCAACCCTAAACATAAAGAATAAATCTGGTAATCACATTACCAGACTTCAAATTATACTATAAGGCTATAGTTACCAAAACAGCACGGTACTGGTATAAAAGTAGGCATACAAACCAATGGAACATAATAGAGAGCCCAGAAATAAAGCCAAATACTTACAACAAAAGCATACAGCAACATAAATTGGAGAAAGGACACCCTATTAATAAATGGTGCTGCAGCCAGGCACAGTGGCTCACATCCACTATCCCAGCACTTTGGCAGGCCAAGGTGGGTGGATCACTTGAGACTGGGAGTTTAAGACCAGCCTGGCCAACATGGCAAAGTTCCATCTCTACCAAAAATACAAAAATTAGCTGGGCATGGTGGCACATGCCTATAATCCCAGCTACTTGGGAGGCTGAGGCAGCAGAATCGCTTGAACCTATGAGGCAGAGGTTGCAGTGAGCCCAGATTGTGCCAATGCACTCCAGCCTGGGTGACAGAAGGAGAGACTCAGTCTCAATAAATAAATAAATAGTGCCAGGAAAACTGAATACCCACATGTAGAAGAATGAAACTGGATCCCTAATTCTCACCCTATACAAAAATCAACTCAAGATGGACCAAAGACTTAAGAACTGAAACCATAAAAATTCTAGAAGACAACCTTGAAAAAACTCTTCCAGATACCAGCCTAGGCAAAGAATTTATTACTAAGACTTCAGAAACAAATGCAACAAGAACAAAAATAAATAAATGGAACCTAATTAAACCAGGTGAAGTAACTCAGGAATGGGAAACCAAATTCCATATCTTCTCATTTAAAAGTGTGAGCTAAGCTATGAGCCCATGAAGACATACAGAGTGGTATTAAGAACTTTGGAGACTCAGAAGAGGGGAGAGTGGGAGGGAAATGAGAGACAAAATACTACATTTCGGATACAATGTATACTATTTGGCTTGTGGGTGCACTAAAACCTCAGAATTAACCACTGTACAATTCAACCATGTAAGCAAAAACCACTTGTAACCCAAAAGTGATTGAACTAAAAAAAAATTTTTAACCATAAAAATAATAAATCCCCTGTAGAGCCAACCAGACATCATATTTAATTTATGCAAAACCAACGGGCCAAATATAATCACACATTATGAGAATCACATACATTTTCTTTTTTAGATATGCAACTAATTTCTCTGTGCACTATCTCACGTTAGCTTTCTGTGATGCTACTAGCACAGAAACTTAGTCCCAAACCGGAATTCAGAGGGAGGAAAGGATAAGCCCAGTTCACTTGACTCCTGCTGAGTCCAGGCTGCTGGACTGTGTTCTATGCCACCTAACTCTCACAGGGAGCACGAGTGGCAACACAGGGAGAGGATCAGAAATAAGCTTGAAATGAAAGCCCACAATGCTCTGACAACTAATGCTAATGCTCGAAGCTAACATTTATTGAGTAGCAACCGCATGCAGACCTGTTCTAAGCACTTTCCGCAGGCTTACTCACATTGTTCTCCACCCAAAACTATCTCTGTCTCAGGCGGCAACACTCTCAGGACAGTCGCGTAAGCCAAACACCTTGGAGCCATGGGGGACTCCTCTCTCTTCCATAGCCAATCATTCAGGAAATCCCACTGGCCCTCCTTCTAAAATAAATCTAGAATACAGCCACTTCTCACCACAGACCCTGCTACCACCCTGGTTGGAGCTACATCATCTCCCACCTGGATTGTGATCATGACCTTCCTAGCAGGTGTCCCTTGGCCTCCACAGCCAGTAATAATCATAAAGCTTAGGTCCATCCCTGTCAACCCTCTGCCTGACTCCTGCCAGGGCGCCCCTGTCCCAATGAACATGGAGCCCTCACTTGGCTACCGAGCACTCCATTACCTCTCCTCCCTCACCACTTTCTGCTCTCCCCTTGCTCACATGGGTCTCCTTACTGTCCCTCAACCAAGCCCACACCCTCTGGCCTCAGGTCCATTCTAGCTGCTCCTTCTGTCTGGAAGTCTTTCCCCAGACACCATCCACATTACTCCCCTTTCCTTGTGACCACCCTTTCAACACAACAGTCTGCGCCCAGCCCAGTGCTGCCACTACCTTTACTCTATGTTACTTTTGCTTTTCCATAACATTTATCACCTTTTAAAATGATAAATATGGCCGGGTGTGGTGACTCACGTCTGTAATCCCAGCACTTTGGGAGACCAAGGTGGGCAGATCACATGAGGTCACGAGTTCGAGACCAGCCGAGCCAATATGATGAAACCTGGTCTCTATTAAAAATACAAAAATTAGCTGAGTGTGGTGGTGCACGCCTGTAATCCCAGCTACGTGGGAAGCTGAGGCAGAAGAATCGAGGTGGAGGTTACAGTGAGCCAAGATTGTACCACTGCACTCCAGCCTGGGAGACAGAGCAAGACTCTATCTCAAAAAACAAAATAATAAATAATAAAAGAAAAGGAAAGAAAATGATAAATTATTTACCTGTTTGTTATGTTTCTTGCTTATTGACGTCCTCTCCCCCATCAGGACATACGCCTCACAAAGGAGCGTCACCTGTTTTGCTTACTGATGTACACAAACACCTCCAGCAATGCCTGACATATGCCAGGCACCCAATAATTCTTTGTGGAATAAAGAAACTAGGCATTATATACCAAATACTGTATGATTTAATTTGAAATAATGCCACTATACATAAATTTTATAAATCTACTAAAAGCAAAAAACAACCCCTAAAAAAGAAAGATCCCACCTCACCACCAAGAATAAACTGTCCTCAATTCTCCCATACAAGACTATTTTTAACTTTCTTCAGCACACATCCATGGGACTATATGAGATAGAGGGAAAGATCATTTGCTTGCAGTTTACAAATGTAACCTCATGAAAATAAATTTATCCTCCCTTCAATACACAAAAGAATATAAATCTTTCTTTAGAAATTTACTGATTCTCAATACCTTGACATACATGTAGATGTCTTTCCCTAATATCTTGTTCCATTACTTCATAAAATATCATGAAGCTGAGTGCAGTGGCTCACAGCTGTCATCCCAACACCTTCAGAGGCAGGAGGACCACTTGAGGCCAGGAAGTTGAGGCTGCATTGAGCCATAATGGCACCACTGCACATCACCCTGGGCAACAAAGTGAGACCCTGTCTCAAAATATTATATATACCTATGAGACTATTATGTCCAGGACCACCTTTAACGTGGGCAAATGATCATTATCCATGAACCCACAGCCTCATCTCTGCCATCACACGGCAGCAGGTCAGCTGCCCATCAGTCCTACCCCTATCCATCCCATTCTGCTTTCCTTTCCACCTACTTCACCAAATGTTCTGGCTTCTCCTGACAAAGATGGCCAAAATAATTGCCCACTTTTACTGACATATAAAGGGGGGGGAAAAGAGGAAGGGAAACTTCATCTTTTATTTTAAAAGTGTATTACTAACTAAAATGATGTGTCTGACACAAAATATGTACCTAAATACCCAACTTACTGTTCTCGGTCCTAAAAATAGGCACTGCCATATGATGTATTAATTTTAATCACGGTCTCAGATAATATGATTAGTAGCAGCAGAGTTTGAAAAGTTGAGGTAACTTTCACTTTGGGAGGAGTAAATTCACAATTAAACACTGCAAAAATGGAGATGCAGCTAGCATTTTTACTCCACAACAGCTAAATACATTACCATATTACATGGGTGTTCTACACTCAATTTTGTTTTGATCATTTTATAATTTAACTCCCATGGATATTATCTACAATAAAGATGTAGAAAAGAACAAAACATTGTAAAATGATTCTTTTCCAATGTCCTAAAATAAGTACTGAGCAAGACCAAGACGTCAACCGAAGCACTTCTAGTATTAAAACTGTCATATTCACAACGCATCTTAATCTGTGTTTTCTTCCATCCAGGGTTAAAAAAAAAATCTAATCCATATGAATTGAGAAACAAAATGTTTGCATGGCCAGTATAGGTGAGAAAAATATAAGAAAGAAAATACTATTTTAGTCTTATTCTAGGAAACGAAGCTAGCTCACATTCTGAAACTGAATTTTCTGTATTTAAGTATTCAGTCATGAGAAAGATCTCCCAAATGAAGATTCAAACAGGGCTCTTCTTATAAAGATTAAATCATTCTTTTAATATCATTCAAACAATGCACAAACAGTAACTGTACAGCCCATGGGTAATCCAAAGCTCCTAGGAACCCCCATCATGTAGACCAGTCTGACTTCTTGATTACACAGGACCATGCAGGACCTTGGGCTCCCAGTGGGAGGCGCCCCTGGCAGGGATGGCACAGCCCCTTCTGCAGCCCAGACACCAGGAGCCTCATCTGCTACCACCCGCCAGGTTGGAAAGTGTTTGGCCTGTGCTTGGCACCTCTTGAACCACCCAGAATAGTCCAAATTGTTCTCTCTACAAATAAGGTTCAAGAGGGTATGCATTTTGTGTGCAGGCTTCAGTAACTAGTAAGGAAGCATCGTGTGTGACCATGTGGAAACCATTCCTGGGACGTGGACAGGCAAAGGCAGCAGTGGCATTGTTCTTCCTAAGAAAAGAACGTACCGCTCAGTATGGCTCATTTATTCCTCTGGGGAATAAGCACATGGTTTCTGCAATGTGTTACTAACTATATCACCCATTGGGGCAATACTGCCATCCATAAAAGTGTTTCTAACAACTGACAATCACTTTCTGACAGTTACTTAACAATAGCTATCTTCATACTGTGTTCTAAGTGTTTGATGCTTATAAAGTCGTTTGATCCTCAAGACAACCCTCTTCTACAGGGAACTGAGGCACACTGTTAACTAAGTTACCGCCATTCACACAGCTACAAAAGGCTAACCAAGGAGTTAAAGCTAGGCAGGACTTTTTCAATGTTTCTTTATTCAGTCAAACAAGTAAGCGTTTTAAGTGTAAAAATAGACGTTTAGGAATTCTGAGAAACTAAGCAAAAAATGCTGATGAAGCATGAGTAGAGAAGCCAAATATACACACTACGATGAAATGCAGATGAACTGAGACACCAAAGACAGAGAGGAAAGGAGTGCAGCAAGCGGCCGCACTGAGCAGACAGAAGGACTGATGCACAGAGTGTGCATGTCACATCTTGAGCATGCAATGCACGAGACCAGGGGACAAGCATTAAAAACAGTAAATGTACTTCTCCGCAGAGTTCACAGAAAAAAAAAGTAAATAAGCACATTATCTCATTTAGAAAACGATTAAGAGCTACAAGCAGCCTATATTATGCTGAGTATAACAATCTGAGAAAACTAATGTTAACTGTTGTCCTTTTTTGTCTATAGCTATGTGTAACTTGTTTTGTTAATAGTTCTTATTTAAAAAATCGAAGTACCAGGACAATCCATAATCCAACCTTTATTTCAAATATCACTGTCCGAAGAGCCCAAATTGAAAAATCTCTATCAAGAAAACAACTGTTCACAGTGTGGTATCTTAAAAATCATTATAAAATCTATATCAAAATTTTTCAGGCTAGGCACGGTGGCTCATGCCTGTAATCCCAGCACTTTGGGAGGCCGAGGAATGAGGATCGCCTGAGCTTAGGAGTTTGAGACCATCCTGAGCAACATAATGAGACTAAAAAAAATTAAAAATTAGCCAGGCATGGTGGTTTGCACCTACAGTTCTAGCTACTTGAGAGGCTGAGATGGGAGGAATGCTTGAGCCCAGGAAGTCAAGGCTCTAGTGAGCTATGATGGCACCACTACACTCCAGCCTGGGTGACAGAGCAAGACCCTGTCTCAAAGAAAAATTTAAAAAGAAAAAGATAAAAAAATTCTTACATCTGAGAAGTTCCATAGTAACCCCTCCTCTTCGCTGTGTCCATTCACTAAACATTGCCACCTGCCCTTTCTTGGAAAGAAACATCCATTATTCTGAGATAGTTTCCCTCTTACATTTTTGTTGTTAAGGTGATCTTCTTAAGGGTAAGTAATAAATGGTCGCTTGTTTGTTTTTTGTCTGCACATGGAAAATTAAAAGTTGGCAACTCTCTCAAGGCTGCAGTGAGCAATGACAGGCGCCACTGCACTCCAGCCTGTGCGACAGAGCAAGACCTGACTCCAAAAACAAAAAGAATAAGTTGGCAACTCTCTATAAGCTCACATTTAGTTTTAATGGTATAGAAAACAGCCCTAAATGTGGAGGCCTCTACTTCAGATACTTAGTGTTAAGAGGTCAGAGGACAGGAAAGGGAGAAGTGGCTCTGTAATGAATGGCCTGTGGCAGGTTAAGACAACGGAATGCTGGATAGCACACTCATCTGCAGGTGGAGGTGTACTGTTTGCAACCAGGTGCTGAGCGGAGTATGATCCCATCCTGGGTTCAGAATGCCAACAGCAAGGACAAGGGCTGCCTGGGATCACGTCAGGCTTAGGGCCTCTCTGGGGAGCTGAGCTCATAATCTGTTCTTTGCACATCACAGAGACAAAGAAAGGATAAAAGCTCTGAAACAGTCCTTTCCTCCGTCTGACCTCCTCGCCTTCTTGCTTTTGGTAAAAGCATATGCCAGAAGTCTCAGGCTGGCAATCCTTGCCCCATTCAGCCTATAGATGTTTTTATTGTGCCTCACACTATTCCAAAACCCAGGAAATTACATACACATATTTTTTAACTGGATTTCAGACTTCTGTTGGGGGGGGCGGGGAAGAACAGAGGACTCAAACTCCCAAAGAGCACCAATCCATTGCAGAGGCCCTAAAGACATGTGCGCCAGGCACCACAAGCCCACCACTCCTTCCCATCCTAAGGCCACTTTACCTACTCAGGGTATCTGCCAGACCCAGAAGTCAGCCTCTGAGGACCCTAAGGGAGCACCCCAGTGTTTGTTCAGCAATCCTAAAGCAACCAGCCGCTTTCTGCTGATGGGTTGGAAGATAAGTTTCAATAACACACCAAACATATTAAAACACATCACCTCAAACTGATTTCTAACGTACTTTTCCTATTTATTTTTAATCTGGCTAGATCTAAATAACGCCACATTAAACCTCTTTATATTTTATTTACACTAAGCCAAACCTTTGAAAGGAAAAGGAAGCTGGGCGTGGTGGCTCATGCCTATAATCCCAGCACTTTGGGAGGCCAAGGCGGGTAGATCACGATGTCAGGCGTTCAAGACCAGCCTGACCAATATGGTTAAACCCCGTCTCTACTAAAAATACAAAAATTACCCAAGTGTGGTGGTGCATGCCTGTAGTCCCAGCTACTCGGAGGCTGAGGCAGGAGAATCGCCTGAACCCTGGAAGCGGAGGCTGCAGTGAGCCGAGATCAAGCCACTGTACTCTAGCCTAGGTGCAGAGCGAGACTCCATCTCAAAAAAAAGAAAGAAAAAGAAAAAGGAAAAGGAAACAGTGGCACCTAACTATATACGTGGCTTTGTTCTTGAAGGTATATTAACTGCATATTAATTCTCAGCCATAACCATTGATTTCCAAATCATTTTAATTTCGATTGACTACATATAATTTAGCAAAGAACATTCAGCAGTTCCCATCTTCCCAAAAGCTAGCAAAATGCCAAGTGTTGGCTATACTTACATCTTAGAAAATAGCAAACTCTAATTATTTTAGGTAATATAGCTAATGGAGAATTAACAGAGTACATTTTGTTCAGCTAACCTTAATAAGACCCATCATAGTCTCTATATGATATAATGAAATATTCAGAATACCAATAATTTTGGCTCCTTCCCCAACCATTTCTTTTATTACAGAAATTCTGAGTTTTTGATTATCTGAAAAACACAATGGTTTTAGTCAATTACGATTTTCTTAAATAAAAACAAACACAGAAATCTTCAAAACTGATAGCTAGGAGTTAACCACCACTAATAACTCTGACCTTGGGAAATCATTGTGTAGCAATATCAGGACATGTTTTAAAAAAAGAGGAAGAACTGAAATCTACATTAATTTCTATAAGTATTAAGTGATACAGGAATATAAAACAAGCTTTTACAAATACATCTAATATAGTGCTGTAAAGAAATGTGGTAGAGGCTGGGTGCACTGGCTCACACCTATAATCCCAGCACTTTGGGAGGCCGAAACGGGCAGATCATAAGGTCAGGAGATCGAGACCATCCTGGCTAATACGGTGAAACACCATCTCTACTAAAAATATAAAAATAAAAAACATTAGCCAGGCATGGAGGTGAGCGCCTGTAGTCCCAGCCACTTAGGAGGCTGAGGCAGAAGAATGGCATGAACCCAGGAGGCGGAGCTTGCAGTGAGCCAAGATCGTGCCACTGCACTCCAGCCTGGGTGACAGAGCGAGACTCCGTCTCAAAAAAAAAAAAAAAAAAAAAGAGAGAAATGTGGTAGAAAATTTAAAGTTAGGAAGTTCTGCATCATGACCTTGAAAAGTTGTTTCATGTTAAATGTATCAACAATTACACTATTGATAAGTTTTCTAAAACTAAAACAATTTAATATGCCAATCTCCTCCCTTTCCTTTGCATCTGGTTTAAGTGTAAACCCAAATTAGCTGATAAACTATTGAATGCACTTTTCCTGGGTATTTCTACACTTATCCTGTAGACACAGAGTGAAATAAGAGACAAAAAAGTGACAGAAAGTCCAGGGGTTATATTGAAGAAGAGTGATCAAAAATCTATGGGTTAGGTTTGTTTTGTTTTGGAGACAAGGTCTTATACTTTGTCATCCAGGCTGGGGTGCAGTGGCGCGAACATGGCTCACTGTAACCTCAACCTCCTGGGCTCAGGTGATCCTCCCACTTCAGCCTCCCAAATAGCTGGGACTACAGGCGCATGACACCATGTCAGGTTAATTTTTTTGTATTTTTAGTAGAGACAGGATTTCAACATGTTTCCCAGACTGGTCTCAAATTCCTGGACTCAAGCAATCTACCTGTCTTGGCCTCCCAAATTGTTGGGATTACAGGCATGAGCCACCGTGCCTGGCCCAGGTTTTTGTAAACTACTTGGGAGGCATCCCAGAAGCTCTGCTCATACAAGCTGTAATCAAGAAAATGGCTTCATGCTCACTCCCGAAATGAAGCAAGGCACATCCCCTGGGAACTGTAATCTACAGACAGGTTCAGAGAGAGACAAGCCACCTGTTACAGGCCTCAGGTGCTGACCGCAAGCAAAGCAGACAGCAACTGAGGCAAAACCTGACTCTTGTGTTCTCTTCTTGGGCACTGCTGAGTGTCGAAGCTGAGACTCACAAGGTGTCCTCAATGTGCACTCCTGGAGTGGGACACCGTCCTAAGCCACCTGATGCTGCCAGCCTGCTCACACTTCCATCTCCCATCATTAGCAAAAGACTTCATAAAACCACACGCCCTACCTACCCTTTAAACACAATCTGACATTACATCTGGCTCTAATTATACAGTGGCAAGCAAATTGAATTTAAGAGGAATATGCCTTTATATATCTCACTGGCAATAATGACTACCAAATCAATAATAAAATGATCGTATTCGTATGAGGATGTGTGGGTGTTTAATAACACCACATGGCACATACTAATTTTTAGACCTTATAAGCACCATTTATAGATATCGCCACATATTAATTTTATATGGAACACTGCAGACTCTGAATTTTGACTAGTTGTCAAAAACCATTAAAATACTACCTTGTGGAAATTTGAGTCCTTGTTGCTCCTTACAGCATATTCAAACTGTAAGAATGTACTGGAATCCAATCACACCCTCACCCTCTTCCCAAACCACAAAAAGTACACAGGGAAAAATATGCACTGGGCAAGAAGACAGCTTACAGAATGCAAAGTACAGCTTATAAGAGGTAAAATTCAAGTGAGGAAAAAGCACATGAGGACTAGTGTATTACAGCCAAACGATATATGGGTAAGTCTCATACTACAACTAATTTTCTCTAGGATAATAAGGCACTCACTTTGTAAAGGTGAGAGTCAGTAGGGAAAGTGCACCCTGTGCACACCCACAAGGTGGCTCTAATTTTTGAAAAGCATCCCCACATACCATGTGTTGCCACCTCCAGCATCACCAAGACCAGGCTAACGTGGGCACAGAGGCAATCAGAAATGTACAGGTAAGTGTGCGGTGTGCAAGGGTGCAGTAGAGCAAGGGTGCAGAAGAGCTCCAGAACCAGAACCAGGGGCACAGCGCCATCAAGGGGCCGCTATGACCTCAATCCAAACCTCCACAATGAGAAGCTGCTGTGGAATAAGAAAGCGGAAACATAATTTTCAAGCTAGTATTATATTTCTCTAAGCCCATGGCTTCAAGTGGCAGTAAGCCTAGGCAGGTAAGACATGAATTTCTGTTACCTGTTTTTCTCATAATGACCAATACCTGCAGCAGCATAGAGTCATAAAATGTCTAAACAGAACTTTCTTTAAAACAAAATTCCAGAGTGTATATATTCAGATTATTTTTATCTCTTCAAAATAACTACCTTGGGGAGCTATACATATTTATTCCACTGATGTTTCACTATTAAAAATATTGTTTAAATTCATTGCACAATCTACACTGCCATCTCTCAAAGACAATGTTGAAATGATTCCTGTGTCGGCCAGAAAGTTAAGATAGAAAGTTTCTAAGTCCCCTTACAATTCTAATAAATTATTCTGGCCTTCTAGGAATAATATAAGCATCTATGATTTAATAAAATATAACTCAGTCTTAAATAACAAGTTCAACTCTTTATACACACACAATCAAATATTATATGATATCCATACAAGTGGTCACACAGTTGCACACCTTTCTCTATTCTACAAAATCTATCTACAAGGCAGCCCACTCCAACTTCAGACAATTTACTCACTTAAAGCTAAAAACAAAAGGTTTAACCTCTGTTGCCATACAGAACAAGGTTTGAACATAAAGTACACAAAACAGAAATTTAATCACTAGTGATTAAACTGACTGTGACTAATTTAGACTAAGTATTGCTTAGTCATTCACCGAAAAATGGAATATCCATTCATATTTTCCTTGCAAGGCTGAAGTTTTAGAAGAATTAAGATGATAACGTTTGAGTGTCAGAATTCTTACAGAATAAAAGGTTAATTTATAAAAAATAATAATATCAAAGGGAAAGAATCATTGATTATTCTAAACTCTGAGCAAAAGTAACTTGCCCTTCAGCAAACCCTCCATCTCTCATCACTGCAAATAATTAGTAGAATTTATTTATTTATCAAACCAGTAGTGCTCAACAGAGGCAGAGATAGGAAAGAAGGGGGAAGTAGGTCACCCCCAGGGGAATTTTTTTAAATATGTGTGGGGTTTCTTGAGTGGCATTTAAGGGACACAGGGCCAACGCTGCTAGAATTCCCACATGTGGGACAGTTCTTCACAGCAAAATATCATCTTGCGTTTTGCACAGCTGGAGCAACTCACTTGACATTTATGTGTATGAAAAATCTATTTATGCTTCTCTAAACCTTAAACCTACTTCCATTTTACATATCATCAAAAAGTATTTTTGCATATTTAACTAATTCCTGTCTCTCCCAGGAATGCAACTCTGTATATATTGAGTAAAGGCTTTACTTTGTTTTGTGCAGAACTTGCAAATACTGTTCACCATTTCAGAAAGATATCATGGAACTCAATGCTGTTCAATGACTCTCCCTCCCTGACATAGTCCAGCAATAAAGTATTTTCACTGGTCACCTTCACGGTGAATCTATTATAATCTATTATATTGGATGCAATCTATATATTGGATGCAGGTACAAGCATCCAACTACTTGATTTTATTCTCTAGGTTAGTCATGTCCAAACATTTTGAAGTGCGTATCATTTTATCATAAATTACATATGTTTTTCCATTGTATTATTTATGCACATTATATTCACTTTTCTGACAGTATGTATAGGTAAGTTATTTACTTGTTAATTTCATTTCAGGATACTCAGAGAAATGTTACAAATATTTGTTATCAAAACACTAAAACTACCACTCGATCCAGCAATCCCACTACTGGATATCTATCCAAAGGAAAAGAAGTCATTATATGACAAAGCCACATGCACACGCATGTTTATAGCAGCACAACTCACAACTGCAAAAATATGGAACCAACCTACATGCCCATCAGCCAACGAGTGGATAAAGAAAATGTGGCATACATATACCACGGAATACTACTCAGCCATAAAACAAAACGAAATAAGGGGCTTTGCCGCAATTTGGATGCAGCTGGAGGCCATTATCCTAAGTGAAGTAACTCAGGAATGGAAAACCAAACATCAAATATTCTTACTTCTAACTGAGAGATGAGCTATGAGGACACAAAGGCATAAGAATGATACAATGGACTTTGGGGACTAACAGGGAAGGATGGGAAGAGGGTGGAGGATAAAAGACTACACATTGGGTACAGTAGACACTGCTCAGGTGATGGGTGCACCAAAACCTCACAAATCACCACTAAAGAACTTACCCATGTAACAAAAACCACCTGTTCCCCCCAAAAGCTGTTGAAGTGATTTTTTAAAAGAGTCTGATTAAGTTGAAACCCCTGATCCATAGAACCTCAGGAACGTCCTTCCATCTTGGTTCTTTCCATATTAGGTTTAACAAGCAAGTGAAAAAGGAGCATAGGGGACAGGTGTACCCCAAGCCATTCACTGACGCTTTTATTTGTATACCTGGCAAGGAAGCAGGGAAATTTATGCTCTGGGAACGAAGACAAAAAGCTCGATTTCTATTCTGTTCTGCTCAATTTCTTATTTTTAGTCCAAGAAGCTGCTCGTGGCCTGTAGAAAAGTGCCATCCTACAGAAGGATAAGCTAGACCTGTGCTTTTATTTAACTATGGGGACCTTCATTATGGAAACCTTGAAGGAAACTGGATAAAAATCAGGAAAATGTCAAGGCGGCCAGTAAATTAAATAATCTCAACATAATTTACAAGCAATTTCTTTTTCTTCATTTTAGTTTTTCGTTTGAGATAGGGTCTCATTCTGTCACCTAGGCTGGAGTGAATTGGCTCAAACACGGCTCACTGCTGCCTCGACCTCCTGGGCTCAAGGGATCCTTCTGCCTTAACCTCCCATGTAGCTGGGATTACAGGTACAGGCCATCATACTCGGATTTTTTTTTTTTTTTTTTTTTTGAAGAGACGAAGTCTCACTATGTTGCCCAGGCTGGTCTTGAACTCCTGGGTTCAATCAATCCTCCCACCTCAGCCTCCCAAAGTGCCAGGATTACAGGTGGGACCCACCACACCCAGTTAGCTATTTATTTTTATTTTTGCTGACATGTTTAAATACTTAAGCTAGGGAAAACTTGAAGAACTTTTTTAATGCTCATCCACTAAGGCATACATGTTTTGGTGAATTTATGATCTTCACTTTCAGTATAACACTCAACTAGGACACGCAAAGGCAAGGACAGAGATTTTTCAATTTCCAAAAAGTGAAACAGATCTCTCTTTTGCGCCCTATGCCAGCAGTGGCCACGTAAACAATAGGGAAATAATATCACCATGAAGATAGCTCTTCTCCGCAAGGCACTTATTAAAACCTTGCACTCCTCCTCCGTCCATAACACATGGTCTCTGGAGGGAGCGCAATATGAGCCAGCTGACAGAACCAGAAGCTGGCGTGAAGGTCAGGCGGCCTGCCGCTCTGCGGCCCCCACAGACATCTCCTGAGGTGCCATCTGCGGTGCAGAACAATAGTGCCTGTCACTTAGGGCCTTGACAAGGATATTCTCACTCTAACTTTTGGAAAGCACACTACTCCCTTTCAGTGTCAGCACAGGCCCCGAGCCTGAAGGCCCGCTAAACCCAGGGGCTGAGCCTGAGCGCCTGCTAAAGAACAGGCCCTGAGCCCGGGGGCCCGCTAAACCCAGGGGCTGAGCCTGAAGGCCCGCTAAACACAGGCCCTGAGCCCGAGGACCCGCTAAACACAGGCCCTGAGCCCAGGGGCCCGCTAAACACAGGGGCTGAGCCCGGGCCTAAAACACAGGGGCTGAGCCCGGGCCCCGCTAAACACAGGCCCTGAGCCCAGGGGCCCGCTACACACAGGCCCTGAGCCCGGGCCTAAAACACAGGGGCTGAGCCCGGGCCCCGCTAAACACAGGGCCTGAGTCCAAGGACCCGATAAACACAGGGGCTGAGCCCGGGGACCCGCTAAACACAGGGGCTGAGCCCGAGGACCCGCTAAACAGCTCTCCCAGCCCCTCCCAGTGGCACTGTGAATAGTAAGGCATTTCTAAGGAGAAAGGTCTGAGTACCTCCTGCCAGCACCCATCACAGGTATTGAGGAATGCAGCTGAAGGAATAAACCTATTAATAAGCCAGTGAGTCTCCTGTACTGCCATGCAAAAAAGCCTCAAATTTGAATTTGTCCATGGTTGTGAGTTTCCTGGAACAGGTCCAGTCTGTGTGGTCCTCCTAATATCATTTACATTCCATGACCTACCACAGCCTTGGCCAAAGTACACACTAAGTAAGCGTTCAGGGAATAAATGAATGTACTCTTACCCGCTGTCTATATTACTGGCTTCATAATTTCCAACTGTGCAAGCGCACTAAGTATTAATTATTACTCTAGAATGAAATTCGCCAAGCTACTGAATGCAACTTTATTGCAAAACCTGGCTATGAAAAAAAGGTTGACATGACATCATAGAAAACCTCGTGGACTGGAACCGGATGAGGAAGGCCAAGTCACAGCTCCAACTCTGCCGTTACTCAGATGGATAAATGCAGGCAAAGTCGTCTTCAAACTGCTACTAATAATTTTATGTCTTCACCACAGTTTGATTAACAATCACAACACTTGTACTTAGCCAATCATGGCAAGAAAGAATCAACAGGGACCATCTACTATCATTAGAACATTTTACAAGAGAAAAGGCGTTTTGAATTGATAAAGTTCCCTCCATGTAGATAATGTGCTTTTCGATTCATATTCTGACGCAGCGACTTCTGAGCCTGGAAACACTGCTTAATGCAACAGACCTCTGATGTATCATCTGCAAACCAGGCTGGATTAAATCAGCGGCTCATGACTTGGGGTGATTCTACCCCTCCAAGCCTCCCCAAGGGACAGGAAGAAGTGTCTGGAGATAGTTTTTGTTGTCACAACTAAGGAGTGGGAGGTGCTACAGATACCTGGTGAGGTGAGGCAAGGAACACTGACTGCTGCTTACCATCCTACAAGGCATGGGACAGCATGCGAAACAACAAATTCCTGTTAACTGTACCAAGATTGAGAAACCCTGGATGAGATTATTTTTAAACTCCCTAAAATTCAAAAAATGCTGAATTCAAATGTGTAACTACTTTTACACAGTTGTAAACTGTACTTGTAAGTAAAGTTATAAACTTTACTTACAAAGTTGCTAAATGTGGGACATCAGAAGCCTCTTCCTAAGCCATAGCTGGCCTAGGGTGGAAGTTACAGCTACTCTGGGCTGAAAGTTCTAGGATCTTGAAAGACAATTTGTTTGGAAATAAATGCAATGTAAAGCCTTCAAAGCCGTGCCTACTAACCTCGCACTTTGCGCATCACGGTGATTAATGTGTAACCGTACCCTTCACAGCTTCCTTTCTTTGTTCTCTCGCCCTTTACTCCACAGCGATGGGCATTGTTTGTTTTGGACACAGATGCAAGCCCGTTCTGAAAAGACAGACAATTATATTCTCCTTGTCCTCATAGTAAAAGAATAAAGTGGCCCTAAAGATTACTAATGATCAGCCGGGCGCGGTGGCTCAAGCCTGTAATCCCAGCACTTTGGGAGGCTGAGACAGGCGGATCACAAGGTCAGGAGATCGAGACCATCCTGGCTAACACGGTGAAACCCCGTCTCTACTAAAAAATACAAAAAGCTAGCCGGGCAAGGTGGTGGGCGCCTGTAGTCCCAGCTACTGGGGAGGCTGAGGCAGGAGAATGGCGTGAACCCGGGAGGCGGAGCTTGCAGTGAGCTGAGATCCGGCCACTGCACTCCAGCCCGGGTGACAGAGCGAGACTCCGTCTCAAAAAAAAAAAAAAAAAAAAAGATTACTATGATCGACTGCGATAAAATAGATGGGCATCACCGATTCCCACAAAACACAAAGACCACAGCACTGCTCAAGTGGGGATGCTCCTTTGAGCTCTTGGTCTGTAAACCTTAACAATTCCTCTTCTAAGCTGAATTGCACGTGTGAAGCTGCCCAGAAACAGTCACATATCTACTAGGAATAAAATTACAGCAAGTTATAGTTTTGGAAGAGAAAGGGGAAAAAAAATATTTGTTCTAACCATTCTCAGAAATTGAGTGCATAAAATACAGATTTGGAAGTACTATGCTGGCATCTCTAATAATTCACCTTTATGATGTCAAAGGCCAGGACTAAGGGCTATAATGATAGGGAATTAAAGGATATTCTTTGCCATAAAACAAAGAGTAGAGCCTTTGTATTTTGTTTGATATGTGACCATAATTATAATTAAATGAACAGCTGAAAGGTCAGTGCTTACATTTTCAATAGAACCCAAAGTCTTAGAAGCCTATACACAGAATCCCAAAATGTTAGGAATTTTGTAAGATTTCTTTCCTGAATGAGCTTGTCACTAGTTGACACAAAATCACTCATCCTTTATTCACCGGGCATCCAACATGTGCCAGACAATTGCTAGGCTCCGGAAATGCACGGCAAAAAGTCCTTACTCAACCCAACAAGTTTTCTGGAAAACACAGAAAAGTAAAACTCTACACCTCAGAATGCAATCGTGGACAACAGTACATGGTGGTAGGAAAGCACACAGTATGTATAGTCCACTGTCTTTTTTTTTTTTTTTTTTTTTTTTTGAGAGGGAGTCTCGCTCTGTCGCCCAGGCTGGAGTGCAGTGGTGTGATCTGGGCTCACTGCAAGCTCCGCCTCCCGGGTTCATGCCATTCTCCTGCCTCAGCCTCCCGAGTAGCTGGGACTACAGGCGCCCACCACCACGCCCGGCTAATTTTTTGTATTTTTAGTAGAGACAGGGTTTCACCGTGTTAGCCAGGATGGTCTCCATCTCCTGACCTCGTGATCCGCCCGTCTCGGCCTCCCAAAGTGCTGGGATTACAGGTGTGAGCCACTGCGCCCGGCCTGTATAGTTCACTTTGAAGGAGGCTTGGAGCCTCCTTTTAGGAGCAAACTTCACAAGAAAAGCAGACACAAATATACAAAAGCCCACAGGGAACGAAGACACCATCCCCTCCAAACACACAAAAAGGAGGGTGTCCATGAGTTGCACAAACCATTAGACAAAGAGCAAAAAAGGCCGACTTAAACAATGGAACACAGTGAAAAAACATTCACAGAAACATGAATGAAAGTCTTATAAAGTCTGCGTTGTTCTCAACCTGGCACCAGGATGTGCTTACAGAGTCTCAGGCTTGGCCAAGCTTCCCACTCCCAACTCCCATATTTAATCAAGTCACACTTAAATGACAGGATCAGCAGCATAAGAAGCCAGTGTGTTTGTGCACACTCCACATTCATGGTAAATAAGAAAAAACAATCTAATTAAAAGTAGAGCACATCCAGATAATTATATAGCTGACCCCACCAGAGAAAAGCTTATAAATTGTGGACCACAAACTGCATCTGGTCAGCAGACGTATTCTATTTCTCTTAGCAGTATCCTAAGATATTTAAAGCAGCATTTTTAAATACAGAGACTTCACATTTTTAAAACTGCAGATTTCCAACTTCAGTTTTGTTTATTTTTTAAATAATGGCCACCGCCTTTAGAACATGTAAGATCCACGGTTTGCTGCAGTCTTCACCACTCACTACTGCCTCCAAAGCACGAAGGGGATTTTCTAACTATTTCTTATAGTAGACAAGTACCTATGTCCAGTTTTCTTTTTTTCTTTTTTCTTTTTTTTTTTTTTTTGGAGACTGAGTCTCGCTCTGTTACCCAGGCTAGAGTGCAGTTGTGCAATCTCGGCTCACTGTAACCTCCACCTCCTGGGCTGAAGCAATTCTCCTGCCTCAGCCTCCTGAGTAGCTGGGATCATAGGCATGCCACACCAGGTAATTTTTGTATTTTTAGTAGAGACGGAGTTTTGCTGTGTTACCTAGGCTGGTCTTGAACTCCTGACCTCAGGGAATCCACCCTCCTCATCCCCTCAAAGTTCTGGGGTTACGGGGGTGAGCCACCATGTCAAGGTTTGCCCAGTTTTCAAAGGTAAGGAAAATAAAAATAAAAGTGAGACCAAATGAACTCTGAATTTTTTTCTGTCTGCCTACTTCCTTTATTACTTTCCTTCAGACATCCAAATTGTTGGCCCTGGATTTAGATCTTAACCCATTTGCCACACAGCACCAAGTGAGTGTACCAGGTGTAACCAGATTAGAAAATCAAAGCCAGGAGTCAGACAGCTGCTCTTCTATGAACTGGGCTTTGATTGGCATCAGCACTAACCTACATGCATTCATACAGGCCTGGAATTGCGGCTATAATCTGGTCCTTGATTTTTATTTAGAAATAAATCATCATAACAGTAATAATGACCAAATACTATTTTTCATATGTTGTCACTCCGGGAAGTACTCACAAAAGAAGAAAGGATGAAAATTAAGCAATGGCTCATAACTACAGAACCACTGACCCTTCGGGAGTTTGGAAGGTCCCAATGTCAGGATCAGTGCTGGGGCTCCATGCTGCAGGGAAAATGAGATAAAAATGGTCCATTCGGCACCTCCAATAATTTAGACCGTCTGGTCAGGACTGAGAAGTTACCACAGAGGCTCTTGATGGCACACTCTAAGACTGCATGTGTTTGGGGGCATGTGCCCATGTACAGACAGACTGGGAGTTCAAATTCAGGAGGGCTATTAGGTCTAGTGCCTAAGCAGAATATCAAAACCCATCATCACAGAAAAGGGGAAAAGCCCACATTTGCTAAGCTCCAAAACCATCTGCCTAGCACAGTGCTGAGTGCCTGACACACACCACAACTACACCAAGTTGTCGCCTTAAAAATAACCTGTTTCCCCTAGGGCTCACACTGGGGAAATGATCCAAGCAAAGTTACCAGGTACACTGCTCCCCAGTCTTCCCCATCTCCAAAATTCACTCCGCTTCTCGTGCTAGAGATCAAAGGAGTAATCCTGGATTCTCCCCGTTTGCCTACCCTCTAACCCATCAGCAATTCTGTAAATTACACCTCCAAAATACTCAAGTCCCTCCACTTCTACCCACCTCCATGCCCCACTCCCCAGCCCAAGGTCACCTCCCTGACTCCCAACTGGACACCTGCAATGGTATCCTAACCGGTCTGAATAAGCTGCACAGACCTCAAATAGGCCTTCCTGGGGCCTTCAGCCATTTCCCACCCAGGCCCTGCCCTCCTGCCTGGGGTCTTCTCTCCTTCCTCCAGGGCACCAAGCTCTTTCCCTACAAACCGCCTCAGGGGCTTCTCTCTGCCTGAACTTCCTTTTGCCTCCATTCCCCACCTGGCTAGCAGCTACTCATCCTCAGGCACCTCTTCTGGCCCACAAATCTGCATTAGGCACTCATGTGGGTCTTTTTCAGGGTTACTTAAAGTCTGTACTTACATATGTTTGGCTGATTAGTTGCTACCTGTCTCTCACTGGACTACAAGCTCCATGAAGGCAGGCGTCATGTCTGCATAGTCACCCCCATACACACAGTACACAAGTGACACAAAGTGGATACCCGAAAAAAATGCCTCACCCCTACGTTCCTCAATTCACTCAAAAAAAAAAGGACTGGAGCAATGCTGATTTAATCTAAAAAGCTCCTGTCATGATCATCTTAAAAGCTATCAGAATAGCTTGCTTACATACCAAAATGTAAAAGTGTTGTACTCTCTATATGTCCCTCTAGTTAAATACATTCTCTCTGGCTAGTTACAGTGAAAAGAAATGAGATGCATGCACTGCTGTTCATCTCCTGAGGTCCCCACCTGATACTTTTCAAACAGTTTATTAATCAATTATTAATTGTGGCAGCAACCACACTTTTATCATTTCACATCCATCTTCAGGAGGGATACATAAGCATTGTCAGAGCTTGCCTCATTACTTCCAGCCTCATTAAGAGAATGTTTCCCATATGAGCTCAGATCAACACAAAATGAAGAAGGTTCACCAGGTGACACTGAGCAGGGCCGCCACTACTGTGACATCATCCCCAAAAGGTTCACATAGGTCAAGGGAACAGAGCTGTGACAACTCTGATGGGCTCACAGTTAAGGTTTCACTTTTCCATTGCTACCGTGGAAAAAATCGTTTGTATTTGCAAAATAAAATACGGATAATTATCCTAAAGCACTATCCTTTAAAAAATTCATGCAAATGCTTAAAACAAAGATTATATGTGTATGAGTGAACTGAAAAGCTTCATTTCCCCCAAGCATCTTCTAATTTCATCGTTCTGCTTTATTTTGCTTAAGTACAAGATGCTGATATTTATACTGCTTGCTGTTATTCACTGTAGTAAACAGTGCATTGTTTTTTTTTTTAATGGACCTAAATAGTTTTCTTCAATTGGAGGTATGTTCCTATAATAAACTATCCTCAAAATATTGTTGCCAATGCTACAAGATGGAAATGTTTTGTAAAGTGTAAAATGCTATTCGAATGAAAGGAGGACATCTGTATTCCTCAAACAGAAAGCAAAACATTTACACACAGCTTGCACTGATGTGTCACCACTGAGATCACCTCTTTTTAGCCAAGTTCAACTACATCTTCTCAGTTCCTATTTTTCTTATTGGCAACTGACAAGACTTACCATGCTGTTCCCTGCATTCCCTCCCTTATTTCTCCACTGGCTTCCCTGTGACTGAGACACCTGGTTTTCCTCCCCCTCAGACTACTTCTTAGTTTCTCTCACTGACTCCTTTCCTGGGCATGGACCATAGTCATGGAACTGTTCTTTTCTCTCAGTGCTAGTTTATTCACCCTAACACATGCTTTTTAGGATCACCCCCATAGTCGCTGAGTACTTCCTAACTGGCTTTCCCCTGATCCAACATCAGAGTTTCTCTCTCCAGTGAAAAGCCATTTCAGGGTTTTCAATGGTTTTCAATTCAATGGTTTTCTGTTGTTTAAGGATGAGCCAAAGAATATGTTTAGTTTTTCGCAATGCAAAACCATTTTGCTTTTACCAAAATATATTTTCTATAATATATTAATACATGATATAAGCATTCCTAAAATAATATTTTAGTAGAGTAATTTGATAAACGCATTGTTTTAACTTTTATTTTCAGTTAGGTTACATGTGCAGGTTGGTTACATAGGTAAACTCATTTCTTGGGGGTTTGTTGTACAGATTATTTCATTACCCAGGTATTAAGCCTAGTATCCATTAGTTATTCTTCCTGATCCTCTCCCTCCTCCCACCCTTTGATAAGCCCCAGTGTGTGGTGTTCCCCTTTATGTGTCCAAGTGTGTTCATCATTTAGTTCCCACTTGTGAGAACACGCGGTATTTGGTTTTCTCAATCCAATGTTGTATAAACGGAATTTATCCTTTCCACCCTGCCTCCAGCCCACCAAACCTACCTTTCCTGCTCACGCCCCCACTTCACCAGCAGCAGCATTCTTCCTTAATTAAAATAATTAACTGAAAGAATGAACACTTATCTAATGGTGATTTTCAAACCTTCCTTCGGCTCTCTGGAGAATGGAAACCTTGACCCACCTGAAGGAGTAATGGGGGAAGGAGTGATGGGGGAAGGAGTGATGGGGGAAGGAGTGATGGGGGAAGGAGTGATGGGGGAAGGAGGGGTGAAGGCTTCTGCTTCCTCGGTCAGACTGGGTGCTGGTGCTTCCTACACAACCTCCTGGAAGTGGCTTTCAGGTCGGCCTGTTCTTCATAGGAAGAATTCCAGGGCTTTCCATCTGCAAATCTTCCTTCACAGTCAGCCTGATCTCCCTCACTGCTGCTTTTTATCACCTTCTGCCTCTGCTCAGCAGTTGTCTGCTCATATATGGATTCAGTCCTACGAGTATTTGTTGAGCATGCACTTACCCACGTGTCAAGTCCCATGCTAAGCTAAAGAGGCTTATTACCACCAAAGTGGAATAAGAAGTGTAGTTTAAGATAAAACCACACAGGTACTGCAGTGAAGTTACACAGATGATACAGAGCACCGAAGATTCTTATGATGAGCTTTCAAATATGCAAACTTACTTCTCTTTAAAGTGAAAGTTAAGTGAGTTTCCATCCCTACAAAAAAAATTAGATAATTAGCCAGGCATGGTGGTGCACAGTTATCCTCCCAGTCCATAGGCTGAGGTGGGATCCTTTGAGCCCAGGAGGTCAAGGCTGCAGTGAGCCATGATGGTACCACTGCACTTCAGCCTGGGTGACACAGTGAGACCCTATCTCTAAAAAATAAAAATAAATTTTTTAAAAAGCGAAAGTTAACACAGTTCCTTCACTTTCTTTACCTCTGTCTTCACCAGATCACCTTCCCACCAATACCCTTTCTTTGGAAATGGAGTGAGAGCACACTGCAGAGGTTAACCAAGCTTAATATTTCTTGTGACCCCAATATTGTGCAGCAAAGTGCTAAGTGATTCTGCAGTCAAGGGTTACATGCATCGCATCCTCAATGTGGCCTCACATCTAAGAGCATAATTAATAGCAGTGTTATGTTCATCTTCCTTCCTACTCGACCATTACACACCAAGTCAGTGTAGTCAAATCCAATCCCTTTGGATACGCCAAGAGAAAAACCTCTCCTCTTTCAACCATTTCTCCTAATTCTGTAGTAACATAAGGAATAACTGAAGTTGTCCGTTTCAGCATCTTTCGAAGAGCTAAATGCATTCCAAGTTTTTCATGTTACCAAGCACCAAAAACAAGTCTACCGTACCCACCACCTGTTTGTCACTTTAACCTTTTAAGGTGACAGATTAGAAAACAGAAGAGCCACACTACACTTATTCCAGCCAAGGACTGAAACTGGAGCCTGCCACAACCTTCTTCCAGGTGACAGAGATTAGAAAACAGAAGAGCCACACTACACTTATTCCAGCCAAGGACTGAAACTGGAGCCTGCCACAACCGTCTTCTAAACAGCTCCAACAGAGGGATCCAGAAGATGGGCCACTAGCAAGTCACAGTGGAGTCCAAACAAGCATGAAGTGAGAGGGAGTCTTCAGTATGGGAATGGCCAGGGGGGTCGTGGTGACCAGCTGCCTTCCTCTGGCTATTAAGTACAGCAGTCTTAACAGTAACAATGACCAGGCCTTCCCTTTATTTAGTTCCACCTCGGGGCATTGGCGCATTAAGAATGTCCCTCTAAAGGCATATGTAAAATTAAGCACACTTCGCACTTTAACCAGTGACTAAGGGAGATCAAAGGCAGAGGACAAAACCTACCCGGAGTTTTCGACCTCGCGAAAACGCTCTCACCAATCTCGCAGGTAACTGCGGCGCTGGCCCAGGTGTGCCCAGCTCGACTCGCGTCCACCTGGGACCAAGCTGACCCAAGAAGACCCGGAGAGCAGGCGAGGGCGACTGTGGCCGGGGCGCCCCCCGCAGTTCCAGGCGGTGGCAGGAGCCTGGGAGCCGCCGTCCCAGGCTGGCCAGGCGCCCGCCCGCCCTGCGCGCACTCCCTGGGCTCCCGCTCCCGAGGCTGGGCAGAACTCGCAGAGAAGGACAAGGGCAGAAAGCGGGCGGAGGGATGTAGCGCTCGTCTGTCCGGGCACAGGACACTTGTCGGCTGAGGGGTTCATGCGGGCAGACGGGGGCCGTCGGCCCCCAGAGGAAACAAAAGCCAAATGCCCACCGCCGGGCGCTCCGTGGCTGGAGGACTGGCTAGGGGCCCTCGGGAGTCCCGTCCCGTCCCTCTCCCCCGGCCCCGGGCTGCGCTGGCTCTAGGGCGCCCAGGTAGCCGCGCCTGGCACCCTGACCCTGCCCTCGCGGCTGCTCGAGGCGCGGGGCTCTGCGGCGGCCGCGCCCGTCCAAAGTAAGCGACAAGTAAGGCAACGCCTCTCGCGGGGAGCCCGGCGCGCGCCCTGGCTGCGAAAGAGAAACAGAAAGAGCCTGGGCCGGGACTGGGGCTACTCCCAACAGCCACCGCCCCCACCGGCCCGGCCCGGCTCGGCTCTCGCCGCGGGAGTCGCGCAGGCCCCTCCACCCGCCCGGGGACTGGGGCTACCCCGCGCGGCGGCGGCCGTGGGCACCCACGCGGGCTTGCGACCATCCCACGCGGGCGGCGGCGTCTTTCTTACCCCCAGCGGAGCGGCGCCTGCCCGCAACGCCAACCGGGTGACAGGCGGGGGGCGAGTCGGAGCGCGAGGTTCCGCCAGCCCAGGCTGCGGCGCCGCTGCCCGGCGGTGCCTGGCGGGAGGGGCGCGAGGGTGCACGCGCGGGGTGGGGGCGCGGGAGCCGCCCCCTGCCCGCCCTGCGCGCATGCTCCCGCCGCACCTGCCTCGCTCCGGGTTCCACTCCCCGGGGAACCGGGTGGCGCTGGGCCCACCGAGGTCGGGGCTTTCCCGTGGGAAGGAGGTGGCTGTGGCTGGATTTTTAGATGCGTCCTTCTCTGTATTTGTTCCCTTGGAAGGATTCCCCCAAATCTTGTCTACTTCCTGCCTGCCAGCCTGCTTCCTCGCAGAGATGTCCCAGTAGCTCTCCCATGCTTCATCCCAGCTCTTGGGGTTCACCGTCTGAAGGCTTTCTCCTCAGGATCCCTCTCAGTCCGGCTGCTCGCTCCGATTTTGCAACCTCCCCCATTCCCCTTTCCCGCTCTTGACTTTGCTACTCATACGTACCTGCATACCATTTCCAAATAAAATAATACTCTTTCCAAGTGGCAAGAAGTGTTTGCTGACCCTGTTCTAACTGCTTGGAATTGAGCAGGAAACAGGAGCTGGGCAGATCCTGCCCTCATGGAACTTATGGCCTTACTGGCCAACTTTGGTCCTTCTCAAAGCATTGTCGCCCGGTTTGGGAGGACTGTATTAAATAATTTATTTTGGCTTACAAATAAAGGTAGCTGGCAATTGAAGACTATGTATTGTGACTTTTGAATGAAATGTTCTTTCATAGGATGCCTTGTGTATAAACCCTAGTATGCAAATAATAGCTAGTAGGTACAAAATAAGTATTAGTTTGTTGCTTTCAGCAAGAAATTGAATAATTTAGCAGGATTAACATCCAAAATGATCTTTTTGGTTTGTCATGGGCTACCATAAACCGAGAATGAAAACTTGCTTTTTAGGTGAGACTGGGCATTGTAGAAACATAATTTCGGGTTCTTACTGAAAAGAGAAATATAAACCCCATTGCTAATGAAGTTTTTAAACTAGGAACAATGATCATAGAAATTCGTAAGTGCAAACACACACGATTTGTGTTCTGTGCTCTAGTCAGTTAAGAAAAATATATTAGCCAGGTATGGTGGCTCACATCTGTAATCCCAGCACCTTGGGAGGCCGAAGAGGGCATATCACTTGAGCTCAAGAGTTCGAGACCAGCCTGGCCAACATGGTGAAACCCTGTCTCTACTAAAAATACGAAAATTAGCCGCCGGGTGTGGTGGTGGGCGCCTGTAATCTCAGCTACTCAGGAGGCTGAGACACGAGAATCGCTTGAACCTCGGAGGTGGAGGCTCCAGTGAGCTGAGATAGTACCTCTGCACTCCAGCCTGGGCAACAGAGCGAAACTCCATCTCAAAAAAAAAAAAAAAAAAAAAAAAAAGAAGAAAGAAAAAGAAAAGAGAAGAAAAAGATATTAGAGACAGAGAAAAAGAAAGCAGTAGAAGACCTCAGTAGCGAGAGGAAAACGTTTGAAACACAGTTCCAGCCCATTTTAACATTGTACTAAGGACTTATAGAGTTGCATTTCTGTGACAACGGGCACTCCTGCAGGTACCACCTTTGGCTGGATACTTGCTCACCAGATTGGATGAAATTAGAACAGGACTCAGCAGGTGAGAGTTCCACTCCCTGCTACTCACAGAAACACAGATACCATTTTTGGTGAAGGACAAAGTGCTTCAATTATTGCAGTGTATCCCCAGTCCATCCCAGAGGTGTTTATTTATCATTGGAGATTCTAGGTATTAGTAATAGAGATATCAAAATGTCCCCAGCACAGAAAGAGTTAAGTGCACTTCTGGTTACACTAACCCTTCAGAAAAGTGTGTATTGATGTTATAATATATGAAATCAAAAAGAAAGCTGGATTGAAATTCAAATAAAGTGAATTTACATCAGCTTATCATCACTTCTTGGGGGGAAACAATTATTTTATAACATGTTTATTGATTATATTTGGTTTAAGTTTATGAAAGCAGAAACACTGTTTTCAGAGGCTGGGTTTAAATAAGAAAAAGGATACACCAATGAAACAGGTTGCAGCAGGCAGGAAGCCTCATCTACAGCTACTTAAATGTAAGTGCATAGGTGCACAGTGCTGACAACATATGATTCTGTTCAGAGAAGCTGACATCTGTCTTAAACTACACTGTTATTCAAATTTTATGGAAATACAAGCAGGAACACATTAGTACACTTCTTACAAAATTTTTGAAAAGCTGTTGTAGTAAATCCCTTTTATTAGAACAGCTGCAGATTAAAATGAAATAGCCATGTTGTTGATGTTTATAACTTTACCAATGATCCATCATGAGCAAAGGGGTTTATAACATTGGTAGTTACTAAGCATTTTACTTTTATAATTCAGTTGAATCCAACCAACACTAAATGCAAAGTTGGCCAGATAGACAAAGATGGTTTATTGTTAGGATAGAAATTGCTGATGGCATGATACTGAGAATCCCTTTCTGGAGGTCATGAAAACGTAACAGGCACAGCAGTCCTATAATGTGTCTATCTATTGTCGATGAAAATGAAACCTTCCACCTGCTAAGATAGTGACTGGTTTTATTCAAGGAATTATCCATTTTAAAATTTTTACTAAGTTTGTTTACCTTTTTCTGGCTGGTTGTGTATGTTTCTTTTCTTTTCTTTTTTGAGACAGGATCTTGCTCTGTCACCCAGGCTAGGGTGCAGTGGTATGATCATGGCTCACTGCAGCCCCTACCTCCCAGGCTCAACTGATCCTCCCACCTCAGCCTCCAAAGAAGCTGGGACCACAGGCATGTGCTACCACTCTGGCTAATTTTTTAAATTTTTTTGTAGAGATGGAGGTCTCACTATATTGCCTAGGCTGGTCTCAAACTACTGGGGTCAAGCAATCCTCCCGCCTTAACCTCCCAAAGTACTGGCATTACAGGCATGAGCCACAAGGCCTGGCCTATATTTCTTTTCTAAGTAGGATTAAATTACATTGCTTTATTATTTGGTCAATAGCAGGATTGGCTCTTGATAGTGATGTGGGCTTTTGTGTGTTTTTCTGAGACAAGGTCTTGCTCTGTCACCCAGGCTGAAGTGCAGTGGTGCAAGCACAGCTTACTGCAGCCTTGACCTCTGTGCTCCGGTGATCCCCCTGCCTCAGCCTCCTGGGTAGCTGGGACCACAGGTGCGCAGCACTATGCCTGGCTAAGTTTTAAATTATTTGTAGAGATGGGGTTTAATATGTTTTTAAAACTTGAAATTTTTTTCTTAGCATATACTTTGAATGTGACCATTTGGAAAAATTTAACACAGAGTGAATTATTTTGTATGCTTTGGTATAACTGAGGAGAAGTTATCTTAACAAAATTCCACACTTGCTTGGACAAGCAAATTGTCCACAGCAACTAAAAATATTTCATTAGTCGCTGTCTTCAACAACTATTATCATCAAGTTTATTTTCATGTTAATGCCACTGTTAATAATTTTCTATGTTACAGTTGTGTTTTCCTACATGGGTGGTCCAATATTAAGCTTCCTTTAATGGATTGAGGTATAAATAATTGCATAATGTACTATTTAAATGTAAATATTGGTTCAGAAAGAACTGTAAATTATATTGAATAATTAAAAATAATTTTATTTATTTATTTACTTTGGTAGAGATACAGTCTCACTGTTTTGCCCAGGCTGGTCTTGAAATCCTGGCCTCAAGCCACCCTCCTGCCTTGGCCTCCCAAAGTATAAGATTACAGACATAAGCCACCATGCCCAGTCTAAAACCAATTTTAAATAAATGATATCATAAAGCTTTACAAGTAAGATAATATGCACATTATGCTATTTTGAACAAATGATTTAAAATCTATACAGAAATCTACTTACTTGCACATTTGTGCTTTCTTTTAGTTGAACAAAGTTATCAAAAAGTAACTTTAAAATACTGCCTTCAGGTATACTTCCTTGAATTTTTAAAAATCCAACATAGGCATAATATTTCTGATGATGGTTACAGTCTGTATAAACTGAACAAGATAAGAATCCTCTTGTTAATAAAAAAAACTTCACTTCCCACTACAACCAATACCGAATAAGCTAATGGGATTTAAAGATAGGCATGAAAATTCCAGAAGGAAAGATAGCAGTCTGTTTAATCCTATTTTCATAGTTATTGATGATACAACCATGCTATCTCCGAAGCGAAAGATCTAGAAGAAGAAAAACTGAAAATTTGATGATAGGAATTCTTGAATAGCAATATGCCCCCATTAACTGTAGCTAGACATAAATTCTCTTAAAAATAGCAGGTGATATAATACAGACATACCTTGGAAATATTACCAGTCTGATTCCAGACCACCACAATAAAATGAATATAACATGAAGTAAGTCATGCAAATTTTTTGGTTTCCCAATACATATAAAAGTGGAGTTTATACTATAGTCTATTAAGTATGCAATAGTATTATCTAAAAGTGTACATATCTTTATTTTAAAATACTTTATTGATACAAAATGCTAATGATCATCTGAGCCCTCAGCAAGTCATAATCTCTTTGCCAGTGGAAAGTCTTGTCTTGATGTTGATGGCTGCTGACTGATTGAGCTGGTGCTTGCTGAAGGCTGGGGTGGCTGTGGCAATTTCTGAAAATAAGACAACAATGAAGTTTACTACATCAATTGACTCTTCCTTTCACAAAAGATTTGTCTGTTGTATGTGATGCTGTTTGATAGCAATTTACCCAAAGTAAACCTTCTTTTAAAATTGGAGTTAATTCTCTCAATCTATGTCAATGATTTATGAGCTACATTTATATAATATTCCAAATCATTTGTATTCATTTCAATGTTCACAGCATCTTCACCAGAAGTAGATTCCATCTCAAGAAACTACTTTATTTATTTATTGTTTAGAAGGGGCTCTTCATCCACTCAAGTTTTGTTTTTGTTTATTTTTTGAGACAGGGTCCTGCTCTGTTGCCCAGGCTGTAGTGCAGTACCACAAACACAGCTCACTGCAGCCTCGACCTCCTGGGCTCAAGCAATCCTCCCACCTCAGCCTCCTGAGCCTGCTGAGTAGCTGGAACTACAGGCAAATGCAACCACGCCCATGTTTTTTTGTTTGTTTGTTTGTTTTTTAAGTAGAGATGCGTTCTCAAACTCTTGGGCTCAACCGAGACTTCCGCCTCTGCCTCCCAAAGTGCTAGGATTATAAGTGTGAGCCACATGCCTGACCAATTCAAGTTTTGTCATGAGATTGCAACAATTCAGTCACATCTTCTGGCTCCACTTCTAATTCTAGTTTTCTTGCTATTTCCACCATATCGGTAGTGACTTCTTCCACTGAAGCCTTGAATAGCTCAAGTCATCCATGAGGATTGGAATTAAGTTCTTCCAAACTCCTGTTAATGTTGATATTTTGACCTCCTCTCAAATTCATCATAAGAGTTAGAATAAACTTCTTTCGAACTCCTATTAGTGTTAATATTTTGACCTCCTCCCATGAATCACAAATGTTCTTAATGGTACCAAAAATGGCAGATCCTTTGCAGAAGGTTTTCAATTTACTTTGCCCAGATTCATCAGAAGAATCACTATCTATGGCAGCTATAGCCTTAGGAAATGTATTTCTTAAATAAATAAAAAGACTCAAAAGTCAAAATTACTCTTTGATCTGTGGACTGCAGAATGAATGTTGTGTTTGCAGGCATGAAAACAACATTCATCTCTTTGTACATCTCCATACGGCTCTTTGGTGACAAGGTGCATTGTTAATAAGCAGTAATATTTTGAAAGGAATATTTTTTTCTGAGTAATTGGTCTCAACAATGGACTTAAAATATTCAGTAAACCATGCTGTAAACAGAAGTGCTGTCATCCAAGGTTGGTGTCCCATTTATAGAGAACAGGCAGAGTAGATTTAGCATAATCCTTAGAGGACCCAGGATTTTTCCAAATGATAAGTGAATGTTGGCTTCAACTTAAAGTCACCAGCTGCATTAGCCTTGAACAAGAAAGTCAGCCTGTCCCTTGAAGCTTTGAAGCCAGGTATTGACTTCTCCTCTCCAGCTATGACAGTTCTAGATGGCAATTTCTTCTAATAGAAGGCTGTTTCTTCTACATGGAAAAATCTGTGGTTTGCTGTGGCCACTTTCATTAATGATCTCAGCTAGATCATCTGAATAACCTGCTGCAGCTTCTGCATCAGCACTTGCTGTTTCACCTTGCACTTTTGTGTTATGGAGACAGCTTCTTTCCTTAAACCTCATGATCCAACCTCTGGTAGCTCCAAACTTTTCTTCTGCAGCTTCCCCACCTCTCTCAGCCTTCATAGAATTGAAGAGAGTTAGGGCCTTACTCTGGATTAGGTTTTGGCTTAAGGGAATGTTGTGGCTGGTTTGATCTTCTACCCAGACCACTCAAACTTTCTCCGTATCAGCAATAAGACTGTTCTACTTTCTTGACAGTCACGTGTTTACTGGAGTGGCAGTTTAATATCCTTCAAAAACTTTTTCTTTGTATTCACAACTTGGCTAATTGGCATGAGACGCCTAGCTTTCTATCTATTTCAGCTCTCAATATGCCTTCCTCAATAAGCTTAATCCTTTCTAGTTTTTTATTTAAACTGACAGGCCCAGGACTTTTCTTTTCACTTGAACACTTAGAGATCATTGCAGATTACCAGTTGGCCTAATTTCAATATTGCTGTGTCTCAGGGAGTAGGGAGGTCCAAGGAGAAGGAGAGAGGTGGGGGAAACGGCTGGACAGGGGAGCAGTCAGAACACACACAACATTTATTAAGTCATTTTGTATGGGCTTGGTTCCTGGCAACCCAAAACAATTACAATTGTAACATCAAAGATCACTGGTTACAGATCATCCTAAAAGATATAATAAAAATAATAATAATAATAAAGTTTGAAATATTACCAAAATGTGACACAGAGACAGGAAGTGATCACCTGCTTTTGGAAAAATGGTGCTCATAGATTTGCTTGATCCAGGATTACCCCATACCTTCATTTGTAAAACATGCAATATCTGCAAAGCACAGTACAGTGAAATGCAATAAAATGGGGTCCACCTGTAAATAGAGTGCATGCCAGAAGTCAGGAAAGGTGGCTGCTGTTTCTATCTCTGTCCTTGAGCCATCATGGAAAGAAACCAGCCGGCTCCACGGGATGTGTCTCAGGGCATAGCACTTAAGGGATCACCAAGTTCAGGGTGTAGGTTTAATTCTCAGCATTGTAGGTCCAGAAATGTAACTTTGTTAATCCTCCAAAAAGGGATCAGTCTAAGGAAACGAGCTGAAAACAAGAAGCCTAATTATACTGACAGACATGAATGGGCAGAAGATAAGTGTTTTCTGGTCAGCACATTCCCACCAGTATAGTGCACAAAAGAAGGCAAATTATGTTAAAAGATTCCAAGTGACCATGAAATCAGAACAAGGAGAGCTGGCTGCTCTTAATGGCTAGCGTCAACAAGGAACAACTTGTCTGGTACAACAGTTATAGAGGGATGTCTCCAGCCAAGAGACTCAAGGGCTGTGTCAGCTGAACATTACACTATTCATGGAGCTCCAGTGTTCTTTTGCATTCTAAGCTTTGGATATTCCCTAGTCACCAACTTGATTGGATTGAGGTGTTTTTTTAAAACTCCATCAGCAATATCAAACCATCTCTTGGGGAGAGCTACTTCTGCAGAATGATAAGCTCTCCTATGTTTTATTTTTGGCTTTCTCAGAGGATGGCTTTTTCTTTACTTTTTCTGGAACCAATCTCAAAACTCCAAAAGCATCTGACATCGCTTATGTACTCATTGCCTAAATCCAAACTTCTTCAAATTATTTTCATTTAAAATGTTCCCCTTTTTATTAAACCTTTAATCAAAGTAAAAAAGACTAGTATTTTTGCTTAGTATGTTACCTTAATATCTCATATTTCATCAAAAAATACTGTCCAATTTTTCCAGACTGAATATGCATTTGTTCTTTTTCATTTTGATGCCCAAAATGCAAATTCTTATAAAACTCATTTCTAATTTTAGAAATGTGAGTTGATCTAAAACTGCTAGCATGACATTTCCATGAAAAAGTAAAAAGGCTTTATCCATCTTCATAAAGATATAAGTTGTGTGTTTCTCTAGATATTCAGATTACCCATACACAGTGAGAGTGCTGTATTATACACTTGTGTTGAACTTAAATACTTTAGATTCCCCTGTTTCTGGATGGAATACAACCAATTTCTTTATATTATTGAGCTATCAATATTACCCTGAAAATAGGGTATATTATATTACATACATAAATATATACAGTCATGCACTGCATAATGATGTTTCAGTCGATGACAAACTGTGCGTAGGACAGTGGTCCCAGAAGATTATAATGGAGCTAAGAATTGTTTATTTCTAGTGACTCTGTAGCCATAATGTAGCATACAATGAATTACTCAAGTGTTTGTAGTGCTGGCGTAAACAAATGCGCTGCACTGACAGTTGTATATAACACATACAAATCATGTACATTACATAATACTTGACAATAATACATGAATATGTTACTGGTTTATGTATTTAGTATACTATACTTTTTATTGTTTTAAAGCACACATTTACTTATAAAAAAAAAAGAGTTAACTGTAAAATAGCCTCAGGCAGCTCCTTAAGGAGGGATTCCAGAAGGAGGCATTGTTATCCTAGGAGATGACAGTTCTCTGCGTGTTATTGCACCTGAAGACCTTCCAGTGGGACAAGATGTGGAAGTGTAAGAGTGATGTTGGAGACCCTGATCCTGTGTCACACTGGTGACCCTAATGTGTGTGTTTTTGTCTTTGTTTTCACAAAAACATTTTAAAAGTTTTTTTAAAAAATAAAATAAAATAAAAGGACCAGGAGTCACACCTCTAATCCCAGCATTTTGGGAAATGAGGCCAAGGAGGGAGGATCACTTGAGAGAGGATCACTTGAGGCCAGGAGTTCGAGACCAGCCTGGCCAACCTAGGACCCTGTATCTACCAAAAATAAAAATAAAAATTACTTGGATGCGGTGACGCACGCCTGTAGTCCCAGCTGCTCAGTAGGCTGAGGCAGGAGGATCTCTTGAGCCCAGGAGTGCGAGGCTGCAGTGAGCCAGGATTGCACCACTGTACTCTTGTCTAGGCAACAGAGCAAGACCTTGTCTCCCAAAATATAAAAAATTAAATTAAATTAAATTTTTAAAAGAATTTAAATAGAGGAAAGATTACAGAAGTATATAAAGAAATAAAACGTTTTTGCACAACTGTACAACATGTGTTTCAAGCTAACTGTTATAACAAAAGAGTCAAGAAGTTATAAAAACTGTTTATCAAGTAAAAAAGTTATAGTAAGCTGAAGTCAATTTATTACTGAAAAAAGAAAAATATTTTTTACAAATTAGTGTAACCTACATGTACAGTGTTTATAAATTAGTGTAGCCTACATGTACGGTGTTTATAAATTAGTGTAGCCTACACGTACGGTGTTTATAAATTAGTGTAGCCTACACGTACGGTGTTTATAAATTAGTGTAGCCTACACGTACGGTGTTTATAAAGTCCACAGTGGCAAACAGGAAGGTCCATTCACTCAGTGCCCACTCACTGGCTCACGCAGAGCAACTGCCAGTCCTATAGATCCATACACCATCAGTGCGGTACCATTTTAATCTTTCATACCATATTTTTACTGTAGTTTTTCCATGCTTAGATACACAAATGTTTGCCATTGCTTTCCGATTGCCTACAGTGTCAGTACAGTCACATGCTGTACAGGTTTGTAGTCTAGGAGTAACAGGCCACACCACATAGCCTAGGTGTGCAGTAGGCTCTACCATCTGGGATCGCGTATGTCTAATCTGTGATGTTTGCACCAGGACCGAATTGCCTAAGGACCCATCATTAATGGATGCAGGACAGTCTTGTGTTAGAATAAGAAATATATTTGTCTTTGGTTTCTGTCACAGAGCACCTAAAGCTCCGAGAATCTCTGGAGTGATAGGAGAGTCTTTTGTATTCATAAGGAGCCACCCCCTCCCCCACCTTCCTGAAACTCCTGCACTCAGGACTCTCCTGGACCTCACCCTCTACTCCTCTCCATCTAGCGGTTCATTTGTACCCTTTGTAATTAATGGATAAATGTACTTAAAGTGGCTTTGTGAGTTCTGTTAGCCATTCTAGCCAATTATGGGACCCTGAAGAAACGGTCATGGGAACCCTGATTTATACTCATTAGGTCAGAAGTATGGAGGCCTGGGACTTGTGACTAGTGTCTGAGTGGAGGGCAGTCTTATGGAACTGAACTCTTAAGCTGTGGGGTCTGCACCAGCTCCATGGAGTTAGTGCCAGAATTGAATTGTTGAGCATCCAGTGGATGTGAGAGGAATCAGAGAATTGGTTGTTGGTGTTGGAAAACACCCCAGCTGTAATTTCCCAAAATGGAACAAAACTCACCAATTTAATCTACTTAAGTCAACAACATAAAATATAAGAGTAAGAAAGTTGATCTTAGCTTTTCAACCTTGTGTTTCAGCACTAAACTGCTGAGCTCCTTAAGGTCTCCTTAAGAAACCTCTGTTGATATTTCTGTCATTTCCTTTGTCATCCAAAAAACCACCAGGATGGCTAGATAGTAGAAAGGAGTACTTTAATGGTGATATTGGTTTGCAAGCTGGGAAGGGAAAGTCTCCACCTTGGAAGGTGGTCTCTCTCCCAAGAGGACAAGTTGGATTTTATGCCTCACAGGGCTGGTGTCACACAGATTTAGCAGGTTTGGGGGGAAGCTGTGCATATTTATGAGGGGAGCCATACGCATATGCAATCGGTAAACATATATGTAACATACACCCCGTGTTCACTTTGGGGGCAGAGTTTTAGTATTAAAATGAGGTGGAATTTGGTTCTGTGTCAAAAGGTAAACTGGAGGACACAACGACAGTTTGTGTGCAGCCTCTATACACTGCCTGAAACTGGTGTGAGGTCTGTAATAGTTTATCAGGAGCGTGTAGTAAGGCCGGTCCTCTGTCCCAACAGAGTTGTGGCGAGTTGTGAATCAGCCTGATGGCTCATATTGTTAGGGAGTTTATAAGAGTGTGATTTTTCTTATAGTTGTAAGAATTTAGAAATTGGCCAGGTCAGCTGGGCCTTTAAACTTAGGGCCCGTCTTAGTTGATAAAGGCCTCTAAGATCACACTTTACTCTGTCTAAACAGAAAAAAAAAGAGAAAAAAGAAAAAGCCCACATGTCTTTGTAAGTGTGGTGGATCAATGTGATTAACGGTCTCAGTTAGTGATCTCCCTTTTCCATACCCCTTCCAATGTTACTTTGCATTTCTTCCCATCATGAGGCAGGCAGGGACACCCTTATATCTTACTTTGGCCAGTAGAAAGGGCAAAGTGATGATGTGCCAGTTCCAAGCTTAGGCTCCCAAGGCCTTATTTATTCCTATTTATGCCATGCTTCTGTGTGATTGCCAGGAGGATAAGCTTGCCTGCTGGGGAAAGGGACACGACCAGTTGTTGCATTTGAGACTCCAGCATGAGAGATCGCATAGTACTCAGCCAGCCCACCAGCTGACCATCTGTGGTCACCATAAATGAAGGAACCCAGTGAGATCAGCTGAGCTGGCTCAGATTCACAGAACCAGCCAGCCAATCTAAATACTCCTGGGAAATAATAGAGTATGGTGTTAAATCTCCAAGTGTTTAAGTGTTTTTTAATGCAGCAATATTTAGGTGAGACAATAGGTTTATTGATTATTACATTAAAATAACATTATTTTAATGGGGTGTCTTTTTATACAGCCATATTTAGGAGAGACAATACGTCTATTTATTATTACATTAAAATAGCGTTGTTTCTGGCCAGGCGCTGTGGCTCACACCTGTAATCCCAGCACTTTGGGAGACCAAGGTAGGAGGCTCCTTTGAGCCCAGGAGTTTGAGACCAGACTGGGCAACACAGCACAACCTCATCTCTACAAAAATAAAATAAACTTTGAAAATAACGTTATTTCTTTTCTCCTAGAGTAAAATGAATAACAAACTAGGTGCTTTGCTCCCCTAAAACTCAAATGTTGTGTAAGTTCAGCATTTGTGATTTCAGGGACAAAGTCATCATGGGAAGCAAATGCAGCTATGTTTTGTACAAATGTGGTACAGTATACAGTGCTGGCCCATTAATGTTTCTCTTACGTTCTCCCTAACTAGCTATTCTCTCCTTCCTATTAATTCTCCCTGCTCAGTTTACACAGATATGCAAGTGTTTTCCACCCTGACTGACAGCAACAGAAGTGGTCCTTTGACTTTGTTTCTGTCTTCCCTCTTCTTCCTTTAATTACCAGAACCCTATAGATCTCTATGTACAGTGGACACTTACGCTTTAACTCCCTGCAGTCTGACATCTGCTCCCTGAACTCAACTGAAACAGCTCTCTGAAAGGTCATAAATGGCCCTTGAATTGTACACATTTATTGTATTTATTTTTGAGGTAGGATCTCGCTGTGTCACCCAGACTGCAGTGCAGTGGCAGGATTCCAGCGCACTGCAGCCTTGAACTCCTGGGTTCAGGTGTTCCTTCCACTTCAGACTCCAGAGTAGCTGGGAGTGCAGGCTCAAGACACCACTCCCAGCTAATTTTTGTATTTTTGGTAGACATGGGGATTCGCCATGTTGCTCAGGCTGGCCTCTAACTCCTGGCTGCAGTGATCCTTCTGCCTTAGCCTCCCAAAGCACTGGGGTCATAGGCGTGAGCCACTTCGCCCAACTTTATCATGTCATTGTTCTTACCAGACTCCTCTATAACATTTGATGATACTGAGCACACTTCTCAAATGTCTCCTTTGGCCTTAAGCAGGGACAAAATCCCATTGAGTTTGCTTAGAAAAAAAGACAACTTTCTCAGGCGGAATCAGAAGCCTTTCCCAAAATACGAAGTCAGGAAGCTCAGCCTGGCGTCCCTGCACAGCACCGGGGCCGAGGTCACCCTCCCTCACTCCACGTGCTCCTGTTTCTCGGTTCTTTTCATGCTGTCCTCTCTGTTTCTCTGTGTGCTGTCTTTCTCTGCCTCAGCAGGTACCATGGCCATGCCCAGCCACCCCAGGCCCGGTTCGAGCACCTCACTGACTGATTTGCTTCACTGAGTTCCAGTTTCTCGTTCTTGGGAAAGATGAGTGGCCCCAGCGTGACTCAGGTGTCTACTGTTAATCCATAAATGGGCAGAGACACACATTCAGAATGTCACGGATGCCCACCCCTGGCATAAATAGAATATAGAATGGTAGGCATCCCCAAATGTGCCTCCAGCATCTTGTCTAGTTCCCACTAGTGGAGCAGTCTCAGCTGTACTCCCCACCTTCCTCTCTGACCACTTCTCAGTCACCTCACTGACCTCCTCCTCTTCCGTTTATCCTCAACAACTGGCTGAGAACATTCTGTTCCTTCTAAATCTGGGCTCTTTTCCTGAGCTTTCAGTTCCATTGATATGACATTAACTGTTTGGTTTATTGTTGTTGTTGTTCTATTCCAAAATCTGTATGTCTTACCCTGACATTCTCTGCAGTTGCACACTCAAATTTCCATCCTGCTGCCTGCTAATTCTGCATGCATTTTCCCCCGCATATGACATATCCAAATCCTCTATTTTTTTCTCTCTGATCCTTTTCTTTCTTTCATCCTCCTCCTCCCCCTGCCCTTATTTGAGACCACCATCATCCCAGCCATTCCCTTCTCCCTGATCCCTGCTGGTTCACTCTATTGCCAACCACTATTGACATTTTTCTACATTATCATTTTCTCCCTACTCCACTTTATTAAAAAAAAAATTCTGCTCTCCTCTCCATTACCTACACCAGGCCCTGATCATCTCTCCAGAGCTATATTAGCACTCCTGACACACAGTTGGGTTTTTTTGTTTTGTTTGTTTGTTTGTTTTGAGATGGAGTCTCACTGTCGCCCAGGCTGGAGCCAGCTCAGCTTACTGCAACCTTTGCGTCCCAGGTTCAAGCGATTCTCACGCCTCAGCCTCCCAAGTAGCTGGGATTACGGGCCCGCACTAACATGCCTGGCTAATTCTTTTGTATTTTTAGTAGAGACATGGTTTCACCATGTTGGCCAGGCT
The DNA here is from genome assembly GCF_043159975.1 of Macaca nemestrina. NCBI lineage: Eukaryota > Metazoa > Chordata > Mammalia > Primates > Cercopithecidae > Macaca > Macaca nemestrina. The sequence continues at coordinate 77,091,119 of NC_092143.1, forward strand.
GGTGGCAAACTCCTTACCTCAGGTGATTCACCTTCCTCAGCCTCCCAAAGTGCTGGAGTTACAGTTGAGAGCCACCGTGCCCGGCCTGACATAAAGTTTTGTGTGAACATTTTTACCTTAAACACCCACATAACTACTTTTGTTTCAGAATGGATTAGAGAAGAATTCAACCGGTAGAAGTAATTAAAAACAAATTTCATTCTTTTATCTGTGGAAGAACAGTTGAAGAGATTCAAATAGTTCATCTACGCCAGCCCTTCAAACCAGCTGAAACACTCCTTTCTCCCTCCCTCTTTTCTCTTCTATCCTTTCTTTCCCAGGGCAGCACTTGCCGTGGATATCAACAATCCCTCAAGAAATCTCAGCCTGGGCTTTTTGCCTCCAGCCTGACCCTTTCAGTATCCCGCCCTCTGCCCTCTTGATCTCGTACTACAAACACCCAAAGAACAGCAACGTCAGGGACAAAACTTCCCTTCCGGGGTAGGTGTGGTTGGGCGAGAAATAGAACGAATGGAGCTGGTCAGGCAGGAGCAACGGTGCAGGCTGTGAGCTTTACACATGAAATATTTCAGCCACCACCTTTGTCTTGGCGCTTAAAGTTGTGTTGTTGTTTTTTAGAGATAAGGTCTCACTCTGTCACCCACGCTGGAGTACGGTGGCATGATCACAGCTCACCGCAACTTTGAACTCTTGACCTCAAGCAGTTCTCTCACCTCAGCCTCTTGAGTAGCTAAGACTATTTCAGGCACATGCTACCAGGTCCAGCTAATTTTTTAAATTTTTTATAGAGATATGGTCTTGCTCTGTTGCTGGTCTCAAATTCATGGCCTCAAGCAATCCTCTGGCCTCTGCTTCCCAAAGTGCTGGGATGACAGTGTGAGCCACCATACCTAGCCTAATTTTCATTTTTTTATTTTTATTTATTCGTGTATTTATTTTGAGACACAGTCTCACTCTGTCACCCAGGCTGGAGTGCAGTGACACTATCTCGGCTCACTGCAAACTCCGCCTCCTGGGTTCAAGTGATTCTCCTGCCTCAGCTTCCTGAGTAGCTGGGATTACAGACATGCGCTACCACACCCGGCTAATTTTTGTATTTTTTGTAGAGACAGGGTTTGGCCATGTTAGCCAGGCTGGTCTTGAACTCTGGGCCTCGAGCAATCCATTCACCTTGGCCTCCCAGAGTGCTGGGATTATAGGCATGAGCCACAGTGCCTGGCCAAATTTCTAATATTTTAAAACCGTAGTGTATGAACCTCTGGCACCCATTGAATAGTAGGGAATTGTGGGCAGCCTTATTTTGCTCCTGACGTTAATGGGAATGTGTTAAAGTTACCATGCTTACTACAGGCTCTGGTAAAGACCCTTTTTCAGGTTAAGGAAGTTCCATTATCTCTTATTACTGTTTTGAGGTTTTTTTTATTCGGTTTTTGTTTTTACATAAACATGTTTGGATGTTATCAGATGCTCTTTCAACTTCTGTTGAGACAAGTCACTTTCTTTTTCCTTTCATAACGACTTGTTTCATAGAGTTTGTTCCTTTATTTCTGGGAAAATCCTAAACATACTTGTTTAAAAGTCATTTTGATTTTCTTCTCTTATGTGTGCTTTATTGCTCTATATTTGCCTTCCCATTTTGATTTGTTGACTGCTGCTTGTTTTTCCTCGGTGTTTATAGTCCTGGGGCCTTGGAGTGAGCTGTTTTCTCTCTCCCGCTCCCCTCCTCTCCCTCTTTTGCCTTCTCCTGGCCCTTGCCTTCTGGTCCGGCTTCAGACCTTGTATTGGCAGCTCTGGCCTTCCCATCTACCATGAGACTGAGAGTTCTGCAGAAACAGTCATCAAGACAGTGAGGAACTTGGCCCAGGCCCTGTACCTTTCTCCTTCTGAGCGCACAGCAAGAATACCACTTTATATCAGCAGTACTCCCTGGCAGCAAAAGTTGCTATCTTCAGGCTCTTTTCAGAGATTAGAGAACACCCAAACCCCAGTTTTAGATATTGAGCCTGGCTCCATTCCTTCACCATCGTGAAATACTCTTTGGTAGGAATGGAACTGCCACTCACCTTAGATATTTCAGAACCTAGAAACTCCTGGGAGCATAGTTTTAGCCTCTGCATTCCACTGTGTGTGTGTGTGTGTGTGTGTGTGTGTGTGTGTGTGTGTGTCTGTGTCTGTGTCTGTGTCTGTATGTGTGTTTCTAGGACATGGAGAAAACCGCCTTATCATTTTAATTTGTTTCAGCGTGAGATGTTTGGATCAGGATGGGTACTTCAAAGATGAACTCAGTGACTTTGCTTTTGGTTTTATCCCTCTTTCAACACTTTGCATAGTTCTTTGAACGTAAGTCTCTAAAAAAGTTTCTGGAATTGAACCCATTTCATGATCAACTGGAAACTGAGTATAGTATCATTACAAATATACTGTGGAGGAAGTTCATTCATCAATACCACTTTGATCTAGATGAATTAATCCTTTCTGTGTGAAGGATTTCAAGACTCAGTCCCTGTTCATATGCATAGAGTGGCTCTAAAGAAAGGTAGGCATATTCAGATAATTACTAGGACAGACAATTACCACATTCTCAATAAATAATTGGAGATAGCAAGGATGATATAAGAAGAGTTGCTTCATCTACAATTCAACTCTAAGGAGTCAATTTAATATTTCTTATATATGCTTTCATTATTATATCTTCATACTTTCTCTGCCTGCCTTCACTTATCATTGCTATGGTGAAATGTATGCAAGTAACTAGCCTATTTATCTGAATTTATAGTCTCCTCTTTAATCAAAATTTCATTTATCAAGCTTCCTTCCAGAGGTCATAACTCCTACATCTCAGGTTAGTAAATTACCTTCACCTCCCTTCTACCTTTTATTTCTTTTGCTTTTAAATTTTGTCTCTGTTAAGTGCCAACTCTTTTGTCTCTGGCTGTAGAGTGTCCCAGAAGCTATTATATAGAGCTCTAGACATGATAATCTCCACCTTCCAAAACAAAGTCTGATTCCTCTTTTTTTTTTCTTCAGATGAAGTCTTACTCCGTCGCCCAGGCTGGAGTGCAGTGGCACAATCTCGGCTCACTGCAACCTCAGTCTCCTGGGTTCAAGCGATTCTCGTGCCTCAGCCTCCAGGGTAGCTGGGACTACAGGCACCCGCCACCACACCTGGCTAATTTTTTGTATTTTTAGTAGAGATGGGGTTTCAGCATGTTGGTTAGGCTGGTCTTGAACTCCTGACCTCAGGTGATCCACCCACCTCGACCTCCCAAAGTGCTGGGACTACAGTTGTGAGCTACTGCGCCCAGCCTGATTGCCCTTTTTGAATCTTAAATTATCTTACCTTGGGTTCCAACTCAATGCATACATCTCCATACTCACATCGGTTTTCTCTTACAGCCCTCCAATCTGGAGGATAGTCTTCTGCTGTCATCTTTCTTTAACAGGTTCTGATTTAAACCTGAAAATGAATCACCACCAAAGTAAACGGCAAACAGAAATCCAAATGTGGGACTCCTATTTTATCACTAACAGTCTTAATAATCAACATATATTTTTCACGTGGACAAGTACTAATAAGCCAGAATACCTTGCACTGATTCATGATCACAGAATTGCTCCCTTGTCTACTTAGCACGTAGGTAAGATCTTACACTATAGTTGTATTTTGCTATACTCAGACTATGTTCTAATCAGATTTTTAAGATTCTGTGCAATAATCTTCTTCATAGAGCCTCTGTCAATATTTATTCAGATGCTTCTTCTTTATCATCTTTAAATTAAACTCTGAGGAGAATTTTTAAGTAGCAAACTATGCAAATTGCAATTGTCTAATGTTGGCCCTTCATCGTATTGTCAATGCCCCTTTAGCACTTTCTTCTAAATGCTTCACTCAACCTTCACATCAGCTCTCATCACACTGTTAGCATCATTTTTCTTATTTTTAAAATGGAAAAAAATATTATTTATATTTTCTACAATACTATTAATTAGGTTTCGCTGATTTTCTGCAATATTATCAATTAGGTTTCATTGATTTCTGACAATCCAACTTTTTTTTTTAATTTTAGAGACGATCTGTCTCTGTTGCCCAGGCTGGAGTGTGGCACGATCATAGCTCAACTCCTGGGCTCAAACAACCCTCCTGCCTCAGCCTCCTAAGTAGCTGGGATCACAGGTGCTTGCCACCATGGTTGGCTAATTTTTAAATTTTTTACAGAGATGAGGGTCTCACTATGTTGGCCAGGCCGATCTCAAACTCCTGGCTTCAAGTAATCCTTCTGCCTCGACCTCCCACTGTGCCTGGCCAATCCAACCTTGAGAACATCCTGTCTTAAATAACCAGCTATTTGATGGCAAAATAAAATTTTTGTAGGTCAACAAAGAGTGTAATATTATGTGGCAAAAGTTAATACTATATATTATTTTTCCCTAAATGTAAGTCCAACTCAACATTTGGAAAACAATTTACAAAACTGTGTCCAAACTATTTTCTAATAATAAATATAAACATTCTTTACCTTGGAAAAGATTTACTGGTTTCATTTCCTTCTCAGGAAAAGAAAAAAGGCTTAAGTGCAGAAACAATCTTATGAGCAAAGTCCTTTCATGACTAATGTTGTCATTCAAATCCTCCCACTCTTGTGCCATGCTTCTCAAACTGGGGGGTTGTTCCCCCCAGGAGTGGGCTTCCATGTGCTGAAAGTATATAAACTCATGAGCATCTTCATGAAATACTGTTATTCTCTAGCTTTGTCAGGAGTGAGACTAAAATTATTTAGCTGATGATCTAAAGCATTATTTTTATATTAAAATAAACATGGATATCTTATGGAGTAGAGGCAAAATACGCCTGGACTTTTAAGATAAAACTGGAAGCTTCAAAAACAATTTTGTTCTTCTGGAAAATTTATGTTTTACATCTTGTCTATCTCTAGAAAGCTAATTTTATTATTCTAATACTGTCCTTCTGTTAGAATTTTGCCTCCTCTGTAATTTCATTCATGCAGTCATTTATATCAGAAGAGTTGTAGCTGGTGGATGAAGCCAGAATGTCCGTGGGCTATTTGTTCCTTTGACTCATGTATTTTGACTGATGTGGAAGATTAACATCTGCTATGATACAGAATGACCCATGGTGCTGTTCATGAAATACAGCTTTGTGGCTCCTGGTGACATGATTTTTATAAACTATTCACGTTAGTCTTATATGAATGGATTTAACATTTTATTGTATAGTGCCATATTCTTTCCACAATAAGAAAGATGATAGAAAACTGTTAGTACTGTAAAAATTTTAACATGTGGGAAAAATATGGTTCCCCAGTTTGTCATGTGGTCACCTGCCTGGAGAATGAGAAACGTCAGAAGACAGAAGACAAGTACTTACTAACCACACCAGGTGGGCTCAGATCTGTCTGTTTATTCACAAAATCATTACGCTGCTGCTAAAAGCTCTGTCGTCTTGTCTTATTGAAGAATATATGTCAACCTTGGCAAAATTAAAGAAATGAATAAGAACCTAATGAATCCTATTCAGTTTATGTACTTCCCACCAAATTTTCTTCTTATCTTTGCCAAATATTGTTGTTTTCACATAGTGAAAAGAAATCAAGAAATGCTGTGCGCTGCTTTTCCAAATTAATTTTAATTTATATTTCCATATATCAACATGGTTTTCAAAGTGACATTTTTATAACTCAGCTTGACAAAATTAATTTTATTTCATGTTTTTGTGCATCAGCATGAACTCCACAGTTGACATTTTTATAGCTCTGCAGTGAACTTCTGTTGTAATATGACTGTTTTTGCTTGCCATCTCCTATTCTTAGTCATATGGGTTTTTCCCTGCTGCATTTTTGTTTTTGCAATCATAAATAGCATTACTATAAATATTTTTAAATAAATAACTTCTAAATATGTTTATTTCCTTGGAGAATGTTCCAGAGAATAAGATTATTTTGCCAAATCATACCCAGTAATTTCATAGCTCATCATATTTTTTTCTCAGGACAACCAAGATAATTGACAATGTGACCAAAAACATTTAAAATTTGTCATTCTCAGGTACAAGAGCGCTGATATTTTATAATTTCTATTTATTTAGTAGATAACTATAAAATAGTATTTTTTAATTATTTTTTATTTTATTTATTTTTTATTTTGCTTTGTTGTCAAGCTGGTTTTGAGAACTTCTGGCTTCAAGTGATCCTCCCACCCAGACCTCCCAAAGTGCTGGGATTACAGGTGTGAAGCACAGAGCACGGCCTAAAATAGTATCTTAATATTATTAGAAACACTTATTAAATAAATATGCATTTATCTGTATGTTTTTTTATCTGTAGTTCCATGTTATTGAATGATCCATTAATTTCTTTTACCCAGTTTTCAAATGGAATGTGATACATTTGTATCAATTAGTTGCATATTTTAGAAAGTAAGCTTTTTAAAGAGCATCAGATATATCGAGCACACTGAAATGTATACAAAATAATAAAAGATATATCCTGAAAACACTATATAGTTCAATAAATTTAGCATTTTTTCATATTTATTTGTTTCTGCCTTTTTTTTTTTAAATAGAGAAGGGGTCTTGCTATGTTGCCCAGGTTGGTCTTCAACTCCTGGCCTCAAGCAATCCTCCTGCCTCAGCCTCCCAAAGTGCTAGGATTACACGTGTGAGCCACCACATGTGGGCTTGTTTTGGTTTTTGATAAGCAGATGAGGCAGATTCAGAAATGAAACACATCTGACATAATTGAAGCCCCTTTGGAACCCCCTCTGACTCAGTTCCCTTCCTTCATTCTCTAGAGCTAGCCATCACTCCAAATGTCATGTTTATTATAACCACTCACATTTTTATACCATTCCTACATATATATGTAAAGCAAAAATATCATGTTTTACATGCTTTCAAGCATTATTTAAGTGTTTTTTTGTTTTGTTTTGTTCTGTTTTTTGAGATGGAGTCTCACTCTGTCACCCAGGCTGGAGTGCAGTGGCGTAATCTTGGCTCGCTGCAACCTCCACCTACCAGGTTCAAGAGATTCTTCTGCCTCAGCCTCCCAAGTAGCTGGGACTACAGGTGTGTGCCACCACACCCAGCTAATTTTTGTATTTTTAGTAGAGACAGGGTTTCGCCATATTGGCCATCTGGTCTCAAACTCCTGACCTTGTGATCCACCCACCTCAGCCTCCCAAAGCGCTGGGATTACAGGCATGAGCTACCATGCCCAGCCCTTAAGTGGTATTTTCTTTACATGTCATGTTGTAATTTTTCTTTTTATATCAAGATTATACTAAGTTTAATTCACTTTGAGACATGTAGATCTAGTGTATTTATTTTAGTGGCTGTATATTATTTCAAATTACTTATCTTTTTCTGATTGAAGATCATGTCAGTTTCTAATTTTTTGAGATTACAAATCATAATTCTGAGCACTCTCTTGCATCTATTTCTCCTCTTTATATCTCTATATTTATATATGCATTTATAATATATATGTGTGTATACATCTGTGTCTGCATTTATACATCATCATATACTGTAAATACACACATCCACACATACTATGCATATACCTACCTAAAAGTGAAACTTACATGCATATTCCTAGAAGTGACATGGCTGATTCTTACTGCCCAATTGCTCTACAAAATCACTACATTGTATTTAGTTTCCTACCAATAGTATAAAGGAGTTTCATTTTCTCTATATCTGTATCAATCAGGAATGCACTTCATTGCATGTATAGGACATCTGACTCACAGTGACTTCTTTAATAAGAGTTTGCCTTTTCTCACATAACATTTTGGAGACAAGCACCTGCTACTACTGGAGCAGATCAATAAGGTCAGAAGTGGCGTGTCTGTGAGGAGCTTGGCTTCGCTTTCATGCTCGTCTCCCAAGGTTATATGAAGGCTACAGTGATATGAGACATCACTTCTCTGCTCAGAGGAGGATGAAGAGAGGGATGCCAGAAGAGGCAAAGCTTCCCAGTGCTCTTCAGCCCACTTCCACACCCAAAGCTGCGGCTCGTGGCCTCCTCCAGCCGGAAGGGAGGTCAGACTCTAGTACCGGGCAGCCAGGGACACAGGGATTGGAGATGATGTTTCACCGGCTGACCAGGAGTATCTGCTCCACCATCCCTGCCAAGGCTCCGCAGGCTTTCACATTTTTTCACCAATCTCAATTTTACATTTCCCTGATGGCAAGTGAAGCTGAACGTCTTTCATACCTTTCTAGTTTCTGCCTCTGTCACTTGTGTGTTCACATAGTGGGAACATGTTTCTGTTTAATTGTTTTGTCGTTTTTCTTCATGTGTAGATCTTTATAGATTTTGGATACAAATCCTTAGTAGATTATGTGCATCACACAAATATTATTTTAATCTATGGCTTATATTTTTAGTGTATAGTATTTTTTGATACACAGAAGTTTTTGGTTTTAAAGTAGTTACATTTATCTGTATTTTCTTAAATGTCTTGTGGTTTTGACATCTTCTTTAAGAAACTTGAGGTCATAAAGGTATGTTTCTATGTTTTCACTTTCACACTTAAGTGTCAAATCCAAATCTGAGGACCGACTGATTTTTGTTCATGGCATATGTGGTAGAGAACTACTTTTTTTTTCCATCATGGATAATCAGTTGTCCTCAAACTGCTTACTGAATTGAGTGATTCCTTCCCCAACTGGTTTCCTTTCCCCACTATTTTATTTGTTTCCTATATCTAACTTCCATGTATGTGTGTGTGTGTGTGTGTGTGTGTGTGTATAAATATATGTTATTTGTGCTTTGGGACTCTTTCTTCTTGTTGATTGGTGTATTCGTTTTCCACCAAACTTTAGTTTTATCACAAATCTATCTGATAGCTAATAGAAATACTTCTCGGCCGGGCGCGGTGGCTCAAGCCTGTAATCCCAGCACTTTGGGAGGCCGAGACGGGCGGATCACGAGGTCAGGAGATCGAGAGACGATCCCGGCTAACACGGTGAAACCCCGTCTCTACTAAAAAATACAAAAAAAATAGCCGGGCGAGGTGGCGGGCACCTGTAGTCCCAGCTACTCCGGAGGCTGAGGCAGGAGAATGGCGTGAACCCGGGAGGCGGAGCTTGCAGTGAGCTGAGATCCGGCCACTGCCCTCCAGCCTGGGTGACAGAGCAAGACTCCGTCTCAAAAAAAAAAAAAAAAGAAATACTTCTCTTCTTTGTTCTTCAACATTTTAATGTCAATTCTTGGTCTTTTACTCCTTATATATATTTTAGAATCAGTTTATCAAGTTCTAGAAAAAAAAATACTTGCATTTATTTTGTGGCTTAATTTGAAAAGAATGGCTGGCTTTGAATTTTATCTTCTCATATGTCTTGGGAATATTGGAGATAGCCCCTATCTAGTCCTAAAGTCAGTGGCTGGCATAGTTCTGTTCCTGGGTTATGTGGCAGGATAATAATTGCCATATTAAGTCCCTTTGGTGCATCATTAAATTTATTTTCTCGGATTCCTTGCTCCTTTCCTTTCTGACTGCTAGATATAGGTCTTTTGTGCTCTAGAGAACAGAGAACTCAGAATACTTTGTTTTTAGGAGGTGGAAAGAGAGATGAAATGCTTGGTCCAGGTGTAAACTGGAAGCACATTTGAATAGCGAGCCTCTTCTCATAGCATAGAAAAGAGCCCCCTGGGCTGGGCCCTGGAGGTGTTGCTGAGGAGGAAGCCCTGGTCTTTGCTGCCCTCCACTGAGACCAAGTGAGTTCCAAAAGCTGTGTTGTGCAGTGGGTGGATTCAGCGGTAGAACTCTCAGAAAACTTGGAAAGCCCAGGTTAGAGGTCACTTGTGAGGCTCTGGAAAGTCACTAAAGCAAGCGGGACTTGACATTCTCCTTCGATTCTGCAGCAACTGCAGCACGGTGGTGATGGCAGGGCTGTTGTAGGCCAAGACAGGCCTAAGACAATCCCTTGTCTTCCAGAAGACCACCAGGATGGCTACATAGTAGAAAGGAGAGCTTTATTGGTGATATCAGTTTTCAAATCAGGAGGAGACAGTGTCTGGTATGTGTCGAAGATTTTCTCTCTTCGAAGAGGAAAGGTGGGGGTTGGGTTTTCTGTCTCATAGGGCCTGCATCACACAACAGAGTTGAGGTTTTGGGGAAAAGCTACTCATATTTGTGAGGTGAGTGAAGCACACGCACAGTGGGGAAACATACATGTAACATACATCCCATGCTCACTGTGGAGCAGGGTTTTAGCGTTAAAATGAGGCGGGATATTTGGCTCTTTACATCAAAGGGTGAACTATAGGACACAAAGACATTTTGTGTGCAGCCTCTATGAGCAGCCGAAACTGGCTTAAGGTCCATAGCTGCTTATTAGGAAAGAGTGTTTGAAAGGCCATGCCTCTGTCCAGCCAGAGTCGTAGCAGCAAATCCGAGTTGGAATTTGCCTGATAATTCCAATTATTAGGAAGTTTAGTAGGAGTGTGGTTTTTCTTGTAGCCAAAGGAATTTAGAAATCTGCCATGCCAGCCAGGGCCTGAACCCTCAACCCAGAGGCAATTTTTGTTTACTTAACCTTAGGGTTCATCTGAATTGATAAAGGGGCATATTTTGGTCTTTCAGACGACACCCTGCAGCGTCCTCACTTGGCCTCAGAAGGGCATGGGAGAGAGTCTAAAGCTCCCTGACCACCTCCCTCCCTCCAGGAACACGGGTCGATTCTGGAATCAAATTACTGGAGTCCAAATTCCACCCCTGCCACTTAACAGTTGTGTGAACTCGAGCAAATTACCTAACATCCCTGCGTCTTCATTTTCTTCTCTGTAGTAGGAGGATAATAAAAATGCCTGCTCCGTTTAGTTTATTATGAGATGAAGTGAGATTATCCTTTTGACACATTTAACCTGACTGACACCTGGAAAAAAAAAAAAGTCAATCCTATGATTCTTATCATGATTGTCTCAGAAAAACCACTGTTCTGAAAATGTAAATTATTCAAATACCACATAAGCTAATACTTTGTGAATGTATTTCTAACTGGAACAATCCATCAATGCAAAGGTAGGCAAATAAGTGTAACTAAAGCTAAGAGGGAAGAGTGTTCAAAGGCACAGAGAAGTAAGGGGATGGGCTCACCAGGGGCAGTGAGTGTGTGCGCCCCGCCACTACAGCAGCTTTCGAGTGAGCATGAGCTCTGGGGGGAAACGGATCGCAGAAATGCACCTGTGCGTGGGGCTGGTTGGGCTGCTGGGGCGTGTATGCGTGTGCAGGGTGAAAATAAACATCCTAGGGTTAATTTAGCCTGAGACTGAGGCATAGCTCAGAATAAAGCCTTGTAAGAAATGATTTTCTGCTGCATGATTTCCAAACTTTAGCCTCCAAACCCTTTGTTTATTTGAAATCTAGTCTATGAATAGAATAAAAAAGCAGAGTTGTTCTCCCTGGTTATTTCTTCCTCTGTGGTCTCACCGTCCTCCAGTGGCTCCATGAAATGGGGTAGAGACCACGGATGCCTCTGTTCCTGGGATCCCACATGCTTCTAGGAGTCTAGTCACCTCTAACAGGGCTCTCTCCAGGAACCATGGTTTGCCTCGTCCTTTCCCCAAGCCTAAGGAAATCACTTCCTATTTGCAGGACTATCTGCTCTAACTACTTCCTCTATCCTAGGGCATCATCCTTCCTTGAGTCTTTATGGTTCTATTTTACAAAAGCAACCAGGCTTGGAACCGTCTCTGGTTTTCTGCCCTGGTGAGCCTTCCCTGAGATAATGAGCAGGGGTGGGCTATGCTTGGCCCAGTAGAAAGAAAGGAGGGGACATCTGGGGTGGGTGGGGGTGTTATCAAAATATCTAGCCAGGCCGTTTTCTGTGTGTTAGGAGATAATGTTTTTCTCTGTCTGCCACATAAAGACTGTAAACTCTGTGAAGACTGGGCCCAGAATGGGCAGCGTGCACAGAAACTGACAAATGGTTAAGAACTTAGAGAGAGAGAGAGAGAGAGGGAGAGAGAGAATACATTAACTGCTAAAGCTGCACAGAAAATTAACTGCTAAAGCTGCACAGAAAACACTGTGAAAACTACTCATTTGTCCAAATGTTTGACAGGATGACATATTAACCATCTGGAATGTATGCCCTCTTCTCTAAATCTCATGAATTACCCCATGTCCCTTTGCAGGTTTTCCGGTGGTTCTCCCATAACTGTCAGCAAGGGCTACCTTATATCTTAGCCACTGTTTCTATTTAAAGATGGCTCAGCCTTCTACTATGCCTCCTGTAGCAATGGCTAATCACTTGTCGGAAGCCTGTAAGAGAGTTCCTTGTGTACCTGAAAACACATGGATCATCCCTGTGCCTGCTTTTCCGTGAATCAAACAATCCACACTCAATAATATTATTTTTCACAAACCCTGTTTTTCATTAGTTTCTGATTTGGGGCTGTTACTGTTTTCTCTGGTTTCAGCCAAATTTTGTACGTTACTTTCTAAATGTAGAGACCAGGGTGGGAGTTGGGAGTATGATGAGAAATTACTTAATGGGTAAAATGTATGTTAGTCTTGTGACGGATACCCAAAAACCCTGGCTTGACCACTATGCAATCAATGCAGGTAACAATATTGCCCTTGGACCCCACAGATTTATGGAAATTAAAACTATTTTTTAAAAAAGTACAGACTAGAGTGAAAACAATTTTAATTGCCCCACTAAATTAACCGTTGCTTTGCATTCCTTCCTGAAGCATACTTACAGGTACCCACAGCGCATTGCTGGGAGCTAGGCTCAGGAACTATTTGCTAGAAAAACTGAGGTCAAGTTGGAATGCTGGCTCTGATACTTCCCAACCCCGTGAACTTGAGCAAACAGCTTAATATTGTGTGATAATCATAGCAGCGGCCCCCGTGGGTGGCTGGGAGGGTCCGTGAGTTCATACACGTGGAGCATTTAGAACAATGGCCGGGACAAAGTATAAGTTCAATAAATATTTGTTATTAGTTCTGTTGTTATTGTTGTTACTGCTGTTATAATTATTACTACTATGACATATCAGACTCGGTGTACTCAAAAGAAACTTAAAATACAGTGAGTCACAGGCAGCCTGCAGTAGGGAAGAAAGAGAAAGTAAGTAGGGGAAGGACACAAGATGAGTGGAGACCTTAAAGATTCCCGCCCACCTCATTAACTACATCTAGACTTTGTTCTCCAAGTCTGGTATGGTACCTGGTTCTTGTTCCATAAATATTCATTAGATGGATTAATCCAATTTACCTTCTCACCATCTTTCTGTCAGCGAGCAACTTTTTAAAGTCTATTACATGACCATAGAACAAACTGTCTCCCTGGAGAGACTTCCTTGGAGAAAGCTTTCCTCCTGCTCTCCCCAGGGCACATTTTCTAAGCAATTCTAGGAAACTCTACAGTTGTTGCTGGAAGAAAAGTAATTCAAAGCCCAGCATCCGTCCGCAGGGCCTACAGGTGATGACACCTTGTATAGGTGACATATATTTCCATGTGCTCAGGGCACAGCCCTCCAAAGTTAAACATGCCTGAGCTGATTATTGTCTGTCTATGCCAGACAATAATCGATTACGCCAGTGAGTGCCAGAGGCAGCAGAAACTGAAGAGTGAAGAACGATCTTTTATCAAAAACCCCAAACTGATTGCGGAGTAGCTCCAGTACTCTGGCTCCGCAAGCAAGACAGCGGGGTTTGCTCCACTCTGCTCCTCTGTCCTTCTATGCTCTGCTTCAGCCGAGTGTGCAAGGGACATATGCCTGGGCTCTGACAGCCCCACCCCGTCCCTAGGGAAGAACCCACGGCTTGCCCTTCTCCCGCCCCTCTCAGGTGGCCGCCCTGAATCAGATGGTTCTTGCTTCAACATAATGGATATGTCCTTTACTTGTGCTGTTTCTGTCTTACATTGACTAGTTTGTGGTCCTATTAAAAGGAAAAAAAACCTACTTATTTAATATGCTGTTCAAATTCCTGCTTCCCAAAGAAAACTACAGCATTACTATAGATGTGAACATCCTTCATGACAGCAGCGAATGCAGCCCAGCACTGTAACTACCATCTGTTCCCTTCACGACCACACGTCGTATCAAGGACAGTTGTTTAGCTTTAGGAGAAGCTTACATCTTGGTACATCATAATAATAAATGGAACTTTAAAAATAATCATCTATATAGATAACAATAAAAATTATACGGCAAACTACTAGAAACACTCTCATGAAAATCCAGAATAAAATAAAGGAGCCCAATACTATGATGGTTATTTAATATTTTAGGTAGTTGTTGACAATTTCAAGAAAGCATGAAACACACATTAGGTGCATATGTAAAGAAAAGAAAACAATAAAATTATCGTTTCTTGTAGATGGCATAATTTTAAGCCTAGGAGTAGTAAAACAATCAGCTGAAAAATTACGAGAATTCTAAAAATTCAAGGAAATAATTACATACAAGGTAAATATACTAAAATGAATAGTGTTCATATATATCGGCAATAGCCAATTTCTAAAAAATTATAATTAAAACAAGTTTTTATTCTTAATAATAAACAGTAGACAGATATAATAATAGACAGTATTCCTGGATACACATTCTTAAAAATCGTTGTGGCTTAGCTGAGCACAGTGGCATGTACCTAGGGTCCCAGCTGCTAGGTAGGCTGAGGCAGGAGGATCACTCGAGCCTAGGAGTTCAAGGCTGTAGTGAGCTGTGATTGCGCTGCTGCACTACAGCCTAGACAACAGAGCAAGACCTTGTCTCAAAAAAAAAAAAAAAAGAAAAAAAAAAAGAAAATCCTTGTGGCCTAAGTGAAAAATTGGGAAAACACAGAGTAGTAGAAAGACTAGAAGAATTAAGCAATGTAAGTGAACACCATACCTACGGGTCACTGAGGCAGCCTGGCTGCAGAGGCAGGTTACCACCCAGCCCACTCCATCACTACGGGACGGGGCCCATGTGTTACTGGAGTCCCAGAGAATTGCCAGGCAAGTTCCCCAGCAGGGCCTTGGCCATCTCAGATTCCCCTGCTTGGATCTTTCCACAGGTCTTGTCACAGCAAATGCCCACCCGCTTCCTGCCTCTGCTCAAAAGTCACTTCTCAGTTTCTATTGTACCCTGGCACCAGTCTATTAAAATTACAAAGCACATCACTGACCCATCCCTCTCGGCCTGCTTTATTTTCTCCCTTGCACTTATCAGCTCAAACACAGTACATCATTGACTCATTTGTTCACGGTCTTTCTCTACCAATGCAAGCGCCATGAGGGCAGGGATAGTTTTAGTCTTGTTCACTACCATATTGAAAGAATGAGTGTAACAAAACATGCACAATTTCAAAAGAAAACCACCAAAAATAAAACATTAACTGGGCTATGGGAATGATATTATGGGTAATTATTTTTCTAATATTTTCCATATCTTTTATAGCTTGAATTGTTGCCTTTATTAAGATAACTTTATATTTTAGGAGAGTTATTGTTCTCATGCCTACCTAGCTCATTCCTCAAACTGTTTTCTAGGGAAGAAAGCACAGAGCAAGGAACAGACAAGCTCATCATGCAGGCTGATGACAAAAAAAACCCCACACACAATCTATTTTCATTAGGCCTCCTTTAGTTTCATTGTTTTAAATCAAGTTAAATGTTCTTAACTGTAACTGTCATCTGTTTCTTGTGACCACACTTTTATCTTTACTTTTTAATTACCATTTTTAAAAATAGATCATACAATCCTTTCTGATTCCAAATTGAATACCTCCAGCTATTCCCAAACTTACACGAGTAAGATTAATTTACATTTAATCTAAATGGTCCTAAAAGTATGCTTCTTTAGTTAATAATGCTCAGTGAATTTTCTGTTTTAGTTTTATCACAGCTGCTGAATCTATTCTTTTTAAAAAACTCTTACCCTTCACACACATTTTTTGGACTACTATATAGGGGTGTGTGTGTGTATACATATATATATATATATCTAGAGAGAGAGAGTTTTTTTTTTTTTTTTTTTGAGAGACAGGGTCTTGCTACATTGCTCAGGCTGGTCTAGAACTCCCAGCCTCAAGCAATTCTCCTACCTTGGCTCCCCATAGCGCTGGTATTATAGGCATGAGCCACTGTGCCCAGCCTGGCCTATTATATTTTAAATTGAGTTACTAAAAATTAAAATTAGACCAGGCGTGGTGGCTTACACCTGTAATCCCAGCACTTTGGGAGGCCAAGGCAGGAGGATTGTTTGAGCCCAGGAGTTTGAGACCAACCTGGGAAAGATGGGGAGACACTGTCTCTACAAAGAAAAAAAAAAATTCACTGGGTGTGCTGGCACTGACCTGTAGTCCTAACTACAGGAGGCTGAGGTGGGAGGATCCCTTAAGCCCAGGAGTTTGAGGCTGCAGTGAGCTATGATTGCACCACTGCACTCCAGCCTGGGTGACAGAGGGAGACCCTGCCTCTAACAAAAAATAAATTAATTAAAATTATTTATTAGGTCATTGCTTTAAGAAACTTTTGTGTTTAATTCAGACAACATAGTTGAAGATGGTTCCTAGTAACTCCTGAAGAAAAAGACCCTCAGTCTTTATGCAAGTGAGGGTAGACTTGGAGCCTGGTCACCAAGTTCCTTGGAGGAATTCTTGGTAAGTATGGTACACTCGGGAGGCCTTTAGTTACACTCCTTAGCTTTATGGTTAGTTCCATAATAAAAGCTTTAGGGCCTATTTCCAGCCAGCCTCCTTTTTCATTCCAGAGAAGGACAATATCGGCCACACCATGGTTCCCAAGAAAGACCCTAGAAAGCCTAATTCAACTTTAATTATAACTTAGTGATTATGGACTTGGAATCAAAGTTTATATGATAGCTATGTCTAATTTTATTAAAAGGTCCATGGCTTGTCATTCCTACATTTTCGGGAACTGTTCAAGATTTACTGCTAAGCAAAGCCCAAGCACTTTTGGAATGAGGTGATCTCACAGCCCTCATGAAAGGGCTTTGTAACCTTTCCAAAGCCCCAAATGTTGCCACTCAACCAAAAATTAAACTGGCAGCTGCCCACCTGCTCTCAGCACACTCCGAGTGGCAGGAAGCCCCTGAAGCCGTCGGTTCCTGGACAACCGTTTGTACATTTCCATTCAGTGACCCAAACAATCTCTATCAAGGCCACTTTGTGGGGTCTCCATTCCTTTCTCTGTTCTCTTGGCCCCCAAGAGCTCATGATGTAACTCTCCGGCAAATCAGGCTTGCCAAAAGATGTTTGCTTCACTGCATCCTCACGAGCAAAACTATCACACATTTATCCTGAAGCAATATCTAAATGCCCAAGATCAAAATGTCAGTGAAGATGTTAGGATATTCTGCATGATTAGACCATGCCTTTATATCAGAGATCCACCACTCAGTTCTGTGTCCAGACTGTACCCGCTGGGCTGTATGTGAAGGCCATATCCGGGTGCACGAGATCCCCAGAGCTGGGCTCAAACAGTCACTCAACATGGAAACGTTCGATCATGGAGACACTACTCTCAAGGGATATTTGCTAATAAACCAGAAAACAGAATCTGTAGCTGAGACTGCCAATGTTTCCCTCTGTCCATTCTCTCCTTCTTCCTGTACCCTCAATTTAAGACGAGCCCATGGCTACCCAGTCAAAAACTCCATTTCCTAGTTCCCTTGTCGCTGGACATGGCCTCACAACTAAATTCCAGCCAACAAATGTGTGTCCATGTGACGTGTGCAACTTCTGAGTTGTGTGTCTAAAGGGAAGGGAGAGGTGTTCCCCCACCCCACAGGCAGGAAAGTGGACAGAAGCATGAACTAGCAGAACACAAGATGGAAGCCTTGTGTTGAGAACAGAATAACAGCAAGGAATCTAGGTCCTCAATGCCACAGAGGCACAGTATCAGCTCTGGGCTGTTCACACTCACACTGTTATGTGAGGTAGAAATACAGCCCTATCTTGTTGAAGCCACTGTTGTTTTGGCTTTTGATATAGCAGACTTGTATTCCGACTAAAACAAACCAAAAGGTCAAGATCTGGAAAGGCAGAAAATTAGCCTATCAAGCTGTTTTGGTTATGTAGACAAGATAATAGAAAATAAACTAAGGTCAAAAATAGGAATTAAACACTGTAGGATGACTATAGTTAACAATAATGTATTACATAGTTTCAAATAGCTAGAAGGAGGATAACTGAATGCATTCTAAGGAAGATAAATGTTTGAGACTACGGATATGCTAATTACTTTGACCACTATACATTTGTGTATTGCAACATCACTATGTCTCCCATTAGTATGTGCAATTATTCTAATATAATGGGAATCCTAAAAAATAAAAAAAAGTGGAGGATGATCAAGTTAAAATGAAATGTTTCAGAGCCCACTTTGTGAACCCGGAAGATCCGTCAGCATCCTCCGCATATGCCCATCCAGAGACAACCACTTAATGGGACCGAGACAAGCTCGGTGCCATGACTGGCATACCTTAGCTCTTAATTCATTGGGTAGGGCTTTGGGCTCGTAACTTTGTAATAAATTTAGATTCTTTTCTCTGTCATATGAGAAGAATAATTGAATGAAGTGGAGTTATTCGGCCTACATCTAAATGAAACCTGCAGAATTTTAACATGAATATTTCATATTGAATGTGAATGATCACAAATCACCAGACTGTTGACTCCCAGTTGTATTTGTCCTAAAACAATATCCTCTTTGAATACTGTACTAACATTCAATTTTTGCATTTATTTTTGGTTTCTGCAATCAGATTAGAAAAACTAACCAATGACTAGGAAACTCTAGACTTTAGTCATAATAGAAAGCAAGAGTTATTTTCAGTTGTCTTTCATGTGGGGTTGATAATGATTCGTTAATTATCTTTCTAATTAGTTTTGTGATTAAATCTTGTATAGGATCTCCAGTGTATAATCAGAACTAATCTCCATACTCTTGTTGAATCCCAGGGAATTTTCTTATGAGCCATGTAAGGACTAAAAAGAAAATTTCTTTTGATTCCAAGCAAAATTTTAATGACACAACTAATTAGAGGAGAGATATTCAGATTCTTACTAGAATTTGGTCACTATACTCATCTTTGTTAAAATTAGGAACATAAGATATTTTTGCTTCCATACAATAAAAAAGACTGAATTCCAGAAATATACTAAATTACTGAATGTATTCCAGAGCTGGCACGGTGACTCACACCTGTAATCCCAACATTTTGGGACGGCAGGGTGGGAGGGTAGCTTCAACTCAGGAGTTCCAGCCTGGGCAACATAGTGAGATCCTGCTTCTATTTTTTAAAAAAATAAAGAAGAAAATGGGGGAAAATGTATGTATTCTAATTTTAGGTTTCTCTGTGTGAAGATATGTCCCTTCTCCAAATAAAAAAAACAAAAAACACAACTTTCAGTGCTACCTCTATTGCTATGTAGGTAATATATATTTTTATTAATTTTAATTGTAATTTTTTTGAGACAGGATCTCACTCTGTTGCCCAGGCAGGAGTGCAGGGGTGCAGTCATGGTTCACTGAAGCCTCAACCTCCTGGACTCAAGCAATCCTTCCATCTCAGCCTCCTGGGTAGCTGAGACCACAGGCACATGCCACCATGCCCAGCTAATTTTTATATTTCTTGTAGAGATTTTGTATTTTTTCACCATATTGACCAGACTGGTCTTCAGCTCCTGGGCTCAAGTGATCCACCCACCTCAGGCTCCCAAAGTGCTGGGATTACAGGCGTGAGTCCTTGCACTTACCCAGTTGATAACATACACAATGGAGAGAAAAAACGACTCCATAGAGATAGTAATTGTGGTTTTCAGGGGGCATCATCGCAGTAAGTAGTTTCGAACCATCAGTTGCTGATTAAATTCCAACACCTCTCAATGTCTAAGAAGGCAGTAACTAAGCACCTTTTGGCTCCAGAGGAGAGACTGCTCAGAATCATCCCTAGAAAATGATGAAGAGTCCTCTGCCCCAGGACAAGCTCTTCTGTGAGTCTGCGGGTGAAAGCTCCCATGTAAAGGCATAAACCCAGTAAATTCTCATGAAACTCTAAACAGAGAATTTTCTAACTTGATTTTCATAGTCAAGAGGCATGTGTTAGAGAGATATAGGAAATAGACACATGAAAGAACATCTGAGACACTGAAGGCAGGGGGAATCTTCAAGATGGCACTGAACCTGGAGGGTGACACCCTGGTAACCTCAGAGAGGATGAGAACTGTATCCCGTCCTCGCCCCACAGACACACACACAACTTCCCAATCTGGCTGAGGAAACATTTGGTGGAAATAATTCAGTGACAGCAGTGTTTTGCAAAAGGCATCTGCAGAGGGCATTCATATTCAGATAAAGCCCCATCTCTAGAGCTGTACATATAACGTGATGTGTAAAATGCTACAAGAACTGAAAGACGATAGTAATGGAAATTCCATGATAAACTCTATATAGCTGGGACTAAAGGCATCTGAACTTCGAAGACTTAAATTTAAATAACTCAAATCAGACGCAGAACACAGTTTGTACTAGGAGATGGTAACCAGTGTTGGCTTTGGCTACATATATATACTAAAATTGGAACTATTCAGAGAAGATTAGCATGGTCCCTATGCAAGGATGACACGCACGTTTGTGAGTGATCCTGTTTCTATGTGTGACTAGTGTCTCCATCAGTGTGCAAATGATGTGGATTTCATTAAGTTGGACTAAGTAATCTTCCTTGAATGGATTACCAACGCACCCAATGAAATCAACCATGCTAACTCTTTGCACACCAAATAAAAATTTTGAAAAAGAAAGATAGTAACTGTCCAGTTGTGGACTTGCATGAGGTAGATGTCAACCAGTGTGAGGTCAAGAAGTAGAACTATAAGCTGTGGAACCAGCCAAGGGAAACAAAAGTCCTTTTCAGCTGTTTCCCCACCCACATTGGACTGAGAGTTTAGCAGTACTCAAGGCAGCAGGAACAAGTAACATCAGAACAACAGTGCTATACTCACACATTTTATGTACTTCATGGTATTCATCTCTTTGGGTTTGTTATACAGTGCAGGTTAAGTTTGGTTAATCTTTTTGCTCGCCCAAGGTTGTCTCACTTTGTAATCCCCTTTCAGATATTGTGAACGGTAAATATTGGAACAGGCACCCCTCTCTTACTTACTCAAGGATGTCTTCCCAGCAATTCTTTCCTCCTGCTCCTTTGTCATCAGCTTTCTTATACATAATTCCCATGAGCAAAGAGTCATTTTAAATATTTTTTCTCCCATCTGAAAATAAAACAAAACCTACTATTTACTCCACTTCTACCAGCTACAGTTTCATTTCTCCACTCCCATCTACAGCAAAAGTCCTTTGAAAACTGTCTGACTTCACTGCCTCCACTCTCTCTCATCCTATTCTCTCACTGTTCTTTATTTTTGTAGAAGTAAAATTCCATGTAACATAAAATTAAACATTTTAAAGTGGGTCATTCAGTAGCATTTAGTAAATTTTCAATGTTGTGCTACCACCACCTCTATCTAGTTCCAAAAACACTTCCATCACCAAAAAAATAAAACTCCATGCTCCTTGAAGAGGTCCTTCCCATTTTCCCTTCCTCCCAGCCTCTAATAACCACTAATCAGCTTTCTGTCTCAGTGGACTTACCTATCCTGAATATTTCATATAAATGAAATTATGCAATATGTGGCCTACTGTGAATGCTTCTTTCATTTAGCATGTTTTCAAAATTCATCTACATTGTAGCATGTTATTAGTATTTGTTTTCCTTTTTATGGCTGAAAAACATGCCACTGTATGGATATATTACATGCTTTTGTTTTTTGGTTTTTTTGACACAGGGTCTCCCTCCATCACCCAGGCTGGACTGCAGTGGTGTGATCACAGGTCACTGCAGACTCCACCTCCTGGGCTCAAGTGATCCTCCTTCCTCAGCCTTTCTAGTAGCTGGGACTATGGGCATGTACCATCACTCTTGGCTAATTATATCTTATTTTATTTTTTGTAAAGATGGGGTCCCACTATGTTGGCTAGTCTGGTCGTGAACTCCTGGTCTCAAGTGATCCTCCTGCCTGGCCTCCCAAAGTGCTGGGATTACAGGTGTAAGCAAGCGCGCCTGGCCTATCACATGTTCTTTATATGTTCATCCATGGATGGACACTGGATTATTTCCACCTTTTGGCTATTGTGAATGATGCTGTTATGAACATTCATGTATAGGATTTCATTTAAACTTCTGTTTCCAGTATGAGTATGTATCTGGGAATATAATTACTAAGTCATATGGTAATTCTGTTTAACTTTTTGAGGAACTGCCAAACTATTTTCCTCAGTGGCTGGACCATTTTGTATTTCCAACAATAGTATGTGTAGGCTGCAATTTCTCCACATTTTGGCCAACGCTTGTCATTTTCCCTTAAAAAATTTTTTTCATTATAGCCTTCCTACAGGGTGTGACACGATATCTTATTATGGTTTGGGTTTGCATTTACCTAAAGACCAGTGATGTTGAGGTTCTTTTGAGGTGCTTGTTGACCATTTGTACATCTTATTTAGAGAATTTTCTATTCAATTCCTCAGCTGATTTTTTAATTGAGTTGGGTTTTTTGTTGTTGATGTTGAGGTGTAAGAATTATTTATATATTCTAGATATTAAACCCTTATCTGGAATATAATTTACAAATACTTTATCTCATTCTGCAGGTCATCTTTTCATTTTCATTTTCTTGATAATGTCCTTTAAGGTACAAAGATTTTTAACATTTTGCTAATGTCCAATTTATTTATTTTTGTTACCCATGTTTTTGGTTTCATATCCAGAAATCATTTCCAAATTCAATGTCACTGTATTTCTTCTAAGAGTTTTATAGTTTTAGGTCGTTGACCAATTTTTAGTTAATTTTTGTATATGCTGTCAGATAAGAGTCAAGCTTCATTCTTTTGTATGTGCACGTCCAGTCATCCCAGCACCATCTGTTAAAGAGATTACTCTTTCCCCATTGGATGTTCTTGGCATGCTTGTTGAGAATCAATTGACCATATATGTGAGGGTTTATGTCTGGACTGTCTATTCTAGACCATT
Source organism: Macaca nemestrina (assembly GCF_043159975.1). NCBI lineage: Eukaryota > Metazoa > Chordata > Mammalia > Primates > Cercopithecidae > Macaca > Macaca nemestrina. The sequence goes on from NC_092143.1 coordinate 77,114,188, forward strand.
GGCTTGTATGTCTCTTTTTATGCCAATACCACACTGTTTTGATTACTGTAGATTTGTGGTTTTTAAATCAGGAATTGTAAGTCCCCTAAATTTGTTCTCCTTTTTTCTAAATTATTTGACAATTTAGAACCCCTTCAATTTTATATGAATTTGAAAATTGGCTTTTGCATTTCTGGAAAGAAAGTCATTGGAATCTAAATAGAGATTCCATTGAATCTATAGATTGCTTTGGATAGTATGGGCATCTTAATAATGTTGTCTTACTATCCATCAAAAGAGATATATTTTCATTTATTTAGGTGTTTAATTTCTTTCAGCAATGTTTTTCAGTTTTTACTGTATAAATATTTTGCCTCTTTAGTTAAATTTTCTTAATTTACTTTTTCAGATTGTTCATTGCTGGCAAAAAGAAATACAACTGATTTTTGCATGTTGCTCTTGTGCCCTCCAACTTTGCTGAATTTGTTTAATAACTTTAGTCGTTCTTTGCTGTGTGTATTTTTGAGGTTTTCTGTATATGGGATCATGTCATCTGCAAATAGGGATAGTTTTACTTCCCTCTTCTACTTTGGAAGAATTTTACTTCTTTACTTTGCCTAATTGCCCTGGCTAGAACTTTGGTATAATGCTGAAAGTAGTGGTGAAACCGAGAATGTATTTCTTGTTCCTGATCTTAGGAGAAAAGTTTTCAACCTTTCACCTTAGAGTACCATCAGTAAGCTGTGGGGATTCCATAAGTGTCTTTTAGCATTTTGAGGATGTTCCCTTCTATTCCTATTTTCCTGAGTGTTTTTAATCATGAAAGGATGATGAACTCAAAAAATACTTTTTCTGTATCCATTGAGATTATTATGTGTTTTCCCCTTTATTCTATTAATACGGTACGTTATATTACTGTTTTTCTTATGTTAAACCATGTTGCCTATTGAGTATAAATCCATTCTGGGTGTAACTCCCACTTGTTCATGGCATATAATCCCATTACCATTTTATTGAATTTAGCTTGCTAGTAGTTTGTTGAGGATTTTTGCATACATCATAATAATGGATATTGGTTTATAGTTTTTTTTTTCCTTGAAGTGTCTTTGTCTGCTTGTGACACGAAGATAATACTGGCCTCCTAAAATGAGTTAGGAAGTATTCCCTCTTATTCTACATTCTGGAAGCGTTTGAAAAGGATTGGTTTAAATTATTCTTTAAATGTCAGGTAAAATTAACTAGTGAAGCCATCTGAGCTCCTTTTGTTGGAAGGCTTTTGATTATTGATTCAATCTCCTTAGGTCTTTTCAGAGTTTCTATTTCTTTTTGAGTCAGTTTGGTAGTTTTTATGTTCCTAGGGGTTTGTCTACTTCATGTAGGTTATGAAACTTGTTGGACTACAATTGTTCATAATATTCTCTTATAACTATTTGTGTTGCTGAAGGTTGGTGATAAAGTCCCCAGTTCAATTCCATTTTTTGCTATTTAAGTACTCTTTCTCTTTTTTCTTAGTCTAGTTAGAGGTTTATCATTTTTTTTCTTTTTACATTTGCAAAAAATCAACTTTTGTTTTTGCTGATTTTCTCTACTGATTTTCCTTTTCTATTTATATTAACTCCACTCTAATCTTTATTATTCTTTCCTTCTACTGGCTTTGAATTTACTTTTCTCTTCTTTTTTAGTTCCTCAAGGGTAAGTGAAGTTATTGATTTGAGATCTTTCTTCTTTATAATGTAGGCATTTACAGCCATAAATTTCTCTCCCAGGACTATTTTCACTGTATCACATAAGCTTTAGAATATTGTGCTTTTATTTTGATTGATCTTAAGGTATTTTGTAATTTCCCTTGTGATTTCATCTTTGACGCATTGGTTGAGAGTGTTTTTGAACTCCACATACATGCATATGTTCTTGTTTTATTGCTCTTTGCTTTATCATGCTTCACAGATATTGCATTTTTTTTTCTTTTTTACAAGTTGAAGGTTTGCAGCAGCTCTCTATTGAGCAAGTCTACAGGCACCATTTTTCCAAGATCATGTGCTTACTTCCTGTCTCTGTGTTATACTTTGGAAATTCTTGCAATATTTCAAATTTTTCATCATTATCATAATATATGTAATCAGTGATCTCTGATGTTACTATCATAATTGTTTTGGGGTACCATAAACCATGTCCTTATAAAATGACAAACCTGATTAATAAATGCATGCACTCTGACTGCTCCACCAACCAGCCATTCCCTCATCTCTCTTCCTCTCCTTGGCTGCCCTATTTCTTGAGACACAATAATATTGCAATTAGGCCAATTAATACCACTGCAATGACCTCTATGTATTCAAGTGAAAGGAAGAGTCATATGTTTCTCAATTTAAATCAAAAGCTAGAAATAATAAAACTTAGTGAAGAAGGCATGTCAAAAACTGAAACAAGTCAAAAGCTAGGCCTCTTGTGCCAGTTAGCCAAGCTGTGAATGTAAAGGAAAAGCTATTGAAGGATATTAAAAGTGCCACTCCAGTGAACACATAAATGGAAAGAAAGCAAAACAGCCTTACTGTTGATATGAAGAAAGTTTTAGTGATCTAGGTAGAAGATCAAATCAGCCACAATATTCCCTTAAGCCAAAGCTTAATCCAGAGCAAGGCCCTAATGTGTCAATTCAGTGAAGGCTGAGAGAGGTAAGGATGCTGCAGAAGAAAAGTTCAGAGCTGGCAGAGGTTGATTCATGAGGGTTAAGGGAAGAATCCATTTCCATAACCCAAAAGTACAAGGTGAAGCAGGAAGTGCTAATGGAGAAGCAGCAGCAAGTTACACAGAAGATCTAGCTAAAATCATTGATGAAAGTGGTTACACTAAATCACAGGTTTTCAGTGTAGAAAAATAGCCTTCTATTGAAAGAAGATGGAATCTAGGACTTTCACAGCTAGAGAGGAGAAATCAATGCCTGGCTTCAAAGCTTCAAAGGACAGGCTGAATAGCTCATTAGGATCTAATGGTAGCTGCCAACTTCAAGTCAAAACCATTGTTCTTTTGCCATTTCCAAAATCCTAGGACCCTTAAGAATTATGCCAAATCGACTTTGTTTGTGTTCTAGAAATGAAACAGCAAGCATGAATGATAGCACATCTGTTTATAGCATGGTTTACTGAACATTTTACTCTCACTGTTGAGAACTACTTCTCAGAAAAATAAAATTACTTAAAAATATTGCTGCTCATTGACAATACACCTGGTCACCCAAGAACTCTGACAAGATATGCAAGGAGATTAACACTGTTTTCATGCCTGCTAATATACATCCAATCTGAAGTCCATCGATCAAGGAGTAATTTCAACTTTCAAGTTTTATTATTTAAGAAGTATGTTTTGTAAAGCAATAGCTGCCATGAATTGTGATTCATCTGATGGATCTGGGCAAAGTAAATTGAAAACCTTCTGGAAGGATTTACTATCCTAGATGCCATTAAGAACATTCACGGAAAGAGGTCAAAATATTAACACTAACAGGAGTTTGAAAGAAGTTTATTACAACCCTAATAAATGACTTTGAGGGGTTCAGGACTTCAGTGGAAGAAGTAGTTGCAGATGTGATGTAAATAACAAGGGAGCTAGAATTAGAAGTGGAGCCTAAAGATGTCACTGAATTGCTGAAAAGCGGATGAGAATCTGCTTCTCATGGATGAGCAAAGAAAGTGGTTTCCTAAGATGAAATTTATTCTTGATGAAGATTCTGTGAACAATATTGAAACAGCAACAAAGGATTTAGAACATTTCATAAACTCAGTTAATAAAGCACTGGTAGGGTTTGAGAGGATTGGTTCCAATTCTGAAAGAAGTCCTACCTACTGTGGGTAAACTGCTATTAAACATCATCACATGCTACAGAGAAATTTTTCATGAAGGGATGAGTCAATTGATGCAGTAAACTTCATTGTTTTTTATTTTAAGAAATTGCCACAGCCACCCCAGCCTTTAGCAACCGCCAACTCGATCAGTCAGCAGCCACCAATGTCAAGGCAAGACCCTCCTCAGGCAAAGAGATTATGACTTGCTGAGGGCTCAGATGATCATTAACATTTTTAGTAACAAAGTACTTTTAAATTAAAACATGTACTTTTAAAAGACATAATGCTACTGTACACATAATGGTCTATAGTATAATACAAACATGACTTTTATATGAACTGGGAGACCAAAAAACTTGTCTGACTCACTTTATTTTGGTGGTCTGGAGCAGAGTCCCCAATACCTCTGAGGTATGCCTGTACTTGTGAATTTTCCAGTTTTATTTCTAGCAGTGATCTGGCTCATTCCGTTGTTTTTGGAGAGAAATTATGTATAATCCCAATTTTAAAAAATTTATTGTGACTCAGTTTATATGTCATCTATCCTGGGGAATATTCCATGTGCATTTGAAAGGAAAGTGTAGTTTGCTGTTGCGTGGAGTGTTGTATATATGAGGCTGAGATAGTTATAGTGTTGTTCCATGTTCTCTATTTTCTCGTAGATCTTCTGTCTATGTGTTCTATTTACCATTGAAAGTGAGATATTGAGGTCACCAAGTATTACTGTGAAACTGTCTACTTCTCCCTCAATTCTGCCAGTGTCTTTTTTAGAATCTTTTCTGTGTTACATATGTGTTTACAATTGTTATATCTTCTTGATGAAAGGACCCTTTACCAATATTAGTGTTCTTCTCTATCACTTCTAACAGTTATTTTACTTAAACCCTGTATTATATATTAGCATAGCCATCCTAGCTGTCATTTAGTTCATGTTTGTGTGAAATATCTTTTTTCTACCGTTTCACTTTCAACCTATTTGTTTATTTGCATCTAATGTGAATTTCTTGTAGATAACATGTAGTTAAACTATGGTTTTTAAAATCCATTCTGCTAATATTTGCCTGATTGTAATGCTTAATTTACTTACTTTCATAGTAATTACAGATAAGAAAGCACTTACTTCTGCCATTTTATGATTTGTTTTCTATGGCTTATACCTTTTTATTATTCATTTTCTCCATTACTGCTTTTTCTGTGTTTAATTTCTTTTTTGTAGTATGCCATTCTTATTCAATTTTGCATATAATTTTTAGACATTTTCTTACTGGTTTCTCTAGTATTTTAATTTACGTTAGTAAGTTATAACAATATAATTTGAATTTACAGCAACTTAGCTTCAATGGCATATAAAAAGTCTACTCCTATAAAGCTCCATTTCCATTTATGTTGTTATTGTCACACATTACATCCTTATACATTGTGTGCCCATAAGCACAGATTTGTAATTATTATTTCATGCACTATTTTTAAATCACAGAGGAAATTTTAAAATGCAGTCACAAAACAAAAATACAATAATACCGACTTTTATATTTGCCTATGTAGTTCCTTTATGGAGGTTTTTCTTTTTCTGATATGCCTTTGGGTTACTGTCTAGTGTCCTTTCATTTCAGCCTAAACGGTTTCCTGTGGAATTTCTTGTAGTGAAGATATATTAGCAATTAATTCCCTCGGATTTTATTTATCTGGAAAAGTCTGAATTTTTCCATATTTGAAGCAAAGGTTTGCTGGATATGGAATTCTTCATTGACATTCTGTTTTCCTTGACTTCAAAAATATCACCCCATTTGAGTCTGGCCTCCATGGTTTCTGATGAGAAATTGGCTGTTTTCCTTGTTAGGGATCACTTGTACATGAGGAGTCACTTCTTTCCTGCTGCTTTCAAGATTGTCTCTTTATTTTTGGCTTCTGGTAATTTGATTGTGATGTATCTTGTCAAGGATCTATGTGGTTTTTATTTTTGAATTTCATCGAGTTTCTTGAATGTGTAGTTTTATTCTTTTTGTAAGATTTGGGAAATGTGTAAAATCTTGGGAAAGATTTAGCAGCCATTACATCTGCAAATATTCTTTCTGCTCCTTTCTCTCTCTCCTTTAATTGTGGAATTGTGAGTATGCTGGCATGCTTGATTGTGTTCCACAGACCTCTTAGTCTTCATTCATTTTTCTTTATTCTTTCTCCTTTCTGTACCTCAGGCTGCATAAGTTTCAATTAGCCTGTCTTCAAGTTCTCTGATTCTTTATTTCTTCTGCTTATATTTTCCATCGAGACCCTTTCATGAACGTTTATGTCAGTTATTGTACTTTTCTGGCCCAGAATTTCTGTTTAGTTCTTGTTTGTAACTTCTTTCTCCTCATAAATTTTTGCTATTTGCTGATAAATAATCCTTCTGTTCTCCTTTAGCTCTTTGAGCATATGTAAGACAGTTGATTTGGCTTTGTCTAGTGAATCCAACATCTGTGCTTCTTCATGTAAAATTTCTGTAAATTACTTCTGTGAAAGGGCCATATTTTCTTGTTCCTTTGCATGCTTCATAATTTTTACAGAAAATTGACTATTCTGAATATTATAAAGTAATAACTCTGAAAATCTTATGCTTCAGCTCTTCAGGGTTTGTTTTTACTGCTGGCTGTGGGGTGTAGCTGTTTGTTTGGTAACTTTTTAATTATGGTAAAATATACACAACATAAAATTTATTATTTTGATTATTTTATGTTTACAATTCAGTGACATTAAGTACCTTCCTAATACTGTGTAATTATCACTATTATTTTAAAACTCTTTCATAATCTCAGAGAAAGTATGTATCCAGTTAACAAAAACTCCCCAATTCTCTCTCCAAACAGCCCCTAGTAACCTCTCTTCTACTTTCTATCTCTATGAATTTACATATTCTAGACTCCTCATATAAGTGGAATCATGCATAGCATTTTATTTTCAAGGTTCATCCATGTCATAGTATGTATCAGAACCTCATTCCTTTGCATGATTGAATAATATTCCATTATATGTATATACCAGATTTCGTATATTCATTCATTCACCAATAGGCTTTTATTGCTTCCATCTTTTATGTATTGTAAATAATGCTACAATGTGGTGTGCACTATCTGTTCAAGTACAGTTTTTAATTCTTTTATGTATTTACCTATGAGTGGAATTGCTGGATTATATAATTCCATGATTAACTTATATGTGTTGTACAATATCTGTTCAAGTCCATGTTTTCAATTTTTCATGTATTTACATAGAACTGGAATTGCTGGATTATATAATAATTTCATGTTTAACTTTTGGAGGAACGAACAGATTGTTTTTCATAGCACTGTACCATATTATATTTCCACCAGTAATGCATAAGTCCTCCCATCTCTCTATATGCTGGTTAACATTTGTTATTTCCCATTAACAAAAAGTCATCATTATAAGTATGATGTGGTATCTCATGTGGTTTGGATTTACATCATCTTGATCACTAATGATACTGAGCATCATTTCATGTGCTTATTGATCATGGATTGGCCTTCTAATCCACAAATATAGGATTTCTTTCCGTTCATTTAATTCTTCTTTAATTTCTATGAGCAGTGATTTTGTTTTGTTTTGGTTTGGTTTGGATTTTGAGACAGAGTCTTTCTCTGTCACCCAGGATGGAGTGCAGTGGCATGATCTTGGCTCACTGCAACCTCTGCCTTCCAGGTTCAAGTGATTCTCCTGCTTCAGCCTCCGAGTAGCTAGGACTACAGGCACATGTCACTATGCCCAGCTAATTTTTGTACGTTTAGTAGAGGGGAGTTTTGCCATGTTGGCCAGGCTGGTCTTGAACTCCTGACCTCAGGTGATCCACCTTCCTCAGACTTCCAAAGTGCTGGGATTACAGTCATGAGCCACTGTGCCTGGCCAATCAACAGTGTTTTCAGTGTTTTTAACACACGTGTGTGTGTGTGTGTGTGTGTGTTTTGAGACAGAGTCTCGCTCTGTAGCCCAGGCTGGAGTGCAGTGGCCCAGTCTCGGCTCACTGCAAGCTCTGCCTCCTGGGTTCACGTCACTCTCGTGGTGAGTGAACGCTCCACTCCATTCCCCTCTCTCCACCATGACTTTCCTGTGCTTTCTGGGACTCCCGCTCAGGGATCAGCAAATTCCTCCAACCCTTTTCTGAACATTCCCTCTACCACTTTGCCTGAACTGAAGCCCATGCCCTGGAGGCAGTGACCCCCTTCAGTCCTCTCAAGCAGAAGCCATTTCTACGTTCAAACTCTATTTATCAAGGCTGGGAGGGAGAATTTGTGCTTCTCTTTATTCTCCAATGCCACTTCCTGACCACAGCTCTCCATTCTGTTTTTTAGATTTATAAAATGTAATTCGTAAATGGAAAAGGGAAAAAAAGTGACCAAAAACTCAAATCGAGAATACATTTGCAAATAAGTATCTTTTTCACCCCACAATTCAGCCCCTCAATCACCCTTCATGCTTTCGCTTGTTGATTCCTGAGTGGGAGTTCCAGAAAGCACAGGAAAGTCATGGGAGGAAGAGAGGGATGGAGTGGAGTGTTCGCTCAGCTACCTGCACGTATGTGTGCCTGTACCTGGCAGAGGCTCATGTGTACATACGCACACACAGGCTCATAGTTACATCTTTACACAAATACGTACACATGAGGACAAATACAAACATACCTGTGACAATGTAATGATACACACACCCGTGCATGCTCATATGCATGCTTGCTTTCATAAAATGGGAGCATGCATTCATCTTTTCAGTTTATCAACGAACTTTTTTAAAAGTATAATATACATATAAGAAAAGTGCACAAATCAGCTTGATAAATTATCTCAAGGTGAATACACACATTTAACACTGTCTCACTGCCTGTGATTTTCACTTAATACTCCATTGTGAATATCTTCTCAACTATCATGGGTCGATTCTAGGATTGAAGGTACAATTTACTTAACTAGTCCAAGATCTTTAGGCCTTTTCCATTGTTCTACTATTAGAAAAAAATGCTGCAATGATTATCCTTGTTCATGTCTCTGTGACCACATTTATGAAAATAACTGAAAGTGGAAATTCTGGGTTTCCTTGCTGTCTTTTATCTTTTTGAGACAGGATCTCTCTCTGTCACCCAGGCTGCTGCAGCCTCAGTCTCCTGGACTTAAGTGGTCCTCCTGCCTCAGCCTCCCAAGTAGCCAAGACTACAGGTGTGCACCACTACACCAGCTAATTTTTTGATATTTTGTAGAGATGAGGTCTCACTATGTCACCCAGGCTGGTCTTGAACATCTGGGCTCAAGAAATCGTCCTGCCTCAGCCTCCCAAAGTGCTGGGATTACAGGCATGAGCCACTGTGCCTGGCCTCCTTGTTGTCTTATGGTAACACCTCCACAATTTCCCTTCACAGTTTCTCATTGGATATTAGGGGACTTGCCGCCTGTAGCTATAAGGCCACCACCCAGCCTTTGCTATTTTAGGGCTCCATCATACACGTGGATGTTAATGAGCTCAGCTCTCTGCTCGCCTGTCCCACCACCATCCTAGCCTATAGAGGAGCTGCCACTGAACTTTGTAGCGATGCTGTTGCCCCTCTCACCAAGGGCCATGGCCTTAATGGATGGGGTGTCCTCGAGGCCATCCTGTGGAACATCATCCTCCGGGGGTTCTTCTGGCTTTACGTGGTGCGTTCCAGCATGCCCACTTGCCTCGGCCTCTCTGTGTTTTCTTTCGCCCTCTGGCAGGACACCCCAGACATTTCCATTCACTTGGTGCTGGTCATCACTTTCTCCGGGCTTCAAAGAACCCCCTTAGAGGCAAGTTTACCCATCTCTTAATATTAGTGTTGCCAGTTCTAGCAAATAAAAGTACAGGATGCCCAGTTCAATTAAAATTTTAGATAAGCAACAGATACTCTTTACATAAATGTGTCCCCCAATGCCACATGAAACATTTTAATTTTAGCTGGCAACCCCCCCTGAGATTCTTGCCAGGGTGTTAAATCTTGTATTCCAAGAAAGTGGAATTTCTAAGAACCAATGTGTTTTTGCTTATCCAGTTATATGTTCTGTGTCCCCTGATCAAGCACTCTCAAAATCCAGTACCAGGGGTGCCCTCTGGCCCCTGTCAGGGCATGTAGGTGATGTTTGCAGCTCCTTCCATGCACAGTGGCTTTCTTGCCTTATTAGAGCCAGTTGCGTCCCCAGCTAGGTCATGCTGAGATTTAACCCCTACCCTTATCGGCTTGGCAGCCAGGAGAGGAGGTAGAAGCAGCCTCCATGGCTGTGCAGAGAAGCCTTTGCAGCACATTTAAGCATGCGGAAGCCCCAGTTCTCCCCACCCTCTTCCTAGGGAGGGTGGGCGATCTTAGCAGGTTCTGACAGTGCAGGCAGGTCTACAGAACCCACGCTGTCTGGACTTTATGTCTACATATCCCCATCTCATGTTGCAGGATCCCAGGATTTCCCAGCCAAGGCCCCAGTCAGTGGTATGCTTCTAAGTGTTTAACAAGCAGCTCTTCCAAAAGAGGGACGGAGAAAACCTCTGAATCATCCAGTATTTGCTGATTTCTGTGGTGCAGATATCACACCACAGCTGACTTCAAGCTATCAATTATAATGTCATTGAAAGAGGAGTTCTGAAGAGGCACTAATGATTAATTGGCTCTCGGGAGCTAAAAAAGCGCGAGGTCCAGTGTACGGTTGGCGCTGCCCTCCGCAGAACAGACTGGCTGAGCACATAAGCATCTCCGGAGCTCTGTGGCTCTAAATCAGGGCCTGCATCTGTTGCACAGCTGTGTCCACTCTTGTGCTGCAGGAGATAAGGGCATCTTTGTAAGCTACAAAAGAGAGCTCTGCCTCTCACGCTTAGCTTGCTAATGGCTCTTGGTCTCTCACTGTCCCTCCACAGGGCAGCAATACAACTCAGCAGTAGCCAGCCAACTCTGCCATCTTCATAGGCCCCCATGCCTTTCAAATGCCCAAAGAATTTCACCTGCAAAGTGTTCTCCATTCTGGAACTTTTCCCGGGTGTGACCAGGAAAATCCTTAGCGATTGGGCCCCTCGTTGGGCCAGAGACAAACTCGGTCTCACATAACACTCAGAATGGCATTCTTTGCTTACAGAGAGGTAAATGAGCCAGTTCTCAAATCCCATCATGTGGTCTATTTTCTTTTAAACAATTTTTTTTATTTGATATTTCCAACGTCCCAGCAGAATCATTGCGGTCTGTTTTTTTTGGACAGCTCCTTGTACCATTTGTGTTAGTTCTAGGACTCTAAGAAGTAGGCAGCAAGATGGGATTAGATGCACAGAGTATGTACGGAGGGAAATGCCTTTGACTCATGAATGAGAGAGAGCAGGGAAAGGTGGTATGGTGAGCGGTCAGACCCCATAAAAGAGAAGGAGGAGGAAGGCATTGCAAAAGGCAATCACAGACTGCAGTGCCTTTCTAAGAAAGCTCCACCCAGAGGAGCTGCACATTTGACAGGAATGGGCCTGCACCAGATGCCCAGGCATAACCAGTTATTCACTGGGGAGCAGCCAGCCATGCAGGTGTGGATCCAGAGGCCTAAGTGAACCTCACTCTATGCAGCCAGCACATTGGAGCTGTGCGTTGTGTGGCTGCCACATCTGTGTTTGCTATAAACTGGACATTATATCTAAAGGTTTAACAGATCCACTGTAAGAATCGGGGGCTGGAATAGTTGATTGGCAATGATGCAGACCTCACCTTGCCTTATTTCAAAAGGCTCACGACATCTGGTCTACCTGCCATTAGTGATGTGCACGCTGAGCCCCGGGTTAGGGGGACAGCAGTCTTGTCATCCTAGATCACAGTCATCCTCACCAGTGACCTCCGCATTCCCTGCCATCTCCACTATCCATGGCCACTGTCTTTATGGAGAACTCATCATCTCTGAAACTGTGCCATCTCAACACTCCCTCAGAACAATATTCCTAGCTCATATCTCCACTCACCAAGAACATTTCACAAGTGCCTAGTTTGCTCCAGTGTCAGTAAAGCTACTGTTGTCAATCTCATCAAGAAATAAGTTGAGTGGGAAATGGCTTGTGTTTCTTTTGCATTTATCACCTTCCAGGTTCTGTTCTTGACATTGCAAATGGTATTTAATTTGCACAAAGTCCTCTGAGGCAAGTACAATTATCCCTATCTTACAGACAGTAAGTGCCAGAGCTGGATACGAAACTGTGTCTGCTGACCCTGGAGCCTATACCCGGCTAATAACAACAGCCTGGCAGGACAGGCCGAGGAGTTTAAATTCATGGCTGGAAGTGAAAAAGGAACCAATGGGGATTTTTAAGTAGGGAAGTAATATAACTAAAGCAGTGTATTTTTAAAATTAGTCTAGTGGTTGTATGTAGGTGAGATTAAAGGAGGAGAAAACTAAAGTCAGAGAAACCATTTAGAAGTCAGACACAATTATCCAGAAGCTTATAGGGTTGGGTGGAGATGGTGGTGGGTGCAGCAGAGAAGGAAAAAAAGGGATGAGATTTAGGGACGTTTTGAATGGAAAATTGACGTGTTTTTAAACCGACCTGCCAAGGCTATGGAAAAAGTTAAGAGTCAACAGTTATTCCAGATGTTGAGAATGGGTGGTTGGGAGGCTGGAAGAACTAACCTTGAAGGGATGTTGAGAGAATATGGCTGGCACTCAACGTCTACTTGGGAGTTTTGTACACGTGCGGTTGGTGGAGTCGAGAACATGGAAGGGTGCTTCCAAAGAGCCTGTGGGTGGAAACGGCAGACAGCCAGAGGCCAGGCCTTAGAGAGCCTCTGCATTTGGGGCTGGGGGAGGAAGAAGCTCTAAGATGCCAACCCCACAAAGAGCCAAAGAAGACACTGGAGGAGGACCAGAGAATTTAAAACCAGAGAAGCTAAGTGCATCACATTGAAATTATGTTTTCTCAAAGATGTTTATATTCCCACAGAGTTTTAAAAATTGAGAGCAGTATAGACAATATTCAGTTTAGCATGTTTGGCTGAATAATATTGTTAACAACAGGGCTTTTTAAAATGGAAATTTTTGCAATTAAGCCAGGGATGTGACATGTCCCATAAAAAGAAAGACTAGTGTGGTTCCAGAATTAAGATAAAAAGGCTAGTAATTACAGAACAGTCAAATAGGTCTTCAAACAAATAGAAGTCCTGCTCAGAAAAAAATGGTGTCTGGATTCTGGCCATACATTTGCTCATCATTACTGAAAGTATGGGCACATTTAGAACATCTTGTCCTCTACCAGCTCCCTTGATTCTCAGCCCCTTTTCTAAAATTACAGTTTCCAGTGATAGCTACTCCTGAAATACTGGCTTTTCTCCAAGACCCTGGCAAGTATTTATGGCATGGCTTCTTTTATTTAAAAATTGTGAGATTTTATTTTCCTTAAGTCCTTAAAACACACAGCCCATTACTGTTGTTTCAACTGTCTTTACCACTGGTGTGTTGAACTTCAGAAATATTTAGGCAAGAGCTTACAAAAGTTAAAAATCAACTAAATGAGGACACAATGGGAAAAGGATAGTCTCATCAATAAATGAAGATACTGGGCTATTCACAATAGCAAAGACATGGAATCAGGCTAAATGCCCATCAGTAGTAGACTGGATAAAGAAAATGTGGTACATATATACCATGGAATACTACACAGCCATAAAAAGATGAAATTATGATTTTTGCAGCAACACGAATGGAGCTGGAGGTCATTATCCTTAGTGAACTAACACAGGAACAGAAAAATGAATACTGCGTGTTCTCACTTACACTAAACATTGAGTACACATGGGCACAAAGAATAGAACAACAGACACCAAGGGCTACTTTAGGGTGGAAAGAGGTAGGAGGGTGAGGATCAAAAAATTATCTATCAGGTACTATGCTTACTACCTGTGTAGCAAAATAATTTTACACCAAACCCCTGTGACATGCAATTTACCTGTGTAACAAACATGCACAGGTATTCCTGAACCTAAAGTAAAAGTTAAAAGAATTAAAAATTAAAAAATAAATGAGTGGTGCTGGAAAAACTGGATTTTCACATGAAAAAGAACGAAATTGGACCCTTATCTTATACCACATAAAAAAATCAACTCAAAGTTAAAAAAATAAAAAAAAACCCTAAATATTGGACCAGAAACCACAGATTTCCTAGAAGAGAACACAGGGGAAAAGCTCCTTGATATTGGCGTTGCCAATGGTTTTTATTTATTTATTTATTTATTTATTTATTTATTTATTCATTGACACCACACCAAAAGCTCAGGCTCCAAAAGCAAAAACGAATAAATGGGATGTCATCAAAATAAAAAAACTTCTGTACAGCAAAGGAAACAATCAACAGAGTGAAGAGAGAAACTATGGAATGAGAGAATATGTTTGAACACCATGCATCTGATAAGGGGTTCATATCCAAAATCGATCAGAAATCAAACTCAAGTAGAAAACAAATAACCTGATTCAGAAATGGGGCCCTGCCAGTGGCACATGCCACTGAGGAGGCTGAGACAGGAGGATCGCTTGAGCCCAGAAGTTCGAGATCAGCCTGGGCAACATAGCAGGACAGAACAGGATTGCTTGAGCTTAGGAGTTTGCAGTGAGCTATGATTGCACCACCGCACTCCACCCTGGGCGACAGAGTGAGACCCTGTCTCAGAAAAACAAACAAACAAAAACAAAAACAAAAAAAGAAAAAAAAATGTAAATTAAAACCACTATGAGATACCACCCCACACCCTTTAGGATGGCCATTATCAAAAAGACAAGCGGTAACCAATGGTGAGATTGTTGGGAGTGTTAGAGAAAAGGGAACACATTGTTAATGGGAGTGTAGATTGCTGTAGTCACTATGGAAAACAGTACGGAGGTTTCTAAAGAAATTAAAAATAGAACTACCGTATGACCTAGTAACCCTATAATAAACAGAGATTAAATCATCCACTAGCAGAGATATCTGCACTCTCATGTTCACTGCAGCATTATTCACAATAGTCAATATGAAAACAGCCTGTCAACAGATGAATGGATAAAGAAACTGTGTGATATTCCAGCGCGCTGACAACAGAATATCCTTCAGCCTTAGAAAGAAGGAGATCCTGCCATTTGCCACAACATGGTTGGACCTGGAGGATATTATGCTAAGTGAAATAAGCCAGACAGAGAAAGAAAAATATTGCATGATCTCACTTATACGTGGAATCTAAGAAAACAGAAAGGTCAAATATGCGGAGATAGAGAACAAAACAGTGGTAACCAGTGGGAGGAAATGGGGAGATGTAGGTCAAAGGATACAAAATAGCAGATACGTGGGATGGACAAGTGCAGAGATCTAATGTGTAACATGAGGGCTATAGGTAATAAAATTACCTTGTATTAGAGAGTTTTGTTAAATAAGTAGATTTTAGCTGCTGTTGGCACAGAAATATTGTAACTATGTGAGATGATAGTTATGTTCATTTGTTTCTCTATAGTATCCAATTTACTATTTACATGTATCCCATATCCAATTGCAAACCTCAAATATACACAATAAAATTTATTTTAAAAAATAATAAAATGAAAATAAAAAATATTTACACGAAACTTTAAAAACACAGCTAAATGGACAAGTAAAGCACATTAATCACAATAAACAAGAAACATGAACACCTCACAGAGCTGGAAGTTGTGCATCAGCATCTCACTACATAGAACACAGTTAGCCTCCTTCTCCCTGCTTGACCCTCAACCCTGCCCCCTCCCCGTCCTACTCTCCTACCAAAACAAGAAGAATAAAAAGCCTGTGAGCTCCGAAAATAGGTAATCAGAGTCCAAGTCTCAAAGATCACATATGGCACGCTAACAATCCTATGGCGGGCTAACAATCCTATCAACGTTTCTTGCACTGTGTTCTAATGCAGGGCACTCAGTTTTAGGTTTTACTCTTCTTCTAGTTTTACAAACATTTGCATCTTATAAACAAACCACAATGAATTAGGAGTGGTTTGCTCTTTGTGGCTTTGGTTGACCATTGGTGGAGAGCACTGGACATAGGAACATGAAAAAGAGAGACAGTGGTGAGAAGAGCAGACAGCGGGATGCTGAAGAGAAGAAAAAGAAACCTACACAAGCAGAAACGAGCAACAGTAACAATAAGGCAGCCCAGAGCTGTTTCTTATCAAAACAGAATTGAGACAATAGGGTAGAGCCAACAGGGCGTCAAACATGACCTCGGTAGCCCCAAAGGTGTCACTGCACAGAGGGGATGCTCAGCCATAAAGAATCAGTTAAATTCTATTCCACATTTTCCTTGATGAGAAATACATGCCACATTTAAGAAAGCTACCTATTCAAAAAGGCTAATGTTTTCTAAAAATACCTTGAGGTCTACAAAAATTGAATTGGCTTATTGTATCTTCACTGATGTTGGAGAAGTGAAGTTTTACCATCAGGCAATTCTCCTCCTGTGTATAATGATACCATACTGAAGATTTAAATAGAAGGACATCGAGGTTTTTGAACCTTAATGTGAAGTTGTCCCTTTCAATTAAATATGGCACATATGTATTAATAAACAGATATCCCTGTAAAGTGAATTTCTCTGTACACGGAATCCAAATTTCTCACTGGTTCATATGTTAAATTCATACGTTGGAAAAACTTTTAAAATGTTCATAAACTATAATAACAATAATTCAGCTCATCTGAAAACTGCAGGCAGAAGGGTACAGTAGCAGACAGGACTTTGGAAGTACTGGGTTTAAGTCCAGGACAGGTTAAAGGCTGTGGCTGTGGCTTTGAACAGGCCACTTTTGCCCTTCTGAAACTTGGCTTACCGGTGTATGAATAATTCATCTATGCAGATGCTTTGTTCATTCAGAAGCATTTCTAGAGCTCCTACTAAGTGCCAGGCCTCATGCTAGGCCTCAGACGTACGAAGGTGAGCAAGACAAGGCCTCTGGCTTCACAGGTTATCCAAGAACCTTGAAACGACTTTGAACTTTTGGGATGAATAATGCTGGAAATGAGTTCAAGACAAATTCCCTGGAGATTTTAAGTGTGAAATACTAAGGATTACACAATTCACTCCCTGCTTAGAGTCTAAGGAGGAATCGCATTTCACCCTCGCTCCCTGGGAAGTGCGTGGCCGTCCCAGCCCTGGGTCCTGTGCTGCCTCAGCACCATCTGCTGGCTCCCGAGGGAAGGGCCTGCAGGGAGGTCCTGTGGGGTCTGCCCAGCCCCACCCAAGGACTGCCTTACAGACCACCTGGCAGGAACTAATGATGGCTGGTTGGCCAAAATAACTCTTGCTGGTGAAGAAAGCTGGGAGGAACATGAGGCCTGAAGGGTTACTCATCACCATCTGGTGGAGGCGACTCAGCAGACGGGACTTCACACAGAAGAAACACTATGCTTGCTCTAAGTATTATAAGAAGAGAATTATTATTTTGTTGTGAGTGTATGATCCAATAAAGGTAACTATACAGAATCACATGCCCTATAGGTGAGACTGCAACCGGTCCTATACTTATTGGCTGTGTGGAGACGCCTGGAAGAGGGTGGCAGGGCTGCAGCAGCTCACATTCTCCACGTACCTGCCCTGGCAGGCAGCCTGGGATTGGCAGACGCACAATCATATTCACAGATGAAGAAGGGACCAGGACTTCCCCTGTGGTCCGTCTTTTCTGATTCTTTTTTTTTTTTTTTTTTTTTTTTGAGACAGAGTCTCGCTCTGTCACCAGGAGTGCAGTGGAGTGACCTCAGCTCACTGCAACCTCCTACTCCCGGGTTCAAACAATTCTCCTGCCTCAGCCTCTGGAGTAGCTGGGATTACAGGCGTCCGCCACCATGCCCATCTAATTTTTGTATTTTTGGTAGAGATGGGGTTTCACCATGTTGGCCAGGATGGTCTCGATCTCCTGACCTCGTGATCTGCCCGCCTCGGCTTCCTGAAGTGCTGGGATTACAGGCGTGAGCCACCGCACCTGGCCTCATTACTGATTCTTGAAGTCGCTCTTAGCACTTTGCCAAGGCTGCTTGTTAGCTTAGTGGTTTCCTATTCCGATTGTATCTGTTTTGACTTTGAAGGGAAAATGATATATTTGTTTGGTCAGAAAGACATAAACCAAATAGTGGTGTGCAGTTGGGTTCCTCCACAAAGCAGAGCCTGAGATGAAGGCTTACAAGTGGGCTGTTTGTTTGAAGGGGCAGGATTGTGGGACAGAGGCATAGAACAGGGAAGGAGGGAAAGTTGCATTAAGGTGTTGTCCAATGGGGATACCGTGGCAGGCAGCTGATGCTGTGTCCAGCCTGGATCTTCTGAAGAGCCATTTGAAATATGTCTCAGAACAGTCTTCTCCAGGGGATTGGAGGCTGGACCCCACGTTATGATCATGCAGGTGCAAATACCAGAATGTGCTCCAAGGTGCCTCCTGCATGGCAGCCTCCATCACGCCCAAAGGCAAGAAAGAAGAGGCGTGCACAGGTGTGAAATTGCACCTGTGAGAAGTGTCAGAGCCCTCAGAGAGGCAGAACTTGAACGCTGTGAAATGGCATGCAACAGGTGCCCAGTTCAAGTATTTACTCAGGAATAAAAAGTTTGGACACGTTACAGATGATTTATAACCACCTCCTAAATTATTGTAGCATTATTGATGGATTGGGTAGGTGGAAAAATGTGGAAGCTTGGCTAAGCCTGGGAGTAAATAAAGGTGGGTGACTTTTCAGCCTTTATAGTCTATGAAAGTGTATCCCCACTCACACTCACTTTTTATTATCAGTGCGCTACTAGACTCTGACTTTAGCAATTTGGTTGTAAATAATAGTATATTTAGAAATCTATTCTTGAAACTAAGACTATGCATAAAAGGTTCCTGGGAAACAGAAAGTTATCATTTATTTGGCTAATTATGTCTAACTAGGTAGCTAAAATGCATAATAAGAATCCAAATAGCATTTTCCCACAGAGAGGGATTAATTGAATAATTAATAGCTTTCTCTATTTTGCATGAATAATTAAGAAGTCTAAAGGAAGTACAAGCTGAATTCCATTACAGCAAAAGAGTCCCTGGCCAATAGCAATGGCATATTAAAAGCAATATTCTATACAACCAAATTGTAGGACACACAAACCCTGACAGCATTCTCTTACAGCTTGTTATAACAAGTTTTGACGCTGAGCAATAATCACTGGATTTTTCAACATTGTCATGTAAGAGTACATTTTGTAGTCAGTTTGTTTCTTGTCCAGGTGAACAAAACATGCTTTTTCCAGGAGCAAATCAATGGCTTCATTGTTAGCGTGGCATTTGGCAGGGAGGGAGAGTTACCATTGTTGGCTTATTTGTCACACATACTTCTGGAGATTATCCACTAGTTTTAAATAGGAACAGGACATGTTAAATGCAAAATACACTGGAATTTCTCGACAATGGACATTTCTCCCTGTACAAGTTTCTCTTCAGAGATTAATAGCTAAAACTCCCTCCTACAAGAAAAATGTGTTGCAGTAGTGGGGTTCCTATG
This sequence comes from Macaca nemestrina, assembly GCF_043159975.1. Lineage (NCBI taxonomy): Eukaryota > Metazoa > Chordata > Mammalia > Primates > Cercopithecidae > Macaca > Macaca nemestrina. Next base: position 77,133,521 of record NC_092143.1, read on the forward strand.
TAGCCTCTTAGGCGGTCTTAGCAGCGCCTTGGAAGTCTTCAACCTCTGCTGTTAGCTCTCTGGAGTTTCCACATAGAGCATCCAAGCCACCTCTCCCTCCATGAGCACTTTCTCCTTTATGGACTGTTTACTGCCTGCAAGGAAGCAACAGTTTCTGAGGGGCTGAATTACAAGGCAAGGGCTTTGGCTGAAATCCAAATGAAAATCGTGGTTTCTCCATTGATTACCTATCATTAAAATTGTTTATTAGAAGATCAACATTTTCTTCCATTTTAATATGCCTTAAATCAAAATGCAGCCTAGATTTGATGTGAATATTTATTATCATATTGTCTGGTGAGTCTTGGAAGCAATCCTAGCATATAACCAACAAAACCTCATAAAAAGCAGAGAAACTTTACCACACGAATCATTGTATTTCAGTAGGGTGCATAGAGTGAGTTTACAAACAATGAAGTTTGTTTGTTTGTTTGTTTGTTTTGAGGCAGAGTTTTGCTCTTGTCACCCAGGCTGGAGTAAAATGGCACAATCTCCACTCACTGCAACCTCTACCTCCCGGGTTCAAGTGATTCTCCTGCCTCAGCCTCCCAAGTAGCTGGGACTGCAGGTGCCCGCCACTAAGCCTAGCTGATTTTTGTATTTTTGGTAGAGACGGGGTTTCACCATGTTGGCCAGGCTGGTCTCACCTCCAGTGATCTGCCCTCCTTGACCTCCCTAAGTGCTGGGATTACAGGAATTAGCCACTGTGCCCAGCCTACAAACAACGAAGTTTAAGACAGTGGCTCTCAACTTTTTCCCCTCACCCACATCCCTCTGGGATGCGACTATGATCATATATGTTGTAGAAATGTCCCTAGCTTGGGAATCTGCTCTTCCTTCCTCCTTCCCTCCCCACATTTGTGCAACAGCTACACCGTGCCTCACACCAGGCTGGGCTCTGGTTGTTAGAGTGGTAAATATTACAAAATCTGATCAAATTGCAACTCCCCCCGCCCCCAGCCCTCTGTACTGACCTTTCCCATGTCACATTTTCCATAGCACATGTCACAATCGCACATATTAGGTGTGTTACTTATTTATTATATATTTCTCCTGTCTCTCAGGTAAGGTCCCTGAGTATGAGAAACTTTGTTTTGTTCACTGATAAATCCTAAGTAAACACTGTTCTAAGCACATGGTAGGCTCAATACAAACAGTTTGAATGAATAACTATCGGAATGAGTAAACAGTCTAATGGGGAAAGATAGACCAATGAATAACCCAAATAATTACAGGCGTAACAAATGCTGGGTGATAAGAAAGTAGGTAACTAGGGAGGCCACCCTGGGGAGGGTTTAGAGCAATGCCCTGGGAGAAGTGACAAGCCCAAATCCAAGGGTGAGAGTGAAATGGCACAGCAAAAGTCAGGAATTTTGAAAGAGGGAGGGGTGGGGTTTCGTCAGAATTGTCGGATGGAAGATGGACCGTGAGCCTCATTTCATTCAGGCTGTAGGTGAAAGATGAGGCTGGGAAGAGGTTTAGAGCCAGTTCATGCACAGCCCTGGAGGTCATGATGAAGAGTTCGGATTTTATTTTTAAAGCAATAGGAAATTACTGAAGGATTTTTAAGTCACTCCATGAGCTACAGGATCTGAAACTTTTTTGATTCTCCCTCCTGGGGATGCATACATTTCCACTTAAGAATCTCTGGTCTAAGTCAGAATCTAGTACCCATCTCACTAATCCTTCAGTATTATGATTCCTCCTTTTCCTCCTTTGTGGCTTCAAAAAGAAAAATCCTTAGCAACATCTCTCAGGGCTTAGCAACAACCCCTAGGCTTATGTATGGCTCTAGGCTCTGTGATTTCACACGGTATGCAAACCCTTGGAACCTTCCTTGTCTATCTGCTACATGGGGAGGGAGGTTGCTTTCTTGATTAAAAGATCAGTGCCTCTCTCTCTCCTTTTCTTTTTTAAATGACTACCCCTGAGCTGATCTGAAAACCCAGCTTTAATATGCATTGCTGCTTTCTTAGTACTCTGCTTTTTCTAGACGCCCATTCTCCCAGGTGAAGCTGGTCACAACCATTCCACAGTCTCTATGCTAAACGTAGTCCCGCGCCCATTTTTCCCTAAGGAGAATTTGCATTCCTGCCTTGCTTTAGCCCTCAGCTTTCAGGGAAACTCACTTGCTATCATCTATTGAAGCCTGGACCTTGAGGACGCCTGAGTATCTCCTTAGCAACAGCTGCAATTCACCTTGCAACCAATCCTTCCATAGAACCAAGGCAACATCGTACTACAGCAGAGAAACTTAGCACACAAATCATTGTATTTCAGTAGGGTGCACGGAGAGATTACAAACAATGACGTTTAAGGCAGTGGTTCTCAGCTTTTTCCCCTCGCCCACATCTCTCTAGGATGTGACTATGATTATGTATAGATTGGAAATGTCAGCCAGGTCAGGTATTTGCTTGTTCTCTTCCTTCCTCCTTCCCTCCCCCACATTTGTTCAGCAGCTACACCATGCCTCATACCAGGCTGGGTTCTAGTTGTCAGAATGGTAAACATTACAAAGTCTGCTGAAATTGCAAATTTTCAGATAGTCCTGGCATAAAATTCCCCCCAAGAGTGTTCTGAGAGGCCTGGATCTCATCCTGTGAAAGCAAGCAAACAACATTTTTAGCAAGGCTTTCTGAATGTAGATTTAGCTTTATGTCATTCCCACAACAGAATTAGGATTCAGTCCTGCTGGCGATTAACTTTAGCCTATTGCAGAAACTAAGCTCAAAGCCAATAGCCAACACATGATGACAACATTGTCAGTGTAGGTTTTTTCCCCTGGATGGTATTCTAGAGACAGTATGTGTAAACCAAAAATAAAATTCTAAGACCCCCAGCCATCTGAATGGACACCTCTTGGCCAAGGGCATTCCAAAGTTAACCTGAAAAACTAGTTCAGGCCATGATGGGAAGCAGGTGTCAGACACGCCTCAGTATACCCCCCTCCCTTTTGGAATTCAGGCCCTGCTGACCAGCGTTAACATTAAAACAGGTCTTAACACTGACAAAGCAGACTCTTTGTAGCAATAGGACACCGAATTCCAGCCTGACTCCAGGATGGCATCACATAACAGATAGCAGGCCCTGAAAAAAAAAATCAAAGCGTATTTCTTTGACATATTTTGAAATGGCCCTGCAAAGTTGTCTCTTGTGCGGAAAATCTACATTCTGTAGAGAATCTCAGTTCCTTTCCAGGTCTTTTTCCTGCTCAAGGAGAGAATCATCTCTGATAAGACACATTTACAATCTATTCTCTCTGAAGCCAGCTACCTGGAGGCTTTCTCTGCATAATGGGAACCCTGGTCTCCACAACCCCTTATCTTAACCCAGACATTCCCTTCTACTGATGCTAGGTCTTTAGACAATGACTTAACTCTTTCAACCAATTGCCAATCAGAAAACCTTTGAATCTATCTATGACCTGGAAGCCCCTGCTTCGAGTTCTCCCCCCTTTCTAGACTGAGCCCACATATTTCTTACATGTGTTGGTTGCTGTCTTGTGCCTCTCTAAAATAAAGAAAACTGAGCTGCAGCCTAGCCACCTTGAGCGCATGTTCTCAGGACCTCCTGAGGCTGTGCCACTGTCCATTGGTCACTTACCTTTGGCTCAGAATAAATCTCTTCAAATATTTTACAGAGTTTGACTCTTTTTGTTGACATATGAGAAAGTTTCTTTTCCTTCCAGTGAGAAAGACTTTTCCAAATGTAAATAAGGGAAAAATGAGTCCATTATATGTGTAAACTTTGTGACAACTCATGTTATAGAAAATCTTAAATGACTGGGAGGCCAATACACAAGGCTAGAAGTTGAATGTTTAATGGCAGCATTATTTCTGCGTGATGTTCAGTCCCACTGAAATACCCTCACTTTGCTTTTCCGAAGAGAATGAGTTCCATCCTTCAAATCCCTTGTGGCTTCTGTCACTGTGTATTTACACAGGCCTAAATATCTGTGGTTTAACTGCCCATCCTTCAACCATTCACTGTAATTCTTGTTAACTAACTGTGGGTCATATATTCATCTCTGAAAAAGTCCTCTCTGTTCAATTCTAGAAGAAGAATCACATTGACTAAGAGGAGGAATGGATTTCAATAGAAAATTGAACTGCTATTACTGAAACAGAGCAGGAACCCCTGGGGCCTCCTCTGTACGCCCATCCACAAGCATGGAAATAAAGGAAAATCCTGAGTTCCTTCAAGGAAAGTTCCAGGCACCTAGCTAGCCCTGAGAAGCATATGAGCAACCTAATAAGGAAAAGGTAATAATAGTTTCCCTTGCTTTGTCTCACTGCAGTCCTGATATCAGTGCTTGTCTTTGCTGCATGGACTGGATGGACCCAGGTTTGGTTTGGTGATATTTTCAGAAGAAGGAGGAATGAAGCCTAAGCAACCACACAATTAGTCAAATAGATGGAGAGTACACAGTAGAATATCTAGAGACCAATTTAGAGAATTGTTACCATTTTTGTAGGGTACCTACTATGTGCCAGGCATTGTCTAGATACAGTACATACACGTATATATTAAATTTAATGTTAAACTTTTAAAATTTGATCTTCTCTGGATGGGTAACTCAGAATCACAAATATCTTCCTATGCTCCAAATATTCTACGTTACCACACACTTGACCTAAACACTTCATTAACTCAAAAAGATCAAAACATCGTATAATTGGGGGAGCAGCTGAATGATTAACATAATATTACAAAATACCTGAATTATACTAGTTCTTGGCACTGACTGTAAGGAAGTTCTCTCAAATGTATACTCTCAATACTTTGGATTATAATACTATATATGTTTAGTTTTTCTCCTGGAGAAATTCCACTGTTCATCAACCATGCTGCATTTTCATCCATCTACTTAGAGGACTCAGGTGAAGCTCTCCTATTCTGAAACCAGTCGGCCTTATTTCAGGTCAAAGCCTTGCCATTGATCATTGAGTCAACCTCAAGATATTTCACCTCTTTCAGTTCCCCCACCTAGTTTCAGTTCCCCCACTTATAAAATGGTGGTAATTAATAGTATTCACTTCATGAAACTGTGAATCTTAATTGAATTAACACAGCTAAATAATGTACAGTAATGTCTAGCACATAGTAAATGGTCAATAGATATTAATCATTACTTGTACAATGAAGATGCTAGTCAGCCAATTTCAGCAGACCACAGAGAATTGGCGAAATAGAAGAAAGTGAGATTACAGACAGAAGGCATGAATTCTCCACTTGCTTCTGTCCTAATGAGCCTTCTGACCTCGGACACGATTCTTACGTTTTCCAAGCCTCCATTTCCTCGTCTATAAAATGGAGATAATAATATCTCCTCTACCTATATCGTAGGTTTACTTTTAATCTATAGAGAAATAATAAATGTGAAAGTATTTTATGATAGTTACAGTGCTAAGCAGCTTTAACTGTTAGAATTTGGTATTGCTGCAAATAAGAGAAACCTCTCAAATAGCAATTTAAATAAGAGGAAATTTTATTTCTTTATCATGTAAAAGAAGTATGCTTATAAATAAGCAGCCCCAAAGCTGGATTGGAAGCTCCATGACATCAGGGATTTGGACAAAGCAACATCACAAATCCTGGTTCCACTGTGTCCAGGGAGCGAACCTTCCTGGACATCAAGAAACATCTACTTATATCTTCTTGTCACAAAGGAAGATTGGACAAACAATCTCGTAGTTAGATGACAACTGTAAATTAGGACCCACTGACAAGAGAGGGGAACAGACAATGGATGCGTTATGGGCAACTAGGGTTCTCTGCTACAACTCTATGGTGTCAATATCTTTTACACGTACACATTGCTTTTCACAAAAGTGAATTTGTGTTCAACATTCAGTCTCCTTTTTCTCTTCCTCTTCCCCTTCCTGTTCCCCCTCCTTCTTTCTTTTTTTTTTTTCTCAAGTCATACAGTTATAAGTTAGTTGGTCAGTTTTTGGGTTATAAGTTGGGATATAATCTATATTTTTAAAATATTTTTCTAGTTGAAAACAAATAATCTCTTTTGGTATCAAAATGATTACTTTAATTTTGTTAGAATTAGCGTGTTAAGGCCAGGCATGGTGGCTCACGCCTGTCCTAGCACTTTGGGAGGCTGAGGTGGGTGAATCACAAGGTCAGGAGTTCAAGACCAACCTGATCAACATGGTGAAATCCCATCTCTACTAAAAATACAAAAATGAGCCAGGCATGGTAGCACACACCTGTAATCCCAGCTGCTCAGGAGGCTGAGGCAGGAGAATCACTTGAACCGGGGAGGTGGAGGTTGCAGTGAGCCAAGATCACACCACTGCACTCCAGCCTGGGCGACAGAGACAGACTCCATCAACAACAACAACAAAAATAATTATCACCTAAAAAAAATCAAGCCATATGGCAGTGGCTAAAAGCCCCAAATTTCAGCTGACCACCTGAAAAACTAGTGCTACTGGTCACAACGGGAGTTAGGGGAATGGGGCTTATCAGAGCACAGTCCTCGCTGTTCCTGGCAAAGCAATTGATGGTATTTATCTTATTGATGATCCAGGGCCATCCTCTTTATGAACCAAAGAAAGCACATATTGCTCCCCAGATTTTGCATACTATCTTTTTGTTTTCTTAAAGGTACTATTATTTTGCATACTTCCTTTAAAAAGGCCAAAGTCCCCGGGCGCGGTGGCTCAAGCCTGTAATCCCAGCACTTTGGGAGGCCGAGACGGGCGGATCACAAGGTCAGGAGATCGAGACCATCCTGGCTAACCCAGTGAAACCCCGTCTCTACTAAAAATACAAAAAACTAGCCGGGCGAGGTGGTGGGCGCCTGTAGTCCCAGCTACTCCGGAGGCTGAGGCAGGAGAATGGCGTGAACCCGGGAGGCGGAGCTTGCAGTGAGCTGAGACCTGGCCACTGCACTCCAGCCTGGGTGACAGAGCGAGACTCCGTCTCAAAAAAAAAAAAAAAAAAAAAAAAAAAAAAGGCCAAAGTCCTCAAAGATTTAAAGAAAAATGACCTCTGTGTATCAATAACAACAACAACAAAAAAAAAAAACAATCAAAACAATTTCTTCTTTTTCTTCTTCTTTTGAGACAGGGTCTTGCTCTGTCACCCAGGCTGGAGTGTAGTGGTACAATCGTGGCTCACTGTAGCCTGGATCTCCTGACATCAAGGAATCCACTAGCCTAGGCCTCCCAGAGCACTGAGATTACAGGTATGAGCCACTGTGCCTGGCTCAAAAATTTCTCTTATCAAAATGTAAGCGATCTAATTGGAAAAAATATTTCTTTAGTTGTACTTCATCAAGTCTCTTTCGTTTCTGGATCGAGATGCCACCATGCCGTGTAACTTGTGTGTGTGTGAGCAGATGTCTACTCTGATTGATTCCCAAGAGGATTTCAGGTGACTCCATTGTATCACCTAATAACCAAAAGTATATCACACACAGTAGATAAACATGTGGAGTTAAATCATTCAAATGGTTCCAGATGACTTTCAAATTGAACTTCATTTGGCTTGTTAATGAGATAAGCATTTAAGTCAAAATCTTAAGGCTTACTATCTTCAAAATGCGAGTGCTCCCTATCTTTGTAAAGGGAACTAGTTCTTTCTTTATTTTTATTTTATTTATTTATTTATTTATTTATTTATTTATTTATTTATTTTAGAGACAGAGTTTCACTTTGTCGCCCAGGCTGGAGTGCAGTGGTGTGATCTCAGCTCACTACAACCTCCACTTCCTGGGTTCTAGCAATTCTCCTGCCTCAGCCTCCCACGTAGCTGGGATTACAGGCGTTCACCACCATACTTGGCTAATTTTTTTGTATTTTAGTAGAGATGCAGTTTTACCATGTTGCCCAGGGTGGTCTTGAACTCCGAGCTCAGGCGATCCATCCACCTCGGCCTCCCAAAGTGCTAGGATTACAGGCGTGAGTCACGGCACCCAGCCAGGAACTAGCTCTTTAGCTAGAGTTGTAAGGTCTTCTAAGTGGCCACTTTCCCCTCAAATGCGAATAATGCAGGAAAACGCAGCCTTGAGGATGTATGTACTTAGTGGTATCAGTCACTTTCTAACTTCATACTTGAGTGGGTACAGTCACATATGTGCTTCTTATCTCCCCTGACAAGTTCCATGGATGAATAACTTTTCTTCGTGAGAAAGTAAGTCTCTGTTGTGTTGACTGTTACAGTGACATGAAATAAAATGGGGAGAGATGGAAATAAAAACACTGCTTTTTCCTTGCACTAAAACATATTCTTCCCAATACGTGATGGCCATGTTATAAAGCTTATGCTCATAGAAATGTACACTGAACTACCAACGTGTGTGTGGTAAGTGCAGTTTCTACTAAATATAAATCACCGACAAAAAGAAGACTCATTTTACCCCGTGACACAGTTCTGATAAGTTAAGAACAGCTTTATCCCATTGAAGCTTTTGACACTCTTTAAATCCTAGGAGTTTTACCAGGGAATCTATTCGTGAAGTACAAAAATTTGTCAGATCGTAGCCGGACTCATAATGCCGTCAGGAATAGCAAACAGAGCCAATGCGTTATGTGTTGCTTGAAGTGTCTGTTCTTAGAATAAGGCTCTGTGGAGAGTAGCCTGAAACAAAGATAACTACGGGCTATGGCTGTCACAGGGTTCGATTTAGTGTGTTTGCTGAAAGGGTTATTTACTCCTGATAGTTTATAGAATTCTCAAGGATATATTTGTTTGTTTTTGTTTTGTTTTTCAGGATTGTTTTTAAAGTGATAAGTTAATTTTTAAAGAAGAGTAATGTCCTGAATAGGATGAAACACAAATATTTATGCTGAACATTGTATTGAACCCTAACTGGAAAAACAACCTCAAAAATAGACAATTCTCAGGTTGAATATTCCACTTTGCCAGGGTCATAAGTGAGGAGACATTTTCCCTATTTGGCAGGACAGTCCTCTAAAGGCTGTTCACAATGGCAGCTGTGAGGGGGCCTTGGTCTCCTTCTAAGATGAGATGTTTGCTTCTTGTTAGTTACTCAGGGAGTGCCTTGCTTTTCCATCTGGTTAAATAATTCTTGTTTTCACACACTAATACCTAATGAGAAATCACTCAGAGGTACTTCGCCAGGATTTTAACTCATCCTTAAGCTCTCTCCCTGTGCTGATGTAGGTTCTGTTTAGAAGATAATTGTGACTAGAGAAAGCTGTTGATTTTGATATATCCAAGAATCACATCATCTAGCTTTATTCTACTATATTAAACTGTATTACGATGGAACATTTAAATATGAGTACTTACAAGCTAGTGTTAGCAAGTCGAACTGAGGTCGCCCACGCAGTGCAGTAAGGCCCAAACATCCACACTGAGGTCTGCAGTAGGAGAAAGGAAGGCATTTATTTGCAGGGCACCAAACAAGGAGAATCAGGCAGCTAATGTGTAAGACCCTAATTCTCAGATGGCTTACAGGTAAGCATTTTTAAAGGCTGGGAAGCAGAGTAACCTCTGCCTCAGCCAAAGCCATAAATCAATACACAGATGTTATCTATTGGCTTTGTTACTGGTGGCAAATATCCGAGTCACCTGGCAGCAAATATGTTCCCAGTGGAAGGTATCCAAGTTACCCGCGGCGGCAAATCCCTTACGGGTCTGCAGCAACCTCAATTCTTACCTCAGAAGAAAGAATTCCACTGAGGGGCATCAGGCAGAAAAGAGACCAAGGTAAGTTTCAGAGCAGGAGTGGAACTTGACTGAAAAGCTTTAGAGAAGGAACGTACACTTGGGAGAGATCTAAGTGGGTGACTTGAAGAACACGGGTGGTGTTTGACCTTGATCCTAGGGCTTCATAGCCCTCGCTTTCCCATGATTCTTCCCTTAGGATGGCTGCCCGCATGCACACTGCCCTCCTTGCGCTTGAGAAGGGAGCACATGCAGTGTGTTTAGGAAGTTGTATGCATGCCCACCTCAGGCTTCCTTCCCTTTGCCAGTGGAGTGCCCCTGGGACATCACACTGCCATTTTGTCTCTTAACGCACATGCCTGGGAAGTTGCTTCTCCCTGGCCTTTGCGTTCAATTAACACTTCAGTACAACAGGTGTGGACCGTCAGAAAAAAAAAATGGCCGCTCCCTGGCACCTGCCGCCAATTTAGCACTTTTAGCGAGGCAATGTGATCCTTGCTGAACCGTCACCTGACATTCCTAGTGGGTGGGGGAGAGCCCTCTTCTGCCCCTGCTCATGCCTGTCTAACTACCTGTAACAGTTGGACCTAAAAAGGTAAGGCATCTTGAACTGAGGGCCCACAGGTCCCAGATGGATTCAAAGATTTTCTGCCTTGTGATTGGCTCAGAAAGTAAAGCTTTGTCTAAAAGTTTGGGATCAGCAGAAAATAATGTTAGCTTTGGCTCATGGGTGTGAGCTCCTCCAGGCCTTTCAGGAAGAAAGTTAGAACAAAGAACAGTGCTCAGAGTCGGGTCCTCAGTTCTTCCTCGTCTGGGGTCTCTGTGCTAGCAGGCCCATTTGGTGGGGGTCTGGGTTTCTTTTTTTTTTTTTTTTTTTTTTTTTTTTTTGAGACGGAGTCTCGCTCTGTCGCCCAGGCTGGAGTGCAGTGGCCGGATCTCAGCTCACTGCAAGCTCCACCTCCCGGGTTCACGCCATTCTCCTGCCTCAGCCTCCCGAGCAGCTGCAGTCTGGGTTTCTGAAAAACAACTCAAGAACGTATGTTAAGACTTTATCTTTAGTTTCTATAGAGAACCAAGCATCCTCTGATTCTAACTTTCTTGGCTATTTTTGGGGGCTACTATTACTTTCTTGCTCATCAAGTCGCTCATTTACTTCTCAGGGATAGCAAGGTGCCTGGAACTTTCCTTGAAGAAACTCAGGATTTTCCTTTATTTCCATGCTTGTAGGAGAGGGGACTCACAGGCCCCTAAGAGGGGCGCCTGCTGCATCTCACTGGTTGTGAAACAGCAACAATAATCCTGCCTGTCTCACGGCATTGCTGTGAAATAGATCATCCATGAAGCCCAGGCCAGGAATAAGTTAAATCCTTAGCATGTATTTGGTTTTGTTAGCATTGCTAGAGGCAGCATGGCACCAGTCTTTCTGCCAAGAACAACTACACATTCTGCATAATATATAGAAATATGTATTTTAAATTGTGTGGATGAGCTGGCAAGAGTGAAGGAATCCTGAGCCAAAGATGAAAGGCAAGTGGGAACCCAGAGAGCTAAGCAAAGCAGGCAGGTTGGCTTTTGTGTTGAGGGCGTGTGTTCTTCCTTTTTTGCCTGTGTGAGTGTGAATGTGTGTGTGTGTGTGTGTGTGTAGGCTTATGAGTACAAAAATCAAAGCCCAGGACTTATCTTGAATGATAAATGGAGCAGTATAAGGATACACCAACCCTCACCCCTGCCTAAATCTGGCACCGTAGAGGGCTAAATTTTCAATGTGAAGGTGAGCCAGAAATGTATCCTCCCCTTCCACCCCAGTAAAGAAATTTGCCCATCTCAAACCTTGGTACATTCCCTTAATTCGTAACCACAAACTAGACCCCACATGTTTTGAGTCTGAATTTATATTACTGGGTTGATTTAACAAATCTCAAACCAGGGACTTAAATTCAAGTGATCCAGGATTGAGAAGGAACCCAGTCAACCAGCAAATAAAATATAAACCCTCCAGAAGAGTCCAGCTTTAACCCAGTCTTCAGAGAACTTCCACACATAAAGGTCTGAAATATATGAGCTAAAATTTAAAAATAATCATTATGTGCGCACACACACACACACACACACACACACACACACACGCTCCTGAAAACAAAGACATCGGGAAGAGTCATGGAAATCATGACCACAATTGGGTCTGCAAAGATTTCAGATATTATGCTTAACAGGTATAGAATACTTAAAAGTGTGTTAATATGATAAAGAAGGGTTGAAAATGTGTAAAGGTACATGGATATGTCTGTATCTGTCTATCTTTGTATATACCAGAAAACACGAGTTCACCCAGCATCCCAGGGTTCATTCTGGCCTTTTCCCCCCTTTCCATATTTGTCACTCCTTTCTCTGATGGTGAGAAACCCAGCTCTCATAATACACATTACATTTACTTGTGTTTTCAATCTTCGTGTACACATAAAATAATTTGAGTCCTAACTCATACCTCTGTGAAAAACAAATGTACTATCTTAGTGCAAGATCTGCGTGCAATGCTTGGAGTCTTGAATCTTACAGTTTACAGTCAAGTTACTATTTTCCAAAGTTACTAGGTTAGTTCTTTTCCCTCCCCAGCCCACCTTTTTCAGTATGGGTATGTTTTTCATTTGTATTACTATTAGGCTCAACTGTCTGTTGATATTCCGTTTGAGGTCCTCCCACAGCCCCTTTGATTTTAATTATTTATGTTTAGGATATGTGAAACATTGTCATGAACACATTTTGCTTAAAGCCTGTTAACGCCTGTTATCGCCATTTTATTAAACATTGTATTAGACATCGTAGCTGACACAGGGAGTCTAGAAAAATAAAGTTTACAAGGATTGTGAAACAGAACAAAATTATCATTATTTGCAAATGATATTATTGTCTACACAGAGAACTCAAAAGAATCCACAGATATGTTTTTATTATTAATAAGAGAGTTGAATAGGATTATTTTATATTGCTAAAAGTAATATAAAAACCAACCATTTGTCCGTGCATTAGTGATGATGCAGGACAGGCAGGCTCCAAAATTGAGGCTTAGCCAGGGAAGGTTCTTGGCTTTGCCCAGGGGAGAATTCAGGGGTGAGCTGGTGGGTATAAAACAGCGACTTTTACTGAAAGGGCAGCGTGTAGCAGCAGCAGAGGTGCTGCTCCTTGCAGAGTGGGGCCACTCCAAAGATGGTGTGACCAGTGACAGTTCTGCACTCATATTTATACCTACTTTTAATTTTGTGCAAATTAAGGGGCAGTTTATGCAGAAATTTCTAGGATGAGGGTGGTAACACTTCTGGATAGTCGAATAGTTCCCATGGAAAGGAGTAATATAGTAACTTCTGGGTGTTGCCATGGCAATGGTAAGCTGATACACTACGTTGGTGGGTGTGTCTTATAGGGAGGTGCTTCTGCCCCAGACTTGTTTTTTTATTATTATTATTTTATTATTATTATTATTTTTGAGATGGAGTCTTGCTCTGTCACCCAGGCTGGAGTGCAATGGTACAATCTCAGCTCACTGTAACCTCTGCCTGCTGGGTTCAACCAGTTCTCTTGTCTCAGCCTCCCAAGTAGCTGGGATTACAGGCACCTGCCATCATGCCCAGCTAATTTTTGTATTTTTGTAGAGAAGGGGTTTCACCGTGTTGGCCAGGCTGGTCTGGAACTCCTGACCTCAACTGATCTGCCTGCCTCAGCCTCCCAAAGTACTGGGATTACAGGTGTCAGCCACCGCCCAGTCCCCAGACTTATTTTAGCTAGTCTTCAATTTGGTCCAGTGTCCAGACCCTGCCTCCAGAGTCTAGTCCCACCTCCTACCTCAGTGACAAATATAACATGTAATAAAATACCATTTTTAAACTATTAAAATACAAACTATATAGAAATAAATCTAGCAAAAGATGAGAAAGAACTTTATGAAAATGGTGTAAAACATGATGGAGAGATGTTAAAGCAGACCAAGATAAATGAAAGCATATCTCATGTGTATAAACTGGTATATTTAATAACATAAGAATATCAGTTCTCCTCAGCATAATCTACAGATTTAATGCTTTCCAGCAAAAGTCACAACAGTTTTTGGCTTTGCTTCCTTTTGATGGAACTTGGTAAGGTGATTCTAAAATGAAGAAGAAGGAAAATTACAAAACACTACTAAGAGAGAAGAACAAGACGGGATTTGCCCTAGTAAATATCAAGACTTAATGTATATCTGTAGCAATTGAGACTGAGTAGTATTTGCACGGGAAAAATTATCAAATAGAACAAAATATCAAGCCCAGGAACACTCCCACATGTGTGTGAAAACTCGAGTTATGACAGAGCTGGCTTTGCAAATCAACAGAGAAAGAGTGGCCTTTTCAACAAGTGTGGTGGTGTCTGGTGATTATCCAGATGGAAACAGTGAAAATGGAAACTTATTTTTCATCAGACAAAAAAAGATTAAAAACTTAAATGTGAAAGGCAAAACCATAAATTTATAGAATACCAAAGGAGACTCTCTTTGTAATCCCAGGGGAAGGAAACAGTTCTTTTAAAAACATTTTTTTATTTCAATTGCTATAGGGATACAAGTGGTTTTTGGTTACCTGGATGAATTGTATAGTGGTGAAGTCTGGGATTTTAGTGCACCCATCACCTGGGTAGTGTGCATTGTACCCAATAGGTAGTTTTTCATCCCTCATCCTCCTCCCACCTTCATCCCTTCTGAGTCTCCAATGTCCATTATACATTGAGCCTATGTGCCTTTGCACACCCACAGCTTAGCTCCCCACTTGTAAGTGAGAACATGCAGTTTTTGGTTTTAGATTCCTGAGTTACTCCACTTAGAATAATGGCCTCCTCTTCCATCCAAGTTGCTGCAAAAGACATTATTTCATTCTTTTTTTTTTTTTTTTGATTGAGTAGTATTCTTCGGTATATATGTCTTTATTCATTCATCAGTTGATGGCCTTTTAGGTTGATTCCATATATTTGTAAGTGTGAATTGTGCTTTGATAAGCATATTTGTGCAGGTGTCTTTTTGATATAGTGATTACTTTTTCTTTGGGTGGATACCCAGCAGTGGGATTGCTGGGTCGAATGGTATTTGAGAAATTTCCACACTGTTTTCCATAGAGGTTGTAATAATTTACATTCCCACGAGCAGTGTATAAGTGTTCCCATTTCACCACATCCATGCCAACATCTGTTGTTTGTTGACTTTTTTAGTAATGGTCATTCTGGCTTGGGAGGGGTAAAATCTCATTGTGGTTTTAATTTGTATTTAGATGATGCAAATTAAATGATTAGTGATGACTAGCATTCACCTTGATGATAAGTGATGTTGAGCATTGTTTCATGTTTCTTGGCCATTTGTATATCTTCTTTTGAGAAATGTCTATTCATGTCATTTGCCCATTTTTAATGGGATTTTTTATTTTTATTTTTATTTTTTTTGATGATTTGTTTGAGTTGCTTGTAGATTCTGGATATCAGTTCTGTATCAGATGTATAATTTGCAAACATTTTCTCCCGTCCTCTGGGTTGTCTGTTTACTCTGATGAGTGTTTCTTTCGCTGTGCAGAAACTATAATTAATTTAATTAGGTCTTGTTTATTTATTTTTGTTTTGTTATATTTGTTTTTCAGGTCTTAGTCATAAATCATGTGTCTAGACCCGTGTCCAAAGGTGTTTTTCCTAGATTTTCTTCTAGAATTTTTATAGTTTCAGGTATTATTAGATTTAAATATTTAATACAACTTCAGTTAATTTTTGAATATGGTAAAAGATAGGGATCCAATTTCATTCTTCTACAAGTGGCTATCTGATTTCTCTAGCACCATTTATTAAATAGGATATCCTTTCCTCAGTTTATGTTTTTGTATATTTTATCAAAGATCAGTTGGTTTTAACTATTTGACTTTATTTCTGGGTTCTCTATTCTGTTCCATTGGTCTGTGTATCTACTTTTATAACAGTACTATATTCTTTTGGTAACTGTATCCTTGTAGTATAATTTGAAGTCAAGTAATATAATGCCTCCAAATTCTTACTTTTGCTTAGGATTGTTGTGGCAATTCAGGCTCTTTTTTGGTCCCATATGAATTTTAGGATTGTTTTTTCTAATTCTTTGAAAAATAATATTGGTAGGAATTATATTAAATCTATAGATTATGGCCAGGAACAGTGGCTCACACCTGTAATCCCAGCACTTTGGGAGGCTGAGGTGGGATGATAGCTTGAGGCCAGCAGTTCGAGTCCAGCCTGGCCAACATGGCAAAACCATATCTCTACTAAAAATATATAAAAATTAGCCAGGCATGGTGGCACATGCCTGTACTCCCAGCTACTTGGGAGGCTGAGGCAGGAGAATTGCTTGAATCTGGGAGGCAGAGGCTGCAGTGAGCCAAGATCACACTACTGCACTCTAGCCTGGACATCAGAGCAAGACTCTGTCTCAAAACAAAAACAAACAAACAAACAAAAAAACTATAGATTGCTTTGGGTAGTGTGGTCATTTTCATGATATTGATTCTTCCAGTCCATGAGCAGAAGATGCATTTCCATTTGTTTCTGTCATCTACGATTTCTTTCAGCAGAGTTTTGTAGTTTTCCTTGTAGAGATCTGTCACCTTCTTGGTTAAGTATGTTCCTGGTTTTTTTTTTTGTTTTTTGTTTTTTGTTTTTTTTGCAGCTATTGTAAAAGAGATGGAATTCTTGATTTAATTATCAACTTGATAGTTTTTGTTGTATCACAATGCTACTGTGTACATTGATTTTGTTACTTGAAACTTTGCTGAATTCATTTGCCAAATCTAGGAGTCTTTTGGAGGAGTCTTTAGAGTTGTCTAGGTGTATGGTCATATCATCACCAAACAGAGATAGTCTAACTTTATCTTTTCCAATTTGGTTGCCCTTTATTTCTTTCTCTTGCCTGATTGCTCCGGCTAGATCTTCCAGAGAGAGTTTTTAAAAACAGACAAAATGTTATAGATCTAAATGGAAAATATTGATGTATTTGACTAAATTAAAATTAAAAACCGTTTGTTATAAGACATCAAAAGAAAGTAAAAAGATATGCTAAAAGTCTGGGAAGATGATTGCAACACATGAACAATGAGGGTTAAATAAAGAAATCCTATAATCCCCTCTCCCCGCAAAGAGAAATTACCATCTAGAAAAATAGATTTGAAACTTGAATAGACCCTTTAAAGAGAAGAATATGACGACTAACCACATTTACAATCAGGAAAATAAAACTTTAAGCAGTGAGGTGCTATTTCACCTCATTTCACCTCAATCAGCCACCTGATTGCCAAAATTAAGAAATCTGATAACGTCCAAGTATTGGGCAGGATGTGGAGCAGCCGCAGCTCTATACACTGTTTATAGGAGTGTCTATCATTACAGCCACTCCAGGAAACAACCTGGCATCACCTTCTGAACCAAACTAAACACTTAAGCTCCCCCGCCAACTGAATGGAACCCCTCTTGAGCAACGGGACCCCAGAGAACCTGAAAATTTTAATTCCTGGTCATGATGGGGAGGAAGATTGGACACATCTCATTTTACCACTCTCCTTTTGGAGTTCAGGCACAGCTGACCAGTATTCACGTTAAAATAGAGATCATAGACTGACAGAACAGACCCTTTGGCAATAAGACACCAAATTTCAGCCTGACGCCGTATAACATCACAGGACAGATAGCAGATCCTAAAGGAAATCAAAATATTTTACTCCAAAATATATTTGTTTCACATATTTTAAAATGGCCCTGCAAAGCTATCTTTTGTAGGGTAAATTTGCATCTGTAAAGAATCTCCATTAATGCAACCAGTCCTTTGCTGGATCTGGAAGAGATTAATTAAGAGTCTGACATCTTTTAAGGTCCAAAATGGGACATTTACCATCTATTTATCTGGAGCTTACTACCTGGAGGCTTTATCTGCATAATAAAAACCAAGGCTTCCATAATCCCCCTTATCTTGACTCAAGCATTTCCTTATTCTTCTGACTTCAGTCCTTTAGCTTAACTGTTTCAATCAATTGCCAATCGGAACATCTCTGAGTCTGCCTGTGACCTGTAAATGTAAACCCCACTTCCCTTGAGATGTCCTCTCTTTATGGGCTGAACCAATATATACTTTACATGTTTGATTCATGTCTTTGCCTCTAACTTCTGCCTCCTTAAAATGTACAAAACCAAACTGTAACTTGATTGCCTCAGGCACACTTTCTCAGGACTTCCTGAGACTGTTCCCTGGGCCATGATCACTCATACTGACTCAGAATAAACCTCTTTAATGTTTCATAGTCTGCTTTTTTGTTAAGCGAATCTGTTAAGATGAAAATGTGCACACTTATTGACCAGGCAGGACCTACATATATGTTCCAGATAAACCTTGCACATGTACCTTAAGGGATTTGTACAAGAAGATGTATAGCAAAAAATTGGAAAGAATCTAAATTATAGACAATAGTAGAATGTATGCTTCAGTAGTGGTCTAATCATTCAATGGGTTATCATAGAGCAGGGAAAATGAATAAACTACAACTACACATGCAACACACACTGATATAGTTTGGATCTTTGTCTCCACTCAAATCTCACGTTCAATTGTAATCCCCAATGTTGGAGGTGGGGCCTTGTGGGCAGTGATTAGATCATGGGGGTCGATCCTTCATGAATGTTTTAGCACTGTCCCTTTGGTGCTGTTTTCATGATGGTAAGTGAGTTCTCACAAGATCTGGTTGTTTAAAAGTATGTGGCACCTCTCTCTCTTCCTCCTGCTCTGGCCACATAAGATGTGCCTGCTTCCCCTTTACCTTCTGCCATGATTGTAAGTTTCCTGAGGCCTGCCCAGAAGCAGAAGCTGCTATGCTTCCTGTACAGCCTGCAGAACCATGAGAAACACACACATACATACTAGATATCATCTCGTTTACATAAAGTGCAAAAAATGTGCAAACTTATATAACATATTCTTCAGGAATGAAATACATACGGAAAAGCTATAAAGAAAGGTAAAGAAATGATTAACACGACATTCATATGAAAGAGGAGGGAAGGGGATGGAATTAAAGGAACTAGAGAGCTTCCAAATCAAAAGGAGTATTCTATTTCTTAAACTGGGTTTTGGATACATAGGTGTCTATTGTAGCTTTATTCTGTATACCTTACATACATTAGATTACTTTATAGCTACTTGAGATTTAATAAAATATTAAAATATTTTTAAAAAGCAAATTGCAGAATACTGCACACACCATAACACCCGTTAAGTAAACACGTTCACACAGACAAAACCACATTCATCTGCGAATATGTCATTGCATAGCAGGAAGTGTGAAAGGCTCTACACACACTGACAATGGTAACTGCATCTAAGGAGACAAACTGGCAATGTTGACAGAGCTCAAGGAACATTTGTATATAGTTTTATTTTTGACTTTTGACTTTTCTACAGAGAGATTTTTTATATTAATTTTGTAATTAAAATAGGTTTTATAAAATTGAAGAAAAATTTGAAGAGAATTTGAAAGGAAGGAAGAAAGAGTGGAGAGAGAGGATAAAGAAAGGAGGGAAGTAAGAGAGGAGGAGAGAGGCAGAGAGAAAGGGGGGAGAAGGAAGGGAGGGAGGAGAGAGGAAGGAAGGAAGGAAGGAAGGAAGGAAGGAAGGAAGGAAGGAAGGAAGGAAGGAAGGAAGGAATACAGGAGATAGAAAGAACTTCCCTTCTACCAAAAAGCAGCCCTAGAAATCACTTCTTTTCTAACAAAGAGCTGCTTGAAATATTGAGCTGCAAGCATAGATAAGGAAGCTGGAAGCTTGCTCGACGGGATGCTGACAGTGGCACAGACAGAAGGGGCTACCTGGGACCAGGCATGTCCACCATGGGGGTTCCTCCTCCCCTCTTTTATAGCAACATGGAGTAACTGCCCACCTACATAATAAAAGATTGAGGTGGAGGCTGCCAGAAACTCACACCCTGTATAGATGACACATTTGGTCCTAACTGGCATTTTACATCATGTGTAGATCAGATAGATACCGCTTCCCAACTAGCTTATCTATAAAAAGCCTTGCATTTCACTGCGCATCAGCAAACCATTTTTTCTGGGACTCTTCTCTATAACAAAGAACTATTCTCTTTCTTTCACCTACTAAAATTCTGCTCTAAACTTCACTCTTTGTGTGTGTCCATGTCCTTGATCTCCATGGCTATGATGTCACCCCAGACAACAAAGCTGGTTCAGAAGGAAGGAAAGGAGGAAGGAGAGAAAGAGGAAGGAAGGAAGGAAAGAAGGAAGGAATGAAGGAAGGAAGGAGGGAGGAGGGAAAGAAGGAAAGAAGGAAGGAAGGAGGGAAGAAGGAGGAAGGAAGAAAGAAAGGAAAGAAGGAAGGAAGAAAGGAAGGAATAAAGGAAGGAAAAAAGAAGGAAGGAGGGAGGGAGGAAGGAAGGAAGGATGGAAGGAAGGAAAAAAGGAAAGGGAGGAAGGAAGGAAGGAAAGAAGGAAGGAAGGAAGGAGGGAGGAAGGAGGGAGGAGGGAGAGAGGGGGAGGGAGGGAGGAAGGAAGGAAGGAGAAAAGAAGGAAGAAGAGAGGGAGGAAGGAAGGAAAGAAGGAAGGAAGGAAGGTGAGAGGGAGGACGGAAGGAAGGAAGGAAGGAGGGAGGGAGGGAGGGAGGGAGGGAGGGAGGGAGGGAGGAAGGAAGGAAGGAAGGAAGGAAGGAAGGAAGGAAGGAAGGAAGGAAGGAAGGAAGGAAGGAAAGAAGACAAGCAGGCAAGCAAGCCATACCTCTGCTGGGCAGGCCTGGAGAACTGCAGAGCTGCTTCAAGTTCCAGCTCTGCCATGGATGACTTCCCCGTAGAGGGAGGACACTCCAGCCACCTCTTGAAGTGACTGACCTTTTCTGCTTCCAAGGGCAGGGCAGGGTGGGGGTTGAGAGGTGTGTGGAGGATTTGAGTGACACAGATGCTGAGTGAGTCAGCTGGTCCCAGGAAAGGACAAAACCTCCATCAGACTCTAGGTACAGCCACCATTTTTTGCTTTCAGGGAGTTTT
Source organism: Macaca nemestrina (assembly GCF_043159975.1). Taxonomy (NCBI): domain Eukaryota; kingdom Metazoa; phylum Chordata; class Mammalia; order Primates; family Cercopithecidae; genus Macaca; species Macaca nemestrina. The sequence goes on from NC_092143.1 coordinate 77,154,270, forward strand.
TTCAAAAAGTATGCTAGTAAACTACCATGATTTTTAAAAAAATGTGGAAACTTCAACTTTCATTATTAATTATCTGTAACATAAATTTTCAGAGCACTGAGCCCTTAAAAAATGAATTGTTTTTCTAAGGGGTGAGATTACATTTTTGTCTAATATTTTCCTATGATGAGACTTCACATCTTCCTGAGCATTAGGATCTGTCTCTTGACTCCTCTCCTTGGCTGGTAAATGTTTTCCCCCAAGACAGTAATCAAAATCACAAACGTCACGATTTTTAAAGGCACTTAAATATGTAATAAAATAAGTCAGTCATTCACTGTTTCCAAGTACAGTTTTGGTTTCAAGGCAGACGAGACATTAATAAAGTTAGAAAGCTAATCTGTAACCCAAACACTTTAATAAATAAAGAGAACAGCTTTAAAAGAGCAGAGAAAATGCACTGACCTTTTTCAAGCCTATCTGTAAATGCAATATTATTTATGACACACAGATTTGTAACCATAATAGAGGATTTCTAACCTTGCAGAGCATCTATCCTGGGAGCCATGTTCCATTTGGCTGACTTTAAGACAGTGATTTGAAGGGCAAGGAAGAGTCATCTTTGTCTCATTGTCTGGAACAGTCCATCACATCTGTTAGAAAATTATGACAACTGATTGCTGCATTAGATTCTGTTTTAAATTTTTTTATTAGTGCTTTGTAAATGAAGCAATATATAGTAGGCATTTTAAGAGTGAAACACTGTGGGGGGAGGAGAAAAGAAAGGGAGGGAAAATAAAGAACAGAAATTGAGGAGCAAATAAGAGATTCTGGTTAAATTTAAAATTGATGCCTCGACATTAAAAATACTGAATGATTTTTGCTTATTGTGATGTATCACTATAAAGCAGCACTTAAAATTTCCTCCTGCGATCCAACTTGACTTTCTTATTAGAGTCCAAGTAGAAGAATTAAAATGTGTGAAACTCTGCCTTATCATTGGTCACCATTGCAGCTTTCATGTTCTCTTCCTTTGACTCATTCATTCATTCATTCATTCAGTAAATATTTATCAAACACCTACAATGTGCCGCCGTGCAAGATGCTAGGTGTGTAGTGGAGAGCGGGGCTGCTCTCTGGGAGCTGCCAGCGTCTAGAATGTTTCTCTACTTCCCAGTTCACCTCTTCTCCATCTTCATATTGATTGTTTCAAGACCTTATCAAATGCTACTTCCTCACCTTTCCTGACATATGTTCCAACCTCCACCTCCATCTACCAACCTATGCACCTGTGGTCTCTCTCACCTTTGAAACCCTATAGCTTTGGTATCATCTTCCATCGCAACCCATGTGATATATTTCCTGTGGTCAAGAACACGGTGATCAGGATGGCCAACTGCTCATCCTGCAGATGGGACAAACAGGCGGCCAGGTGGATCTCAACATGCACTTAGAGTACACAGAGCTGCAGTGTTCATTATGCAGCCATTTCTAGGTTAAAAAGCAAGAGCTGAAAACTATCTGTGGTCAATGCTGAGTGCCCTGAAGTAAGAAGCAGACACTCCAGTGTCTGGAGACCACAGGAGAGGAGGGAAACTGATGATGAGCGCCCGTAGGAAGGGTTCTGGTCACCAGCATGTATATTCTTTATTACTCATTGTGCATAAGGATACGTGTTCTTGTAACAGGGCATAGGTTTATTCATTTGAATAAACCCTTTGGCGGGCGCAGTGGCTCATGGCTGTAATCACAGCACTTTGAAAGGTCAAGGCAGGAGGACCGCTTGAGACTAGGAGTTCAAGACCAGCCTAAGCAACATAGCAAAACCCTGTCTCTTTAAAAATTTGAAAATTAGCCAAGTGTGCTGGTATGCACCTGTAGTCCTGTAACCAAGTACATCCATTTTTCTAAGAGGTAGTTTAATTATTTTTTCTTCTCTTCTGTTCTCCTTTCTCTTTTCCCCCTGCTTCCTACTTAGCCCTTTTTAAAATGCAAAATAACCTCTCACCTCCCTCTCACCAGACATTCCCTAGAGGGCAAGTTCATTTATGTGTCCCAAGACGAATGTCTCCTCCGGAGCTGACAGTCGATTTGCAGATCAGAGCATGTCTCCACGGAACTCAGACCTCTAGAAAGTCACCTTAGGAGGGCATGTCAAAAGCATGGCCACTCAGCCACTTCTACAACTTATTTCTGCCCAGGAAGGCTCCAACTCAACTGTCCAGTAGAGCTGTGCCCTGGCTCCCTTCCCCTCTAACCTTATAAAAGTGTCCACTTTTTGCTCCTAAGGCAAAGTGGCACATTTAAGTCAGTGCACCTTGTGTCCTGCCCCCAAGCTGGCTTTGGAAATAAATTCACTTTTCTTGGACCAGGCCTCGTTGTCGTTCATCAGACTCTACATGCGGTGAACAGCTAACCTGTTTTCCCGTCAGTCTCAGCTACTCAGGAGGCCGAAGTGGGAGGATCACTTGAGCCCAGGAGTTCGAGGTAGCAATAAGCCGAGATGATGCCACGGCACTCCAGACTAGATGAAAGAGCGAGACCCTATCTCAAAAACCAAAACATCCAAACAAAAAACAACCCACTCTTTCATTTTCATGACATCCCAAGTTGAAAGAACATTTCTGGCATTAGATAGCTGAACGGGGCGGGCCCTTTGACTGTTGGAGTGGGAGTTCTGACGCCCAGAGCGAGCGATTCCAGGTGAGCAATGTCCCTTACATAATTCTGTCTTACTGAACAGACGTTCCACATGTGAGTGTGCTGTGATTGCTACTGAGGGAACCTTCCACGTGTGGCTTTGTGTTATAATTACCTGTATATTTAATGTATTTCCCCCTGATAAGTGCCCCCTATGGAGGCAGGGCTGTGCCTGTCTCCACTTTCTATCTCCAGTAGTGCTCCGTCCCCTAATAATAGTGATGATGTAGGTGCTGCTGCTGTTGATTGCTAACACAGGCATTATTCCAAGTGTTTTTCACTTATAAACAACCTTAGAAGGTGGATACTATGACTATGCCCATTTTATAGATAAGGAAACTGAGGAATGGAGAGGTTACATAGAATATCCAGATGCTGGTATGCTTTTGGTAAATATTCACTAAATTCAATTGATTGAATTGAATTTTACCTCTTGGAAAGAGGCTCAATGATGTGAGTCTTAATCTGATTTTTTTTGTTTTTTTTTAAACAGAGTCTTACTCTGTCACCCAGGCTGGAGTTCAGTGGCACAATCTCGGCTCACTGCAGCCTCTGCTATCCGGGTTCAAGTGATTGTCCTGCCTCAGCACCCTGCCCCGGAGTAGCTGGGACTATAGGCATGCACCACCAAGCCTGGCTAATTTTTTTTTTTTTTTTTTTTTTTTGAGATGGAGTCTTGTTCATCGCCCAGGCTGGAGTGCAGTGGCGTGATCTCAGCTAACTGCAAGCTCCACCTCCCGGTTCACGCCATTCTCCTGTCTCAGCCTCCTGAGTAGCTGGGACTACAGGCGCCGCCACCACGCCTGGCTAATGTTTTGTATTTTTAGCAGAGACGGGCTTTCACCGTGTTAGCCAGGATGGTCTCGATCTCCTGACCTCGTGATCCGCCTGCCTCGGCCTCCCAAAGTGCTGGGATTACAGGCGTGAGCCACCAAATTTTTGTATTTTTAATAGAGGCAGAGTTTCGCCATGTTGGCCAGGAGAGTCTTGAACTCCTGACCTCAGATGATCCACCGGCCTTGGCCTCCCAAAGTGCTGGGATTATAGGCTTGAGCCATCACAACCGACCTTGTTTCTTTGTTTGTTTGTTTGTTTGTTTGGTGGTGGGGAGACAGAGTCTCATTCTGTCCCCTAGGTTGGAGCGCAGTGGTGCAATCTCAGTTCACTGCAACCGCTGCCTCCTGGTTTTAAGCAATTCTCCTGCCTCAGCCTTCCAAGTAGCTGGGAAGGCGTCCGCCACCACACCCAGCTAATTTTTTTTTGTTTCCATAGAGACAGGGTTTCACCGTGTTGGCCAGGCTGGTCTAAAACTCCTGACCTCAGGTGTTCCACCCACCTCAGCCTCCCAGACTGCTGGGATTACAAGCGTGAGCTACTACACCTGGCCTTAATCCAGTTTTGACATACATAAAAAAATGTTCTAGTTTGATTTTTTTTTTTTCTTTTTTTGAGACAGAGTCTCACATCGCCAGGCTGGAGTACAGTGGTGCAATCTCGTCTCACTGCAACCTCTGCCTCCTGGGTTCAAGTGATTCTCCTGCCTCAGCCTCCCAAGTAACTGGGACTACAGGTGCCCGCCACCATGCCCAGCTAATTTTTTGTGTTTTTAGTAGAGATGGGGTTTCACCATGTTGGCCAGGATGGTCTCGATCTCTTGACCTCATGATCCGCCCACCTTGGCCTCCCAAAGTGCTGGGATTACAAGCGTGACCCACTGTGCCTGGCCTCTATTTTGACCTTTTATTTATTTCAGAAATTGAAGTGTTTTCCACAATGTTTATGTGAAGTCTGCACACGATGGTTTCAAAACAATATGAAATAGAACTCTTGTGCTACGTATTTGACGATTTCTAATGTTTTAATATCTTTTCAGTGGTTTTGTCTCATCATAATTCATGAAGACATTTCTCTGTTGCTTTTCCACATTCTAAGCATAGTCTGTCTGGTGTTCAATGGTCATTGTATTTTAACAAAAGCCATTAGTCTTTTCTCTGGAATCTTCTTTCTTTTCTTTTCCTCGGGGGCTGAGATTGCAAGGTCAATGTTCTTAAAACTGTCTGCTGTGTCACTTCTGAGTGCAACCCCTGGAGACAGGCTCTCAGAGTCACCTGTGAAGGCAGAAACCGGTTTTGGCTGCGCCAGCGGATTTAGGGATGCCAAGTAGGTGGCTGCTGTAGATGAATCTATCTTTTATAAGATAAGTAGGCAGTGTCCTGCTTGTTGATATATGCCTCAGAGAAAATGTTAAACCAGGTGGGGTGTGGGGTGTGTGTGTGTGTGTTTATCTCTGCTATTGTGTCTTCTCTGACGTACAAAATTTCTTACAGGGCAAGGCCCTTAGCCAAATCTCTTCAGCAGATTTTCATAAAGTTTCGTGACTTCTTTGTGGTTAGACCTGTTTGAAAAATGTTTTTCCCCCACTAGCCCTTGCATAAAACACAGAAATAGCATATCAGCAGGCTTTTTATGCAGCTTGGCTATGATTCAACAGTTCAAAATGTCCTTATTTCAAACTAGCCTGAGGGAAGTCTGGCTAAAATCAAGACTTTTGGGAGACAAGTGACATGACACTAAACGAATTCTGAAGCTTGCTGTTTGTCTTTTTGTCCATATTGGTTTCCATATGTGTATTTTTTTCCAGACTGTCTGGAACCAAGATGATGATTTTTTTTTTCTTTTGCCTTCAAGGAGACTCTGTAACATGGTACTTGGTGACAACAGCCATCAGGAGAGCAAACGGTGGGCAGACAGGAGTGAGGGCTGAGCCGAGCCAGCCCGGTGGGGCTTATTAACCCAGCACACTTTACCATGGCTAGAGGTGTGCCTTGACCTTTATACTAGAAAATTTCCTACAATCCTAGGCATGGAGCAAAAAAAGCCAGACTCCATTTTTAGAAATTGAAATATAAAGAAAATTACTTAATAAAAACGAATCCTAAAACAACCTTTTCTATCATATTTTAATTTCTGTTATTCATAGACACAGATGCCACAATGCAGGGGTAAGGTAGCTTTTACTGATTTCAAACAAGGATTATTCTTTCATAGATATCTTCTGTGGCCTATATACGTGGCAAACAGGTTTTCACAACCTGAAATGTGACATATAGTGGTATGGGATGGAATTTTTAAAACTGACACTAGCCAGAAAAATCGAAGTAATATGGTCCTTTGATTTGGGTTCCCTCAGAGGCAGATCCTGAGACAAGGATCTGCGTACAAATAGTTTATTTGGTAGTTGAACCCAGGAAACACTGGTAGGGGAGTGGGGAAGCCAGACAGGGAAGGGAAAATAAAGTATATAAAGTTCCCCCAGTCACTGGGAGGCAGCATAGAGCATGCCTCAGAGTTATCCCAATGAGGGGTGAGACATTTGGGGTATATATCCACCAGCTGTTTATCAGCTTTTGAGGGCTGCTTCTAGAAGTTCATCTTCCTAGCACTTTGACTTGCTTTGTAAGAGAGATAAGAGCTAAGTGTATTCCTGCCATCAGAAAAATAATCCCTCAGGCAGAGTTGCAGGTGTTCACGGTAAGCAGCCTTGTGGTGTGGAGGTGAGGGGTTGGGGGAGCAGGCAGGGCCCCCACTGCAGGGCTGCATATGACTGCTGTGTGCAAGATGCAAGTCATTGGCCAGTTGAAGAGACTGCTTCCTGCGGGCTCTCCTCTTCCCCTCACTCACCTTTATGTGTTTTGTGTTGACTACAGAACCCCACACCTAGACCACACCTGGGACTTAGGAGTTCAAACCAAGTTGATGAATACATGAATGAATGAGTTAAATTGTATATAAGCTGAGAAGACTTTGCTTCTTTGGTTCTTCTCTTTCCTTCTATGGACAACTCAGGGATAATACTGGGACTCACTTCAGATTGGTCTAACAGCTACTGGGATGAGTATTTCAAAGCTCTCTGGGTCCTGGGGATGAGCGGTGCCCTCTCATCCTGCAGTAACTGTGGACATCACACACTGACGTACAGACATGGTGCCAGCGCCTCCCTTCTTTGGGGCCTTGGGAAACCCGGTGCCACAATGGGATCTAAGTATCCTTGGATGAATACAGATTCGTGTTTCTCACACCGAAGTTCAGGGTAAGTTATGCTCAGATGTTTATGGGGTTTATAACTGGGGCACGCAGAAGTGCTCTTTGGTGGTGACATTCAGGTCTCATCTGAACCCCCACTGAGAACCCACGGGGTGCTGAGCAGTGTTCCAGGTGCCTGCACATTGATTACAGCATTCAGCTTGTGAGGTTGCACAGGAATTTCCCTTCATGGGAAGGAGAACCATTCTCAGGGTCGCTGCTGCCTGCTGGTTGTTTGGAATGAGCTATGAAGACCAACAGGGTCTTAAGATGGGCAGTTGGGAGACATATTTTGACAACACAGAATTATCTTCATTGACATCAGGCAGGGCATACCAGCTCCAGCTGGCCATGCTTCTCCACCTCCCACAGTGGGTGGGAGCCCAGTAACTCCCTTACCAAGGCTTCTCGCCTGGACTACAGGCAATTGCATCCTCTGACCTGCAGCCTCCAGCAGTGTATGTCCACAGCAGTCTACAGAGGGATGTGTGTTGTTTTGATCAACTCTCTCAATGTAAACACCCTCGTCCTTTGCTGGGAGTAAAGTGGAGGGAACCTGGCAGATGAGTGGGAAAAGGGCAAAGTGGTGGGAAAAAGAACCTTGTAGCTCATCATCCTAGCTTGAGGACCAGCCTAAGCACACTATGGGCCCAGATTTCATATTCCTTCTAGGTCTTGCAACTTTCACCCTTCCCCTCCTATCACTCCACACTTACCTAACTCCTAGATACACCTCTCAACCTCTCACTCCTGAAACTCTCCTCTTTGCTCTATCCTGAAATTTAAAACCCAGTCTTTATTTTGCTCCCGATTAAAACCCAGACCCATATCCCACCCTGAACTCGACTCCCTGAGCAGCAGGCTTCTAATCACAGGAGTGTACTAGGGATATTTGGAAATAAATAAGTAAATATATATATATACACATACATACACGTAAACACACATGTATATATATGTATATATATAGTGTGTGTATATTATACATATATATGTACATATGTGTGTATATATGTGTACGGCCAGTGGAGGGGCGGGGAGTCAGTTCTGGCCCTGTCTGCAGGGGAGGGGAGACTGTATGGGTCAGGAAAATCTAAAGGACCTCCACCTCTCAGGGATGGAGTGGGTGCCCTTCTTCTCTGTAGAATAAGAACACAACTTGTACCTTAGTTTCTGGATTTTAATATATCCTAACTGAAATACAACAAGTTGTGAATCTGAGAAATTATAGGCAGCTGATGAGCAGTGGCAGGAACTGGGAGATCAACTGCATGTTTTGTTTTTGTCTGTTTTTAGTTCAGTTGAATGTGAAGAGGGGTATACGATTAATATAGGGATAAAGAATTAGAGAAAGGAAATATTTTGTAAGCATTGTCTGAAAGTAGCAAACAGCCGTGCAACCTGTGGTGATCTGATCCTAAACAGGGAGTGTTATATATGTCTTCACAATATGGAAGAGTTTACTCAACACTTGAAACTTTCCAACCAGCATGAGTTCATCCCCAAATCTGCTAAAGCAGCATTTCCTTTGGAGGGGCACATAAACCCTAGGACGCTATCATCAGGAAAGTGAGGGTATTAACACCCAATCCCCTAAAGACCTGTAGACTACCCTGCATAATTGGGGAAAGTAATCCAAGTGGCACACACGGGTGCCTGAACAAATTACCCAGAAATTCACTACCTTTTATGCAAACTAATTTAATCTTCTCAGAATTTAGCCTTTTTGGCTAAGCTATCCTTCCCCAGGGGAGAAAAAGCGAATTAAATAGCCGTTTTCACCAGGTACACCAGCCTCCTCACTCCGGGAAAGAGTCTATGGCTGATCAGCAGAAATAAAGGGATCCGTTTTACTTGTCTGGCAAGGGGCTTGGTGTTTGCGTTGGCTTCCCTAAAGCAGCCGTCAGCAGCAGTTAGCTTTATAGAGATGGTTACTGCAGAGAAAAATGACAACTGCTTGCAGGCAGCCAGCCACCTTTGAGACCTGGAAGGTTGTTCCTGAAACGCTCATTATGCTTCTCCAGACTCTGGCAGCTCCAGGTCCCCTGAGGCCCTGCGGAAACAGTCACTTGAAGCGAGGTGGACCCTGGTACTACTTGCAATCCCTCCAAGGTGACATCTGCTTTTCTTTTCTTTGTGCACGAAAGACATCCAGAAATTAGCGTTATGCCTTATCATATTCTCCCAGAAATTGCCACAAAAATATGAGGTAGCTAAAGGCTACTGGATTGTGGCAGTTGATAATAGATTCCTCGGTAACCCCAAAAGATGAGAAACTAAGAAAGGCAGTTGAAAGTCAACTAGTAGCTGATAAAGAAACGTTGGGCACATAGCTGTTTCAGAAAACATCTGCCCCTATTCCCTCTCTGCTTTTTAAAATACATTAATTATTTTTTAGACAGAGTCTTAACTCTGTTGCTTCATCTGGCCTGGAACTTCTGGGCTCAAGGGATCCTCCCACCTCAGTAACTGAGATTACAGGTGTGTGCCACCACAACCAACTAATTTCTTAAAGATATAGAGTGGCTTTTGTATTTTTTTTATTGTGGTAAAATATACACAACATTAAATTTACCATCTTAACTGTTTTTAAGTGGATAGTTTAGTAGTGTTAAGTGTATTTACATTGTTGTAAAACAGTCCTTCAGAACCTTTTCTTCATGCAAAACTGAAACTCTGTACCCACTAAACAACAGCTCACCATTCCCCATCCCTCGGTACCTGGCACGGTACCATTCTACTTCCCATGAATTTGATGCTACCAGGCACATACCTCATATCAGTATAATCATACCACATTTGTCTTTTTGTGACTGGCTTATTTTGCTTGGCATAATGTCTACAAGGTTCATCCATGCTGTAGCATGTCCATGCTGTAACATGTGTCAGAACTTCCTTCTGATGACTGAATAATACTCCATCATATGTAGAGACCACAGTTTGACTGTCCATTTATCTGTCAACAAACATTTAGGTGTTTTCACCTCTGGGCTGTTGTGAATAATGCTGCAATGATCACAGGAATGCTAATACCTCTTTGAGCACTGTATTCAATTTTTTGGATACTGGATACGTACTTGAAAGTGAGATTTCTGGATCGTATGATATTTCTATTTTCAGTATTGGAGGATTTTCCATACTGTTTTCTATGGCATTTGCACCATTTTACAATCCCACCAACAATGCACAAGGGTTACAATTTTTCCGTATCCTCACCAACACTGACTTTCTGTGTTTTAGAATAGCTGTGTTAATGGATGTGAGGTGATATCTCATTGTGGTTTGGATTCAAATTTCTCTGATGATTAATGATGTTGCATATATTTTCATATGCTTGTCGGCTATTTGTATGTCATCTTTGGAGAAATGACTATTCATGTCCTTTGCCTGTTTTTTGAATTGTGTTTTTTTTTAATTGTAGGAATTCTTTATATATACTGCCTATTAACTACTCATCAAATGTATGATTTGCAAATATTTTCTATGATTTGCAAAGAATTGTAGGTTGCCTTTCACTCTGTTGATTGTATCCTTTGATATACAAACGTTTAAGTTTGATATAGTTCCATGTGTCTATTTTTGCTTTTGTTGCCTGTGTTTTTGGTGTCATATCCAAAATATATTGCCAAATAAAATGCAGAAAAGCTTTCCCCCTATATTGTATTCTAGGAGTTTCATAGTTTGGGGTCTTATATATGTCTTTAATGCACTTTGTTAATCTTTGTATATGGTATAAAATAAGGGTCAAACTTCATTCTTTTGCAATAGTTTTCCCAATATCATTTGTTGAAGAGACTGCTTTTTTTCCATTGAGTTGTCTTGACACTCTCATCAAGGATCATTTGACCATATCCATGAGTTTTATTTTCTGGGCTCTCTATTCTATTCTACTGGTCTATGTATCTGTCTTCATGCTGGTACTGTTTCTGTTACTATAGCTTTGTAATATGTTTTGAAACAGAAAATGTGATTCTTCCAACTTCCTTATTTTCCAGAATTTTTTTTTGGCTATTTGGGGGTCCTTGGGATTTCATATAAATTTTAGAATAAAAACTTCTATTTCTGCAAAAAGTGCCTTGGAGATTTTGATAGGGATTGTGTTGAATTTATAGATAATTTTGAATAGCACGAATATATTAACAACTAATGTTAATCTTCCAGTCCATGAGAATGAGACACTGTTCCATTTATTTTTGTTTTCTTTAACTTCTTTCAGCAATGTTTTATAGTTTTTACTGTATGAGTCATCTCCCTGGTGAGGCTTATTCCTAAGTATTTTATTGTTTTTGATGCTATAGTAAATTGAATTGTTTTCTTAATTTCCTTTTCAGATTGCTCATTGTTAGTGTATAAAAATGTATCTGATTTTTGTGTATTGCTTTTGTATTCTGCAACTTTGCTGAATTTGTTTATTAGTTTTAACAGGTTTTTTTGTGAAATCTTTTGAGTTTTCTACATATAAGATCATGTCATCTGTGAACACATCATCAGAGATTATTTTACTTCTTTTGTTTCAATTTGGATGCCTTTAATGTCTTTTTCTTGCCTAATGCCCTATCTAGGACTTCTGATACTGTGTTGAACAGATGGTGGGAAAGGAGGCTGGACATGGTGGCTCACTTCTGTAATCCCAGAGCTTTGGGAGGCTGAGGGGGGAGGATCACTTGAAGCCAGGAGTTTGAAACCAGCCTGGGCAACATGGCATGACCCTATCTCTACCTTAAAAAAAACAGCTGGGCCCAGTGATGTGCGCCTGCAGCTAGCTATTTGGGAGGCTGAGGCAGAAGGATCACTTGATCTCAGGAGCTCAATTACAGTGAACTGTGATTGAACTGTTGCAGCCCAGCCTGGACAACAGAGTGAGATGCTGTCTTAAAAAAAGAAGAAAGAGGAGGAAGAGGAGGAGGAGGAGGAGGGGGAGAAGGAGGAGAGTGGTGAGAGTGGGCGTCTTTGTTACTAATCTTAGAGGAAATGCTTTCAGTTTTGTACCTTAAGTATGATGTTAACTTTGGGCTTTATCATGTTGAGGTTGTTTCCTTTAAGTCCCAGTTTGTTGTGTGTGTGTGTGTGTGTGTGTGTGTGTGTGTGTGTGTGTGTGTGTGTGTGATTGTGTGTGTGTTTGTGTGTGTGTTTCATGAGTGTGCCTTCAATTTAATTTACTAGTTTTTTTAGAGTATTTTTGCATCAATATTCATTGGAGATATTGGCCTGTAGTTTTCTTCTCTTGTAATGTCTTTGTCTGACTTTGATACAAGGATAACACTGGCCTCATAAAATGAGCTTGAAAGTGGTCCCTGGTTTTCAATATTTTAGAAGAGTTTCTGGAGAATTGGTGTTAATTCTTCTTTTGTTTTTATTTTTTACTTTTTGAGACAAGGTCTTACTCTGCCACCCAGGCTGAAATGCAGTGGTGCAATCATGGCTCACTGCAGCCTCAACCTCCCATGTTTAAGTGATCCTCCCACCTCAGCCTCCCACAGAGCTGGGAGCACAGGCATGTGCTACCACACCCAGCTAAATTTTAATTTCTTTGTAGAGATAGAATCTCTCTATGTAGCCCACGCTGGTCTCAAACTCCTGAGCTCAAGTAACTCCCCCACCTCAGCCTCCCAAAGTGCTGAGATTATAGGTGTGAACCACCACGCTCAGCCTAATTTTAAATGTTTAGTGGAGTTTTCTGCAAAGTATTCTGGTCCTAGGCTTTTGTTTGTTGGCAGGGTTTTGATGACTGATTCAGTCACCTTCCTAGTTATTAGTTTGTTCAGATTATGTTTCTTCCTGATTCACTCTTGGTAGGTTCTGTGTTTCTAGAAATTTACTCATTTCTTCTAGGTTAGCCAATTTGTTGATGTACAATTGATCATAATACTCTCTTGTAATTCCTTTTTATGTAGGTAGCATTCCCTGTAATAGCCCATATTTTATTTCTGATTTTAGTTTTCTCATTTTCCCCTCACAATTTAGCTAAAGATTTATCAATTTTGTTGATCTTTTAAAAAAAAAAACTTTAGTTTGATTGATTTTTAAATTGTTTTCCTACTGTCAATTTTATTTACCTCTGCTTTAATCTTTATTATTTCCTTCTTTCTGTTAGCTTTGGTTTCAGTCTGTTCTTTTTCTAGATTTTTGAAGTGTAAAGTTAGGTTTGATTTAAGACCTTTTAATTTTTTGATATAGGTGTTTACAGTTATAAATGCCCCTCTTAGCACTGCTTTTGCTATGTTTCATAACTTTTTGTGTGTTGTGTTTTTGTTTTCATTTGTCTCAAGGTATTTGCTAATTTATCTTGTTACTTTTTTTGGGACCATTGATTGTTTAAGAGTATGTTTAAAATTCCACATATTTGAGGGTTTTTCTAATTTTCTTTGTGCTTTTGAGTTCTAGTTTTATTCCATTGAGATCAGAAAAGACTGTTGAAAATTTTTTCCTGGGTTTATTTTTTCTCTTTTCTGTTTTTTATTATACTTTAAGTTCTGGGGTACATGTGCAAAAAGTTCAGTTTTGTTACATAGGTATACACGTGCCATGGTGGTTTGATGCACCCATCAATCCATCACCTACATTAGGTATTTCTCCTATTGCTGTCCCTCCCCCAGCCCCTCAACCCCTGACAGGCCCCTGTATGTGATGATCCCCTCCCTGTGTCCATGTGCTCTCATTGTTCAACTCCCACTTATCAGCAAGAATACGCGGTGTTTGATTTTCTGTTCCTGTGTTAGTTTGCTGAAAATGATGGTTTCCAGCTTCATCCCTGTCCCTGCAAATGACATGAATTCATCCTTTTTTTATGGCTGCATGGTATTCTATGGTGTATATGTGCCACGTTTTCTTTATCCAGTCTATCACTGATGGGCATTTAGGTTGGTTCCAAGTCTTTGCTGTTGTGAATAGTGCCTCAATAAAAATACAGGTGCATATGTCTTTATAGTAGGATGATTTATAATGCTTTGGGTATATACCCAGTAATGGGATGGCTGGGTCAAATGGTATTTCTAGTTCTAAATCCTTGAGGAATTGCCACACTGTCTTCCACATGGTTAAACTAATTTACACGCCCACCAACAGTGTAAAGGCATTCCAATTTCTCCACATCCTCTCCAGCATCTGTTGTTTCCTGACTTTTTAATGATCGCCATTCTAACTGGCGTTAAGATGGTATCTCATTATGGTTTTGATTTGCATTTCTCTAATATCCAGTGGTGATGAACATTTTTTCATATGTTTGTTGGCTGCATAAATGTCTTCTTTTGAGAAGTGTCTGTTCATATTCTTTACCCACTTTTTGATGGGGTTGTTTTTTTCTTGTAAATTTGTTTAAGTTATTTGTAGATTCTGAATATTAGCCCTTTGTCAGATGGATAGATTGCAAAGATTTTCTCCCATTCTGTAGGTTGCCTGTTCACTCTGATGATAGATTCTTTTGCTGTGCAGAAGCTCTTTAGTTTAATTAGATCCCATTTGTCAATTTTGGCTTTTGTTGCCATTGCTTTTGGTGTTTTGGACATTAAGTCTTTACCCATGCCTATGTCCTGAAAGGTATTGCCTAGGTTTTCTTCTAGGATTTTTATGGCTTTAGGTCTTATGTTTAAGTCTTTAATCCATCTTGAGTTCATTTTTGTATAAGGTGTAAGGAAGGGATCCAGTTTCAGTTTTCTGCATATGGCTAGCCAGTTTTCCCAACACCATTTATTAAATAGGGAATCCTTTCCCCATTTCTTGTTTGTGTCAGGTTTGTCAAAGATCAGATGGTTGTAGATGTGTGGTGTTTTTTCTGAGGCCTTTGTTCTGTTCTACTGGTCTATATATCTGTTTTGGTACCAGTACCATGCTGTTTTGGTTACTGTAGCCTTGTTGTATAGTTTGAAGTCAGGTAGTGTGATGCCTCCAGCTTTGTTCTTTTTGCTGAGGATTGTCTTGGCTGTGTGGACTCTTTTTTAGTTCCATATGAAGTTAAAAGTAGTTGCAGAAAAGACTTTTTATATAATGTCAACTTTCTTGAATTTGTTAAGATGTGGGCTATTTTGCAGAATGTTTTCTGTATACTTGAGAGAAGAATGTATATTGGGTGAAATATTGGCTGTTATTGGGTGAAATATTCTGTATAAGTCTGTCAGATCCAATTGGTCTATAGTGTTATTTAAGTCCTTTATTTCCTTATTGATCTTCTGTCTGGTTGTTCTATTCATTACTGAAAGAGGAGGTCCTGAAATCTCCTACTGTTATGTTGCTCTCTATTTCTCCCTTTGATTCTGTCAAAATTCCTTTCATATGTTGTGGCTTTGATTTGGTGCACAAATATTTATAATTGTTATATCTTCTTAGTGAATTGACCCTTTTATCATTATATAGTGTCTTTCATTGTCCTTGTAATTGTTTTTGACTTAAAGTCTATTTTGTCTGATGTCAGTATGGCCACTCCTACTCTCTTTTGGCTGCCACTGGCATGGAATATCTTCTTCCATTCTTTCGCTTCCAACCCTGTGTCATCTTCAGATGTAGGTGACTCTTATAGACAGCATATGGTTGGATCCTGTGATTTTTATCCATTCGATGACTCTTTATCTTTTGACTGGGGAGTTTAGTCCATTTACATTAAAGTGATTACTTATAGGGAAGGACATGCTATTGCCATTTTGTTCATTCTTTTCTGTATGTCTCGTAGCTTTTCTGTTCCTCCTTTCCTCTCTTACTGCCTCCTTTTTGTTTCATTAAAATTTTTTGTAATGGCATGCTTTGACTTACTTTTAATTTCATTTTGTGTATATTTTACAGATTTTTGGGGGGCTACCATTGCAATTACATAAAACAAAAAAGTTATAGCATTTTATTAAATGTTATAAAATGCTATTAAACTTAACGGCACACTATTTTATTTTTTCTGACTACAAAGACAAAGAAAACAGCATAATATTTTAAACAAGTAATAACCTAACTTCAATCACATACATGTTTTATAGTATATGATTTACAAAGCATACAATATGCTTTACAGTATGTGCATGAATATCTTTATACAACACTTAACAAAGTGTTAAATCATATACTATAAAATCACCATTATTATTGATGCCACAGATATTTGTGTTGTATAAAGATATTTATGCAAAAGATATAATTTTAAAAATATTTTCATCATTTAAATTATGTGTACCAAATTAACGATAATACAAGTTGTTACATTTGTCCATGTCTTTACCTTTGCTTGAGAACCTTATATTTTCTTATGACTCTGTGTTGCTGTCTAAATCCTTTTGTTTCTACTTGAAAGATTCTAATTAGTGTTTCTTGCAGAGAAGTTCTAGTGGTAATAAACTCCTTTAGGTTTTATTTATCTGGGGAAGTCTTTCATTTTTGAAGGACAATTTTGCCAGATGCAGTATTGTTGTTTGACAAGTTCTCCCTGGCCCCAGCACTTTGAATATATCATCCTACTTCCTTTGGCCTACAGAGTTTCTGCTGGGAAATCTGCTGATAATCTTATGGAAGCTCCTTTTATATGTGATAAGTTACCTTCCTCTTATTGCTTTCAGGAGTCTCTCTTTGTCTTTGAGTTTAGACAGTTTGGCTATACTGTATCTCAGTGTGGTTTTTTTAGGTTTATCCCAAAGCTAGTTAGAGTTTGAATTTACTTCTTTCTTCAAATTTGGGAAGTTTGGGACCATTATTTCTTTAATAAGTTCTCTGCTCCTTTCTCTCTCTCTTCTTCTTGGATTTCTATAATATATACATTGGGCTCACTTGATTGTGTTCCCTTATGTCACTTCTCTTCATTCTTTTTTCTTTTCGTTCCTCTGACTGGATGATTTCAAATGACCTGCCTTCAAATTCACTGATTTTTTTCTTCTGTCTGATCAAGTCTACTGTTGAACCCCTTTAGTGAATTTTTTAGTCAGATATTTTTGGGTTTTTTTTTTTTTTTTCAAATAACTGTCTTTTAAAGGAAGAATAAAAATTTGATTGGTTCTTTTTTTATAGTTTCCATCTCTGTTGATTTTCTTATTTTGCTCATGCATCGTTTTCCTGATTTATTTTTAATTGTCTATATGTGTTCTCTTTTTTAAAAGCTCATTGGTCATCTTTATGACTATTATTTTAAATTCTTTGTCAAGCAGTTCATAGATTTGCAGTTCTTTGGGATCGGTTTTGAGAGATGCATTTTGTTTTGTTGATTAGGTTGTGTTTTCTTTTTTCATATTTATGCCTTATAATCCTCTGCTGAAATTTGGGCATTTGAAAAATCAACCACATCTCCCAGTCTTTACATAACGGCTTCATGTGAGGAAGACTTTCACCCATCAGCCCAGCCAGAGGTTCTAGGACCTTTCAAACCTTTTCTGTTATCTTGCTCCTTCTGCTTTCCAACTGTGGAACTGCAATTCTAATGTACAGCTTGCCTCTTTTCAAGCATCTTCCAACTCTATCACTGGTTCCTTTAGTGCTCCAAGTCAGGAGAAACAGAAGCCAGTTTCTCAGGCAGCCCCCAGACAATCCAGAATGTTAGAAACATGGTCTACTCTTTTATTTTATTATGAGAGAGGACCCTTAGCATGGAGGCTTTCCTCTTGGTTGCCTGTGCTATGCTGCGTGGAGGGAGAGGCACTGATGGGCACACACGAAATACCGTGCATTTCTCTATCTGCTGGAATCCCTTCTTGGTTTTACCTTGGCCTGGGTGCTGTAGCTTCTCAACTGGTCTCTAGAGTTCTCACAAAGGTATTCCAGTCCATACATTGTTATTAGTTCCATGTCTCTGTGGGAACTAGAGGGGGCCTGGAGCTTTCTAGTCCATCTTGCTGATGTCACACCTGGATATTTTTTTCAGTTCTGCATTTTAGCTGCAATAGATTCTCCTTATGAAAACCATTTCTTCTTTTGCTGTGGAAAAGATGTCTGAAGAAGTTCTCTGCCGGCCCCACCTACTCTAATAATAGATGGAGGAAGCATGGAGCTGCTACTGAGCCTCGAAGGCTCCCTACCCAACCGTGTCCCTTTCTTCCTTGAGTCACTCATGCTACCTAAAATCACCACTATTATTTCCACACATATGAATGGGAGAAGAAACAATTAAATTATTAGAACTCATCACCAGCTAAGTAAGAGGTGAGGTATGTATTTTCTCTCTCTCTCTCTCAATTACTGTAGGTATTACTTACAAAATAAATCTGTTTTCCAGCTATATAGACTCTCATTAACAAAACACGTAACACATTATTTTCCTTGTCCTTCCCACAGGAAGACAGTACAGCCCTGCCTTTCTTCCATGCTCCTTTAAATCAGAACAGTTAATAGCTTTTTTGGGGTTTCAGATGTGTGAAATGGGCTGCCTTGAAACTCCTCCACAGACTCTTGCTTTAAATGAGTGGATTATGGTGAAGAGAGAGGGTCTGAAGTCTGTGTGTGAGGTTGTGATCTCATCTCAGAAGGATTTTAAGCCAGGTCGTTGGAGCAGGACGCAGAGAGGAAGCTAAGTATGTGGTCCCAGGAGGGATGGAGATCTGGGCCTCACCCACAGGCCACCTGGTGAGGAGATGCTGGTGTGGAGATCTGTGGCAGCCTGGCACTGACCACAGAGGTCCAGGGATGGGGCTTTCCCTGAGGGCACATGGTCAGCATCACCAGGTCTTGCTCTGATGAACTACAAGGGGCCAGAGGAGAGGTTTTTCAGCACTGAACAGGATTGTTGAGTAACTGCCATTTTCTTGGACCATCTGAGTTCCCTGTCCTGGCCACACAGGAGTGAAAAGGGAGTCATAAAAACATGATGGATATTATTTCTCTCACCTTGGCAAGCTAATCATAATTTAATGTAGAAAAATTAATTGTGTACTATTTGTTACTACTCAAGAACTGTGGGACAATATACATGCTTTTATAAATGGAGCTATAAATTGACTTTTTACTTAGTACCGTACTAGGATTATCACTTTATAACATTAAATATTCTTCAAGAACATCATTTTTAATGACTACATAGTATTTTACTGAAGATCTGTCTTTTGAAGGAATAATTTGATTATGTTCTTTAGGAAGTGTGGGGTGGAGAAGAGACCTTTCTGGCTCGAGGAAGGGATCTACGTGGGCAATAGCTCAGAGAATCCTGTCAAAGGACTGCGCTCAGTGCCACATGTGAGCCCAGGTTCATCTGAGTTCTTAGCTCAAGCTGTGTTTTATTACACCAGAGACTTTTTGACCACAACTTACATTGAAAAATACATTTCTATGGCTACCTAGTGATTTTTAAACGAAATTTGTTGAAATTTTGGCTGACAGTGCTAAGGAAAGAGGAGTATAAAGTGAGTGTATATGTTAAAGTTTAGATTGAATTTCCAGGGAGGGCCTCACGGAGATGGTGGATTTGAGTTAAGACCTGGTAGAAATTAAGGAGTGAGCCAGGCACCTGTTTAGGGGAGAGGCTTCCAGGCATGGGAGTACAAAATGCAGAGCTTCTGCAAGGGGAGCATACCTGGTGGGTTTGAGGAACAGGGAGAAAGTCAGTGTGGCCAGAGATGGTAGCATAGAATGAGAGCAGTGGGCAGTGACGTCAGAGTTGGGAGCAGATGGTATAGGACCTTGTAGGCTACTGCAAAGATACTGGCTTTAACTCTGAATGACATGGGAGTTAGTAGAGGGTTTTATTTATTTATTTTGAGACAGAGTCTCACTCTGTCGCCCAGGCTGGAGTGCAGTGGTGCGATCTTGGCTCACTGCAACCTCCGCCTCCCAGGGTCAAGCGATTCTCCTGCCTCAACCTCCTGAGTAGCTGGGATTACAGGCCTGAGCCACCACGCTGGCTCATTTTTTTGTATTTTTAGTAGAGACGGGGTTTCACCATGCTGGTCAGGCTGGTCTTGAACGCCTGACCTCGTGATCTGCCTGCCTCAACCTCCCAAAGTACTGGGATTACAGGCATGAGCCACTATACCCGGCCTTAGTAGAGGGTTTTAATCAAAGGAATGAGATGTGTTAACTGTTATGTTGAGAATATAATATAGAACGCAACAGGGGTAGTGGGTGAGGATGCAAGTAGGGAGACAAGTTAGGAGCCTAGTCCTATAATATAGTGGCAACAGAAGGCAACTTGGACCATCATGGGAACAATGGAAGGGATGAGAGGAGGTGCTTCAAAGAGGAGAGAGTGAACCACCATACTCAGTACTGCTGATCAGCCAAGCAAGTTGAGGCCTGAGAATTCACCATTGAATTTGGAAATGTAGACATCATTGCTGACTTTGACAATAGCAATTTTGCTGGAATAATGGGCTTGAAATCCTAAGGGAAAGACAGTTAAGACAGAATGAAAGGAGAGAAATGAGAAAGTGTCGTTCCACTTTCAGGGAATTTGCTTCAAAAGGAAGGAAAGAATTGAAGCAGTAACTAGGGGGATTATTGGGATCAGGAAAGGTTTTGTTTTGTTTTAAAATGAAATGATTGCTGGCCAGGTGTGGTGGCTCATGCCTCTAATCCCAGCACTTTGGGAGGCTGAGGCAGATGGATCACCTGTCAGGAGTTTGACACCAGCCTGGCCAACATGGTGAAACCCTGTCTCTACTAAATATGCAAAAACTAGCTGGGTGTGGTGGCACACGCCTGCAGTCCCAGCTACCTGGGAGGCTGAGGCAGGAGAATCACTTGAATGCGGGAGGCAGGGGTTGCAGTGAGCCGAGATCGCGCCACCGCACTCCAGCCTGGGGGACAGAGTGAGTTTCCATCTCAAGAAAAAGATTGCATGTTTATGTTTATAATAATGCAAAGATTCCGTAGAGAGAGAAAAAGATGATACAGGAGATTATATATTAAGGAAAAGGTTTTCCCAAAACAATACCTTTGGCCATGCCATGCTAGGCGTTCTGATGATTTCAATCCTTTATCAGTCTCTTCTATTGCATTCTATGCTGGTCATGCCATACTATGCTGATTTCACAACTCGAGATTTGAAAAAAGCACTGGACCCATTATGCCACTTAATTTAAGTTCCATCCTCTTCCTTAGGATAGTCTTTCTTAACATGGAGGAAGACTTTGCCCAGAAAAGTCAGGGCACGATGCTTTACAGACACTTGGGAAACTCAAGAATAGTTTCCTTTACAGCCTGACTGTGCTGACAGCCTGAAGCTCGGAGCTGCAGGATTGTTCAAACAGGACTTTTCAGCTGATGAAGTGCTAACGCTGCCTCCACTGACTCCATTTGTCCAAAGCTGGCCATATACATAGGCACTAGCCACATCTAAAAGACCAAGAAAACAAATAAGAATTGATTAAATATTCATCTGCCTGGTAACAGTGTTTTGTGCAGCTTTAGTGCGTGCGTTTGCCTCCCTAATATGAATCTTGGGCATTTTAACACACTAAATTGCTATTTCAAGATGAGTGGTAGCGTGAAGCTTTTTTCCTAAGGGAATGAGATTTTCTTGATTTTATATGTGTGAGAATGTTAAATTAATTGTTCCTAATGGTAAAACAATACAGAATAATGCATGCATAAAGACTATAAAATAACAGATATGTTAACAATTATAAGAATTTTTAAAGTATATCCTTCTCATGTACACACACATGCACCCCAACCAAATTATTTCATAATTGAAGCCTAGCACTCAACAAATACTCACTAAATACATGATGAAATGAATGAATGAATGAATGAATGAATGAATGCGTTACTTACCTCATGAAAGTATAACATTTGACTTAACTTGTTCAGTTTAGGTTTTCTTTATTCCCTCTCACCCGAATCTATATAGAGAAAAGAATATTGACAAATCTCAAATGGGCTGTGATGTGAATATATATTATAAAAATTACTATTAACTTTAAAGAAGGTGTTTTTAGAATGATAATACCCTTTTGCTACATTTCTGCTTCACCCCAAACCATCCAGTAAGGTGGCTAGTGATAACAGCAATGTGCATAAATTCTTATCTTAGACAAGAAATAAAGCATTATTATTTAAATGGAATTGAATTTGGAAATGCAAAGATGTTGAACTTGAGTAAACTGGGTTATTCAAATTTACATCAACACTGTAATTTATTTATTTATTTATTTTGAGACAGAGTCTCACTCTGTTGCTCAGGCTGGAGTGCAATGGTGCGATCTTGGCTCACTGCCGCCTCTGCCTCCTGGGTTCAAGCAATTCTCCCTGCCTCAGCCTCCCAAGTGGCTGGGATTATAGGAGCCCACCACCACGCCTGGCTAATTTTTGTATTTTTTAGTAGGAACAGGGTTTCACCATGTTGGACAGGCTGGTCTTGAACTTCTATCCTCAGGTAATCTGTGCACCTCGGCCTCCCAAAGTGCTGGGATTACAGGCGTGAGCCACCACGCCAGGCCAACACTATCATCTTCGATTTCATTCCTCCTCAGGTTGAGACATCAAGATGACATTGCTTCAGAACAGAAAACCAAGTACACAAATAAGCACCAAAAAGTTTTACTTCCTGGGAGAATGCAAATATGGGAAGGGCTCCTAGGTTTGGACTTCCAGATTGCAGATTGGATTTCCTTCTCGTGTTTAAGGAGGGCTTGAGGTAATGCCACTGGGCCACCCTTGGTTGAACACCTTGAATTAATTTTCCAAGGAGTGATGTGTCTACAACGACCTGTCTTGCCCAGTTGCACTTGGGACAAAACCCACAGATTTCTGACATGACCTGGAGTAAGAAGTTCAGCCTATGGATACTGGGTCGAGTACAATAAATGGATCAAAGTCGGCATCAAATGCACTCATTAAGCTCCATGAGCACCCACCTGTCATCAGCTAAGTTAATTTGGGAGACACTAATCTAATTGTTACCTACACATACAGGCCTATGAGCTGGGAGAAGGCCAAGCCTTGCAGATGGGAATGCAAGAAGGGAAGCAGGAATAGGAGGGATTCTGGATGAATATGACTGTTATCTTAGTTTATTGGGGCCAAGTGACAACCTTCCAGTTACTGCAGAGAACTGGATAGTGAACAAGGGCACATAAAGTCAAAACCACCATCATGTGGACACCAGACCTCTGGAGTGGGAAACACCAGTCTGCACTGGTCACTATTTTACAGGCAAAGCTTGATTGCCCCATTCAGGAGAATGCCTTTCAAAGGTAAAGTACTTGACTGAATAACTGGGACTTCAGTTCAGCCTAGCCAAGCACACCTATTCCAAAGCCTTCACAGACCTTTATAAGGATCAGCCAGTTTGGCTTTTGAAGATGAAAATTGCAGTTGGAATGAGAATTTTATTTCTTTTATTTGTTACAGCGTGCAGCCAGCTCCACACATTTCATAGGGTCAGCAGTGATCCCCAAATTAAAATTTTACATCTTTTCCTCAATACCAGCAATAGCGGGCATATAAGGAAACATAATGGAGAAAGCACGGCCTTCAGATGAAGGTGAAGCTTTATTCAAATCAGCCTTGACTGCTTTTAGCAGTGTGACTTTGAACACATTATTACAATTCCTGGTTCTCACTTTTCTCATATGTAAAATAAAGACAGTATCTACCTGATATGACTGTTGTGAGGAGCAAATAAACCATAAAAACACTGAAACAGCTCATGACTCCTGGCTGGAGGCTTAATAATGGCAGGGCTGTTATCATGACCCTGTATTTGTGAGTATTCCTTCCTCAAAGCGAGGTCTGGGGACTCTCCCACACCATCAATCTGGATCAGTGAGTCTTAGACCTGGCTGTGCGTGAGAATTGCCTGGAAGCTTTTACAAATACCCCTGACAGGTGCCCACTCCAGAATGATAGAATCAGGATATTCTGAGTGGGGCCCGCATATCTTGTAAAGCTTCCCAGCTGATTTTCATGTGTAGTCAAGAGTAAGACCCTCTAGTCTAGGTTAATTAGCAATACTCCCCCCAACACACACAGACACTTATGTCCATTTCTTGAAACTGCTATGCCTAGTTGTCTTAGGTATAGAATGATGTCCTCTGTGAAGGGAGATAATTTGACTTCCTCTCTTCCTATTTAGATGCCTTTTACTTCTTTCTCTTGCCTGATTGCTCTGGCTAGGACTTCTAGCACTATGTTGAATAGGAGTGGTGAGAGTGGGCAACCTTGTCTTGTTCCAGTTCTCAGGGGGAACGCTTCCAGCTTTTGCCCATTCAGTGTGGTGTCGGCTATTGGTTTGTCATAGATGGCTTTATTATTTTGAGGTGTATTCCTTCAATGCCTAGCTTGTTTTTAACAAAGTAGGGTTTTGAACTAGGGTTTTTAACCTGAAGAGATGTTGCATTTTAATCGAAAGTCTTTTCCGTGTATTGATGTGCATGTGTTTAATCAACGTTGCATCTCAGGAATAAAACCTATTCGAACATGGTGGATCAGCTTTTTAATGTGCTGCTGCATTCAGGAGAGGATTTTGGCGTCTGTGTTCATCAGAGATATTGGCCTGAAGTTTTCTTTATTCATTATGTCACTGCCAGGTTTTGGTATCAGAATGATGCTGGTCTCATAGAATGAGTTAGGAAAAGTCCTTCCTCCTTGCTTTTTTTGGAATAATTTTAGTAGGATTGGTACTAGCTCCTTTTTATATATCTGGTAGAATTTGGCTGTGAATCCGTCTGGTCCAGGGCTCTTTCTGGTTGGAAGGCTTTTTATTACTGATTCCATTTCAGAGCTCAGTATTGGTCTGTTGAGGATTTCAAGTTATTCCTGGCTCAATCTTGAGACGTTTTATATTTCCAGGAATTTATCAGTTTCTTGTAGGTTTTCTAGTTTGTGTGCATAGAGGTGTTCATAATAGTCTCTGAGCATTTTTTGTACTTCTGTGGAGTCGGGGATAATGTCACCTTGTCATTTCTGATTCAGTCCATTTGGATCTTCTCTCTTTTTTTCTCTGTTAATCAAGCTAGCAGTCTATCAATATTATTTATTCTTCTAAAAAACCAACCTTTGGTTTCATTGATCTTTTGTATGAATTTTTATGTCTCAATTGCATTCAGTTCAGCTCTGATTTTGGTTATTTCTTTTCTTCTGCTAACTTTGGGGTTGGTTTGGTCTTGGATGTTTTAGCTTCTCTAGATGTGATGTTAGGTTGTTAATTCGAGAACTTTTACTTCTTGATGTAGGCATTTAGCACTATAAACTTTCCTCTAATGCTTATTTAACTGTGTCCCAGAGATTCTGGTATGCTGTAGTTTTTTTTTTTTTTTTTTTTTTTTTCATTCATTTCAAATGATTTTTTTTAAATTTCTGCTTCAATTTTATTATTTATCCAGAAGCCATTCAGGGACAAATTGCTTAATTTCCATGAAATTGTATAGTTTTTAGAGATCTTCTTGGTATTGATTTCTATTTTTATTGTGCTATGGTCTGAGAGTATGGTTGGTACAATTTTGGTTTGTTTGAATTTGTTGAGAATAACTTTATGGCTGAGAATGAGGCCAGTCTTAGAGTATATGCCATGTGCAGATGAGAAAAATGTATATTACGTTGTTGGGTGGAATACTCTGTAGATGTATATTAGGTCTCTTTGGTCAAGTGTCGAGTTTAGGTTTCAAACATCTTTGTTAGTTTTCTGCCTCCATGATCTAACACTGTCAGTGGGGTGCTGAAGTCTCCCATTATTATTGTGTGGTTATAGAAGTCTTTTCATAGGTCTCTAAGAACTTGTTTTGTGAATCTGAGTACTCCAGTGCTAAGCACATATATATTTAGGATAGTTAAGTCTCCCTGTGGAACTGAACCCTTTATCAGTATGTAATGTCCTTGTTTGTTCTTATTGAATGTTGTTGGTTTAAAGTCTGTTTTGTCTGAAGTAAAAATAGCAGCCCTGCTTTTTTTTTGTTTTCTGTTGCTTGACAGATCTTTCTCCATTCCTTTACATTAAGCCTATGGGTGTCATTGAATGTGAGATGAGTCTCTTGAACACTAGCTATCCTTAGCTTCTAAAGCACTCTATGTTGCAATACTTTTTTTTTTTTTGAGACAGAATCTGGTTCTGTCACCAAAGCTGGAGTAGTGGCATGATCATTGCTCCCTGTAACCTTGAACTCCTGGGCTCAAGACAACCTCCTGCCTCAGCCTCCAGATTAGCTAGAACTACAGGTCCATGCCACCATGCCCAGGTAATGGTTTTTATTTAGGTATTTTTTAGAGATGGGATCTTACTATGTTGCCCAGGCTGGTCTCAAATTCCTGGCCTTAAGCAATCCTCCCACCTTGGCCTCCCAAAGCACTAGGATTACAGGTGTGAACCACTGCACCCAGACTTCCAATGGTCTTTTTATTTTTAGTAATATTAGTTTCTAGAATTCTCTAAAACAAGAAAAACAAAATTCAACTTGAAATTTTGAAGTTATCATTCCTTTCGCCTCTTAATGTAATACTAACATAGATGCCACTTATAGCAATCAAAGTTCATTTTAGAAGTACCTACACTGCTGAAAATTTGATGAGACTAAAAATTATTTTCTAGGCTGGGTACAGTGGCTCATGCCTGTAATCCCAGCACTATGGGAGGCTGAGGTGAGGGGATCACTTGAGCTCAGGAGTTCGAGACCAGTCTGGGCAACATGGTAAAACTCCGTCTCTATTAAAAATACAAAACTGGCAGGGCATGGTGGCGCATGCCTGTAATTCCAGCTACTTGGGAGGCTGTAGCACAAGAATCACTTGAACCCAGTAGGTAGAGGCTGCAACGAGCTGAGATTGTACCACTGCACTCCATCCTGGGTGACAGAGTAAGAATCTGTCTCAAAAAAAAAAAAAAAAAAAAATTCTAATGATGATATGTATATTTTAAAGGCAGGATTTCTTTTAATGTGATTTTTAAATGGAATGTTTTACATTTTTATAAATATCATTATTTGTGTGTATGCTCATAAAAGACGAAATATTTTGAAGAATTTGTACCTATTTTTAATAGTGGTCTAGCAGTTTATGTACACATGTACCTATATGGAGTAGGTGGGGTGTAGAGAAGGAGAGAATTAATTGGAAAATATATAATTATAAAATATATCAACCTTCATCATAAGGACAAACAATATTACACTATATAGTATCTTTTTATTTGACTCATCTAGTTCTACTTATTAGTACATGACATATTTTTATAATTTGAATTTAGAAAAAGACAAGAAAAAATGATAAAGACAATTGTATCAAGTTGTGTTTGGAAGCATATAGCAGAAGACACAACAAAAAACGTCATAAGCAAGTATGTTAGTTTCCCAGGGCTGCCATAACAATTTACCATAAATTTGAGAGCTTAAAACAACAGAAATTTATTCTCTTATAGTTATAGAGGACAGAAATGTGAAATCAATGTGTCTGCAGGGCCATGGTCTCTCTGAAGGCTCTAGAGGAGAATCCTTCCTTGCCTCTTTCAGTTTCTGTTGGCTTCAGGTGTTTCTTGGCTTGTGGCTGGATCACTCCAATCTCTACCTTTCGTCTTTACTTGGCCTTTATTGTCCTTGTGATAGAGGCAGGAGGCAGACAAATGCCTAGGCAGATAGGGAAGGGTCCCTGGTGAAAACCCCACCTTCAAGCCTAAAACATCCTGAAGGCTGAAAGACCAGACTGCTGGTCCCAGATGAAACCTGCAATCCAGAGGGAGAATGTCTGCCCCAGTTCGCCTGCCCTTTCCCAATTGATTCTTTCTGAATAATGCCTTTTAGCCAACTGAATGTTGCCTTTCCGATACTACGTATAGCTTGCCTGAGCATGCCCACGTGTGCACTGAGGGAATGGGGTGGAGCCACCAGGAATTCACGTCTTATGCAGGGAAGAGCCTGGCCTCTTCAGCTTGTGTATGGTGACCCTGATATTCAATTAGAGAGGTGGAAATCTGTTGGTGGGACTCCCTCTCTTTGCGAGAGCTTTGTTTTTGCTTAACAGATTCTGCCCTTTTCACCCTTCAGTGCGTTCACATGCCTAATTTTTTCTGGTTATGAGACAAGAACCCAGATTTAGCTGAACTAAGGAGTAAAAGTCCTGCATCACTTGTGTCTTCTCCTCTTCTGTCTCTTATAAGGGTACTTGTCATTGCATTTAGGGCCCACCTAGATAATTCAGGATGACCTCATCTTGAATTCCTAAATTTATTACATCTGCACGAAAAACCCTTAAAAAAAAATAAGGTCACATTCGTAGGCTCCAGTGTTCAGGATGTGGACTTACCTTCTTGGGGGCCACCGTTCAACCCACAACAACAAGTAAAAGGCTTATGTATTTTCAGTAACAAGAAGTTCTAGGAGGGCTGCCTCTTTCCTTCTTTCTTCCCTACTGGAGTGCAAAGACCTTCTTCTCAGGTTTTGTAGCCTCATGATTGAATGTCATGTCCTCATGATTGCATGATTGCATGTCCAGCAGAAAAAAATGGGGAAGGAGCAAAAAGTCCAAAGGATACAAGTGAATGGGATCTGGCCTTTTCATAAAAGATTTCCTGGAAGTATAACCCAGTGACTCCAACTTGCATTTCATCGACTAGAACCACATCAGGTGGTCACCTCTTGCTACTGACATTCTGGAAAAGTAAACATTTTGTCTTCCGAACTCCTGTAATAAAAGAAAGCAAGAATAAAAGCAATTGTGAATGGCTCTGGGTGATCAATCCTCAGTGTCTTCTTCAGCTGTTCAAAGGGAGAACATAATATTGGCTCAAGACCTAGATCTTTCAGAAACTTCTCAAATGACGTGCTATCTGGGACTGGACTAGAATATCCCCCTTCCATATGTCAACACTATTTAAGTTTGACTCTTGATATGCTTTGGCTCTGTGTCCCCAGCCAAATCTCGTCTTGTAGCTCCCATAATTCCCTTGTGTTGTGGGAGGGACCCAGTAAGAGATAACTGAATCATAGGGGTGGGTCTTTCTCATGCTGGTCTCGTGATAGTGAATAAGTCTCACGAGATCTGATGGTTTTAAAAATGGGAGCTTCCCAGCACAAGCCCTCTCTCTTTGCCTGCTGCCATCCCTGTAAGATGTGACTTGTTCCTCCTTGCCTTCCACCATGATTGTGAGGCCTCCCCAGCCACATGGAAGTGTAAGTCCATTAAATCTCTTTCTTTTGTAAATTGCCAAGTCTTGGGTAGGCCTTTACCAGCAGCATGAAAACGGATGAATACAACTCTCCTGTATTGATGTTGGATGGTTACATATTTTCTGAATGTTGATGGCACATGTTTTGAGATGTTAGATCAAAAGAGTGCAATAGTTTCCAGATTTGCAAGTAAAATGCAAGACACCTAGTTAAATTTGAATTTCAGATAAACAATGAATAAATTTTTAGTAGAAGCATGACCAAAATATTATACTTATATAGAAAAATTATTCATTGTTTATTAAAATTCAATTTTAACTATGCATCTTGTATTTGCTGTGTGACAGGCCAGAGCATTCAGCCATGGGCTAACTCCCCAGAAATGACATTACTGATTATTCTTGTCATTGTAAAGTACAAATCTTAAAGGTGTTAACATTTACCATCCCATGCATGAGAATTGTGCTTAGATAGGAAGAGACAACTGATCCCTTTAACAGAAATATTTGGTATTCAGAAATATTCCTTTTAAACGTTAATCTTGTCCTTTGAGGGACAAGCCACAGCCTATGTAAGAAAGCAAATTCTATAGAGGATGATCTATTTACTCATGACTATTCACAGTCTCAGGCTATGGTGGAAGGTGTAGGTTTATGAGTTTTATAGACTGTGAGCCTAGTGTGTAGCTGCTAAAGGCTATAAGAATAGACTGTTATAATTAATCTGTTCTAATTTTGCAACACTTTTAAAAACCTCCTGCTGGAAATTAAGGTCCAACCTTCAGGATAAATAATAGTATCCGGTGGCAGGCCTCCCGCTTTAATTGTTGTTATCCTTGGTCTTCTGACTCATTTTATCTTCAATGCATCATTGGCACTTGGGGTCTTTGTTTCTTAAAAAAATGACTTAAAGCCTGGCAGAGAAAGCCTCTGGAAATAAGTGTAGATGAATTTCATCTGCTGCGGGGTTCATTTAACAAATAAGCCACCCTCATTCCCCTCTCCCATGAGTTTTCACAGAGAGAAGGGAGAAAAATAGGGCAATCGATATTACTGGAAAGAAAAAAATATATATAAAATTAGACAAGACTATTGCCTCACTAATTTGTGTGCTACATCAGGAAAAGGGGGTCATAACTCTTTCTCAGTGATTTTAGAAAGTGTATAATTAAGGCCAAAGTTGATCATGAAATTGACTAGAAACCAAAAAAAAAAAAAAAAAATTGCACCTGGAAAAAATCACTTGCCTTGAGACTGAACATGGGCAACTGTCAATGCCAAGAGGTCACTGCACTGTTAAAGGCTAGCAAATGGGCATAAAATCAGAAACAAAAGTTAGAGATTTGATGTGTGGATCTCAAATGCTACAAAGGAAAGGATCATTTTATTTTAAAATTACTGGTCCACGAAAGTGACAGTAATTGGAATAGATTTCTGTATTTGCTTCAAAATTCATTTAAATTTCAGAGACAGTTTTATTAGTATATACTTTTTGCTTTCCAAATAATTTCTTTGTATTTTTATTAAATCTTCATATCACCAAGATAGAGCTCCCCAGATTTCTTCCTCAATGGCTATGTGTGCATTTGCATCTGATGACAATAAGAATTCTATTTGTGCCTGGAGAAGCTTCAACCTAATAATGGCAGAGTCAAGCGATGCATCTGTCATTGCTACGACCAAAGCTCTCACATCTACCCACGGGAGGGTCATAATAGTCCTTCCTTCCCATTGCACGACCACTGAAAACACCCCAGCTACGTAAACGGGATTTTTCCACCACACAGAAGAAGTGAATAAAGAGCTTCAAATGCCATTAAATTAAAATATACTTTAGCTATGAAGTGTAATTCACAAAGACTGTCATTGACTCTAACAGGGGGCACCTTTTTTTCTTCATTGCTATAATATTTTGTCAGTAATTGTAGATTGTTTTGATCACAAGAGACTTCAATTTCATTTTCTTTTCCAAAATTTAAGGCTAAAAATGTAGCCAGCACGGACTGGTCAACCGGAGGCCCACTGAGTGAGCTGCGTCTAGTGAAAACTCATTAATCCTGCAGTTTAGAAATTCTCCCTTACATAGCATGCAGGAAAAACATTTTGGCTTAGATATTTTTCCTCCTCCTCTAGTATCACTCTTAACTTCCTGGAAAAGGCAACAAAGACCTTAAGTAAGGCAGCCAGTTAGGAGCTTGATTAGCTTCAGGAAAAGCTCTTAGCTGTGGACAAAAACAACCACTGGAACATGAAGGCAGAAATAGTGAAAAACATAATTTAAAGGTATATTTCCTGATTTGTGAGGGGCCCTATTCTTGGGGCTCAGATGTACCAGGCACAAGGGACAGCCAGCAGCCAGTATGCCGGCCCCCAACCCCATCTTGGTTGTTTTGGGGCATGGGCCAAAGAAGAAGAAATGGCAAATTCTAGAAGTGAGGCCAGAGGAAGTTGAGGTGAATAATCAATTCTTGTATCAAGGCAGGCTTTTCCTTACAGCAACAAGAGTAACAATGGTGGCTACAACATATTTTAAATTTTTTTAGAGACAAGGTCTTGCTCTACCACCCAGGCTGGAGTGCAGTAGTGTGATCACAGCTTGCTGCAGCCTCGAATTCCTGGGCTCAAGCCACAGTCTCTCCTCAGCCTCCCAAAGTGGTGGGATTACGGGCATGAGCCACCGTGCCCAGCCCATGGCTACCATTTATTGACTACCTTCTACGGGCCAGCCTTTTTTAGATGGAGAATCTGAGGCTTCGAGAAGTAAAGGAACTTGCCAAAAGCCATGCAGTCATTCAGCTCCTGGCCTCTCTGACTCCAGGACTGTTCCAGGGGCATGAATAAAATGTTTCCCAGTTTTAAAATACTATCCCCGCAATTTCTTCGGTGTTTCTTTGCTGTCCTCTCCCCTACCAAATACGCCTCACAACTTTGTCCCCTTAACTATGGGGATACTGAGAGCACTCCCAACAGCTCCATGAGTGAGTAGCTTGACTTCACCGTCACAAAAGATTGTACTACATCCAGCAGTGTTACAGAAGTAGCATGGTCTTTGGATTTTGGAGATTTGGTTTTGAGTATTGGATATTGCATATTCCTTCCTTCCTTTATTCAAGAAATATTTATTATTGAGTGTCAAAAGTTAACTTATTACGAAGCTAATGGAAATGGTCTTCAAGGCTCTGCACTTGCACAGATCCTCCCCAAAGCCTTGAGAGAGGCTCTATCAGTGTACTCATTTGGTCAGACATTTTTGTGAAACTAGTAATAGTAAGACCTTTTCCCCAGAATCAGTTAAGACCACTGTCTCTTTCCTCTCAGACTTTCCCTTGTGTTCCCTGGGAGTGGAGGACTGAAGGCGTTGCTGGGGTTCTGGTTGAAGGAATGCTGATCGAGGATGCATTTAGTCTGGGTTTCATGGGTTCTGTGTGTAACCACCCTGGGATAGGAAGGTTTCCAGCAATACTCCTACTGCCTGCTGCATCAATCTACCCAGGGTTTTGCCATGAAATGGCAAGGCCAGAGGTCACAGTGGACTGTGAATATGTCCTACACTTAACATGGTTTGGCTGTGTCCTCACCCAAATCTCATCTTGAATTGTAGCTTCCATAATTTCCACGTGTTGTGGGAGGGACCTGGTGGGAGATAATTGGATCATGGGGGTGGTTACCCCATATGGTTCTCCTGGTAGTGAATAACTCTCATGAGATCCTATGGTTTTATAAGGGGTTTCCCCTTTCAATTCATTCTCATTCTTTCTCTTGCCCGCTGCCATGTAAGACGTGCCTTTTGCCTTCCATCATGATTCTGAGGCCTCCCCAGCCAGGTGGAACTATGAGTCCATTAAACCTCTTTTTCTTTATAAATTACCCAATATTAGGTTTGTCTTTATCAGCAGCATGAAAACAGGCTAATACAACAGTGCTTGATACCATAGGCATGTAGATAGTAGAGGGGAAACTAGCCAGAAGCAGCCTTTGGAGAATTCTTCCAACCACCAGTCATGTAAAACTGAAAGTAGAAAATTCAGCTTTCATTGACTCCTGGTCAAAACAGAAGTTCAGTTTGAGTAGCAATATGCTGAAAAATGCAGATACAATATGCAGATACAATTGTAAAGGCACAAAACAATGTTTTCTTTCTGATGAGAATACATGAAATATGTTTTAAAAGATTTCCTATTTTTGTAGGGCATAAAGTTGTGCCCTAACAAACAGTGAGTTTGTGTGTGAAGCTGCAAGTTGTATCCTTATGAAATACTGTTATTGACAAAGATAATATGAAACTCCTATTGGGCCATTACAATGAGGATGTCAATGACAAACTGTTGAGTGTCATCAGTTCATAGTATTTAAGACTGGTCACTTCACAAAATACTTGAAATGACCTGAATTCCTACAGCTCTGCATGAAAGAAACTTGGTGATCATGTTTCCAAATCAGACAACAATCCTAATAACATATGTGACATTACCAGTAACAAATTGTAAAACTGAGCTATTAATACAAACTAAGCAATTAATTAATCAATTCCAAAAAAAGTAAAACAAAAAAAAATAAATAAAACTTTCAACTATGCTAGAGGGAAGATTGAGTTACATTTTAATTATTTGTATAGAAAAAAATTATAAAATTATTATCATAGAAAGAAGTGATTAAAGAGGATATAGCCAAAAATGTGGAAAAAAGGGTATTGTAGAAATGAATAGGCAGTTGACTGACTAATGAACATATTATGTCCTTTTACTGGACTTTGTGTGTGTGGTTTTTTTTTGTTGTTGGTGTTGGCTATTTAAAAAATAATTTGGGGCTGGGCAAGGTGGCTCATGTCTATAACCCTGTCTGTACTAAAAATACAAAAATTAGCCAGCCGTGGTGGTGGCTGCCTTAATCCCAGCTACTCAGGAGGCTGAGGCATGAAAAATGCTTGAACCTGGGAGGCAGAGGTTGCAATGAGCTGAGATCACACCACTGCACTCCAGCCTGGGTGTCAGAGCAAGAGTCTGTCTCAAAAATAATAATAATAATAATTTGGACTGGGCATGCTGGCTTATGCCTGTAATCCCAACACTTTGAGGCTTGAGGCAGGAGGATCACTTGAACCCAGGAGTTCACAAGGTCACAGTGAGCTATGATCGCACCACTGTGCTCCAGCCTGGGCAACAGAGCAAGACTCTGTCTCTAAGAAAAATCTTTTTAAATAAAAAAAAAGTATTGTGATTTCAAATTCTAAGTAAGTATTCACTTTTATACCTAATTTTGTATTTTTACATTTGCGTTCTCTTTTTCTTTAAGCAGATCCTTCAGAGATGTAAGTTTCCCTCCTCATAAACCTGGATTCGACCCTCTTACCTCTTACAAGGCACCAGTGATAGAGCACTGGGAATACAAAAATTCCCTCCACTTCTGGAAGTTTACATTCTAAGACTGTGAGCTGTTAGACACCTAAATAAGACAGGTAATAAATTCGACGATGATAGACGCTCCAAAGAAAAGCAGAGTAAGGAGGGGGATGAAATAGTGCCGAGAGGGTGGGTTCCGCATCTTACATACCTTGAGAGAAGATAGATACCAAAAGAAAGGAGCAAGGAGGGAATGAGCTGTCTGGAGCAAATTGGGTCTCAGGCAGGGGGAAAAACCAGTACAGCCCGTGGGCAAGCCTAGTATGCCAAGTGTCCAGAGTGGGGAGAGAGAGGAGGAAAGCAGGAGAGATGAGTTCGGAGAACCAAGGGAGCAGGAACCCAGTGATATAGCACAGGGCTTTTGGCCATTTCGAGGAAGTTGGCTGTTACTGAGCGGGAAGGGAGATATTGGAAGATCTGGGGCAACAGCATGACATGACCTGTCTTAACACTGAAACCAAGTCACTCTAACTGGCGGTGTCTTTTTTTGGTGGCTTTTTTGTTTTTATTTCTGAGACAGGTTCTCCCTCTGTTGCCCAGGCTGGAGTGCAGTGGTGCGATCATAGTTCACTGCAGCCTCCACCTCCCAGTCTCAAGCAATCCTCCCACCTCAGCCTCCCAAGTAGCTGAGACCACAGGTGGTGCCACCACACATGGCTGATATTTTTTTTATTTTTTATTTTTTGTAGAGACTGGGTCTCGCAGCGTTGCCCAAGCTGGTCTTGAACTACTGGTCTCAAGTGATTCTCCTGCCTTGGCCTTCCAAAGTGTTGGGATTAGAGGTGTGAGCCACCACTCCCGGCCCTAACTGGTGTTTTGAAAACAGATCAAAGGACAACAATTGAGGAAGCGGGTGACCAGTTGGAAGGCTGCTGCAACGAGCCAGGTGACTGTGACATGGGGGGAAAATGGCCGGATTCAGGATCGATTTTAAAGGCAGAGCTGACAAGTTTTGAGGGAAAGGAAGGAATGAAGGATGATTCCAAAGCTTTACACCTGAGCAGTTAGAAGAATGAAGTTGTCATTTGTTAACAATGGGCAGGACTGTGACAAAAGTAGATTGGTCTGTTCTGATTGTGTAAGATTTGAGGTGATGTGGGAGGCAGGGTTGAATATGAGCTGAGGAGAGACTTGTGGGCTGGAGATACAAAATGGGACTTCTTAGGCACGTGGAGAGAGAGGGTGGGGTGTGTGTGTGTGTGCGAGAGAGAGAGAGAGAGAGAGAGAGAGAGAGAGAGAGAGAGAGAGAGAGAGCTTTTCTCCAAGGCTGGAGAGGGTGGAAAAAAGAAGGAAAGAAAAGCTAAACAGAACACTAAGGCTTAGTTTCTGCCACTTCTCTAAAATGTTTACAAGAGTTTGTAAAGTTCGAAACATTTTACAACATTACCTCAACCCTCACATTCTCCCGGTGACAAGTACTCCGCTGTTCATGTGCTTTCCTAGGCTTCCAATAAACCAGTGAACTATTAGGAATGTCTCAGACATTGCTGATCTCATCGTTCTAAAAGATTTTCAAATATTGTTGGCATGTGGAACTCCGTGGAAGCCAAAACCTGATTTTGTTTTTTTATTGATTTTCATCTCACCGTTTCCTGTACACACTGTAGGTTGGGAGTTTACTTTTTATGACTTTTTCTTTGCCCAGTTGGTGAGTGCTGGCATTTAAAAAATATTTTTAATAAAAAAAATGGAGGAAGTTGCACTGAATCCTGAACAGGTTTACGCCCTGGTTCTTTAGGACTTTTGCTGTTTTCTGAGAGCTCAATGCTAAATTGATTACTGACTGGCTCCCGAAGAAACCCCAGTCAAACAACTGGTATATGAAGGGAAATTTTCCAAAGGATACACCTAACATTTGTCACATTGGATTTTCCAAACTGTCTCCTTAAAACAAGCTAGATCACCTGAAAATTATGCATGTATCTATTTGTCATCCCATAGCGCAGCCTCCTGTACGTGTCATGAGTAAATACATTACGAAACTTTAAACCTCATCCAAAGCCTTACTTTTTAAAGGGTTCAGATGCCGTGTATACAGATCTTCGGAACTGTAGAAATGATTTTGATAATTTTATTACTTTAATTTTCCAAACAGACAAAGGGCCGCATTGTGCGCTGGCCTTCCCTACATGAGAACTTCTGTTTCTCTAATGAGGATTTAGATGTTTCAGGCGTAAGTCGGGATGTAGTTGGTCTTCATGAAGAGTGGAGCAGTTGTGTACTCGGAGGGGTCCCTTGTCTGACCCAGGCTGCTACGAACGGCTACCTTCCGTCTGTTCCCAGCCTCGCACACTGCCTGGAGCCGGGGTTCCAGAGAACCCTCCAGGGAGCACTTTCCTGTTGCAAATTACTGGGGTTTTCTGGTCTGCACTGAGTCTTGCCCTTTCTTGTCTTTGTTCTTTTGGGGCCATCACACACCCAGAGGCAAAAATAAGGAAAGACATTACTCCTGCATTTTTACCTATGTTTGGATGGAATGAAATCTGTGAATGTGACCCCATGAACACATGTTTGAACCAAAGCAAGCCACCATCACAATTCAGAACTAAGAGACCAAGAGGCATGAGGGAAGCATGCCAAGGGGAAAAAAGCAGAGACAAGGGCATCCGCTATTATGAAGTTGTGATAAGCATTGTGAAGTTTCAAAAAAGAAAATAGTTTAGGGGCTCTAATTAAAAAAAAAAAAGAAAGAAAAAAAAGCCAGGTGTACTGGCTCACGCTTGTAATCTCAGCACTTTTGGAGGCGGAGGCGGGCGGATCACTTAAGACAAGGAGTTGGAGAAAGCCAGGCCAAATGGTGAAACCCCGTCTCTACTAAAAATATAAAAATTAGCCAGGCACAGGGGCGGGTACCTGTAATCCCTCTACTCGGGAGGCTGAGGCAGAAGAATCACTTGAACCTGGGAGGCAGAGGTTGCAGTGAGCCGAGGTCGCGCCACTGCACTCCAGCCTGGGAGATAGAGTGAGACTCCATCTCAAAAGAAAAAACAAACAAACAAACAACAAAACCCAAACCTTAGGCTCCCCTGGCTCGTGGCGGCCCCTCATCACATTCTTGTGATTAAGGCAAATAACTGGCTTCATTATTTTTTCTAAGTCACATAGTGTTAAAATAAAGTAATTTTTTAAGGATCTGCTTCAATTTAGTATTTTAGTATTCCATCCTAACAAGACTCGCTGTTTAAATAGTAGGCAGTGTGTAATAGAAGACTCACATGATCCTGACATTCAAGTGTTATTCACGTGCTATTCCTCCCGACAGGATTGGCCTGCAAGTACAAGCCCATGCATTGCTCACCAAAACATTTTTAATCTCAAAGCAAGTTTGACGTTCTTGTTGGCCCCTTAATAGGTACTAAAGGTTGATCCCAATTTATCTGAGAGGATGTTTTGGTGTTAAGAAGCTCCCAGTCTATGACATCTGAAACCAGCAAGCTGGGGAGTGTCTTCAGGATTTTAGTCCTGTTTTATTACAATCTCCAAACATACTGGACAGACTCCCTTGCACTGCAGTCTGCATGTCACCTGAACTGCAGTGTTGCCAATCTTTCTCCTCTAGGTTCTAAGCAACTGGGCCAAGAAACTGCTGAGTCTATATTTGAATCTTTTTTGGGACTTTCCAGAAGCTCAATAAATATTATTAAACTGAAATACACTAAATAAGTACTTACAATGCCAAAAACCTTTTCTTTTGATGTGCATATTTTGATTTCTTTTGTCTGAACTTCAAATTTATAAATCATATTATTGTTACCAAAGATGAATGAGAGTTTATCTGTCTTGGAGAGGAACATATGTAAATGAGGATATGAATGACTACTTTTAATTTCATGAAGAAAACGTACATTGCAACCAACAATTTGCATTGTAAATATTATAATTAGAGCAGAGACAATCCCTGGCAATCTTTGAAGAAAGGCTGGTGAAATCTTTTCAGAGAAAGCTTTTATTTTCCTAAGCAGCCTATATAGAGATTTAATCTGATTATTTAGTTAAGTTCGTAAAGATGAGCTTTTACAAAGCCTTAGCAAAACCCATTCATCTTGCTAGTCCCTTACCTGAAGAATAGAAAAATAAAATGTACTTTATTTTATAAATATTTACTTAAATTAGTTTCCTTTTTCCTGCACATCTCGTTTTTATTTATTTTATTTTTTTTTTTACGACCTCTAAGGACCAAATCTCCAGCTTGTTAGAAATGATGCTATGTCATCCTAGCATTTTACGTAAAACTGCTACTGAAATTACCACTAGATGGCAGTGAATTGGCATAAAAATGTAGGTCTGGCAAGAAGATGCCCACTAATAGTTCAAAGGGTCAACAAGACAGTCTCTTCGTAGATGCTCAACACCTTCCTTCCCCTCAGCATCCACGTGGCCCTGGAGATTACGCGAAACCATTGCTCACCATCGAGGCCGTGGCTTGACAGGGCCAGTGGATAGGAAAATGATGAGCAGGGTGCAGCTAGCAAGCCCTAGATAGAGTGAAATGAACTTGAGCTTTGGAATCAAGCATACCTGAGTTTGGGTCTTTGCTCCCTCACTAGCTAGGTATGGGATCTTGGATGAATTGCTTGGGATCTTGGATGAATTTGCCAGGCCTCAGTTTCCTGATCATTAATGCAGCAATAGTAGTAATACCTCCTTCGTGGGTCAGAATGGAATGAGATGCTGTGTGTAGAGCACCTTGCATATAAAAGGTGCTTCGAATGACTGCTAGTACAGAATTTTCCAGGTCATCCAGAATTTTTCAAATGTTCAAATAATAAAATAAAACATAAATCATATACTTGGGCTGAGTGAGTGTGGGGCAGTACTCTATAATAAACACATTTATATTTCTGTAGCAAAATATATTCATACTAAACAGAATACATTATATATCCAAATATCAGTTCAGGTCAAAGGTCACCAAATGAGTTAGACAAATTCTTGGTGTTTAGAGTTTTGGAGATTTGGGGATTGTAGATAAGGGATTGTGGGTCGGAACTATCTGTCTATAAACCATGCCTACATGGCCCTGTGTGCAGGTCCTGTATGCCAATCAGCATGAATCCCCCAAGTAGGGGTGGGGAGAACATTGAGCCACCCCCTTTTACTTCCACATCGTTCTCATCATCCTGGGTAAACTGCTATGCTGACTACTCCCTCTAGACAATTTTGTTTTCAGAACTTGCGTCTGACAAAATGACTGCATAAAAAGCAGGGGAAAATAGGTAATTTTCTGTACCCAAGCATAACTCTTGATGAAGAAAAAGGCTTATATTAGAGCAGGCATGATGAGCTTAAATTTAGAATAATAGCATTTACCAAGTAAAATCATAGTTAAATTTTTTCTCCCAGGCAATTTTATCTTAAAAGCATTGATAGAGGCACAATGTTCTAGGAAAGACAACACCAAAAACATGTGGAAATCTTGTTTTGGGGAACTTGTTTGTTCCAAGTGTGTCACCTTCAAATTTCTTCTTAATATATCTTTAGCAAAGTGTTTTCAATCATTTTATTCGTGATTGTGCAGCCTCTCCTCCTAGATTGTCAACGCTCAGGGACAGAAATCAACCTTTCTCCTGTTTTTTCTTTCTTCGTAATCTTCATGAAGCTGATGACTTGCATAGTAAGTGCTATGTTTAAAGATGTTAAAAGCATGCAGGTTTTCTTAGCTCTAAATAAGAAAGATTCTTCTATGGTAGTTCAGATATTCTCAGGGAATAGGTTAGACACATTTGGGAGTTGCATGAATCCTTTCAGAAAACAAATACATTGGATATGATCCAAGAAATGAAATTAATCTTGATGGTTTGAAAGAGCTGGAGGCAGGGATTATACAATGAACAAATCTTTCCACATATAATCCGATGGAGGATTTCTTCACATTTTGTGCACATAAGTTCTAAAATAAAAATCCATCCTAAAAAGTAATTGCATAAACTGAGATCAACCTCAGCTATATTTCGTCAAAATTAGTAGCATGGGGGAACCATGCCCATAGTGCTCTGTAAAAAGCTGCCTACGTTGTTTCTGAGTGGGAAAAATAGGGTCATGTTGGCAAAGTGGCTGGCAAGAGCAGATGATTAGTCAACGAAGGTCAATCAACTGATCAATCAATCAGCCAATTGAATGGAACAACAAACTGATCATGGACTTCCCTTGTGGAAAAATCTCTGATAGTCTCTACGAGCCCACAAGACAAAGCCCAGTTCTGCAGCAGGGTGGTCCTGGCCCTGTACAGTCTCCTCCCAACCTACCTATTTTCAGTCTCATCTCCCTATCTGTCAACCACTTTGGGATACTCGTTTAATATCATCAGATTTTTCTTGAATTCTGTCTCTCAGTCTTTCCATTGCCTTGAATATCCTTTCTCCCCACCTCATCCTTCTCTGCCGTTCTCTGCTGGTTAACAGTCTACTCATTCTCAAAGGCCCAATATAAATAAACACTACTCCAAGGAGACTTTCTGTGCTGTTCTAACACATTTTACATCAGACCACTTTAATCATTCTGTATTTTTACCATTCTCGTTTGTGAACTCTGATGGGTTTCAGGGAAGGATTATTACCTCTTTTATTATTTCTGTATTTTTTGTAGAGACAGAGTCTGTCCATGTCGCCCAGGCTGGCCTCCAACTCGTGTCCGCAAGCAATCCCCCTGCCCCAACCTCCCAAAGTGTTGGGATTACAGGCATGAGCCATCATGCCCGGCCAGAAGGAGTACTTCTTACTTATCTTTGCATCTTAGTACTTTGCATACACAGTACTTGTAAATTCATGGGCATTTAATAAGTGTTTCCCATTATTGATGAAAAATTGAGTCAAGCGTGGTTGAACTCACTGGCATAAAACCTGTGGCAAACATTTAAAGAGAAATAGCAGACTTCGTTTATTACTCTGTTCTTCCACTCGTGGAGTCCTCAGTTTATAAATGAGGCAAGTCAGAACAGCTCAAGGTTGCGCAGCTAATAAGTAGTAGACTCTTGGCCTTACATCAAGTATCCAAATGCCAATTCAGTGTGCTTTCCATGGTTCTGCTCTTACAAATGAAAAAAGCATAAAGGCCACTTCACGTGGACATGTCATCATCCCCACATGGTACCACTTAATGGTTTTTCAAGTTACTCTGTGGATGAATGTAAATTGTGGTATCCTCTTCTTTCTTCTTTCTCATAACTGGGTAAGTTGATATCCCAGGGGGAATTACTTAGGCATGTGGAAGAACTATTAAAAGAAGTTTAGTTTGCCAAATCTCAGTAGTGATGCAGAGAACTGTTTCAGAGGTTTTGCTTTATAAGCTTCATGCACTTTTAATGGCCACTTTTCAAGAGATTGGCTGGCTGACCGAGGCCGGGTGAATCAATGACTCCCTTATATCTGCAGAAATGCAATAGCTTCTCTTGTCTTAGAACACATTTATGTCAGGGGTTCATACTTAAATTTCTTTGTGTATTCTCTATTAATTTAAAAAGAAAACCATACAAATAAATGTATCCATTTTTTAAAATGTTTGATGGTGCAGATGTAACACAAGACGTCACTTTTTTTAATCTATTTGAGTGACTAGCTTAATTTTCCAGTGTCAGTTTGGCTACAGTGAAGATTGTACATCTTCTTTAGGCATGTCTAACCTGGTAAAAGTCCAGCTTCATAGTTTGTCATACATTTTGGCATATTCAATTCTCTAGTTGCTTTGTGAGGATTTTTCTAAATGACTTTTTCAAAAAGGCACATGGTTAACATAAACAAAGATTTCACTGTCTTCCTTAGATGCATAAATCTTGTGCACCATATGGTTTATCACTTCAGAACTCCCATCCTGAAAATCCATCATATTATCCTATCACTATTCTAGGCTCTGTTGTCATTTAGTTAACAATTATTCGTAGTTTATTTTTGGAATGCTTTATGTATGATATTTTGGTTTTGATTTAAAATTTTTTTTATGGTAAATTCCAAACGTGTTCAAAAGTTGAAACAATAAACCAATATGTATTCATCTCCTAGCTTCAATAATTATCAACTCATGGCCAATCTTGTTTCCTCTATCCTCCGACACAGTACCTGCCTCCTCTCTGAATTATTTTGAAGCAAATTTCAGGTATCCTATCACATTATATTGTCTGTGAATATTAGAGAAATATTTGTGCATGATATGTGTGCTTATGTATGTTTTTTAAAAAAAGTACTTCCCTTTTTAACGTAAGTACAATATCAATAACTACTCCCCCAAAGAGCAATTTCACAATATTGTCAAACATCTTGTCAGTATTCAGACCTCCCTTATTGTACATATATGTCTTGTATAGTTTGATTGTTCATACATAGCCTCTGATGAATGAGTCACTGAAGTCTCCTTTTATTTATAGGCTCTCACACTCCTCCCCACCTCCACTCCTTCTCTCATAAACTGGATTGTTTGTCCTGTGGTTTCCCACAATGTGGATTTGCTAATTCCATCCCATGGTGTCATTGAACAGACCTGCTCCTCCATCTCTTGTACTTCCTGTAAAGTTGTATTTACATCTAAAATCTTGATTAGATTTCAGTTTGTTTTCTCCCCAAGAACTCTTCATAGATAGCACTGTATACATCCATCTGGAGATAAATAATATCTGGTTGACTCTCTATATGATGTTAGCTACATTGATGATTATTGTCTGGAGTTTTTAATCTACTAGAGTTTACAAAATGATTATACTTTATCATGTCATCATTATTTATCAGGTGGAATAGTTCTACAAAAGAGACATTTCTCTCAACAACTATTTAATTCTTTGAGGTAAAGCTGATATTGGAAAGACAGGATAAATTCTTGATTATTTCCCTTTAATTATTAGTTTTCAAAATAAGCAGGTTCCCTAATGTCTTTAAACACAACCAAACACTTAACATACTTGATATGTTTTGATCCAGTGCATTATAATTATTGATGCTCAAAATGTCCTATAGTTAGCCATAAAGTTTATTTAATTTATAAACCGAGTCCTTTTGGTGTGATCCTAGTAATATTCAATAGATTGTTTGACACCCGGTTTGAAAAAATGTTCCGGCCGGGCACAGTAACTCACGCCTGTAATCCCAACACTTTGGGAGGCTGAGGCAGGCAGATCATGAGGTCAAGAGATCTAGACCATCCTGGCTAATATGGTGAAACCCCGTCTCTACTAAAAATACAAAAAATTAGCCAGGCACGATGGCAGGCTCCTGTAGTCCCAGCTGCTTGGGAGGCTGAGTCAGGAGAACGGCATAAACCCGGGAGGCAGAGGTTGCAATGAGCCGAGATTGCACCACTGCACTCCAGCCTGGGTGACAGAGTGAGACTCCATATCAAAAAAAAAAGAGAAGAGAAGGGAAGGGGAGGGGAGGGGAGGGGAGGGGAGGGAAAAGAAAAGAAAAGAAAAGAAAAGAAAAGAAAAGAAAAGAAAAGAAAAGAAAAGAAAAGAAAAGAAAGAAAAAAGAAAAGAAAAGAAAACAAAAGAGGTTCCAAGCTCTGACTCCTTTTGGTGAGATGTGATACTTAGAGAACACAATCTGGGATCTATGAATATGCATTGTTATTGGATTGATCATTGTTTCTAAGTCTTTCAGCAAGCAGAACTGGGAAATATGGTTAGTTTTTTTAAAGATACAATATATCAGGGGTTCATACTGACACTTCCACTTTAAATTTAGCAATTAATCAGTCCTATATTTTTACCTTCTGTCTCCCACACCAAAAATCTCAGTATTCAAAAATAGAAATATAATTACTTTTACCATGTCTCACATTATACATACAATAACAGAACAACACCACCAACAATCCCACCAACAATATGATTACTAGAAAAAGTTTTTAAATTATTATATTATTATTATTATTTTACTTAAAGTAAGGCCTACTAGAATTATTCAAAGAAAAATCATTAAGTATTGTTTTCTGTGTGGTTATGCCATGAACTAGAGTCTTAGTTCATTGTTGAGTATTATATATAACTGTATTAGTCCATTTGCATTGCTATAAAAGAATGCCTGAAACTGGGTAATTCATAAAGAAAAGAGGTTTATTTTGACTCATGGTTATGCAGGCTGAACATAGGTTCAACATGCTGAACAGGAAGCATAGTATCAGCATCTGATCCTGGTGAGGGCCTCAGGAAGCTTCCAATCATGACAAAAGGAAAAGGGAGAGCAAGCGTATCACATGGCAAGACAGGGAGCAAGAGAGAGAAGGGGAAGGTTCTAGGCTCTTTAAACCAGCAGTTTTTGCATGAACTAACTGAG
This sequence comes from Macaca nemestrina, assembly GCF_043159975.1. Lineage (NCBI taxonomy): Eukaryota > Metazoa > Chordata > Mammalia > Primates > Cercopithecidae > Macaca > Macaca nemestrina. The sequence goes on from NC_092143.1 coordinate 77,198,666, forward strand.
TGTGAAATCACTCACCACTAAGGGTATGGCACTAAGGCATTCATGACGGATCTGCCCCATGATCCAATACCACCCACTAGGCTCCACCTCCATCATTGGAGTTCACATTTCAACATGAGATTTGTAAAGGACACACATCCAAACCATATAATTCCACTCCTGCCCCCGCCCCCCGACATCTCATGTCCTCACATCACAAAATACAGTAGTCCAAAATCCAAAATCTTACCTGAGACTCGGTAAGTTCCTTTCACCTATGAGCCTGTAAAATCAAAACATGTTATTTCCAAGATACAGTTGTGGTACAGGCATTGGGTAAACATTCCCGTTCAAAAAGGGAGAAATCAGCCAAAAGAAAGGAGCAAGTTCAAAACCCACACAAGTCCAAAACCCAGCAGGGCAGACATTAAACTTTAAAGCTCCATAATAATCCTTTTTCCCTGAAAGATTTTAGGAAGGAAGGGAGGGAGGGAGGGAGAGAGGAAGGAAGGAAGGAAATATGTATATGGAAAAAAAACCCAAAACAAAATAATCTGTGACTCCATGTTCCTCATCCAGGGCACACTGGTACAAGGAGTGAGCTCTCAAGGCCTCAGGCAGTCTGCCCCTGTGGCTTTGTAGGGTGCATCCCCTGTGGCTGCTCTTGTGGGCTGGAGTTGCGTGCCGACAGTCTTTCCAGGTACAGGCTGCAAGCTACCAGTGGCTCTACCATTCTTGGGACTGGCAGGCATTGGCTCCCCGCAAAGCTCCACCAGTCAGTGCCCTGGTGAGGACTCCGTGTGGGGGCTCCAACCTCACATTTCCCCTCAGCACTGCCCTAGTAGAGTCCTTCTGTCCTTGTGGCAGGCTTCTGCCTGGGCTTTCTGATGCAGCCTCTGAAATCTACAAGGAAGCTGTCAAGCCTCTTTCAGGCTTGCATTCTGTGTGCCTGCAGACTTGACACCACGTGGAAGCTGCCAACTCTTATGGCTTGGGCCCTCTGAAGCAGCAGCTTAAGCTATATCTGGGGTCCTTGAGAGAAGGCTGGAACCAGAGCTGCTGGGATGCAGAGAACAGTGTCTCCAGGCTGAGCAGAGCAGCTGAGACGAGGCCTGGCCCCTGAAACCATTCTTTCCTCTTAGGTCTCTGGGCCTGTGATAAGAAGGGCTGTCTCTAAGGTCTCTGAAATGCTTTCCAGGCCTTCCCCCATTGTCTTGGATATTTGTACTTGGCTCCTTTTTAGTTATGCTAATCTCTCTAGCAAGTGATTGTTCCACAGCCTGCTTGAATTCCTTCCCTGAAAATGCTGTTTCCTTCTCTAGCATATGGCCAGGTTGTGACTTTTCTAAATTTTTACACTTTGCTTCCCTTTTAAATAGAAGTTCCAAATTTAAGTCATTTCTTTGCCCCCATATTTGATATTAGGCTGTTAGATGCAGCCAGATCACCTCTTGAATGCTTTGCTGCTTAGACATTTCTTCTGTCAGATACCCTAGGTCATCACTTGTAAGTTCAAACTTCCACAGATCCCTAGGGGAGCGACACAATGCAGCCAAATTATTTGCTAAGGTGTAACATGGGTGGTCTTTGCTCCAGTTCCCAATAAGTTTATCATTTCTACCTGAGAACTGTCAGCCTGGCCTTCGCTGTCCATATCACTATCATTATTTTGGTCACAACCACTTGACATGTCTCTAAGAAGATTAACATTCCTTCATCTTCCTGCCTTCTTCTGAGCCCTCCAAACTCTTCACACCTCTGCCTGTTACCCAGTTCCAAGCTGCCTCCACATTTTCAGGTATCTTGTAACAACATCCCCTCCTTGGTACCAATTTTCTGTGTCGGTCTGTTTGCATTGCTGTAATGGAATACCTGACGCTGGATACTCTTATAAAGAAAAGAGGTTTGTTTGGGCTCACAGTTCTGTAGGCTGCACAGGAAGTATGGTGCTGGCATCTGCTTCTGGTGAGGCCTCAGCAAGCTTATAATCATGGCAGACGGTGAAGACGGAGTTGACATATCACATGGCAAAAGAAGAAGCAAGAGAGAGAAAAGGAGGAGGTCCCAGACTCTTAAATGACCATATCTTGTGTGAACTAAGTGAGCGAGAACAGGAGAACCCACTTATCACCAAGGGGGTGGCACTAAGCCATTCATGAGAGATCCACCTCCATGACCCAATCACCGCCCACTAGGCCTCAGCTCCAACATTAGTGACCACATTTCAACATGAGATCTGGAGGGGACAAACCGTCCAAACCATATCATTTACTTTGAGGATTTACATTTTTGCTTTGATTGGGCTAAATTTAGTGTAATAGTATATAAAATATGGCATGATTCCAAAGCATATTTAAGAAATTTAGTATTCATCTCCATCTCCTCCAATTGTTTCTTCCCTCGTCCTATGGGTAACCATTTCAACTGTTTTGTTTTATTTGTATTGGTTTATGCTATCATTGTTTTTTAAATATAAGAAGACACTGTTTACATAGCTTTATTTTTATGTCAAATATAAAAATATGTCCTTGACAGTTTATTTGCTCTCTCTCTCTGTCTCTCTCTCTCTGGTGTATCTTTTGATATTTAGAAAGATGTGAATTTAAAAACTTAGTTATCTCTTACTTTAGTCTTTATTTTCACTGTTGGCAAATTCTGAACAAAAAAATTTCCCTTAATTTTTGTGGCAGTTGTATTAGTAGTTACTAATTATTTTAGGATTAGTGTAGACTTTTGCAAAATAATCTATCAATCCTTTTAAGACTATCCATGTAGCCACCTGTAAGCAGTGTACCTTTTCTTTCTAATGAGACAAACGTTTATTAACAGCAGGAATGAAACTAACAGAAACAGAAAAGCCATCTGGTACTTGGATCTCCATATTATTGAGGATTCAGGAAGAGTTAGCAGACTTAAAGTAAGAGCTACTGGATTTAAAGAAACACTACTAAATTTTTTTCTCTAGCATCCTAGTCACTGGCATGTTTTTCCTTACTGAGTGAAAAATATGCTATTGCCAGGATTCTGTGAGGTAGTGTTTTCTTAGTCCCCAACTTATCTTCATAACTTTCACTTTGATAATTTACAAGCCAGAGTTATTTTCTTAATTGGCAAAGTTAGTCACACCACTTTGTAAGGTTTTCAGCAGACCAAGGAAATATTGCCTGAAGAACCACAGCAATTGTGTGAGAACAATATTAACAGGAGTTCACTGACTATCGCATCGGTTTGATGTATCATTTACTACCTTTTGTTTTATTTAAAATTGTTTCCACGCTCACATTTTTGGCTAGTGATGAAGACACTAGGTAACATTTATAGAGTGTGGTAGAGTTTTCTAATGCTTTCAACAACAGTTACCATATTTTATCTTCACAATGCCTTAACCCTGTAAGATGACGGAGTAAATGAAGAAGGCTTTGTTACCCAGTGTGACCGGTATGGCTATGGAGTCCCCAAGAGGGTAGGACAGTGGCAGGAGCTTTTGAATTCCCCCACTCACAGCTTCCATTTTCTGCTCTTCAGGCATGTGTGGGGTGGGTGGCAGTTAAGTCGAAGGGTTGGAAAAGTCTTGCAATTTCATACACAGCACGTTTAATTTAGTTTTTACTCACTGTGCAGCACAGAAGAGGCCCTGGCATATTTAAAGGATCTGGTGTTCTGCATTGTGACTCGCAGAGTCCAATTTAGGCACCAGTCTGAGAACAGTGGCTGTCAACAGTGGCTGTCAACAGTGGCTGTCAACAGTGGCTGTCAACAGAAGCTATATTGACCCTAGGAGCTGCTTTAGAAATATGGGTGGGGTCATTTTTAGTTGCTACAATTGGGGGTAAACTGGCATTTGTGGGACAGAATGGTAGGCATTTGGCCACGTGTGGGAAAGTTCCTCATACCAGTGAAATTTTTATTTTCTGTTTTTTAAAAACACTATAGCCATCCTAGGGGGTGCGGAAGAATACATTTTAGAAAACGATTTACATTTTAAATGACAGCCTAGTATACACACATGCAAAGAAAATTTAACTCAGATAGGAACTTCACAAAATAATATTGCACTCCGGTATTTTCTATTCTATCTTATTTCAGTTTTCTTTAAAAATTCTCGTTATAATATACTAAATTGATTTCATTATCCACTAAAGGATGGTGGCCCACTGTGTGAAACTCATGGCTCTACATGGGTGCACAAATTCTTCTAGGAGCTTTTTCGTGTTTACAAGAAAAATAGTAATAATTTGCCTTTGTGAGTCCTAAAAGATATCCTAGAAGACTATAAAGCAGATAAAATTTAAAATTATAATTTACGTTAACAGCAGCGTATTCGGGTGCTGAAGACTTCAGTGTTATTGGAAGAGTGCTGGTCCAAAGGTTATGACTCAGAAATTTGCTTCCTGTCCATGAACAAATAAGTTATCTTCTCTGAGGTTAATTTTCTGCAGTGAGTAGATGCAGATCCCATGATCAGCTCACTCATTGGAGGGCTGTGATAAGGATTTGAATAGGATAATGGATGTGATTAGAGTTTGAAAATAGTGAAATGATACAAACAGTGAATTGTGACTCCGGCACGCTGGCTCATGCCTGTAATCCCAGCACTTTGGGAGGCCGAGGTAAGTGGATCATTTGAGGTCAGGAGTTCAAAACCAGCCTGGTCAATGTGGTGAAACCCCGTCTCTATTAAAAATATAAAAAAATTAGCCGGACATGGTGGCATGCACCTGTAATCCCAGCTACTCAGGAGACTGAGATAGGAGAATCATTCGAACCCAGGAGGACGAGGTTGCAGTGAGCTGAAATGGCACCATTGCACTCCAGTCTAGGCAACAAGAGTGAGACTCCGCCTCAATAAATAAATAAATAAATGAATAACAGTAAATTGTTACTTAAGTGTGTCTGCAGAAGCCTGCTTGTAGAGCACATTAGTCAAAAATAATAATAGTAATAGCCTGGACAGCAACATTCATTAGCTACTTACTATGTGCCAGACACTGTTCTAAGCTGTTTGTCTATATTAACTCGTTCAATCTTCTTCTTATAATAGCCCTATAAGGTAAGTACTGTTAATGCTAGCCCCTTTCTAAAAATGAGGGAAAAAAAGGCACAAGGTAACTTGATAATAAGCAGGTTGGCCAAAATTACATCTTTATCTCTAGTAAATGGCAGAATTAGCTTTGAACCCAGAGTGTCCAGTTCTTGTTCCTAAATAGTTAACCACTATACTACACTTTCTATTTAAGACTGAAATCAGAGTTTTTTATTAGTGTGTTTGAGCATTTATAAAGCTTTCTGTAGCATTAAGTACTTTTGCAAATTACATGCTTATTTGAGAATAATCAATGGAAAAAAATGTACATTTTTTAATACATTTTCAAGGAAACAAGAATGTGATCAGAAAGCCCCTGCAATGAAAGATCAGATATTAGCTTTGAAGACTGTAGACTGGCAGAGAGTTTTCGGAACGCGTATGTGTACGTGTAGGAGTGTGCGTGTGTACACGCAGGTGTGCAGGCATTTACCCGCCGCAGCTTCAGAGAGAGATTGCCAGTTTCCTAGAGGCGCGATTGCTCAGGAACATGAATGAAAACCCTAAGACAGAACAGACCAGCGGTTTAGCTGCCAGAACGCAGTGGCTTGCCCTCCTGACCCCTTGCTGACATTAAACAGCCCTCGCCCTGGAATGCCGCTCCTGGCCTGGCATCCTGGGAGCGTGCGTCCCGCCTGCGGGGCAGAGATAAGCATAAACCTAGCCTCTGATTCTGAACACTAGCTAAGGCTCCCGACAGTTGACAAGATTGATGATTTTCAGCTGGTATGTCTCCGGAACTGAGGAGGCCCTAGCTTTAATTTATTGGTCAGATCAGTTTGGTTTAAGGGCCCCAGTAAACGAATGCAAATGACTTAAGGAACATTCTAACTCAAAGGCAAGCCATTAATCCACGTCTTTCAGACCAGAAGCTGAATCATCCGAAGGAGGTGCAGTGTGTGGAGACAGGGGTGCTTGTCTCCTCTGTTTCCTCCTTAGGAAGACTTCACTGTTGGAGACCTTTCTTCTGAGTGCTGCCCTGGGGTGCTGTCCAAAATCCATGCGTCTCATGAATTATGCCGCCAGATCTAGAAGGAGCCAAAGTCCTCTTTGGAACTAGGTGAACTGGGCTAATCAGAAACAGGCCCATCTCACCCACTAGCCAGTTTGCACCAGGGCCAGAGGAAAGCCGGGGCCTCTGGCTCCCACATCCCATGTGGCAACCGACCGTCGGGTTATGCTTGGCTTTGCAACCATCAGGAAAGGCCTCACGTCTGCCTAACTGCAAAACGATTTGGTTGGCTTATAAATTGCTGCGTCTATCATGTGCTTCCGAATTGAAAGGAACGGATGGTTTTAAAAGGTTTATGTTTCGTTATTAATGCAGAATGACTTCCTGCTGACAAATTTCAATTTTTACACAATTTCTTTGCTGATGCAGTATCTCTGCCACCCATGCTCCAGGGCAGCGTGGAGCCACTTCAGAGCACGCCTTTTGTGACCCAGCACCTAGCAGGGTGTCCTTTTCTGAGTGCAAAAAGAGAATCCACTGACCTCATTTGCTTCCGTCCTGTGAACCTCTCTGTGGGTTTCAGAACGCCAGGGTCTGAACAGAGAAGCTTCAGAATACTTTCTCCGACTGGAGAACGTTTTTATTGTGGGAGGAAAAAATGTTGCCAGTCTCACTTCACAGACACCTGGAATTCATGAAGTCTGAGGACTTCTTTCATTTTACTTTCAACTAAAAGCTCCAGCATGAAACAGCAAAGGCTCACAGAGCTCAAGATCAGGAGGTGGCCCTGTGAGAGGGTATTCGGCCTGGATCCCTGGTGAAACTCCATCACTGAGCAGGTCTGTGATAGCCCGTGTGGTCTGCTTTCTGTAGATAATACTCGGAGACTGTGCTGCAAACATTCTCAGATTATTCAAAGATGAACGAACAGTTCAAATGGGCAGGTTTCTGTGAGTGCTTCCCTCTCAACCCCTTCCTTTTTTCAGTATGTCTCCCTATTTTCTTCCTCTCAAGCGTATCTACTTCAGAAAACGTGGAAAGAAAAGAGCCTGGTGGGAAAAGTCGATCAAGTGACAATGACGTGCCCTTATGGAAAAATCTCTGGGGTAAGCAGACTTTGGGTTTTACTCTTAAGCGAAATGAGATGAGATTACTCTATCCCAGCAAGATTTAAGCATCTTATTTTTCTAAATGTTTGGTCATTTGTGTTAAAACAGAGGAAAATATGACATCTAACCTTTTTTTCCTGAGAAAATAATCACTGTCCTCCATGCTTTGCCAACAACAATCCTTTCTCCCCCCCATTTGTTGTAAGAGCTACAGTATCTGCAATTTGGTAAAACCACTACCCTCGCTGGGGTGTTTGATTTTGCCTTTTGCATTTGAGCTCTTGGTGTGTGCATGTATGTGCGTGTGTATATGTGTGGGTATGTATGTGTGTGTGTGAACGTGGGTGCATGTCTGTGTAGGTGTGTGCTGTCTGTGTATTTGTGTTAAGGTACGGACACTCTCCGAGATGTAAGAAAGCACTACAACTATTTTTAGGGGATGAGTTCTTCTTTTTTATTCCCAAAGACCTTTTATAATTTTGTTTTTTTCGAGTTTGCATTAAAGAATAACATACTACTTTGTAAGTTTTTGTAGATGTGTTCATTAGAAAGATCAGATCTCTTAGTACATGCCATTAACCAGTTTTCTCTTAAGTTAATCATCCACATTTAACTCTCTAAAGAATAGATTTACTTTAGTTGTGATTTTTCCAAAGGCTGTTTTTGCTTTGTCTGTCAAAAACGAATAGAAAGAAAAAAGGAAGGAGGAGATGAGAGAGAATCCTGCCCTTTTAGCATATAGAGTTCTGAAATAAAAGACTGAGCTGTACAGAAAAGCCGCCAACACCATCATTTGTTTTCTGTGGTTTCTGATGATTCTTTGTGGCGCAGTTTTCAAATGGAACATTTTCTTGCTATCACAGGAAAACAGCACACTCCAGGGTGGACTCTGATTTCTGTGGCTAAAATCACTATCTCCCATTTCCAGAAGCAGAAACACAAATGCGGTCTGATTTTCTTTTGGTTGAAAACTTAATGGAAGAAAAAAATAGAACATTTATGCATAGAAATAAACACACACACAAAGGAATACAGGAAAAACTGGGAAATCTGAATAAGATCAGTGGATTACATTAGTGTCAATTTCCTGGCTCTGATATTGTACCACAGTTTTACAAGATGTTATCACTGGGAGAAACTAGGTTAAAAAGTACATGAGATTCCTCTGTATTATTTATTGTAATTGCTTGTGAGTCTACAATTATCTCAAAATAAAAAATTAATTTTTAAAAAAATTTGGAAAAATAACAAAAGGAAAACTAAATAGTACCTTAAAAATAAAAAATATTTAACTTTGTCTTTTGAAAATAGTGAAAAACACTTGAAAGAGATTGTGGCTTTTCTTGTTCATTCTCTTATAAATTATTGGCAACTTACCATAGTACCTAAAACATGAAAGGAAACAGGTATAGTGTACTTCAATTTGTAAGTTCAGAGGCTATTTTAGATGGATTAAACCAATAACCTAAATTATCCTGAGAATTATGAAGCCAAATTTTTACCTATTTTGTGATAATTTAGGTTGAAAACATTATACTCTGACTGGCAACATCTAGGCAGAATTAAAACTTTGTAACTTTGGTTAGTAAAAACGATAGAATTAGATAAACCCATTATCTTTTATGGCTATAATAAAGACCTTTGCCAAAACAAAGAATATGAGTATGTTTGCTTTTCAGGGATGGAAAAAGGAGGATTCTAGGAATAGCCATTAATATTCCGAATGAAATGTGGGTTGAGATGAAAAGATAATACTTACCCTTTTAACAAACCATGTAGGCTATTACAGTGGATGAAGAGGTTTAAAAAAGCAAAATCTCTATCTATCATCTATTTATCTATTAACTCTTTTTTTTTTTTTCTTTTGAGACAGAGTTTTCCTCTTGTTGCCCAGGCTGGAGTGCCGTGGTGCGACCTTGGCTCACTGCAACCTCTGCCTCCCAGGTTCAAGCAATTCTCCTGCCTCAGCCTCCCAAGCAGCTGGGATTACAGGCGCTCGCCACCTTGCCCAGCTATTTTTTTTTTTTTTTTTTTTTTTTTAGTAGAGATGGGGTTTCACCAGGTTGACCAGGCTGATCTTGAACTCCTGACCTCAGGTGATTCACCCGCCTCCACCTCCCAAAGTGCTGGGATTATGGGCATAAGCTACCGCACCCAGCCTGCTTTAGATACTTTCTGACATACATTTATGTCGTTATAAAACTGAGAGACAGAGTATTTGTAGCAAAAATTTTAGAGACAGACTTCACAGAAAAGGAATAACTAAATCCCTTCTGAAAGATATCTTAGTACCTAACCACCTGTCAAAGCCTGTGAGATTTACTAAATCCCTGCTACAATGCAACAAAGCTCTACAACAACTGGAACTTGAGATTTGGTTTTGATACGTGATTTTGTCATGTTTGGAGAAAGAAAAGTGTCTCCCCTTTAAAATATTTTCCTTAAGCGACTGCCTTGGAGCAGGAGATTAGGTCTCATTTCCATTCAATTCAAATTGAGCTTAAAATGTAATTCCAGGCCCTGGCAGCTACCGCAGGATGATATGCTCCGTCAGTGAGAAAAAAAACTTGGCACTTGAAACAGTTGAGGCCGGGTGTGGTGACTTACGCTTGTAAATCCCAGCATTTTGGGAGACCGAGGCTGGAGGATTACCTGAGGCCAGGAGTTCAAGATGAGCCTGAGAAACATAGCCCAACCCTGTCTCTACAAGATATTTTAAAATTAGCTGGGTTTGTTGGCACACACCTGCAGTCCCAGCTACTCAGGAGGCTGAGGTGGGAGGACTGCTTGAGCCCAGGAGTTTGAGGCTGAAGCAAGCCATGACTGTGCAACTGCGTTCTAGCCTGGGCAACAGAGTGAGGCTCTGTCAAAAAACAAAAACAAACAAAACAGAGATCTTTGTGTTTCTTCTTTGCAAGAGTAGGATTAGCTCAGGCCACTGCGGTGGGGCTGAGCCCACAGATACGGATTATGTCAGCTTGGCCTCTAAGGTTGAGGAGTTAAAAGGAGATTGAGCAAGAGATTTACAGCTGGCTGCCAGAGGAACACTTCAGGTCACCGAAGCTTATGGAACTACTCGAGTCACAGTATGTGAAACGCGAACAGCTGTCTGCCTTACTGAAGCCAAACCTGAGTGAAAACGCATGGCTGTGGAGTGCAGGGGCAGGAACTTACACACACACGCAAGGTGAAGGAGGGCCTGCAGAGTCTTATGAGCGGCCAGCCACTTCCCTGCTAGCTAAAAACTTCAAACACCCTTTTTCCTATTTCTGATACTGCTTGGGGAAAATAACCAGGTAGTTGGTCTGTGTCCAGGCTACTGGAATAACAGGATTACCATTTACTCGGCACCTGATTACCACATGCCAGCCATTTCATGGGGCTTATCTCAGTGTATGCTTACACAACCCATAGGCCATAGGTACTGCCACTATTTCCATTTCACAGATGAGTAAGCTAAGGCTTACAGAGGTTAAGGAACTCGCCTCAAGTCACATTCTTTGGAGTAATAGAACCAGTACTGAAATTCAAACAGCTGGCCTTAGCGCATGCACTCACTACACTCACTACAGTGTACAGCGCTCTCTCTTTCTCTCTCTCTCTCTCTGTGGCAGCTGATGAGGCGGGATTTTTGAGACGGAGTCTCACGCTGTTGCCCAGGCTGGAGTGCAGTGGCGCGATCTCGGCTCACTGCAAGCTCCGCCTCCCGGGTTCCCGCCATTCTCCTGCCTCAGCCTCCTGAGTAGCTGGGACTACAGGCGCCCGCCACCGCGCCTGGCTAATTTTTTGTATTTTTAGTAGAGACGGGGTTTCACTGTGGTCTCGATCTCCTGACCTTGTGATCCGCCCGCCTCGGCCTCCCAAAGTGCTGGGATTACAGGCGTGAGCCACCACGCCCGGCCCTGGTGGAAATTCTTCATGGGTCTCTGGTGTTTCTGAATATCTGCATTTTGCTAAAAGAGGCACTAGCCATCTGTGTTCTGGGCTATATCTTCAAGAATGCTTATATAGCAAATAGTCTTGGAAGACAGAGATGGCAGTATCTCTGAAGCAAAGGGCAGGCATGCTTACTGCCTAGTTTAAAAAGCCTGAGTTCCCTACATTCAAGTTTCCTCTACCACATCGTGACTGCTGTGTCTGCACCTGTCTTCTGGCCCTCTTTACATTGTCCTGTGGGAACTGGGGAATGGAGAACCAACAGAAATGCAGATGCCTCAGCTACTGTATTGCTGCGAAAAATAAGCCATCCTTTTGTCTCTCTCCCAGTAGTCTCATGTCTTCTACCAGCTTCCCCGGGATGTGGCCTGCTAACTTAGTTTGCATTTGTTCTATTTCATGACAGTAGGAGGGACTAGATTAGAAAAGGGGCTAAAATAGACCGGGCACGGTGGCTCACGCCTATAATCCCAAGACTTTGGGAGGCCGAGGTGAGCAGATCACTTGAGGTCAGGAGTTTGAGACCAGCCTGGCCAACATGGTGAAACCCTGTCTCTACTGAAAAATACAAATATTAGCCGGGCATGGTGGTGTGCAGGAATCCCAGCTATTTGGGAGGCTGAGGCAGAAGTATCACTTGAACCCAGGAGGCAGAGGCCGCAGTGAGCCAAGACAGCGCCACTGCAGGCCAGCCTGGGCAACAGAGTGAGACTCTGTCTCAAAAATAAAAAATAAATAAAGGGCTAAAGGAAGGCAGAGAAGGGTTTAGCGCAGTGCAGTGAATCTCCTGGGCTTATGAACCAAACCACTTGTCTACCCAGTTGTTTTCCGTTGAATGTTAGCGTGGAGACTGGGGTGCTCCATTCAGATGTTACCTTCAGAGCTGGGACACTCGTTTCCAAGCTGCTGGAAGCATTGGCAGTCAAACATTCTCATCTGAGTCCTTCTCCGTGAATTATCTTAGGCTACCTTGCCCAAGGATGGCCTCCTTCTATGAGTCTACGGGACAGGGCAGTGGGTGGGTTGGGGGAAGTGAGGGAGTACAGAATGTTCTGCCCTTGCTTCAAAGCAGGACAGTTCTGATCTTAGCTCCAGAGCTTCCTTTGGGAGAGGTTCAGTTTTCTGCCTTGTTTTTTGTGCATTGTGCAGACATCACAGTTCAGCAACTTCCTCTGCTAAAATGTACTCCCTTCACTCACAGCACTGACTTAGAGGGGCCTCCGAAAGAAATTTCCAGTGCGCAGTCTTAGTGCACAAATCTTGGAGAATGTTTCCCAGGGAAGTGACCGAAGACAGATCTCTTATAAATCATGATAAAAAAGTGCTTCCCAAGATATTGTGTGCTTTTAGTCACCATTTTTTGGTATCCATAGGCTTAAATAAGCCATTCTAATATTACCTAGAAGCTTGACAAAATAATGTAGTTAACTCAAATTCTGATAGTTGCATTAAAGAAATTATGTTTTTTAAGCATTAAAATTTTGATAATTTTGTAGTATATTCACCAAATTGCTAGTTCTGACACACTATTATACTCATAAGTAAAAAATAATAGAAAGATCTTTAACTTATTATAAAATGCCCTGATGGAAATTTTGGTATAATTGAATTTCTGTTTTCACTTGAGATACAAATACTTTGAATGTTTCATATATTATGTAAATGAAACAGTGGGAAGCAAGTCACACCATTTAATGTGTCCGGGAAAACTGGAATACCCTCCTTTCCTACAGAGGAGGGCAAAAAGACCGTAAACCTTGTTGGAATGGAAAAGTCGGAGCTTTGCACAACCTCTGAAGTATAGATTTGGAGGGGGAAAGTGGTAATGAATACACTGAAACAACTTCTTCTCTTTGGAATTGACAAGAATAGACCAGTAAGAGCAAGGACAAGATAACAGGGCAAGTAGGTCAGTACCAGGCTGATGTGATGTCAGTAACATTAAGGAACCCAACCTTTTGTTAAATGATGTCATCAGCTTTTTTTTTTTTTTGAGACAGAGTCTCACTCTATCGTCCAGGCTGAAGTGCAGTGCTACTATCTTGGATCACTGCAACTTCCACCTCCCAGGTTCGAGGGTTTCTCATGCCTCAGCCTCCCAAGTAGCTGTGATTACAGGTGTGCACCACCACACCCGGCTAATTTTTGCATTTTTACTAGAGACGGGGTTTCACCATGTTGGCCAGGGTGGTCTCAAACTCCTGACCTCAAGTGATCTGCCCACCTAGGCCTCTCAAAGTGCTGGGATTACAGGCGTGAGCCACTGTGCCCAGCCAAATGATGTCATCAGCTTTATTCTACCTGCTCGAGGTTGTACAAATACCACATCTAAATCATGACTTTCCAAGGGCTAAGGGGTTAGCATAGTTATTGGTTGTTTCTGATTCCAAAACTAAGTGTGGAAATAAGACCTCCCCAACTCCTGCAGTTACAAGCTTTGTCCCATTTGATACACAAATCAGACGTTTTTCATGCTGGGAGTAGTTTAATTTTCAAACTCTGCGGCAGGGGAGACTCTTTCTTCATTATATAAAGGTAAAAGCAGCACTGAACTATTTTAAAGTTTTATTTTTTAAAAAAAAGTTTTATATGAAACATGAACATTTCTCATGAATAAATGCATTATATTTACAAGTTTCATTCTTGTCATGCAACAAGTTGAACCAGTTACTTTTAATCAAAATAATGATATGCAAGATTTTATAGTCCAGTACTCAACTCAGTTATGTAAATAGACAAGGCAAGCTAAATGCTTTGTAGTCTGCTAAACATTTCGCTTGGTTTGAATGGATCTCTCACATAAGGCACAATCTTTAAAATGAAAAAGGAAGTCCTAGCGATAACAAATATACAAACAAAAAGGAGTGTTAGTTTAAATCCTTGTTTAGCTTATCCGAAGTTGCATACAATAAACAGAGTTGCATTGTGTTCCAAACAACTCATATATTGCTTCATAATCCTGGTATCTTATTCTAGACTTCAGACCAAAAATGAGGTAACAGATTGAGCAAGTTTCTGTTTCATCCATAGAGATACTTAAGGTGACACTACAAAGAAATTTAGGGCTGGGCACAGTGGCTCACACCTGCAATCCCCGCACTTTGGGAAGCTGAGACGGGATGTAGCTTAAGGCCAGGAGTCTGAGATCATCTTAGCCAACATGGCGAAAACCTGTCTCTACTAAAAATGCAAAAAGTAGCCATGTGTGGTGGCATGATCCTGTAATCCCAGCTACTTGGGAGGCTGAGGCATGAGAATCACTTGAACCCAGGAGGCAACGGCTGCAGTGAGCTGAGATCGCTCCACTGCACTCCAGCCTGGGTGACAGAGCAAGACTCTGTCTCAAAAAAAAGAAAAAAAAAGAAAGGAATTTTGTTCTACAAAGGTGACGTTACAAAGAATACATAATTTTAAGGGAATCATCTTCCCCATGGGTATGAATAGTTTTAAATTTTTGGAATTAGAGATATACAGATTCCTTTTAAATTGTTATCTAAAATCATTATTGCTCAATAATTTTCTAGCAGGGGAAACAGACACAAAGTTTAACCAATTGAAATTTGGGTGGTAAAAATGCAGACAAGGGGTTATCTCGAGATCAGCATTCAACTCAAAGGCAGTCCAGTCCAGTGCCTTTTGTGTGTGTTTGTGTGTGTGAGTGTGCATGCATGTGGGTAAATGATCAAAGACTCTTAATGAGACCTAGGATTTCAAAGTTCTCCTAAGCAAGCAAATGTACATGAAGTGCCTAATGCAATGTCTGGAATACGGAAAGTCCTCAATGTATGTCAGTCTATGACTCTGCATGGATGGAAATATTGGCTGTATGTCTGGATACCTCAGATAGATTTACTCAAATCAGGCTTGCATTGCAGCTATAGAAAATTCCAAGCAGTTTTTTTATACCTACCTGATTGCTCTTCTAGTCAATACCCCTTACTGACAAACGCTTCAGAAGCCACTCTTTCTGACAGTTCTGGGCTCGCTCAGGGATCACCTGGGGGTCTTAAAAGCTGGGCGGAATCTCCTCAAAGCTAAACCATTGAAAACAATGTAGGAAAACATGGAGGAGAATGGGTATGAGCTTCTTCCACGTGGGCGAAACAAGACAGTCAAGACGGGCACGAATCAAGTTTTAAAATCGGGTCTACCAGATTTCGATGTCTTTATGACACATTCTATTACTCAACTTTGGAAAAGAATATCTTGAGTCGTGTGAATAAGCCTAGTACTTGCATTTTGAATGGGTCCTTCCTTTGGTGTTTACAGTTAAGAAACAATGGAGATACCAAACAAGATAAGACTAAGCCACAGAGATATCTGAAAAGCTGCCATCAATCAAACCTCTTTGTGAAGCCGGTTAGTGCAGCTTCCATTGTTCTAAGCAGCAGGCAAAAGGAACAAATAAAATCCAGCTGTTTCTTCACTGTGGCACCAGGTGAGTCCCAGTATCAATACTTCCTTCATTGTGGATTAAGGGGAAAGTGGCCTTCATTTCCTTTCTCATTCCACTTTGAAACCTCAGATTTCTTTCTTTCTACCAGTGATACCCGGTTGGTGAGTCACAGCCACCTGGGCTCCAGTTCTGGCATTGCTTGCAATGTAATCATGAGAACCTGATAGATAGTGTTAATAGCAGAGTGAATCAGGGATCAGGAAAAAATACTTTTAGATTGCTTACCTTTGGAGGGCTTTGCTATGTTTAAAGAAAGTCAGTTTTTGACACTCAAATTTAATTTGCTATCCTATACAGCAGCCTTTTCACATGATAATTTTTTTTCACCAAATAAAGGAATTTAGTGCACTATAAATTTCCTGAATGGTGGGATGTTGATAAAAGTAAAGCTGTGAATTGGGGGGTCATGTGAACCAGAATTTAATTGCATTTGTGCCACTTGGTGTTAGACCCTTTCTCTACTCATATTAACTCTACCTCTGTTGTTCATAGTTTCCTTACTTCAAATTAAAATTAGAATACATTGGTCTCTAGAACTGTATGATTTTTGTGAACTTTAGAAAAGCATCTTTTGGGATGGATTGCTAGATTTAGAAATGCTTTTTGCATTTATTAACATCCATAACCCAGGAAACGAAAATGATAAGAAAAATATTTTGGTAAGACAGAAAATCTGTTTTCATTTCTCCTTTTTGATATTTGTAAT
The DNA here is from genome assembly GCF_043159975.1 of Macaca nemestrina. Lineage (NCBI taxonomy): Eukaryota > Metazoa > Chordata > Mammalia > Primates > Cercopithecidae > Macaca > Macaca nemestrina. The sequence continues at coordinate 77,214,887 of NC_092143.1, forward strand.
TGGTCGGAGCAGAAAGTTCTTGTGTGTTCTTGTGTGGGCATATATGTGCTAATGAATTTGAGATGAGGAGCCAATGTCTTTAAGAAAACTCTCCCTTATGATGTTTTGCATACATGTGTATTCTCTTTCCCTCTAGATTCAACTTTGAATAAACACTGTGCTCTCAGCCAAGGAAGAGTAAATCTAGCATTAGTCATGACTGTCTTGTTTCACCCACGTGGAAGAAGCTCACTCCATTCTTCTCCATGTTTCCCTATATTGTTTTCAATCTTTTACCTTTGAGAGATTCTTCCCAGCTTCTAGAACTCCCAAGTGATCCCTGAGCGTAGCCCAGAACTCCCAGAAAGAGTATTTCTCCAACAGGTTTCCAAAGTATTTGTTGGTATGGGGTATTGACTACAAGAGCAATCAATAACTGTGCTGGGAGTTTTCTGTAGCTGCAATGCAAGCCTGACTGTAATAAATCCATCCAAGGCACCCAGACGGGCAATATTTTCATCTATGTGCTGAGGCCTTTGCATACTCTGGACAATGTAGGTTAGGCACTTCATGTACCTTTCTTTGCTTAGTCTTCATTAACAGCTTGGTGTATTAGCCAATAATATCGTAGTCTCCACTTTGTTGAGAGTTTAGGTAACTTGCTCAAGACCACACAAACATTTGCCCCTGGTTCCAAATACTGCAGTCTTAACTATTTAAAACATTGTTGGCCAGGCAAGGTGGCTCATGCCTGTAATCCCAGCATTTTGGGAGGCTGAGGCGGGTGGATCACCTGAGGTCAGGAGTTTGAGACCAGCCTGGTCAACAGAGTGAAACCCCATTTCTACTAAAAAGACAAAAATTAACTGGGCGTGGTGGTGTACACCTGTAATCCCAGCTGCTCGGGAGACTGAGGTGGGAGAATTGCTTGAACCCAGGAGGCAGAGGTTGCAGTGAGCCAAGATCGTGCCACTGCACTCCAGGCTGGGTGACAGAACGAGACTCCATCTCAAAAAAAAAAAAAAATTGTCATCTGTACTGACAGCCCAATGCCCTGATAGATGACTAATTAAGAGTATTTTAACCCCTTTCACCTAAGAAGAAAGATTTGAATTCTTCTCCTGACGTGCTTATGTCACATGTTTTCCAGAAAATCCCTCCAAAACCCCCCAAGGTGAACCTCACGTCAACCAAAACCAAGACATGAGCCAGAGCCTAAACAGAGGAAAGAAAACAGAAGAGAGGATTCTAGTGATGTATCTGGTCATCATTCCAAGCAACCAAGCTGAACTTTTGCATTGACAAACAATTTTTTCCAGAGCATTTTAAAATTTACAGGTTGGTTTGCAACAAAGCTTTTCAAAAAGAAGTATTTATGATGGTAAATCGTTAAAAGAAATGTGTTCTAGACCAAGAAAGGCAAAGCTTTCATGTCTTGTTTAGTCTCTAGCATGCTTGTTTGCAAAACACAAGCTCCAGTCTACATGTTTCCGCAGTCAACTGACTGTCTTAGAGAATATCTCAAAATCAATCTGTCCCCGTGCTTGCTTATGATTCCGCGGTAATCCTCTGTTTGTAGTCACAAGTTGTCAGGAGAACATCATGTAAGGCATGGTATGAAGACTTAAGAAATCTTGAAATCAGAAACCTCAGTTTTCTTTCTCTTGAAGTGTTTCTAAGAAAAAGGAGAAAGGAAATTAGCATCTACTGTTACCTCATTTAATTCCTTCAACAATCTTAAGGGTATTATTGTCTCCATTCCTCAAGAAAAGAAACCAAGGCTCAGAGAAAAGGACTCACCTGCCCTGTGACCAATGACTGGGGGTCCCGGGTCAGAACCCAGAATTCTGACTCGCACCCAGTGCTGGCTCCCCTGTGTCCCAGGGATGGGCAGGACAAGAACATCTTCTTTAAAACTTTCTGTTTGTTGGGCACCTCCAAAAACCCTTATAAATTATTGCTTAAGTTATTTTGACAGAATAATTTCACTAAGTCCATTGAAAATTAAAATTTTGGAATCTCTGTTATATGGCTAGATCGATACTATACTACCCAAGTCCCTGGAAAAAATGAAATTATAAGTTTTGACTACATGGCAGAGCTTTGGTGCCTCATACACTTGCATTAAATGCAGTATCCTTTAAAATAATAGAATATGTATTTGTGAGAGTAAAAATGTGTGCATGCAGCAGTCCATAAGAGAATTAGATCCAGAAACTGTAATTTGAAAGAGTTCTAAACTCTTAGAACAAATTGATTTAAATTTGAACAATACTTACTAAATATGAATTGATGGAAAGTGAATATTTATAACCCCCTTTTGTGAATTTCAGTAAGCTGACATTTGTTAGCTCCTGATGCAGTAGCTTTTCTGAGTCAAGAGCTAAAGGTCCCTTGAATTACCTGACAGTTAATCATACATAGATGTGAAGTCAAACGTCATATTCCACTAAGTCTAATCTGCACTTGCAGGAACGGTGGACAATTTTGCCTAAACATCTGACAGATTTGGAATGTCTCTTGCCATAGACATTTAGCATGAACCAGCTTCATTGTCCTAGTATCTGTCACACAGAAATGGTCCCTTGCTCGGCTTCTAATGGATTTACTGCAAAGGCTGTGAGGAATGAGTCACACTCAGGGACACGATGACAGAGGAACAGCTTCTACAACACAATCTTCTGTAATAGAGAAAGCTGTGCCTCTCCCCAGGGACCTGCCTATAAAGTTGGTCTCCTTTCCACTAAGGAGGCATTTCTGAGAGCCCCACATAGATTAAGGACAACTTCTCTAGGTAACTACTAAAAATTAGGGCCAACAAACGAAATCTTTGGGATATGAAATATTAATGTGATGAGAATTACCATAATAAGAAACAATTGAGTATACACTGTATTATATAAGTGAGGCTTAAAAAAAATAACACTGAGTTTCGGGCCTTTTTTCCTTCCTTGGAAAATGCCTTGAAATCTTTTCCATCAATACAGTCTAACTGTACAGGTTATGGGTGACAAATAGTTTCAAGGCAAATTGCAACTTAGTTGGTCAGACTGTTTCAGTAGAAGAAAAAATGACAATTTGAAAGAGTTCTGGAAGGGCTAACGCTAAACAGTTCCATCTTGACCTCAAACCAATGCAGTCTGCAAACAAGTCAATATGTGAACCCAAAGGAAGAAGTGCACCCCAGCCTAAGAAAGGGACAACTTTTCCTTCTCTGGAATCAAAATGCTCCATGAAATTAAGTCATTGATTAAACGTTGGGGAGGCAAAGACTGTTGAAATGTCAGTTAAGATTCTTTAGGCTGCAAATCTGATTCACCGTGGCTTCAATGGTAAGAAATGGTATCTGCCCAGCTGGAAGTCCAGGGTGGAATGGCTTCAAGGTTGGCTCCATCCAGGGACTGTCTCTCAATTTTCTGTTTATAGGCTGGCTTCACTCAAGGGGGTAAAAATAAGTATGGTCATTCCAGGCCTCATATCCATTTACACAACATCCTGGGGAAGAGGTTTCTGGAACCTCTAGTACTAATCCATATACCATGGGAATGACAGGTACTGATTGGCTTCAACCTGAATTCCTTAAATTAATCTTTGTGGAAAGGAGGCTGGGATGACCTTGATTGAGTTAAAATAGTCAGGGCTCCACCTGTGGAGTGGAGGATGAGATCAGTTTCCCACCACCCACATCCTACACAATGGGTGAGGGATGGAAGGAATGCTGGAGACTATCCCATGCCCGCCGATATTCACGAAGTCTTGGTCTTCTGTGTTTCACAATAAACTCTTAAGAACATTGCAAATATTTTATGTATGTGAAGGTTTTTCAGAGAAATTTATTGTAGGGAAAACAAAAAGATCAGTAAGTTTAAGCTTTCAGGGTAACTAAGAACAAGTACTCTCTGCTCCCCTGCATTACACTTTTATTCTTGTGCTGTGACAGCAGACCGTCCTCCCCTATTGGCCACTCCCTGTGCCCCTGCTAGTCCTCTGGGCGGTCTGTCATTCCCACTGTGGCCACTGTTGAAGTGACTTGCTTCCTACAGGCACTGACCAGCTTTGAGCAGGTGGCACCTGCCAGCCCCTTTGCTGCGGGCCGCTCCCTGTGCTTCTGGCTTCCTGCCGTAGGGTTCACTATGGATGCCTAAGGAAACCTGCCAGGCAGTGTAGGAAAGTTCACACCTACAGAACTATGCATACCCATGTCCTCCAGCACATCTCAAGAAGCTGCTCAGAAGGTGCAAGGGTGGAGCCCCAGAGCCATCTTGTATCAACTTCCCTTCCTTTCTTCTTCCACTCCCTCTGTCCTTCATCGCAGTCCCTCCTTTACCAAATAAATGCCTGCCTCCAGGGTTGGAATCAGACTGTGCTTTCAGGGATGCTCTGGACGGCATTACCTCTTAGGTAACATTTGTGTAGCATACGTCTACAGCGGCGAATGTAAATGTTACCTTGCAAACACATACATGAGCCAGCTCCCAAACTTCTGAAGACTAAAGCAAATTCAAGTCTTGAATTCTGTGCAAAAAGCCAGATTCCCTATTAATTGGAGTGTCCTATGTAACACCCTTCTCTCTCCACATCCCATCACCTTTCTCCCTAGACAGTAGCTGTCTCATCATTTTTATCATGTCTGGCCCACGAGTTACCTATATATGTACATTCTCAGAGGGTTAAAGTGGCTCAAAAGAAGTTTAAAGTGAAGGTGGAGGCCGGATACAGTGGCTCATGTCTGTAATCCCGGCACTTTGGGAGGCAGAGGAGGGCAGGTCACTTGAGGTCAGGAGTTCGAGACCAGCCTGGTCAACATGGTGAAACGCCATCTCTACTAAAAATACAAAAATTCTCCAGGCGTTGTGGCAGGTGCCTATAATCCCAGCTACTTGGGAGGCTGAGGCAGGAGAATCGCTTGAACCCAGAAGGCAGAGGTTGCAGTGAGCCCAGACCACACCATTGTACCCCAGCCTGGGTAACAACAGCAAAACTCATCTCAATAAATAAATAAAGTGAAGGTAAAGATGAAGCTACACTGGAGGAACAACCAAAAGTGAAGGAACTAGAGAGACAAGCATCCCCTATTCCCTTCTTCCGTAAATCACTGTGTGTTTACGTTACCTTTCCTAGGCCAGTGCCTCTGCCTGGAAGTCCCCAGGCAGCCTGGATTCCACACCACGGTAGTAGCACTGAAAGTTACTAATGCTCCCTAGGCCTGGGTCTCCTGATCTTTGAAATGGAGAGAACAATAACAGTAACAGTAACAGCTACCTCATGAGTTACTAGGATTGACAGATATATAATAGCTAATATCTAGCATGTTAGGCATAGTCCTAAGTGCTGCTCATACATTGTCTAGTTCCTTCCTCATAAGTATCTTATTTACCTCTAAATGGGATACTGTTATTATCCCATCAAACATATGGCAAAATTGACATTTAGAGAAGTGAGCTAACTTACCCAACTACACCCAGCTATTAATAGTAAATGTGGGCCAGGTGTGGTGGCTCATGCCTATAATCCCAACACTTTGGGAGGTCGAGGCGGGTGGATCACCTGAGGTCAGGAGTTCAAGACCAGCCCGACCAACATAGCAAAACCCTGTCTCTACTAAAAATACAAAATTAGCCGGGTGTGGTGGCAGGTGCCTGTAATCCCAGCTACTTGGGACGCTGAGGCAGGAGAATCGCTTGAACCCGGGAGACAGAGGTTGCAGTGAGCCAAGATCATGCCACCGCACTCCAGGTTGAGCAATAGAATAAGATTCTGTCTCAAAAAAAAAAATTAAATGTACAGCTGGGTATGAACTCTGGAAGTCTGCATCTCAGGTCTGTCCTAATATCAGTGTATTCCTATCATGAAACTATATTCATTATATTTGTAGCAGAGTATGTGATGCACAGTACTTGCTAAGTCAATGTTTATTAATTTATCTTTTTCATAACTTTATCTTATTCCTTAGAATTCAACCCTGTCAACAAGACGGAGGGTCTCCCAAATGCTGCAATCTGCTCCGTGCTCTGTGCTGCTCTGCTGGGCTGTCACAACTGCTCCCTGTGCGTTTCTGCAGGCCAGGTCTTCTCCCAGGTAATTGCTAGTTTACTTGTCTCTCCCACTAGCCTGTAAGTCTACTGAGAACTTATTAAGAACGGCGTCTCTCTCAGCTCTGTGCCCTAAGTGCCTAACACATTTTAGGGATTCCATAGAAACCTGGCAAACAAAGGAGAGGACATGTGAATGTCTCCCTTTGATCTTTCCCCTGGAGCGAGCAGTTTTCCCCACATTTCTCCCTGAAGCGAGGCTTCTGTCTGAGCATCGGCCTGCTGTCATCTCCTAGAGATCAATGGTGATTTTAGAGATAATAAAGATAATAGAGATCTGGGATAGTATTTTTTTCTAACCAACTACAAACAAACTCAACATTTTACTAGCAAAGCTCTGCATGTTTTTTGTTGTTGTTAAAGAACCACACCATTTTAATGATTTTTCAAATAATGTTAAGGAAAACAAAATAGGTCTCTTTAAATGTTTTATCTAAAATCAATCAATTTCTGAAAGTTCACCGTCTTCATCCATGCTACAATGTCATCAGGATATTGGTTTTATTGTGTGTTTTGCGGTTTCTGGTTATAACCCTCCCATGTTCTAGTGGTCTATTTTTACAATGTATCTTAGAAAAAGAGGGAGAACTGTATGTTTCTAGCAGGCAGAGTTGAATAGTGTCATATTCCCTAAAAATTTTTCCTTCTGTTGAAACAATTCTGAGGTACGTGCTATTAGATAGATTTATTATTAGCTCAACTGTTAGTCATTTGGATGCATGACACCCTTGAGCTTAGTGGGAGTGGGGATGGTCAAAAATGACTCAGAATGAATTTGGATGCAGCCACTCACAAGCCACGTCTCAAGAGCACTGTTGCCTGCTCTCAGTCTGCCAGCCTGAACCACATCACCTCAGTCATCCCTGAACTCTGGGGTCCCTGTCCTACTCAGTGGCATGCAAAGTCAGCTGCCCAGATCCCAGCAGGAATGCAACAAAGAAAATATTAGAACTTCTATTTATGGTTATTTTAATACTTCATCAAAGAACAAAATTTCAGCAAACTGAGTTTTAAAGATCAAATTGGCTTTTGTCAGTGATTCATGAACTGGGCAGCATTCGGTCTACAGAATAGGCAGGCACTTTGCTAGGTGTGGCATAGCAGTCATTTTTTGTATGCTTGTTTGAACAGAAACAAGGAGACAGCAAGTACAAAAAGCGGAATGGTTAACGTCAGGTTACGTTTCTTGAATAAGTTAAAGCAGAGGGGACTCCATCATAAAATGAGTGAGTCCATTTTGGACTGGTTTGTTGGGGCCTAATGCAGGAACTCAGTCCAAATTGATGGCTGTATTAGGCTATTTTCTGTTGCTTATAACACAATAGCCAAAACTGGATACTTTGTGTAAAAAAAGGAACTTGCTTCCTACAGTTATGGAGGCTGAGAAGTCCAAGGTCAAGAGGCTGCATCTGGTGACAGTCTTCTTGCTGGTGGGGTCTCTTTGCAAAGTCCCCAGGTGGTGCAGGGTATCACATGACGTGGAGCTGAGCATGGTGATGTGCTGGCTCAGGTCTCCCTTCCCCTTCTTATAAAGCCACCACTTCTCTCCCTGTGATAACCCATTAATCCGTGAATAAATTAATCCCTTCTTGAAGGAAGAGCTCTTATGATATAGTCACCACTTAAATGCCCCATGTTTCTTTCTTTTTTTTTTTTGTAGAGATAGGGTCTTGCCACATTGCCCAGGCTGGTCTCAAACTCCTGGGCTCAAGCAATCCTCCTGCCTCAGCTTCCCAAAGTGCTGGGATTATAGGCATGAACCACTGCAACTGACCCCATGTTTCAATACTACCACATTGGGGAATAAGTTCCATGAAATATAGGGGATACATTCAAACCATAGCAATGACCTTTCATACATTTTATTTAACAACTTTTTTTTTTTTTTTTTGAGATCAATCTTGTTCTCTCTCCCAGGCTGGAGTGCAGTGGCATGATCTCGGCTCCCTGCAACCTCCGCCTCCCAGGTTCAAGCGATTCTCCTGACTCAGCCTCCCAAGTAGCTGGGATTACAGGCGCCTGCCACCACAGTTGGCTAATTTTTGCATTTTTAGTAGAGACGGGGTTTCTCCGTGTTGGCCAGACTGGTCTCGAACTCCTGACCTCAGATGATCCACCCACCTTGGCCTCCCGAAGTGCTGGAATCACAGGCGTGAGCCACCACACCAGGCCTAACAACTTTTAAAGTTCTATTTTTGTGTATATTTTTAAATATACACAATATATTCAGAGGGTAATATATATTTATAGCTTATAAATGAATATACATGCATTAGAGATTCTCAAAACATTTCTATAAGTAGGGTACATCCCTGATAGAAGAAAAAAGCAGGTTTCAAGCAATAAAGAATATATGAAAAGCTAGAGGTCAACCAGAGAACCCAATGCATTTTATTGGTTAGGTGTGATGTGTGTAATTTTTTCGCCACAGGCTCAGGCAGAGTGTGAGACATTTGCAAGTGGAACAGCAGGAGATGGTGGGGCTCAAGTGACTAGGGGAGCAGGGACTGGGCACTTTGAGAAGTAAGAAGACTACCTAGGCAAGGCAACTGGGAATCCACCCAAGTTAGTCTTTCTGAAAGATAATTCTGCTTCAATTTAATTTCCTTTGAAAAATGAAGAAAGGTTTTCTTGGAAAATCACAGCAGATTATCTATGGAATTAGTAAATCTCTATCTTGAGTCCTATCTCTTTAAGTAAATTCCAAAGTGGTTTAAATTCCCAAGCTTAATCTTTCAAGAAAATCTCCTGTATTGTCATCACACTGCAGAATGTGTCGGTAAGGGGAAGAAATGAACTTGAAAAACAAATCCTTTTGTAACAATAATCTTGAAACTCTTTATCTGTATTTGATGCCAGGGAGAGAGGGGGTGACTGCTTCCCAGGAACTCTAGGGAGACAAGAACTCACAGGTTGTTTTCAGGTTCGTTTCTGCTGACCGTACATGAAGACCTAGCTCTCTAATCCTGCCTGTGTGGGGGTGGGGGAGGGAGGTGTGCTGCAGTGAACGGGATGAAGTGAACTGGATCAGAATGTCACTGGATAGGTTGGCTTCCCATTTTCTTTAGAAATAATCATTTGGAAAGCTAGTTAATTGATGTATCAAATATTTTCCCCCGAGACTCAGACTCTTAGCCACTTATGTATTTCCTTCCTTTTATGCAATCACTTACCTTGCCTGAAATTCTATGACCTAAGGCAAAATTATTGAATAATAATTACTTACTCGATCCTTAGTTTTCAGATAAAATAAGAAAACCTGAAGACAATTGTTTTCATTTAAGATTTCTGTTCGAAGTGGAAATTGTCTAGGTATATGAAACTAGGTATGTTTATTATTTTAAAATTGCGTGGTTTATTTTTAAAGGATGGTTCAGTATCCCAAGGCCAGATATTTTGAACCTGGTTTCCCGTATTAAGCAGGAAGGAAATCTGCAGTTTAACCTCAAGTTATACAGCCTCAGAGGTTTAAATTGAAATCAGGACTAAAATAATACATATTATAAATGACAGAAACACCTCAATTGTCAGGGAATAAATCTCAGGGAAAGAGGAGAGAAACAGGGGGCCGAATCAACTGAAGAACAATTTCCTCCCAATCTGTTGGGCTATCAAAGCTATTTAACATGAAATGGCTAGGGACCTGATCATAATTAGAGCTATTTACTGCTAGGAAGCTTGCGTCATAGTTTAGGACATGAATAAATGAGTCTTGGTATAATACCATGCAAAGAAAAATTTTAAAACCCAGACAGCTTTTCCAGACAATTAAATTTACATTTTACGAATGGACAAAGAGGAAAATGTTAATACAGAAAAGGCCATGGCCATGCATTCACATTTGGGTCCACTTAGCATTCTACTCATCAAGACACTTTTCTTTGGAAGATGGACGACTGATTGATAAAACTTCAAATAAAATAAGATTTACTGCTGGAAAAACCACTATTTTATTTGTCTATTTTCTCATACTTAAACAATATAGTTAAAAAACAAAAGCCTGCTATGATAGGATGAGAAGGAAACAAACAGTCTGTTGAAACTTTCAAGTTAAACAGTCTGCCTTTAAGAGGGTAAGAGTGTTTAACGGTCTTCCAAACACAGGGGCTACAAGCAGAATTGGCTAGAAATGATTAAATTGGATGTCTCTACTTTTCAGTCTTAAGAAGGGACCATCCACACGTACTTTCCCTGAATTATAAATTTTATTTTACCTTCCTCTATTTCCTAAGGCTTTGATCTGTCCTCTACACCTCCCAAAAATCATTTAATATATATCGAGGAGCATGCAGGTACAAAAATGGACCGGCTGAGTGGCAGAGAGATGATAGCAGCTCCCAGGAGAAATGGCTCTATGCTTTCTGAGATCAACATTTAACACACGAATAAGAAGGCTACAACCCATGACAGGATGAGTCTCGAGGGAATAGAGGCTTTCACTTACCCTGTTCCATCATGCATGGGCAATTTTATAGCTGCAGACTGTGTTTAAAACTTCTAAGCTTATCTCCACATCAGTAGTTAGAAGATCCATTATTTGGCTGCTTCTAAAAATAGGTGTTTTGTTGTCCCTCAACTATAAACAGGTTAGCCTTTACAGGGGAAAGCACTGTGATGGAATGATCCTCTCTGAACTTCCCTGGTGTAGAACTAGAGCAGCTGAAATAGAAGAAAGCACCACTTAGAACCACATGCCAGGAGCACGTCAATATTCTCTCCACGTTTTCAGAAATACAGCTTGCCCTCTGACAAGCTAAGGAACTTAGTTGCGTGTTTTTACTTAAACTCTGTCCTGCAAGCCACCTTTGTTCCCTCTTTCTTCCTCTCTGAACAAAGATTTATTGAGGGTATATTATATCCCAAACAATGTGCCAGGGGCGAGAAAGGTCATATGCACTAATGCCAAGTGAATGGGAGCATATTACAGGTTGTCCTTATTGCCATCTGATGCTCCACATCACTGGTGGGATAGGTGTGTTCATCCTTGTTTACATGGAAGGACATAGTTCCAGCCTTATTGCTGAAGTTATAGAATAGGAGAGCATTCTGAAGCCTGGGCTCTTCCTACCCACACCTCCTCCTTTATCCCCAAGTCAGGCATTGAAGGTTGCCTATTCACATCCCTTAAGCCTCCCTCCAATCCATTCTCTCTTCCCTGCCAGTCTTGAGTTTCATTTCTTCTTATTAATTCTGGAGACTAAGTATCTCCAGTTCCATCTCCTCTCTCTGCTTTCATCAGCCTTGCATGTGACCACCACAGCAATATCCCATCGGCAGTGATGGAGGAGGCATTTCTTTTCCGGTTGTCCAGATTCTTCTTGTTGTGGCCTAATTTATCATTCCAGTAGAAACTCTGACTACCCTCTAAGAAGCAACACAATGCTTAGTTTATCTTTAATCACATTGTCTTTTTTCCATTTTCCATGCCTTTCTTCATTGGATTCCTATCTTCCCGTGACTTGCCCACCCAAGCAAGTGTATGGCTTCTGGTCTCCCAGAATCCTTCATACAGACCTCTCTTACAGCACTTAGCACAAGGAATTATAAATGTTGCTCGTGTTTCTGTCTCCCTATTAATGCAATATCAGATTCTTATGAATAAGAACTTTCTATTACCAGCCAATGACAGAGTCCCTGGTTTAGAATGGCATTCAGCATATGTGAAGAAATCCCCCAATATACTAACTGAGGAGTCAGAACTCAGTCAAAACAGCATTGTTTTTGTAACAATGGATGCTTTAAAAAATATCATTTCTGAAGACAGGGGACAAGATGGCCAACTAGATGCAGCCAGGAAGTGATGTTCCCACCGAGAGAGACCAAATTATTGAGTAAATCACCATAATTTGGGCAGATCTTTGGAGAAAGATGTTGAGAGTGGATGGGAAGGCAACGCTGAAGGTGAGGCTAAAAAGGAAGGAAGCTGGGAACTCTGTACGAGGTATCTGGATGCCAGGGCCAGTTCCCGACTCTGAATGGATCCTGGGTAAGGGGGGGAGTGAGGGAACTGAAGGATGACTTACTCTCATCACAGATCTTTGGGATCTGAGCTACAGGTGACCCTGCACCCCCCATGGATGTGTAAGCTGGCAGGGATTTCTCCCAGGAAGCAGGCAGAGACAGGACTTTGGGTGGCATGGAACCTGGAAGCTTTTGCACACTGGGAAACTCCAGGGGAGAGTGGCCATAGATGCTCATCCCCTAGGGTTCCCCACTCCCCTCAGGGAGTCATGGACCCCAGCTGACCTCAGAGCCAGGAGACAGTGGGGCCAGCTTCCCTGTGGGACTGGAGTACATCTGCTCTGAAGGCCTCCTGCCTGCTGGCCCCTCCCAGGGTTCATACCTAGCCACCCTGCAGAAGCAGATGCACAGTACAGCTCCTGCAGCTCAGCCTGACTGTGTTGCTGCACTTGAGTACTTTCCTGGTGGCCCAAGAGCACATCAGATTCCCTAGTGCAGCCAGAACCCAAACCCAAGCTATAGGACATCCTGGTGCCTCCAGGGCTGCAACTCGCAATGTGGGAGTACAAAGAAGAGATCTGTGGCTGGCACTTGAGCAAGAGAGGAGCTCCCCACCTTCAGAGCACTGAGAGGGGCGAGATCCATTGGTTCCTGGGCTGGGGCAGGAGCAGGGCATGCCTGTCTCCACATGGTGGTCCAGAAAGAGTGTGGCGTATCTCCCTGCTGCAGCCTCTGCCTAAGGGGAGCCTGTGGCCCAGAACACCTAACAAAAGAAACAGAGGCATAGTGTCAGGGATCAGAGGGGCTCCCCAAAGGCTCAGGAGTGGACCTGGTGAGCACATCTGTGAAGGTAAAAAGGACAAAAGAGCTGCATGGCTGGGTATTAACCTAGCTACTGGCCACTATTCTTCAGCTCCATCGACTAGATCACAGGCCAAACTACAACACGAAAAATGTATCTTGCTAATATATACAGCTATGAAACCAAGTGCAAGAATTTACACATACATGAAGATCCTGTACAGAGCCATGATCCTCTGAAAGCATCCAGAAATGAAGCCAACAGACTATACTCAACTTACACCACAATTAAAGGAACACCAATACCCTCCACCCCAAATAAGAAAGAATCAGCACAAGAACTCTGACACCCCAAAAAACCAGAGTGTCCCCTTACCTTCAAGAGAGTCCACTGGCTCCCAAGCAATGGTTCTTAACCAGTCTGAAATGACTGAAATGACAGATGTAGAGGTCAAAATCTGGATGGCAAGGAAACTTACTGAGATTCAGGAGACAGTTGAAACCCAATTCAAGGAATCCAAAGAACCCATTAAAACAATCCAAAAGCTGAAAGATGAAAGAGCCATTGTGAGAAAGAACCAATCTGAACTTCTAAAGCTGAAAAACTCACTATAAGAATTTTCTATCACAATCAGAAGTATTAATAGCAGAATATACAAGCTGAGAAAAGAATCTCAGAGCTCAAAGACAAGTTATTTGAATCAATTCAGTCAGACAAAAAGAAAAAAGAATTAAGAGAAATATGGGATTGTGTAAAAAGATCAAACCTATGATTCACTGGCATAACTGAGAGAGGAAAGAGAATAGGCAACTTGGAAAATATATCTTAGGATATAGTCCATGAAAATTTCCTTAATCTCACTACAGAGGTTGATATGCAAACCCAAGAAATACAGAGAACCCCAGCTAGATACTATAAAAGATGACCATCCCCAAGGCACGTAGTCATCAGATTCACCAAGGTTAATGCAAAAGAAAAAATCTTCAAGGAAGCTGTAGAGAGGGTCAGGTCACATACAGAGGGAATTTCATCAAGCTAGCAGCAAACCTCTCAGCAGAAACCTTACAAGCCAGAAGAGATTGGGGGCCTATTTTCAACATCCTTAAAGAAAAGAAATTTCAACCTTAAGAAGTCCATATTCTGTCAAACTAAGCTTCATAAGTGAAAGAAAAATAAAATTATTCTCAGACAAGCAAATGCTGAGGGAGTATATCTTAACTAGACCAGCCTTACAAGAGGTCCTTAAGGAAGCACTAAACATGGAATCCAAAAAAGAAATACCTACTACCACAAAAACACACCTAAGCACACAGCCCACAGGCATTACAAAGCAACTATGTAATCAAGTCTACATAACAACAAGCTAACAACACAATGATAGGACCAAAATCACAGATATAAATACTAACCTTGAATCTAAATAGGCAAAATTCCTCACTTAAAAGACAAAGTGTGACAGATTGGGTAAAAAAACAAGACCCAACCATCTGTTGTCTTTAAGAGACCCATCTCACATGTAATGGCACCCACAGGCTCAAAGTAAAAGGATGAAGAAAGACTTACCATGCAAGCAGAAAACAAAACAAAAAAAGAGCAGGCATTGCTATTCCTGTATTAGATAAAACAGACTTTAAAACAACAAAAATTAAGGACAAGGAAAGGCATTCCATAATGATAAAGGGCACAATTCAATAAGAAGCCTTAACTATCCTAAATTTATATGTCCCCAATATTGGAACACCCAGATTCATAAAACAAGTTCTTCTTAGCCTACAAAAAAGACTTAGACAACCACACAACAATAGTGGGAGACCTCAACACCCTACTGGCAGCGTTAGACAGATCATCAAGGCAGAAAACTAACAACAAAAAAAATGGGACTTGAACTTGACACTTGACCAATTAGACCTAATAGACATCCACAGAACATTCCACCCAACAACCACATACATTCTTCTTATCTGCACACAGAATGTATTCTAAGATTGGCTGCATGCTAAGTCATAAAGCAAGCTCAATACATTCAAAACAGTTGAAATCATACCAAGCACACTCTCAGACCACAGTGTGATAAAAATAGAAGTTGATATCAAGACTATTTCTTGAAACTATAAAAATACATGGAAATTAAACAACATGCTCCTGAATAATTCCTGGATGAACATTGAAATTAAGGCAAAAACAAAGTTATTTGAAATTAATGAAAATAGATACACAACTTACCAAAATCTCCAGGATGCAGCCAAAGCAGAGTTAAGAGGAAAGTTTATAGTCTTAAACACCTTTATCAAAGAGTTAGAAAGATCTCAAATTAACAATCTAATTGTGCACCTGAAGGAACTGAAACAAAAAGAGTAAACCAACTTCTAAGCTAGAGAAGAAAATAACTAAAATTAAAGAACTTAATAAAATTGAAATGCAAAAATTTCTGCAAAAGATCAATGAAACCAAAGTTGATTATACAGAAAAAGGTTGATAGACTGTTAGCTAGATTAACAAAGAAAAAAGATAAGATCCAAATAAGTACAATCAGAAATGACAAAGATGACATTACAACTGATTCTACAGATATACAAAAGATCCTTAGAGAATACTGTGAACTCTATGCACACAGACTAGAACATTTGCAGGACATGGATACATTCCTAGAAACACACAGTCTCCCAAGATTGAATCAGGAAGAGATTGAAATACCGTATAGATCAATATTAAGCTCTGAAATTGAGTCAGTAATTTAAAAAAAACCTACCAACCAAAAAAAAAACCATGAACCAGATGGATTCACAGCCTAATTCTACCAAATATATAAAGAAGAAGTAGTAACAATCCTCCTGAAACTATTCCAAAAAATCAAGGAGGAAGGACTCCTCTGTAACTCATTTTATGGAGCCAGCATCAGCCTACTACTACCAAAATATGGCTGACATGACAAAGAAAGAAAACTTCAGGCCAATATCCCTGATGAACATAGATGCAAAAATCCTCAACAAAATGCCAAAATGCTAGCAAATTGAATCCAGTAGCACATCAAAAAGTTAATTTACCATAATCTAGTAGCTTTATTACTGGAATGAGAGGTTGGTTCAACATACACAAATCAATAAATATGATTCACCACATAACAGAATTAAAAGCAAAAACCATGAGATCATCTCAATAGATGCACAAAAAGCTATCAATAAAATCCAATATCCCTTCACCGTAGAAACCCTCAACAGACTGGCTACAGAAGGAATGTACCTCAAAATAATAGCAGTCATCTATGCCAAACACACAGCCAACATCATACTGAACAGGCAAAAGCTGTAACCATTCCCCTTGAGAACTGGAGTAAGGCAAGGAGCCCACTCTCCCCACTTCTATTCAACATTGCACTGGAGGTCCTAGCCAGAGCAATCAGGTAAGAGAAAGAAACAAAAGGCATCCAAATGGCAAAAGAAGTCAAACTATCTGATACAGTTCTATACTTAGAAAACCCTAAAGACTCTATCAAAAGACTACTAGAACCAATACATGATATTAGCAAGGTTTCAGGTTTCAGGATACGAAGTCAATGTACAAATATCAGTAACATTTCTGTACACCAAAATGTTCAGGCTGAGTCAAATCAAGAACACGATCCCATTTATAATAGCCACACAGAAAATGAAATATCTAGGAATATAACTAACGAAGGAGATGAAAGATCTATACAAGGAGAACTACAAGACACAGCAGAAAGAAATCAGAGATGAAACAAAAATATGGAAAAATATCCCATGCTCATGGATTAGAAGAATCCATATCTTTAAAATGGCCATACTACTCACAGCAATGTACAGATTCAATGCTATTCTTATCAAACTACTAACGTCATTCTTCACAGAATAAGAAAAATCTATTCTAAAATTCATATGGAACCAAAAGAAGAGCCTGAATAGCCAAAACAATCCTAAGCAAAAAGAACAAAGCTGGAGGCATCACACTACCTGAGTTCACTCAAGGCTTTAGTAGCCAAAATATCATGATATTGGCATAGAAACAGACACATGGACCAATGGAACAAAGTAAACAACTCAGAAATAAAGCCACACACCTACAACCATCTGACTTTGACAAGACCAGCAAAAAGAAGCAATGGGGAAAGGACACCCTATTCAATAAATGGTGCTGGGATAACCAGCTAGCAATATGCAGAAGAATGAAACTAAACCCTTACTTTTCACCATATACAAAAATTAACTTAAGATCAATCAGGCTGGGCATGGTGGCTCACACTTGTAATCCCAGCACTTTGGGAGGCTGAGGTCAAGAGATCGAGACCATCCTGGCCAAACCTGGCAAAAACCCATCTCTACTAAAAATACAAAGATCAGCCAGGCATGGCGGCACGCACCTGTAGTCCCAGCTACTTGGGAGTCTGAGGCAGAAGAATCGCTTGAACCCAGGAGAGGTGGAGGTTGCAGTGAGCCGAGATCACACCACTGCACTCCAGCCTGGGCGACAGAGGGAGACTTGGTCTCAAAAAAAAAAAAAAAAAAAAAAAGATCAAAGATTCAAATTAAATGTAAGACCTCAAATTATAAGAATTCTAGAGGAAAACCTAGGAAATACCCTTGTTAACATTGGCCTTGGTTATGAATTTATGGCCAAGTGCCCAAACCCGATTGTTACAAAAACAAAACTTGACACGTGGGACCTAATTAAACTAAAGAGTTTCTGCACAGCAAAATAAACCATCAACAGAGTAAACAGACAACCTATAGAAAGGGATAAAATATTCACAAACTATGCATCTGACAAAGGTTAATATCCAGAATCTATAAGAAATTTAAATAAATCAACAAGCAAAAGACAAATAACTCCATTAAAAAGTGCTCAAAAGACAAGAAAAGACACTTCTCAAAAGAAGACATACTAGCAAAGAGCAAATGTATGAAAAATGCTCATCATCACTAGTAATCAGAGAAGTGCAAGTAAAAACCACAGTGAGATTTTATCTCACACCAGTCAGAATGGCTATTATTAAAAAGACAAAAAACAACAGATGCTGGCAAGGCTGCAGAGAAAAGGGAAGGCTTATACACTATTGGTGGGAATGTAAGTTGGTTCAACCACTGTGGAAAGTAGTGTGGAGATTTCCCAAAGAACTTAAAACAGAGCTACCATTTGACCTGCAATCCCATTACTGGGTCTATACTCAAAGGAGTATATATAGATCATTACACCAAAAAGACGCATGTACTTGTATGTTAATCGCTGTGATACTTGCAATGGCAAAGACATGAAATCAACCCAGGTTCCCATTGATGGTGGATTGGATAAAGAAAATGTGGTACATATACATCATGGAATACTATGCAGCCATAAAAAAGACTAAAATCATGTCCTTTGCAGCAACCTGGATGGGTCTGGAGGCCACAATCCTAAGTGAATTAATGCAGAAATGGAAAACCAAATACCATATGCTCTTACTTATAAGAGGGAGCTAAACATTGAGCACATGTGGACGTAAACATGGGAATAGTAGACACTGTGACTCTCAAAAGTAGGGGGAGGGAGGAGGGCATGGATTGAAAAACTGCCTATTGGGTACTAGGCTCAGAACCTGGGTCCAATATACTCAAGTAGCAATCCTACACATGTACCCTCTGTATCTATAAGTAAAAACTGAAATTTAATTTTAAAAACATTTCTTTTAAT
This sequence comes from Macaca nemestrina, assembly GCF_043159975.1. Lineage (NCBI taxonomy): Eukaryota > Metazoa > Chordata > Mammalia > Primates > Cercopithecidae > Macaca > Macaca nemestrina. Next base: position 77,233,403 of record NC_092143.1, read on the forward strand.
AGACTTACCCATTCATAATAACTCACAGGAAGTGTGGTATCATATGGTACAGAAAATCAATAGTATATTTCCTGAAAACATAGAGTTATTCATCCTAGCTCCTAGACTAAATATCACTTGAGTTTTGGCTCAAATAAGTTTCTCTTTAATCAATAACAAGCTGTTGGAAAGAAAGAATGGATAAATGAACGTGTGGAATTTAATTGATTGAGATGTTTACTTTCCTCAAAATAGAAGCAAAACAATGAACAGGACGGTAGTGAATTCATTGGCCAGACCCTCAAAATGTTGGTGAGTATCACCACCAAAGGTCTGCGGGCAGTGTGTATTGGGGAGTGTTTAATAACCAGCTCTCCAGGATAAAACAAAAAAGCCCAATTTGTGGTATTTACAAATTTCCGAAGTGTAAATACTTCTATTATGCTATCAATGCAAAGTCACTGAACATGGAATTGGGAACTGGATCCAGTTGACTCCAGCATACCAGGCCTAGTACTGAAATGGCCAGTATTGCTACAGTCTGCCATGCACTTATAGGAAGCTCCAGAAATCCTGTTTCTCTGTGTGTTGTCATTGTCATTATTTGTTTGTTTTGGTTAAGAGGATGGAGTTTAATGTCAGACCAATCTGGCAGGAACATGGGCTCTGCCATAGAGGTTTGATGCTGGGTAAGCTGCTTAAATGCTCTAAACCTAGGCCTCCTCATCTGCAGATAAGACTGGTAAGTCTAGTGGACCTTATAAGGTTGTTAGAGAAATACTTAATATATGCAAAGGGTTCTACTAGTACCTGGCACTTAGTGAGTGTTTAGCGAATATTATCTGTTGATGATGATGATGCTAATAATAATATCCCTTGGTTCTCATGTAGGTGAAGAGGAAAGTTTCCTTGGAATTAAGGTACTTAGTTTTGGTGTTAGTGTCATTTGTAGCTTCCTGGCTTGTTCCTTTTGGCCTCTCCATGCTGCCTGTTCCTGTTTGTCAGACTAATCCTGAGATCCCTTTTGTCTCATTCTTCATCTCTACCTTCTGTGGATCTCTGGACACTGATTTGTTGCACCGATTTTGTACAATAAACTTTTGCTGTATATGTTTTCTTAGTTTTGATTTTCATTCACTTGGCTAGTCTCATCACTGCCCAAATCCCTTGATTTGGAAGAGTACTCTAAACATTTTATCAAAAATATACAGCTGATCATTTTTTACTGAAAAAAAAAATCATTCTCGGTGGTTATCATCATTTTCTATTTTTATCAACTCTAATTTTTAGAGTTTGTATGTTATCTCATTTAATCTCTAGATAGGTATGACTATTCTCAATATATAGATGAAGACGCTGAGGCATACACGTGTTAAGTAATCTGCAGTAGGTCACACAGCTTGTGGGAAGTTGAAGTGTTTAAAATGAGATCAGAACCTTGGAGTACTTGCCTCTGCAGCCTGCACCTACTTCATCTGAGCTCTATTCAGCCCCCATTTATAACTACGTTAAAATAATTCTGTTCTGAAATATGCTTAACATTATATGGATTCAATTAACTACAACTGATGTAATGCTAAAATCTTCTATTATGATATTTTCCACTTAGAGTTTGTTCTCTAGCATTTTAGTACAGTAGGAATCATCAAGCAGCTTATTAATGATATAATGAGTGACTAAGTGGTGGAGGAATGGTGAATAGAAAGTAAAAAGAAATTGAAACCATCTTCTCATCAGTAGACATCAAAGGTCTGTATCTTATCCATAAATTGAGTTGAAGATGCAGTAAGAGTATTAACCACAGTAGACATTAGGTAGACTGAACTTAAGATGTTCTTGTGCTAGGTAAAACATGCTTACTTTCAAAACTCAGAAATTGCCTAATGAAAAACATAATGAGTAAGAGGTGGGGAAAGTCCATTTCTATTATTGGAGAGGAACAGAATACAACTATTAGCAATATTCTTGTTTTCTTTGCAGCTGCTGCTAAGTAAACGTCAAGGTACGGGGCAGCTGGATGTCTGTATGGATCCTGCAAATGGAGAGGCTCTGCTGTGGAAACAGAATGGAACTTAACCTCAGCTAAAACAGTGGTGGAGAGCAGAGTGATTTTCTAAATAATTAAGTGTTTTCTTTTACATACATTAAGCCATACACACAGCCTGAGGCACTGACATTTTAATCATTTTAATCAGTCTTTGATGACTTCCTAGGGTTTGAGCTTTTTTGAGATGGAGTCTAGCTATGTAGCCCAGGCTGGAGTGCAGTGGCGCGATCTCAGCTCACTGCAACCTCCGCCTCCTGGGTTCAAGCAATTCTCCTGCCACAGCCTCCCAAGTAGCGGGGCCTACAGGCACATGCCACCACACCTGGCTAATTTTTTGTATTTTTAGTAGAGACAGGGTTTCACCGTGTTAGCCAGGATGGTCTCAATCTCCTGACCTCATGATCCACCCACCTCGGTTTGAGATTTTTTGAGGAACCCAAGCATAAGCTCCAACTGCTCATCTTCGCCTGACCCTCTAGTCAAGGGCTTGCTGTGCTAGTTCTTTTCCCCCTACGTTTTCCCCAGAAGACTCAGAGCCTACTGTGTAGCAGCACTGAACCAGGCGCTTTGCTATGTTTCCTCATTAAATCTTCTCATAACCCTATGAGGGAGGTCTCCTTTTACAGTAGAGAGAGCAGAGGTGCCAGGAGATTAAGGAGGTTGCTTAAGGCCAAAGAGCAAGGACCTGGCGAACTCAAGATGGCTCTCTGGATCTGTACATCTGTGCATTTGTCTTTGCAAAAATGTTCACTGCCCACCACCAATTTTCTTGCCTGACTATAGGCCAAAGAATGCACCTTTTGCATGTTCTGCATAGAGTTTACATTCAATTTCTTTTCCAGATTTGTTTTTTAAAGACTTTAGGGGAACATCACAAATTGTATTTCTTTTACTCTTCTCAAAATCGAATCTCTTTCTTTCCCTCTTTGACAGCTTTATTGCACAGGTTTAAGTAGTCTCACTACCTGTGAGAATTTGATGAGAAATCAGAGAGAATAAATCTCAAATTGAGAAAGCATTCATGGCCCATTAGTCATTTTCTAAGTAAATAGTTACTCTTGGAAATGCCATCATTCTGGAACCTACTCCTTCACAGATGAGACGCATATGAGCGAATCTATAAAAGCATTTTTGTCCCTGAACACTCAGAGGAGAAGTATGATGGGGTCATGCAGAAATGTTCTTAGAACTATTCAACATTTGTTACTGTACAATAGCCGTTGTTTTCTACATTGGGAATACTCATGAGCCAGAAGAAAAAGAGTGGTTATTCTTGTGTACAACACAAGAAAGATATTTAAAATAGGAGGGGATCCGACTATGTCTTCTATACATTATCTTGGCTACTAATACAACTTCATGGTTGGGTTGTGAGAAGCTATGCTTGGTCTTGTTCTTTAATATTTAATAGAACTCTGATTTTTAAAACTGAAGAGTTAAAATGGGTCCAAGCAAAATAAAATCAAATAGAGTAACGTCTTTATTGCAAAAGATTATTTGTAGTGTAGTTGCATGCTCGTGCACGCATACACACACACACACACACACACACAAATATATATTTTTACAGCTTTATAAGAGGGAAATGTTATCAAGGCATGACTAGATCCTTGTTGTGACTCTTTTTGTTTTAATCTTACACTGTTAAACTCACAAGAATCTCTCTCTGTGCCCCCATTTTAAAGGAGGGGCAGTGGTGAAGGTAAGAGGGGTTGATCGTCAGGAATTGCTAACTGGTAAAGTTGCTTGGATTCTCTTTGTTTACATTTTCTAAATGTCAGCAATGTGCCCAATTCCCTGTTCTGAATGCTGTTCGCAACTGGCTGCTCTACAAGCACAGGGTGTACATGAGTAACAGAGACAATCTCAGAAAACCTTGGGAAGTCCAGTTCCTCCAGCTGGCCCTCAGGGTCATTGAAAGTGAAGGCTATAGAGCCAAGGGCAGAAGGCAAGGGATGGAGAAGGCTGATTCCATGCACCCTGGGAAATTCACTGGGGTGACTTATTAACTGTGGTACTCTGTCTTATAGGTGCCTTACCAAAAAAATTAAGTAAATCCAATCCCCGCCACCTCCAAGGTCACCAGCTTATTGTAATGTTAGTCGCCTGTACCTGTGTTTTATTTACTTCTTTCAAGTGTTCCCATGTTGAACAGTTGTACATATCTTGACCATGCATTTCCTCACTGGTTTAACAAGCAGGTGTTGGGAACCAGGGGCTACATGCCTTTTATTAGGTTGGTGCAGAATGAATTGTGCCTCTTGCCGTTACATTTAATGTCAAAAATCACAAAATTACTTTTGCACCAACCTAATACAATCTTGCAGTGTAAGTCCAAGGTAGCTCATGTTCCCGTGTGTGTGTGTGTATGTGCATGTGTGTTGGGGGTGCATGTGTGTTGGGGGTGCATGTGTGTGTACCTACAAATATAAGAGTATGCTAGTACAGCTTTGGAACAACCAAAGAGAGTTCTCAAGGCCATTTAAATCTCAGGGAAGTGAATTTCCTCTGCAAACAGGTAACCAAAACAAATCTGAACTTCCAGAGCTGCAAATGTGCAGAGTGGGAGGCAGCAATGTAGTTAAAAATTCAAGCCATTACCTTGTGTTTCTGTTTCCTAAGGAATGTGTGCTCCGGAAGAGAAAACATTAGTATCCTATCCATCAAAGTAGGGAACACATTGTTTTATCTCTTTCCCTAGAAGTTTCAGGAATTTCCATTATATCCTGTGGGAATTGATATATCCTTCAGAGATAATCTGCTGTGTGTTTCATCCTCTATCTTATCAACCATACATTATGCGTTTGCTTATATCATGAAAGGCATCTTTATTTAAAATTGATATTGTTGGCCGGGCGCGGTGGCTCAAGCCTGTAATCCCAGCACTTTGGGAGGCCGAGATGGGCGGATCACAAGGTCAGGAGATCGAGACCATCCTGGCTAACACGTTGAAACCCCGTCTCTACTCAAAAAAAAAAAAAAAAAAAAAAAAACTAGCCAGGCGATGTGGTGGGCGCCTGTAGTCCCAGCTACTCAGGAGGCTGAGGCAGGAGAATGGCGTAAACCCTGGAGGCAGAGCTTGCAGTGAGCTGAGATCCGGCCATTGCACTCCAGCCTGGGCAACAGAGCCAGACTCCGTCTCAAAAAAAAAAAAAAATTGATATTGTTTAGAAATGAATAGTTGGACATCAGTTGACATCTCGTCTCTCACTTAAAATATTTGTAGCCAGAAAAACTTGTGTTTCATAACATCTGCTTGGACTTCTGATTCATAATGATTTAAATGGATGATTACTACAAGATTAGCTGCAGAAACTAATGGCTTATCCATCTGATTTGATGTATTTTAGGCATGAATGGCTCCCCTCCCCCAGTCATGTGTACATCTGAGTTATACCCTTTTATACTTGATGAGACAGATCTTATGTGTGTGTTAAAAGTGTGGGTTTGGGGGATGCTGGCGTGAGGACTGCAAATGCTAGTCAGTCAAGAGTGGACTAACAATAGGCAGAAAAGGGGTGGGACCCACATATTGTGGTCACATGGGACTGGGTGGTCAGAAGAAGGAACCAGAGTCAGTGTGAGTATAGAGCAGAAAGAATCTGGAGTTAATCAGAGCAGAAATTATCTGGGTAGTCTGTGGATATCTACCTTGCTGGGGGGCAGTGTTGGGGTATTATACTCAAGGAGACAAAGAGTCCAAAAATTCTGGTTGTGGATTACTTTCCTTTGTCTTGTGCCTGCTGGTATCATCTTTGGCTGACAATATCATGTATTAGTCCATTCTTGCGTTGTTACAGAGAACTACCTGAAATTGGGTAATTTACTAAGAAAAAAGGTTTAACAGACTCACAGTTCCACAGGCTATACAGGATGCACGGTTGGAGAGGCCTCAGGAAACTTACAATCATGGCAGAAGGCAAAGGGGAAGCAGGCACATCTTACATGGGTGGAGAATGAGGAAGAGAAAGAAGGGAGAAGTGCTACCTACTTTTAAAACAACCAGATCTTGTGGGAACTCACTATCATAAGAACAGCAAGGGGGAAATCCATCCCCATGACCAAGTCACCTTCCAGCAGGCCTCTCCTCCAACATTATAATTTGACATGAGATTTGAGTAGGGAAACAGAGCCAAACTATATCATTCACTGGAGATCACTAGTTTCAAAACAAGCAACTCCCTTAAAAAATAAGTATCTGTCTTAGTCTGTTTGTGCTGCTATAACAATATATCTGAGACAGGGTAATTTATAAATAATACGTATTTATTTCACAGATCTGGAGGCCGGGAAGCCCAAGATCAAGGCATTGGCAGACTTCATGTCTGGTGTGGACTGCTCTCTGCTTCCAAGATGGCTCCCTCTGGTTGTGTCTTTGTGTGGCGGGGGTGGGGGGTGGATGCTGTGCCTTCACATGGCAGAAGGGGCGAACGCTATACCCTCACATGGGGAAGGCAGAAGGGCAAAAGGGGCCAGTTAGTTAAGGGTACCAATCCCATTCATGAAGCTGGAGTCCTCATAACTTAATCACCTCCTAAAAGCCCCTCCTCTTAGTACTACTGTATGGGGCCTTAGGTTCCAACATATGAATTTTGGTGGGACACACACATTCAAACCATAGAAGTGTCCATGCTCAACATTTTCAAATCTGTATAATGCATTGTTGAAGAGTTTAAATATTCTAGATTCATTTTCTTTTCAAAACCTGGGAAAACTGCTCAACATACTATTGGGTGTTTTGCCATTTCTATTATCCAGAATGATAGATTCAATGAATATGGCTCAGTATATGAGGAAACCTATCTTTCAAAAAAAAATCACCTTCACTTATAGGGTAGTCTACAGACAAAATATGGCCCATAACATTTGGCAACATTTGTTCTTTGACCACTCGGTGGTTTCTTTCTAAACATTGACTATGAATGTCTCTAGGCAGGGCATGTTTTCTCCATTGTTGCAAATGTTCCTCTGCTCCCAGTCAGTTTAATCTTTGCAGAGTCACACATGTATCTATATCTATATATCCAAATCTCTCTCTCTAACTCATCTATGATGTATGTATATATGTATCCATATATCTATTATCTATCTATCTATCTATCTATCTATCTATCTATCTATCTATCTATCTCTATATCTTAACTCTCTGGCTCCAGGACTTATAAATGTTCAATAAATGTATAAAAACAGCTAGCAGGTATTGAAGGCTTACCATGCTGCAGACACAGCCCTAGGATGCAAGTACTATTTTTACTTGCATTCTAATATACAGAGGAAATCTAAGAAAATTGCCCAAGGTAACACAGATGGTAAATGGCAGAGTCTGGGATACAAACTCAGGGGGTCGGCTCCAGAGTTGTTACTCTCCACAACCTTCTCAGCACCGTAAATAGCCAGCGGCAAACTCTCCTTTCACTGTGTGAAGTGCTTCCACATCCAGGCTGTGATCCCAGGACGGCCCAAGGCCCAAGCTTTATCTACTTCTGAAGTTCAGATGCAGAAACATCTGAAAACCCCACATGTGCGTGTGGGGGCACAGGGACTGAGTGTTCTGGGATCTGAGGGACTGACAGGAAGAGACCGTCGCTAATAAGCCAGTCTCTCTAGCCAGCACCAGCTAACAGATCTGCAGGGACCAATGCGAATGGAAAAGGTCGGGCTTTCGTTCAAAAGGCAGAAACAAAGTGCTGTTCAAATGCAGAAATATGCAATGTTTTCCTTTCTTCCCGGCCACTCTTCACCTGCGATGGCACTTTTTGTTTGCTATGAAATGTGCTCCCTCATGGGCTCAGAGCCATCCAGAGGCCAGCGCAGGCTGCTGGTGCCCATGGCCCTGCCCTGCAAGGCTTGTGCATATCTGTATCTATACACAGGTGTGTTATGTACATTTTCTCTGTCTCACTTCCTTATTTATCACATCAGGCTGGAGTAGAACAACCTCAAAATGTTATTGTGAGGATTAAATAAGTAGATATACATAAGAATGCTGACGGTAGTTTCTGACACGTAGTAGACAATATTCAAGGGTTAGGCATTTTTACGTTTATTATTTATTATTATTTTTTAACCCAAACTAACACTTGGATGTCTAGTCAATATTTAGTAATCAGGAACTAATTCAAGGATTTCAAGATGTCTGAGACTTTGCAAGGCAAATAAAAGCGTTGACTCAATACTGTGTCTATCCTGTGTAAGGCATGGGGCTAGGAGCTGCGAGGGCATCCAGGATCCCACCAAGCGGTCTTCAGGATGATGGTCTGTTGGGGAGGTAATGCGGAAACAAAGATGCTAGGATGAAGCCATGGACCTAAAGTGTTGCAGGGACAGTAAGAGCTTCTGGGACGCAGTGAATGAAACCAAGGAGGCTCCCTCCAAGAAGTTCGTGTGAGCCAAGCTCTTCAGGGTAGGAGGTCTCTAATGTCGAAGGAAATTTTTTTTTTTTTGAGACAGAGTCTCGCTCTGTCGCCCAGGCTAGAGTACAGTGGTGCGATCTCAGCTCACCGCAACCTCCGCCTCTCAGGTTCAAGTGATTCTTCTGCCTCAACCTCCCGAGTAGCTAGGATTACAGATGTGCACCACCACCCCCAGCTAATTTTTGTGTTTTTAGTAGAGACGGGGTTTCACCGTGTTGGCCAGGCTGGTCTCCAACTCCTGACCTCAAGTGATCCATCTACCTCGGGCTCCCAAAGTGGTGGGATTACAGGCGTGAGCCACCCCACCCGGCAAAGGATAAATAACTTTTTGAAAAGGTAAAATCATGACTATCTTAAAAATATTTAATCAACACATGTCCAAAATTGTATTCCACTCATTAACTAATGATAGAATCATCACAATATTTTTAAATGATTCCAAAGAAGATCCAAAGGATATATTTAGGCAACCAGGAATGTTAATATAGGTTTGCCAATGGATGCAAAACCAGCCTCTCCCCCAGGTGGGAGTCAATTGCCCCCACACCTGGACAAGATTCATTTGCATCATCTCTATTGATGAGAATCACTGGAATTACTATGAGTTTTCTACAATTTACAGAGGTATAAAGTAACTCAAAGACAATGAGAGCACAGACTGTATACAGTCGAATAATCTCGTAGAGTGCATCTAGCATTTCATTGAAAAACCTTTCTTAGTAATCTTTTATGCTCATTTCAAAGTTTTGGACAAATTTTCTGGACACCTCTACAGTAATGAATGGTGGGAGTATGGGGGAGAATTGCATAGAGGCCGTTTGTCATCAAAGATGCAGAGGGAACAGGGACCTCAGAGGTGAAGCTGGCAGCTCACCTCTCCTGGGATTCTCTTTCAGACAGCTGGTAGGTCCCAGCAGGGCTTGGAGCAGCTCAGGGCCTGCCTGGTGCTTCAGGGCTTTGGGGAAAGAGAGCCAACTCTTTCTGCTCAGGGGTCTTAACAGCCTCTGGCTATTCAAACACATTAAGCTTTATCACTTATTTGCACCTTGCCGAAGGTCAAACAGGGGCTGTGAGTTCTTTTATCACAGTCATTTCCTACTTCATAATAACTGAAGGCAAGACAATGAAGACGTGGGATTTGGTGGAGGAGGGGAGACGCTGCCTGGTATTTATCTACAAAGTCATAGGAAATTCTCTCATTTCATTTCTTGTGGACAGCAGCACAGCAGCCTTACAAGGTTAGTAGCATTATTCCCAATTTTTCAAAGGAGGAAACTGAGAAATGAAGGAATTTTCCCAGGGTGAAGCTCGGAGAGGCAGAGATTGAACTCTGTGCTTTGTCCTTGGACAAGGAGCCAGGAAAGGAGGGCAGTGTTAGGCCTCAGGCCAAGAACCCTGATCGGGGCTCTGGGGGCTTGGGACTGGAGGTGGAGAAAGATGAGGAAAGGTGGTAGAACCTGAAGGCTATGCCTGGCCTTGGCTTTCAAGCAAAGACACCTTATATCTAAGTGTGGCTTCAACCCTGGGTGACAGATGGGGTTAATATATTCATCAGAAGGCCCATGGACCATTCCTAACTGTCGTCACTTACAAGCTAGAGTGAGTGCTTCACATTGCTGAACTTCTGCTACCTTATCTACAGGACAAGGGGTTTGGGGAAGAATCCTTCTCAGGTCTTCTCCAGCACCAGTGCTATGTGACTAAGAAACTCAGAAGGTAATGAACAATAGTAACATGCGAGGGAAAACAGCTTGTTACAAGCACTAGAGAGGGGAAAGAGAAAAAGCAAATTCTACCCAAAGAGAAATTCCACTCAAATATAGGTAAATCTACCAAATAATTCTGCCTGTTAAATGCAGTCTTTCTGGCCTCTACTACCTCTGGTCAGTAAACATCCAAGATTGTGATGCTGTCGGGCTGCAACTCTTTCCTAAGCATTTTAAGGACATTAGCTTTGGTACTTTGCATGACTGAGAGATGAAAGGGTGAAAGGGTTATGCCCTGGTTCTGTGGATGCCACAAACCTAGGGGTTATTTACTGTTCTGCTGTCTTTTATGGTTACTGGGACCTTCTGCATCCTGGGTGCCATTAGCCTGCCTTCCTCTGTTCCTGCAGGTTTGCTCAGGCTTTTCACCTTCTCTGTTGACTACAAAACCTCAGCTGGATGCTGCTGAATGTAAACCTACAGCTCAGCCTAAAATAAAAGGAAAGTCAGCTCAGGAGATGGGGTGAGCGCTTGAAACACCTGGGGCTGGATTGGGGCTGGCTTTTAACCACATTTATAGGAGTAAATCCTCCAGCCAGCCCTGGCCAGTGTCACACAGTGTGACGGTTCCAGCCATCCTGCCCCACCCCGGTCAGCTCTGGGTCTCCATTCCTGCACTCTTGTGCTTAGGCCATTGGGGAAGGATGGATGATAAATGCATCAGTTGACAAGCCCGAAGCTCCAAAGCAATCCTTACTGTTAAAAGCCCTCTCCCAAGTCACAGCCTACTCAGGGCACGTTATCTAATAATCCCAAGGCTTTTACCAAATAGAGTTAGTCTTACAAAGTGAACACAATACTCAATGAGAAACTGGAGATTCGTTTTTCCATTCAGTAAATATTTAAGGAGCACCTATATGTGTCAGGCACTATTCTAACAGCATTAACACAATAGCAAAAGTCCCTGACCTCATGGAACTTACGTTCTAATGAGCAGAGAGTAGCAATAAACAAATAAGTATATGATATAAGGAAATATGCAGAAAATAAGATAAGGAAAAGGGATAGAGAGTAATGGAGGGATATTATTTTATTTAGAATGTCATGAAAAGTCTCTCCTATAAAGATATCATTTGAACAGGTCTGAATGAAGTGAAAGAATAAGTTGTCCATATCTGGGGAAGAGGTTCCAGGCAACAAGGGCAAAGATCTGAGGTTTGTGCATTTTCTATCTAGTAGGTGGGATAGCAGAGGTGTCATGGAGGCCACCATGGCTGAAGTGAAGTGATCAAGGGGAAGACTAGTAGGAAATGAGGTCAGAAGGTAGGGACATGGATTAAAGCAAAGCTTAGGGGCCATTAAGAGCATTAGCATCCCGCCCGCCCCCCTACCCCCCACCCACTCCCAGAAAGGAAAAGCCACTGGAGAGCTTGGGGCAAAAGAGTGACATCCTCCGACATATATATATATATATATATATATATATTTTTTTTTTTTTTTTTTTTTTTTGAGACAGAGTCTCACTCTGTCACCCAGGCTGGCATGCAATGGTATGATCTCGGCTCACTGCAACCTCTGCCTCCCGGGTTCAAGCGATACTCATGCCTCAGCCTCCTGAGTAGCTGGGATTGCAGGCTCACATCACCACACCGAGCCAATTTTTGTATTTTTAGTAGAAATGGGATTTTGCCATGTTCGCCAGGATGGTCTCGATCTCCTGACCTCGTGATCTGCCCACCTTGTCCTCCCAAAGTATTGGGATTACAGGCGTGAGCCACGGCACCTGTCCCCTGACTTACACTTTTTAAAGATGGCTCTAACTTAGAAAAACTATTTTTCTAAGTATCAGTCAGAAAAATAGAATAAAGAGTGGCAAGGACAGAAGAAAATCGCAGACTGTCACAGTAGTTTAGGTCAGAGTACATCTAACTGTAACATACACATGAACCACCTGGGCATCAAGAGAAAATGTCATTCTGATTCATTCTGTTGGAGGTGAGACTGAGATCTCGCATTTCCAACAAGCACCCAGGCAAGCTGGAGCTGCTGGGCCACAGACCACCCTTTGAGTGGCAAGGGCATAAGTGGCATAGAACAGTGGCTTGCAAGATAGTGGTGAAATGCATGAGAAATCCTCAGATTTTGAATCTACTTTGAAGGAAGAGCCAACAGGATTGTTGGTGAATTGCAGGTGAGGTATGAGATAAATCAATGAGGTTTTGGACCAAGCACTGAAACACACAGAAGCACCATTTTATGAAGACGTGATCTCAGAAAGAACTTGTTTAGGAGGTAAAAAGAAAAGAAAAGAAAACAACCAAAAGTTTAATTCTGGACATTGTAAGTTAGAGATGCCTGACAGAAATCCCAGTGACGGCCTTGAGTAATCATCTGGGAATATGATTCCAGAATTCAGAGGTGAAGTCTGGGCTTGAGATATAAATTTGAGAATTGCCAGCTTGTAGTTTATTTGTAAAGCTCTGGAGCTGGACACCGTTACAGAAGGCATGAGGGTAGCTGGAGGACAGACTGAGTCCTGGAGTACTCCAGTATTGGAAATTGGGAAGACGGCCAGGTGCAGCAGGAGTCAGAGAAGCAGCCCCAGTCAGGGAAGACAGGAAAGGAGAGAGTCCTCTGGAAGTCAAATGAACAAAGCATTTCAAGAAAGAGATCGATCACTTACAATCAATGCTGTCAGTAGATCAATATGATGAAGACTGAGAACAGAACATTGGATCTGGCAACATGGAGGCCACCATGGCCTCAATGAGAGCAGTATCTGTGGAGTGATGGTGATGAGAATCTGTCCAAGAGAGAATGGGAAGAGGGGAAGTGTAGACAGAGTACACATTCTTTAAAGCAATTGTGCTGTAAAATGCAACAGAAATTGGACAGTAGTGGGAGATAGATTTTTTTTAGCGATATGAGTGAAGTGTTATTAGTATTCTATTATTCTGATGGGGATAAGGAGAAAACCTGATGATGCATAGGCAGGGGTGATTTTGGAAATGTCGTCCTGTAGTGGATGAGAGGGTGTGGCCATAGACAAGCCCATGCTTTCATAGTATGGGGAGAAAAGGCAGAATACAGTTGCAGGTGGGTAGTAAGTTTGGTGAAAGAAGCATGTATGAGTTCTGCTGGGCATGGTGGCACATGCCTGTAGTCCCAGCTACTTGGGAGACTGAAGCCCAAGACGGGCTTGAATCCAGGAGCCCTGGGCCATAGTGTGCTATGCCAATCAAGTGTCTACACTAGGTTTGGCATCAATACGATGACCTCTCAGGAGCAGAAACCATAGGTTGCCTAAGGAGGGGTGAACCAGCCCATGTCAAAACCAGAGCAAGTCAAAACTCTCATACTGATAGATCCTGCCTGTGAATAGGCACTGCACTCCAGCCTGAGCAGCATAGCCAGATGCTCTCTCTCTCTCTCTTTTTTTCCTTTTTAGATGGAGTTTTTCTCTTGTGGCCCAGGCTGGAGTGCAGTGGTGCGATCTCGGCTCACTGCAACCTCCAACTCCCAGGTTCAAGCGATTCTCCTGCCTCAGCCTTCCAAGTAGCTGTGATTACAGACATGGGCCACCACACCTGGCTAATTTTTGTATCCCTAGTACAGACGGGGTTTTGCTATGTTGGCCAGGCTGATCTGGAACTCCTGACCTCAGGTGATCTGCCTGCCTCAGTCTCCCAGAGTGCTGGGATTACAAGCGTGGGCCACTGTGCCTGGCCTGGACCCTATCTCTTAAAATTTTTTCCAGAAGCATCTGTAAGCTCTGTCCTAACTGTTTCTGTTGTTTCCAGTGAGAAACAAGATCATCAGCTGAAAGTGACAGAACCAGTATTAAGTAGAATAACATCTCTGTCCTCACAGGGTCACCGTCAGACACATGAAGCAAACCTGCAAATAGACTCCGTATTGGAATAGAAGGTGCTGTGGGCTGAGGGAGAGGGAAGCGGAGGACTGCATGGGAGGCCCGCTAAAACCGGGGGAGGCACTCTGGGCACAGCCTCCAGCAGCAATGACCCTGGAGTTGAGGCAGTGAGAGTTGGCTGAGTGTAGGTGTGGTATTCCTGGAAGAGAGACCTGCTGAGGCTGACAGAATGCAGCACTTCCAGAACTCAGTCTGTCTTCTGGAGTAATGTTTCCCACTAAAGCGAGAGACGCCAGGGCTGCCACCCAGGGGAATGTGCTGCAAAAGGTACCAGCAGAAGAGAAGCCGGGGCTGGAGTCCAGCACATGGACATTAGGCTGATCTGCATCCAAGAGGCTGCATACACCCACCCCAAATGGGGCACGGGTTTCTAATTCATTCACCCAGAGGGGAGCCTTTTGCTTTTTCTAATACAAAGTTGCCTGATAGGCCAGGAGAACCCAGTTACATGTCATTAGCCCTTCAGTATACTTTAGGTTATTTCCTGTAAGAGATGCAAACAGTTGTACTGAGTACTGTATAAAAGAAAGAATTTCTTAAGCCAGTTTAACCTAGCTAGCGTAGGTCAGAAGTAAGCCTGCTCGATCTTGGGCTGGGTTCTGAGCTGGAAATTGGAAGGCTACCTGGCTCCTGTGGCACTGGAGGCCATGCCAGCTTCTCTTGGTCCCTGCCTGGTCCGTGGGCCTGAGGTTGGGAAGCTGAGAGCCAGGGAGAGAACACAGGTTTGCAGCTGGAGGTATTTCAGGGTATTTCAGGCTCAAAGCAGCAATGCAAAATCATCAGTTCTCCACTGGACCTTTGCAGTGTCCCTCAGACCTGGTAACGGACACAGGAAGAGGAAGCTGAGCAGCCACCAGACTGGATGACTTCAGAGGACCTGCATTGCATTGTAAACTCCACAGAGTCAGAGAGCAGGGAGTTGGCACGTGGTAGATGCTCAATAAATGTCTGTTAGGTGAATGTGTAAGTGAATGAATGAATGGTGGAGCAGATAGCAAATGGTCTCCAAAGAGAAGGCCAGAACCTCCACAGGATACAGTAAGAGGGAAGAGTGTAGGGTTGGGAATAGGGAACAAAGAACTCCTACTTAGGGTGGGAAGTTCAGGTTCCAAAAATTCTGCAGGACTGTTTTTCTTGTTGTTATCATCACCTGCACATCTTCCCTCAGGGGAGTATTTCTTAGAAAGCAATTCTTATACTGATAGCCAGCAAATAATTAAGTTGTTCAGAGCTTGAAAAGTTTGTTCTCAGGCCGGGCGCGGTGGCTCAAGCCTGTAATCCCAGCACTTTGGGAGGCCGAGACGGGCGGATCACGAGGTCAGGAGATCGAGACCATCCTGGCTAACACGGTGAAACCCCGTCTCTACTAAAAATACAAGAAAATTAGCCGGGCGAGGTGGCGGGCGCCTGTAGTCTCAGCTACTCGGGAGGCTGAGGCAGGAGAATGGCGTGAACCCGGGGAGGCGGAGCTTGCAGTGAGCCGAGATCGCGCCACTGCACTCCAGCCTGGGGCACAGAGCAAGACTCCGTCTCAAAAAAAAAAAAAAAAAAAGTTTGTTCTCTGACTAATTAAACTTTATGTATCTAGCTGTTCATTGAACATGATTCTAACGTTGCACTATGAAGATTACCACATTATGGACCTTAGGTTCCATTAGATTGGCATTAGTACCACTCAGGAACATTTTTATGATGTGTAAACCCCCAAGACAAATGAACCTGAGACATACGTAAGCATCCCATAAAACAAACCCTGTTGGACTTTGATGTTGAATGTTTTGTGTTCACAGCTAACATGATAGCATAGTACCCTTTTGCCCAGAACATAAAACTTGACAAACAGCCTATGGGAATGCCATCCATTTATCAGCATGGGATGCACTGGAAAAATGTAGCTATAATATATACAGTGTGGCAGTTGAACGTAAATAGGTTTTATAGCTGCAGCTGTGACACATCCTTCAGTTGAAATCCTTTGACAATTCTGAAAACTTCAAATGTCAGTTTGTCAGTGTCATTTAAGAAAGGGTCTTTGAGAATTTACATTTATTTAGAGAACTGATAGTCAGATAATATATGAGTAATGATTCTTTAAAAAAATAAACAGGCTGGGTACTGTGGCTCACACTTGTAATCCCAGCACTTTGGGAGGCTGAGGTGGGCAGATCACCAGGTCAAGATATCAAGACTGTCTTGGCCAACATGGTGAAACCCTGTCTCTACCAAAAATACAAAAATTAGCTGGGCATGATGGTGTGCACCTGTAGTCCCAGCTACTCGGGAGGCTGAGGCAGAAGAATCACTGGAGGGCGGAGGTTGCAGTGAGCCGAGATCATGCCAGTGGGCAGCTGAGTGAGACGCCATCTCAAAAAAAAAAAAAAAAAAAAAAAGAAAGAAAAGAAAATAAACAAAATGTGCTACGCACTTTCAAATGTCAAGCATATACTGTAAAATAGAATAATATCTATACAACGTATGTCATATACTTTCAGAGCAAGTCGAGAGGACAAGCTGTTTTCCTATCCTTTCTGTTAGAGCTGGCTGATAATGCATGTCATTTTAGCAACTTTCTTCTGCATTCAAGCAATTCCTGCATCCTTGGAAGGCTGCCCAAAGATACTTACCTGTCCGCCAGCCCAGCCCAACACTCTCTTAAGGCAAAAAGACTCATTTGCCATATTTCAACCTGTCAAATTTCCTGTCCTGGGTTATTTTTAAACAATTGAGGGTGGGTGCAGGTGCAGTGACTCATGGCTGTAATCCAAGTGTTTTGAGAGGCCAAGGGAGGAGGATTGGTTGAGGCCAAAAGCTTGAGACCCTTCTGAATTACATAGTCAGATCCTGTCCCTACAGAAAAATTACAAAATAGCTGGGCATGGTGGTGCATGCCTGTAGTCCCAGCTACTAGGGAGGCTAAGCCGAGAGGATACCTTGAACCCATGAGTTCAAGGCTGCAGTGAGCTATCACTGTGCTACTGCATTACAGCCTAAGCAACAGAGCAAGACCCTGTCTCTAAAATAATAATAATTTTTAAAGGATGAGATTGGTTGAGGTTACCAAGGAATTTTGAATAACTGAATCATAATGTACTTTATAAAATATAATGAGGAGTCACCAGAAATATTTGTTACATTTCCAGCTAAGGGTTTGAAATTAAAGGAGCTTCCTTGGCAGGGGCTATCACCTTGAGAGTTGCAGTGTGACAGTCAGATGGTGGACAGTGCACTGGACATCCCTTGGCAGCGTGGAAGGGTGGGGCAGAGTGGCGGGCCTGCAATCCTTGCCCATACGTCACCCACATCTATGTCTCTGAAATCTACACAGTAGCTATATATTTCCCAAGAGCAAGATTTATTTTTCAGATGTCAGAACTGTAGTTTAAAAAATAGGTTTTTGGATGTATAAATCATAATATAGTAGTTAGAATTGGCTAGAATCTTGCCTTCCTATTAAAAAAAAAAAAGTCAATTCTGAAATACAAGCTAACATAAAAATATACAACACTGTGTAAACATGGTGTACTGAAATCTGGGTAACTGGATCTGTTGGCTGCCTGCAAAGCACAGAAACTTCTCTCTGAATCATCCAGTGCCTCATGAATGTGTGTGCTGCAGACAAGCCAGAGTCATTTGGGGCAACTGGCGTTTTAAAACTCGAATGGGAAAAGCTGTGGCTGCCACAAGCCAATCTCCCACGAAGGGGTAAGCAGAACTGAGGATGGAAAGGGATTGCCAGTGAGAATGACGGGGGAAGAGAAGGAACACAGATTGAGCGCTTAGTGCTCAGAGGCTTTAAATACCTTATCTCATTTCTCTCCCCTGATAACCCTACAGGCTAAGTTCTATGATTCCTAACTTACAGATTAGAAAACGTTGCCTTGGAAAAGTTGAATGGGTTGCCCAAAGTTATTCTCATAGCTGAACTGGGCACCTAGGTTTGAAGATTTCTCGTATTAACAACTCCGGAGTTAGTCCATTTGGCCATCCTGTGTCGACGGAGAAGAGGAATCTCCGCACATTTGGGGTTAGTGGGCGCTTCCTCAGGACCAAGCTTTGTGTTAGACAGCAGAATTTAAATGAGAGATGAGGCTCAGTCCCTGAAGAGGCCAAGAGATTGCAGCAGCGGTTCTTCATCCCAGCCAGAAACTTCCGAATCAGACCCATCCTTCTTCCTACAGCTATAACCATTGTCCAAAGACATCTAAAGTCACAGCTTAGATGACTGTGTAGTCATAGCTGCCATGGAGTCAGTGTTTAATCTGTGCCGAGTGTTAGGTTCTTTAGAGACCCCAAAGGAAATAAGGACAAATATATCCAAAAATTGAACCATGGGGCATTTTGGAATTTACTGCAGTATAATAGGAAACATGTTTTTATTTTCTAATGACAGTTTGGTGAATTTCCTTATGCTCGAATATGCAGCATCTAGACAATGAACATCTTCAATTGATCTACACCGCCAGGACGCCAGGACGTAACTTCCTGCCCAGCATGGAGCTTGGGAAAGTCAAACCCCCAAAGGAGGCACCATGGAGAGCTTTTTATCCACCTACTACAGAGAAAAGAAAACAGCTTCTGGAGTTACCATGGATATGGCCCAGTCGCTGTTTTGGATAGCAGATTAGGTTGATAAGAGATATACTGAACACAATTATCAATGATTTCTGGAGTTTTCTGCTGGCTACCCTTCAAACTCTGATTTCAAGGGGAAAAGTAATTTCACCTTTTCAATGTTGTTTATTCAACCAGGCCCGGCAAAGGGATTAGGAGGCAACTTGATATTTACATTCTAACTGCTCATTGTGTTCACAGTTCCCCCATTGTGTTCTGGAGCTACTGCAACTGCTTACTTTCTAATCAATGTTTTTCCTCCAGGACTGTTTTCTCTTCCTATCTACTGAGAAATGATATTGGTTTCCCTCAATAAGATTCTGTTACCTCAAAGTCATCAAAGGCAAGCCAAAGCTGTACTTTCATGAAGCCTTTAAAAATATGCTGAGGATGTTTCAAAAGACTGAGAGATGGGGTTGAGACAGTGAAGTAAATATAAGATTGAAACATTAACAGAAACACTCGTGCCTGTGAGAAGGGGAGCTTTGCCGGACAGGGCCCCCGCACCGGTGAATATTCCTTCTATCAGCTGAAGAAGGTCCTTATCATAAGACCTCCGCCTCCTAGCCTGCTTGGTTAACTGAGATGTCATTAATCCACCCAATAAATGATCACCAAGAGTGTCAGCAACCAACCTTCCTGTAGACAATGAGAAATGCCGGGGAGAAAGAGGCTCCTTAAATATACAGCCTTTCTGTGGGCGCCACGTCCTCTCCTTCCCAGGACCCCACCTGGCACAGGCACTACCTGGCAGCCCTCCTGTGCAGCTGCTTGGCCACCTGGTAGCTGAGGGCTTAACCAGCGACCATTTGTTTCCACTACATCCCGAGGTAACAAGGACAGCAATGCCCAAGGGCTCAGTGCCAACACAGAAACAACACAGAGAGAAAGAGAATTGCCACTTTGTCGGAAACCGAAGGCCTCCCTGGAACTCCTGAACTCTGTCGGCACCTCCTGAGCAGCACTGAGCGCATTCTGCTCTGTTATTTGAATTATTTGTTGAGTTTATAAATTCTTGTCTTACCCCACCCCTGGTGCCCCTTCTTGAACAACTACTGATTAACTTTTTTTCCTTATGCCAGTCCCTCTACTGGGCTAGTGACAGAGGAATGAGAAATAGTGCTTGTCTTGGAAGATATTCCAGTTGATGAAACAGATGCTATAAGCCAGCAAACAATACAGTATGATGGCAATTGGGGTGAGTATGAAGTGCTTAGAATCAGAGAGGAGGACGGGAATAATTGTTCATTGGATTTCATGGAAGCTTGAGCAATGAAGGGAGGTTGCTCTCCCACTGGTGTGTAACGATGGCTTTCCTGGGATGACAAGCAGGCCAGCTATGCCTTAATATGAAGGCTAGGTATATCATAGATTAGTCAGAGTTCTCCAGAGAAACAGAACCAATAAGGTATCCACTAAGAGATTTATTATAAGGTATTTGCTCACACAATTATCGAAGCTGAGAAATCCCATGATTGGCAAGCTAGAGAACCAGAAAAGCTGGTGGGGTCGGCCTGAGGAGTCTGAAGGCCTGAGAGCCAGAGAGCCAATGGTGTAGATTCTAGTCTGGCTTGGAGGACTGAGAACCAGGAGTACCGAGGGTAGGAGATCAATGTCCCAGCTCGAGCAGTCAGGCAGCATGAACTCACCTGCTCCACCTTTTTGCCCTGTCCTGGCCCTCAGTGGATTAGATCATGCCCACACACACTGGCACAGACAATTCATTTCCTTGGTCTACCCATTCACATGCCAATTTCTTCTGGAAACAGCCCCACAGACACAACAAGAAATAATGTTTAACCAAATATCTGGCCATCTCGTGATCCAGTCAAGTTGACACATAAAATTAACCATCTTACTAGCAAAACTCAAGTTCTTACCTTAGCGTTGCCACTGTGTAGTGTTTAAAAAAAAACATAAAGTGGCGAACAGGCTTGAAGAAATCCCCTTGCACATGAAGCCAGTTAGACCCAGAAAGCTTGACTTGCAAACACAACTACAACTTAACATGGGCTATTTCTTATAATGCCCGTCTCAGAGAAAAGTGAAACTTAAGCTCAATCAATTGGAAGTCATCAACTAACCTATAATTATCCAACTTGGGATTGCCCAATGGGATAGACCAAACAAGGTAACTATACAGAGATGTGAAAAGGTTAGTTCACTTGCCCACGGTCACACAGTCACGGAGGAGCAGAGCTGAGAATACAGCCAGTGAGCCCCCGGGCCTGTTATTGACCATTACTTTATATGGCTTCCTCACGTTCACCGTAACTAGCCATGGATGGGCACTGTTAGCTCCCTACAAAGATGTGGCCCAATAGGAAGCTTTACTCTAAAACGCCCATAAGGAGAAAGTAGGAAGACTATTAGCTGATAGGGTTGCCTGGAAATATTTTATAGGAGCTGGAATAAAACCTAAAGAAAAGATGGAATCAGAGATAAAAAGAGTGTTGGAGTGCATGAAGTAGAAATACCAGGAGAGAGAACTGGTGGAGCAGGCCTAGAACTGAAATATGGCTTCAGATCTCAATTTGAAAGGGCCAACTTGGTAGCTAGGGGACCTTAGTTTCAGGAACGAGATAGCAACCTGCACCCGGCTGTCTCTGATGTTGGAGTGACTAGAGGAAGGGAATCCACCTGGGCTGCAGCAGGGAGATGAGGTCCCCTCATTGTAAAGAGAGCATTCCAGAAAAGGCAGGCTCAGCGGAGCTAAGATGACCCTATTTTCTACTGTCTTTTAAAAAGCGCTGAAGAAGCTTTCCCTTTCCCAGTGGTAAGTGACAAAATCAAGCCTGATGCCCAGGGCTGTGTGATTCCAAAACCCACATTCTCCTTCAAGCTCAAGAGTAGCAGAGATTTGTCAGTTTTTGCCAATTTGACAATTTTGATGCAGCCATGTTAGAGCATACAACAAGGAACTTGGAAGCTTATGGCATTTATTTTCAAAAATCCAACAAGCTCTTCTATTTCTGTAGACTGTATTCATTTTAAAAGTCATGTGGATGATCATGGAGTTATTTTGCTATGTGTGTACAACAAGACTTGCAATCGGGACTACTTAGGAGAGCAACACAGTCCTGTGAGCTGACAGTGAGCCTGAAGGAGACTCAAATCTCATACCAGCTTAAGATTTTTTAATCAGAGACAGCGAACTAAATTCAGGTATTTTAGCAACACACTGTTCAGTAATGCTCACCAAAAAGTATAGAACAAATTTGAGGAGGAAAATATTGGCGTTTCATTTTGTCAGAGTCCCAACATAGCATGAAGTTTCAGCACAAAGCTTGGTGACACTGGCATCCTTTGCATCATAAATCGCAGAGACAGGTCCTGACACATCCTTCCCAATAAAGAAGTCCTGGGTCCAGGCTGTCTTCCAACATTAATGAGGCTCGTCACCACATAGCCGCAGGAGACAAAAGCAGATGTTGCATTTGGTGGGAATTGAGGGAGGGCATCCACCATCAGGACATGTGGAACACCAAGATCATTGTGCTTCTCTTCTGAAATGGTCTCAATCCTTCAGGAAAGAAAAACTATCTTACTGCACCATCTGAGAAACAATCTTTGGCAAACCAAAAGGACTAAGTCTAAGTAGAACTTCTTAACCTTAGCTGCACCTCAGAATAACTTGAGAAGCTTTAAAAACTACCAATGCCTGAGTTTCACCCCTAGGGCCTCAGTTATCTGTCAGGTGTGACTGTGAAGTTGCACTCAGAAGCTCCATGTGTAATTGAGCTCTGGGGAAGTCACTGTCAAATTTTTTCAGGGAAGAGCTTTGTGGAAATTCACCAGTCTGAGACACAATTGAAAGAAGTATTGGTGTCTGGGTGAAGTGATCTGCCTGGACCCCTTCTGTCAATGCACATTGAGATCACAATCATGGTTAATGTCTTTAAAAAATGACGGACACAAGCAGCTTTTTTTTTTTTTTTTTTCTTTTTTTGAGATGGAGTCTTGCTCCGTCATCCAGGCTGGAGTGCAATGGCGCGATCTAGGCTCACACTTCAGGTTTGCGTGCATCCTCACCAAGTCAATCTTGTGTTGGATTTTATAGCTTCCTCTCTATCTTTTCCACTGCCATGTAGAAAAGGCACCAATGTGGGCCAGATGGTTCTGGGCTGAGTTTCTCCTCCACCACTCATTACCTTGGTGACCTG
Source organism: Macaca nemestrina (assembly GCF_043159975.1). NCBI lineage: Eukaryota > Metazoa > Chordata > Mammalia > Primates > Cercopithecidae > Macaca > Macaca nemestrina. Next base: position 77,256,253 of record NC_092143.1, read on the forward strand.
TCATGCATTTCCTCACCTGTACATTTCCTCACCTGTACATTTCCTCACCTGTACATTTCCTCAACTGTACAGTCTGACTCTTCCAAGATGGGATCAACCTAAGCTGAGTGTTGGGGAGGGTTCTCTGTAATTCTAGGTTGCCTCTCATTCCCTTCTCTTTGCTTCTCTCCAAGCCAGAGCTCGTTCTGAGACACCCCGGTCATTGTACGTATAAGGTCTTTTGGGTATAGTTTCTCCAGCTTCACCTTAAATGTCCCACTGAAATACATGCCAGGCGGTGCTGTCAGCCTTACTGGTAATCCACTTGATTTGCGTTTGCAGAAATCACTCCAAATTCGCCCATTCTCTATATGTGGTGGCCCTCCTCACATTCTTTAAGCTCTTCCAACTGAAATGTGCCCTCTTGGGCACAGCATGTACTATGGAGCTGCATGCATTCTTACCATTCCAACCCAAAGCAAACATCCCATTTTATGAGCCCTACTGTGCAACTCCCCAGTTTCCCCATTCTTGCCTTTCCTCCCTTCCCTTTCCCTAGCATGATAAGAAGTGTGTATTATTTTCTCACACATACTTCTCTCCCTGTCCCCATGCCTGCCCCTTTCCCCACAGAGAGCTACACCAAGACTGTCCTTCCCTGAGCGACCTTGCATGCTGGGCTCCTATCGCAGGCCCATGGAGGAAGACGCTCTTGGAGAGGCCTGCATGGAAAAAGACAAAAGAACTCCCCCAGTGCTTTCTCCATCCTTAGTTTTGGTACAATATCTGCTCCTCTTCCCAGCAGAAAAGATAAGGAACATCAAAGTAGACAAACTCAATCTCATAGCAATTGATTTTTGTTGAACTCACTTTATCCTTGGTCTTACTATATCATCTATTAAAAGATTTTACCATTTTATGTCAAAAGATCTAGTGACTTTCAGGCAATTATTTGGGCCTAGGTATTTCTTCTATGGTAAAGACAACAGCACATTCAATAGTGCAAACCAAAACAATCATAATACCATTTCACTTGTCAGCTACAAGGTCATCATCTTAATCTATATGCTTTTTGCGTATGTAAATAATGACAAGAAAACATTAGGAGCAGGGTGGATAGCAACAGATTTTAAGCGCTTTCCTCAAGCAATTTTTCATATGGAATATTCAGTTAGATTTCCAAAGGAAATGAGAAAATAGGATTCTTGCTCTTCAAAACTAATGGCATTACACAATGGTTTACTTCTTAATGTTTTCCATGATGATTTATATCTCTCTTCTTAGGGAATATGCAAGCTCCCCAAGAAGAAAGGGCATAGAACAAAAAAGAGCTCATATGGATGACTCCTTCAGTCAGATTTCATGATTTCCCAGCAGGCAATACTTGGTTGCAGGCTTCCTGTCCTCTACACAGCTCAAATTACTTTCCATGTTCCCGAACCTCTAGTAGCACTAACTTATTGAACAAACCCCTTGACCTTTCCTTTTCCTTGACTTTAGACTTCCTTCGTTCTCACCCTCCCATGCCATTCATCCCTACTTATGAGCTCCCATCAGAAGCACTTATCTCCCAATCAACATTTCTTGAGCATAACGAGGGCCATGACAGTGATGTCATTCTTTGGACTCTTGGGGTACTCCCCTAAACAGACCCTAAGACCACCATTTGAATGCAAGTAGTTCATTTGGGAGGAAATCCCAGGAAACACAGTAGGGGAGTAGAGACGTAAAACAGGAAAGCAAAAGAACCAAAAAATAACATTCATTATCAAGCAAATTACCACTTTGAGTAATTGGAGCATAAATCCTTCTGTTGGAGTACTCTAGGAGCTACATTACACAGTTGTTATATCTGAGGGATGAGGGAGCTGGGGTATTTATACAACCAATTCTCACAAGCCATTCAACCTTTTTATTATTAATCCCTTAGCATTTCTAGATTACTGTGTGGAGATGGCAAAGTGGATTCCTTTAGCTGTTGAAGACCCTCAAGCAGAGAAGCTCAGGGGCTTGTAGATGGAAATCTAGCAAGTGTGCACTGACACTGTAAGAACAGGGGCATCTGGGCAAGACATTGCAGGATCTGCTGCTGCCACTGTAGGCTTACTTGCATGAATGGGTTCCTCCAAATGCTTTGCTTAAGCCCAGCTAGTGATGGCAAATATATTTCATTTTGTGTGTCAATTTCAATTAGATTACTGGAGGCTTGGCTGGGAAAGATTCTAAGGTTATGTTAAAGGTTAGCAGGAGAGAGGATCTATGGTTGATCAGAGATCTCTGTGAAAAGACAGTTGGATGAAGACTGGCAATATCTTGCCAAATATTTGGCATCCCAACTCTGGAATTACTCCCGAAAGTACTGGGCAGAACCAAATGTGCTGAGGGTCTAAAGAAAAATGAAAATGCCAAAGGAGAAGTGGGTCAGTGATCAGGCCTGTCTTAATCCATTTGAGTTGCTACAACAAAAATACCATGACCTGGGTGATTTATAAACAACAAACACTTATGTCTTGTAGTTTTGGAGGCTGGGAAGTCCAAGATCCAGACACTGGCAGATTTGGTGTTTGATGAGGGCTTGTTCCTCATAGATAGCACTTTCTCGCTGTGTCTTCACATGGCACTAATCCCATTCATGAGGGCTCTGTCCCCATGACCTAACTGCCTCCTAAAGGCTCCGCCTCCTAATACCATCACAACGGAGGAATTGGGGGAGGTTTCAACATATGAATTTTGGGAGGACACAAACATTCTGCTGAAAATAGAAAATACTCATAACTTGTTGGAAGTAGGAGACTAGATTAGGAGGAGTAGAACAACAGCAAAGACTCTGTTGAACTCCCACCCCCAGCCCCACAAAGCAAAGTCCCTGCTCTCCTTCAGAGAGGTCAGAGGGAGCTTTGTCCCTGTTCCCCCATTATTACGCTGGCTGAGCTTCATCGTCTGGGCTTCTGAATACCAAGTCTGGGCAGAAGTGGGAAAGCTTGCCTGGGGGAAAAAGAAAATGAATCAGCCTGAGCAATAGAATATTTGACATGAAGACTGAATATTTCATGTGATTTTGAAAAGTTCAACCTAGGATTTTCCCAGGTTGAATATTAATTAATGTATTCATTTAAGCAATACTTAGTGATCATCTGTTATAAGCCCCCCATTATTGCACGCTCTTAAAAACTAAAAAGATGAACAAGGCATCAAGGCATAGTCCAAGCTAGGGGAAAAGGCAATAAAAACCTTACCAAGAAGGTGAAGGAAGGGTAGTGTTTTTTTTTGGAAACAGTCTTGCACTGTCGCCTGGGCTGGAGTGCAGTGGCACCATCTCGGCTCACTGCAACCTCACCCCCCGGGTTCAAGTGATTCTCCTGCCTCAGCCTCCCAAGTAGTTGAGATTACAGCTGCGTGCCACCATACCCAGCTAATTTTTTGTATTTTTAGTAGAGACAGGGTTGCACCATATTGGCCAGGCTGGTCTCGATCTCCTGACCTCATGATTCACCCGCCTCGGCCTCCCAAAGTGTTGGGATTACAGGCATGAGCCACCATGCTCGGCCTGTGAAGGGTAGTCATTATGGGCCCAGACTCTCTGGGCATTAATCCTAAACCCACCACTTACCAGCTAGGTGACCTGGAGACATTTATTTCATCTCTTTGTGCCTTGGTGTCCTCCTTGGTTCCGCTCTCATGGAATTGTTTCGGAAATTATATCTGTGAACATATCTGAAACTAGAACGGTGCCTGATGTGTACTCAAACTCAATACATTTTATCTTTTTGCTTTTCCTATGAAAGAATGGATTAGGAACATCTCATTTCCTAGCTGAAGGATCAGGGAGGCTACGAAGAGTTACTGTGTTTAAAATGGGCACTGGAACACAAACAGTTAACCAAATGAAAATGGGAGGAAGGCTCCTGGGGCAAATAGCAGGCCATGTGCAAAGAGACAGAGGAGGGGAGGCGGGGACGTCCAGGGAGCAGCATCTGGCTGACTGCCACATGTAGGAGGAGTGAGTCTCACACTTGCTTTTTCAGAGATGGAAAATAACAAAGGATTTTCAGCTGGACAATGGCATGACCAAAACTGTACTTTTTTTTTTTTTTTTTTAAGATGGAGTTTCACCCTTGTTGCCAGGTTGGTATGCAATGGTACAATCTTGGCTCACCACAACCTCCGCCTCCTGGATTCAAGCAATTCTCCTGCCTCAGCCTCCCGAGTAGCTGGGACTATAGGCATGCGCCACCAGGCCCAGCTAAGTTTGTATTTTTAGTAGAGACGGGGTTTCGCCATGTTGGTCAGGCACGTCTCGAACTTCCGACCTCAGGTGATCCACCTGCCTTGGCCTCCTAAAGTGCTAGGATTACAGGTGTGAGCCACTGCCACCGGCCAAAACTGTATTTTTAAAGTATGATTGTAGCAAAAGAATCCATGAGTATATATGAATTGCTATAAAATCCTCTCACCTGTTTCTTCCTTTCTAGGTTTATCAAAAAGTACTGAATCTAAAATGAAAGCATACTAACTCGTACTGCCTAATTGAGTCAATTCAATCTGAATCCATGCAGCATCTATCCCATAATATCTCTGACATGGCTGGGAGCCACTCTGGACCCCAGCTTTTTCTCTAGGCTGCAGCCTGACACTCACCTGGGTGGATGGAGCAGAAGGCCACATACACGGATTCCACCCTCTCTTTGTCTGCGGACACATGCAGAAAAATCAGCACTTTCATGTACTAAGTTAGTGAATTAGTTTCAAATTGGGTCAGTACTAATAAGGGATAGAGCTGAGTGCTGTGGCATGTTAATAAAGCCCTGACACTCTTTAAGGTCATGAAGTCAGGGATGACTTCTCTGAGGATGTAATTGCTAAGCCCAAGCTTGAAGGAAAAGAAGCCATAGGAGGAGCCAGACAGGGGAAAGCACTTCAGCATGAGCAAAGGACCTCAAGGAAAACACCAGAAAACAGGCCAGTGTGGCTGGAGTGAAATGAGGGGAGAGCCCTGCTGTTTTCTTCTCTGCTTGTTTACATGTTAGAGAGAATGAGAATATTCCCCGCATTGTTCGTTTCTCTGCTGAAAATAGAAAATACTCATGATTTCATGGAAGTATGAGACCAGATTCGGAGGGGCAGAACAATGGCACAAGGTCGTGGGCAATTCTAAAATAGAGTGGAGAGCCCGGCCCACCCCAAGGCCAAGGCTATCCTTCAAAAGCATGACGGGTCTGAACATAAACAAACTGAACATCGATCACTTGGGCCTATTTTGGGGCATGGCTCCCTCTTCCTAGGAGGACCCCCACCCCATCATTCAGCACAGATTAAGACACCAGAAGAGAAATATCCTTAGGGTTGCATGAGAAATTACCCCCTAGATCTCTGCTCATATTAGTGTGGAATCTTCTGACCTTAGGACCAGAAAAGGCCATAGGCAAACTTCTAGGGGTCACTTATCATTAGGAACAACCACAATAAAATCCTTTCAGAGAAATGAGTTGTCTTAACCACCAGAGAAGAGAGCAGGGAAATACGAACAGACTTCCATCCACCCTTTTAGGCTCTTTGGCTGGGTTATGAAGTAAATTAACGTAAGGCAAATAAACAAGAAGAAAAAGACAATTTTAATTACATATCCCTGCTCAGGAGGCCCAAAAAATATGAGACTCAAAGAAGGGTCAGATGATTGAAGCTCACACTGCATCCTGAGCTATAGAAAAGAATAGGAGCTTGAGGCTCCTCCTGGTTTTTGGGGGGCAGGGGTAGGGGTGACAAGTTATGGGGAAGCTATGGGAGGGTAAGAGGAGGAGTTGTATAGTGATTAAGGTTGTCCTGTTATTCAGATAAAAAAAAATCTCAGGTAATAACTGTTGTCTCAGAGCAGCCTTTGGAAGAATAAGTGACTGCCTAGGAATGGTGTCAACCTCTGGCCAAGCTTAGGCTTCTTTAGCGTCTATTATCAGCTTTGGGAAATGTTCTCTTGCTCCTTCTCATGCTGCTGATCAGACTGGCAATCAGAGAAGCGGTGGGGACTAACATTGGTTGGACATCTACTACTGTGCCAAGGACTTTACTTGTATTATTTCATTTATACTTTATATCACCTTTATAAATTTAATTTTATTTTATGGCTAAAGAAACTCAAGTTCATAGAGCTTTAGTAACTTGCCAAAGCGTGCACAACTGATAAGAAGCAGAGTCAAAACTGGATCCAGATCTGTGTAACCTACCAAGTCAAGCTCTTTCCAAAAATGTGCACAGGTTTTCTGCCAATTTAAAAACATGGTGTTGGAACTAATAACAAACTCAGTAAAGTCACAGGATACAAAATCAACATTTTTCACAGAAACAGAAGAACAATCCTAAAATTTGTATGGAACCACAAAAGACCCCAAATAGCCAAAGCAATCCTTAGCGAAAAGAACAAACCTGGAAGCATCATGTTACATGTATTGAAAATATACTACAAAGCTATGTTAGCCAAAACAGCATGGTGATGGCATAAAAACAGACACATAAACCAATGGGATGGAATAGACAGCCCAGAAATAAATCCACGTACTCATGGCCAATTGGTTTTTATGAAGATGGCAATAAGAACACACAATTGGGCAAAAGACAGTCTCTTCAATAAATATTCCTGGGAAAACTGGATATTCACATGCAGAAGAGTGAAATTAGATCCTAATCTCACACCATATACAGAAATCAATTCAAAGTGAATTAAAGACTTAAATGTAAAACGTGAAACTGTAAAACTACTAGAAGAAAACATATGGGGAAAGCTCCATGACAAAGGTCTAGGCAAAGATTTTTTGGATATGATACCAGAAGCACAGGCAACAAAGGCAAAAATAGACAAAGAGGATCAATTCAAACTAGAAAGCTTCCACACAACAAAGGAAACCATCAACAGAGTGAAGAAATAACCCATAGAATAGGAGAATATATTTGCAAACCATGCATCTGATAAGGGACTAATATCCAAAACATGTAAGGAACTCAGAAAACTCAATAGTAAGAAGACAAATAACATGATATTAAAATAGACAAAGAGCCTAAATAGACATTTCTCAAAAACAGACGTGTAAATGGCCAACAGGTATATGAAAAAAATGCTCAGCATCACTAATGAACAGGAAAATGCAAATTAAAACCACAATGAGGGCCAGGCACAGTGGCTCACGACTGTAATCCCAGCACTTTGGGAGCCCAAGCCCAGTGGATCATGAGGTCAGGATATCAAGACCAGCCTGGCCAACATAGTGAAACTCCATTTCTACTAAAATACAAAAAAAAAAAAAAAAAATAGTGGGGCGTGGTGGTGTGCATCTGTAGTCTCAACTACTCAGGAGGCTGAGGCAAGGGAATAGCTTGAACCTGGGAGGCAGAGGTTACAGTGAGCTGAGATTGCACCACTGCACTCCAGCCTGGCAACAGAGCGAGACTCCATCTCAAAAAAAAAAAAAAAAACCCACAATGAGATGTCACCTCACATCTGTTAGAATGGCCGTTATCAAATAGATGGAAGGTGACAAATGTTGGTGAGAATGTGGAGAGAAAGGAACCCTGTACACTGCTGGTGAAAATGTAAATTAGTAGAGCCATTATGGAAAACCGCGTGGAAGTTCCTCAAAAAAGTAAAAATAGAATTACCATACTAACCAGCAATCCACCTACTTGGGTATTTATCCAAAGGAAAGGAAATCAGTATATCAAAGAGATGCCTGCACTCCTACATTCATTGCAGCACTTTTTACAATAGCCTGGATATAGAATTAACTTAAGCGTCCATCAGTGGATGAATGGACAGAGAAAATGTGCTGTATATACACAATGGAATACTATTCAACCTTTAAAAAGAAAGACATTTTGTCATTTGTGACAACATGGATAAACCTGGAGGTATCATGTTAAGTAAAATAAGCCTGGCACAGAAAGACAAATGCCACATATCCCAACTTATATATGGAGTATAAAAAAGTCAAACTCATAAGAAGAGAGGACAAAAATGATAGTTACCAGAGGTTTGGGGTGAGGAGGTTGGGAGATGTTGATCTAAGGACACAAAATTTCAGGTAGGCAGGAGGAATAAGTTCAAGAGGTCTATTGCACCTCATTTGACTGCAAAAAATAAGAACACATTATGTATTATTACCTTGAATATTTCTGAAGAGAAGACATTAAGTGTTCTTACTGCAAAAAAAAAAAAAACAAAAAAAAAAAACTGATAAGCATCTGAGGTAATGCTCATATCCAACGGCTTGAGTTAACCATTCCACAACGTGTACATCTATCAAAATGTCATGCTGTACTCCATAAATATATATATATATAATATTTACTTGTCAATTGGAAAATAATATAGAATAAAAGAAAAACATGGTGGTAAGAACACAAACTGTGGAATCAGGCAGCGTAAATTTGGGTCCCTACTCTGTCATCTGTTAGCTGAATCGACTTGGGCAGATAACTCAGCCTTCTGTGTCTCAGAGGTGTTAGCTATGTGTATCGATATAGGGCTGTAAATAGGGCTTTCCTTAAATAGGGTGGGGATAAAATGAATTAGCTAATATTGTAAAGCACTTAGACTACTGCCAAACACATAGTAGGTGATCCATAAATACAAGCTGTTTGTAATTTCTAGTAACTTATGAAAGAAAAACAGTAGTTACCATAGAAGGATTCCATGGTTTTATTTTCACAAGCATTTCTGCACTGGCTGTCTAGTATAGCTAACAAAAAAGTTTTTGGTTTCTACCTTAAAGTCACAATGTCTTTTTTTAATGTCACAAATATTATTAATCAAAATTTGCCTCACCACTTAATTTCCAATAATATAATAGTTAAGAAAAAGATGTAGCTACTTAATGCTATATTAAACATTTTTAAATAACATGAGGACTTTGTAGCCAAATGGAACTACACTTTCAACATAATAAGTGAAAAAAGGAGAAGTGTAAAATTATGCAAATACTATGATGACATGTGTATGAAAAAAATAGACTGGAAGGAAAAGACCAAAATTATAACAGTCTTTATATTAGTAACTTGAAGTTATTAATATTTCCCTTATTTTCCAACATTTATTGTTATGTGACGTGGCTACATCATTATAAAATAATGCACCATCCCAAGACATTGCTTACTACACATTAAAACAAACAAAACACCAATCTATAATCTGTTATAACAATTTCAATTTTACATGTATGCGAGAGGGTGAGCTTTGTATAAAATAAAAGGCTAAGCATGTTCAGGAATATCACAAAAGATGAACAAAAACCTTTTGAAAGAATAAGAATCTAAGTCCTTCCATTAAAAAAAAAATACATTTTCCTTAACAGCTAAAATTGGCGGTCTGTGTTAAGAAAACACTAGAGAAGCCAGGAGGAAACCTGAGGCTGCTTACAGTTCCACTGTGGAAGCACTTCTGGCAGATGGAGGCTTCCTTTCCCCCTCTATTTCAGGCCTGCAGGAACTCTGAGCAAATCAGGGCCAAGGTGCCAATGTGAACCTCAGCCTGCTCCCTTCCCATGGCTGGGTCCTATGACTCTACTTGACCCTTAGACTGAACGGGGCCCCAGCAGATCCCAAGATCCCTGCAGTCTCACTCCAGCTATTCTTGTCTCATCCTTGTCATGCCTTCTACCCTCCCCATCCTTCCATCTCCTCCTCTGTCTTCCTGTCTTTGGACATCAGTAGGTCAGTTCATGGATGTCACTGGACATAGACAAAAATGGCCACCTACCATTGCTGGGCCAACCAGTTGCAGAGGGACTGAAGGCACTTTGGGGTGGCTGATCATTGTCCAGCATGGCAGCAGGGCAGCCGGGAGCTCAGACACCTGCTTGTCTGATTTGAATTCACAGCTTCGCCATTTACAAGCAGGCTGACTTTAGACATGCCAGTTCAACTCATGAAGCCTTCATTTCTCCATATGGAAAGCTGGGATGATCACGACAATATCTATTACATCGTGTTCCTGTGAGGAATCAATGAACTACTGTATGAAGTATTCGCATGGTCAGTGCTCAATGGAAACTTTTAATGGCAATTTCAGCTCAAGCTTCACCCCTGAGATATTATTATTCTCTGCAAGTCTTTTCTGAATCCTTCCGTAGCCTTTGAGCCAGTTCCTTCCCTCCTACTCATCCTCCACTTCCACTGAACAGTATGTGAGTCTATAACAGCAGAAAAAAAAGAGAGCCTGATAAACTTCTCTGTTTTCATATGTAGAGAACGACACAGCCTTTATCAGGAGCCTGGTGAGAACCACCATTCCATCCTGTCTCAGCCTGAGTCTTTATTTTCATCCAAAGTGATTAGGCAACCATACAGTCTTTGCTACAAGTGGTGGATCAGAAATACAAACCATATTTGTCAATAACACCAAAGTCCACATATATTCCAAATATTTGTGTTAATACCTTCTTTTGTTTCCTTTTCTTTTTAAGAGGATTGATTGAAGCTTCAAGGAATGAATGAGGCATCAGCAGAAGAGGAACAAAAGTCACATAGGCTGCTCCTAAATCCTGGTACCTCTCAAATCACACCACCTAAGAGAACTTTGAGACATGGAGGGGCAGAGGGTTCTCTCTTCCTTTGTCCCGTGTGCAGCCCTGCACCTCCAGGGTACAAAGTGGAAGGCACCCCCACTGTGGGAGGGAGGGAGCAGGCCAGAGAGAAAGCCCAGGCATCTCTTGGCCACCTTGATTAATGCAAATAAAATTTCTGTGGAAATCTAGTATAAATCTTTGTAAATTGGATCATACTGCCAGTTGACATTTAATTTCAACAATGTGTTCCACGAAGAGAAAATAAATTGGCCCTGAGATCACAAAGGAATTCAGTAAACCACTTACAATTGTAAATTTAGCCAAAAAGTATTAGAAAATGTTTTAACACATTCAGTTGAGTAAAATAATGATAAAAAATAGAGCAGAGCAGAAACCACCAGAAACTGTAAATGAAAAGGAATAAAACCTCATTTCACTGGAACAGCTCCTGGGATTTAAGGGTGTAGATTTCTTCTTTTAATGAAAATTACTCTCAAAGTTCTATTCTTTGAACAACTCTTCTCTACCCGCAGTTCTCAGTGGATCTCTCTCATCCACCAGGCTCTAGAAACATCAGCTCCTCCAGCGTCAAGCTCTTTTCCCTCCTGTGTGATCACAACTTATTTTTTTAAACAGGTATTTAACCTGCCACCCATTAATAGATAAGGATAACTAAAGATGTGCATTTATCTATGCTGATTTAAGTCAGTGTTGCTGAAATATTTTTGCCGAAGTCATCAGAAAAGCATCTCTAAGCAAACCCCCTGAACATTATTATCATTCTTGCAGCCTGTGTTCTATTAGAGAAAGTGCAATTTCCGCATTCCACTTGAAAATAGAACCATTGCGCTTTTTGTTACAGAAACATTTTAAGTTACAAGTTATATTGCTTTAATTTCTCCACCACCCTCCCACATTTTTGAGGAAAATTGATGCCATTTATCCTGTGGACTGCTTCATATCCCAGAGGTCATGTAAGAAACAGGACAATAGGCAGCGAGTTCAGTGTCAGGAATGTCAAGCACGGAGGATCCTATCCTTCCAGCTATGTTCCAACAGTCCGTTGGAAAGTGGAGACTTATTTATTTATTTCTTTTGAGACAGAGTTTCGCTCTTGTTGCCCAGGCTGGAGTGCAATAGCACGATCTCGGTTTACTGCAACCTCCACCTCCCCTGTTCAAGCAATTCTCCTGCCTCAGCCTCCTGAGTAGCTGGGATTACAGGCATGTGCCACCACGCCCGGCTAATTTTTTGTATTTTTAGTAGAGATGGGGGTTTCTGCATGTTGGTCAGGCTGGTCTCGAACTCCCGACCTCAGGTGATCCACCCGCCTTAGCCTCCCAAAGTGCTGGGATTACAGATGTGAGCCGCCATGCCTGGCCAGTGGAGACTTATTTTAAAGGGAGTAAATTTAAAGGGACATCCTTTAGATGTGCCACCTGCAATAGCATCAGGTATAAAGGTGCAGGTCCTGAAGTACTGTGGCTGTGCCCACAGCGACAACACAGGAGAGGAGCAGTGTCCCCGCTCCATGAGAAGATCATGGGAATGTCACCAGGACAGAACTGCTGAGGAAAGTATCTCACTTCGTCTACGTTAGCCTCCTCGGGGCTCAAAGCAAAGAATGAGCAATATGTAAATGAGGACAAGGAATGATTAATCCTCAAAGTTCGACTGCCTTTTTTCCAAAATTGTCTCATTTCTTGGATATTTGCCCATTAGACCTCTGTCTTTTTTTTTTTTTTTTTTTTAAGGGTTTTTCATCTTCCCTCCTCATCTCTCCCTTTTCTGTGGGAGCTCTTGCCATCCTAGCCAAACACACACAAAATGCGCTGGAGAAGGAGAACGTTATGTCCTTCTAGAAGGATCCATGAATTTGTCTCTTTTTGAATTTCAAATACTGCAGCTAGATTTGCAAACCTTTTCAAGGTCATTGAGTTCTATTGGCAATATTTGATCAGCATGTGGAAACACCCCCTAGGACCAAATGTTATCAACCGAATGGAATTCCAGCGACTATGATATTTCAGCTCTGACGAATAAAGAGGTGGGGGAAGGCAGAGCGGGGAAGAGTTCTTTGGGGTCAGTAATTACATGATAAGCCTGGGAAAAGGCTTACTCACATCTAAGAATCATTCAAGGGAGAGCTATAGTTTCGGCCAAGAGATAGAAAGATTTGAAAAAAAGATATTAACTTGAAATCCTTTACTTAAAATGAAATAAACTGTATTTGACATTTGGAAACTGCTGCTCCAGCAAAGATAAAGGCACTAAGGTTTCCAAATGGAAGGTTGAGATAGAATGTGGAGGCTTCCTGAGATTCTGAAGTATCATTTAGAAACTAGGAGCAAAATCTCAGATTCTTGGAAGATGTTCAGTAAAGGAAATATTTTTCTTGGCACAATGTGCTTCATTTTTCTTAAGAGAAAAATTAGAAAAAAAGAACAGGCTGAGGAGGGCCAGTTTGCATAAATGGGGCAGAGGCTGTAATAAAAAATAAACAGTCCAAACTCATTTCTTTTGGGCCTCAACAAAGCAGGAGACAGCAAACAAATAAAAATGAAGAAAAGTAATTTGGTCGGAAAATATTTGTTTATTTTAAATCAAAAGCTGTATGAATATTTTTTAGATATTAAAAAAATTATTTCTTTTTAGATTCACGGGGCACATGTGCATTTCTATCACATGGGTGTATTGCATTGGTGGGGATTAGGCTTGTTACATATCTGTTACTCTAATAGTGAACATTGTATCCAAGAGGTAATTTATCAGCCTTCACCCTCCCACCCAACTTCCTCCCTTTGGAGTCCCAGTGTCTGTTATTTCCATCTTTATGTCCATGTATACTGGTTATTTAGCTCCCACTTTCCAGTGAGAACATGTGGTATCTGGTTTTCTGTTTCTGAGTTAGTGCACTTAGGCTAATGCCCTCCAGCTCCATCCATGTTTCTGCAGAGGACATGATTTCAGTTCTTTTTTATGGCTAAAAAAGCTGTCTGAATTCTAATCAAAGGAATGATGAGAAGGCTTAAATGTAGAGTGACCAGCAGCAGCAGTAGCATGTACACAATACTGACCCTGGTAAGACACCCAAATCCTAATTTCCCCAAATCCTGAAATGGAGAATAGAAAGTGTTTAACTGGAGAGAGACAGAGCCCATATCTAAATCAGCCAAAGGGCTCTGAGAAACACATCAGCCTCGAAATCCTCCATCTCTGATTTATGGAATGCTCTTCACCACAGGCTGCTCTGGATGGAGATGGTGGACGGGAATCATGTGTGTGACATGTCTGCTTGCCTGCATGTAAACACAAGTATCCCAGTGTTCCTAGACAGACACTCTATGTTTCTGCAATCTCTAGCATTGTTTTGGTTTGGTTTGGTTTTAGCATGAAAATGTGTACTAAATCACGACCCGCTGTTTCTCCTTCACATTTTCAGTTTACACATAATTGGGAACCTGTTGGTCAGGTTTGGGTCAGAACAGGCCTCTAGAACAAAATTGTAAACCTAACAATGGAAATTAATAACAGAAACTCTGCCAGAAATTCAACTCCTGTGTTTGGAACCACCAGTTCTGGTAACATTTGCGGACAGTTTCAAGATATAGTCTTGTTTTTAAAATCTTTTTATTTGACTTGAGACAGAATTTTCATAGACTCCTTATGAAATTAAAAAGTGAAATGATATCAAAGAGCAGAATTATAGATATCATAGGGTGTTGAGTTTTCTCAGACAAACACCTCTCTTCAGCCTAAATTTGAATCCCAACATGCTTATTACTTTAATTTGGGAGTTTCCAAATTCCAGTGCTTCTCTGAGCCACACTTAAACTACCACACCCTTCTGAGGAGATTGGCAAGAGATGTCTGACTCCACCATCAATCCGGTCTCTCCTTTCCCTGCTTAATAAACATGCTTTTGATGTTACTAAACACATAGCCATCAAGTAAAGCACCATGTAACAGGGTACCTGATGTCTATCTTTCCAGACAGATATATGAAACTTTAATTATCTAGAGTCTCAGTGACAAGAAAGTTCAAATAACTGAGTATTTTTCTGTTTACAGAGTAAAAAGCCAAGGGTGACAAAACACAAGAACTTGAGATGTCGTCAAGAGAACATTTCTAGTTTATGTTTCAGACTCTGCAAACATTTAGGTCATCTCCCAGGTCTTCTGTGTAGACATGGGTTTCAATTCTCACTCACCTGTATTTCCTAGTGTGGTGTTGAATAGTAAATGGAAGCACGTATATTGAGTTTTCACGGCTGTCAGACCCTAGCACCGTGTGTTTTCCCAAATGCTTTCTCAGCTGCCACTCTCAACTCGGAGGCAGGTACCATGATCGCGGTGTCAAACTCCAGATAGCTTCTTCCTGGGTCACTGTTCTTTACCATGGGCGCCTCTACCTCTCAAGTAATATATGCACTTTGAGCGGCCAATAAAATGAGGATATGCACCACATCAAGGTTTCTCATTCAATCTTTCTTTGGACAAATGTAATAACATCACTATCATCTCCACATATCTCTTGAGCTACATTGTCAGAAATGCATATGAAAATAATATAAAATTATACATTGATGTATCCAATGTTAGAAAAGAAAAAGATACTCAATGTAAAGCAAATTCAATATTAGAATTTTATGTTAAAAAAATAAAAACCATACCCATTATGATCATACCCTGAGCCCCCAGAAGAGAGACAAGCAGTCTTCAACCAGCCAAAAAACAAACCAAAAAGAAATAAAAAGACAAGAAAAGAAAGGAAAATGAATGTGTAATAAAGTAGAAGGCATTTACAGATCCCCTCTTGTCAAAACATTCAAGTACTCATTTCTGTGGGAATATATCAGCTAGTAACCCCTCCAATTCCTATAGATTCCCTTGTGAAGCATTTGAGGTCAAATACTTACATGACAATTTAGAAGTATGTTGCCCTGTCTAAGATTTTTCACTCTGACTCATTGATTTGAGAGTTGGGAGTCTAGCAACAAGAAACATAATGTCAGCAGATATTCCAATGGACCTCGGCACATTCCTTCCAGAAGCTTCCAGCTGCCAGCAGAGGAGCACGGCAGAGATAGCTGAGGACACGGGGGGTTTCCAGTGGCATAGTTACCACGAGTGCAGCCGGACAAAAATAGATGGAGAGGTGGCAGGGCAAGTGATCTGAAATCTCCTCAGGACTGCTCTGTGACTAGGGGAATTTTTCATAGCATCTATTCTGAACTCCATCTGCCACTGTTTGACTGTTTGAAACAAGGCATTCCTCTACTCAGAATATTATGTCAACTGGCCATGATGAACTGGGTCCTTTGCAAGTTCTCTGCTATATCCTGTGGCTCTCTGAGTTATTAGGATGCCCTGCTTTTATCACTTATGTGCCATTTTATTAAACGTCATGCAGAAAAAACCTTTGCTTAAATTTTTTAAATATTCAGTTATTAGTGAGATCTGACCTTGAGAGCAGCTATTCCTCCCCGGAGTGCTGGGGAAAACAGGCGAAGTGGTTGCTGTCATTCTGCCAGGCTTTGGGTGTTCTTTCCCAACCAGCACACTGTGGGAGTTATGTGGTGAGCCGTGGGGAGTGCCGTTTACTTGAGCGGTGTTAGAATGTAAGATGGGGGTTGAGGGTCTCAGTGTGAGAACGTGCTTGTAGCTATGATAATTCAAGAGAGCCAAGTTTTTGAAACTACTTTGGTCTTACAGCCAAATTTGATTCCAAATGCTTGAAAAGTCTGTCCTGAATCAGGCCATGAGTTGATGGTAAATTGTCTTTTCTTTAATCTTTGGAAATAATTCCTGATAAACATGATATTAAGAAGCATGCTCATATATGTCAACTTTTCTCAAAATCCTTCCATGAATTTAGCAATTGTCTTTACACTAGAGCATGTGCATGTGTGTGTGTGTTTGTGAGAGAGAGAGAGACAGAGAAGCAAAGAGAGACAGAGACAAAGAGAGAATGAGATTTGGCAAGCGTCATGATTAATACCATTTTAGTAAGATGATCCCTGCAACCAAAATCACTCTATGTAAAACCATGATGAGAACTTGACTCCTAGCTTTAACACCACTAAATTCCAACTTAAACTGCCTCCATTTTCTTTGCTATTGGGACACTTCTATTTTACTTTTTATTTTTTTAGAAATGGGGATCTCACTATGTTGCTCAGGCTGGACTCGAACTTCTGGGCTCAAGTGATTCCCCCCACCTTAGCTTCCTGAGTAGCTGGGACTACAGGTATGAGCCACTGAGCCCAGCTGGGGCAATTCTATTGGTATCACACATTATTGAAGAAAGTCTCAATAGAGCTGACAAGACCCTGTTAAAACAGTGTTCTTTTCAGCAGGGAACACTGCTGATCAAAGTACTCATCCAGCACGACTAAAATTCCACCTTTCTTTTATACTACCTCAAATTTGTCCTACAGAAATACTTGTATCTTTATTTGAAAAATAGAAAAACAAACCAAACTAAGATGAATTGAGTACCTTCTATGCACCAGATATTTTATTTTCATCCTCTCTGTAATCCTCCCACAAAAGCTATGAGTTATTACTGCCAATTTACAGAATATGAAAATGGAAGAAGTTATAATGCTCGGTTTTTCTAATCCCATTTTCCAGCATATTGTGCTTTTAAAGTAGTAAAATATGGTATGGGATGACAAAAAACCATTATTTTTGCGAATCATTCTAAATTCAGAATTACATAATTATATGAATTTATATCCCCCCCCCCCAAAAAAAAGACTATATGCTGTGCAATTTGAGATAGGACTGAGGCTGCATGAGCCCCAGAAAATTGTCTGATATGATGTTACAAAGCTTCTATTGCAAGCCTAAACCTCACTGTAGTTCAAAGACTTCCAAAGAATTGAATCATCAATGAGGCAATGTTGAAAATGCTGCAGCTGACAATATATTGGAAATTCCATCCCTAGTTGATGGAATTAAATAAATCAAAGATGAATCAGAGATGGACTGCAGTTTCCAACTCATGAAAATATCTCAGTCTCTGCTACCAAAAAAAAAAAAAAAAAAAAGTTGTTGAAAAATGTCTCCTCTATGTTAACAAGATAGAAGTGTTTGAAGTTGATGATGTCGATAGAAGAGATCTGGAATGCTGTTTGCTCACCATCCCAAGACTGGTATGAGGTCAGAAAGAGCTTTTTCAGCAGCTGAACACATTTGCTCAATATACCACTGATGACTCAACAGTGGTGCTGTGATTCACTTTCTTTCTT
The DNA here is from genome assembly GCF_043159975.1 of Macaca nemestrina. Taxonomy (NCBI): domain Eukaryota; kingdom Metazoa; phylum Chordata; class Mammalia; order Primates; family Cercopithecidae; genus Macaca; species Macaca nemestrina. The sequence goes on from NC_092143.1 coordinate 77,274,035, forward strand.
AAGATCATACATTAAAAGATTCAATAATATATTTGCATTAAAATGCTTTCAAGATTAATCACATGCTTCTAATTTTAATGTTATTTAATTTCTTGAATAACACTTTACAATTTTAGCTTTACCTAATATGACTTTATATTAGAGTAATAACATATGTCTAAGTACATATGTATGTTTTGGAGGGACGTTTTTATTTATTTTTGAAATTTATAAATTATTATTTTAAATGTATTTAAGTTTCAGTTAAAAATGAGCTTCACTTTGCCTTTAAAAAATACAAGCCAAAGTGCAATTTTAATTAGCATTTATTTCATGATGAGTGAGGTTGAGAATCTTCTGGTGTGTTTAAATGCTATTTGTATTTTTTCCTGCACGCTTTTTATTTATAACTTTTGCCTGTTTTTCTATTGTGCTGTTGGTTTTTTCTTACTGATTTTCAGGTCTTTAAGATATATATTACACATTTTTACAATTTGTATCTTCCTTTGCCATGTAGAAGTTTAAAAATATTATGCATGTTTGTCAGGGTAAGAAATGCTAACTGCTGTTGGCCAGGTGCGGTGGCTCATGCCTGTAATCCCAGCACTTTGGGATCGCAAGGTCAGGAGTTCGAGACCAGCCTGGCCAACATGGTGAAACCCTGTCTCTACTAAAAATACAAAAAAAAAAAATAGCTGGGCATGATGGCTCCCACCTGTAATCCCAGCTACTCAGGAGGCTGAGGCAAGAGAACTGTTTGAACCTGGGAGGCAGTGGTTGCAGTGAGCTGAGATTGCACCACTGCACTCCAGCCTGGACAACAGAGCAAGACTTCGTCTCAGGAAAAAGAAAAAAAAAAAATGTTAGCTGCTGTTAACATACAATCTGAATAGTTCACTTAGCTTAGTACAATAAAATTTATTGCTTACTCTCATTATAGTCAATACTGTTTGCCAGGAGGGGACGGGGGCACTGATAGGGACTCTGAACCTTGTAGTCATTTAAAAGCCAGGCTCTATCCATCTATGACACTGCCATTATCAACAGAAACCTCCAAGTTTATTGTAAAAGGAGAAAGAGGAGAGGACTGTGATCATGCATGGGAGACTCTTCTGGGCCAGTCCTAGAAGAGGTGTATGTCAATTCAGTCCATATTCCACTAGCCACAACTAACAAAATCTCTTTGCCAAAATTGTCAGAGAGGTGGGAACCACAGTCTTCTTCACACCCAGGAGAAAAATGAAACCATTTGCAAACATGGCATCATTTTCACAGAACTGAGTATTTTCAAAATTTTTAACCTTTTTTTAATGGTTTCTGAATTTCATGTCATACTTAGAAAGGCCTTTTCTATTTCAAAGTTCTAAGAAATTCTTCCATGTCTCCTTTCAATGCTGATATATCTATCTCTGCCTTTAAGATTTTTTTTTCTTTACCACTGATTTTCAGTCATTTGATTATGAAATGACTTGGGGTGTATGTGTGTTACAGGTAGAGAGAGAAACAGAGAGAGAGAAAGGGCACTGTATTTAATCTATTTGAGACAGATTGGATCTATGGGTTTAAACTTTTCAACAAATCTGGAAAATTTCTGACCATTGTTTCCTCAAACTTTTTTCTGCTTCCTCTTCTTTTCTATTTTTGGAACACCAGGTATACATGGTTAGACTGTTGAATATTGTCTCCTAGGTCATTGAGGCTCTTCTCATTTTGCATTTCAGAATTTTCCCCACTCTATGCGTCACATTCTGGATAGATTCTATCACTATTCTTTCGAGTTCATTGATCTTTTCTTCTTCAGTGTCTAATCTGCTGTTAATGTTATCTGGCTACTTTGTTGTTTCGGATATTGCAGTGTTCATCTCGAGAAGGTCCATTCTGTTCTACTTTATGTCTCTCATTTCTCTCTTTGATGTGAGCATATTTCTTTTAAATACTTGTACATAGTTAGAAAATCTATTTCAATGTCCTTGTATGGTAACTCGATCCATGCAATAATTTCTGGGTCTGTTTCTATTTTCTGATTTTTCTTCTGGTAGTGTGTTGCATTTGCCTGCTTCTTGGCATATCAAGTAACTCTAGAGGTTGCACATTTGTATTAAGTCTCCGAATTGTATTGTTTTCCTTTTATGAGAGCTGAACTGTGTTTTGGCATGCAGTTAACTTCCATGCATGGCAGTTGATCCTTCAGGGACTGTTTTTTACGTTTTTGGTAGCAAGAGCGTGCTTTTTCTTCCTTTATTCCAGGAATAGTGCAGCCTTTCTGTTACTGCCAACAAGTGACCCATCTGAGGCCTTTACTAAATGTCCTGAGTGATCACTGAGTACTCTCCATTCTGGTCTTTCTGATCTAGAATGTCTCTCTGCTGTGAGATCTTGGAAATGTTCAGCTCACCTAGTCATTTTTTGCACCGCTTTATAGAGAGATACTCTTTGCAGGCATGGCCCAGTAGTCAGCAAAGACTCTGGAGCATAACTGCACAGATTTCTGAAATTTCACTTTGGTATCACTCTGTTCTTTCCTGTGTCTCTGCCCTTCAAGCTCTGACTACCTCAACCTCTAACCCTGATCTCTGTCTCCTCAACCCACTGAGGCCACTGGGCTCTGTCTGGAATTCCACTACCTATGCCTTCATTTGGGAAATTGCTTGCAGCCAGAAATATGGGACTATCATAGGGCTTCCTTTGTTTTCCTTTTTTTAGACATCATAGTGCTGGGCTGCCTGCTGGTCAGTGTCTGAAACAATTATTTCACACCTTTTTGTCTAGTTTTTTTGTGGTGGGAAGTTAAGTTTTATCCTTTTTATTTTGTCACATCTGGCTGTAGAAGTTTAAGTTTGTAATGCTGAGATTGTGTTTTGTAATTAGAACTTCCAGACTTGGATTGAAGGTTGAATCTTAAAAAAAAAAAAATGAATAAGCAAACCAAATAAATGTTATTTATCACATTAAAAAGTCATGCAAACTTTATCCATTATAGAATTAGAATGTGGTTCCATCCATAAGCCAGATAGAATGAGATGTAAATGTAAGGCTATGCAACTTAAACTCTGCTGGTCAAGGGGGTGTCTTCCAACCATCTCAGAGCGATTCCATTTTATTTTCTTTCTAATGTTATACATTTCTCCTGGTCATATTCAACGGTAACTAATTTTTACATCAGTGTATCCTGTATTGTCCTCTTTCTTGGATTATTCCTTTATCTTGCTAGAATATTGTTGCAGGGGTGGGAGGCAATTCTCCATGTGTTATCCAGGACTCTCTTTTCAAGGACATTTGTACAGCAAGATTAGTGTCTTCCTCTGCAGCAGAGAGCAAGTTTGATTCCTGACCAGGATAATAAAGATAGCTTCTTCCTCCACAGGAAAAGGTGGCTGGGGGTACTGGCAGCCTCCGTAACATTGGGGGTTTCCTAAACTCAGGGTTCCTTGGCTGTGATGCAGACCCACTGTAAACACAGCACCGACCTGGGCAGCCCTGTGTCTCCCCTATGGAGGCACAAAGGTACCAGTGCAAACAGGAAGCTCATGCTGCCTGCTGTGCGGTGAATAATGAAGTTGTTTGTCTCTGACTGGGAGTCTCATTTCTTCTGCCAGCATCTCTGCAATTGGTAGACTAACTTAGCTTGCAAGTAGGGTAAACTCTCAGACCTTTCATTGTTCCTAACAAGTACTGTAGAGCGGTATTTTCATCCAATGTTCATGTCCGAACGTGTTTTGTTTTGCCTTCACATTTGATTGTTATTTTGACTGAATGAAGATATTCTAGAATCGAAATATGTTTTCCCTCAGAACTTTGAATTTTTTTTAACCTAAAATACCTAGGGTTTCTAGTTAGAAGTTTGATGCTAGTCTGTTATCATTCCTTTGTAAGAGACCTTGCTTTCTCTCTAGAGTTCTCTGTCCAAGAAGCTTTTTGTTGTTTTCGTTAGCCTGTCTTAGTATTTGAAATTCCAGTCGGAAGATTCCTGTTCTGTTTTTTAATCTCCAAGAGTTTTCTTTCTGTTACTTCCTTATTTCTTCTCTTCTTTTCCCTGTTTTTCCTTGCTGAAAATTCCTACTGGATATATTTTTAATCCCCTGTATCTATCCTCTATGGCTTTTAAATTTTTTTTTTAATTTTAATCTTTTTGTCTTTTGGGAATTATAACGATGTTTCCTTAACTTCACCTTCTAGATTAATAATTTCAACTCTGCTTTTTTTTTCCATTCTGAATAGTGTGATAAATTGTCCAGTTTTTAAATTCAGCCTATCCACTGATGTATGTATAAATGAATGTATATATGTATGTTTCAGGAAATCATATATTTTTATTTCCAAGCACACTTTATTCAAACTTCCACCAGGCCAGAATTCAATTACTTCTCACCAAGTTTATTTATCTATAACGTCCAGATCTAAGGCACATCACCCCTCAACTAGACTGTTTTAATTTTTATCTATTTATTTTTTTGATACAGAGTCTCGCTCTGTCGCTCAGGCTGGAGTGCAGTGGCACGATCTCAGCTCACTGCAGACTCTGCCTCCTGGGTTCAAGCGATTCTCCTGCCTCAGCCTCCTGAGTAGCTGGGATTACGGGTACACACCACCACACCTGGCTAATTTTTGTGTTTTTAGTAGCGATAGGGTTTCGCCATGTTGTCCAGGATGATCTTGAACTCCTGACCTTGTGATCCACCTGCCTCAGCCTCCCAAAGTGCTCAGATTACAGGCACGAGCCACTGTACCTGGCCTTCAACTGGACTATGAAAATAACCTAACTCGTCATATCCCTTGCCCTCCCTGTCCCCAATATCTGTTCTCCACATAGAAGAAGTTCAGAGTGATTTTTTTTTAAATGTAAGTAACATCATTGCATTCCTCTGCTTTAAATACTCCAATGGCTTCCCATCTCATTCAGAATAAAATTTGAAGTCTTTGCCATGGCCTATTAAGTCCTGTTTGATAGGGACCCCCGCCAATTCTTTTATCACCTCTTCCACACATCACCTTCTCCCTCACTCTATTTCAACCACACTCACCCCAGGACATTTGCACTTCTCCCTTACACCTGGAATACTCTTCCTCCAGATATGTGGGTGACTTGCTTCCCCAATTCATTCAGATCTCAGTGATGTCTTTTGTGGTCCTTCTATTTAAGATTCCAACCCCACCAATCACTCTCTTACTCCATTCTCTGCTTTATTTTTCTCCATAATATTTTATGTACTGATGATATACCACATCTTATTAATTAATTAGCGAATATCATGCCCTTTTTTAATTTTAAAGAGGGCAGAAATTTTTTTTCTGTTTTGGTTACTCCCTTATCCCTGATATCTAGAATGGTGCCTGGCACGTGATAGACACTAATAGACATTTTTCAAATTGGTGAATACATGAATAAGCAAATAACCTTTTCTCACGTGTTTCCCGTGATATCCTCTAGATCAGTCTCTCTGAAACACTGTGACCGTTTTTAAGGTTCTATTCTGTTTATTGAGCAAATTCTATTTTCTCTGAAATTAGTAATGAGGATTTTCCAGCTTGGTCTTTCTATTACTTATGCTCCGTTTTCCTCAAACATTCGCTTCTTCTTGGTAATGTTATTTCTTTAACTACAGAAACTTTAGCTACAGTTTCCTCTTCTTTTTGCATTAAATTTATCCATCCACTTCTATCTTCTAGGTATTCCTTAATGTTTCCGGGCCACTAACAACACAGGTATGGTTGTACACTTTTCAAAATATCTTTTTGGTAATTTCCAGAGAGACCTGGGGCTCACTCTGCTTGCATGGGAAGCCTCTTGTGGTAAGTCTCAAATCTGATCAATTTTTTTCCTAAATGTCTCAGAGTTGTCAACTTGGCTCTTTCATCAATGGTATCTTAAAGTAATAAAGGTTGTGGAGAGATAATTGGGTAGGATCTGTTTCCTTTCATAAATATTCTTGTCTTTTTTCCTGAGCCTTCAGGATGAAACAGAACCAAAAAACCAAAACAACAAAGGACAACTTTTGTTAACTGCACATCTGTCTCGAGGCACATGTCGTCTTTTTTAAACTCTGCCACATCAGCGTTCTGTTGTAGTCTCCTGCTTTTAAATATCATTGAAACTTAACTACTTGAGTGTGTTTTCTGCTTTGGTCTTATCTTTTCATCCTAAATATGAAAAAGACACCAAGTGACATTTGAAAAGAACCATGACCAGTTTATAGGAGGAAACTACGGCGTCATTTTATGTTCATTTATTTTCCATTTCCTCTTGTTTATCTTATTTTTTTATATTCTTTGAAGTTGGATTAACTGTGTCCTCTGAATTCCAGGATTTCTACCAGATGAGTTATTTAATTAACCCACAATGCTTTATAGAACATTTTCAATGAATAGATCATCCTTGAAATTAATCTGGCACATTGAAAGAGATTTCTGGTTTCAAGAATTTTTGGCCTAAAATTATTTTCAGCTGATAAATAATATTCTAAAATAGTTAAATCTGCAGTTGTGTGAGTCTTCATAATCTCCTAAAGTAGCTGGGGTAAATATGATCCATAAAGGAAGCCAAAAACTAGAGAAAAACCTAAAGCTTAATAAGCAGTATTTGGAATAACTCTGTACCCTTTTAAGTGACTCAAAGTCAAAGCTAAGTAAACTCACTCTGCGAATACATTTGGACAGTTATTTAGTACAAAACAAAATATATTGTAAAGAACGTATTTTACTTCCAATACATATTTTTTCCTTGAATCTCTATAGGTCTAAATGAGTTGATGCATTCTGAATTAGAATGAATCACTTTGGATTAATATCAAATATATGAAGAAGCCAAAACTTCTTCATCTCTTTAAGTGATGGCATGGAACAGAATTCCACTAAAGAGATATCATACTTTAAAAACCATTTCCATTTCTCTTTCTTTTATCTTTGTGAATTCTTAATTCTTTTCCTGCATGAACATATTATTCCCTAATGAGGACATTACCATTTTTCTCTTTTCTTACCCACAGGCTGCTCAAATCAACTGAGCTCTTAATGATTTAGTTAAGAGAAAACACCCTAATTGGAAACCATCCTCCCTCTGCAGGCAGTTTGAGAATTTCTAGCTTCACAGCGACAGCGTAAGAGAAACTTAGCAAAGAACCTCAAGATGCTAATTATGTGGCTATATAATTTACATAGATTTATATCACATTAACATATACATTTCCATTTTTTGAAAAGTAATCTAGGGCAAACTGATGAGGGCGATTACTGGGGGTATTTTAGGATTTTCCCTTGTGATCCACTCAAGCACATCATTTATTTTTTAAAATGTGTATTAGCTTGTTCTAATGAAGAGTATCGCAAATAGACGTAAATATTATTGGTTAGCATTCATGAGGCTGCATGGAATAATTCTCTAATGGTAAGAATTATAGTCCAGCAGTCCTACACTCCCTCTGGTCACAGAATCACAGAGCAGGGTAGACAGATCTTTGGAAAATGTAGAGGCCTGCCTGGTGCTTACCCTCTGTGAGAGTTTAGTTATTCTGGCAGAGGTAGTGGAGTACCTGGGTGTTCTTTCAAAGGCCCCTGAGACATTCTTTTCTTTTTCCTTTTTTTTTTTTTTTTTTTTTTTTTTTTGACACAAGGTCTCATTTTGTCACCCAGGCTAGAGTGCAGTGGCACCACCTTGGCTCACTGCAACCTCTGCCTCCCAGGATCAGGCAATTCTCCTGCCTCAGCCTCCCAGGTAGCTGGCACCGCAGGCACGCGTTAGCACACCAGCCTCATTTTTTGTAATTTTTGGTAGAGTTTGGCTTTCACCATGTTACCCAGGCTGGTCTTGAACTCCTGAGTTGAAGTGATCTGCCTGACTATGCCTCCCAAAGTGTTGGAATTACAGGTATGAGCCATGACTCCCAGCGCTGCTGGGCCATTCCAATGAGCAGCTGGAGTAGAGTCTACATACAGTAGGGCACCAATGTAAAGCATATTACACATTTCAAAATCACTTCAACCACAAAATAGTGATTAATTATAAACACATTTCAGTGAAGGCAATACCATAAGCATTTTTTAAAATTAATGAACCCCTTTGAAAATCCTCTTACCCCTAGCGTGAAGTCCAAATTGCCAATTCTTTCCTTTCTTTCTTCCAGTCATCCATTGATAGCATTGAAAATGATATGGCCTTCTCAGTTATTCTAAATGATATGGAAGAAATGTCCATAATTTTTGATATGTGTTTTATGTCTGTTATGGCTTCATGCAAAGTCTAAGTAAATTTTTATACATCCTCACATACACTGGATAGAAGTGATATTATTTCTACACATAATGGATAAGGGGTATAGGCCTTAATATCTACTCAGTAAAACTGTGGACTATTAAGAGCTTCCAAACTCTGATTCTTTTTACTCTTTTCTCATTCAATTGACTTTTTCTTTCTCATTGGAATTGTCCGAGGTCTGTGGTAATGCCTAGTGTTGGTCATAATCACATAGTCAGTTTTTCTAATATTAATGTTTCTAATCAAATTCAGGGTTACATCTGGCTTAGTCCCAGAACAGCTGGGAATTCTGAGTGCCACTGGGGAACGTAACCAGTTGCCTATAACTTTGAAAAGCATATTTTGGCCACTTTTGCATGGTTATGTAAACACAGACATATCCAGATCTAAGAAAGAAAGACACACCAAGACTATACTTGAACTTATTAAATATTTATATTCAGGTCATCCTAGCATTGTTCCTTTATTGACTTAATAGCCATGTGCTTTCCAAAGCCACTGGCAGGAATCAATCAATGATTGTAATGAACTGATCTTAAAATCAAAGATCATTATGGAATGAACATGCTATAGCAAATATGTTGTTTGCACTTTTGAACGTTTTTAAAATGGCTTAGGCCAAAACAAGTTTCTGCCAGTCATTAAATTACTTTAGGGCAAGGTGGTTCACGCCTGTAATCCCAACACTTTGGAATGCCGAGGAAGGAGGATCGCTTGAGCTCAGGAGTTTGAGACCAGCCTGAGCAACATGGCAAAATCCCATCTCTACAATAAAATACAAAAATTAGCCAGGCATGGTGCTCTTGCCTGTAGTCCCAGCTACTTGGGGGGCTGAGGCAGGAGAATCACCTGAGCCCAGGAGGTCAAGGCTGCAGTGAGCCGTGTTCCCACCACTGCACTCCAGCCTGGATGACCAAGCAATTACTTTTGGGAGATTTCATATGTTTTCCTAATGTTCCTATTTTTGCCCTAAAAATTATGCCTAAAAAATTTTCTCCACAAATGGTATCAGGGAGGAAACAGAGTGAAATAGTTCCAGCCTCCACTTGTAAGCCAGCCAGTTAGTCAACTGCACTTATTGAATGCCAGGTGGCTAATTATACCCAGAGTAGTTTATTTTGCCAGCATCGGACTGCTTTCCTACATGATCATTTTGGTACCAAATTTTGCATCTGCAAAGGACAAATTATGAATGTAAATTAGAAATTTATACAGTGTAAAATTAACCCTACATGTAGAAACTAATTTTTGTATTTGAATGTACACCCATATCTTACCTTCATAGAAATACAATTATTGAATTAAGGTAAAATGCATACAGGATGCAAAAACCTATCAGGATGTCATCACTTCATGCATATGACACCAATATAGCAGTGACCTTTGGAAAGTACATCTGTAGTGATTTAATCAACTTTTCATTTTATATAGTATTTCCTAAAGTACATTTCATGGACTTGTAAAATGTCCTATGTGAGAAACAAAAGGTAGGGGAGAAAAAGGGGGTTCTGATCATAAGGCTTTGGGAAATATTTTCTTTGAGTTTTAAAATATAGCGTTCTTCAATTCCTTTAATGTGCAAATATTCCCTGTGAATCTGCAAGAGGACATTAGAATATGTAGCTTTTCCCAGATGCATTTGACCTTCTAGGACCTAGTCAAGTGTGGGGCCTCAGGAAAAACGGATTTAATGAGTCAACACCACACAGTTAAGATCATTTCCATTCCCATCTCCATGTTGCCGTAATTGTTGCTTTTAACCTATACCACAAGCTCACCCGCACTTCAATAGTGATAGAGATTTTACTAATCTCCTAAGAATATATGCAAAGACAGACGCAGTGGTATAAAGCAGATAGCTCATTTCTTTAGAGTTTTTCTGGAATTGGTACAACCCCCACTTGGACATGACGTCGAGGACCTGGGAGTAAGCAGTTCACATGAGGCTCTCATTAAGCTTGAGGAGTCATCCTGGCCCCGGAGTTTAGCCCATTTGCATACCCTGCGTCAAGTAGTCCCTTCTATGCTCAACATTTGACAATCTTGTCATTAATGACTCTTCCTAGATACAGGTTAAGGAAACAGCTATGATCATGCACAGTCCTTTGGGTGGTGTCTACTTAGAAATTAATTTTCAGGCAGCCCCTGGCTCATTTCCCATTACATCAGCTAAAGGATTTGTCTCACTAACCATTCTCAAATATACACTGTAGTAGTTTTCAAGGGTTGCCATAGTAAAATACCACAGACTGGGTAGCTTAAACAACATCAGTTTGTTGTCTCACAGTTTTGGAGGCTAGAAGTCCAAGATCAAAGTGTCAGCAGGGTAGATTTCTTTTGAGACCTCTCTGTGGCTTGTAGATGGCTGCCTTCTCCCTGTGACCTTAAGTCATCTTCCTGCTTTGTGCATTTCACTGGTGTCTCTTGTGTCTTAATATTTTTTTCTATAGGGGCATAAGTCAGCTTGGATTAGGACACAATCTAATGGCCTCATTTTAGCTTAATCATCTGTTAAAAGGCCCTATCACCAAATATAGTCACATTCTGGGGCACTGTGGTTTAGGGCTTCAATATATGGGTACACAATATAAGGGACACAATTCGGTCCATGACACACACTTAGCACCTTGGGGTACTACCTGCACCGCTCCCAGCTCCTGGGGAAAGTGAGGTTCTTCTTTGCAGTCCAGGATCCCTGAGCTAATAGGGGTCATGTGGTTCCCGGGTGGACACCAATGGCCTTGCTAATGACAGGCTATTTGGGGGCAAGAGGGTAATTTCTTTTGAGGAGTATCCTGATGCTGCTTTTGAAAATCAACTTGATTGATGTATAACTTACAAGCAATAAATTATGCCCACTTCAATGAATTTTGACAAGTAATATACTCATATAATTACCACTACAATTAAGATTTAAACATTCTTATTACACTGTCATCAGTCTCCTCAACCCTTGGCCCACTGTCACAAATGATCTGCTCTCTCTTGCAATAATTCTGCCTTTTCCAGAATGCTCGGTAAGTGGAAGAATACAGTGTGTACTCTTGTGTCTCTGGTTTCTTTTGCTTAGTATATTTTAACATTTTTGAGATTCACCAGTGTCATCGCATATGGCAGAAGTTCAACCCTTTTTAGTGCTGAGTAATATTCCTTTCTGTGACTATCATACAATTTATCCGTTCACCTGTTGATGCACATTCACCTGCTGACACATACCTGTTGCTTCTAGTTTAAGGCTGCTATGGACACTGGTGTTCAAGACTTTGTGTGGACATTTGTTTTCAGCTCTTTGGAGCCAATGTCTAGAAGTAGAATTTGGGGGTAATATGGTAAGAGTGAGTTTAATCTTTCAAAACCACCAGTCAGGTTTCCAAAATGGCTGTACAATTTTATCTCTCCACCAGCAATGACATGGGTTCCAATTGCTCCCCTGGACAACTATTAATAAATAATCTTTTAAAATACCATAGTCAGTATTTTTCATTGTAGCCAGTTCAGTAGGTATGTAATGGTATCTCATTAAAGTTTCCATTTCCTAATGACTAATGATACTTTATATTTTTTGTTGCTTCAAGTAACATTCTTCTTATTTCACATTAGGCAAAATTTACTTTTAAATGTTCAATACTTAACAAGAAACTTCATGGCAAAAAAAAAATCGCATGAGTTCAACTGTATTTTAGTTTTTAAAAAGTCTCCCTTAAATTTACAGAACGATTGGGAAGTCCTGTTGCTGTCTTTTGGCAGATATATTGGCCCTGTCATGAGAAAGAATTTCTCTGCAGAGAACAGGGCCCCTCCCCAATCAGGAAGAGAGAAGTATTTTGAGGAGAAACAGCATTTTATTTCACCAAACCCTAGCTATCTCGCGTGGGCCTATGTGAAAGATTAACAGGTGCCTAACCAATATTCGGTCCCCTTTTTGTGCTTTGTAAGAGAACCCAGCTTTTATTCAGTCCAGGGGGAAAGTATCTAGCTGAAAGACTGTATTTCCCAGACTTCCTTATAGCAAGGTGTAGCCATTTAACTAAGTCCTGGCCAACAAGTATGATGGCACATCCCATAACGTCCAACAAATGTTGGGCGAGACATCCAGGAATGCTGTATAGAAAGCTGTTCTCCTATTTGTCTTCCTCTCCCTCTCCTCTTCTCACTGCTTGGATGGCAGGTAGAATGGCTGGAGCTTTAGAAGCCTTATGATGCCCCTGAGGATAGAAGTGACAAGCTAAAGTTGCAGACAGACAAAATCTGGGTTGCTAGTGAACCTACGAGGCTCCTTCCTGGCCCTGTCTGCCTAACTCAACTTCTGTGATGCGAGAACAGTTCCATGAGAAAATGATGCTCATGCAATTGTAATTTGTGGTTTGCTCTTTTGTGCAGCCTGGACCAGTTCTAATTGCTATTGCCAGTAGAGTAGAGGCATGAACACTACTGCCAGCTACAAAGTCCCCAGAACCCCCCAAAAATTCTAGCCAACAGTACAGGCATAGGGGCCAAAGCCGACCAGAGCTGCTGAAACCGGCAAGCAGCATTAGCCACTTGAAGTATTCGTCAGTAGATTCTGATCTACTGGGTGATTTTGTTTTATTCTAGCACAGAGCTCTCCTTCGGACCTGACACTGTTCATGAACACTCTGCCCCCTGAAAAATAAAATAACTACATCATTAGGTTGGTTTCATAAAAATCAGCTCAGGCAATCAGCATGGTCTAAAAAATAGAGAATTAAACTAACCATCAAGACATTGGGGTTTTGTACTCTTTCCCCATTTAAACAACTTTGAGCACATTGTTTATGTTTTCTAAGCATTAAATGAACAATTCCATTGCTGGCAGGAATTACACATGTTAATATTTAATTTGATCCCTCTTTTCTCTTCAGTGATAGCCCAATCTTGACATTAGATGGAAGTTGACTAGAAAGACTAGTAAGGTGAAGTCATAGGAAGAAAGTAAAACAAGCTAAAAGTATATTTTAATGTAATATTATATGCTATATATAATAGATTTAAATAATATATAATAATATATAGATATATATTTACATTAACATAACATATGCATTTATTTCATCTAATACATATAAGAATTATAATATATAACATAATAATGTATAGTATATAATATGTACAGTATATTACATATTATATAATATATAATAAGAATTATATTTATAATTATATTTATAACTAAGAAGAAATATATTATATATTAAAGTAGAAATACAGTAAATATATAAATATACATTTCTATAATATATAAATATGTTATATATTTCTATAATATACAAATACAAATGTATATTTAATATATTTCTTTTATATACACATAATATATAATAATATATTCTATACTATTTTATATAATATTATATGCTAAGGTGATTTAGGCTGGTGTAAAGAAAACAAGCTTCTCTTGAAACTGATTCTGTTTCAGTAAGAACAGTAATAAAGAAATAGCTATAATGTCAAGATTTCTGTCTTCTTTTCTACCCTCAATATTTTTGTGTCTTATAGAGGCACACAATAGTATCACTGTTAGTTGCAAAAATGGGCACAATTCTGCCCTTCCCTATATGCGTGCCCAGGCTATCCTGCAGTTTTTCTATTGGCCCTGCTGACAGCCAGAAGCCCCCAGAGCCTGAGCTGCCCATCTGGCAGCTGACCTCAGACACATGAGTGAGCCCAGTCAAGACCCAAAGGGTCACGTGGATGAGCTGAAATTACTGACCTACAGAATCATGAGCTAAGTGAATGGTTGTTTTGTTAAGTCACAAATTTCTGGGGCTGTTTGTTATTCAGCAAAAGCTAACTGATACTTACACCTGTGAATTTTTGAAACCAAATTTCCTTATGTGTAATTTTTCCTTCTCCAAATTTGAAAAAGAAACAAGAAGGGGGCTTTTTAATGCAAAATTCTTCCCCAGCAAACCATCATGTCTAGGGCAACAAAACATTAGTAGAGATGAAGGGCCTTTTCTGTGTTCAGCTTATGGGCAATGAGGCTACTGAATTTCTATTTTACTCGACTGAAGCAAATGCCTGAGGATCACCGTATTTATCTTTTCTTTACAAATGAGGTTGTATTACTTTGTAATCCCCTGGTAGGTTTTGCTATGAACACCCCCCTCCAACATGAACTGCCTGTGCTTCCTGCACCTGTGCTGGTGGCCTGGGAGTCATTCTCCACCATCAGTATCCTGTGAAACCAACCAACTCCCAAGAGCCTCTTTTCATGGCCATGGGCTGCTGATGCAGGCTCACCTCCAAATGCGGGAAAGTAGCAGACCGCTTTTATTTTCAAGCTCCAAAGTTTATTTTGGAAATACAAGTTTGTCTTCCCAGGAAATCCTGAAGGTTTTGTGAGCATGTGAAAGTATAGGTGCCTTAGGTCATTCTTGTACTGCTATAAAGAAACACCTGAGACTGGGTAATTTACAAGAAAAGAAATCTAATTGGCTCACAGTTCTGTAGGCTGTACAGGAAGCACAGCAGCATCTGCTTCTGGGGGGACCTCCAGAAACTTTTACTCATGGTGAAAGGGACAGGGGGAGCAGGCACTTCACATGGCGAAAGGAGCAGCAAGAGAGAGAGAAAGTCGGGGGAGGGGAAGTGCCACACTCTTTTAAATGGCCAGATCTCCTGTGAGCTCAGAAAGAGAGTTCATTTATCACTAAGGGGATGGCCCAAGCTGTATTAGGGATCTGCCCCAGTTATCCAAACACCTCCCTCCAGGCCCCACCTGCAACACTGGGGATTGCAATTCAAAATGAGATTCGGGTGGGACAAATATTCAAACTATATTAATAGATTAATTAAAGAATGTGTTTTCTTATGCCCCACCTCATCACGCAGAGGATATAGAGTGGCTGTGGAGGGCTTGCAGTACACCTAGACACATTAGGAGCCCTCCGTGGGATGTCAATTTAATGGTTCTGTGCAAACTCTTCTCTCTCAAGTATCTGTCTCATGCCTGTCACCATGCCTGGATTCACTCTATTAACCTGTTATTCCGTCTGATCTTAGAGGTTTTTTTGGTGTTTAAGGGTTCCTCATCCCAGTAAATCTCCCTGCTGTCATCAGTTAGCACATCCACGGGAATTAGCTGATTGCTAGCTGGAAGAAAGAGTAGGCTGTAGGATAGGTGCTGAGAGAGGTGGGTGGTGCCATTTCAATTTCATGTATTTCACTGTGTTTGAGGGGTGCCCTCATATTAAACTGTAGAAGTTTTCTCTAGGAGGCCCTGAAGATTACTGGCGATTGTTTCCAAGTGTCTTTCACATTCAGCAGATGATAATACACTTTCCTTCCTTGAAAGGTATCAGCGTTCCCTCATTATTACTTTGGAAGCAGTAATAATTTCTTTCATTGTTGAGCTGTGTTCCAAGCACAAAATGTCTTAGGAATCCTCGGAGGCCATCTCCTCTGATCCTCTTTCCACCCTGACCTCGTAAACCGGGAAGTAAGGATCAAAGAGCAGAAGAGTCTTCCCTGGCCTCTGAACCTCCCCGACCAACTGCCTTACTCTTCTACTTAAATACACACACACACACACACACACACACACACACCCCTACCTCTGAGAATCCTGGGATTTGGAGGAATGTAGTTTGGGATTTAGAAAGCAAGAAAAAGAGAAGGGAGAAAGAAGGAGGGAGGTAGAGGAAGGACAGGAGAAAAGAACGAAGGCAAAAGGCAGGCAACTTTCTCACCATAAGTCGCGTATCAAATTAATTTTGTCCTGAAGAGACAATAGGGTGCAGTCTTTAAATGTCCAGGCTTGAAACCAGGCTGCCAGCTTAAAATCCTACTTCTACTGCCCACAAGCCATGTGAACACACAACTCACTGAAACTCTCTGTTTCTGTCACAACCTACATAAGACCACGATGAGAACACAAGAGAGCCTATCTCGTGCATGGTTGTGCAATTAAATGAATATATGCACATGTGTAGTACAACAGTTCCCGGCACTCACAAAAAAATCTACGTACATAGTTGTCTATGTGATTCTTCCCAAACTTTTCAGGCAGACTAAATCTCTTCTCCCCAGTTCCCCAGTACACCCCCCTTTGTCTTCGCATGAAACTTAACCGTTCTGGGACTGTTTGCCTGCCTTTCTCCCTATGAGATTCTGAGTCCCCGGAGGGCCTTCCTTTTCATTTTAATCTTCGGAGGCTGACACAGTACTTAGCACATAGTAGGTCCTCCGAAAATACCATTTCAATGAATGAATGATTCAATGATTTCATAATACTTATAGAGTCCATATTTCTTAACAGCTCGCCTGTCAGATCCCTCAGAATATGACTGCAACATCACTTTTGAATGTCCTCTGCCACCTTCCCACCTCTGCATCCTACATTCTGTCATAAAAGTGCCATATGCTATTTGCTGCCATGACATGCTCATGCTGTTCCCACTCTGATGTAAAATGTCCTTCCCCTCTTTCTCTGCCTAGTGAATTTCTTTACTTCCTCGGGCCTTCTTCGAATGTCATCACTTCTGTGAGTTCTTCCAGACAACTCCAAGCCCCAAGCCAGAACATAGTGCCTTTTTTGATGTGCTCTCCTAGGTCTTTGTTCTCTAGCATACAGCTTGTGAAAATAAATTGTGCTCGGTCACATGCCTGTCTCTCTTTCTCCCTCTTTTAGTTTGTCAGCTTCTCCTGGAATAAGCATGTCAGGACTGCCAGATTTCAATAAATATTTGTTGAAGATTAA
This sequence comes from Macaca nemestrina, assembly GCF_043159975.1. NCBI lineage: Eukaryota > Metazoa > Chordata > Mammalia > Primates > Cercopithecidae > Macaca > Macaca nemestrina. The sequence continues at coordinate 77,290,981 of NC_092143.1, forward strand.
TGCCTGGGACTTCACTGCTTTGGGTGATGTTTAGATTTCTGTCTGCCACATCTACTCAAGGCTCAGTAGGTTATTTCTGCTGGCCAGGCTAATCAAAGGCATTTGCTGATGCAAGCTAGGTGGTCTGTGCCTGGAAGAGTCACACAGATCATTAAGCCTTATCCTTAGTATTCAGTGAGCTGTTTAATAAGCCAGTTTTTTCAGGGAGTTTCTTTTGTTGTTGTTCTTTTCTGTACTATCCCCTCAAACTGGAGCCAATGGGTCTGAAATACGCTTCCTGGAGACATGCTGCAAACCAACATGCTTACCATGTTTTTTAATTTTTCCTGACTTGGCCAACAAGTTATATTTTTATATGTTAAAGTTTTTCCTCATTCTTCTCATAGAAGAGGCAGCTTTGACATTTGTTTAAAACTGTAGGTTCTTGTAGATAATTCATTTTTGTTTTCTGGATGAATCTTTGTAATAGTCCATTCTCACACTGCTAATAAAGACATACCCGACACTGGTAATTTATAAAGGAAAGAGGTTTAATTGACTCACAGTTCAGTGTGGCTGGGGAGGCCTCAGGAAACTTACAATCATGGCAGAAGGGGAAGCAAACACGTCCTTCTTCACAAGGCAGCAGCAAGGAGAAGTGCTGAGTGAAGTAGGGGAAATCCCCTTATAAAACCATCAGATCTCATGAGCACTCACTCACTATCATGAGAATAGCATGGGGGAAACTGCCCCCACGATTCAATTATCTCCACCTGGTCCTTCCCACGACCCATGGCGATTATGGGAACTAGAATTTAAAATGAGATTTGGGTGGGGACACAGCCAAACCATGTCAATCCCAATGCTGTTTTATACAAATAAATGGCTTAGTAATCTCAGATTGATATTAATCTAAGAATTTTTGTCTTTGTGTGTATATGGGTGCTGATATTTATAGCCAGTTTTGGGGGTCAGGAAAGAGGAAAAAGATGGATAAAGATTCCCTAATGAAGGGCCTGGAAACACCAAAGATAACAGTTGAACTCCATTAGATGCCTGCTTTACTTAGTCATCACAGGGTAAAAGACCAGAACACCTGATGGATACCAACCACTTCTGTTAACAAACCTCTGTCTCTCTCGGCTTTATGTGTCCCTCTCCTCCTTCGTAGCCTAAATTCTGCATCAAAGTGTTTTCAGGGATATTATCTTCTTCATTGGGTTTAGTCACATGAAACTAAGGAGAAACAGGTAATCCTCTTCCACATTCTTGGAGGTCTAATTATTCTCAGACATGTCTTAGATCTAATCAGCAAAACTATGTGCACTCACATGTTCACACACAGAAGAAATCGCTTCAAAAAGATGCTAAGGCAGACATACACTTTTGTACCTGGTATTTTAATTTAAACCTTTCAAAACTATTTTTAAGTGTTGGAGCTATTAAGATAGATAACGTGGATTGACACTTGATTTTGTGTTGATATAGATGTTAAATTGACTTGATAGTCTTAGTTTCAAGTATAAAAGTGAGGAACTTACCATGATTTAAAAGTAAAGTTCACAGCATGAAATAGATGGATGCAATATTCGTTTTCACAGCAACTTCAATTATGCCTAATAGGAAAGGGATACAGTCCTGCCCAATGTAGTTCTCTGAGCTCCATAGTTACAGCTCATCTTCCAGAGTCATCATTAGCCTGAAAGATGACTCAGAAATGTGACCTGTTAAATGATTGTACAGTAACAAGAGGTTATATTTCTAGAGCGTTGGCTGTCTAGAGAGATAGCTATAATGCAGTTTCATTTGAATTTTACTTTAAGACAACTAGGTTGATATTATTATTCCCATATTACAGATGAGAAAGCAGGTTCAGATAACTTTTAAGTGATTTACCCGAGATTACAAACTGGTAAACACATTTGGAGTTTGAATTCAGATGTGTCTGATTTCAAAATTTATGTAGGCACAAATATGTTACCATACCATCTCCTCCAAATATAATTGCTCTTTTATTTAACACCTGCCTGCTAATTTCCAGCCCTTCTGAACAAAGCAAACCCAGTATATGAAGAGAGGGTGACTCAAAAGATATTCAGACCAGCCTGACCAAGATGGTGAAACCCTCTAAAAATACAAAAATTAGCTGGGCATGGCAGCGGGCACCTACTTGGGAGGCTAAGGCAGAAGAATTGCTTGAACCCAGGAGGCAGAGGTTGCAGTGAGCTGAGATCGCACCATTGCACTCCAACCTGGGCAACAGAGCGAGACTTCGTTTCAAAAAAAAAAAAAAAAAGATATTCAGTTCCATATGGACTTAACGAGCTAAATGTACTTCATATTTGCCCTTTTCCTTAAGGAAATAAATCTAATAAGATGACTTAAATGGGTAAATCCAAAACATATTTACTGCTAAGATGTGTACTAAACTCTTCTCATGCCTGGACTATTACCATAATCTCGTAACTGATTTCTCTGTCTCAGTCACTTCACCTGCAATCTATTTTGTATTCTGCCTCCAGATAAATATTCACAAAGCATGATGTTCTTCTCTTCAAAGACCTCTTATTCCTCTGAATAACTAGAGTATGTTGTTTATACTATTCATGTGGTACTTACACTATCCTGTGATTTAGGAATATGTATATACTTTATATTTCTTTATGCAATGTAAGCACTTTAAGAGTTGAACCTTAAATATTTAGCCAAAGTAAGCACTTAATAAAGAATTATCAAATTCAGAATTTTCCACTGGACAGCAGAAAATGCATTATTTGTGTTCTGTGACCAGCTCTTCAAATGGACTCCACTCAGCCATGCTATATATTCTCAGAACACGTCAAAACCTGCCACCATCTCTTCTTGTTCATTTACTCAGATCTCTCTCCTCTTTTATTTCAACCTCCCTATTCCTTGGGCTCTTGTTCCCTGAACCCTTGGTTCTGCCCTTTAACCACTAAAACCTACCTCTTACATTGCTGGCTTGGATGCTATATTTCATCTCCAAATATTATTCTCCAACTCGGATTCTTGGCATCCTGTCTTGGACCCAATCGATATTTACTATTTGTATGTGTGCCAATAACAAATTGCTATTCCCTCTGTCACAATGTAGCTCATGGGACTAACACCACCTGGGCCAATCCACCCTGACTCCCTGCCAGGAAACACAGATTAAACACATTGTCCAAAATACTTAAAACACTTAGAATTTATTATCCACTGAGTACTGGATGAGTTAACAGACAGGAAACCATTGGGCTCCTTAGACAACAAGTGTAGGTTGATTAGAATGCCTTAGAAAGCCTTTCCACATCCAGCTGAAAGGGGCTGCAAGAAAAACAGGAGAGAAAGTGTAATAGCAAGATCCTTATTTTGCAGTCCAGACACAGATTCCATTTCTAGTACTGGCAGATACGGATAATGTCTACTGAGTTTACTTTAACGGCCGTGAAAAGAATCAAATGAGATGATAACTGTGAGAGTTATTTGTCAAAAGTAAATGTTGAATGGGTGTAAGATACTTCAAAAATACCTGAAAGAAGACCTAGGCCCTCCTCTGTGACTGCTTCTCGTGTGGAAAATGAGGGCATTGGACCAGATTATCACAGATCACCTTCCAGTTCTGTGAGTCTAGGAGAACTTCCAGCCCTGTTCCTTCACACAGGGGCAGTGTTTGGCTTCTTCCCTCTCCCTTTCTGAGGATTTGCAGCTCCAACCACTGGGGCACAAAGAGATGACCTGACCTTCTCGAGGTTACATAGCAACAACCAAGGGATCAGTGATGCGCATGCCCTGCTCTGCTCATGCATCGGGCCGTGCTTATGACTCTTCTCACATCTGCTCAGACCCACCTGCCCTCCCAGGATTCCACTAGGGTTTGCATGATCCCTGCAGCAGCTTGTGTTGTTCTCACAGTCCTAAAACTCTGGAACCATCCCTGTCATTGTCTCATTTTCTGACAGCAGTCATCTTCCAGGAATTTGTGGGACATGAGAGCCAGGCTGAGGCATGATCTCTGATGCACCTGCTACAGTGAGACCCACAGCAGATCTGCCCTGCTTGGACCCCTGGAGGAGCTGGTCTCCAGCACCTCCCAGAGATGCTGAATTCCATAACCCAAAGGAACATTAAGCCTTCATGAGACAGGCTGGAGTTGGAGAAAAGCCTGGCCAAAAAATGGGTGCTCTTCTTCTCCCCGGTGGACACGGTGGCTTCAAACAGCAGGTTGGCTGATTCCCATGAGACAGAGCAACCAGCTGTGTTTCCTGGAGAAGCTACGGCCAGTTGAGTAACATACAGACTGGAATTTGTTTTCCCTCCTTCCCTTCCTCACTCTCCTTTCCCCTTCACTCTTCTTCCCTGACATTACACTTCCACATAGGACACTGGCACAGAGCTTTGCTTTGTTTGGCTTTTGATTTTGGGAGAACCCAGCTAATGTTGAGACTTTCCTAATGTTGAGATTTTTGCCACACTGCTTCTTGTTTCTGGCAGTGACATAGCAATGTTTCTGGGCGTTGTCTTATAAAAGAAAAATCTTTATTACCAAACTGCATTTTCTCACTATTACACACATATTTAGCTGGTGGCAAAATATAAAATCACACCCACGTATGTAACCAATAACCACTCAGTTTTTTTAAAAAGATGCTAGTTTGTGTTACAATGATAGCACCCAAATCAAATTGTAACATATGAATGTGTTTGGCATGCTACTTGGGGAACATTTAATTGAAATAAAGCACACCACCAAAAGAACACATTAGGTAGTATCTAAAAGATCCCTGCTCCAGTATTTTACATGCTAGAACATGCAACATTTTAGCTATTCACATTTTATTCCTTACCATTTTGGAAGAAGTTGCTATGCTTTTAGAAATAAAAGAGGGAAGGTGAAGCTCAGTGGCTCGTGCCTGTAATTCCAGAACTTTGAAAAGCCCAGGCAGGTGGGTCACTTGAGTCCAGGAGTTCAAGACCAGCCTGGGCAACACAGCAAAACCCCATCTCTACAAAAAAAAAAGAAAAGAAAAAAGAAATGAAAAAAGAGAAAAAGGCAAGTCACAGATTAGAAATAAGAGAGGGGCCAGGCATGGTGGCTCACGCCTGTAATCCCAGCACTTTGGGAGGCTGAGGCGGGCGGATCACAGGGTCAGGAGATCGAAAACATCCTCGCTAACTCGGTGAAACCCCGTCTCTACTAAAAATAAAAAAAATTAACCGGGCGTGGTGGCAGGCGCCTGTAGTCCCAGCTACTCGGGAGGCTGAGGCAGGAGAATGGCGTGAACCCGGGAGGCGGAGCTTGCAGTGAGCCGAGATCGCGCCACTGCACTCCAGCCTGGGCGACAGAGCCAGACTCCGTCTCAAAAAAAAAAAAAAAAAAAAAGAAAGAAAGAAAGAAAAAAAGAAAAGAAGAGGAGAAGATGAGGCAATGGCAGCAGCATCCAGGGCTGTAGGAGTGTGGGAACAAGGGGAGCTGCTGCTGGGACCACAGACAAATCTCACCATGCACCAAGGAGCTAATTTCCTGGTTCACATAATCGAGTAAACAGAATTACAGGGAGGCATGAAAAACCTGGATATGAAATGATTAAGTGGCAAACCCTCAGGTTGCCATGCCCATGACTATTTCCAGTAGTGGGATTCAGAAAGTGTTAGGACTGAGGAGAATCCAACCTGAAAGTGGAGAATTTATCCTTGAGTAATACACAGCTCCTGCTAATGTTTTTGCTGAGAGTAATTTGGTGGAAATAAATGCAATTAAGTTTGAGATTTGCAGGGATTTGTGTAATAGCTTGTGGAGTCTTAGATAGCTAAACTATATGAATGGCCGATGAAGTGACTGTACTTCAAGTCTAAACACTGAGAAATTGCAGTATGAGAGAGGCTGAGGATCCCCCAGAGTCAGTATAAAGGCATAAAGCATGTGCCTATCAGGAGGGAGTAGGAACTGGATGGGGCACAAAGTCATGAACACACAGGAAAGTCTGGATATGACGGAGGCCCAATTTTCTTTGCTACACCTAACCAAGTGTTTCAGCAAGACATGCAACACCTGACGCACATCGTCACACATTTACAGTTTTGGGGTGGAAGTAAGTATATATTTAAACTGTATATGCTTTATTCTGTAAGGTTATTTTAGTAGTTTCCATCTTTCAATTAGCTCTTTAGTCCTTTGAATAGAATTCCTAGAAAAACCCCTCCATAGCATACTCCGAACGATGGTCATCTGAAACAGAAGGATGACGGCCAATTACATTCAAGCTACTCTGAGCTGAGGTCCAGGGCAGGCCTGAGTGGAGGTCAAGAAGAAAGCGTTTGCCTGGAGTGGCTTTGGTGGACAGAGCAGGGCAGGAAAAAATAAATAGGACACTTCCTATCCAAAGACACTGAGCAGCAGAGTGGTCAGAACCAGGCTGTTTGCAGAAACTCAAGGCTGGAGCTCATGAGAAAGAAGGAAGGCGTATTCAGTACACAAAGGTAGGTCAGATGACCAGAGGAATATAGACAGTGGACAGATGGCTCATGTGGGAAAGCTGTCAGGAGGACCTAGGCAGAATTAGGCAAAGGCAGAATTGAGAACCTTCTTAAAAAGCATGTCATTCAAAAGAGGCCACGCTGCCGAAAGCTGCGACTCGTTTAATGATCAGCATCATGGCAGTCTGCAAGAGTGAGATGTCCAGTTGAACGTTATCTGGTAAGGTGATTTTGTGACAACTCACATTTTCCCATCTTTCTTCATCTACCTTCATTCTTTAAAGAGCAATTGATGTGGAATCTGACACCCAGAGTGGCTTTTCAGAAAACAGCATCCCCTGCAGAATGGTGCTTAAATAAGGCTGTTTAGTTTTAAATGTGTCTCTAATTACATGTCTCTAATCAGATTCGTGATTTATCTTGCCAAATAGCAAATCTGGCTATTGGAATCCAGGTATCCTTTAAGCCTTACATCCTTAGGTTTGAGATGCTGCGGCAAACTTCTAGACTTTTATTAGAGGGTGCTGTCGATTGAGAAAGTGGGTTTCTAGAGTGAGTCTTCTCTGGATTGGCCAAACTCACCTCCCGAGCCAGAGGCTCATTCAGCAGCAGTTCCTGAACTGACTGTCTGTGGGAGATTGTCCTTGAGGTTTCCCACAGTTGGGGAGAACAACTGTCGGGGAAGAGGGGAAGGAAGGAGCTGTAACAAAATTCAGAGGTAGGAATTCAGGAGCAGAGTTATAGTTGGGAAAGGAAGCAAAGCCTGGCTGGCTGCCCTGGAACTCAGCCAACATCGGGGCAAGTTAGGAGTGAGGGTACAAGGCCTCGCTGGCACCCGGTCTGGGTGGAGCTAGACTGGAAGGGAGATCATGTGCCTGAGCTCATGCCCAGAGGTCACCTGGCTCATGGTGCCCTGGCCACACTCTTCCAGATGAGACAAATGCCAAGGTCCTTCTCTGCAGTGGGCTTGCTTACAACAGTGCAAGCAGATCTCACAGAGCAAAAGTCCAGATGAAAAAAGAAATAAAAGGTGGTGGGAAGCAGTGAAATTCGCAAACAGAAATGCTTTAAATGACCCACTTCATTGACCTGGAGGTTATTTATTTTTAGAACAAAAATTGGGAACATTTTGACATGCAAATTAATATTGAGTATTTTCTATGCATTACTTTATAGCAGTTGTTAGTGAGATTTCTGCAGTACTTTCCATTGTGTAGAATGCAGGCCTACCCCTTTGTAGTCAGAAGACCACAGGGGTCTAGCAGGGCACATCCGCCTGAATTCCCTTCCCACTACATGGTCTCGGCTGGTATTACTGTCTGCTCTCCTTAGTTGAGCATGTCTAGGATTTAGATTGCTTCTTCCATCTTGCCCTCCCAATATTGAGGTTCTGCAGATCTGGTCATTCACATTAATAAGCATCTCAGTCCTCTATACACCAGAGTCTCTTCCCAAACCATGAATTTCTATGACAGCAAGGATTAATAATAGGAGGGTAGAGTTAGATTTCTCAATCTGAACTTATTACAGCCTATTTTGGGTGAAATGCCAAAACCATATGGTGGCAACAAGGTAGACTATGTGTTTGTTTTATCTGATTTTTATAGGCCTTTATGTGTGTTTACAGATTTATTTTTAGAAGAGAACATTTCTTCTATAACAATATGCTTAATTCTTTGAAAGCAGATGAGAAATTTAAGAGCATAAAGGAAATGTTTTAATCAATTCTTTTCCTAAGGCGTGAAAGAAAAAAGGGAAAACTGGGCCAGGCATGGTGGCTCACGCCTGTAATCCTAGCACTTTGGGAGGCCAAGGTGGGTGGATAACCTGAGGTCAGGAGTTCAAGACCAGCCTAGCCAACATGGTGAAACCCCAGCTCTACCAAAAATACAAAAATTAGCCTGGTGTGATGGCGGGTGCCTGTAATCCCAGCTACTCAAGAGGTTGAGGCAGGAGAATCACTTGCACCCAGGAGGTAGAGGTTGCAGTAAGCCAAGATCACACCACTGTACTCCAGCCTGGGTGACAGAGGGAAACTCTGTCTCAAGAAGAAAAAAAAAAAAAAAAAGGAAAACTGAAACACATAGCATCCCAGAATCATAGTCCTGGAAAGGAATGTAAACTTAGTGACCTGCCTGGATTGGAGCTTCACTAGTATATGAACAGATCACATGCCATCAAGATGGAACCTATACTCGAACAGCATTTTGTAGAAGGTGATGTGCATACAGGCTGGTGACTTCCACATCTGTATCTCCAGAGCACCAGGTATGCATGTTTAACTGCCCTGCATGGATCCTCTGCCAGGCAGGCAGACTCACCACAACCCTACATTTACACTCCGCACTCCTCCTTGAGAGCCAAATCAGGAATTCAGTCTCATTCACAATTGCTACAGAAAGAATAAGATACCTAGGAATACAACTAACCAGGGAGGTGAAAGATCTCTACAATGAAGACTAAAAAACACTGCTGAAAAATATCAGAGATGACACAAACAAATGGAAAAACATTCCACACTCATGGATAGAAAGAATCAACATGGTTAAAATCGCCAGACTGCCCAAAGCAATTAATAGACTCAACGCAGTTTCCATCAAACTATCAATGATATTCTTTACAGAACTATAAAAAACTATCTTACAATTTATATGGTTCCAAAAAAGAACTGAAACAGCCAAGGCAACCCTAAGCAAAAAGAACAAAGCTGGGGCTACAGTAACTAAAACACCATGGTACTGGTACAAAAACAGATACATAAACCAAGGGAATAGAATACAGATCCCAGAAGTAAGACCACACATCTATAACCATCTGATCTTCAACAAAGCTGACAAAAACAAGCAATGGGAAAGGACTCTCTATTCAATAAATGGTGCGGGGATAACTGGATAACCATATGCATAAGATTGAAACCCAACCCCTTTCTTACACAAAAAGTTATTTTTATACAAAAATAAACTCGAGATGGATTAAAGACCTAAATGTAAACCTAAAACTATAAAAACCCTGGAAGACAATCTAGGCAATAACCATTCTGGACATAGGAACGAGCAAAGGTTTCATGACAAAGACACCAAAAGCGATCTCAACAAAAGCAAATGGGATCTAATTAAACTGAAGAGCTTCTGCACACCAAAAAAAAACCATCAACAGAGTAAACAGACAACGTACAGAACTGGAGAAAACATTTGCAAACTATGCATCTAACAAAGGCCTAATATCCAGCATCTCTAAAGAATTTAAACAAATTTACAAGAAAAAAAAAACATTAAAAAGTGGGCTAAGAACGTGAACAGACACTTTTCAAAAGAAGACATACATGTAGCCAAAAAGCACATGAAAAAAGCTCAACATCACTGATCATTAGAGAAAAGCAAATCAACACCGCAATGAGTTACCCCCTCATCACAGTCAGAATAGCTACTATTAAAAAGTCAAAAAATAATAGATGGGGGTGAGGTTATGCAGAAAAGGGAACACTTATAGACTATTGGTGGGAGTGTAAATTGGTTCAACCATTGTGGAAAGCAGTACGGTGATTCCTCAAAGAGCTAAAAACAGAACTACCATTTGAACTGGCATTCTTATTACTGGATATATACCCAAGGGAATATAAATCATTCTAACATAAAGACACATACATGCGTATGTTCAATGCAGCACTATTGACAGTAGCAAAGACATGGAACTGACCTAAATGCCCATCACTGGTAGGCTGGATAAAGAAAACGTGGCACATATATACCATGGAATACTAGGCAGCCAAAAAAATAATGAGATCATGTCCTTTGCAGGAATAGGGATGGAGCTGGAGGCCATTATCCTTAGTAAACTAATGCAGGAACAGAAAACCAAATACTGCATGTTCTGGGGAACAACAGATGCTGGAGTCTGTTGGAGGGTAGAAGGAGGAAGGAGGGAGGGCATCAGGAAAAATAACTAATGGTTACTAGGCTTAATACCTGAGTGATGAAATAATCTATACAACGAACCCCCATGACACAGGTTTACCTGTATAACAAACCTGCACATGTACCCCTAAACTTAAAATAAAAGTTTAAGAAAAATGAAAGAAATAGAGTGCTGATATATCATTTCCAATGAATCTGTGTATTTCTCCATAGACAGTGCCTAAGCAATTAAACATAGCATGTGCTTCAATAACACTTCCAATTATATAAATGAACTTCCATGGATTATTTAAAATTGTATTTATTCTCCTATTCTAAATAAACAGTTATTTAAGTCAAACTCTGCTTCAGATGCCATGAAAGAAAACAGTGGGTGTGGTTTAATGCGTATTTTAGTGGACTTGTCTTGGGAAAAGTTTTAGGTGGTGGAATCACCAGAATTTCCCCTCCCCAGGTTACCTTCATTGAATTGCAATTATATATATTCCTTAACAATGTCTGGTGGTGTTTCTAAATTTTTGTTTTTGATACAATTGTATGTAAGAAGATTATTGTGTTATCCAATGATGCACAAAGGAAGTTCCAGATTCAAACTTTCTTTTAGAATAAGAGGCCAGCGAATGCTCCATTGAGTAGAGTTTGATCTTATAATTTACCAAATCTTCTTTGTTCTCAGTGCCAGATGCTCAGAGGCAAATTTGACTCAACCATAGCAGCCATTCTGAAGTCATTTGATCTTATGGAAACCCTCTTTCTTTGGTCTTGATTATTTATTTCTCTTTTACGAACCTTTTAATGCATGTCTTTGGTTTGTTCCTCCTCATTTTATTCAAAGAGGCAGAGCATATATTTTAAAATAAATTACTCAAAGGACTTTATTTGGGCCAGGTGCAGTGGCTCATGCCTGTAATCCTAACACTTTGGGAGGCTGCGATGAGAGGACTGCTTGAGGCTAGGAGTTAAGACCAGCCTGGTCAACATAGTGAGACCCCCATCTCTACAAAAAATTTCAAAATTAGCCAGTAATCCCAGCTATACAGGAGACTGAGGCAGGAGGATGGCTTGAACCCAGGACTTTGAAGTTGCAGAGAGCTATGATGGCATCACTGCACTCAAGCCTGGGTGACAGAGCAAGACCCTGACCCTGCCCCCTCCCCCCACAAAAAAGCAAAAAAACAAAGAAAACAAAACAAAAAAAACTTTCTTTGTATAAATTGAGGTCTACACTACTTCTTGTCATTGTGCAACTGGGATGGAATTACATGATGGAATTGTCACCCTGTGGTGCATTCTGCCTTTCTTAGGACCAAAATCCACCAGGCCACAGAGCTCACTTTCCTACCATTTTGAGTCTCATTTGTGAAACTGAAACCATGTAGGAACCAACTTGCTCATTTTGGGCAAGTACCCAGGAAATAACATCAGTAACATTAAAACATTCTGTATTAAATTACTACATTACAGACAACCCCATAATGAGTACAACAAAAAGTCCAAAGTAATGCTCTGGTTATTATGCCATTTCTTCCCTTATTCCTAATGATCTCAACAAATTGCCAAATCCTTAGAAACCTTCTCTAGAGTTGCCTCCATACAAAGCATCACTCAAGAAAGTAACAACATTTTGAAGTCTTTACAGAAAAGAGAACATTTGCGGTTGGAACAACTTATCACTAATTTAAGGCTAATGTAAGCCAGAATTGTAACACTGCTATCACTTCAGCAGTACTAAACTACTAAAACAAAAAGTTCTAACTTGGAATTGTGTATCTCAGTAGGGCGCCATGGATTTCAGACCCCATTCTAAAGCTGAATTAGGTCTCACCGTTATAGTCTCTCTGCTTCCTTCTTTAGGTATGTGTTACCTAGGAACCCAGAGGCACATTAACAGTCCCCAAGCAGATGGGCTTCCCCTTTATGTGTTGCTCTCCATTTGGGCAGGAAAGGCACAGCTGCGTGGAGCAATTTTGTGTGGAAGATCGCCTAAATACATCCACAGCTTCTCATCCGCTCTTCAGCGGGGAGCTGGAGCCTGGAAGCAGCAGGCTTCCTCACCTATTAAGGACTAAATGCTCCTATTTGGATTCCTATGTCTTTGGTTCCACAGATGTGCTTCTTAGCAATCCTCACTATTTTCAGGAACATGTCCCTTCATCCACTTCCTAGTGGACTTTCAGTAACCTTCTGTATTAATCAGGGGTAGGATAACCATTGTGACAAACATCCCCAAAGTCTCATCTTCTCGGTAGACTACCAGTGCTTATTTATCACTCAAGGCAAAGGTGAATGTGCATTAATGTGCAGTGGGGTCTAGCTCTGTCGCCATTCCCCAGACTGGAGTGCAGTGGCACGATCTCCGATCTCGGCTCACTGCAACCTCTGCCTCCCGGGTTCAAGCGATTCTCCTGCCTCAGCCTCCCAAGTAGCTGGGATTACAGGCGCCCACCACCATGCCTAGCTAATTTTTGTATTTTTAGTAGAGGGGGTTTCACCATGTTGCCCAGGCTGGTCTAGAACTCTTGACCTCAGGTGATCCACCCACCTCGGCCTCCCAAAATGCTGGGATTACAGGCGTAAGCCACCATGCCCAGGCTGCTTCTACGTTCTTAGGGTCTTCCTCAGATGGTTGGAAGTTGGAAACCAAGACAGAGCATAGGAGATGTGTGAGAAAATTTCTGGGTCAGGCCTGTAAGTGATCCCTTTCCTCTGCCCAAGTTCTTGGTCATGTAGACACAACTCTGTAGGTGAGGCTGGATATATAGTCTGGCTGAGTGCCCAGGGTTAGGGCTTGGGGACCACACAGCTATCTCCCCCTCACATTTTGTTAACCCCAAATCTTCATTTTCCATCTTGATTATATTAGCAATGTACAGACTATAAATTGACTATTTGAAAGGAATTTACCCGAGGAAGGAGCTGTTCAGTTTGGATCTTTGATTCTATTTTATGCATATTTCCACAGTCCCCACCTTCACCATCGATATAACTACCTCTTGTTATTCACCAGGGTTTTGTTTGTGTGTTTCCCTCAATTCACTTCACAACCATGGTCTTCATCGGGGAACAGCTCAGATGCCTCTTCGGGACCAGGGAGGTGAAACAGCAGAATGCAGGGGTGAGAATGAACAAGAAAGCCACCGGCGAGACTGTGCTAAAAGCGGGGAGTGCACCTTCAGTGGAAAGGGGGCAGCCGCCAAATGCTGCAAAATAATGTGCCCAGGGCTATGAGTGCTTCCTCTTTTCCGTGGAGGCAGAAATCTAGATTTTTAAGTAAAATGTCCTCATTTGCAAATGTTGGCAACTAATTAAACTATTTTTAACCCTCTGAGCAGAACTCTGGGGGCCAGAGTCAGCTGGTAGGCAGCCACTCTACAACCTCTGTTTTACCTTTTCTGCCCTTGTGAGTAAAGGCAAGGATTCAGAAAAGCATCAGAGGGGTGAACCCTGGCCCTCTATGCAGAGGAAGGCACAGAGTGCCTACATGTCAGACACTCTTGTTATTTCTCTCCGAGTGTTACAAACACCAGATACGTGTGGAAAAGTTGAAGTTTTTTTATTGGCAAAAGTGAAAGGGATGGTTGGGTCAAACTTTAATGCTATTCAATAGGAGACTGATGCGTGTATGTATGTGTGTGCATGTGTGTGTGTGCACTCACATATCAATATCAACGGAGGTTGTATATAATGACTTCATCAGGGCAACTCCAATTTAAAGTAGCATATCCTTTTTCAGAATGCCTGGGAGAAATACATAGTTTTATAGTGTTTTGTTTCTAAAATCTTTTCTTTTGGTGGAGGGGGATGGATTCTTGCTCTGTCGCCCAGACTGGAGTGCAGTGGTGCTATCTCGGCTCACTGCAAGCTCCGCCTCCCAGGATCACACCATTCTCCCGCCTCAGCCTCCTGAGTAGCTGGGACTACAGGCACACACCACCACGTCTGGCTAATTTTGTTTTTGTATTTTTAGTAGAGACAGCATTTCACCATGTTAGCCAGGATGATCTCCATCTCCTGACCTCATGATCCACCTGCCTTGGCCTCCCAAGATGCTGGGTGACAGGCGTGAGCCACCGCACCTGGCCTTTTTTTGTTTGTTTGTTGTTTGGTTGGTTTTGAGACGGAGTCTCTTGTCGCCCAGGCTGGATTGCAGTGGTGCAATCTCGGCTCACTACAACCTCCGCCTCCCACCTTCACGCCTGGATAATTTTTGTATTTTCAGTAGAGACAAGGTTTCACCATGTTGGCCAGGCTGGTCTCGAGCTCCTGATCTCGAGCGATCTTCTCTCCTCAGCCTCCCAAAATTCTGAGATTGCAGGCATGAGCCACCATGCCCAGCCTCTAAAATCTTTTAAAAGGGGTGGTAGAGAACAAAATGGGAAGAGGTTGGAGAAAGAAAGGGACATGGCCAATAATATAATGAAAAATATTACCTTAGAAAACCACGTCGTAGACCACAAAAAGACTAAAAGGAAAATGAAAACGGGAGAGGTGGACACAAGGATTTTCCAACAGTGATTTGGTGGGCCTGCAGTTGACGGAGTTTTCACTTCTCTAAGCAACGAAGCCAAATCCTAACACTCTTCTGTAGGGATATAATAAGCCAGGAAGCCCGCACTGAGCAGGAGTTTCAAGTAGATCTCTTTAATGACCCCTTGCAACACTGAGATTCTGCGACCAACAGCATGGAAGTTGAGAAGAGAGAAAAAGTTAAGTTACTGCACAAAACAAGTCCCAAATTAAAAGGCCATAGCAAAATATATATATAGACCTTTAACAGAAAGCATGTAAATTAAGAGAAGGATAACAACAGATAGGAATTAATAGGAACTTGAGATTAAGAGACTCCAAATGTTTGCAAGTCATAGAAGGAAAAAAAAGTGTGTGTGTGTGTCAAGGAGGAGTTGGGCGGCTTCTAGAAGCCCATGCTATAAATATCAAGACTTCGCTGGAGGTCCTACCTTTGTGCCCTTTCCAGCATGTCTCTTCTTGCTCAAGAGCCGCATCTGTTCTCCCTACATACTGTCCAGGGATCGGGTTTCCAACCAAAGACACACAACACTTATTCAGGAATAGATGCAGTAATATTTCAATTAGTTTGCTTAAAGCTTTTGTGTTTTTATTCACTTGCTAGCACTTCTTTTAGTCACTACTTATCGGAAATAGAAGTTTTGTACATTTCTTACATACCCTGGAGACGTTTCATTCTATAAATTTCTTCTCCATAATATAGTTCCAATTTTAGGAAACTTTACTTTTCTAAGAGATTTGTCTGCACTCACCCGTAGTATGGTAAAGCTTTGCACTTTGTGACTAACCATGTTCCAGGGAATGTCTTTGGACACGGTTTTTGCTTTTTATGATTTCCAGAACTTTATCATTTTTATCTAAACTTAATTTTTAAAGTATATTTTGAAATTTAGCATAGGTCTGGCCCATGGCCCATTTATTTACATCAGTAAACAAAGTTGAAGTCATCAACTGTGGTTTAATTAAACTAATTTAATTAATCTAAGTAATCAAATTTTATTTTCTATAATAAAAAGACAAGTGATTTAAACTCTACATATTGGTGAAGAGTTTGAAAATTGCTTGAGTTTTTATTAATGATACAGATTTAAAAAAAAAAAAACAAAAACCTTTCCATGAACCTGATATGTTTAAAGCTGACTCGCAATGATTTTTTTCTTTCTTTTTTTCCAGAAGTCCTATTGCCTTCATATTTTCAAGGCACTGGATGGATCAAAAAAATTAAAGTTAAACTAAAACTGAAGGCAAATCTTGAATTTCTTGAGTAATATGCAAAATCTGAATTAAAGCACGTGAACTCTTCTGAAAGGAATAGACCAATTTAAAAATGTCCAAGGAGCAAGTGGAAACAGAGAATTCATTTCTGGCTCATTAACATTGTTGATGAGAGCAACAATATGCTTATTGCCGAGCGTGGTCTCTGCCAGTGGCTCTGAATGCTCCCTCTGGACAAAAAAAGCCATCTGGGGAAGGACTTTCCTGAGAGACCTGTGGTCAGTCCCCACACAAACCTTAATTCCTTTTGGCTTTTTATTTAGGATTCAGAAGCCAAAAAAAAAAAAAATGCCAGGAACTACATATTCCCCCAAATCAAACCACCACCAACAACCATAACAAGAAATAACAACAGCATAACCATATGAAAAACAGGGGCAACAAAAGGAGCAAAAAGACAAAGAGAAACTGGCAAAAAACTCCCGTTGAAAACAGCCGAGACGACCCGAGTCCCCCATGCTGTCTGTCCAAGGCCGGTGCTCCTTATGCCCACCTCTGTGCCAGGTCCAGCTCCCCCCTGCACAGCGGAACCCAGCACAGGTGTGAATGGCATAGGAATCTTACCCATCAATTGTAGAAGGAAATGACATGTTTTGTGAAATTCCTTTGTAGTAGTAAAAAATATAAAGCAGTGAAATTCCCACTTTATAGGAAATTCCTCTTACGTAAAAATTGCCCCTAAGGACAAACACTAGCCAAGAAAATGTAGGAGCACTTGTCAAGAATGAGAAGACCTGAGATTTTATCATTTTTCCTTCACCGAAGAATTTGATTCAGGAATTCCTGACCTGCATCTGGTGTTGGTTTCTGGCTTGTGTTTAACCTTTGGGTGTGTTCAGTAAGGAATGTCTGCTAATCACGTTTGGTCCAATAAAATCTGGCAGCTTAAAAATGTTGACGCTATTTTGGAACTATGGACTTCAAAGGAGTAAAGATTTTGTATAAATTCAAGCTGTTGTGAAGGAGAAATGATGTCACTGCTCAACAGGCCAGCAATCTAGGGCTACAGACGTCTCCCTCAGTCTGCTGCAGAGGAAGATATATGATGAAGCAATAAGGAAGACAGACGCAAATTGGTTTTAGAGAAAGTCCACCTGCTGTTTCATTCATTCACTCATCCATTCCTTTATCCCTTCATTCATGAGATGTTTGTTAATGTCCACTGTATGCCAATCCTCTGCTTAGAGCTGTAGACACAATGCTGAAGAGTGAGAAGAGAAAGAAAAAGAAAAGGAGGAAGAAAAGGAAGAGAATAATAAGAACAAAGAATAGGATAAGCCCAAAATGTCAGCAGACAAATAATTATTGAGTATTTATTATATGGCAAGTACTATGCTGAGTACACTATCTACTCTTTATAAGGTGCACTATCTCATGGAAACTTCTCAACACCTTGATGTAAATACTGTTATCTATTCCCACTTTTTAGACAAGAAAAATGAGATTCACTTAGAATAAGTAATTACTCCTGGTAAACTGACTCATGAAGTAGCTGACCTTTTTCTAGAAACCAAGCGTCTCTGATTGGCAACACCTTATTACAAGAAAGGACATGGTCTCTGCAAACAATGGCCAGGATTCAAATTCTGGATCTGCCACTTACTAGCTATGTGACCTTGGGAAAGATAACTTGCCTCTGCCCCAGTTTCCTGTGAGGATGTTATGAAGATTAGGCGTGTTATTGTATGTAAAGTACTCAGAATTACACTTGGCTTATAGGATGTATTACAATGTGTTTTATATTATTCCAAAGCCCAGGCTCATAACTATCACTTTCCTGTCCTCAGGGAGCTTAGAGTTTAACAGAGGATAGATCAAAGACCAGTGGACAGCATATTACAACACAGTGTGCTAGGGCTCAGACAGGGGAAGACCAGGGTGCTAAGGAAGCATGCCCTTGGAATCTGCGTCCAGACTTGGGGATTCAGGGAATCTTCCTAAAAGAAGTGGCATCTACGTGGGAAGACCTGGAGGACAAAGAAGAGGAGTGAGCTAGTTGAGAGTTCAGAGAGTTGGGATGTGTGCTCAGGGAAACTAATTGTTTCCTGAAACTAGTTGAAATTGTTTCCTGAAACTAGGGAAACTAGTTGAGAGTTCAAAGAGTTGGGATGTGTGCTCAGGGAAACTAATTGTTTCTGAGAAACACAAATTAGAAAAAAAAATTAATTCAGAGAAAGACTGCAAGTCTTCATTAATGTTTTTCTGACTATGGAAGCAGGAAATAGTGTACTTGACAAATCTGGTATAAATAATATTTACAAATATATGCTAATGGAATCTGGAATTAGCATTTCAAGCATCAAGAATTTTAAAAGGACTTTTGATCACTGTGAATTGATATTCAACACTGTTAGTTTGAACGGTTACGTTTCAGAATATACACAGAAATGCCAACTTTCACATTCTTTTCCTATTACTTCTTGTCCTTTTTTCTTCTTCTGTTTCTGTTTTCTCTGCACCCCCACCCCGGCTTGCTTTCAGGGACAGAATTCATACCAGGAATAAGTGCCTACTGTGAAACTCTTGGTCATCTCAGCGTGTCTGACAGCCTCAGTGATGCCCCACTGGGGAGAAAAAGCAGCGTAAGTAATGGAAAGCGAGGAGAAAAGTATATTCAGAAAAAATAGCCCTGGCCAGGCGTGGTGGCTCATGCCTGTAATCCCAGCACTTTGGAGGCTGAGGTGGATGGATCACCTGAGGCCAGGAGTTCAAGACCAGCCTGACCAACATGGTGAAACCTCGTCTTTACTAAAAATACAAAAACTAACATGGTGTGGTGGCACATGGCCTGCAATCTCAGCTACTTGGGAGGCTGAAGAAGAAGAATCGCTTAAACCCAGAAGACAGAGGTTGCAGTAAGCCAAGGTCATGCTATTGCACTCCAGCCTGGGCAATAGAGTTAGACTCTGTCTCAAAAGAAAAGAAAAGAAAAACATAGCTGTGTCTAGTTTTTCTCTAGCACACTCCAATGCTTGTAAGGCTCACTCACTCAGCACTATTGCCTGCTCTACATGCTACAAGTTGCTCTTTGCGTTCATTATTTTATTACTTTCTGTAAAAATGTCTTAGTATTCAGAATGTAGTATTTTCATCCAAAAAAATTAATAATATGATTTTGATCAAGGCTGTTGTAAGCTGCAACCTGATCCTGAATATAAAAACCAAGGCATGTGAAACCCACGTTTCACCTCTTACCAAGATAGGCTGTAGCACTTGATCACTTAATCCAGGGTTATGCAACCCACACAAAAGCAAAGTGAGAAAGATATTGCTTTTGTTAGCACTCACTAGGAATTCCCAGTTTATAAAAAGGAAGATGTTGCTATCCTCCTCCCCTGCAACAGCAGAAGGCAATTGCTGAGAAGGCAATCGCTAAACATTTCCATTACAAAATTTCAACCCCACAAAATGCACTTTTAAGTTAAATTTCACTTTTTTTCTGTAAAAAAGACACGTACTTAAAAAAAAATCCTCAAGGAAAGAGTATCTGTTGTGATTACTGCCTCATTTTTTTTTCCGTAAGTTTTATTTGACCAGTTCCCATGTGCTCTTGCTTTGTCATTTGTGGCTGACACAGGGAGGTCAGGAGGGCACAACTTCACGTTCAAGGAGATGCCCCTGCTGGCTGTGAGCCCTTTTGAGTGTAATGATGGTAATAATAGCTTTCACCTCTACTTTCTGTGATTTCTTTTTTTTTTTTTTTTTTTGAGACGGAGTCTTGCTCTGCCGCCCGGGCTGGAGTGCAGTGGCCAGATCTTAGCTCACTGCAAGCTCCGCCTCCCGGGTTCACGCCATTCTCCTGCCTCAGCCTCCCGTGTAGCTGGGACTACAGGCGCCCGCCACCACGCCCAGCTAGTTTTTTGTATTTCTTTTTAGTAGAGACGGGGTTTCACCGTGTTAGCCAGGATGGTCTCGATCTCCTGACCTCGTGATCCGCCCATCTCGGCCTCCCAAAGTGCTGGGATTACAGGCTTGAGCCACCGCGCCCGGCCCTACTTTCTGTGATTTCTAAACAAGAAAGTCTTGTTTGCAATGTCCAGACAGGATCCCTGTTTAATTTTCTCAACTTGCCTTTGCTGATTAGAAAACAAATGTATCCAGGCCGCGTGCGGTGGTTCACGCCTGTAATCCCAGCAGTTTGGGAAGCCGAGGTGGGCGGATCACGAAGTCAGGAGTTAGCCTGGCCAACATGGTGAAACCCTGTGTCTACTAAAAATACAAAAATCAGGCGGGCGCGGTGGCAGGCACCTGTAATCCCAGCTACTTGGGAAGCTGAGGCAGGAGAATCACTTGAACCCGGGAAGCGGAGCTTGCAGTAAGCCAAGATCATGCCACTGCAGTCCAGCCTGGGTGACAGAGCAAGACTCTGTCTCGGGGAAAAAAAAGAAAACAAACTCATCCAAATCCCCTTTCTCTTAGTGGAACCTGATAATACATGTACAAAATCACAGTATAATTTAGTGAGCTATATTTAAAAACTGGTTATATCCTAGTTGACTGAATTTTTTCCATAAGAAAACCTAGAAATGTCTCACAATAGAAATATGAAAATGCTCCAGGCCACATAGACACTTGTTTTAGCCTTATTTTCACTTGTAAGTTACTGTGCACTGAAATTGTGTTCTTGATATTTCTATCCTATTAATTCATAGAGATACCAGCAGTGAGGATAACAGGAGGATAACTGACGAGGGTAGATAATTGGATGATTCTTCCCTTTAGAACTGCAGTCCATGTACTTCATAAGTGGCAAGTCACAGCTAAAATCCACTGGAGCACTGAAAACCATAGGAGGCACAAGCCAAGAAACACAGTTGGAGGATACGTATTTGGCGAGCAAATCATCGGTATCCATGATTGTACTCTGTAGTCATCACTACCACCTTTAAAGAGAATGTTGATCCTAAATCAAACGGCCCCAGATTATGATGCCTGTTGCGTGGCTTTGCTATTCCCCTGACTGTCATGATGGCAAGAGTCACTACTTTGTACTGTTTTCAGTTTGTCTTTTAAGACTCCTTTCTGAATTTGTGGTTCTTAATCTATTACAGACTTCTAAGAGAAGGGCTGATGTGCAGAGAGGATTTGTGACTTCTATTTTGGTGCTCAGGAGCCTGTTTTTACTTTGTTCCTGATTCTCAATGGTAATCTGGATAGTTGAGGTTTTCAGATAAATGAGGGGTTTGCTGTATGAGGCTGCAAGGTTTGAAATGGAAACTTTGTGCCTGAGAGTAAGCAATTCTGAATGTGAAAATATGTTTCCAATTAAGATAATCTGGTTGTCCATATTCTGGGCATACCAAAGTTAAAATTAATTCTAGCTCTTCTTTGACATGAATTTGACCAAAATCAAATGTTCTTACTATAAAAACATATTCCATATATAGCTTTCTTTTCACTTGATGCCAAGTGGTTATTAACTTATTTCTATAATCTTTTACAGATCTCATGTTACAACAATATGGCCATGGAAATCTACAGCTCTTTATTTTCAACACATATGAACCTGATTTTAGCTAAAAACGAAGTGCATACTTCAAGCAAATGAACAAAACGTTGAAGCATATGGACAAAAGAACACGGAAATTATCATGGTTATTCAATCAGTTTATGATTATGGCAAAACATTTCTAGTATAAAACATTTGTTGAACACATGCTTGGCTGTCTTTCAAAATAGCTTTATAGAACAATCAAGAGGACAAAAAGTCAAAGTGCTTTTTACATTTTTAATACTAAGTTTCTGCTAAGGCTACAATCTATCAATAATATAGTTCTAGAAATATCAAGTAATAATTAACTATTTCATTGTCATTTTGTCTTTTATATTTAACACAAATTTTAAAATACTTTTTAGAAATACCCAAGTCAAAATTTGCTGTAAAATATTTCTGGATAAATTGAAGTACATAAACTTACCTAGGACATTGTCCATCGTCCACACTGAAGGCAATTCTTCCACTAAATCCCTGTATCTTACTTTACAGTCAATTTGGTAATATTGAAACAAAATAAAGAACTGTATCAATTATCTAGATATTTCTTTTCTAAAATAAAGCAACTTCACTATTTTTTCCTGATTTTTAAGTATAATATGTGCTCGTGGAGAAAATTGAATCCATATAGGTACTCCTTTGCGGATTGCAATATTTGTGAAATCTATGTCACAAAACAATCAGTTAATTTTTACCTTAAAGAAACTCAAAACAGGCTGGGCGTGGTGGCTCACGCCTGTAATCCCAGCAGGTGGCCAAGGTGGGCGGATCACCTGAGGTCAGGAGTTTGAAGGCAGCCAGGCCAACACGGTAAAACCCCGTCTCTACTTAAAATACAAATAAATGCAGCCAGGTGTGGAAGTGGGTACCGGTAATCCCAGCTAATCCAGAGGCTGAGGCAGGGGAATCACCTGAACCTGGGGAAGCAGAGGTTACAGTGAACACTGCCCTCCAGCCTGGGTAACAAAGGAAGACTCCATCTCACATACACACACACACAAAGAAATTCAAAACAGTATGAAGAAAGTAAACATGACTCTTAATCCTACCACCCAAAGCTAGGCATCCTGATCTTGTCGGGGAATATCTTTCTAAGTATATCTCTATGCATATACATATGTATATAGAAGCACACAATTCGAACAAATAGAATTATATAAATTATTTCATGATCTGCTTTTAAATCACCATGTTAAATAAATCTTTCTCTGCCTATGAATATAGATATACAACATCTATAAAAGAGTTACATAGTATTGGAATATATGGCTAGTCTACAGTTTATTTAATCATTTTTGTATTAATGGATTTTTATTCTTTGATTTTGATTTTTTTCTATAGACTAGAGACTCACTATGTTACCCAGACTAGTGTTGAACTTCTGGCCTCAAGTGATCCTCCTGGCTCAGCCTCCTTAGTAGCTAGGATTACAGGTATGAGCCACCATGCCTGGCCTATGAATGGATTTTAAGTTACTTCCAGGATTTATTGATTTTTAAAAAACTACTGTGGTGAACATTCTTGTGCCTTTCAAATCTGACTTCTTATCTTCTGGGAAGCTATCAGGACATCTCTTTTATGGGCTAGAACCTTGGACATACCCAAGCAATGATTTTTCTTTTCTCATGGAAAGTAGAATTGACACATTGACCATTGTCTATGATCATAAGCAACCACTGCAAGAATCTCCGTGGCCATTTCCAGAGGGAATTCTGAAACATTAGATATTCTGTTTCTTGTTGTAAATATTAGGTTGGTATAAAAGTAATAATTGCGATTTTTCCAATTACTTTTAATGGCAAAGACCGCAATTGCTTTTGCACCAACCTAATGTATATATTCCAGACTATACATATATAATATATATATAACAAGAAACAGATCATACAATGTTTCATATATTTACAATAAGAAACAGAGCATCTAATGTTTGAAAATTCCCTCTGAAAAGTCCCCTTTTTGTCTACATGGACTTGGTTTTTCTTTTGTGCATAGTATTATGTTGATCTTGGAGAGAAGGAGAGATACATTTCATCTAACACAGTGTAACTGAATAGGACTGCTTTAAGTGTGCTTGTCCTTTAAGAAAGGCTAGTCTTATATTTTAAGAAATTATGTTTGAAGCAATAATGTTATTGTCACTTACACCTTTTCCTCTCAGGAAGGAAGGATTTTTTTTTTTTTCTGGGTTTTCTTGTTAATAAAAATAAATTAAATATTTGAATTGTTTATTTTTACTTGCTTTAAAAATAAAAAGCCAACAAAAACCTAAAGAAAACATTTCTAAAATCATTGAATGGCTTTAAAGACTAGAATGAAGGCTTTATGCTAAAGGAGTCCGTAGACACAATTATGCAGATTTGTTTTAAAAAGCTCCAAAGAGGGGGAAAAAAAAAGAGATTACACTGAAATTGATGTAGAGAAGCCAAGAATCATTTAGAGCTTCCAGAAAACTGGGACAAAAATCAATAGGAAAAGGGGTCTTTGTTTATAATGGAATTTGAAATTCAGAAGTAAAATTCAGTAAGTAGCTAGAGCTCCCTGAAGAATTGCTGAGTGAGTGAGTGAGTGAGTGAGGTTTGAAGAGGCACAGAAGAGGGGAGGGGGGGAAGGAGGTTTTATTAATATCAGACAGTTTCAAGGAAAGAGCAAGCCAGCAATAATTCCCCAAACTACTAGACTTTATCTGGGGTGGGGGAAGATTTATGAATATTACATAATTTTTTTTCAAGTTTTTTTCTCTTCATTCAAGTCAACTGAGTTTTGTCTAATGCCCAAAGGAGGTCCTTGGTCTTCAATTCAACGTAGCTCTCTCTTATTTTGTTAGACAGCCATACAGGAGTGTATTTATATTGACCTCTGCTAATGACAAGATTTAAGAGGAATCTCCAAAATTCATCCAGACCTTCCATTTCCAGAAATGGCCAACAAGGATTAAGATTAACCATCGTATCTTCTGCTGAAAGAATGAATATATCAGATGAATAGTTTTCTCCAGGAGGAAAAGGTGTGGTGTTATAATTGAGACAGGACATGAAGAGATTCTAAGGCAATCTTCTCTTTCCTGATCTGATGATTCCCAGGTAATAATTTTATCCCTTGGCCTGGGTGGTGGCTAGTTGTTTTTGTATTGTTGTGTATTTAAATTATATGTGCCAGGCAGGGGCGCGGTGGCTCACGCCTGTAATCCTAGCACTTTAGGAGGCCAAGGAGCTGGATCACCTAAGGTCCTCAGGTGATCACCTCAGGAGTTCAAGACTAGCCTGGCCAACATGGTGAAACTCTGTTTCTACTAAAAAATATATAAAAAAAAAAATTAGTTGGGCATGGTGGTGGGTGCTTGTAATCCCAGCTACTCAGGAGGCTGAGGCAGGAGAATCGCTTGAACCCGAGAGGTGGAGGTTGCAGTGAGCTGAGATCATGCCACTGTACTCCAGCCTAGGTGACAGGGCAAGAATCTATTTATTTAAAAAAAGAAAATGATATGTCTCAATAATTTTTTTAAATGCATTTAGTTCTAAAATTTAGCCTCAACCATCAGGCAGTTAGATTTTGCCCACTCAAGATAGATTTTCATTCTCCACGAATAGAAATATTATCTTCCTTTGGATCTAAAGAACACTTTCTCAAATCTCAATTCCTATTGGCTTCAATAATCTTTTATATAAAGTTGAAAGCTACAGAGCCCAAGTGGAAATATTGAAAAGATTTCCATGACGATTTTTGTCAGAGCATTACAGTTTATAAGGTGGCCAATTAGAATCATTTATAAGAGAAATAGTTGCTAATGCTTCTACTACACAATGTTGTTTCAGCAAGGAATTCCTATTCCTCTCATATAACTGCTTTAAATCTTGCATTAGAAGTTTACTTTCTGAAATCTTCCTGCAAATGAAAAAGGAATGACATGGTCTTAATAATTAAAATCAAAAGCTTGATTCCCTTTATTTAGCTGAAAAATACAAAAATACTTGGACTAGAAACTGCTTTTTTTTTTTTTTTTTTTTTTTTTTTTTGAGACAGTCTCGATCTTGTGGCCCAGATTGGAGTGCAGTGCTGCTTTCTCAGCTCACTGCAACTCTGCCTCCCAGGTCCAAGCGATTCTCCTGCCTCCGCCCTCTGAATAGCTGGGATTACAGGTGCACACCACCACGCCCAGCTAATTTTTTTATTTTTAGTACAGACAGGGTTTCACCATGTTGGCCAGGCTGGTTTCGAACTCCTGTCCTCAGATGATCCACCCACCTCGGCCTCTGAAAGTGCTAGGATTACAGGTGTGAGCCACTGCACCTGGCCGACTAGAAACTCTTAACCTTGTTCTAGAGAATCATTGTCATCATCAGAATAATTTCATCAACCATAGCTAACTTTCATTGGACACTTCTTATGTACAGACAGTGTGCTAAATATTTACAAACATTACTCACGCCTGTAATCCCAGCACTTTGGGAGACAGAGGCGGGTAGATCACAAGGTCAGGAGTTCGAGACCAGCCTGGCCAACATGGTGAAATCCTGTTTCTACTAAAGATACAAAAAAAAAATTAGCTGAGCATGGTGGCATGCACCTGTAATCCCAGCTACTTGGGAGGCTGAGGCAAAAGAGTCGCTTGAACCCAGGAGGCGGAGGTTGCAGTGAAATGAGATGGCGCCACTGCACTCCAGCCTGGGAGACAGGGTGAGACTCTGTCTCTAAAAAAAGAAAATAAAAGAAATCTGAGGACCATAAAATTTAAGTGTCTTGCTACTAAATGGTAGAGCTGAGATAAGTCAATGTCTGTGACTCCAAAGTGCTAGCTCATAATCACTGTTCTGTGACCTACATAGGCTGTAAGGACATTGATACCTAATCATTAAAGATTTTTAAGATTTTTGAGGGGTTTTTCCTCAAAAGATAAAATTTAAAGTACAATTTTTAAAAACTGCAATCTAATGGGCTATTTTCTCTTCTCTGTGGCTCTTGTATCCCTGCACTCTCTGTGTCCATATATTTTCTTGAAGTGTTAATTACTCCCATTGTTTCCATTTCCATAATTATGATAGCATCTGGTTAGACAGTTTTTCCTAGAATATAAATTAGTCTTATGTCCTCAAGTAAAACTGGAAATAGCCACTTTGAAGAAATGAAACATTTCTGTTTTAAAAAGTGTGAAAATAGAGTAGATTACAGTAAAGTGGTCTGATAAATCTATTTTTCTAGTTGATATAGAGATATCATGTCAAATTTTACTTTCATGAGACCAGGTGATTTGGTTTCTCCATAGTCTTAAATTCAGTAATATATCAACCAGAATTTAGTAAAGTTAATAATTTATGTGGAGAATATATGGCAGGGATATTTGACCTATAAAAATTAACCAATAGGTAGCAGGGCAAAGTTACCACTGGTTAAACTGAAGTGTTAAGGTTATTTACAAAGTTGCTTTAGTCTATTGTTGACAGGATTCATTCAAACTGCTCAAAGTGGTGAATTAAATGGAGAAGGGGTTTACCACCTCTGTATCCTTTAGGCCTTTAAGTATGTTACTAACTCTGCTTTTTCTAAAAAATGTGATACTGTTTGGTGACAGTGTGTACATGTGATGGCATAGATGGGGTCCACTTAGCCTTGAACACTACAATAGCCTTGAACACCCCACAAGCTCAGGAACCAGGGTGAGGCTCTTACCATCTGTCAACTGTGTTCATTCCAATTAAACAATTTTGGACTGGGGAAATTACCACGGTTAGGTCTGTTTACCTAATCTACTATGAGCTGGATCTTGGCCAAGACTCCAAACTTCTCATACTCCTCTCAAACAGGAGGACTGGGATGAGTTTTCCTATCTCAGTGTCAATGCAGACCCTGTGTCCAACAATCCTTGAAACTTTTGACTTTCCCTTTTGCCATGTACAGTTACTTGAGTAAGTAGCCATATGTCTCTTTGAGGAAGAACCAGGAGACTCATTGCTGTATTTACTATTGAAAGACCCTTTCTCCTGGGGACCCAAGCTCTTATTCAGACAATGGACTGTGGATTGGAAAC
Organism: Macaca nemestrina; assembly: GCF_043159975.1. Taxonomy (NCBI): domain Eukaryota; kingdom Metazoa; phylum Chordata; class Mammalia; order Primates; family Cercopithecidae; genus Macaca; species Macaca nemestrina. The sequence continues at coordinate 77,318,675 of NC_092143.1, forward strand.
TGGCTCAGCTCGGGAAATTAGGCAAGGGATTCTAACTTTTTATTTGGATGACTGCCTTCAGTCTTTTGGTCATACATCCTTGGTTCTTTTTTGGTTATATAGATTGAGACAACCCTTGTTTTACCACCTATCATACTTGAGGTGCACCATGCTCAGTTAACCGCTTGCATAGCCTACAAATCATGATCTTGCCACTTATAATGGCACCCACTATCTTCTGCATTGAAGCACTGCCACCTAGCCTCTTTTATTTCAAGCTTCTGTCAGGGAGCACAGTTCTGTGACCACATCTTCCATCACTGCACTGGCCTATAGAAGATGGTCACCTCCAAGCTTCTCTGGGGTGCTCATTCCTTATCACTCTGGTGTTTGGGGTGTCCTCCAGGTTTTCTCCTGGAGCAAAGCTGTCAGGTAGGTTTTCAGCCCTTACATAGCACATTCACTTCAGAAGTTCTTCCTCTCCAAACTGTTTGATCTCTTCTTCCACATTCTGCCATGAGTATTTTGGCATATCTAATTCACTCAGTGTGGAGCACTGCTTTCTCCAAGCTTTGAAGTGCTGCCCTAGCAGCATGAAGCAGAGTTTAGCACCATCTCTGGATAAACTCTTCTTTATCTGACTTTTATGTTCCAGCCCACTTCATTAATCACCCTCAGGACACAGAGCCATTCATATTCCGTTGGCTCCACATGGTCTGTGATAGCTACATCCTGTAGCTCTTTTTGGGTATAATGCTTTTTCTATCTTAAGGAATACAACACATCCCCAGTGAGTATACTGTGATTAACTCTAGTTAGGTCACTGGTGGCCAGGGAGGAAGATGGGGTTAGACACTGTGGGCAGCATGTGCTATCTTGCAGGGCAGAGATCTCTCATCATCTTCAGATAAAGGGTATAGCACAGGCCCATAGCAGAGAAGAGTGGCCACTTGTGTTGGTTCAGAGGGCTCAGAGAATCTGGGAGTTCAAGATTATCAAATTCATCAACTCAGATATCCCTGTAACATGTCACACCCCTTTCCAACTGTGGCCTTGCCTGGGCATAGCAGGTCTGACTGAGAAGTCAACCTCCTCTGTAGCTCGGATAGTATTCTAATTAGGTCTTGGGCCTACTCAGATTTTCTTGTCTGCCTGCTGCAGATGATGAGAGTCTCTTTATATGCTACCAAGGAGGCCCAGTGGCTTTCGCACTTAGCCTTAGTTAATGATTAATCACTGTGGTAGGCAAAATAATAACCCCTGAAGATATCCACATTCAGATCCCTGAAACCTGTAGAAAAGAGATTTTACAGTTGTTGAGATGTTGAAGATTCTGAGATGGGAGATTAGTGTGAATTATCCAAGTAGGCCCAGTGTAATGCCAAGGGTCCTTATGGAAGCAGGGAGGAGGGTCGGGGTCAGAGAAGGAGCCTGGATGGTGGGAGCTGAGGTTGGAAAGGTGTGATTGCTGCCTGGGAACCAGGAACCAAGGAATGCCTGTGGCCTCTGGAAATTGGAAAAGGCAAAGAAATGGAGTGTACTCTAAAGCCTCCAGAAAGAATGCATCCCTGTCTACACCTTGATTTTAGCCCACTGAAACCCATTTTGACCTTCTAACCTTGAGAACTCTAAGGTCATAAATTTGGGTTGTTTTAAGCCACCAATTTCATAGCAATGCATTATACCAGCAATAGGAAGCTAATACTTTTCATCATCTTTCTGAAAACTTAGCTATGATGGCCCTCAACAGCCATCCAATTCCATAGTCCTTAGATAGTAGGACTTCCCAACCTCTCAAATCGCTAATATCTTGTATCTAATAATGCAATACCTTCCACCAGTATCCCACCCAAGCTCACCACCACTGAAAGTTTTAACAGTTAACACTGCTACTACTACCAGGGCTACTGCCCCAGCATGGGGGCCCCATGGCCACTGGTCAGCAGGTGCTCCAGCTCCCACTCCCATTTGGTGACTGCTTCCTTAAACCACTTCTGGCAGCAACTGTTGCAGACCAGGCTCTTCAGGAATCATACCATGCAACAGAGATTTGTGTGCATGAAATATATTGGTGAGAGTCCCTGGGGATGGAGAGTGGTGGTGACTGAAGGAAGGGGGAATGAGCAGAGGGAGAAATTGAACCAAGATACAGCAAAAACAAAGGCCTCCATGGATCCCATGCAGAGCTCTCCAGCTGGAATGGCCCTTCCGAGAGTCAAAACAGGCAGGAGTGCCAGGCTTTTATCTCTTTCCACTAAAAATTTATCATCTTTAAGCTGCCTAGAAAGGAGGCTGTTTTAGTTTATTCAGACTGCTATAACAAAAACATAAATTGGGTGGCTATAAACCAGAGAAATTAATTTCTCACAGTTCTGGAGACTGGGAAGTCCAAGATCAAGCTACCTGCAGATCTGGCATCTGGCAAAGATCCATTCCTCATAGAGGCCACCTTCTAGCTATTGTCCTCACTTAGTGGAAGACGAAAATGAGCTCCCTCAGACCTCTTTTATAACAGCATTAATTCCATTTATGAGGGCTCCACCCTCATGACCTACTCACCCCTCAAAGGCCCCATATCCTAATACCATCATCTTGGGAGTTAATATTTCAATATATGAATTTTGGGGACACAAACATTCAGACCATAGCAGGGACATAAACTTGGGTGAATGGCTCTCTTTAGCCCAAGGGTAATGTCCACAGAGGGACTCACCTAAGAGCTGTTAGCCACCAACACTCTCAGCAGCTGGGGAGTGAGTGCTCAGTCCTGTCTTGAAGGTGGGCAGGAATCGGGGTGGAGGGGGAATCATAGTATCCACTACATATGTATGTGTGTGTATAGATGTAGGGATGGATGCGGATATTAAGCATGTCCTCAGTGAGCGAACATAAATATAGACACATTTACGGTAACTTTTTCAAACAGAATGTCATGAACCCCTCCTGTAAGCAGTCTAGTTTTAAAGGTGTTACTGCTATCCTCCTATCATCTCCTAGAATCATCAGGTGTGTTCATGTCTGTATCCTAAGTGGGGTCATCTTGCTGACACAGGAGCTGCCTTCCCACCCAATTACAGAATCTCAGTACTTCCCTATCCCACATCTTTTCAAGAGTTTGCAAATGTGTGTAGTGCATGTGGGGGTGTGAGTCTATGTGAGAGTGCATGAGGTGTGAGAGTATGTGTGGTGTGTGATATGTGAATGTATAAGTATGTGATGTATGCAGCGTGTGGATGTGAGTGTGGTGTGCGTGTGAGTATATGGAGGGAGTGGGAGGGAGGTGATCAGAATTGTCACCAGCTGATCTGATGTCCCTCCCTGCTCCCACCCTTTTTGGTGCCCTTGTCTTGTCACCCTTTGGCCCCTGTGTCTGGTGTGGCTCTGCTGATGCCAACCTCTGCTGCCCACAGGTGGCTTCCTTGCCCCTGCCCCAAGCCTCCTGGTGTGTGAGGGTCACTGACTGGTCTTCCTGGGGTGCCCATGCAGTGCCACTCTGCTCTTGGCTTCTCATATCCACTGTGTCTGGCCCATGAACTCCCTGCTCCCCTCCCTGGGTGGTCAGTGGTTTTGTTTCTTTCTCTGGTTAGTACTGACACTCACTCCTTTCTCCCTCTTCCTCCTACAGGATAAGGTTTGTGTTCCTAGTAGTCTGGTTCTTTATTTTATATCAAATCCCTCTTCTACACAGCCATCAGCATCTTCAGAGAAGAAAGCAGAAGCCCCGAGTCCATGAGTTTTCACACACACACACACACACACACACACACACACACACACACACACACACACATTTAACCTGGATTCACTGGGCTCCTGCAATACTGACGCCTTGTCCCTGAGTCTTATCTTTCCTGCCAGCCTTCTGCCTTATCAGGGGCTTTTCAGGATGCCTCTTGCCTCTCCCTGAAGTCCTCTATTATCAACCCCACTAGTACAGAAGACACATCTGTGGGTGTCTGATCCTGAATCCTGAAGAGAGTTCAATTTTTTCCTATAGAGTTTTTAGGCCTCAAGAAGTTCAGGGCTTATTCCTGTAACTCTGTTTAAGCATTGAGCATGCAGTGAAGGTTGAGGGTTCAGCTGAGCATTCCTTGGCTGCCCAGAGCCCAGAACCTCCTGGCAGGAAGTGCTGCCCAAGACCGCATCCGTGACTCTTCCAGGGTACATCCAGGAGACCTTGCTGCAGGTGCTGGAGTTGTGGCTCATATGGAACTCATAACTGTGTGTCGGTATCCAAGCTGAAATTTGCTTTAAATCAAACTAATCTTTGGAAAATCACTTTTATTCAAATCTACTGTGAAGTAAGTATAGTACCACTAATCAGTAAGTCCAACATTTGAACAGGCTGTTGTTTCTTAGTTGAACAGCAAGTAAATTAGTTGGCTTCTGTTTAGCAGCTATGGTGTATTGAAACAATAACAATAATGATATAACTAACTGTCTTTAAACTCTAGAATGACACTCAGCATGGTGAGGAGCTTGCTCTATAGAAAGCCTACAAATTCAGACCTCTCATCTGACACTCACCCTGCGGCATATGCTCAGTAATAGCAGGCTGATTCCATTCTTTCCATTTCAGTTAAAATAACTCAAATAAGTGTATAGTATAGTGTTCTGTATCTATGAAAAATAGATCAGAAGAAAATATATTAGGTGTTTTTTTGTTTGTTTGTTTGTTTTCTTTTTTTTTTGTTGTTATTTTGTTTGTTTGTTTTAATGGCCAGTAGCCCTGGAGGGTGAGATTATGGGTGATTTTACTTCATTTTTTATTACACTCTATCCTAGTCCATTTTGTATTGCAGTAATGGAATACCTGAGGCTGGGTAATTTTAAGGAAAACAGATTTATTTGGCTTACTATTCTGCTGGCTGGCAGGTTCTAGATTGGGCATCTGGTGAGGGCCTCAGGCTGCTTCCACTAATGGCAGAAGGCCAAGGAGAGCTGAGTGTGCAGCGATCACATGGTAGAGGGGAAGCAAGAGAAAGAGAGGAGAGATAGCAGGTTCCTTTTAACAATTAGCTCTTGTGGGAACTCACAGAGTCAGAACTCACTCCTGCAAAGGGCATTAATCTATTCATGAGGAATCTGCTCTCATGACCTAACCACTGCCCACTGGGCACCCCCTCAAACATTAGGATCACATTTCAACATGAGGTTCAATGTAGAGGACAGACACCCAAATGTTTTAAAGCTTTTTTCTTGACTATAAAAGCAACATATGACCATTGTAGAAAAATTAGAAAATGGAAATAAGTTTATGGAGAAGACAAAGATTATCCTAGCATCCCTATCACCTAGAGAAAGCAACTGTTAACGTTTTGTTATATTTCATTTCCATTTTTTCCAAGTAGCCAGATATGAACATACAGGTGTTAGACCTGAGTTGACACTGGGTGTTAAATCATGTATTTTTATTTTGTATTTGTTTTTTCACTTAACATTGTATGGGAAGCTTTTTTGCTCATCTGTAACAAAACATCATTTTTAACAAAGGCTAAATATTACTACCCTATGGCAAGACATGAATATTATATCCAGTGTCTTGATATAAATAATGATGCAATGAATAAAGTTGTAAATATTCAACCACATATCAGATTCTTTCCCTGGGATAGATGACAACAGATAGGATATGGATTACTTTCATAATTAGAAAAAATATGTAAGCTACATTGAAAAGTATCAAGCATGATGTGGACAGAAAGACCTGCAAAGTATTGGGCTAGCAGCAGCAGGTTTGGGGGAAATAAGCCATCTTTCTCTCATGCCAGACAGTACAGGCCAGGAACAAACCTGCCTGTGTTCTGTGAAGGAAACCAATGTCTGATACAGGTAGGTGGTCTAAGCCATCTTCCTTTTCCTAGGAGCAGGAAGACTGGGAAAATCTTTCTTGGTAGCATGGAAGAGAAATATATGCAATAGTTATTTCTAGCATGGGGAATTCTTGGGGCAATACTGCTTCTTCCCTTCTGCTGAAGGGTGTACTCCACTCTCCTTAGAGGGATATGATGGCACAGCAGATAAAGCATCCCTGAAAAGAGGTCATTTTATAGATATAGCCTCAAAACAAAGCAGCAGTAAGTAGGATGAGTGTGGCTGGGCTGTCCCAGTCACTGGGTGAGCCTAGAGAGAAGGACCCCTGAGCACCCACAGAGGGATTTCGCCATCTCACCCTCATCACAGGATAAACTATGCATGAGAAGAAATCTCTTTCGGACTACGATCCATGCTGTGCTTTGCATAATTCATGCCAATTTGCTAAAATATGCAGAGAAAATGATTGGTTCAAGCTGAGAGAGAGCATTGCAGAGGGAAACAAGAGTCTAGCTTCTCCCTAGAAGTAGCTTGATATTCATTTCAAATTCATTTCATCCCCTGTATCTCAATGTGCTTCTCGTTTGAGAAAACAGTTCAAACCACATATATACAAAAACTGAGAAAGAAATAGTGGTGTTTCCTTATTTGAGATTTTTAAAAAATCTAAACAATTCTAAGAAATGATTTAGAACGATTTTGAGATAAACTTTAAACTTTTTCTCTGAGGTAAGGTTGAAAGCTACATGAAAGTATTTTCACTAATAAAGGGTGAAAACAACATAAGTAGTTTTTAAAAACCTTGAAATAAAACAGTAATTATGTAAAACTATGGAGTACTACATCCAATAAATGACATGAATGTATGTGTGTTTAGATAATTCTATTTTAATAAGCAGTTGCATATATATATATATATATATATATATAGCTTTCTGTTTTAGGCGAACTTCTTTCCCTATAAAAACAGAGATAGTAAACCTTAGTAGGCTACATAATAAATTATAATAATGGACATGATAGCTCTTGTGAATAGTGGCTTTTCTCTGAAGACAGTGACAGACAACCAAGTCATTGCAATCTGTCTCTGCACAGCTAAATTAAGAGACTCCATCATCGATCATGTTGAATTTGTTAAAAGGCTTTTTATGTCACTTTGGTACAGCATTGGCCTATTATAGTTACTGTCATGCTCCTCATTTTGTTAAGAAACCAGATGTTCTTAGAAGAAAGCAAAGTTGCATTTGGTGTGAAAGAAATGAGTTTGTCAGGCTGGTTGTAAGAAAGGAATCGTATTGGAAGATAAAAAGGTTGGTAGAGAGTAAAACTTAAAATATCTCCAGGGGGAGGAAAATGAGTGTCAAATAAGAAACAGCAAAAAAAGAACAGTTATTCACATTACTATCCTATTAATATAAATTACCAACATTTGTATTTTTTAGAGGATAACTGTTCATTTATATTTGATTTTCAAAATAACACCATGAGTGAGGAATTTATCACCTGTGTTCCTCAACTGACAAAACTAAAGAGAAGAAGGGTTAATTAACTTGTTTAAAGTCACTGGGCTTTAGGCCAGGCACAGTGGCTGACGCCTGTAATCCCAGCACTTTGGGAGGCTGAGGCAAGCTGATCACTTGAGGTCAGGAGTTCAAGACCAGCCTGGCCAACAAGGTGAAACCCTGTCTCTACTAAAACTACAAAAATTAGTCGGGCGTGGTGGTGCACAACTGTAATCCCAGCTACTCGGGAGGGTGAGGCAGGAGAATCACTTGAAACTGGGAGGCAGTGGTTACAGTGAGCTGAGATCGCACCACTGCACTCCAGCCTGAGTGACAGAAACTCTGTCTCAACAAAAATAAAATTAAAATTAAAGTAAAATAAAGTCATCAAGCTAGTCAGTGTCAGCATTGGAACCTGGCCATCTGCTTCTCAATCTGTAGCTCTGGTTGCACAAATGGGTCTCTACCTTCTTCTCATATTTGTGCTTATGCAAATCTGTAAACTGATACCCACAATAAGCTCAATTCTAAGAATATTTATTGACCTCTTAATAAACCTTAGAATTACGGTTTTGATTCTGTATCTCCTAAACTCATTTTCCCAAAATACTTTCATATCATTATTTCTATATTCTTAGCAAAAAGTATTAAACAAGTGGTCAAAATTCTATTAACTTCATTTATTGGCTGAAGAAGTGGAAGGGTTAAATGACATTCCTAAAATCAAATGAGCTAAAAGATGGCATAGACCTGTGGAGAGTTCAGATTTCCTGACATCATCCTAGGTTCTTCACAATTTGTCACAGGTCTGTGGGTAAGGCTGAGAAAATCATGTACTACCACCATTTTTTTCCTCATGGAGTCCAAATAATCTGTGACAGTCTGTCACTTGGTCTTACGTTAAAGTCTGTGTTTTCGTGAATCCACCATTAGTTTCTAATGTTCATCTGTTTGTGATCATGTCACTTCTACTTCCATTATAACAGCAGTCTGGCCCATCGAGGGGCTGAGATGAGCATAGTTTAATGCTTGTAGATGGGCTAAGTCTAGAACTTCTCTCCTGGTGACATTGTCCTGCCACTCCATGCTAACTACCTTTCAGCACATGTACTGAGTGCCAGGCACTATGCTAAATGCATTATATGCATCTCTGTATTTAATCCTCATGATACTATCATTATAATCCTACTAAATAGGTTGAAATTAAATTGCCCAATTGTAAGTTGGGAAGGGAGAAGACCAGGATCCAAACCCAGGCAGTTTGACTCCCAAGTCCTGATACTTAACCATCATGCCACTTGCCTTAAGTCTCTACCTTGCAGCCATGTCAATCTCCAAATAAGAATACTGCTTTCTGTTCTGGTGTACCTTTCTCAACTTTCTCACTCCCTCTCAATTCATTTTCTCCTTCTGCATCAATCATTACTTGATGATGTTTAACCTAAGAGGCAGAACCCAATGACAGTTCTCATTTTTTAAGAAACCTCATGGACTTGGTACAGTACTTCTCTTGAGTAAACCAGTATTTGATCTCAAGCTTTTCAAAGCTCCCCATCAGTCCCAGGTGCTGTGCTGACTCTGCAAAGCAGTGTGTGATAAATTCCCTGCTCTTTCAGTTTCTGTGCTTTAAGAACACAGTCATCTGTCTACATTTGACAATTTCTGTGTCATTGTCAATGGTGTCTGAAATGTTTGTAATATGATGAGGTAAAAGAGTCCCCCAGATGTCAAAATATGTATTGTGACACAGCTTTCTAAATTCCTTACTGCGTTCTCATACACAACTGCACAGAAAAAGTTGAACCGGACTGAACATAACACGTAGTCTGCCATCACACAATTCTTGGTGGGCATGGAGAATTGGTAAACTTTTGAGAGTCTCCAAACTTACTGAAAAGTTGCCAAGTGCTTTTTATGAGATTCTGGAATGCACTTTAGAGATTCTCCTGCTATTCCCTTCACATTTCGTGCGCATTAAAACTAGGTGCATTGTACTGTGCCTTGATATTAAACACAAGCATATGGTTTTGAATAGCTGACCCTGGAATTTGTAACTAGGATTTGCTTTTTCGATGTGAAGGTTATTGTTTGATATGGTTAATATTTTGTTTAATGTGAGATACTTAGCACTGATTAGCACTACAAGTGGCCATGGACACATGAAAAGGTGAATTTCGACAAATGTAAATGTCACCCTGGGGAGTGATTCCACATGTTTAAGTATACAGACTATCCCCGACTTAACGATGAGCTGACTTACAATTTTTCAACTTTACAATGGTGCAAATGCAATACACATTCAGTACACTCCTCTACTTAGGATGCAGCAATGTCTGCACTTTTCAACTTCTGATATTTTCCATTTATGATGAGTTTATCTGGATGTAACTCCATCATAATTCGAGAGGCACTTGTATGTACACCTGTCAAATAGCCCTGTTTACACAACATCATCAGACGTAACAACAGAAGGATCAGAACTACAATTTGTTAGTTTCCTAATCGTTCTGAACTTAATGTGGTTTGCTGAGAGTACCCTTCTTTGCCATCAAAAGTTATATTTAAAAAATCTTAACAGGCAATCTAGACTGGACATTTGAAAGCCAAGTTGCAAGAAAGGCTTCTTTTTTAATTAGATGGTACAGAGATGTATAGATAATATTAGAAAATGTCAAGGGTGGAGGTAGAAAGACTGATACTAGAAAATGTCAAGGGTGGAGGTAGAAAGGCTGATAATAGAAAATGTCAAGGGTGGAGGTAGAAAGGCTGATATCAGAGTTGTCTGGAATTTGTGACACAGCACTTTTAGCTCTGAGAATTATTAACGGTTTCCATTGCCTTTTCAACTCAAGTTTCCAGAACCTACCGGTCAGCTCTACCCTGACAAGCTCCTTTGAATTTAAAGGTCTTTCTTTGGCCTGTCATCAGATCCAGGGGCTGGATCCTCTGGGCTCAGGCCCCTTTCCCTGTAATGGAGGGAGATTTGCCAAGTGTTCTAGCTTGGGCTTGGGATAGAAATGATGTGTAAATCTTGAGGTGGGCCCTTTAATTCCCTCCCGTGTGCGGTGTGTAGGGGTTTCCGTTTCACATACCACTGTGACCGCTGAGAAAAGTTCCTAAGCGCAGACAGGAATCTTTCCTGCGGGGCCACAGACTGCTATGTCTGAGATGCTGACAACCAATGGGCACCGGCTGCCCTCAAGCTATTTCCAGGGCTTGGGTGGCAGAAGCTGAACTCAGGGCGGCGTTGACATTCCGCTCCTCCATATGCGGTTCTCGCCAAACTCGGCAGCGGCTCACGTGTCTCCCTCATCCCAATCCCGGCCCCGTAGGTGGGAAGTCGGGCTCAAATCTCTTTCAAACTATTGTTTATACACGCTTGTATAAACATGCTCTGCTCTTTAGAGCATTTGCTTCTAATCTTAAAACACATTATCACTCCCTAAAAGCAGAAACAAAACAAAAATATACTCCCGGTTCTTATCAGCCCAATCTTATCAGCACTAGACAGAACCTGACTTCCGGAATCCACTCCCAGGCGAGGTTGCCCCGCCCCTGCCTGAGGAAGCCCCGCCCCGGCTTCTGCGCAGCCGCACTTGCAGCCATCCGGGCAGGCGGTGGAAGGTGGGGCCGCGCTGCCTCTGGTGTGCACAAGCGGAGGCGGAGGCAGCCATTGACCACCCCTTCTGCTTGGCTAGAACTCAAAGCCTCGTGCCTGGCTGTCAGTCCCCACCTCACCACGTTGACACAGACCGTGTGGCTTTGAAGAACCTTTCCACGTAATTTCCCGTCCGGTCAGACGAGGAGAGGGAACAGCCTGAGAGAACCACGAAACTGCCAAACCCAGTGGGTCCGAATATTCCTTCAAGATTTCAAGAAAGCCGACCTTGCGGACGGCCACGGGGCCAACTGCAGTATGGACTAGTCGTTCTTGTAGTTGCACAGATGACCATGGACAAAAACAGCCCTGCTCGGCTGATTCCTAAGCCCTGATACCCGAATGAGTATGATCAGCTGATGCTGGGCCTGGATCCGGCTGTGGGAGTGTCCTGATGAGCCCTGGGCCGGCGGAGGTGAGCCCCAGGCTGGCGGTCACTCCCGGGCACCGAACTTGAAGCGCAGGGCCTCCTTACCCCTGCCAGCAGACATCCACTGCGCTTTCTCCCCCGTTTGTACCATTCCTTCCAAGAGAGTTAACAGAGTCCCAGGTCCCTCTCTTAAAAACGACTGGGAATCGTGTCCAGAGATGTAGGCTGGGCGGAGGCTGGAGACCCTGGGTATAAGTGAGGCTGAGGATCTGAAATGCAGACCAGGCATGAGTCAACTGAGGTTTTCAAGCAACATCAGCGTCAGTGCAGAGGTAGAGCTGTCTCCGTTTGGAGATAGGGGAGAAAATCCCAAAGTTTTAGTACAAAGGGAGCTTCCTATCCATACAGTGGAATAGCTAGATACTAGGGAAGGAGAATAGAATCTGCTGTTCATTGTCCCAGTTTTCAGAACCCTTGTGGTGACCATTTAGGACAGCGCACTGCAAACTTTGGTTTCCTGACTTCTTTATATCCTTAAAAATAACTGAGGACCCCAAAGAACTTCTGTTCATATGGGTTTTATGTATCAGTATTTACTGTATTAGAAATTAAAATGGAGAAACCTGAAACTATCATTTTATTTTATTTTATTTCATTTCATTTTATTTTGAGATGGAATTTTGCTCTTGTCGCCCAGGCTGGAGTGCAATGGCGAGATCTCAGCTCACTGCAAACTCCGCCTCCCAGGTTCAAGCAATTCTCCCGCCTCAGCCTCCCAAGTACCTGGGATTACAGGCATCTGCCACCATGCCCAGCTAATTTTTTGTATTTTTAGTAGAGATGGGGTTTCACCATATTGCTCAGGCTGGTCTTGAACTCCTGACCTCAGGTGATCCACCTGCCTAGGCCTCCCAAAGTGCTGGGATTACAGGTGTGAGCCACTGCGCCCGGCCATATTTAAAACAGTAATGAACCCCTTACGTGTGAACATTATTATGAAAAATAACTTGGTTTTCCAGAACAGAAGAGTAGCAGTATATTACATATTTGCAAATTTCTTTAATATATTCTCTTATCTCAACATTCAATCTGAAGTGATATCCGTCCCTATAGACTCTGGAAAACTTCACCCACCCACCCCAGAGTGAATGACAATGAAAAAGATAAGACATCTTGGCATTGTTATGTAAATAGTTTTGGTGTGGCAGACTGCCGGACAGGGTCCCGACTTTGAGAACCTCTGGATTCGGAAGTTCAGAGGAGTGAGCCAACCACCACAATATAGCAAGTCAAGGTGCCTGAATTTGGCTCCTGCCTTGTAGCACACACTGGAGGCGAGGGTTTTCTGATGAATCATTCTTTTGATAATATTTTTGTAGGAAAACTTGATGTGGTTTCATCAAGAATTATGTTTCCATGATATACATGCTCCCTAAGTCTTCTCCTGGTGTAAGAATTTAGGATGAGAGGCTAGTATTCAGTCTTTGTCTTCATAATGTTCTGATAAGGGAGGAGTCATTTATCCCACAAAAGTCACTCTTTCTTTATTCATTTTGGGGGGCATTATAAATTCAATGAAGTGAAATTCTCCTGATTTCCCTCAACCTCCTTGACTGTTCTTTTTCAGTCTTCTTTACTGTTTCACCTCTGCCTAAGTGTCCAGAGGAGAATAGGAAAGAGGAAATTCCATCCATGGTAGTAGAATGGGCTAAGCAAAGTCTCAAAGTAGTACAAATAGCCATCTTTCCTGCTGGGTAATGGTCTGCTTTCTGGGTTACAGTGAGGAAGATTGATGACTTCGCAGTGCAGGAGCACTTGCAGTGTCCTGAGCCCTCTTCTGTATGCTCTCTCCCTAGATGATTTCATCCAATTCCATGGCTGTCAGTGTGTTTATCCTCAAAACACATTATCTACCACCACTGCTTCCAAATTGAGTTCTGGGCTGAAATTTTAACTGTCTACATGATGTCTCTACTTTTACATCCTGGAAACAATTCAAATTTAACAAAGCCAAAACTGAACTCACTATCTTTCTCCTTGGTGTAGATACTCAAATGTGTTTCTTCTTCATTTTTCCCATGTTAGAGATTTGCATCACAGTTTTCTAAGTTGCTCAGACTATAATTCTGGAAGTCATTCTTGAGATCACCTCATCTTGACCTCTTATACTCCAGTCTGTAATCTAGCTCTGTTTATTTTAATTGCAAATTATATCTCTACTACATTTGCTTTTTTCATTACCTCTGTCCAACTTCACCGTCATCTTGTGCCTGGACTACCACCAGCATCCTTCCTAACTATTCTCCTCACATCCATATACACCATGTCCCCCCTCCAATCTGTCTCCAACAAATTTTTTTTAAATCAGAGAAACAAATACATCACTCCCCTTTCTATAGTTTTTCCCTGGCCTATCAATGTTCTTAGGATAAAGATCAAAGTTCTTACTACAGATCAAAGATACTGGCCCCTGTCTACTTCTCCAGCCTCTTCTTTCGCCTCTCTCCCCATCACTCTCTGTGAAACCACCCACAGAGGGTTTCATTCATCCAGTGGCCAATATTTATGTATTGAACATGCACATCGTGCCAGGCACTGAGGAGACATACAGTGAGTGGTGAACAAGGCCAAGGATCCTATTCTTATGGAAATTATATTCTAGAGTTGGGAATTAGGTGATAAGCAACGATATCCATAAATGTCTAAGATAATTTCATATGGTTAAAGTGCTATGAAGAAAATAAACAATGTGACAGAAAGCAGTGGTAGGCTATTTTAAATTGGGTGGTCAGAGAAGACCACGCTATGAAGCTGAGATCAGAGTGACAGGAAGGAGCCAGGTCAGCCATGTTAATATATGGGAACAGAGCATTCCAGGGTATTGGTGACAACAAAGATAAAAACTCCGAGGCAGATCTTGATTCATGAAATAGACCAGTGGGGCTTGTCTTAGTATTAGTTTTCTATTGCTGCTGTAATACATTACCACATAATTTATGGCTTAAAACAACACAGATTTACTGTCTTTCATTTCTGGGTCAGAAGTCTGAAACGGTCTCACTGGGCTAAAACCAAGGTGTTCCTTTCTGGAGACTTTAGGGGAGAATCTGTTTCCTTGCCCTTTCTGGCTTCCAGAGGCTGTCCCCACTCATTGGCTCATGGCCCTCTATCTCTGTGTTCAAAGCAAGCAGCGTGGGTTCATGCTCACACCACATTGCTTTGATGGCCTTGCTTCTATCATCGTGTCTTCTCTGACTCTGACTCTTCTGCCTCCCTATTCAATTTTCAGAACCCTTCTAATTACATTGGACTGCCCATTTAGTCCAGGCTAATTCCCCCATTTTAAGGTCAGTGATTACTAACCTTGATTTCATCTGCAACCTCAATTCTTCTTAGCTATGTAAGATAACATATTCACAGTTTCCAGGAATTAGGATATGGAAATTTTGGTGGGGGAGGGGGAAAAGAGGCATTATTCTGCCTACCACAGGTAGAAAAGTATTAAAGGAGATGATGTCAAAGAGGTGAGCTTGGACCAAGTTATGAAAGGCTTGTAGGCAACATTAAGGAGTTTGAATTTTATTTCATCTAAAAGGAAAAGCTGTTGAAGGGTTTTAAGCAGGGCAGTTAAGTGACCTGAATTGCATTTTAAAAGGAATGTTCTATTTTCCATATGGAATTGGATTTAAGAGGAAAAAAGTGTCAACAGGGAGACTAGTTAGGAAATATGTGAACTTCTCTGGGCTTGATTAGTTGGATTAGGGTGGTAGCAATAAAGGTGGAGAGAAGGGAATGATTATAGGATATATTTGGAAATAGAAACTTGCTAATATCTTTATATGGATGTATAATAAAGGGAAGGGAAAAATGAAGGCTAAGTCCTTCATTTATTGAAATGGAGAACCTGGAAGATGACCAGATTTGAAGTGATAGAAATCAATTTTTTTCTCACAGTAACTGTGAAAGGCACCTCTGGTATTCAAATGGAGATGTCAATATGGCAATTATATTCATGAGTCTGCATCTCAGAATTAGTCTTTTGCTATTTTATTTCTTCTGTAGTTCGTTGTTTACATATGATACTTGGCAGTCATTCATGAAATAATATAAAGTTCTATCAGGAGCAGCTTGAACAGCTATTAAACATTTTGTCCTGAAAAACAATTCAGAATGATGCTAGAACAACTGGACATCCACATGCAAAAAGCTGAATGTAGACCTTACACCCATCACAAAAGTTAACTGAAAATTGATCACAGACCTAAATGTAAAACACAAAACTATAAACCTCCTAGAAGATAACATAAGAGAAAATCTAGATGACCTCATGTTCTGCAATGACTTTTTACATCCAACACCAAAGTCTCAATTCCTGAAAGAAGGAATTAATCAGCTGTACTTTTCTAAAATTAAAAATTCTGGACCTGGTGCAGTGGCTCATGCCTGTAATCCCAGCACTTTGGGAGACTGTGGCGGGAGGATCATTTGAGGTCAGGAGTTCAAGACCAGCCTGGTCAACATGGTAAAACCCCACCTCTACTAAAAATACAAAAATTAGCCAGGTGTGATGGTGAGCACATGTAGTCCCAGCTACTCAGGAGGCCAAGGCAGGAGAATCACTTTAACCCAGGAGGCAGAAGTTGTAGTGAGCCAAGATTGTATCACTGCACTCCAGCCTAGGTGACAGAGTGAGACTCTGTCTCAAAATAGAATGGAATAGAATAGAATAGAAGAATAGAATAGAATAGAATAGAATAATTTCTCCTTCATGAAAGACACTGTCAGAATAAAGACAAGCCACAGACAAGAAGAAAACATTTGCAAAAGACATAGCTGATAAAGGACTGTTATCAAAATCCAAAACATGTGAAGAACTTTTAAAACTCAGTAATGAGAAAATGACCAGATTGAAAAATGGGCCAAATACCTTAACAGATATCTAGTCAAAAAAGATATACAGATGGCAAATAAACGTATGAAAAGATGTCCCACATATGTTATCAGGGAGATGCAAATTAAAACAACAAGATGCCCCTACGTACCTATTAGAATGGGAAAAATTCACATCACCAAATGCTGATGAGGATGTGGAGCAAGAGGAACTCGCATTCATTGTTGATGGCAATGCAAAGTGATATAGCCACTGTGGAAGACAGTTTGGCAGTTTCTTACAAAACTAAACATACTATAACTATATGATGCAGCACCCAGACTCCTTGGTATTTATCCAGAGGAGTTGAAAACTTATGTCTATGCAAAAATAGCAGCTTTATTAACAATTGCCAAAACTTGGAAGCAACTGAGATGTCCTTAAGTAATGAAATGGATATCCTATGGTACATCCAGATGATGGAATATTATTTACTGATAAAAAGAACTCTCAAGCCATGAAAAGATATGTAGGAAACTTAAATCCATATTGTTATACAAAAGAAGTCAATCTGAGAAGGCTACATCCTATAGAATTCCAACTATAGGACATTCTCAGAAAGGCAAAACAGTAAAAAAAAAAAAAAAAAAAAAAAAAAAAAAAAAAAAAAAATCAGTGTTTGCCAGGGGATAGGGAGGATTTTTAGGGCAGCAAAACTACTCTGTATGGTACTGTAATGATGGATACATGTTATTAAACATTTGTCCAGACCCAATGAATGTACAATAGGAAGAATGAACCCTAAATGTAAACTGTGGCCTCTGGGGGATAATGATGTGTCAATGTAAATTCATCAGTTGTAACAAATGTACTCCTGTGGTGGGGGATGCTGGTAACTAGGATGGCTATGCAGGTGTAAGGGCAGGACATACACAGGATGCCTCTGTATCTTCCTTTCAATTTTGCTATGAACCTAAAACTGCTCTTAAGAATGAAGTCTTAAGAAAACAAACAAATGGTTCCCAACTAAATTCCCAATGAAATAGTTTTGCAACGAATTTTCAGGTTAAAATTTCCTAAGTCGGTTCAGTTTGACGCTACCATGCTACATGCTGTTTTCAAAGGCTAGCATTCTCAAAGGCCAAGAAATAGCTGTTCTGAAGGTGCAGACTACATTATTTGTGTTTCCTGTTATTTATTAGTTGGATGACATTGGGAGACCACTTAACCTCTGTGGGCCTCAGTGTCCTTATTGAAAAATGGGGGTCATTACACTTATTTTGCCCACCAAACAGGATTGTTAGAGTCAAGTGAAATAAAATATGTGAGAGCATTTTGAAAATTCCAAAGCACTATGAAAATTAACACTATTATTGTCATTATGATTCCATCTTAGTACAACTCCTATTACCTTGATGGAAAGATGAAAATACCCTCATTTGCTTTCCTGCCTTTTAAACTTGGTATCCTCTTAAGTGTACTTACAGTAAGAGTAGAAGGCATTAAATCTTATCACTTGTTCAGAAGCCAACCTCTCTAATGTTTTTATTTGGATTCTGTTTGTACCAAAATGCATTATCTGTTCCCATTGTTCATTTTCCTCTCATGGGAAGAAAACAAGTCGTTTGTGGACTCGGGATCCCTAGACATAAAATGTGCCCTTCTTTTGATTCAGAAATAGAGAATCTAAAAAACATGAAACTTGAGGTGTTTCTTTAAGATGCTGTGGGATTTGAGGTGAAGAATTTGAGTATAACCAATATTTTATCTAACCAAAGGCTGTAAATGTAAAAATGCCTTTGTGCTACAAGTAAACTTTCTAATTTATCTACATAATACACAGTAAATATACAAAGACTTTCATAAAGCTACACAGAAGAATCCATTTCATTACTTTACAGCTATCCATTTGTAAATGCATATGTACATTAATACCATACTTAGTGTAGTTATTAGAGTACAGGGTACAGAGATAGAGCCATCTTGGTACAACTTTGCCATCTGCAACTGTGTAATAAGTGTGCAAGTTCTGGTCCTAATTTTCTTATAGAATGTTGTGAGATGTAAATAAGATGAAAAAAATAACTTAGGTCGTAGTAAATTGTCAGTAAAGTTTATTGTTATCATTATGTCTATATTATATATTTTATTTATAATTATTATTTATTTAGTACTAATATAATTATATCTGTCATGTGATTTAATTGACATATCATTGTGTTATATTTTAGTGTTAATTAGTAATGTTTATGTATTATTATATGTTTTTAGTATATTTCTGCTATGGGTTGAATATGTCCCCCCTGCCCACCACCACCACCAAATGTATATGTTGAAATCCTAAGGCTCAGTACCTCAGAATGTGATCTTATTTGGAGATACGGTCCTTACAGAGGCCATCAAGTGGCAATTAGATCATTAGGACAGACCTAATCCACCAGGACTGGTGTGTTTATGAAAGAGAAAAAGTTGAAGAATGACATGCACACAGGGAGAATGTCATGTGAAGATCAAGGCAGGGATTAGGACCATGCTTCTACAAACCGAGGTATAGCAAAGACTGACAGCAAACGACTAGAAGTTAGGTAAGAGGCATGAACAGACTCTCTCCCTCACAGCTTGCAAAAGCTCCCAACCCTGCTAACACCTTGATCTCGGGCTTCTCTTCTCCAGATGAGACAATACATTTCTATCATCTAAGCCACTCAGTTTGTAGTACTTTGTTATGGAAAGTACCACATGTCCTAGAAAATTAATGTACTTCCTCACTGGAAAATAGGCAAGAGTGGCCAGATAGATTTTATAGCACAACAACATAGGCAAGGATGCCAAGAGCATTCTTTGGTACTTTCTTTTACTGTCCACTACTGAAATCCTACTTTGTCCCACCAGGTCTGGTCCAAAATCCATTTCCACAACAAAACTTTCCCAGTCTTCTGGTCAGAAGCACTTGCTTCCTCTTTTGTGCTCACAACGTAGAGAGACAAGCATATTTTCCTTGCTCATTATTTCCCCCTGCAATCCATTTTGCCATTGAAGGCAGATTAATCTTGCTTAAAAATTACCCTTATATATTAGATAATTTTTCACCCTGTCTCCCACCCATTCAATTCTAAGCATTTTGAGAGCAAAAAAATTCTTGTTTATTTATGGTATGTCTATTCCATCCCCCACCAGCAAGTACAGTGTAGTGCTTGCATGGAACATACAGTAGATGCTCAGCGAATGTTGGAGAAATTGAACTGATTTTCATATCAGTATTTCCTCATCTTCACTGTACTAAAAGAGAACATTTCAGAGAAGGAGGAACTAAAATTAGTTGGATGACAGAGCTAAGTACTCAAGAAATGATTTTTGGTTGAGGTTTGTAAAAGGAGAATTGTGGCCAAAAAAGCAGCAACCTGGGGATACTAGGGAGTCTCGGGCACAGAGCCAAACACACTAATTGTATGCAGTTGAGGTAGGAAAGAGATTGGATTTATAGCCTCGAGCACAATTCAAGGCCAGATTGGGAATCTTGGCTACCACAGAGGGAAGGAAGGTAAGGTTACAATGCCGAAAAAGATTAGGGCTGGAGGATGGTTGTGTGTAGGGGAGGAGAAGAGGGGAATGATAAAAGGGGGAAGCAAAGGGTTGCTTTTAGTCCAGCTAATGGTCAGGCAGGAGAAACTGGGACTACAGCAGGAGTGAATTTGGGGCCAGGGTAGAAGTAGGTCAGTTGACAGCAATTTTCCAAACTAGAAGTTAGAACATGTGGATAAATGCAAATGAATGTATCTGAACAATAATAGAGTCTATTTGAAACTAGAAGGGTTCAAGAAAATACAAGATATGTGGTTGCTATCATTGTAGAAATTATTGTTGGGGTAGGCCTGAGGTGATGGTCTTTTCTTTCTCCTATTTTCTATCATCTTTTCCCCTTGTCTAGCTTGAATGTTGAACTGAAATACATTTTTAATAGGTTTTGTCTTAAGAGCAGGTGATTTTATATTTCTCTTTCTTAAAAAGTCAAATCATTGGTTTTCTGTAGTCTTCAATGGATTTTTTCCCACTTAAAGTTTCCACCTTTGCTCTAAGATTCTCTCCATAAGACCATTTAAATTTCCTTTTATTATTTCCCAAGATAAAGATAACTACTTTGCTCGGGAATACCCTATATCTGTCATAATGGCCTAAGAAATTTTACTCACTTCTTCTGTTGTTCTTATAATGTCTAAATGAACAGGACTCTTGAAGACTTTTTTTTGCATTGGATACATCCATCTAGCACAAGAATAGTCCTATGGCTAATCCCTGAAATTTAAATGAACTTTAGTATATTTTTATTTCTTAGGCATCGTTAGTCTTTAGGAGTAGGAAAGTTAATTGATAGTAGGAAGAGTGTGGGTGAGCTACAAAGAGGTACAAGATACTGTCCCTGTCACTGAACCATTTTGTCAAACTAATTGTAAAGCAGGCTAACATAAGCGTGAATTATATAGCAATATAACTTGTCTCTAACATAATCTGTCTTCCAACGTGCAGACTATGGTCATTTTACACTTTGCAAAATTTCCACTATGGCATACTAACTGGCTTTCACATGTGTTTTCTATGGGCATGTACTGGAAGTGTGGCCTGTGTTTCCCCTATGTACTTCTAAAAGTCTGTCTGGGAGTAGTACTTCTTTTGTCCTCCAGGAACCAGTTTGCATGTTGTATTGACATAGTCTTAGGTTGATAGATATTTTGAAAATACAGCATTTGACTCTAGAGAGAAAGGGAGCCTATGTTGTGATCTGTAGTATAGTTGAAGTGTCAGAGTTTAATAGAGAGGCAGCAGAGTATAGTAGTTAAGTATATGAACTTTGGTTAAGCCCAAATCTGAGTTCAAATCCCACTCTACCACTTACTAGCTATGTGACTTTGGACAAATTATTTCATAGTTTTTTGCCTCAATTTCTTCTTTAGTGAAATTATTGCAATGGTACCTAACTTACAGGTTTATGAGATTAAGGTAATTAATATTTATAAAGTACTGGGAACAATGCCTAGTTCATAGTAGGTATAAAATAAGTGTTAAGTAAAAGTCTTCTTATAATTAGCAACAAAAATACTTTTGATGGAATTTCAGTTGTATATTTCTTTGGATAAGTATTAAATGACTAAATTATAATTTGAGTCCTTATTACAGAAACCTCTAAATCTTGTTTGGAGGCCTGATTGATTGCAGATTATGAAAATAACTAGACCTGTTAGTCTGAAAAGCCCTTAACATTTCCTGCGCCAGGCCCTTGTTGCCTGAGATGTTTCTGAGTAAAACTGGGGAAACTGAATGAAAGACAGTAGAATGAGAGCATTTCATTTCTGCTTTTGTGACTCAATGTGAATGGAGGCACCACATTGAACTTCCCCTGAAGTCAGGTGCTGTTGTTGGTGTGTGGGCATTTGTGGTAGGGGAGTGGGTACAAGAAAAACAACTATTTCTGAAAAATAGCAGACAATACAATACAGTACTACACGTTCAGTTATAAGGAAATCAATCAACAGGTTTGGGAAGTAAACTATGAATGCTTGTTTTGATATTAAACTGCTGCTTCTAATCTGGTATAATTTCAGCAAAATCCCCCTATTCTGCTGAATTTAATGGAGCAGAGGAGCTGAGTGTTTGGGAGTATGAAGCCCCCGAAGCCATGATAACCACAAAGGCTGAAGACTGCACCCGCTACCCACATCAGTCAAATAGCACTGATTCCACAGGTAGGCTTTCAACTGCCTATGTAAATTCACTTCAGGTTACTTTCCTTAGCAAAGCTCAACTTAGTATACTCATTGTATGCTACGAGTTTGTATACTATGAACATATTCTCTGTTCTTACAATGGTGAGCCTCCTAAGAACACAATAATACACAGTTGGTCTCAGCTTTGATGTTTTGCCTCACTTATACTGCAACCTGATAAGTGCTTTCTTCTCCACAGCATTATAAGAAAATAAGTATTATTTTGGGACTACCAAGATTAGTAACTGGCTTTATAAAAAGCCGTTTGGTACCTTTCTGAGTTCTTGACATTTCTATTTCCAAATTAAAAATATAATTACATTTTGTGTGCCATCTTAGTTTCACAAACAATTCTGATTCTGTAATTTAAAATGTACTCTAAAAATATCTGAATCTGAGAGAACGATTTGCTATGTAGTGGCACCAGTGAAAAGATTCATTTGCTAAATCCCAAGCATAAGATGGCTTCCAAAAAGCATTTGAAAATCATTCCCAGTTATACTTCTTAATATTTAATCAATATTGTATAATTTTATAACAGCAAGTGTCTTTTAGCTTTTATTATTTAAAATCTCAAAGGCTAGGCATAGTGGCTCAAGCCTGTAATCCCAGCACTTTGGGAAGCCAAGGCAGGTGGATTGCTTCAGGTCAGGAGTTTGAGACCAACCTGGCCAACATGGTGAAACCCCGTCTCTACTAAAAATACAAAAATTAGCCAGGTGTGATGGTGGGTGCCTGTAATCCCAGCTACTTGGGAGGCTGAGACAGGAAATTGCTTGAACCCAGGAGGCAGAGGTTGCAGTGAGCCGAGATTGCCCCACTGTACTGCAGCCTGGGCGACAGAGTGGGACTCAGTCTCAAAATAAATAAATTAATTAAAATCTCAAAGATATACTAAGTAGAGGAAATAGTATGATGAAGAACTTCATTTACCTTTCAACAATGATCAACTCATAGCTATTTTTGTTTTCTCTACTATTTACCTATATCCCCTCCACCTCCATATTATTTTAGTGCAAATCCCAGATACTATATCATTTGATCTATAAATATTTCTATATGTATTGCTAAGATAGACACTACTTTTTTAAATTGTTATCCCAATACCATCATTATACTCCAACTTAACAGTCATTCCTTATACAGTAGTCTCCCCTTATCCTTCGGGGGATATGTTCCATGACCCCCCAATGGATGCTTAAAACTTAGGATAGTATCAAACCCTATATATATTATGTTTTTTCTTATACATAACATAGCTATGATAAAGTTTAATTTAAAAATTATGTACAGTAAGAGATTAACAATAATAACTAATAAAATAGAACAATTATGATGATATACTGTAATAAAAGTTAGATGATTGTGGTTTCTCTCTCTTTTCTCAAAAAAATGCTGCACCAGGCAGTGTGGGAGGCCTAGGCGAGTGGACCACTTGAGGTCAGGATCACTTGAGGTCGAGACCAGCGTGGCCAATGTGGTGAAATCTCATCTCTACTACAAACACAAAAATTAGCTGGGTGTGGTGATGTGTGCCTGTAGTCCTAGCTGCTAGGGAGGCTGAGACAGGAGAATCACTTGAACCTGGGAGGCAGAGGTTGCAGTGAGCTGAGATCATGCCATGGCACTCCAGCCTGGGTGACAGAGTGACAGTCCATCTCAGAACAAAACAAAACAAAAAAACCAGCAGGTCTTTGTTCTGAAGCATTTTCCTTTGTCTGGGTACCACTGATCGCATCCCCATTGTGTCATTTATCATGTTCTTCTGTCCATTGCATTGGGAGTAAAATCTAGATTGAGCTGATTTAGGTTAGGATTTATGGTTTGTTTTTTTTTTTACAAGAACACTTCATAGGTGGTGATATGATTTAGCTATGTCCCCACCCAAATCTCATCTTGAATTATAGTTCCCATAATTCCCATGTGTCATGGGAGGGACATGGTGTGAGGTAATTGAATCATGGGGGTGGTTATCCCATGCTGCTGTTCTCATGATAGTGATGAGTTCTCATGAGATTTGATGGTTTTATAAAGGGCTTTTCTGGCTTTTCTCAGCACTTCTCTCTCCTGCTGCCATGTGGAGAAGCATGTGTTTGCTTCCTCTTCTACCATGATTGTCAGTTTCCTGGGGTCTCCTCAGCCTTGTGGAACCATGAGTCAATTAAACCTCTTTCCTTTGTAAATTACCCAGTCTCAAGGAGTTCTTTATAGCAGCATGAGAACAGACTAATACAGGTGGTATTATTTATCTTTAACAGGAAATACATAATGTCTAGTTTCTCTCTTTTGGGATGTTAGTAGCCACTGATGATTATTATCTTAGATTCATTGTTTCATAAGATTCATTGTTTCATTAGAAGCTGTAAAGAGGTAAAAATTTAATTCTGTTAATTCCTTCTTCAATTATTAGTTGGAATACTTCTATAAGAAAAGATTGCCTTATCAATTATTTTCTTATGTTGAGGTACAATTTTATTATATAAGCAGGATAAATATTAAGTTATTTTCCTTCATTTACCACTGTTCACAATAAAAAACTGTTTTTTAAAATAATTCATTGATTTAAAGAAATTCGATGTGCTTCAGTGCATTACAGTCACTAACTTTATTGATATAATAGTTTCATCTTTGACAAGTGGGGGATTATTCAGATTTGCTTCTGAGTTTACCTTTTGATAAAATTTAGTAGTTATTGTGAGCTGCTAGTGTAATAACATGGCTATCAACAATATGATTACTAAAATGGGGCAGGTGTGGTGGCTTATGCCTGTAATCCCAGCATTTTGGGAGGCCACAGTGGGTGGATCACCTGAGGTCAGGAGTTTGAGACCAGCCTGGCCAACATGATGAAACCCTGTCACTACTAAAAATACAAAAATTAGTAAATCATGATGGCACATGCCTGTAGTCTCAGCTACTAGGGAGGCTGAGGCAGGAGAATCACTTGAACTGGGAAGGCGAAGGTTGCAGTGAGCCGAGATCATGCCATATACTCCAGCCTGGGTGCAACAGAGTGAGACTCTGTCTCAAAAAAAAAAAAAAAAAAGAAAAGATTACTAAAATGAATATGTTTTTGTTTTATTAGTATGCCCCACTAGGAATGTATAATAAAATCACTATGTTGTGGAGTCACATAGAATAGTTCCCCAAGGAGAGTTATGCCTTCAAGTGAATACAGAGTTAGGTTGTTTTACTGTACATCAAATTCCTAGGGACTATTTTTAAATTTTTTATAATTATGTAAAAACATGTACATACACCAAATAAGGTATATTCAGAGATCTCAAACTTCTATTTCTGTACCTTCCATCTATTTTCTCTCATATACATAACTAAATTTTAAAATGATTTTTCTTCCATTAAAAAATCAGCTTTAGTGATATAAAATTTACAAACAGTAAAACTAACCAGTTTTATGGGTATGACTTGATGAGTTTTGAAAAATGTGACATCACTACATGTTACGCCATATGTAAACACCATTATGCCCATGATAGAATATTTTCTTCATCCTAAGAAGTTACCTTGTGTCTTTTTGCAGCTATTCTTCTTCTGACCCTGGTCCATGGCAACTACTGTTGTGGTTTCTTATAGTTTGCCTTTCTGGGATTTACATGAATATATTCATAGAGTATGTAGTATTTTATGTCTGGCTTCTTTCACTTAGCACAATCAGGTAGTATAAATCCTTCAAACTCTTTCTTTTTCAAAACATTTTGGCTAGTCTAGGTCCTTAGCATTTCTATATAAATTGTAAAATCATCATGTCTGTTTCTACAAAAAAAAAGCTTACTTGAATTTTTAAAAAATTATTATTATACTTTAAGTTCTATGGTACATGTGCACAATGTGCAGGTTTGTTACATATGTGTACGTGTGCCCTGTTGCTGTGCTGCACCCATTAACTCATCATTTACATTAGGTATATCAACTAATGCTATACTTCCCCCTCCCCCCACCCCATGACAGGCCCAATGTGTGATGTCCCCCACCCTGTGTCCAAGTGTTCTCATGTTCAATTCCCATTTATGAGTGAGAACATGCGGTGTTTGGTTTTCTGTCCTTGTGATAGTTTGCTCAGAATGATGGTTTCCAGCTTCATCCACGTCCCTACAAAGGATGTGAACTCAATCTTTTTTATGGCTGCATAGTATTCCATGTTATATATGTGCCACATTCTCTTAATCCAGTCTATCATTGATGGACATTTGCATTGGGTCCAAGTCTTTGCTGTTGTGAATAGTGCTGCAATAAACATACGTGTACATGTGTCTTTATAGCAGCATGATTTATAATCCATTGGGTATATGCCCAGTAATGGGATGGCTGGGTCAAATGGTACTTCTAGTTCTAGATCCTTGAGGAATCGCCACACTGTCTTCCACAATGGTTGAACTAGTTTACAGTCCCACCAACAGTGTAAAAGCGTTCCTATTTCTCCACATCCTCTCCAGCACTTGTTGTTTCCTGACTTTTTAATGATCGCCATTCTAACTGGTGTGAGATGGTATCTCATTGCGGTTTTGATTTGCATTTCTCTGATGGCCAGTGATGATGAGCATTTTTTTCATGGGTCTGTTGGCTGCATAAATGTCTTCTTTTGAGAAGTGTCTGTTCGTATCCTTTGCCCACTTTTTGATGGGGTTGTTTGATTTTTTCTTGTAAATTTGTTTCAGTTCTTTGTAGATTCTGGATATTAGCTCTTTGTCAGATGGGTAGATTGTAAAAATTTTCTCCCATTCTGTAGATTGCCTGTTCACTCTGATGGTAGTTTCTTTTGCTGTGCAGAAGCTCTTTAGTTTAATTAGATCCCATCTGTCAATTTTGGCTTTTGTTGCCATTGCTTTTGGTGTTTGAATCATGTAGTCCTTCCCCATGCCTATGGCCTGAATGGTATTGCCTAGGTTTCTTCTAGGGTTTTTATGGTTTTAGGTCTACCATTTAAGTCTTTCATCCATCTCGAATTAATTTTTGTATAAGGTGTAAGGAAGGGATCCAGTTTCAGCTTTCTACATATGGCTAGCCAGTTTCCCCATCACCATTTATTAAATAGGGAATCCTTTCCCCATTTCATGCTTTTGTCAGGTTTGTCAAAGATGAAATGGTTGTAGATGTGTCATATTATTTCCAAGGGCTCTATTCTGTTCCATTGGTTTATATCTCTGTTTTGGTACCAGTACCATGCTGTTTTGGTTACTGTAGCCTTTTAGTATAGTTTAAAGTCAGGTAGCGTGATGCCTCCAGCTTTGTTCTTTTGGCTTGGGATTGTCTTGGCAATGTAGGTTCTTTTTTGGTTCCATATGAATTTTAAAGTAGTTTTCTCCAATTCTGTGAAGAAAGTCATTGGTAACTTGATGGGGATGGCATTGAATCTATAAATTAACTTAGTCTGTATGGCCATTTTCACAATATTGATTCTTCCTATCCATGAGCACGAAACATTGTTCCATTTGTTTGTGCCCTCTTTTATTTCGTTGAGCAGTGGTTTGTAGTTCTCCTTGAAGAGGTCCTTCACATGCCTTGTAAGCTGGATTCCTAGGTATTTTATTCTCTTTGAAGCAATTGTGAATGGGAGTTCACTCATGATTCAGCTCTCTGTTTGCCTGTTATTGGTGTATAGGAATGCTTGTGATTTTTGCACATTGATTTTGTATCCTGAGACTTTGCTGAAGTTGCTAATCAGCTTAAGGAGATTTGGGGCTGAGACGATGGGGTTTTCTAAAAATACAGTCATGTCATCTGCAAACAGGGACAATTTGACTTTCTCTTTCCCTCATTGAATACCCTTTGTTTCTTTCTCCTGCCTGACTGCCCTGGCCAGAACTTCCAACACTATGTTGAATAGGTGTGGTGAGAGAGGCCATCCCTGCCTTGTGCCAGTTTTCAAAGGGAATGCTTCCAGTTTTTGCCCATTTGGTATGATACTGGCTGTGGGTTTGTCATAAATAGCTCTTATTATTTTGAGATATGTCCCATCAATACCCACTTTATTGAGAGTTTTTAGCATGAAGGGCTGTTAAATTTTGCCAAAGGCCTTTTCTGCATCTATTGAGATTATCATGTGGCTTTTCTCTTTGGTTCTGTTTCTATGATGGATTACGTTTATTGATTTGCATATGTTGAACCAGCCTTGCATCCCAGGGATGAAGCCCACTTGATCATGGTGGATAAGCTTTTTGTTGTGCTGCTGGATTCAGTTTGCCAGTATTTTATTGAGGATTTTTGCATCGATGTACATCAGGGATATTGGTCTAAAATTCTCTTTTTTTGTTGTGTCTCTGCCAGGCTTTGGTATCAGGATGATGTTGGCCTCATAAAATGAATTAGGGAGGATTCCCTCTTTTTCTATTGATTGAAATAGTTTCAGAAGGAATGGTACCAGCTCCTCCTTGTACCTCTGGTAGAATTCAGCTGTGAATCCTTATGGTCCTGGACTTTTTTTGGTTGGTAGGCTATTAATCATTGCCTCAATTTCAGAACCTGTTATTGGTCTATTCAGGGATTCATCTTCTTCCTGATTTAGTCTTGGAAGGGTGTATGTGTCCAGGAATTTATCCATTTCTTCTAGATTTTCTAGTTTATTTGCGTAGAGGTGTTTATAGTATTCTCTGATGGTAGTTTGTATTTCTGTGGGGTCGGTGGTGATATCCCCTTTATCATTTTTTACTGCGTCTATTTGATTCTTCTCTCTTTTCTTCTTTATTAGTCTTGCTAGCGGTCTATCAATTTTGTTGATCTTTTCAAAAAACCAGCTCCTGGATTCATTGATTTTTTGAAGGGTTTTTTGTGTGTCTATCTCCTTCAGTTCTGCTGTGATCTTAGTTATTTCTTGCCTTCTGCTAGCTCTTGAATGTGTTTGTTCTTGCTTCTCTAATTCTTTTAATTGTGATGTTAGGGTGTCAATTTTAGATCTTTCCTGCTTTCTCTTTTGGGCATTTAATGCTGTAAAGTTCCCTCTACATGCTGCTTTAAATGTGTCCCAGAGATTCTGGTATGCTGTGTCTTTGTTCTCATTGGTTTCAAAGAACATCTTTATTTCTGCCTTCATTTCATTATGGACCCAGTAGTCATTCAGGAGCAGGTTGTTCAGTTTCCATGTAGTTGAGCAGTTTTGATTGACTTTCTTAATCCTGAGTTCTAGTTTGATTGCAGTGTGGTCTGAGAGACAGTTTGTTATAATTTCTGTTCTTTTACATTTGCTGAGTAGTGCTTTACTTCCAACTATGTGGTCAATTTTGGAATAAGTGTGATGTGGTGCTGAGAAGAATGTATATTCTGTTGATTTGGGGTGGAGAGTTCTGTAGATGTCTATTAGGTCTGCTTGGTGCAGAGTTGAGTTCAATTCCTGGATATCCTTATTAACTTTCTGTCTCGTTGATCTGTCTATTGTTGACAGTGGGGTATTAAAGTCTCCCATTATTATTATGTGGGAGTCTGAGTCTCTTTGTAGGTCTCTAAGGACTTGCTTTATGAATCTGGGTGCTCCTGTATTGGGTGCATATACATTTAGGAGAGTTAGCTCTTCTTGTTGAATTGATCCCTTTACCATTAGGTAATGGCCTTCTTTGTCTCTTTTGATCTTTGTTGGTTTAAAAACTGTTTTATCAGAGACTAGGATTGCAACCCCTGCTTTTTTTTTGTTTTCCAGTTGCTTGGTAGATCTTCCTCCATCCCTTGATTTGGAGCCTATGTATGTCTCTGCACGTGAGATGGGTCTCCTGAATACAGCAAACTGATGGGTCTTGACTCTTTATCCAATTTGCCAGTCTGTGTCTTTTAATTGGAGCATTTTGCCCATTTATATTTAAGGTTAATATTGTTATGTGTGAATTTGATCCTGTCATTATGATGTTAGCTGATTATTTTGCTCGTTAGTTGATGCAGTTTCTTCCTAGCATCGATGGACTTTGTAATTTGGGATTTTTTGCAATGGCTGGTACCAGTTGTTCCTTTCCATGTTGAGTGCTTCCTTCAGGAGCTCTTGTAAGGCAGGCCTGGTGGTGACAAAACCTCTCAGCATTTGTTTGTCTGTAAAGGATTTTATTTCTCCTTCACTTATGAAACTTAGTTTGGCTGGATGTGAAATTCTGGGTTGAAAATTCTTTTCTTTAAGAATGTTGAATATTGGCCCCCACTCTCTTCTGGCTTGTAGAGTTTCTGCCGAGAGATCTGCTGTTAGTCTGATGGGCTTCCCTTTGTAGGTAACCCGACCTTTCTCTCTGGCTGCCCTTAACATTTTTTCCCTCATTTCAGCTTTGGTGAATCTGGCAATTATGTGTCTTGGAGTTGCTCTTCTCAAGGAGTATCTTTGTGGCGTTCTCTGTATTTCCTGAATTTGAATGTCGTACTGCCTCACTAGGATAGGGAAGCGCTCCTGGATAATATCCTCAAGAGTGTTTTCCAACTTGGTTCCATTCTCCCTGTCACTTTCGTGTACATCAATCAGACGTAGATTTGGTCTTTTCACACAGTCCCATATTTCTTGGAGGCTTTGTTCATTTCTTTTAACTCTTTTTTCTCTAAACTTCTCTTTTCGCTTCATTTTATTCATTTGATCTTCAATCACTGATACCCTTTCTTCCAATTGATTAAATTGGCTACTGAAGCTTGTGCATGCATCACATAGTTCTCATGCCATGGTTTTCACCTCTATCAGGTCATTTATGGACTTCTATACACTGTTTATTACAGTTAGCCATTCATCTAATCTTTTTTCAAAGTTTTTAGCTTCTTTGCAATGGGTTTGAACTTCCTCCTTAGCTCAGAGAAGTTTGTTATTACTGATCATCTGAAGCCTCCTTCTCTCAACTCATCAAAGTCATCCTTCATCCAGCTTTGTTCCATTGCTGGCGAGGAGTTGTGTTCCTTTGCGGGAGAAGTGGTGCTCTGATTTTTCGAATTTTTCAGCTTTTCTGCTCTGATTTCTCCCCATCTTTGTGGTTTTATCTACTTTTGGTCTTTGATGATGGTGACGTACAGATGGAGTTTTGGTGTGGATGTCCTTTCTGTTTGTTAGTTTTCCTTCTAACAGTCAGGACCCTCAGCTGCAGTCTGTTGGAGTTTGCTGGAGGTCCACTCAAGACCCTGTTTGCCTGGGTGTCACCAGCGGAGGCTGCAGAATGGCAAATGTTGCTGTCTGATCCTTCCTCTGGAAGCTTCATCTCAGAGGGGCACCTGGCCGTGTGAGGTGTCAGTCGCCCCCTACTGGGAGGTGCCTCCCAGTTAGGCTACTCAGGGGTCAGGGACCCACTTGAGGAGGCAGTCTTTCCATTCTCAGATCTCAAACTCCATGCTGGGAGAACCACTACTCTCTTCAAAGCTGTCAGACAGGGATGTTTATGTCTGCAGAAGTTTCTCCTGCCTTTTGTTCCGCTATGCCCTGCCCCCAGAGATAGAGTCTACAGAGGCAGGCAGGTCCCCTTGAGCTGCGGTGGGCTCCACCCAGTTCGAGATTCCTGGCAACTTTGTTTACCTACTCAAGCCTCAGCAATGGTAGACACCCCTCCCCAAGCCTCTCTGCCGCCTCGCAGTTTGATCTCAGACTGCTGTGCTAGCAGTGAGTGAGGCTCTGTGGGTGTGGGACCCTCTGAGCCAGGCATGGGATATAATTTCCTGGAGTACCATTTGCTAAGGCCATTGGAAAAGTACAGTATTAGGGTGGGAGTGTCTCGATTTTCCAGGTATTGTCTGTCATGGCTTCCCTTTGCTAGGAAAGGGAATTCCCCGACCCCTTGTGCTTCCCAGGTGAGGCGATGCCCCACCCTGCTCCATGGGCTGCACCCACTGTCTGACAAGCCCCTGTGAGATGAACCTGGTACCTCAGTTGGAAATGCAGAAATCACCTGTCTTCTGCATCGCTCACACTGGGAGCTGCAGGCTGGAGTTGTTCCTATTTGGCCATTTTGGAACCTCAGTCAGCTTACTTGGAATTTTGATCAGAATTGCATTAATTCTATAAAGCAATTCTGGAAGAATTGACATTTTACATGATTCTTTGAATCCATGAACATAGTATGTTTCTCCATTTGAATAAGTATTCTTTAATTTCTTTTGGGAATATTTTATAATTTTCATTTTACATGACTTGTACATATTTTGCTAAATTTATCCCTAAGTAGTTCATAGTTTTGATGCTCTTGTAAAAGATAATGCTTTTTAAAATTTATATTCCAAATGTTTTTACTCATATATATAAATGCAATAGATTTTAATATATTAATCTTGTATTTTACAGCCTTGCTATATTCACTTATTAATTCTAGTAGCGTTTTTTTCTCTAGATTCATTAGAATTTTCATTTTTATTATTGACACATAATAGATGTACATATATTAGGGGTACATATGATAATTTGCCATATTCATATAATCAAATCAGGGTAATTGTGATATCTATCACTTTAAATATTTATCTTTTCTTTCTGCTAGGAACATTTGAATTATTCTTTTCTAGCTATTTTGAAATGTACAATAGATTAATTATAGCTATAGTCACCCTACTGATTTAGCAAACACCAAGTCTTGACAATCATATTGTCTATGAATAAAGATACTTCGATATCTTTGTTTTCAGTCTCTGCTTTTTATCTCTTTTTTTCTCTCTTATGCCACTAACTAGGACCTCCAGTACAATGTTGAATAGAAGTGATGACAGCAGGAGTCCCTGTCTTATTCCTGATCTTAGGAGTAAAGCAATCAGTTTTTCACTATTAATTATAGTGATGACAGTAGGTGTTTCATAATTGCCCTTTAATGAGGTTGAGGGGCTTTCCCTCTATTCCTATTTTACTGAGAGTCTTTGTCATGAATGGGATTGAATATTGGATATTGGCCAAGTGTGGTGGCTCATGCCTGTAATCCCAGCACTTTGGGAGGCCAAGGTGGGTGGATCACTTGAGGTCAGGAGTTCGAGACCAGCCTGGGCAATATGGTGAAACCCTATCTGTACTAAACATACAAAATTTAGCTGACCATGGTGGCACACACCTGCAGTCTCAGCTACTCAGAAGGCTAAGGCATGAGAATTGCTTGAACTCAGGAGGTGGAGGCTGCAGTGAGCTGAGACTGCGCCACTGCACTCCAGCCTGGATGACAGAGTGAGATCATGTCTAAAAAAAAAAAAAAAAAATTGGATGTGGCATTTAATATGAATCCAACTGTTAAATTGAATTGTCAAATTGAACTGTCAAATTTTGTCAAATACTTCACATGAACCTACTGAGATGCTTATATGGCTTTCCTTTTTAACATTTAATGTAGTGAGTTAAACTAATCTTTTAATGTTAAGCTAATCTTAAATCCCTGGGATGAAATCCATGTAGTAGTAATGTATTATCCCTTTTATGTATTGCTGGATTTAATTTGATAAAATTTTGTTAAAGATATCTGTGGCTGTGTTCATAGGGAAGTCATCATATAATTTCCTTTACTTGTGTGTTTTTTCCTGGTTTTCCTTTCTAGTAAAGCAGATATCACAAAAATATATTGAAAAGTTTTATATCTTCTGTTTTCTGGATGTTTGTTTTGAGTTGGCAATATTTTTTAATGTTCGGTAGAATCCACTTATGAAACTATCTGGGCCTAGGGATTTCTATGTTGGAAGGATTTTACCTATCAGTATAATGTCTTTAATAAATATAGGACTAATTGGGTTATTGATTGCTTCCTTAGTGAGCTAGTTTTTGTCTCACAAGGAATTTTTCCATTTCATCTAAGCTATCAAACCTGTTACATGAAAATATTCCTGATCTATGTATATATATGTGTATATATATATATATATATAATTTTTTTTTAATGAAGTTTCGCTCTTATAACCAGGCTAGAATGCAATGGCATGCTCTCAGCTCACTGCAATTTTCGCCTCCTGGGTTCAAGCGATTCTCCTCCCTCAGCCTCCTAAGTAGCTGGTGGCACTCACCACCATGCCCAGATAATATCTGTATTTTTAGTAGAGACAAGATTTCACCATGTTGGCCAGGCTGGTCTCGAACTCCTGACCTCAGGCAATCTGCCCACCTCAACCTCCCAAAGTGCTAGGATTACGGGCGTGAACCACTGCGCCTGGCCTATTCCTGATATTATTTTATTATGACTTAAATGTTTGTATGATCTGTATTTCCTCTTTCATTCATTATATTCATATTTATGTCTTCTCTCTTTTATTCTTATGATCTGGGAAATGGTCAGTTTTATTGATTTTCACAAAAGAACCAACGTTTGGTTTCATTTATTTGTCACTCTTGTGTTTGTTTGTTCATTTGTTTTTGTAGAGGCAGAGTCACACTATATTGCCCAGGCTGGTCCTGAACTGGCCTCAAGTGAGCCTCCCATCTTGTCCTCCCAAAGTGTTGAGAGTACAGGAATGAGCCAACATTGCCTGGCCCAATCTTATTTTTCTAGTTTTATTTCTGCTCGTTGTTATTTTCATTCTTCTGCTTATTTTATATTGAGTTTTCTCTTCTTTTTCTAGTTTTTTAAGGTGAAAGTTTAGATAATTGATTTGAGACATTTTATCAATTATAAGCACTTAATGCTCTAAAATTCCTTGTAAGTACATCTGTATACCACAAATTGATAAGTCGTATTTTCCATTTCATTTGGTTAAATATTTTTAACTTTCCATTGAGATTTCTTCTTAGAAGAAACACTTCTTAGAAGTGTTTTGTTCAATTTACAAATACGTGGTGGTTTGCCAAATTGTTTTTTGTTATTGATTTGTAATTTAATTCAGTTGTAGTAAGAGAACATGTTTGATATGATTTCAATCCTTTTAAATACATTGCTTGCTTGTTTTATAGCTCAGAATATGTTCTATTTTGGTGACTGATCCATGTACACTTTCCAAAAACATGTGTTCTGCTATTTTGAAAGCAGTATTCCCCAAAGTCAGTTAGGTCAGATTGGTTAATTGTGTTGTTCAAGTGTTTTATATCATTACTAAATTTGGTCTTGTTCAGTAAATTACTGAAAGACAAGTGTTTAAAGTCTCCAACTGTAATTGTGGACTTATATATTTATCCTTTCAGTTCTATGTATTTTGAAGCTTGATTATTAGGTGCATATGCATTTAGGATAATGTCCTCTTGATTAACTGATTTTATATATATAAAATTACATATATATCTATTAACTGATCATATATCTTATATATATAATTATATATAATATATAATCAGTAGATATTATATATAATTACATATAATCAGTTTATATATCTAATCAGTGTGTGTGTATATATATATGTGTGTGTGTGTATATATACACACTCAAAAACATATGTGAGTGTGTGTGAGAGAAAGAGGAAGGGAGACAGGGCCTTGCTATGTTGCCCCAGCTGGTCTCAAACTCCAGGGCTCAAGCGATCCTACCACCTCATCCTCCCAAGTAGCTGAGACTACAGACATATGCCACTGTACCCAGCTAATCTTTGTATTATTGTAAGTATCCTTTATTCTTGGGAAATATTCCCTGTTCTGAAGTCTACTTTGTCTGATAGCCACTCCAGTATTCTTTTGATTTGGGCTTGCAGAAAATATTTTTCCCATATTTTGACTTTTATACAATGGGTATCTTCCTGTTTAAACTTGTGTGTGTGTGGTGGTGGGATACAATCTGATAAACGCATTTATGTAGTAAGATGATACAAAAGAGTGTTATCCATGAGATAGTCAAAGACTCTCAAGCGAAATAACACTATAGTTGGATTTTAAAGGATGAGTAGGAACAAAGTGAAGGTGAGGAAGGAGGGTATTTCTAGCAAAGGGCAGCATTTGCATGGCATGAAAGTACTTGCCATGTTCTTGAAAAGGTGGAAGAATTCCTTTGTCTGGCTCATCCACCCCAGGTGCGTTTCAGGGAGGAAGGGATAGGAGGACTCAGAGATAACTCCTATAACAAGGGCCAGGAAACTTTTTCTTAAATGTTCAGACTGGAATACGTTAAGCTTGCAGATCGTACGATTTCAGTCACAATTAATGCAGTTTTGCTACTGTACCATGAAAGCAGCCACAGATAATATGTAAACAAATGAGTGTGGCTAAGTTCCAATAAAACTTTATTTACAAAAACAGGTGGCAGTCTGAATTTGGCCCATGTGCCATGGCTTACCAATGCTTTAATTAAAGGATTGGGGTGGGAGAGCAAGTGGGGATATAAGGTGTTAGAAGTACAGCAACGTCTACAAAGTAAAGACAAAAGTCAAAGTAACATCATTGTCTCTATTTTAGTACCTCAAAAAGCTAAGACTTCTAGTATGGCTGTTACCACTTATATAATTTTATAGAAATAACATGATTTCTATAATTTTATAGAAATAAATTTTGGATCAGAATCCTCTTGACCTTTTTTATTGAAAAACAAGAGTTCTGGGAATCAGAGAAGAATGATCTCATTTTTGCCTTGCCCAAGTGGGAACAGTAAATGCTAAATCTTCCAGAAATTTGGGTAATCTTCATGCAGTTATGAGTAAGTCCCATCCTGTGCCAGAACTCTCCCAAAGTGGGGAATTCTGACTTTGGAAATCATCCTCTTAGGTAATTTAGTCAGTAGTGTCATGCTGTTAGTTCAAGTTATAGGAAGCATAAAGGCTGTGCAAGCATTAGATGAAAGTCTGATGTATTAGATCTGAGAACAAAAGGGAAAAATCTCTTGATGAATTGAATGAAATGGCTAAATTGAGTCTGAAGGTGGATTAGGTGGGGTTTTTTTTTTTTTCGAGATGGAGTTTTGCTCCTGTTGCCCAGGCTGGCATGCGATGGCACAATCTCGACTTGCTGCAATCTCCGCCTCCCAGGTTCAAGCGGTTCTCCCGTCTTAGCCTCCCAAGTACCTGGGATTACACGCATGTGCTCCCATGCCTGGCTAAATTTTTTTTTATTTAGTAGAGATGGGGTTTCACCATGTTGGTCAGGCTGGTCTTGAACTTCTGACCTCAGGTATCTACCCGCCTAGGCCTCCCAAAGTGCTGGGACACAGGCATGAGCCACTGCACCTGGCCTGATGGGTTCTAAATATTCTTCAGACTTGCAGATTCCATAAATAGTGACAGCTTATTAAACAGTATATGAGAATATTTGTTTTTGACTATCATGGAATGGAGAAATTCAGTTGTGTAAATGAATCTTAATTTTGGTAATATTACAAATAATTATTGATGATCTGTTTCAAATAATCCATCAGTCTGAGTACAAATCTTATTAAGTCACAAGGATGATGATTGTTAAAAATTTATTTTGATCCTAAAGATTAAAAATTTTAACTCTCCACCCCTGAAGGAAAACAATTTAGGAATTATTCAAATGAAAATGGCAATTTTCATCAAGGAGCCAATGATGTTTTCATAATTACTGGTTTTTACATAAATGTTTAAGTCAGTCAATATATAATCACACTTTAATTTCTAGAATTCACTAGAGACAGTGAAGTTAGTTTTTGAGCAGGACAGCTATTGAGAATGTCAGCCAGAAAAAAATTATCTTTCAACAAGATGAAGTTTTCGTGTTAATGATAAGTGAAATCCTCCAATATGTCCCCATATGTTGTGATATATAATTTTTGAAATATAGTGATAAGTAATGGCCATCACATGGTTTCTTCTTATTATTTGTTTAATTTGTCAGGAAAGCAGACATAAAGTGTTTTTTCTTTTTTTCCTAATTATTACTCACTTTGCCTCCTTGGCTCTTTTCTGTCTGCATTATTCTCAGCAAATAAGGTTTTTCCTTGCAATAACATCTATTTAAGCTCCCCAGTAGTCGGTGGTCTGTGATCTGGATAAAGGTTTTGCAAGTGATCTCTTGCTTAAACTATCCATTGTTTTTTAAATGTTCACCTCCTAGGCTGCCACCTAAAGATATCTGATGATGGAGGTAGGGTTGGTGAAGGTGAGGTGTGAGCCAAAAGCTAGAAAGTGATGTTAAAATAATTAACTGGGAGGCCATTTCACTGAAGCGGCTCCAGTGCCGTAGGGACTTGCCTAAGCAAAGCAAAACCCAACACAGTGTACACCGTAAACGGAAACTTAAGCTTAATCGTTAGTCAGAAACCACCAACCAACCTCTAACAGGAAATTTCCACTGGAATGATCCAAAGAAGACTACTGCTTTACTTTAACCAATCAAATATTTTATTTGCCTTTGCTTCTGAGTTCACCCTATCAAAAAAAAGCCTTCCCTGAACAGTCCTGAACTGCTTGTGGTCTGGAGTTGTCTGCTTCAAGCATTGCTATTTGCTTACTCTTTAATATTTTCATGTGCCTCAGTTTATTTTTCAACAGTAATTGTGAATTAAATATATATTATATCCCAGGCACTAAGTTAAACTCTTTTTATATATGATTTCATTTACTAATCATAGCAACTTGATAACTTAGGTATAATTTTCCTCTTCTATAGGTATAGGAGGCCATGGTTCTGAAGATATTAGAGGAGCTATAGTAAGATGTATCTGATACAAGCATACAGATTGTCTCCATCTTTGTTTTAATGCCTTGGCCAGGACATCCAGTACGATGTTGAATCTGTGTTTTATATCTCATTCAAAAAAATTAAGGCTGGGTGCAGTGGCTGATGCCTGTAATTCCAGCACTTTGAGAGTCCAAGGTGGGCAGATCACTTGAGGTCTGGAATTCAAGACCAGCCTGGCCAACATGGTGAAACTCCACCTGTACCAAAGCTACAAAAATTAGCCGCGTGTGGTGGTGGGCACCTGTAATCCCAGCTACTTGGGAGGCTGAGGCAGGAGAATCACTTGAACCTGGGAGGCAAAGGTTTCAGTGAGCTTAGATTGTGCCACTGCACTCCTGCCAGGGTGACAGAGTGAGATTCCATCTTAAAAAAAAAAAAAATTACTAATGAGTTAATGCATATAGTAAGTGATAATTTCATACCGCTGTTCAGGGCTTCCTCTTCATTCTCTTCTATTCCCCAACCCCCATTGCAACCCAGCACCCAGTAAAATATGCATACTTAAGAATTTCTTTATATCACTTCAAAAGACAGAGTATAAAAGGAGATAAGATGAAGCTAATGAGTAATCACTGTCCAAGCTGGGGAGCAGGGAGACTGGCGTGTTATACTAGTGAGCTTGGTAATAAGTACCAATGGAAGGGCTTTTCCCAGTGGAGTGGCATGATCTGACTTGTGGTTTAGATATATTACTCTAGCAGAAATGTAGGGGTAGGATTTGGGGGGGCCAAGACTGGTAACCAAGAAGACTGGTGTGAAGGCTTTTGTAACATCTACATCTGAACGGTGAGGCCTGCACTGGTAGAAGAGATGGAGACAAACAGATTTGAAAATGAGTCACTGTTATTGAGTGGGGAATACAGGAAGAGGAAAAAGTCAACAACACCTTTCAGATTTCTGGCTTGGATGACTAGGTGGATGATGGTGCCCCTAACTGAGGCAAAGAACACTTCCAGACTCATTAAATGGAACAGTGTTTTCAGCTTTCAAAGTTGGAAATGAAGAGTTGTCTTGTATAAAGTAGCTCTGTCCAACAGAAATATAACGCAAGCAACATATATAATTTTAAGTTTTCTAGAAACATTAAAATAAATAAAAAGAAGCTGGTGAGATTAATTTAAACATTTTATTCAACTCAATATATCAAAAATGTTATAATTTAAACCTGTAACCAATGGAAATTTTTTAATGGTGCATTTTTATCTTATTTTCAAATGAAATGTTTCAAATCTGGCATGTGCTTTTACACGTACAGCATATTTCAATATGCATTAGTTACACGTCTAATGCTTAGTAGACACATGTGCCTAGTGGCTGCCATGTTGGACAATACACCTGTAATAGGAGAAAAATATTCTTCTTCTTCTTTTTTTTTTTTTTTTTTTTTTTTTTTTTAGAGACAGGGACTGTATCACCCAGGCTGGGGTGCACTGGAACAATCATAGCTCACTGAGGCCTCAAACTCCTGGGCTCAAGTCACCCTCTTGCCTTGGCCTCCTAAGTAGCTGCAACTACAGGCATGCACCATCAGGCTTGGCTGACTTCTTTTTTTTACAGACAGGATCTGTGTTGCCCAGGTTAGTCTTGAACTGGCCTCAAGCAATCCTCCTGCCTTGGCCTCCCACAGTACTGGGATTACAGGCCTCTGTGTTCAACCAAGAAAAGCATTCTTTTTCATGAAAGAATCATATAGCATCTGGAAATTGACGACTGCTTAATTAACTAAGATAGGTATTCAAGTACAATAGCTCAGAAAGAAGCCATTCAACTTAACAATAGAATATATTTACAGGAGATGTAATGTCTGCTTTCAATTTTAATATGGAAGTTGTGTGATTGCTGGTAAGTTAATTTTTTCTGCACCAGAGTGAATCTAAGCTCAGGATTCTTTTCACAGTTTACTTTTACTAACTCGAGGTCCGTGAATTCGCTACATTGTGCGGGTGCAGCAGCAGCAATTGTAGTGGTGGTGGCGATGGTGGTGGTGTAGTAGTCATTAAAATGTCAAACCTTATACAGCACTCACTGTGTGCCAAGCACTGTTTTAAATACTTCAGATATATTAACCAGCCTAATTATCACAACAACTCAAGGCAATAGATTCAATTATTATGCTCATTTCACAGGTCAGGAAACTAAAGTACAGAGAGGTTACTAAACAACTAATAGAGCTAGTAGGTTGCAGTTTGGGGTTTCAAATGCAGGTACTCTGGTTCTTCTGTCTGTGCCCTTAACCATTGAGCTATATTGTTCTCTTAGAAGGTAAAAAGAAAAAAAAGGTATCATTTTCTTGTAAACATCACAAACTTAAATTTTTTTCAAATGTGTGAAAATAATTTCAAAACCACCGCTAGTAAGTTTTGGTCCAACACACTGATTTTCTTGGTTAGCACAGATAATGTGATATGTGCATATTCATCCTTAAAAACACTTTTAATTGTAAAGAAAATAAATTGATTATTACTGCTTTCTCTTTTCTGTAGCAGTTTTGAAGCCAAGCTCTCTTTAAACTATGAAAAGCAACAAGGGCCAATAGGCGGAGTTCAGAAAGTACATATTTCTTCAATAAAGAGATAAATGTCCTCTCTAAGAGTTAAAACAAAACAAACAGCTCTTCAGAGCCTGTACGACTCAGCTTCAGCACAGTACTGGCACAACTATGGGGAGCTTCTAGGCTGACCTGTATAGGAGCAGTATGTGGAGGAAGTCACATCCCCAGCCTAGGTACGCAGGAGATTCAGAACCACTGTGAGACTGCACACTTGGAAAGATGATAGGGAATGGGAGCGTTAGAGGCATAAGTAAATATAGCCCATTTAGTGTACTCATCAAAAAGAGAAGAATCCTGCAAGTGCTTCTTTACCAGACACTTGATTTTAATAACCAGTCAGAATACAGGTAGAGAGGGATATTTAACTTGGATGTTTATGGAAGCATCAAAAGCATTTATTGAGGATGACTAAACCCATACTTATAATAAGGTCTCCATATGATTTAGTACATGGAAAATTAACTATAAAGGAGGCAGAGAATGTTTCGTGCAGCTATCTGTTTCTTCCTCACTGAGGAACTGATGACAATGCTTTATCCATTGTGATTTATTGCTGGCTCCAGCCCCTTTTTCTGCTGCATGCTCCCACATTGCTGCCATAACTCAGAATCTGCCCTGTCCTGGGATGTCTGCTTCTTGGTTCAAAGTCTCTGGTACAAAATCAATCCGTTTCTTCAACATTTGCCCAAAGCCTACTCTGAGTCCTGAGCCTTGTCTGTGCAAGGGGAGGCTGTGGCAGTTTGTAGCTCTTTGAGTCTTTTCTATGAATGCTCCACGTGGACAGTTTCCCTGTACTGTGGTTTCACTGGGGAATGAGTATTCTTCCACCACTGCATCTGGGTTCTCTCAGTATCTTGTTTTAAAACGTTTTGGAGGAAAACCTCATCTTGACTGGTGTCTGTTCTGAAAACAGATGCCCTATTGCTGGGACATTTATTGGGCAATACCGGTAAACGCAAACCCTGCCCACCCCTGTAGCACATGCAATACATACAAATACCTGGAATTGTGCCACTTCTGAAATCATGTGCATTTTACTGGGCCCAAAAAAAATTGGCACAATGAGTCAAACCTCTGAGTCATCCAACTCACTTTTTAGTTTTTTTTGAGTGGGATTGAATAATGGCTGCTGACTCTTTTAATATATATTTTAACTGATAGAGTTCAATCTGTACCCTCTTAAAATTTGCATTTCTTGATTGATTTATCATCTTGATATTTCTTTTCATAAAGCCTCATTCTCTGCTTAATTAGATTGCCCTTTTCTGGGCTTTCATCCCACTCTACTCTGTTTTTCTCAATTGGCATCACATTTCTGAAGTAGGACATTAGCACCTCTGGCCCTAGGCTTCATCTACTCTCATTTTAGCCCCATAGGCCCAATTTATAAGCATGAAATGTATTTATTCATTAAAATGTCAATACCAATCATATGCAAAACTTGTAAGATAGAAACTTCTGGCTTCCATAGCCTCACCTTATAACACACTGCTAGATTTTATCCTATTTTTTAATTTCTCTTATTTTATGTATCTTATTTATCTTCACCCAATAGGTTTCACCTTTCTAATATAGTCACAAATCAGATGTATTAACAGTACAGCTATATTCATCTGTCCTTGAACTCAACTTAGCTCTAGGACTATCACTTCAAAGACGCTCAGTCTCTTCCGATTTAAAGCAGGCTTTTTCAGGAACTGATTCAGTTTGCATTTAAGCTCATCAAAGTTCCAAGTTTCTATCATAGTTCTTCTCCCCTGTGGTGGGTTCTTGTCTTCTGCTTGATCTCCTGAGGTTGTACCTGGGCACAGGGGACATTATGTGACATTGTGAGGATGATGCCGTCCTCTAGACTTTGCTCATCTGCTTTAGCTTTTGGTGGGTAGGGGGCTCTGTCCCCACTGCCCCCACTGCTCATGGAGCTACTTGTTCCCTCTATTAGCGTAAGCAGTGCTCCTTAGGAACTCCAACATTTCCCACTGCTCACTGGAGTCCCCACTAGGGATCTCCCGTGGCCTGGCTAGAACTACTCTTTGACTCCTGGCTTGGGCAATGAAATCCTGAGACCATCAGCCACAAGGTCATTTCATCTTGGACAATAGTGATTCCTCAGAGAGTTTGTCAGTCAGTTCTTGCTGGGGGCCCTGGGAAATTCTGTATCCTGTCTGTGCATTTATGAAGGATTCCAGGAGGTGCAGTCCATCTTAGGGTCTCTGCAGGGTTACCTCATCCCAGAGTTTCAGGTGGGCATGGCATATAAACTTCTCCAGCCTCAGGCCCTCAAACCTATTGCTCATATTACCGTGCAACCCAGGAAGGGGCAGATTTGACAGCTCCTATTCCTCTAACACACACCCCCAAAGTATCCTTTACTCCTCTCTTTGCCATCTCCCCAAGATGTGGCAGCAACACTGTCCTTCTCTTTACATCACTGTCTGGTTTTTTGTTTGTTTGTTTGGTTGGTTGGTTTTTTGTTGTTGTTGTTGTTGTTTTTTGAGACAGAGTCTCTCTCTGTCACCTAGGCTGGAGTGCAGTGGTGTGATCTTGACATCACTGTCTGAAGCCTTTCTCGTGGTGGATAAAAAGTTTGGTTCTAGATATTAATGGGAAGGTTTGTTGTTGTTGCGTTTTTTGGTTTTTTGTTTTTTTTGCTTTTTCTTTTTGAGTTGGGGTCTGGGGGATATGTTGCCTACGCTGGCCTCGAACTACTGGGCTCAAGAGATCCTCCCACCTCAGCCTCCTGAGTAGCTGGGACTACAAGTGCCTACCATAGTGCCTGGCTTAATGGGAAGTTTTTAGAATTTAGAAAATCTCAAGTGCTGAGCTCTGGTTATTGAAAGCCCAATTTTCTTGACTAATGTTTCTGGAATGTTCTTCAAGAGCTTATCTTGGAAGTCAAAATCTGAACATCAAAGGTTTAGTCATTTCTCCATTCCACCTGTGACAACTCTATCAATTTCTACATCTGTAAATGTAAACTGTAACTACAGTCCTGTAGT
Source organism: Macaca nemestrina (assembly GCF_043159975.1). Taxonomy (NCBI): domain Eukaryota; kingdom Metazoa; phylum Chordata; class Mammalia; order Primates; family Cercopithecidae; genus Macaca; species Macaca nemestrina. The sequence continues at coordinate 77,362,642 of NC_092143.1, forward strand.
TACTAGAAAATGAAACTATAGGACTGACACCTTACTATGGCTTTCTCAAAAAGTGTGAGGACTCAAAAGTTATCGGAGAGCAGTGCCAGTGGGGCTCAAACCCAGAGAATGTGATACTGTGTAAATTATGCCCATGGATTTGTGCAGTGCAACCTGGTTAGAATGACTTTGAAGTCAGGACTGTAAGGTGAAATTGGCCAGTTGTTGTAGTAATACAACTTCTGTTGGAGGGAGAGGACAATTCCTATTTCTGCTCTGTCACTTGCTAGCCATGAGACTACTACATATATGTTTGGTCTTTACCTGATCCCTCCTTTTGGGGCATCACTCTGAGAGCCTTTATACAGGTACTGTCCTCAGGCCATGTGGTTTGGATTGGGCAAACCCAGCCCTTCTGTCTCAGAGCTTATCACATGACCCAGACCTGGCCTGGCTTATGGCCTGGGTTCAAGAATGGATATGAGACCAAAGCTGGACCACTTCCTTGAGACCTCTGCCATATCTTCAAAGCAAGAACTTTTTCTTTCTCCGTAAATATAATGCATCCCTGGGGCTGCAGGTGGCCACCTTGTGACCAAAAAGCCTATCTGACATATCTGGAAGCCAAGGGGAAATAAGGCTGAGATACTGGGGAGGTTCCTAAAAGCATCATTGGAACCTCTGTTGTAAAGCATTTCTGAAGCAAATACTGCCGCCACCTCTTCTTTTGTTGCTTACGCTAGTGTGAGTTGCATTCTCATTACTTGCAACCACAAGAATAATACCAATAGCTAGCACTTACGTGGCACTTTTAGGTGTCACTGTATTGTTCTAAGCACGTGACTCATCCAGTCCTCACAACAGCTCTATGAAGTAGGTCCCATTATTACCATCCTCTTAGAATCCTCTCCACTTTGCACAGGGGAAACGGAAGCCCGGAGATGTTAGCTTGCCCAAGGTCACAGACCTAAAAAGAGATGTAGGTGGGATTCAATCCAGGTAGTCTGGCACCAGAGTCTAGGGACTTAACTACTCCAGGCTGCCTCTTAATCCTCTAGACTAACACTGTGAACCCGGACAAGTAACTTAACACCTATGAGCCTCCAATGTAAGGAGTAAATGACACAATACTTACCCTGGTGGACCCTCAGGAAATAGTTGTGGTTCCAATATTTGTAATTATTTCACAACTTCATGCCATCAGAATTCCTTCTGAATGGTGCTTGGTAGGTGGAAATAAATGAGTTTATGTTTACAAACAGTTTTGAGGATTTGGAATGAAAGTTGGATACTAAGAATTATGATATAGTTTGTTCCCTAAAAGCAAGTAACACTTTTGTTCCTTTATACAGAGAAATAATGAATCACAGTTTGGAACTGATAACTTGATTGTGTCTCTTTCTTTCACCATCATATGTAGGATTAAATGATCACTTGAGGCTTGGCTGTTTTAAAAAAATTCTCCAGAAGTGACTGAAAAGAGGCCTAAGATGATGAGATATTTGAGCAAGAGTTATTATACCCTTTACTACAGTGCTTCAAATAATTTAAAATCTCTTTGTTCTGAATTTATTTCAATAGCCAATGGTAGAAAATGGTACATTTCCTAAATTATATGAATACCTATTATCTACAGATCCCAAATCTGATCCAAATGAAATATAAATCAAAAGGTAATTTAGTAGCAATTTACCTAGGCAACTTCAGACATTTAGAGTCTACTTCATTCATGATTTTTTTTATTTCTGCTCTTGCCCCATTCTTTTGAATATATTATCCTCTGCAGACACAGGACAAACTAGCTACTTCCCTCTCCTTTTCTGGTTTTCACCTCCAGGTCCCCAGGCAATGAGGAATGTGCTCAGTGCTGGGGCATTCCTGCGGAGAGTCATTTGACTGCAGCCATTGAATGGAAAAACCACCCTAATTACTTCCCTAACTATAAAACTACAGTACTAGGGGGTGGGGAGGATACTATATGCAGCTCTCCACTCATTGATTGATTGATTCATTGATTTACATACTAAACATGAGTTTATACATTATACGTTTCTTGAGACCACATACGGCAGACACTATTCTGGGTTCTGGGATACAAATGCAATGAAATAACATTACCAAGTTTATTCACATGCTTTCTTTTTTGTATTTCCCAATATCATATTATTCTGACTCACTCAGAGGTTAAATTGCTTTAGTGTGGATTCCCCAAAGGAAGGGATTACGAACAGACAAAAGTAGTATATGATCTCTTGGCTAGCAATTGCCAGAGCAGTGATCAGAATTGTCTTCTCCCTCCAATAGAAGTTTTATTACTACAGCAACTGTCGAATTTCGCCTTACACTCCTGTCTTCAAAGCCATTCCAACTGGCTGCATTGCACAACTCCATGGGCACAATTTACACATCATCACATTATCAAGTTGTGAGACCCATTGGCACATTCTCCTATAATTTTTGAGTTCTCATATATTTTGAGAAAGCCACAGTAAGGTATCAGTCCTGTACTTCTATTTTCTAGTGTCAGTCCTGTAGTTTCATTTCCTAGTAACTACGGTACTGTAGTTACCTTTTACATTTACAGAGGTAGAAACAGAGGATTAAGTGGGAGAGGGCTCCTTCGTTTATGAAGTTTTTTTTTAAGCCAGTATACTATGTACCAGAAGCTATACTGAGTGTGCCTGTAGCCTGCTCAGACCCCACTCATAAATGCCTCATCTGGAATGCCAGTGCTGTGAGAGGAGATGTCCTCTTCAGGACCATGCCAATGTCCTGACCTAGTGACACTGAGACACTCATGCTTTCCAAGACTTTTTGAGCCGAATGATAATCAGTAATAACTAGGTACATCCCTGAATAATGTTTCAACTGACAAACATCCATTTTCTGATTATCTACCTAAATCTGCCCAGTTTCAAAATGTGACTTATGTTAACACAGTCATGACCTTTTCTGTAGAAATATTTATAGTCTTTGGAGTGTATTAAAAATATTTACTGGCTGACTAGTGGTGACTAGAATTCCCCTGGAATCTCCTCCAATAGGTATTGCTAACAAAGTAGAAGGTAAAATAACAATTTCTTGACTGCATAGTGTACTAAAAAGAACTTATGTTTGTTTAGCATTGTGTACACAGCAGTTTTACAACTTACCCTTTTAAAATCGTGGCCAACAACTCTGTGTGATCGGTATTACCATCTCATTTTACAGATGAGAAAAATCAGGTCCCAGAGAGATTAACTGCTCACAGTCAAACACAGCACAACTCCTATGTCTGTCCTGCTCCAAACCCTGCCTTTCACCATTTTAACCACCCCTTGTTACTTTCAGATTATACTTTCAACATCTTCAGATCCAGGTGACTCAGTTCAGGTCATGTAAGTCTTATTGAATGATGCAGTCAGCCATATTTGAGGCCTGAGTTAGCCGATGTGGATTTGAAGCTTCCTATTCTCATCACAAAATCTCAGGTTTGTTTGAGTTATCAACTTTGTCACGCAGTTACCCTCTCCTTCTTCAGGGCCTTGTGAAGGCAAAACTGCAAAATGAGCAGGTGCATTATTTCCCTGTGCATCACTTCATCTCACCCTCGGCAAGCACCTCTTCCCTTTCCAGATCCTGGAAATCTTTACCATCCACGTCCTGATTATGCCTTTTTTCAGTGCTTCCAGGCGAGCCCTGCCTCCCTGAGGCTTCACCAAATCCTTCTCTAGTGAATACTGATAATTTGTTGGCATCTATTCTTGCTACCTGAAATCTCCAAGGTGTCAACTTAGAGACTTTCTCCCTCATGGTGTGTGATCTTGTCTTACAATTACAGCAGGGAAGGCAGTCCCTGAAGACCACATCTCTTAAGACTCAGTGGCTACCAGATGGAGGCCTAACCACAGCCAATCTGATGCCATTCGGGTACCCTGTTTCCTGAGAAGAAGGAAGCAAGGATAGAAGAAAGAATTAAAATTTGTTAATTTTGTAAGAAGCACCCCGGCAAGATTGTGTTCTCATTCCTGCTCCAAGAGTTGTCTTTCAATTTTGATCTTCAATCCTGCGCTATTCCTCAGATCTTTCTGAAACATTGTTCTTTGTTTTGGTTAATCAGAAATGTTTCTTTGGTTTACCACCCAAGAATTATCATAATAAACCTTTTCTCTTTGTTGGTAGACCTGCATACTGCATGTCCCAAAGCCTCTCACTGTCCTCTTCTTCCTTCACTGTCTCCTGCTGTGCTCACCCCATCACTTGCCAGGTCAGGTGGTCTGTCCCTCCCCAGGTGAACCAGAACAAAGCAGGCAGCTGATCTGTAATAATGAGCTAGTGACAGAGAGAGGGGATTGCCAGGGTGCTATCCCCAGCTTCCCCTCCAAGACACCTGTGTAATTCTTTAACCTAAATGTCTTTTCAATAGCTATTTAAATTCCATTTATCTCATCTTGGACTTTGTCTTAGGATTCAATTTGGCACTTAGCATGTGGTCGTTTATAGTTGGTTTTCTTCTGTATCAGACTTTATTGTATGCTCTTCTCCCAAAAAGGTTGGGAGGCCTAGGAGATGTAGGTCAGAAGAGCTGACTGAAGACCAGCTGGTGCAGAGCCCAGGAGGATGCCTAAAAGCATAAGCTGATTCTGGTGCTACCTTGTTTGGCACCTTCAGTGGATTCCCCATGTGAACTCTTGGATAAAGTTTAAATTCCTCACAAGACATTCAGATGCACCAGGGCCTGGCCTCTGCCTGTCTCCAGCTTTGTCTCCGGGGTTTTCTCCCTTACACTTGACTCTCCAGCAAAGCTAAACTAAAAAGGTTTCCCTGTACATGCTTCACTGTCTTTTTTTTTTCTGCGCCTTTTTTCCATCTATTACCTGCCTCTTGAATGCCCTTCCTCACATAGCCTCAGCCACACACATCTACTTGTGAGCTAGCCAACTGTCATTCAGCTTTTAAGAGCATCTCTAACATAACCTCCCCGGGGAAGTGTGTTATTTGATGACCTCCTATACCAACCCCTTCCCCGTTTGCAGAGACCCAGTTAGTCTGTGCTTTCATATTCCTAATCATCTTCATATTCCTGGTGCTTAGCATTGTAGGTATGAGTGACAATTGTAAATTATTGGGGCAGATGGGTGGATGTATGTATGTATGTATGTATGGATGGATGGATACATGGAAGAGTGAGTGAATGAATAAAGCTCTTACGTTATTGCAAAAACATGGCATTGCAGGAAATATTCCATATTGGAAGTACTTTTTGACTAAAACTTTATGCTATGGCTGGTCTGTTCCTTTCCTCTACCCTGCCTGGGTCTATTAGTAGTGATTCATTTCCAATCAATAATGATTCAATTTATCTGTAGAAGTCACTTAAGTAGCTCAGTTATGTCAACCACATAAATAACACAAGTCTTGACCTGGCTGGCTGGCTCTCGTGGTGACTTAATCTACTTAACCCAATTACCAGATTGATCAAAGATCCCAAAACAGTTAATGAAGAAAAATTAGCCTTGATTTCTCTCTAAAAATAGGTGCTAAGAGAGCAATAGGAAAACCAGAGTAGTCTAGAAATTCTGTGTCATCATCAGAGCACCCAGAAAATAAAGTTGTTTAAGTCAAGTAGTGCCAATACATTTTGAAAAATATTTCAGGGTAGCAGATCAAGATTTACCAACTGACATGATGATGAAAGATTTACACACTACCTTTTAAAATACTTTTAAAATACTTGTCTCATTATTTTCTCTTTATGTAAAATAAATGCAACTTTGTATTCATTCCTTCTAATTTAAACCAGTCTTTCCAGAGGATTTGAGGGCACTGATAACGTATGTAAGATGGAGGGTTTTTTGTTTGTTTCGTTTATTTGTTTGTTCTTTGAGACAGGGTCTTGCTCTGTCTCCCTGGCTGGAGTGCAGTGGTGCCATCACGGCTCATTGCAGCCTTAACCTCCCAGGCTCAAGCAATCTCCCCACTTCAGCCTCCTGTGTGGCTGGGACTAAGGGTACACACCACCACGCCAGCTAATTTTTAAACTTTTTGTAGAGATGGGGTCTCCACACATTGCCCAGGCTGGTCTTAAACTCCTGGGCTCAAGCGATCCTCTTGCCTCTTGCCTCCCACAGTGCTGGGATTATAGACGTGAGCCACCCCACCCCGCCAGGTGGAGTTCTAAAAGCAGAATTCGCACGTTCCCTTTGGTAGGTAAGAACTGTGCCTTCATTTCCTGCAAGATAGGGCCAGTGACTATGTTCCCTCAATCCTTGCTAAGAGATTGTCAGTCAGTGGCTGCAAGGACTCATGAGGCTGCAGCTGTTTTCCTGTTCTGGTACGAAATGATTATCCTAGCAGCAATGTTACCAGATAAGCAGCGAAGGCCACAAGAAGCACCTTTCTTTTGTGCATGTTAAGGTTTTGCCTAAATGTTTTCTTTTCTTGCCTTTCCTGATGGGGTTGAATATGTTGGAATATCTCTGTATTTCATAGTCCATGCAGCTGGTGGCACTTGGGGACCAGTGTTTGTGAGGCCTCCCCAGGTAGGTTTCATCACATAAATTGAGTGTGGCTTATCTCTCAGCAAAGGTTGGGAAAAACCCCTGGAATCCCTGGGTCCAGATTCTTTACTCTTGAGGGTTGAACACAAATCATACTTGCAGACGGGCTGAGTCAGAGGACAGCTGACAAGGGAGAGTGAAAGACAGAGAAGGGAACCAACATCTACTGAGCATCTAGGCTATGCTTAGTACTGGGCTAGGTGTCTTAAAGGTGTGACCTCATTTTAACTTCCCATCAACTCTTGGAGGAGATATTACTGGTCTCTGTTTTTAAAATTAGGAAATGGAAACAGAGAGAAATGAAGGTGACACAGCCAGTAAATAGTAAATCATAATCAAGCTCAAACTCAACTCTGTCTTACTCTCTTTTGTCTACCACTCTGCTTCCCGTTTATGTAGAAAGTGCAGTCTTTGTGCACTTGTGGTTACATATTTCACTATTCTCTAATGCCTTATTTATATGTATCCCCTGACAAATTTACAAGGCAGAATGGAAGATTGAATTATCCTTCAACACACTGTTAAGAGTAGTTGATGACAATAATTATGCACACACACATATATTAAGAAACAATAATTTTTGAACGGCCTTAGTAATTTTGAACTACCTTAGTATTGTGCCTTGAAAATACATGTGACTCCCTTCCTTATTATTTTCATCATCATCATTACATACTAGTGATATCTACCCTCCAGTATGCTAAATAGGTTTATGAAAAGCTACCATAGAGAAACATAAATCAAATCCTACCCGTTTCTTTACATTTTACAAGAGGAATATATTTTGAATCTCATCAAACCTTTCATAAAAGAGAAATATAATACTTAAGGACCTAAATTCAGGAGCCAGATTTCCTGGGTTCGAATCCCAGCATTGCCACATCCTAGCCTGGGTAGGACATGGGTAGCCTTGGGAAGTTACTACAGCCAGTGTCTTCAACTATAACATGGAGCTGCCAGCAGTGATACTGATCTCACCTCACAGTCTGCTGCAAGCCTCTCATGAGTTGATGTTCTGATGCCTTAAACAGAACCAGGCACATGGTAAGTGTTCAATACATGTAGGCTGTTTTATTTCTTTTGTATGTGAAAAAACAGGTCTATAGTTCAGCAGCTTTCTTGGGGTGTCATGCTGGTGGCAGAGTTGGTACTGACATCCACGTCTCTCGATTGTCAGTTCAGTGCTGGGCACTGTGTGACATCCAGAGTAGGACAGCACAGGAAACTGTAAGTTTCCCTCTATCTTTGCCCTTAGTCCAAATGAACTGAAAATGCCATCTACATGTCCATTCTCCAGTGTTGGGCAACCTTCAAGTTTAGCTTCCCCAGGGCCACCATTTACTCCACTGTCTGGCCAGCTGTCACAGCCCTGTGCTGTCATCCCCTAGCACACTGGATCCCAGCATTGTTTGGAATGCCAGAAATGTAAACAGACTCTATTAAGTCTGAATTTTGAAATTCAGAAATTCTCAAATTTGAATCCTTTTTCATAACTCATTTGACCGCAAGACCTGTTTAGGCCTGAACTTTTTCAAGTGACAAAACATCTGAACTGACATGAGGCTATTTATAATTTGTATTTGACCCTCATAGTGTGAGGGACACTGCCCCACATCCTGGGGCAGCAGGATACATATCAGTCAGGGTCTTGGCAGAAAGAGATGGGACACTCAGCCCAGGTGAATAGAGTTTATTAAAGGGGCTATTTATAAAGGCATGGCTGGAGCGAAGGAATCCTTAATAAGGGGTGCTGCAGAACAGCAGAAGGAGTACTACATGCACCAGGAGCTGTTACCACCCCTGGATCAGGAGGGCCAGATAGAGGCAGGAGTTACCTGAATTTGGAGAAAGCAGCATAGCAGAGGATTGCAGTCAGGAGTGGTAGGTAGAAGGATCTCACGTGCAGCAAAATAGCAAAGAAGCCTGGGAAGTCAGTACATCACCTTACTTTCCCCTCCCTCTAGGTCTTCTGCTGGTACCTCTCTTTAGTGAACCCTCCCTGAAGCCAGAGGCAAGGGAGTTCATAGATGCAGACCACATGGTGAGCCACTCAGGGTACCAAGCAGGGTAGTGAGGTTGGCAAGTGGATCTGGAGGTCTAATGGAAATAGCCTGCGTAGCATATTCTATAATGTTCAATATATGCACTCTGCCATCTTTCTAAAAGCCAAAAACTTGTGAATACTTAAAAGAGTTATATTTTATTAAGTCAACACCATATAGATATATTTGAAAAATATTAATACATACATGTCAGCTTTTCTTTTCTTTTTTAGACAGAGTCTTGCTGTGTTGCCAGGCTGGAGTGCAGTGGCACCATCTTGGCTCTCTGCAAACTCCGCCTCCCAGGTTCAAGCGATTCTCCTGCCCCGGCCTCCCAAGTAGTTGGGACGACAGGTGCACGCCACCACACCCAGCTGATTTTTGTATTTTTAGTAAAGATGGGGTTTCACCATGTTGGCCAGGATGATCTCAATCTCTTGACCTCATGATCTGCCCACCTTGGCCTCCCAAAGTGCTGGGATTACAGGCGTGAACCACTGCATCCAGCCACATATCAACTTTTTTTTGGTTTGCAGTTTCAGTGCCATAGAGACTTATAAGTCATTTATAATAATGCTTTGCTATTGGGGCTCAGAAAACAATACCCCAAAATGAGGGTCTTAGGGGTAGTCTCAGAAGCAAAAGTTTTTTTTTCTTTTCTGACCTTCTTGCTCCTAGTCTCCCAGTGTCATCTTCTAGCTGTAGAAACTAGAATCTCTCTTTTTCAAGGTGGGTCACAGAAACCAGAACCTTTTTTCCCCAAAGACAGCCATAAAACCTGAAAACATTACCCCACCTTTTCCTCCATTGTTCTGTGTAAAAATTGGCCATAAAGAAGTTATCTGACCTACTTGTTTGACTGTAGATTGTAAGACCCCCCATTCTAGAGAGAGTCCTGCCGCATACCCTGAGGGGAGAAATGCATGTTCAGAGAGGCCAAGAAGAATCAAGACAGACAGGCTTTGCTGGATTTCTCCACTTGTCTCTCAGCATGAGATAATACTCTTTTTGTTCAATCATATTTCTGCATGGCTCTCCATACTATGTTGAAACTAAGCATAAAAATGGATAACTTCCCCTATACTTTTGGGTCTTCATTCTGAAGGCTCCTGTGTTTATACATGAAATACATCTTTATGCCTTTTCTCCAATTAATCTGCCTTCTGTGAGTTAATTTTTCAGTGAACTTTCCGAGGGCAAAGAAGTTTCCCTTTGACCCTTACACTTGGCTACTCTGCAAGGTTGAAACTGCTGCACTAAAGAGTATTATCTCGTTCACTGATTCACTCATTGATTCGTACGTTCATTCTTTCAACAACTATTCCTTATTGAATGCCTACTCTGCAAAACACTACAGGCTCTGGGCTATAAAGACAAAAACATGACCCTCGCCCTTCCAGTAGCTTACAATTTAGTAAAAGACACGAATTTGCTGGAAAATAGTAATACAATCTTGAGTTAGCAAGTAGTTTTCATCTCAAAGCTATCTTGCTGGTTTGGGGTTCTATTTTGAGGTAGCTTTCATGGCCATATCTGGGCTCAGTGGAAAAAAAATGCTAAGATCTGTTAGCAACATCTGCCCTGGGCGCAGGCGTGGAGAATGCACACAGCACAGTGTTTGGCTGACTGTGCTTTAATTACATGGCCGAATGAAATTATTTGTTATAATGAAAGTAAGAGCAATTTCCACAGAAGGGCAGAAGGAGGGTTGCTTTGAATTAGGAACACCTGAGAGGCTTTATAGTGGTATATAGAGGGTTTTCCATGATTTCCAGACAAGAAATACTAGGTAGAGGCAAAGACAAAGTAAGATCACAGGACAGGCTGGTGTAAGTGGGCCACAGGGCCTTGGGAGTGATGAAGTACTAGGAGATCAAAATAGATTAAGGAGAGGCCACACTAAGGAGTTTGGACTTCAATTTGTAGCAAGTAGGTTACATTCGAGGGCTTTCTGAGAAAGAAGAAGAGGATGTTCTGCATTTTAGGAAAATCACCCAAACAGCATTTTGAAAGGGGATGGGGCTTAAGAGGAAGCTGATGGAAAGTAATCTTTGTGAAGGAAAGATTGCGGCCACCTAGTCAGGAGATGGTGACGAGAGGGAAAGACATTAGCGGTGGGAATTCAAAGAATGGTTGGCAGATATTTTGAGGAACAAATGACAGATTTGATCATCGATTGGAGGGAGGAGTCCAAAGTGAAACCAGGGCGTCTACAGTGTGAATACACAAGAGGAGGAGGGCTCCTTGGCTGGCAGGATGAGGCGTTACTGCAATGCGGGGCATCTAGAGGCCGTGTTACGGTCAAAATGTTTATAAGAAAAGACCCTGTAGGTATTTCATATTGTGAATCTGTAGTTCAGAAAAATAAAAGAAGAATGTCCCATGCCCAGAAAAAGTTCCACTACTATAATTCCTTATGATAATTCTAAAATACTATCAGATAAAAATTACAAGCTTTTATGAAGTTTGGTGCCAAAATTTATTGGGTGATAAACTTGACCTGAACAAATGTGAGGCTATCTATAGACTTTATCCTACTCAAAGTCAATATTCATTTTTCTTTGCTGCAGAAGTAATACACTTAAATATACAATACTGTCCCAAATTTACTGGGCTGAGGGTTTTTTATATTAAATGGTGCATGCATGAAATTATCATTTAAAAATAAAAAGTAGATGTAATTTCTGAAATGCATCTGTTCCCAAGGTTTTAGATGAAGAATTGTGGATACATATCAGTACCTACAGTGGTTTTTCAACTTCACGTTTTAAGAAGGTATTATCTTAGTTTTATGCATTGGCATAAAGCACAGTAAGTAAACAGATGCCTCTTTTTATCTGAAAACTTTGGAGAATAAAGCATTCTTTGCATGTGTCTTTTCCATACACTCGTGCTTGATAAGTTTCTTTATCCATAAAATTGGGATAATAATACTACCTACCTCACAGAATTGTTTAAACAGCTAATGTACACCATCTAACACGTTAGTAAATTTAGTCATTATTAGCTTACCGTTTAATTAATAAAACATTTTTTTAAAGCATTTTGGATGAAAAACTTATGTTTTCCCAAACTCTGAAAGTGCAATGAAAATAAATGTGTCCCTTCTTGATGAATGTAAAGAGCAAAGAGTACCCCCATTTCTTGAAAACCTAACAGGTACTTGTTGCTTTAATCCTACAAGATGAATGTTATTTTCCCCATTTCACAGAGGCAGCAACACAGATTCCGAGATGTTAAGTAGCATGATCAAGTTGCCCTCCAGTAAGGGATAGATTAACTTGTCTTTCTACTTCATCTAGCTCCTAGGGATGTGTGGAAGAGACAGCAGATAAAACGCTGTCCATGTGAGTAAAACATTCACGTGGGCCTCTTCCTAGGCATACTTCTGGTTACTTTTTAATCAGCTATAAGAATGTCGTTTTTCCATTTGTGCTATTAGTCCTATGTGGATAAGGACATACTTCAGACTCAAGATTTCTAATGATGCCCCTTTTTATCTACCTCGAACCAGTCCCTACATCCTCCCCCACCAACAGTAACTTCTGGAAATAACATCCATTTGGCCTATAATAATAAAGTCTAATTTTCAGACAAGCTGCAAACGGTATCTGTTAATTTGATCATGACTGGGAGGAGGAAAGGGATGTGAGAGTGAGGTAAGAGTCTGGTAGTGAGATTGAGGGTGGGGGAGGGAAGCGTTCCCTTGCTATGAGAGGGAATTACCTGACCCAAAAGGAAATCAAGTTTATTGTAACTTGACTAAGTCAACAGCAAGGTAATCCAGTTCTTCAATTTTTGATGTGGATGCTTTAAATGACAGAGTGTCACATTTTCTCCTTTTCTTCCCCAGAGCACACATTTCAAACCCCGCCTCTCTCCTCAGCCTGAGGTATGGTTTCTTAGTCTCACTCCTTGAAGCCAGGCAGGAAATGTTCCCAGCCACAGGATAAGCCTCCAGTTGGAAGCGGGCTGGGAGGGGGAGTGAGAAAAGGAAAAAAAAAGAAACAATGAAAAACAAACTTTACTAGAGCCGCTAGCAGGAGCCCCAAAGGATCCTGGCCGGTTTCCAGTTTCCTAGAAGCGGGGATCACACCTCCCCCCGCACTCCCGACACATGCGCGCACACGCACACACAGGCGCAAACACACAGGCACACACACGGACACACAAAGGCGCGCACACAGAGGCACAAACGCGCACACAGGAACAAACATGGACACCCAAAGGCTTACACACACACACACACACACACGGACACACAAAAGCGCACACACGGACACACAAAGGCGCGCGCACACAGGCACAAACGCACACACACGCACACAGGCGTGCAGACGTACACAGGCACACAAACAGGCACACACACGCACACACAGGCACACACAGACGCGCGCACACACAGGCACACAAGCACTCACACACAGGCACACATGCAAACACAGACGCACGCGCGCACGCACGCGCGCACACACACACACAATGCCCGCCCCTACTCCAGCCCGTGGGCGTGGTTCCCAGCGTCTGCGAATTCGCGCGCCCGGGGCGGGGCGGGGCGGGCCTGCCCGGGGGCCACTGACAGCCGCGGGAGAGAGCGGCTGGTCGCACCTCCGGCCCCGCTGCCCAGCTGCTGACAGCCTCCCGGCGCGCCGGTCCATGCTGGTCCCGGTCTTTGTTCTGGGGCCGGCGCCGAGACATGTGTGGCTGACGATGGAGGTGGAGGACTCGGGCGGCGTGGTGCTGACCGCCTACCACTCGTACGCCCGCGCCCAGCCCCCCAACGCAGAGTCGCGCTGCGCGCCCCGGGCCGCCGCCAGCCACCCGCTCAGCAGGTACCCGGAGCCGCTCCCGCCAGGGCGGCGCAGTCGCGCCGGGCTTGGGGGGTTCGCCGTGCAGCTGCGTCTTCTGCCTGGGCGCAGATAGTTGTTTCAAGTTTTGGTGGACTAGATGAGTGAGCCTGGGGTTCTTTGCATTGTCTTTGACTGGAGGTGGGAAACGCTCGAAGGCTGCACCAGCCTGGGCTGAAGTCGTTGGCTAGCAGAGATTAGCAGCGGGATTGCATTCTTGATACGATTTGAGGATAAGTCATGTGTGTGTATATATATATATATATATATATACATATACACACACCCATTTCGGCCAAAGTTGCCTATAAAATCTCGGGAAATTAAAAAATTTTCCAAATGAAACACAAGCAGCACATGAAAAGAAAACATTAAAATACATAACCCTAAATCCTCAAAATACTCCTTTTGAGAGCTTGTTCAGTAACTGCATTTCTGATTTAAAATGTAGGTTGAGAAATTCTCTAAAAAGTACACCTCAGTAGACTTTAAAAGACAATTTTATTTCTACATGTTAAAACCTTTCAACTGTATAAATGCATTGGTGTCATTATTTGATTACTGCTGATGTCAACTCTATGTTGTGAATGCAATTATATTTCCTTTTGGTCAAAAGAAGCCTATACGCATCTCATCCTGTATATTTCAGATTTAATCAGGGATCTATGTTAAATTACTGTGTCAGTGATCATCCATTTGATGCAAGATCAAGGCCAATGAGACTCTCCTTAACTAAAACAAAAATGGTTAAGTGGGTAGACAAAAGTATTGTGATGAGTGAGATGGTTTGGTATTTGATACATATTTGGGGGAAGTTTTATTTGTGTAAATGTGACTATCTGATCCATTGATGAGTGCTTTTCTTTACAAGTGGGCAATTTGAGTGATGTGTTTTCATCATGTTTATTTTTAATCATTTCTTTTTTCTCATACTTTTAACTTTAGTTACGTGATAATGATTGCTTCTGTTTCCTAATTTAATTGATTGTGATTTTAATTGATTTCCTAATTAACAGATTGTGACTTTATTTCAAGGAATACTTTTTGGCTAGTATCCATGGGAAGAACAAACTACATTGGCAAGAGATCTATGTTGGACTTGGCTAACAAAGAAATTGTTATTTCTTTCAAAAACAGCAGGTTGAGTGAAATCTCACTTTTATATAAAGACAGTGGGAAAATAACATTTTTTTCCAGCTTTAGGAGTTGTGCATATACTTTTAAAGGCTCCTTGAAAATAAAAACTGGCATTTGTCTTTAGGGTATTTTCTTTTCTAAACATAATCATTGGCTGTAAGTACTCAGATTATGACTAACTAAATATATGTATATATATGTGTGTGTGTGTGTGTCTGTGTGTGTGTGTGTGTTGATGAAAAGCATGGGCCAAGTTTGTCCATTTCTTAAACGATTCTAGTGTAGCTGTCCTGTCTATAATTCCCAGCAGCTGTCTCAGAGCACCAGCCAGATTGTGCCATTTGGGCGATTTGAAACTACATCCGTTTCCAAAGCAAACTAGTAGCAGAAGTTCTATTAACTCAGCATGTGGTCTTGTGGAATGATAATACTTGAGAGCAAGCGTTACATGTCAGAGCTAGTATTTCACCTTAAGGTTGCCAATTAGATTCACGTGTTCCAAGTTTGCATTTTTGGTGACTGCCCTGCACTCTCTGGGAGCCTTGGTACCATTGTCCCTCTGCTGCAGGCCCCCCGGCCCTCTGCAACCCAATCACAAGAGAATAGCTTAATTCCTTGGTTCCTAGTAAAAAAGCAATCAAAAAGAGGTTCCTGTATTTACAAAGAGCCAGAGGACACCATTAATCGTAAGTCTGATAACAGAAATAATCAGGCCCAAGTTATTAACCTTTGACTCACTAACTAACGATCAATACTTCCTTTCAAGCCAAGAAGCAAGATCATATTGTTCTACTTCTGAAGAAAGCACTCTCTTTCAAGAATACCCTTTCCTTTAAATTGCTTACACATTTGTAACCTATTTGTGGAGCAATGACCAGAATGGCACTAGAAAGCGTGGACTTTTGTATCTAATTATCATTATTTTTTAGCTCTTGGTGGCATAGGTTCTCAAAGCAAACCATTCTTTTTTATTTTCTAGACCTCTACTACACTTGAGTTTATATGTTTTTAAGGGTTTTTTTCCTAGCCTTTTCCCAGTAAAATAGAATATAATATCTTTCTATTTCGACATTTTTTTCCACTATTATATCCCCAGAGCAGTATCTGGTACATCGTAGTAGCCCAATAAATATTTGTTGAATAAATTAATGAATTCCTGCCAAGATTACAAAATAGCCAAGATAAAATGGCGGGATTTTTAACTGCCAGCCTCAACCTGTTTGTGCCTACTATGTGCCAGCAACGTGTTAGACATTTGGGTTACAAAGATAAATGGGACATAGTCCCTGCCCCAAGAATGTGGTCCTTTACCTTTCAAACCAGCAAGACTTTGAGAAAAAAGATGAAATAAGTGACAGTATTTCTACATCAAGAGGCTTCAGATGTAAATCTGGATTTTTAGCTAACCATTAAAAAAAAAAAAGATTGAAGGACGCAGCATCTCAGGCCTGCCCTGCTGCCTGCCATCCCTAGCTGAAGCTGAGCCAAGGCTGCTCCATCATGGGGGCTGCTGTGCTTGTTTGCCATGCTCTCCCTGTTTCCCTTCAACACTGAAGCAATTTCTTTAGGGCCTGCTCATTTTCTTTTATTTTACTAATTTTATTTTGTTTTCCATGTACTTGTCAGTTACTCAGGCTTGAGGTCACATTGGCAGACCCTGACTCTACACCAGTTACTACAGTGTGGCCTTGGGCGATTTACTTCCGCTACTTAGGATATTGACTAACGTAAGGGAAGCACCAGATATGTTAGCTGTATTCCTACTGTTACCACTTTTAATCAGGTGTTGTTGCTGTAAAGAGGAGAGTCAAACAGTTTTGGTACTTGCATCACTATCAGAAGTGGACAAACAAAACAAGGTTAAGAATTAGCCTTGTTTGTCAAGAAAAAAAAAAAGGGACATTTAAAACTCAAATATCTGAGTTTTATAGCCCCGATCTTGCAATTCCGAAGAATCAAAGGAATCATTCATTCTTACCTCATTTTATAAATTAGTTAAAACTGTGTGTGGAGCATAATGAATGAAACCACCTGAAGTCATATAAATACACTGGCTTTAGAGGGAGTTACGTGTACCTAAAAGATTCTAGATTGGGATATATTGACAGTAAGGAATCCTCAGATTTAAGTTCTTTTTTTAAAATCAATATTCAGAATATATAAGTTGATACGTTGATTTTTAATAAATAGATTATCCTTTGTCCATCTTGTCCTGTTCTGTTTTTGCCCTTTTAATTTGCATGGGGCAATCTGCTGTGGCATTTAAAATACTGTTATACATATTTCCTTTTGAGCCTTTAGGATTCCTTCCCACACCTCCTGTTTCTTTAAGAATTATTTCCTATTTTTTTATTCAATTTCTGTCACCATATTCCTTGATTCTAATAGAGTGTGAGGATGGATAGACTTGCTTGTTAATTCTCATAATTAATTATATTTTCTCATATTACTTTTATCTTTTAAAGTTTTCTTAGGAATTAATTTCAAGGACTCCACAAAGTCTATTTTGGCTATGACTTTTCAGTAGCATGGCATACTTGTAACACGAATTTTAATTTGTTTCTTTGGAGCTAAAAGGCAAGAAAACCATGAAGATACAACATCTTTCTGTCCCTAATAGGCACACAAACTTTTCAGCAGTTTAAAGCAAGAGCATCATTCCCTCAGAGGAAGTTTTAGCAAACATATTTCATTCTCACTGATTTTCCATTTTGGTCAACTAATTTGATATTACAACAACAACAAAAAACATACTCAGCTTGCGTTTCTGGGCAATTTAGGCTTATTCCTGATGAGGAACACCAAGTGCCTTCTGGGTTTAGCACCTTTATATGCTTAACAGTGGCAGGGAGTCCTACTTGGTGTCTACAGTGCATTTCTAGATCATGGGTGGTTCAAACCACTGCAAAATTTATTCATGCATCGAAGAGACTCACAAGTCATAAGTATTTGTTGGGAGGAAGAGAACTAATTCTTTTTTTTCACAGAATTGTGTATCCACATCCTCTTGTAAAGGAAGAAAGAGAATAAAATAACTATAAATGATCAGTTCTGTTAAATGGTTGAAATTAGAATCATGATTTTTAGAGAGGCCAAGCTTCTATTCAGAATCCAGAGTGAGACTATGGACAAACATACAAAATAATTTCACTGATAAAATGAAAGGTAGCCAGGGATAAAGCTAGATATTTTGTTTTTCAAGGGTTCCCTGAGTATATACAAATAATGAAATACAATTTTTTTTAGTGAAGGTATAGTAGAAAATGGCCATGATTATTTCTGAAATTTATCTAGTTATACCATAAACTTCCCGAGAGAGGACAAAAATAGAGGAGGGAAACAGCCAACTCTTCCTCGAAAACAAATATACAAGCTAACCAAGGTTATCCTAGGAATTCTAATTCTACAGCAATGTTTAAACTTCTATGAGGGGGCTATTGTTTCATAACGATTCTTAATAATAAAATAATTTGATTAAAATGAAATTGATGATTAGAAAGTACATATTTTATATTGAGGAAAAACTAAATTTAGCAACTTTTAATGATAGATTTATTGGTACCTTCCTGGACTGAAATTAATTAATTAAGAAGACATTTATTTCCAAGTGTTAACTCTTACTAAGCATCCGTGTAGGCCTGTATGAGTTAAGGTACACATGCACAGGGACACCAAATTCTGGGGGATACTAGGTATGCTTTCTTGAGAGGATTCAAAAACAGTAATGGAAATAAGATTCTTACTAGACAATAGGTATTTGTAGGTCATTCTTTATGTTATGGTTGAAACCAGAGTTGGTGTCTCTGGTTTCTTTTTACAGTGGGATCCCTGCTGAGCGTAGGTTCCTCTGTATGCAGAGCTGTTGGAAAACATCTGGTGCATTTCCTTTGATGGTGTCATATGGCTACATATTTGGCCAGTTGCTGTATCCATTTTTAAGCTGCTCACTTCTCCCTGATCATTAATCTGTAACGTATGCACAAAAATTTAGGGAATTTAGAGTATTGTAGAATCGCCTCATGTAGATGAAGATGATGACTAAAAAGTCGTAACTTTTAACTTTCTATTTGGATGTAATTTTGAAACTTGCAAAAGTAGTCCAGAAAGTTTCTGCGTAACCTTTACCCAGATTCCCCAAATGTTAGCATCTTGCAAAACCAGAATACCATTTGTGAAAACTAAACAAAGTAAAACTGATACAATACTATAAACTACGAACTATGTTCTGATTTCACCAGTTTTCCACTAGAATTGGAATTTTCCTGTTGTAGAATTGAATGTAGGACTCCACACTGAATTTTGTTGTATCTCCTGAGTCTCCTGCAATCTGACAGTCTGTCCTTGTCTTTCATGACACTTTTTGAGAACTGGTTGGTGATTTATAAGAAGTCCTTCAAATTGGGTTGGTCTGATGTTTCTCATGATTAGATTAAGGTTATGGTTTTTTGTTTTGTTTTGTTTTGTTGTTTTTTTTTTGAGCCAAGGTCTTGCACTGTCACCCAGGCTGGAGTGTAGTGGTCTAATTACGGCTCACTGTAGCCTCGACCTCCTGGACCTGAGTAATCCTCCCATCTCAGCCTCCTGAGTTGCTGAGGCTACAGGCACATGCCACCATGCCTGGCTTATTTTTGTATTTTTTGTAGAGATGTAGTTTTGCCATGTTGCCCAGACTGGTCTCAAACTTCTGGGCTGAAGTGATCTGCCCACCTTGACCTCCCCAATTGCTGAGATGACAGATGTGAGCCTTCATGCCTGACCAAGCTTATGCATTTTTGATGAGAAATCTGTGGAAGTAATATTGGGTTCCTCTGAGGGCATCATACAGTGGGTATACGATGTTGACATCTTACTAATATTGGTGTTAGGTTTGATCATCTGGATAAGGTGGTATCTGCCAGATTTCTGTACTATAAAGTTACTATTTTCCTCTTTATAATTAATAGCTACCTTTGGAGAGATACTTTGAGACTATGGAAATATCTTTTTTCTCTTTAAACTTTCCTTTTAGCATTTATCTGTGGATCTTGTCAGTAAAATTCACTAAGGTGGTGTTCTAAAGGTGACTTTATTTCTCTCATTTCTTCTATATTTGACTGACTTTACATACTATGAAATAGACATCTAGGAGTCTTGCTGATTTTGTTTTTACCCCATTCGTTTTTAAAAAGTCAGCCAAATATAAATAGGCATCAACAGTCATTTAATCCACTCTTTTTTTTTTTCAGTTTTGATACAAAGTGTAAAAAATGATTTAATTTGACCTGGTCTGACTTTATGAAAGCTCTAAAGATAGATTTTCTATTTTTTACAATTTTTTTGGAAGCAAATGTTTATTAAATAGGCTCAAAGAAAATAAATCGGCTGGGTGCAGTGGCTCACACCTATAATCCCAGCACTTTGGGAGGCCGAGGTGAGCGAATCACCTGAGGTTGGGAGTTCAAGACCAACCTGACTAACATGGTGAAGCCCCGTCTCTACTTAGAAAAAAATACAAAATTAGTTGGGCGTGTTGGTGGGCGCCTGTAGTCCCAGCTACTTGGGAGGCTGAGGCAGGAAAATCACTTGAACCCAGGAGGCGGAGGTTGCGGTAAGCCAAGATCACGCCATTGTACTCTAGCCTTGGCAACAAGAGTGAAACTCTGCCTCCAAAAAAAAAAAAAAAAGAATCAGAAAGTTGCTAAATTAAATGCTGTGTAAACAGAGTGTAGCTGTTCTTAAATCCCAGTTTGCCTAGAGAGTATTACTGAAACTATCTTTTATTCTTTTAGAATTATCTTTGTACCTGATGGAAAACATTTTCCTCTTACTAGTGTTCCAGAGATGTTATGTGAACATCTGCAAATGTATTTTAACTAAAGTAAACATTCTAATTTGCATGTAATCAGAATTTTTTCACATTCCATCCTCAAACTAAACAATTTTGTTTCTGAGGTAATTGCCATGTTCTTATTTCTCAACCATATGGTCTCTAGATATCAGTTCTAGCCAGGAATAAAAGTAAAATGTTATATAGCAAAGCAAAGGAGATAAATGGAATGTTTTTCAGAAGAAAATTTTGGAAATAAATTCTATCTATTGCGCCGGGCGCGGTGGCTCACGCCTGTAATCCCAGCACTTTGGGAGGCCGAGGCGGGCGGATCACAAGGTCAGGAGATCGAGACCACGGTGAAACCCCGTCTCTACTAAAAATACAAAAAATTAGCCGGGCGCGGTTGTGGGCGCCTGTAGTCCCAGCTACTCGGGAGGCTGAGGCAGGAGAATGGCGTGAACCCGGGAGGCGGAGCTTGCAGTGAGCCGAGATCGCGCCACTGCACTCCAGCCTGGGCGACAGAGCGAGACTCTGTCTCAAAAAATAAATAAATAAATAAATAAATAAATAAATAAATAAATAAATTCTATCTATTTAGGCAATACACTTTGCTTTGTTTTTAAGCCTCTTTCGATGAAAATAAGTCAGGCATACCCTTAAATAGTGTTAGAAATTAACCTTTTCTTAATAACTGTTATCATTAAGACAGCATAATTGCATGTGTTACTAAAGTAAAGGTACCTGTTGAGATGTGTAAGTTTGCTTGCTTTACTAATAGTCTATATTGGTATATTGTTTTATTTCCTAAAAATTGAAATTATTACTTATTTCTTCAGGCAGCTCTGAAAGTCTTTAGCAGTACTTTTATTTCTAATATTGTTACTTTTAACATGCTTTGTAATTTACTTTTGATTAGATAACCAGCTTGTTACAACTATGTAAAGGAAATGCGGTTTAAAGGACTAAAGTATATACTCTTTTGTTAAAGAATTTGATAGCATTTATTTTGGTTTCTTTGAGAGTTTTTTTTTTAGCTTGTTTGCTTTTTGTCTCTTGCTGTGCTCTGGTTATTGAGTTAGTGAGTTTTCCATAATGTATCATTCTTTATCATATGAAGTTTCATACATCATTTCTTTGTGATTACTGTAGGCTGTGCATCAAAACAAAATAATAAAGTGTACAAAAACTTCAAGTTCTTTAGTCTCTAAAGTGGAAAGTAAAGAAAGTAGATTGTTTTGCTATATATGCATCTTCTTAACTATCTGGGGTTTATAACACATTCTTTGAGTATCAAATGTGTGTGTTATGTCACTCTTCAATAAATGCATGATATAGATAAACTATCCATTTGACAGGTAGTTAGTGCCATGTAATTCCAAGGTTGGGAGAACATATACTAAGTATCCCTTAGACAACCAGCTGCCTGTGTCATGTTACTCTTAAAAACTAATTAAATCTATGTATTCCTTTTCTGATCCCTTAGATGAATAGATGATGACTGCATACAAACACACAATACAAAGCACAGGAAGGCGAAACTGGAAACCAAGGACAAAAGTAGTAGGTAGTATTTCTTAAACTGTCAAACACTTGAGATTTATTTGTGCTATTTTAGCAATCGTAAGTTTGGGTACTGATTATCTTTTATGTACCAGAGATAAATCTTTGTATCTTTGTTAAACTTTGTGGTTAGCCACAAAATTTACTTATGTACATTTATAGTGTACAAGGAAAAAAATCCCATTGCAATTTCCTATTGAGTATTCATTTATGAAAATCAATTTAGAAAACACTGACCAATGCTTTTGCCTTAAAAAGAAACCACCTATTAGTGTATTTACCTTTATACAAAGGTCCATCAATTATTTTATGTTTTTGAAGATTAGTGGAGAAATCTGACAGTGACTAGAAAAAATTCTCAACATCCTAAAATGACATTATAACTCATACTATGATATTTGATTTATTTCTTCTCTCCACTTTTCCTCTCACCCTCGCTACAACACAAAAATTTATGTAGTAGCTAAAGTTACATGTCAGTGGTTGGGATTAAATCTATATTTAAATGGCAAGAGATAAAAAGCAGAAAAGAGAGAGAATGAATAAACGCAGTCAAAGAAGGGAGGACTAAACTTCTCTGAAGGTTTCCTCGAGAACTGTAGCCAGAAGAGTTCTGGCTACCATGACAGGCTGCCATCTACCACCATAATGCTCATTTGGTAATCAGTCATGCGCTAATCATGCCCTATGGTCCTGTGACGTTGATTCTTTAAAAATAAGTCCTAGCTTTAATCAGAGCTTACAAATGAGGCAAGCACTATGCTAAAAGCTTGACATACATTATCCCAGTTATTCTTTACAGCAGTTCTGTGACACAGGAAGAAACCAAAGCACAGAAGTAACCCAAGATCACACAGCAAGGAGCGCCAACATTCCAACCCAGTCTCTTCTAGAAATGGTGCTTTTAACCTGTCATTTAAATCTTGTAACATTATTAGTATATTATGGATTTATTGTTTCTCTGTCTCAATTTGATTATTGAGAGCGGGGACAATACCGGTATAGCCCTGTTAATAACCAGCAAGATCAACTTCCACATAGTCGAGGTTATAAATATTCAGTGTTGATTTAGTCTTTCATTTTGCAAACATTTCTATTCTGTTTTAATGGAATAAGCATAGAAGTGGTTATGAATGGATATATGAAATTGATTTAAATATAATAATATATTTGAGAACTGTTATTATCACTTGAAGGAAGTTCAATAATAGGATTTTTAAAAATTTATATTCTTACCCTTCACATAGTCTTATTTAAGACTATATTTAACAGTATTTAAAACTAGACAAAATGTTCTAGGGAAGACATTCAAATTGACTAAGAAGGTAAGATCTAGGCAGTCAGTAACAGGAAATCTTCCTATGGGTGGGCTTTTCTCTCTCTCTCTCTCTCTCTTTCTCTCTCTCTCTCTCTCTCGGGCTTTTCTTTCTCTCTCTCTCTCTGTCTCTCTCTCTCTCTCGCAGAAGGAGGGCAGGTTTTAATCCTTTCATCTTTAGGTTTATGTTCTTAGTAACTAGATCTTATAATTTTTCACTTTAGTTTTATTAGTTGCTTTTTTAACTACTAAAATATATTTCTATAGTTAAAAACATTTTTTTTTTTTGCTTAATTCCTTGCAGTATGATTTATACCATAAGAATTCTTTGTGTGTGTGTGTGTGTGTGTGTATGACGAGTTTCGCTCTCGTTGCCCAGGCTGGAGTGCAATGGCGTGATCTTGGCTCACCGCAACTTCTGCCTCCCGAGTTCAACCGATTCTCCTGCCTCAGCCTCCCGAGTAACTGGGATTACAGGCATGTGCCACCACGCTTGGCTAATTTTGTATTTTTAGTAGAGACAAGGTTTCTCCATGTTGATCAGGCTGGTCTGGAACTCCTGACCTCAGGTGATCTGCCCACCTCGGCCTCCCAAAGTGCTGGAATTACAGGCTTGAGCCACCTTGCCCGGCCCTACCAAAAGAATTCTTAATGAACATTGAGAAACAACACTCCATGAGAATTAATGAGTTCTTCCTCTATTCTCTCCCAATTTTCAGTCAAGTTTTCACCTTGACTGAAGGTGAAAACTTGAAGGCAACCAGGGGATCAAGTCAGGTCCTAGACAATGATCATTGTAGAGATCACTGTTCTGTTCTAAATCTTGCTCAAAAATGTAGGCTGTGGAAACTCAGACTCCTGAGCCATCCCTAGTCTCCTGTAAACCCGAGTACAGCCCTTGTCCATCAGTGACCTTGGAGCCATGGATGATGCCAACCTCAGAAGAGCCTCAGATATTTCCATTTAGAAAACGAATCCTAGGCCCATTTTAGTCTGGACCTGAATCTCTGCAAGGTCAGAATCATAATGGCCCTCAGTCTCTGGGCCCTTGTGTTAATTTTTCAAGCTATTCATTTTAATAAACTTTAGTTCTTAGGACGCCAGAACTACAGAGATAGGACTATCATTTTCATGATACAATAAATAGTTGTCTGGGCTTTTCTGCTAACTGCCATGTCTTTGGGAGTGTCTTCTCATTATTTTTAACCAGCTAGGGAGTTCAGAGTATGTTGCTAATGAGAACTAAGTTTCATGAAGACCAGTCATGAGTAAGGACAGCCAGGAACAATGTCTGTGCTACAACTGGAAAGCAAAGTATGGAAAAGTGTCTTGCCTAGAGCCTCATAGGGAATTACCAACCTGTCCAGCCAGGTTCAACCACCTGCTTCCCGTCACCATAGCATTCGCGCATGCCTACAGCATAGTCTCCTGGGTTCGGGGAAGCAGGCAGGCCAACAGCAAGGAAAACATGGAGGAGGGGAGAACTGGTTCCCTGACTCGGTATGGAGCTAGAGAAAAGGTGGTGTCGATTATGAGAATGGCATTTCCTTAGCTTCCTTTCAAACACTGTTACAACCACCCGTGCACATTATCTTAGTGAGTGTAAGTTGGAGAGTCTTGAAAACATATTTGCTGTGATTTTTCATTGTCATCTTAAAAACAAAAAAATTACTGACCTCAATAGAGTAAGCAATTAATGAGGGAAAGAGCTGACTGTAAGTTTCCACAGATTCTGTTTTGAAAAACAGAGGATGCCTGGCCCTGTGATT
The DNA here is from genome assembly GCF_043159975.1 of Macaca nemestrina. Taxonomy (NCBI): domain Eukaryota; kingdom Metazoa; phylum Chordata; class Mammalia; order Primates; family Cercopithecidae; genus Macaca; species Macaca nemestrina. The sequence goes on from NC_092143.1 coordinate 77,387,639, forward strand.
TTTAACATACCACAACTGAACTCCTTTCCCTCCTCATTTATAAGGCTCTTGTAATTACAAGGTCAACTTGGCAACTGTTTTCATAAAATCTGAATTGTGCTGAGTTGCAGAAAGCTGCAGGCTGGAGGACTCCCACCTCTTCCAGCTGCTGGAGGCATGGAATTGGAAAAAGCAGGCCAGGCTCTGCATGTCTAAAGCTGTGTCATCCTTCATGAGGCAATGATCCCACACCAGCTAAAATAACATGAGTCATTGCTTATAAGAAGCCCAAGTGAAGCTGATTTCGATTATACCAATCCTAAACAAACATGATACTCCTCTTATCCAGATGATAAAAAAGTTCTTATTGTGGGAGTTAGGAAAAAAAATAGCACCAATTCTCTTTAGAGTTCATGGAAGTGCTTTGCCATTTAGCGGGTTTTAAAGTGTATCTTAAACAGGAATTCGTCATTTAGCCAAATCTTACTCTAGGTTATTCTTGCTTTTGTCTCTTACTCCCCTACCCCCAACCTTGCCCACATCCAGTTTGGCTCATTAGTATTTTAATCTGGTTTGAAAGCTATTTGGATCAAAATCCATAAAATCAAAACTGTAATCTTGTAGCTCTTTGCTTTTATTCTTTTCCAGGATCCCCCAGTCGCTTTATTCCTCTATAGTATGAAAGATGGTTTTCAAGTAGACCACAAAGAGCTGGAGAAATGGTTTAGAAGGGTAATGAAGTAGCTTAAGTAAAGCTGATGAAGGCCTCGGCTGGAGTTGTGGGAATATGGATGAAAGAGACTGAAGGATTCCACGGGGAAAACAAGCAAAGAAGTTGGTATGATTTGGTGATTAAATGCATGCTGAGAACTAGGAACACATGACTTGGTTTTCTTTTTTTTCTTTTTCTTTCTTTTTTTTTTTTTTTAAGATGGAGTGTTTTGCTCTTGTTGCCCAGGCTGGAGTTCAGTGGCGTAATCTTGGCTCACTGCAACCTCAACTTACTGGGTTCAAGCGATTCTCCTGCCTCAGCCTCCTGAGTAAGTGGGATTACGGGCACCCACCACCATGCCCTGATAACTGTTTTTGTATTTTTAGTAGAGACAGGGTTTCATCATGTTGGCCAGGCTGGCCTCAAACTCCTGACCTCAGGTGATCCACCTGCCTCGGCCTTCGTGCAGGGATTACAGGCGTGAGCCATTGCGCCTGGCCATGACTTGGTTTTCTGTCTGGGAGTGTTAGGTACTGAAGTTGGGAATTGTGGTGGATGAGCAGATTGTGGATGGGCAGACAATGAGTTTGACATGTGAAATTTCAACCCTTAGGTTCTTGTGGGATAATTAAGTGTATATGCTCGGCAGACAGGTGGCTATACAAGTTGGAAGCCTAGGAGGGAGATCAAGGCTGAAAGTTCTAAGCTATTTATTCATGGGAGACTTAAGCATTTCAGGGATAGTTAAAACTGGGCTTGGATGAGATCTGGCAGGAGAGGGTAAAGTCTCTATAGAGACAGCAGTGGAACAAGGATGGAAACTTGAGTAATGCCAGCTAGGGAAGGGCAGGGCTTGGGAGCCCGTAATGGAGACCAACAGAATGAGAGCTTTCCAGAAGCAAAGGCAGCAGGCTCAGAATGATCAGACAGCCACATCAAAAGTAGCTAAATGACCAATATGGTAAAGAAAATCATCCACCAGATTAAGTAGTGCGGATATCAGTGATGATCTTTGCTATTGTGGGTTTAATACAGTTGTAGAGGTGGAAGCTACTTTGCTGCAAGTTGAAGAGTGATTGTGAGATAAGAAAATATAGGCAGAAAGTAGATATGATTCCTTCTGAAAGCTTAGCTTGTAAGAAGGAAGAGAGAGAAGAGGGAGACTGAAGAGGAGAACTTTAACAAATGTACCCCAAAGAACTAAAATTCTGATAAAAGTCAAGAAAGAAATCTAGCATTTCTAAAATGCAGGACTTAAAAATCCATTTCTTTTTTTACTTAAAATCCTTTGATAATACATTTTTGCATATAGGATAAAACTTTATTCTTAGCCTCAAATAATATGGAAGCATTTCTAGAACAAGAATATTGTCTATTTTCTTCATTACTGGATCCTTAACTACCTTCCCCTCTCCCTCATCAGAGGGCCTGGCACTTACTAGAGTTTTAACAAATGGTTAACTGTGGAGGCTGAAGTGTGGAAATGTGATTTCTCTTTTGTTGGAAGCTACCAGGGAAGTCTTCCAAAATCTGAGCATCTCGTCCTTTGCAAAGTCTTTCCTGAGAGAGAAAATACACTAAATTAACCTTTATTCATAGAATCATATATACTATTGATAATATGCTATAGAAATAAGAATAATAAAAAATCAAACTGGCAACAATTATAAACAATAATAGCTTTATACATAAAATTGAGTGCAGCATGGATAGATAATTAATAGAAAGTAAATATATCCCTCGTTTTAAAAGATTAAATTTTACTTGAGTCATTTCACTCATTAAAACAAGAAGAAATTGAGCTCTGATTCTTGCAATAAAAAGTGAAATTAAACAAATATTTATTGAACCTCTCTATGCCATATGTGATTTTGGATGCTGGGGCTACAAAAATGGTTAATAGCTGGTCCTTAAGTGAGAAGTGTGTTCATGATCAATTTCTGCTGCATCCAAAGTTCACTCCTTGAGGACAGAAACTGTCTCTTATCTCTGTATCCTTAGCATTTTAGCCTACTGGCCCAGAATTGACACTCAGTATGTGAATGGTTCAATGAATGAATGATTGAAAAAAAAATGCATTAAGATACTCTAGGAAAGGGGAGAAGATGTAACTAACATTTAGGGCTCGGGTTGGTGAGAGAGGGGTTAAGGAAAACTTCTTGGAGGAGTGGATAGCTCAATTAAGTCTAAAGAATGAGCATGAGTTAGTAGGGGGGGATTTTAAGAGTTGGAAGAGTGTTTTTGGCCGAAGAACCAGCGTAAGGAAGAGGCGTTGCAGCATGTAACCACAGATGCTGGTATTGCTGATACAATGAAATATGAGATGAGGGAGGGAGAGTAGAGACCATTTAATGTGCACTTTGAGTAAAATGATTAGGGTCAGACTGTACTCAGTGACATACCCAATTTCTTCATTTGGATTATGAAGGGGTTCCATTAGTTGACCTCAAGGGTCTTTTCTCACGCTTAAATTCTGTTTTTCCCTATTATTAAGTTGGAAGTGAGGGTAATTAGACAATCCTAGATTTTTAACTAAAACACAGTTTTAGACCTGTGCTAATTTTATGATAACACCTTTCTCCCCTCTCATTGAACTGTACTTATTTAATTGATCTCTCAGGTACTTTTGCTGTCTGTACAGTAGCATGAAATTGTTACCTAATTTTAGTACATTCCATTACTCAAAGTGGCGCTTGGTTTATTTCAATTAAGCTACCTAAGTCCAGATAATGTATTAATAAGATGCTTGTGTTTAAGATTTTCTTTGAAAAATATAGCCTGTCCAATAAGCCAAACTGATTTTTGTTTTTCAGATGATTGTGAATTGACAACTGAATTAATAGGAATGTTAGGGAGTGTTTAAAAATGCTATAGCACCTTATTTTTTTATGTTTTTCAAAGTTAAAGACAGTATTCACTAATAACTTCTTTTTTGAAAGATGTATTTTATGTGCTAGTTTAATAATTTCATTTATACTTAATTACATTTAACTATGTTTATATTTCATTTAATTAAAATACTTTATACTTTATTTTGGCACAAAATTAGAAAAATTTAATAGAATTTAAATTAAACTGGAGACGTCCAAGAAACATGGGAGCATACTGTTGAATATTTTCCTTGTGTTTTTAATAATTCAATAAAACACACACACACATACATTTTAAGAGGAAAAATCTATTTCACTTTTTTTCCTCATTTTCTGCTTTTGAGTGTCCTCTGACATACTAGGTCCTAAAACTGATATCTGATGACATATTGCAAGAACGTGCCTGGGAAGGAAATGGGCTTAGAGGCTTGACAGGAATTTCCCTGCACCAAGGAACACTTTTTCACCTTTCTTTCCCCCTTCTTCACCTTTCTATCTTCACATCATCTTCTTATCCATTACCATGGAGGGAAAATTATATAATGGTAATGAATCTAAAGACCTCCAGGATTTCTGAAGCCGTACCCACAAACAAATAAAAATAAATGCTTTATTTAGTGATAACAGTCAGTTTAAAAATCGAGATATACTTCCTCTACCATAAAGTGCAGTGTTAAATATTCAGTTCCATGATTTTTGACCCATGTGACTACCATCCAAAACAAGATACAGAACATCTCCCTCACCCCAGACATTTTCTTCATGCACTTTGTTCCTTCAATTACTCCTTCCAGGCAACCCGTTTCTGACTTCTATCACCAGAGATTAGCATTGCCTGTTCGTGGAAGCCATCTAAACGGAGCATCACAGAATGTGTGATTTGTGTCTGGCCCCTTCACTCGTCATAATGGTTTCTGACGTTCAGACACATCATTTCATCGGAGCCTGAAAGTGCCAGTAATGTGTACAGACCGTTTGGTGGTTTTATCCTGTTATTGTACCTGACTGTCATCCTGCTGTCTGGCAGCTATTGGCTGTTGGGTTAAGAGGGGCTGGGCAAGGAAGCAGGTTTAGAGTAAAACCCATTAAGAGGGGCTGGGCAAGGAAGCAGGTTTAGAGTAAAAGCAGGTTTAGAGTAAAACTGTGAGAAAACTGAACTCAAGAGTCTATTCCCAGGACACTGCATCTGGAGACTCATTTCTCCATTGTAGACCCAGCCAAGATTGGGATGTAAGCAAGTTTATTTTTGTGCCTGATCAATTTACTTTGGCTTCCTGGGGCCCTGTAGTGCTCCACTAAGAGATAGTGCTTCTATTTTCCCTGTAGTGCTCCACTAAGAGATCATTTTGTTCTAGCAAGGAACAGTCTTAGAATTTAAGGTGTTTTACCTTCCCAAAGCATATATACATTTCTTTAAACCTCTAATAGTGAGACTTCAGGTCTCATTCAGGGAACGGAATGTTCTTTAGGCAGGAAGTCACACACCTCGGTGCACGTAATTTAGACCGGGGTAGCACAGTTTTTCTGCAAAGGGTCAGTATTTTAGGCTTCGCTGGTTATATTTTCTCTGTTGGAACTCTACTGTTGTTATCGAAAAAGCAACCATAAACATTACATGAACCAATAGAGTTGATTGTGTTCTGATAAAACTTTATTTCGAGAAACAGGTAGTAGCCTGGATTTGGCCTGTGGGCCATAATGGTATCCGACTCCTTTAGATAGCTTTCTGTTCGGCCTACTCATGAGGCTTGTGTAGCAAGCCTATCCTAGCAAACTACGGAGAATTAGTTTTCCAGAATACAGAAAGCTGAAAGGAACCTGGGGTTGCACCTGTTACAATCTCTCGTTTTTAAGTGAGGACACTGAATCTTAGAGTAGTAAATTTTCAAGGTCACAAGGAATCAGTGAAGGGTCCAGACAATTCAGTCTTCAACAGTTTCTGATAGATATGAGTCATGTTACCTCAAATATAGTATCATGTTGACATTTGGAGAAACTGTCTTAGCTCATGCATTTTAAAGGAATAAAAGTGACAGAGAGAGAAACGGATATAGGAATTCAGGTGGTAGTGTTCTGAAAACTTAAGCAGGGGTCAGCCAAGAAAGGATGAGAGTTATACATTTAGCAAGTAGATTGATTAATGAAACAAAAAACAGCACTGTATAGTGAACACTTTGTCCAAGTCAGTTTTAAAATTATATATGTGATGAATGAATAATAAATAATTTTAACTGAGAAAATAGAGACCTCTAGATTCTGTGATATTCAGTTCATTCATCCATTTACTCTTTCTTTTGATTTTTTTTTAGCAAACATTCATCAAGTATCTTCTCTTGAAGGTATCATGAAAGAGCAAAGCTAATCAAGACAGAGTTCCTGTGCTTGAGGAGCTGATACTGGAGCCCAGGCGTACTGAGAACCATTTCTTGTTTAGTATTGCATCCTCTGAAGAGGAAACAGGGTTTGCTTCACGGAGGACATGATATTTGAGTTGGGCATGTGGATGTGCTGTGATATGTGTATATTGGTCTATAGATGAAGGTAGAGGGTAGGGAGAGGGAGTCAGTAATTCAGGTTGGATGTATTTAGGGATTGGCAAGCGAAGTAGCAGTAGTTTTTGTAGATATGTTTGGCAGAGTTTAATTTGTGGGATGAGATTGGCTCAACAGACCACTTGTCAAAGAAATGTCAGTTGTTTCAGCCAAAGCAATTAAAATAAGTTAATAAAAGTGCCTCACTTTGGGAGGTTGTCTTCAACTCTATAGATGCCATATAGTCTATTGAAGTAATTAAAATACTGAATTTAATGTTAATGCATTAATCTGGAAAGAATCAGACTCAAGCAAAAAATTCTTTTAGTGCTCTTGAAGAGTTCATGCTTCCCCACACAAAAAATACCCAAATAACTGGTAGAAGCTACTTTACACATTGGAAGTAGCTGATTTAATAGCTACTGATCATAAACATATGCTGGAATCATAGTGGTTCAGCCAGAGTGCCAGTATTCAGACTCCACATTTAGTAGAGACATGCATAACTCTTACCCCCAATGACTCACACTTTCTGTGTTTACCTTGGCTTGCGGTTGGATGACCCAGCTGGGTATCCAGTGTTGTGCACCAGAGGCACATGGGGCAAGCAGAGGGGGAAGGCTTTCACTTGACACTAATGAAACAGTGGCCTGCCTTAGGCATTTTGGTACTTATGTGAATGCAAAAATATTACTAATAACAGAGCATATTTTGGAGGCCATCTCAAACCTGGTCAGCTGCATTTAAGCTCATGGCCACTGGTGCTGTGGAATGCACCCTTGTTTGCTTTGAAAGTGGTGAGGGAGATCTAGTTAGAGATTGTCTGCCTTCCTGGAATGACCCCACCCCTAGAATAGAAATCTCCACATTCCCAAACAAGATTCAACCTAAATCAGCAAATACTCAATTCAACAAACCAGTTACTGCATCAATACCTATTTTGGGGAAATTTTACATTCAGGGTATCTTTACATTTATAGATACCATGACTATATTATATACCTGGAGAGAGCTCTCATAGTATTAAGAGTGTTTCTCTAGTACCTGGAGATTAGCTTTGAACAAGTATAGGGCAGTTCAATATAAAAATAGCACATGGCTAACATAGGGCCCGGCTCAAGTGACTGCTGTGTTGGAGGCTGCTGTCTGTGTTGTCTCCTTGAATCAGGACACTTCTGAGCAGCACTGCCATGATGGGCAACTTCTGTGGCTTGGATGTTTCTGGCTGATGTGAGAAAGCTGATGGAGCAGAGGCTGGGAGGACTCTGGGCATACAAGAAAATACCATATGAATAGGATGTTTCTGTTCTCAGAAGTGAAAAATGCTGGCAGTCAACATTTAACAAGGTCAGGGTCCAAGAAGTTACTGCCTTCTAGTCATTTCTCAAGGAAGGTATAGAGGAAGCCGAAGCCTTTCAGTATTTCCCACATGTTTACTGGAAATTATACAAATTGTTGACTAATAGGAAGACAAGGGAAATTAATCCTTTTTTTGACCCTCATGCCCACAATTTGTGGCCCATTTCCTAAATGGGAGTTTGCTCTGTGTTTCTAGTGCCTTCCTTGCTTTCCCATGTGGCTGTGTGATCTGCACAGGAGACCATCAGTCCCTACTCTTGTGTGCCAAGATGGAGGCAAAACATATTTGTTTATGTAAATGTTTATGCATGCAATATGTTTATGCATATTTGTTTATCCTCATTCTGAGGTTGGGGATAAAGTGCCAGCACATCTCTGACCAATATAATCATAACATTAGACAAAAATGTTTGAGCTAAAAGTCAAAATCATAACATTAGACAAAAATGTTTGAGCTAAAAGTCAGTCAGTGCAAACAAGGGATCTGATCACTTGTTATATATTATCCATTCAGTAGGCCATAGTATACTCAAAATAGAAATTCAAGAAAGGCTAGCCAAAGTTATAGGTAGCAAATCAGTAGCATATGTTTATAGGAAAGTTAGAAATGTAAAAGCCAGATATTACTCTCTCTCCTGCAGATATTCCTTGGTAGTACTGTCTGACAAAATGCTGGACTGGAGAGATATTTTCCTTTACCCAGGGTTTTGTAGTCTGCTGTGATTGCATATAGCCTCCCAGCAATCAGTTTATAGGACATTTGAGCCCCAAGGACCCGTAGAAAACATGGAACCTTATTTTGCAAATGAAGAAGCTGAGATATTAATCAACTCAAGTCTCCAATGTTCTAACATTTCTCTGCCATTTTTTTAAATGGGAAGATCTCATCATCATGCTTTTTCACATTGTATTCTTGCCATTCCTTCCTATATAATATGTGGCATTAGAGAATAGCATCACTCTGTCCACAGAGTGAGAGATAGCTTATATGTATCCAAAAACAGATTTTGGGGGAATGCTTAGCATCCATAGATTCAAGATTGTGCTCTTTCTCAGGCCTTGGTATAGATGACATATTTAGAGTAGTAATATAATCAGTCTGCCCTTTGAAAGGGAGTATTTTAATGAAAATGAGTGTTCTATTTTAAAATTAAAAATTAGGACATAATTAATTTTCACTGACAGGTTATTCTCAGGTAGTATAGTGTAGGTAGCTTCAAAAATATACCCTCAATGCACATTTAAAGTTCAGTGAAGATTCCAAGAAGGAAAAAGGGATATATTCAAAACGGCATTTGTGATGATCTCCAACTCAGTTTTCTTTTCTGCGTTCCTTCCTTCTGTCTATTAGACTTTTCCTTTTGGAGAAGGCAACTTAAACTCCCATGCCTTACTGGGTGCCCGCTCTCATGTGTCTCTAGGTCTGCATGCATGGTATTAATTGCTAACGTCTACTGAGTGCTTCCTATAAAGCAAGCACTATTCCAAATGCTTTACATGTATTAAAGCCCCTACGGTTTACTCCTATGAGGTAGGAATTTTTTTGCTTCTAATTTTACAGATTTAGAAACTGAGATACAGGGTAACTAACTGACCCAAGTGAAGTATGGTAATGTCAACCCAAAACCCATGCTGCTGCTGTTGCTTTTTAAAAATTGTGGTAAAATATACATTCCACAATACAGCTCATGCCTCTTAGCCATCACACTGTGTTCCCTTTCTATACATCCTACTTCTTGGCCTGAAGAGCCTTTTTCCTGGTCTTCACCTGGTAAGTACTATAGTCCTCGGAGATTGGGTCATATGTTACCGTCTTAGTCTGTTTTCTGTTTCTATGAAAGAATATCAAAGACTGGATACTGTATAAAGAAAATAAGTTTGTTTAGCTCATGGTTCTAGAGGCTGGAAAGTCCAAGTGCTTGGTGCTGCATATGGCCGGGGCCTTTGTGCTGTGTCACAGCATGGTGGAGGACATCACGTAGTGAGAGGGAAAGAGTGTGCCAGCTCAGGTCTCTCTTCTTCTTATGAAGCCACAGTCCCATCATGGAGGCCCACCCTGATTACCTTACCTAATCCTAATTACCTTTCAAAGGCTTTACCTCCAAATATCACCAACATATGAATTTGGGGATTAACTTGTCATCACATAAAATTTAAGGGACATATTTAAAACACAGCACTTAACATAATCTAAAGCCTTCCTTAGTACCTTTTCCTGTTTTCTTCCAATCTGGGTCTAGATTATTTCCTTTATGCTACCAGTGAACCCTGGGCCAGTTGCAGCCATAAATTTATTATTTCCAAAGGTAGTTAATGATGCTACTCCTCTGTAGCTGACCCCTACCCCTGCACTGGACTGCAGTTTCCCTGAGAGCAGAAGTCAGGGTTTATCTTTCTGATTTCAGTACCCAGCAACATGCCCTAGAAACATTTGTGGAATAGAGAGAGGGAGGCAATGTATGATTTTTTTTAATTGAAAAACAAAATAACTGACTGCTTAAAATTTTTCAGAGAAGACAATTTTTTACATTTTACAATGAGACATAGAAAATGATACACCAAAGAAACACAGAGAAATGTTAATCTAGGTCAGGTTCCACGTAGCCAGCTCCTGATATTTTCACTTTGTCAGATTTTATCTCTTGTAAAGAAAAAAAAAAATTCCCAGGAGGTAAAAGAGAAAGGAAATGCTTTTGTTTTTCAACTGTGAAACTGGAGTTTCCATGACCTCATTGTGAGGCCATCGCTCTTCTTGGAGGTATTAATAATTTGTCTCTTGTTAGAGTGCAGCTTCTAATTTAGGGCTCAGTGACTTAGGGTGATTTAGAAGGGATCAGAAGACATAATTTTAAAGACTGGAAAATGATGGCCATGAGCAATATACATGGAAATTGATATTATTGGAGTTGGAGTATGGAAAGGCAAAATTCTCTGTGCCAGTTGCGTCAAGAAGAAAATATTGTCCCACTGATGAGCACATACAAACTGGTTCTCTATGGGGGTGTCCACCCCTAGAGAGAACTGCCAGCCCCAGCAATAGCAGTTGCTCCCCCCAGCAGCATCATAGATCACAAAATAAAATAGTGCTGTCTCTTTGTAATTGTGTAAGCCATAACATTTGCTGTATAATTTTCTTTTCTGATTTTAGCTTGATTTTCTGTCCTCAAAATCTCCTAGGGTTATAAACATAATTGGTGATTGCTAAGACAAGAAGCCAGTTTTTCTATTATCAGAAATAGCAAAGTACCTTCCGTTTTTGAAGCCTTGCTTACAAAACTTAAAAAAAAAAAAAAATTCCAGGCATCTGGGAAATTGAAATTCATAAAATAATGTTTAATTAGAAAGGGAAGGAAGCTACATTTGTAGAACAGAGTAATTTGATTATATTTTAACTATTAAATAGATTAATTTTCAAGGTGGTCATTCTTTATTATATGCACTTAATTGACATTAGATTATATTAAGAATTTAAATTTAGCTCCCTTTACAAATTGGCCAATGCCCATTCACCCTTGGTAGACTAATAAGGTTTCTACTAAGCCGTGTTTTTTATTAATCCTCATTACTACTCTCAGAGAAAAGACACAAATAGGGCCAAATGGAATTCTTTCCACTATTGAGTTCAATAAACACAATTTCTGGAGCTGTTTCAACAGAATGTGCGCATTATTATAAATTATTGGAAACTCAAACCCAAATCCAAACAATGAAGCAAAACAGACCTTCCTGCCTGTTCTGATTGCACCATTGTCGTCACAAGTCAATATACGTCTAGTGCTTCACTTTAAAATTTCTTACGAGCTTTTTCTTGGTTCTCTTTCTCCAACTTGGTCTCTCACAATCTTTTTGTGTCTACATTTGAGGTCATCTGTGTCTTTAGTGCAAACCTCATGCAGAATAACAAAGATTCCAGTTGCAGCAAAACCACAAAGTGCTAAATCCCTCAGCCTCTGCGTGAGGAAGGCCATGTCTAAGGAATACTGTGAAATGGGCTCTGTAGGCTTCTCCTGGGCTCAAAGTCAGTTCTTGCCTGGGAGTGCTGTGTGACACAGCAGGCTTTTCCTCCTCTCAGCTTAAGAGCATGGGCCAGTGACAGTGAGGCCCTTTGTCCCTCTCAGCACTCCCTGACCATCCCTGGTCACAGTTCAGGAATGCAGAAGTTGGGCTTCTAAGAAATTAAGCTAGTATCGTTGCACCAAGTCATGGGTTTATGTTTTTGCTTTATATGTTCATAAGCATTTTATTTGCCTTCATTTTTGACCCACTAATTGACAATACTTTTTTTTCTTCTGTTGTTGCTATAAATACTACGTAGGGGTTTTAATGAAGTATTAATAGACCCTCAAGCTTTTCCTAATAAATCACAGGCTTTTGTATCTTACAGAAATGTTGCTTAATTGAGCGATTCTGGGTCTAAACTAGATGTAATTTGCAAAGACGGAGAGAATAAAGGGATTTGTAATATTTAGGGGCCCAGTTTGAAATGGTACCAATGGATTTATTTTGTATTTTTTTAAGGGAAGAGTCCTTGAAAGAGACTATTAAATAATGTCTACTTATTTTCAGGACAATATTGTAATTGTAGAAGCTTAAAGTAGGAAAATTAGTTTAATGAGTGCCACTGCTCTTGTCTAAAAAGAAATTTCTTCAAATTACTCATTAAATTTTTTGGAGGTATTCCTATTTTATCAAATGTGAAGTGACAATAAGAACAGATACTGTGTTTTTATGAGACCAAATTGAGATCAACTATATTTTTTCTTCTTTGCTATCTATATGTGTGATTCACAGAATTAATACAATCTTATGATTTACTCTGTAGTATACAAGAAAGTTTCAGTTTGTTCTATAAATGCAGACCACACTTTGAAGAACATAATATATACAACCTCACATCGTGTGAGATTTGAGATTGATGTTTAAAGATTATTCTTAGTAAAGTGGGTATTTTCCAAATTAAATGAAAAGATAATATTTGGAGAAATTAGATTGAATTGGTTGAGGCATCTTATTTTTGCTGCTGTTTTTAAAGTTTGAGTTCTGATGGTCTTCCAGAGGCATAGCTACTGCATGTTCTGATTCTCTAGTAGCGTTTCATCTTCAAACATTTTACCCCTAGCATACCAATTTTTGTCTTAGTAAATATGGCCTCTGCCCGTAAGAGACAGAAGAGGTTGCTGAAATTCTTAAAGGAATCTAATTGTAAAGCTGACACACAGAACCATGGTCACTTTTTGTGACTAGGATTTGCTCAAATTCTGGTCTACACTAGCACATTTGTTCTTCATATAGCTCTAAAATATATTATACAGTCGATCTCGGCAATGATTTCATTTGTTCTTGATGTCTACTTATCTCAAATACGACCATTTGCATGAAAGAACAAGGTAGCATGTAGGAAGAATGACTGTTTAAAACATTACTGTAGAGTGGAATATAGAATTTATTTTTGGCCACATGACTCTGAAGCTAATTACTTTCCTTGAATCTTTAGTGATACTTATTTCTTTCTATTAAATGTGATCTTCAGTCCTTACTGCGGTTTCTCCCAAAAGGTACCACAAACCCAACAACTATTACAGCAAACCCATTAATGATATGTCATTATCATCAGGAGATTAAACTGTATTTGGATAAATAGGGCCATTTAATGTTGCTAAATTGTACCAGGAGAAGGGAATCGAATACAGTTCTGTACTGGGTATCGTAAGCAGGATAAATTTAACTACTAAGATTTTAAGAATCCATGCTGGCTAAGAAAGGGAGAGCATTGTCAAAATTCTCAAGTCACTGAGTAGGATAGAGTTGGCAGTTGTCTCCCTGATACTCATTCACCGATGGCCTGGAGCAACTTTCCAAAACTAGTGACCAACTGTGCCCTCCAACATCCGTAATTTGGTGGACTGAGATAAGGGTAAAGTAATAAAACTTAATGCTTCAAGGCATATGTAAACTGTTCTTCTGCAGAGATAGGACAGGAATTTTCTCCGTTCTTTCTGCAGGTCAAGTTCCCAAGGATCTTCAGAAGTAATATTGTGAAATGAAGCCCTGGAGCTGGGAACCTGAATTTGCCAGCTAAGCTTCCCAAGTAGACTGTATGTCTGAGTGAATAAATGAATTTGATCCAAGGGTAAGGAGGTCAGGGGGTTTCTGTAAGGGGACTAAAAGAAAGTAAATTGGCTGGGAGTAGTGGGTCACGCCTGTAATCCCAACATTTTGGGAGGCCAAGACGGGTGGATCACTTGCAGTCAGGAGTTCAAGACCAGCCTGGCCAACATGGTGAAACCTCGTCTCTACCAAAAATACAAAAAAATTAGCCAGGTGTGGTGGTACACGTCTGTAATCCCAGCTACTTGGGAAACTGAGGCACGAGAATCACTTGAACCCAGGAGGCAGAGGCTGCAGTGAGCGGAGATCGCGCCATTGCACTCCAGCCTGGGTGACAGAGTGAGACTCTGTCTCAAAGGAAAAAAAAAAAGTACATTTTTGGAAGAATTTTAATATGATATGGAAAAAGCCTAGATCTCCTAAGGCAAGTGATGAGTGAAAGACAATATGGGAAAGACAATGTGAGAGAGTGAAGTTGAGTAGTGGCACCTTTCCAGAAAGTGACAATGGAATCCTTAAGGATATAAATGCCATTCGGGTCGTTGTAATAGACTAGAAGGCACTGAAGCAGGAGAGGCAGTGATTTGGCAAAAGGACTAGAGGGAAATGAAGTGTTTAAAGGCAGGAAGAGGCAGAGAAAGGAAAAACGGGGAAAAGCATTGTCAAGCTCATGATGGTAAGAACAATTGATTTTAGGATGAGGAAATGAAAGCATCAGAATTATTAAAACCATATAAAAACCAGTAATTATTTAAATTATTAAATTGACTTGTGCCAGTTGCACTGGTTGTGCCTCAGTAAGACAACTGTATATTTTATTATTCAAAATGAGACAACTGTGAGAGGGAACTTAACAATTATGCCTGGACAGCAGGTATAGCTGGGGGTTTTCTGAGCAAACCAGAACATGTGGTCATCTTATACCTGAATCTAAATATCATAAAATGTGGTATTCTATGTTTTCTAATGAGTGTCATCACTGATGAGCATTTGAGCAATTTCTTTTATATCAATAAACACCAAAAATATCAATTAAATCAATATATAGGTCTCAAATATTTTGGTTCATGTATAGAATCACAAAAGAATCAGGGCATTTTGGTTATAAGTCACTGTTATTTCACTTTCAGCCTCATCAGTATTGAAATAATCAACTCTGTTAATTTTGAAAGAAACAGATCTATAGGGAAGGGTAGGAGTCCTTGGAGCCAGACTGTTGGATTGGGATCCAGGCTCTTCTACTGACTGTGGGAACTTGGGCAGGTTATTTAGCCTCAGGGGCTCAGTTTCCTCCCTGGGGATAGTAACAGTATTAATCTCACAGATTTATTCTGAGAATTAAACACATTAATTAAAGACCTCAGAACGACAACTGCAACATAGATCTATGGAGGAACCAACTATTCTTTCATTACATTCTCAGGGTGCCCTGTTCTTTTTTTGCACAGTCCTTTGAATGATCATTCCCTGTCCTCTTTCCCTTCCCTCTCTTCCTACTCCATCTCCATTACTTTAAGGTGTTAAAAATTCCAAATTGAGTAAGGAAAATAACTCTCATAGAAATGACGTTCAGAAAATATCCTTTCTACTTTAGCTTATGTTAGAAGAATAAGATCCCACATAGAAGGGGGATCTTCCAAACCTCATAAATGTAGAGGTTGATTTCTTAATATCCAAATTATTGATCATGATGATTTAATCGAAACTGAAGGATTAATTTAAATTGAAAAAATGTTCGTTATTTGGTGTATAGTCAGAGTTTTCTAGAAGGACAGAACTAATAGGATATATGTATTTATGAAAGGGAGTTTATTAAGGAGAATTAACTCACACGATCACAAGGTGAAGTACCACAGGGAGCAAGGAAGGTGGTAGTGGCTCAGTCCGAGCCCAAAATCTCAAAAGTAGGGAAGCCGACAGTGCAGCCTTCAATCTGTGGCCAAAGGCTGAGAGCCACTGGTGTAAGTCCAAGAGTCCAAAAGTCAAAGAACTTGGAATCTAACGTTCAAGGGCAGGAAGCATCCAGCATGGGAGAAAGATGAAGACCACAAGACTCTGCAAGTCCACTGCTCCCATCTTCTTCTGCCTGCTTTATTCTAGCTGCGTGGGCAGTTGATTGGATGGTGCCCACCCATACTGAGGGTGGGTCTGCCTCTCCCAGTCCACTGACTCAAATGTTAATCTCCTTTGGCAACACCCTCACAGACACACCAGAAAAAATGCTTTGCATCCTTCAATCCAATCAAGTTGGCACTTAATATTAACCCTCACACTTGGGTCTTGACAATAAAAAGCATTACTTAGAAAATCAAGAAAATATTCTTTCTAACCCTTTGCAAAGAATATGACCTGCTTAATAGTTATCACAAATGGCAAATAGCAGTATTTTTTGGAAACAAGGAAACTGCTTAGTGGAATAAGCCATTATTTCACATGGTGAAGTTTGGAAAACAGGAGAAAACCCTGTTAGACATTTGTAGAGATATGTAGGAAAATAGGGGATAGGGCAATGTGTAAAGCAAGAAGGGAAATAAATGAAATAAAGCAAAAGAAGCAAATTGTCTCTAGAAAGATGGGTCAGAGGCAGAGATAAGTGAGAACAGAAGCTTGACCAGCTTTACATATTGAGAGGAATGTATCTGAAGTAGGAATTCTAGGAACATACCAATGATTCATACAAAACCAGGATTTTACAGTCATTATGATGTTACTTTTTTAGAGAAATAAAATCCATACAGATTTGGTAAAAGGAGCATTCAAAGTCGTGATCAATGTTCTAGCTTACCTATCCTATTGAATTAAGAATCAAGCAGTGACAGGTGTATATATGTTTCCAAAATTTTGTGATCTCTTTCTCCCTATGTCCTCCTCTCCATCATTGCAAAGTTAATGGGACCTGTGACATCAAAGACAAGAAACAGACCAAGTATCCAATGTTTTCAGCAACTTTGGTAAATTCTTTAAAAACCTGGTGGAGTCAAAGGTCTTTCCAGCATCCAGTAGAATAAAGCATTGAACACAGAGTTAGCTGTTCAAGGCACACAAGCAGGAGTATGGATCAAGCTCACACAGCACTGTCCCGGAAGATAAATGAGCTCTGCCCTTAGATTATCTGCCCAGTCAAAAGACTTAGTAGCATGGTTTCCCTGAGACTGGGCCTCAGCATTCCTAAACCGAGCTATAAATTTTTGACTCTGAGGGCCATTTTCCAAGTACCACTAAGTTCTTTTTTGTGCTGTATTAAATAGCTATTTCCCAAGTTTATTGGCGAAGGGTTTGAGAAACAAACTAATGCCTGAGGAATTCTTCTTTTGACCTGTGTTACTGCATGGACTTGTAGGTTTGCTAGCAATATTATTTCAGATAATCTGAGTGAGACATTCCTGTGGTGAACATACTATAATAAAACCGTCAGATGAGCAATGGGTGAGGGGCTGGGGAACTTGTTAAAAGCCATAAAGCATAACTAAGATTGTCCTTTTTTGCTTTGGTTTAAGGTGTAGCTTCTGCTCTGGAGTCTGGTGCTTGCTTGTCTTTTTTTTTGAAACAATGTCTCACTCCATCGCCCAGGCTGGAGTATGGTGGCATGATCACTGCAACCTCTGCCTCCCAAGTTCAAATGATTCTCCAGCCTCAGCCTCCCGAGTAGCTGGGATTACAAGCACACGCCACTATGCCCGGCTAATTTTTGTAATTTTAGTAGAGATGGGGTTGCTCCATGTTAGCCAGGCTGGTCTCGAACTCCTGACCTTAGGTGATCCGCCCACCTCGGCCTTCCAAAGTGCTGGGATTACAGGCGTGAGCCACTTCACCCAGCCACTTGCTTGTCTTTTAACATTGTACCAGAAAACCAGAAGGGAAAGGGTGAGAAATACAAATTGTCCAGTTTTCCTCCTAGCTGCTTGGTCTAGTTAAACATTTGTAGGTACCAGACCTGAAAATAAGATTTTATGGTATTTATGATTTTTTTATCTATCTAGTCACTTATTATCTCAGATAAATGAGAATCGTGGTCTTCAATTAGAGAAGATCAAAGGCAAATCAGGAAATAGTGATTTATTTATTATAAGAGTCAGGTAATGACATAGTACTGCTTTAGATTTGTTCTGAAATAATATGGAACTTGTTGCTCTATTAGATAGATTTTTATTAATGAGCTTTAAAAATCATACTTAATACACATATGACACAGTAAAATTAAGTTTGAATAAAATCGTTGGTTAAAATCAATTTAAATTTAGTACTTAGTATGTATGGAGTAGGCTTTTCTTTTTAGATACTTACTGTGGTTTGTTATCGGCATTATTTCACCGATGATACCTTACATATAATTTGAAAGGAGGCAAATTCAGATATACTGGCAGCTGGAGATTTAGTTCTTAATCTCAAATCCTTTTAGGCGCAGTTACTCAAATTTCAGAATGTTTTATTAAAGAGTTGGTAGGAAAATTTGGAAAAAAGCTAGGCTTTTCAAAAAGTAAAGTTTAATCAAAATAGGCAAGCCTAGAAATGAATAAGGAAATTCTGCTTTTCACTTAGAACATTCTATTAATGATCCATAAAAGCGTATGTTTAGATATAGTTTTTATTATTTCATATCTTTTCTGTAGTATATAAAGTTACAGGGACTTACCTTCATTTTGGTGGTTCTCTAATTTGTTTTTAAATGCTACTAGTTTTAGTCAGAGTTATGCTGCATAAAATATGGTTGGTTCGTTTTAAAATGTATATTCAGAGCTTAAGCCCTGCACCTAATAGGTTTAAGAATTCAAAATACGCTGGATATGCTTATGGAACATCAGTATTAAATGAGTGAAGAAATTGAAATCTACAACGTTATCTATATGGAAATTACAATAGCAGAAACAAAAAGTAAATAGTAGCTAAAATTGGAGCACTTTCAGATTCCTATCTTATCTTGAAAAACTATGAAAGAATAACAGAGAAACTAGGCTCTTACACCCAGCAGCAAAGTTCCCTTGCTAAAGAATAACCTGACTTTAAATTTCACCCCCACGTCACCGCTTCCCACTGGGTTGAAAAACTGTGGTCACAGGTGATTGATTCCTTTTTCAGAAGGCAGTTCATTGAGATCGGTATCAGAACCTTGTTTGATTCAACAAGAAGGCTATGCTAATTGTTGGGCTATTTTCTCAGCGAGGGGCATCAAACTGTAATCAGGAATTTTAGAGGAAACTTGTGATCAAAACATTTGCATCAGGAGTTCAAACAAAGAATTCAATGTGCTAAAATAATGAAGTGAATCTTCTCTGTCATGGAATTGTATCCTAACTATACCTGCCTATGTAAGTTCAAACACACACACGCACAAGCTACATGTTTTGGAGAATTGCAGTGAACAGATAGTTTTTTTTCCGTGTTAGAAACATTGGGCCACTTTGAAAGTTTGGTGACAGTAAATTTGCAAATAAGATTATTTTCATTTTCCAAGTTAAAAAATTGTAAGTTTCTGATGCTGTGATTGAAAGCAAATGAAGTATAATTTGTAAGAGAACTCTCAAAGTCAAGATCCTCTTATCCTAAAAACAAGACTACAGTCCCCAGCACACCAAGAAATTCTTAGGTCCAGATAAGAAACAAACTCAGAATTCAGCAAGTACATTGTAAAAGTATACAGTATAGTATAATGAACATACAGTAAAATAATGAAATTTAAATGCATGGCTTCTGTGAAATTATTTTTAAAGAATTTTTAAACTAGCAGAAAAGTTTATTTTTACTGACGGTTCTGTTGTTTTTACAACACATTCAAAACACTTTCTACAGAAGCTTTTAGTTCCTTAGCAAGATAAAAGATTTCTCACTAAGAAAATGGATTGCTTTGATAAAGCAATAATTAGCATCGATGTCAAATTTATTATTATCCAAATTATTATCTCAATTTAGCTATTGCAATAGAGCTTTCCCTTTAAAACCTCCATCACCGTTACTATTACTTTACATTCTGATCTTTAATTCATAGGAAGGGATTTGTTACAGTTAGTCTGGGTCAGTGACTCAATCTCTTCAAGAGGACGAAACACCAAAATAGGCCTTGTACTTTCCTGGATTCTTTTCATGTTACTGATTTTACCTGGGTGTAATTCAGAATACAAATGTAGAAGTTGTGTGTATCCATATCAGGGGTCCTTAGAATATGGGAAGATGAGATTGTGGGATTATACTTAGGTCTCTGTATACAACAACCTTTTTTATTTTTCCAAGTTAAATTCAGTCTTTAAAATGCATGTAAACATACACAAAACAGCATATATATTATACAATTCCCTTTATATAGTATACAAAATAAGCAACACTAATTGGGGGTATCAGAAGTAAGGTTAGTAGCATCCTAGAGATGGGGTGGGGGTGAGGGCAGGGGCGGGTAGTGAGTGCAAGAGACATGAGGCGAGCTCCTGAGTTACTCTTCTTTTCCTGATTTCAGTGACGTTTCATAGGTGTATTCTGTCTGTGAAAACTCATCTGGCGATCCACTTATGGTTCTGTTTTCTCATGTATATTACATTAAAATGTTTTTAAAGGCATGTGCATTAGTAAACATGGAATTTTGGTTCCTCAGCTTGGGTCTTGGATATTCACCCAAATACAAGTTGGAGAGGCTGCTTATATGCACACATATCTCACAGATCTTGGAGTCTAGTCCACAGTGTTAAGTGAAGGAAACAGTATTGATGGAGGCAGACATTGCCACTGCTTAACCCACAGCATGCATCTGGGCTCCTAGGCCCTAGGCTTGGACCATCAGCCGCCCAGCCGTATTATAATCTGTTAGCAGGTGTGGATGAGGACCAAGGATCAGATTCAGGAAGGGCCAGTGGTCAGTGAGGAAATGGGGAAGTAAAGCCAACAAGCCAAGCATTGTTAATGATTGAATGACCTCCAGATATGTACCTTCAGCCCAGCCTCCTTCCTGAGTAGTGGTTTTCAACTTGGGCTCTGCAATTAGGAAGACTCAATTCCTCTTTTAGCTTGGCCATTTTGTAGCTGTGAGCCTTTGGCCAAGTTATGTTATCTCATTAAGGCTGAGCTTCCTTATTTGTAAGAAGATGTATGATAATACAGAGTTGTTGGCACACTCTGTGGTTATATGGGAAAGGTTTAAGAAGGGTAGATAGCGAGGGTAGTTTCCATCAATAACCAGTGGTCTACAGGCAGTTCCACAGGTTTCTTAATTTCAAGAGGTCCAGTTTTTACTTTGTCATCTCTGCTCACCATTATCTACCCATTTGCTGGTAGCATAGGAATCATTCTCCTTTTCTCCTTCCCTCTACCAGTCACCACATTGATTAGCTTTCCAGTGTGTGTCAGTTTCTTTCATCTGCATGGAGTGACTCAAGCTCTCAGCCTTTCTGGCTTGTCCTACTTCAGATGCCTCCCAGGTGCACATCCTGCTCCAAAAGTTTCTTATAATGCAGACAGTGATTTTTCTAAAATACAAGTTCAACCATGCCACACACACACACACTGCTTGAAATTCTATAATGGTTTTCATTGTCCTTAGGGTAACCTGAACTGCTTAATATTTTATACCACCTTATAAGGCCTTACATGACCTGATTTGCCGCCACTTCCCTCTCTAGCTTCAAATTTTGCTGTTTCTCTTTTTCAGTCTGTACTGCAAAAGGATGTAATTTCATTCAGTTTCCCCTTCAACATGCTACACATTCTCTTTCAATTCACGCATGATACTCCTTCTGTTAGAAATAGTCTGCTGTGTCTCCCCCATTGTTTTTTTTTTTTTTTTTTTTTTTTTTTTTTTGAGACGGAGTCTTGCTCTGTCGCCCAAGCTGGAGTGCAGTGGCGCAATCTCAGCTCACTGCAAGCTCCGCCTCCCGGGTTCACGCCATTCTCCTGCCTCAGCCTCCTGAGTAGCTGGGACTACAGGCGCCCGCCACTGCGCCCAGCTAATTTTTTCTGTTTTTAGTAGAGACGGGGTTTCACCATGGTCTCGATCTCCTGACCTTGTGATCCGCCCGCCTCGGCCTTCCAAAGTGCTGGGATTACAGGCGTGAGCCACCGCGCCCGGCCTCCCCCATTGTTATGAAATGAACTGTGTTCCCCCAGAATTTATATGTTGAGGTCTAATCCCCTGAATCTCAGAATGTGACTATATTTGGAGATAGGGCCTTTAAATAGTTAGTTAAGTGAAAATAGAGCCTAATCTAGTATCCTGTACTGGTGTCCTTACATGAAGAGAAGATTAGGACAGAGGGAAGACCAAGTGAAAATGTGGAGGGAAGACAGCCATCTATGAGCCAAGGAGAGAAGCCTCAGGAGAAACCAACGCTGTCAGTACCTTGATCTTAGACTTTTAATTTCCAGAACTGTGAGAAAAAAAAAAAATCTTAAGCCGTCTAGTCTGTGACATTTTGTTATGGCAGCTCAAGCAGAGTAATATTCCCACAATGAATTAACTTCCCTGCTTCGGGACTGAGCATAGAAATAATGTTTTCTAGGGTACTCTCTGGATCAGGCCAGGTGCCCTCTGATTGGCATAACACCACCAAAACTATATTGACCATTCACCATGCCTTGTATCATCCCATTTAATTTTCACAATAACTTTATGAGAGGGATGGCTTTTTGTTTGTTCGTTTGTTTGTTTTGAGATGGAGTCTTGCACTGTGTCCCAAGCCAGAGTGCAGTGGCACGATCTCAGCTCGCTGCAACCTCTGCCTCAAGCCATTCTCCTGCCTCAGCCTCCCAAGCAGCTGGGACTACAGGCATGTACCACCATGCCTGCCTCATTTTTGTATTTTTAATAAAGATGGGGTTTCACATGTTGGCCAGGCTGGTCTCGAACTCCTGACTTCAAGTGATTTGCCTGCCTCGGCTTCCCAAAGCGCTTGAATTACAAGCATGAGCCACCACTCCTGGCCACAAGAGATGATTTTATCATCCTAAATTCACCAGTTAGAAAACTGGGGAAAAGAGGAGTTGCTAGACATGTACAGATGATCCAATCTCTTTCCTCAGTTCTTATTTGTCAAGGAAGAATATTCCTGCACACCTTTTAGAGTCTGACTTCCAGACTAGCCTTATTACTGTGTCATAGCAGTCATCCTACTTTACTGCAGACACTTGTTTAATTTTCTTCTCTGCTAGTCTCAAAGCTCCAGGAGCACAAAGCCTATGTCTGGATTTTTTTTCTCTGACCCGTATCAGCCAGTGTCCAGCACAATGTGTGTCCCACAAATATGTGCTGGGTGCTCCCAGCTCCAGTGCTGAGACAAGTGAGCTGCCAGTAGTCTCGCCTGGTCCATGGATGGGGAAGGAGAACAGCAGTGCTCTTTAGGTGGGGAGGATACAGGAGCTGAAGTGCAGCGGAGAGGGCATAGGTGAGCACAGCGCTCTGAGCTTCTCCCTCTTCTCTCTCCACAGTTTTTGCAGTTCTCTTTATTTGGTTCTGTTTATTTGGTTTAGAAAAAGAAAGTATGAAAGCAGAGAAATAATTATCAAGAATATGCTATATCCAATCTTTATTCGTCCAATCTAGTTGGCTGTTTTTTCCATCAAACTATAGAAAAAACAGCTTTCTTTAGAAATTAGGAATACGGATGATAAAATCTGATTCCACACACTTTAAGTTGTCCATGGAAGGAGTCCTTGTAGACATGAAAGAATGAGGTAGTCATTTCAGTGAAATGAAGGGCAAATAGCTCAATTACTGAATTGCTTGATATTAGAAAAAAGAACATGAATTGGTACCTTTTCTAGAATTTCACAGGCACTTCCTACAATCCAAGGTCCATGAATATTAGTGTAAGCCCACGTCCAAAGAGATCAAAGGAAATATTAGCGTATCAACACTGTTTACACTCCCTACGTTAGTCATTTTAGTAGCTGTCTTGATGATCAGATTGAAAAACCATAGTGTATGTAGAGTTTGGCATTATCGAGGTTTCAGGCATCCTCTAGGGGTCTTGGAGCATATCCCCTGAGGAAAAGGAGGGACCACCCTATATCTTAAGAGAGGCTTAAAGTGTTGTTAGACACTTCTCCAGAGGAAGATGGCTCCTCCCTAGAATCAGGGAAGGCATCAGCCAGAGACTAAGTTGGCCCTGACATTATTGTAGTAACCCCTCTTCAGGAGCTGAAAGCCTGCCACCAGCCTCCCTGAGGCAGCCGGCAGTTCTCTGACTGGATCTGACCTATATGTTAGACCAGTGAAGGAGCTAAGAGAGATTTCATGTTTAAGCCTGCTTTAGAATTCAAATCAAATAAAACTCTTGTAAGGTTATTCTGCATCTTATCCCTATAATGGAGCAATTCAAGCCTGAAAACAATGACTGGACTTTCTGCATGTTAAACTCTGACCTGGGTGCTAAAAAATGCTAATGTTAGAAATTGCGGACAGTTGCGGTCTGACCATTTTATTGCATTACTTTACATTACTTAAACATAAAGTCCTGTGCTATTGAGTTTAAACCAAATGACCAATACAATTGAGGCATTTATCTCCAACGGAGGACTTAAAATGGAAAAAAAAAAAAAAAAAAAAAAGACTCAACAATAATTATTGCTACAGGCTTTAGCAGTCAGACAGATGTTATCAGGTAATACTAGATTTGATTTGCTAATGTTTTGCTGAGGATTTCTGTGTCTATGTTTGTAAACGATGTGGGTCCGTAGGTTTTTGTTTTGGTAATGTCTTTGTACAGATGGTTTTGGTATCATTATAATCCTGGCTTCTTACAATGAGTTGAGAAGAGTTCCTTTTACCTGTTTTTTGTGCAAGTTTGGTTTCTTCCTTAATGTTTAGTAGCCTATTAGTGAAGCTATCTGGGCTTGGAGTTATCTTTGCGGGAAGATTTTAAATTATGAATTCAATTTCTTTAATAAATATGGGTTGATCTCATTTCTTCTGTCAGTTCTAATAAATTATCTTTTAAGGCATTTGTCCATTTCATATAAGCTGTTGAATTTCTTGTCATAGAATTCTTCAAAATATGCCCTTATTTTCTGTTTGTAATCTGTAGGATTTTTAGGTACAATCTTCTTTTTTTCCTTTCCAACACTACTTATTTTTGGATTCAGCTGAGCTATAAATTTATTAATTTTACATATCTTTTCCAAATCCTGCTTCTTAAAAATTTTTTCTATTGTTTGCCAGCTTACTGCTTACTGTTTCATCGATTTTTGCTCTTCATTATTTCTTTGCTTCTATTTACTTTTGACTTAATTTAATGCTCTTCTTTTAATAGCTTCCCTAAAGTGGAAGCTTAGATAATTGATTTTGTATCTCCCTTCTATTTCAATATAAACATTTATTACTATAAAATTCCCTCTGAGGATTGCTTTAGCTGCATCCCATATATATTGGTTTGTTGGAGTTTTCTTACTATTGAGTTCAAAATATTTTCTAATTTCTTTTGGGATTTCTTCCTTGACTTTTCTGGATATTTGAAAGTGTGTTGCTTAATTTCCAATCTTTGGGGATTTTCTAGGTATTAAAAAATCAATTTCTAATTTAATTCCATTGTGGTCAAAGAACATACTTTGCATGAATTAAGTCCTTTAAAATTTCTTGAGACTTGTTTTATGGCTTGTCATATGATTTATCTTGGGAATGTTCCCTGGGAACCTAAAAAAGAATGTGTAGTCCACTCTTTGGGATGAAAGTAGTCTATGAAGATCCATTAAGTGAATTTGGCTGATGCTATTGTTTGTTTTCTTTATTTTTCCTGATTTTCTGTCTACTTGTCCTATCCCTTACTGAGAGAAGAGTGTTGAAATCTCCAACTGTAATTGTGCATATGTCTCTCCTTTCAGTTCTGAAGGGTTTTTATTTCAAATATTTTGAAGCACTGTGTTTCAGGACATACCCATTTAGGATTGTTAGGTTTTCTTGATGAATTCAATCATTTATCATAAATAAATATCCCTCTTTGTCGTTAGTCCTAGTTCTTTTTCTGAAGTTGTAACAACCATAGAGTTGTGCTGCTAAGACCTCCTTTCCAAAAGAGTGGAATCCTTAGCCCACAGACTCAGTTGCCACACCTCAGGACCTGCCAGTCTTCCTGTAGTGGCTCTGCTCTCCCCAGGATGCCACTGGCCCATGACTGAGCACAGCATGGTACTAGACCGGGCCGATACAGCCCCAATGCCAGCTCCGCTGGTGGGCAGTTTCAGCTGGGGGATCTCTGTAGGCCTGGCTGAGACTTTTGGGGACCTACACCGCAGTCCCAGACTCTTCCTACTCAAGTCTTTTTCCCATTCTCTGATCATGGTTTTCAGATCTGCAGTCATGTTTGAAGGCTTTTCTGTACCCAGTGTGACTCCCACTTACCTTAATCTTTCATGGCTGTTTCCCCGCAGTACATTTCCTGAGCCTCTGATTCAGTATTGATAACTGCTTCATGCAGGACCCAAGCTGCTGCACAGATCTGCCTGTCTGAGTGATGTGGCCAACCCAGCTTTCTTATGATTCGCGTTTGCATGGCATATCTTGGTCTGTCCTTTACTTTTCCTGTGCCTATGTCTTTATGAAGTGTGAAGACAGCATATATGCTTGGGTTTACTTGAGTTTTGCTTTTTTTTTTTTTTTGTATTTTATCTCTACTCTTTTAGCTCTCTGTTCATTGTTTTTCATGATTGCTGCAGAGTTTACAACGTGACACTCTATCATATCACATTCCACCTTTGAATAATGCTATCATTTCGTGTATAAGAATCTTATGATTTTTGCTTTCATTTTTTCTTCCTCCCCTTTTTGCTGCTATCATATATTTTATTTATTACATATGTCATAAGCCTTAAAATACATTATTATTTTTGTTTCATACAGTCA
Organism: Macaca nemestrina; assembly: GCF_043159975.1. Taxonomy (NCBI): domain Eukaryota; kingdom Metazoa; phylum Chordata; class Mammalia; order Primates; family Cercopithecidae; genus Macaca; species Macaca nemestrina. Next base: position 77,414,009 of record NC_092143.1, read on the forward strand.
ATTTTATTTTAAAGAAATCAAAATAAGAAAATAATTTCTTTTATATGTACCCACATGTTTACAATTCCCCATATTTTTATTCTCTTGTAGAGGTCCAAGTTTCCATCTGGTAATATTTTCTTTCTGCTTGAAAAATTTTACATTCTAGTATTTTTTTTCTAGTGCAGATTGGCTGGCTCTGTGCTTTTGTTTGTCTAAAAAAGTATTTATCTAGTCTTCTTTTATGAAGGATAACTTCACTGGATATGGAATTTTAGGTTGATCATTTTTTTCTTTTAACACTTTAAAGATGTTGCTCTACTGCTTTTAGCTTGTGTTGTTCCTGACAAGAAGTTTGCAGTTATTCTTATCTTTGTTCTTCTGTATGTAATATGTCTGTTTTTTCCTACTCTGCTGCTGTCAATATTTTCTCTTTATCCTGTTTTTCAGCAATTACATCATTATATGCCTGTCTGGTTTTGTGTTATCTTTCTTCGTGTTCACTGAGTTTCTTGAACTTGTGATCTATAGTTTTCAACAAACTGGGAAAATTTTCAGCCATTATTTCTTTAAATCAGTTCCCCCTCCCAATCCCCATCCTAGCACTCCAGTACCACATATGTTGGACTACTCCATGTCATCCCACAGGGCACTCAGACTCTATTCAATTTTTCCAAACACTTGTTCCCCGTGTGTTTCAGTTTGAGTATTTTCCATATTTTGTCTCCAAATTTATTGGTCTCTTGTTCTGCAGTGGATTAATGTGCTGATAATTCTATCTAGTATATTTTTCATTTCAGATATTTTGTTCATTTCCAGAAAGTTTATTTTCTTATCTCCCATTTCTCTCCTCTTATTTTTCTTTTTAAGTCCTTAAATAGTTGAGCATATTTATGATTTCTCTTTTTATGTCCTTGTGTGCTAATTCCACTACTCTCGACTCTGTCATTTCTGAGTCTGTTTTTGTGCCTCATTTTCTTGCTTCTTTGCACGTATGTAGTTTTTCAGTGAATGCTGGACTTGTTATTTTGTTGTTGTTCAATGCAAAGTTTTATTGCCTTTCTTTTAAAGTTTTGTTAAGGGAGGTCTAGAGTAGACTTTCCTTAGGCTGATTTAGTTTCACTAAAGTGAGAGACTTCTGGGGTTTTCACTAAAACCCCAGGTTCTCAACAAAGACTTTCTATTCTGATTGGTCCAAGGTCAAATGCCTCCCAGCCGTTTAGGAGCTCTGGGAATTGCTTAACTTATAGAAGATCTTTTTTTGGGGGGGTCAGGGGCTGCTCTCTGAAGTTGACCCTGCATATGAGTGACTTAATATTTAGCAACAAACTCAAGGAAACCCATATGGATTAACTGAGCTCTTTGTCTCTATAACTTCTTCCTGTCAGATACTTTTTCTACCAAATTCCATCTGCCTTAGCCTCCCTGAACTCTGTTCTATGTCCCCTTAACTCAGTGATACCCCAGTGTTCTTGGCTTCCCCTTGCTGTACAGCTCATCTGAGCCGTTCATCCAGCTGGAAAGCTAGGATGCCTGTAGGACTCACTCACCATTCCCCTTCTCTCAGGCATCACATCTTCTGTTGTGCTTCCTCTCATCCGATGTCTATAAACAGTGTTTTTATGTAGTTTATGTAGTTATCTAGTTATTTATGGTGGCAAGGCTAATCTAATATCAGTCAATCCATTATGGCCAGAAACAATTTCAGCTTTTATAAATATTCTGGGTGTTTCCTTCTAGACATTAAGGTAGCCCTTAAGACCCTCTTTAGAGTTGAGAGAGAAGCAACTTTTTGAGAAGAGACTCCAGGGCCGTTGATTGTGCCCTGGACTGACACAGACTGATATCAGACACAGGACCATAGTTGGGCATCCCAGATAGGAAGGAGATCTGACAACTGGAAGGTGAGGGGTTGCTGTGGCTCCTGCTCCTCCCAGGTCCTGTTTCCCAGTCATATTTCACACATAAGGAATATAAGTCAGGGACAACCTGTACATCCAAACTATTCGAAGAACGTAATTTCCTAACTGGGGCTCCATATCTATCATTTCATTTATGGATGTGAATTTTCTTTCTCCTTTGCATGTCCATGGCAATTTAAATATTTCTTTAATCTTTTTCTTCTGCATCAATGCTCTTTATTTAGGACTTCCAAAAGCGAGGAACTCTGTTAAGGGATTTGCATTCATAAACTCATTTAATTTTCACTGTGACCCAATGAGGTAGGTAATGGTATGATCTCTGTTTTATTCATGAGGAAAGTGAGACTTAGAAAGATTAAGAAATTTGCTCAAGATCATGCACCTACGTTGTGCCAAAGCCAGGATTTGCACCCATGTCCTTTTCATTTCGTGCTCCACATTCCTGATGTTAGGCTATCTTTCTGTCTTGTATTTCACACTACCTTTGTACTATAGTTTTTTCTGTGTCTGTCTTTGTAGTTTATGAATTGATTGAAATAGGAACCCTGTACTTACACATCTTGTGTCTTCACAGCATTAGCTTGCGCACAACAATTTAGAAAGAGAAAAGGGGGAAGAAATGTCTCCTTTATTATTTATTTTGGAAAACAAATAGCCCTAAACTCTTAGAATTAACTTGCCATCAAAATATTTCCTTATCGAGAATATTTTCCTTTCAAGGTAACTTTGTCTTATTTTTATTCGTAACAAATCATAGTTACTGGAATTAGCTGATAGGAAATTAGCTATCCTTCTATAAAACAACAGATGGCAACAAGGAAAAACTCATTTTTATTCTGTTGCAAAGTGTACATAAGCAGTAATTGCAGGCTTTGGGATAATGTGTTCTATGATATTTGTTCCTTTTAGTCATGGACATAAATGATCTTCTCTTACAAGACTGATTTTTGTGTTTTCTGTAGCATTAGATAAATATTTATTAAAATATGATATATGGGCTCAAATAAGGATAGAAATAGCACAAGACCCTATAATCAGTAACTTGAAGTTATCCTTTTGTTTGTGAACCAAATATGCAGTACTGTCTTGATTAAATCTGTCAGTAATCTGGACAATGAAGCACTTCTACAGGAAAAAGCTGACTGGTGCATTGGCATCCCCAGGGTCGGATGTCAGAGCTTCTGGGTGCTTCCAAAGTGTTCTTACATTAGATGAAGAAAAAAGACTTGACTATTGGATGGCAGTTTCCACAATTCATCCCCACCTTCCCCTGGGGTCAAACGTGCTTGTCACAGGCAGCATTTAAGCTGCATCAGATAACCTTCTACAGCTGAGCTCTCTTGCTCCGCATAGACTGGTATTTGTCAGGCCAGAGGCTACTTGTAAGGTGAGAAAGCCTGGCTGCTGGAAGCTGTTAAAAAAATCGATATCAGACTTCTTTAGAATCTTTAATTATTCAATTAAAAAGTGCCTCCAGCTCTTGGGCAGCTGAGTGAGGGGGAGAGGGAAGAGGTGGGAGGTAGGGGGTGGGGAACCACATTGCCCCAGTGTCTGAAACCTTGAATTCAGAAAAATATAAAGAGAATGAAGACTTGTGAAAGTCAGCCATTTGTTTTTATTTGACCACACTCTGTTCTTAGAGATTCTTTTTCATCCACCCCAATGTGTAACTTTCAGGTTCAATAATTATGAAACTCTTCTCCGTATTTTGGAACTAAAATGACTTCACTCAGAGTGAGCAACTTTAAATCTTTTTTTGTTTTGTTTTATTTTTATTTTTGAGACAGGGTTTTGCTCTGTCACCCAGGCTGGAGTGCAGTGGTATGATCATGGCTACTGTAGCCTTGTTCTCCTGGGCTCAAGCAATCCTCCTGCCCCAGCCTCCTGGATAGCTAGGACTATGGGTGTGCACAACCACACCCCGTTAATTTTTAGATTTTTTGTAGAGATGAGGGGGGTATCTCACTATGTTGCCCAGACTGGTCTCAAACTCTTGAGTTCAATTAAATCCCCATGCCTCAGCCTCCTAAAGTGCTAGGGTTACAGTTATAAGCCACTGTGCCTGACCTAAATCTTTATTTTCAATTATTAATGCTCACAAAAAGATCTGTGGTAAGATCGTTCTTGTCCTGTCTAAAATGTGGGAGCCAAGAGAGGGTAGGGAGGAAAAGAGAGATGGGGAGGTTCGTATTTCACAAGCAAAGCAAGAGCACTCCTTAGAAGTGAGAGGGAATTATGTTTCACGTGATCTTTTGAGATTTGGGATCTTTCATCTCTTGGTAATTTTATAAAATGGACAAATAACCACTAAAATCACTTCCTTCGTTACACATAATAGATTAATGAACATTCATCAAGAAATTGATTTGTGGTCCCTAGTGACCTGAACTGGATTCAAGCAATAATGTGAAGGCCCAACACTAAATACCATATGTTGTTTCCAATCCTTGAGACTATCCTGTTGCCCAGTACGTTTTTATGTTAAATATTAGTAGTTGGATCTTAACAACAACAAGAGAACACGTGTCATTTTCCTTGTCTGGATAATGCTCTTTATGTAGTTAGATAGAAGGTTAGGACTGCTGTTCAACAGCATATTCGGGTGACTAGCTGGAAGAGAGGAAACATAGAAATGATAAAATTCAAAGTAGTAGATACCTCAGATACCGAGCTGATCATTACACATTCTATGCATGTAACAAAATATCACATGTACCCCATAAATATGTAAAATATTATGTATCAGTACAAAATCCTCTCAAATCCAAAAAACCCCACAAAACCATTAATGAATCCCACTGCCACCAAGCTAGGACTTAAAGGGCAGTGGGTGTTTTCATTTTTAAGGGAAACAAGCCCAAAAAAGGACTTTAGGTATACTTTAAACTAAGCTAAATTGTTTCAGTGAATTAATTCATACTAAATGTTGTACCTAATATTCACACTTCATGAAGTTCACTTGTACATTAACCATCTTAATAGTATGTTTCAACTGGGTGCTCTAACAGAATGTAAGGTCGTATTTATTACATTTGTTTTCAGGAGCTCCAACTTGGCTTAAAGTTGACTACGTTGCATGTTCCCTGGGATGTTTCTCCATAGAAAAACTGTACAGACAGTTCCTGACTTAGGATGGTTCAACTTACAATCTTTTGACTTTACAATAGTGCAAAAGTGATACGTATTCAGTAGAGACCGTACTTTGAGTGCCCATTCAACCATTCTGTTTCTCACTCTCAGTACAGTATTGAATACATTACATGAGATATTCAACACTTTATTATAAAATAAACTTTATGTTAGAGGATTTTACCCAACTGTACGATAATTTAAGATAATGAGCACGTTTATGGTAGGCTAGGCTGAGCTGTGATGCTCTGTAGGTTGGGTTTATTCAATGCATTTTCGACTTATTTGACAGTATTTTCAATTTGTGATGGTTTTCTTTTTTCTTTTTTCTTGTTTTGGAGAAGGAGTTTCGCTCTTGTTGCCCATGCTAGAGTGCAGTGGCACAATCTCAGCTCACTGCAACATCCACCTGCACCTCCCGGGTTCAAGCAATTCTCCTGCCTCAGACTCCTCCCAGATAGCTGGGATTATAGGCATGCATCGCCACACTCAGCTAATTTTTGTGTTATTAGTAGAGATGGGTTTTCACCATGTTGGCTAGGCTGTGCTAGAACTCCTGACCTCAGGTGATCCACCCGCCTCAGCCTCCCAAAGTGCTAGGATTGTGATGGTTTTATCTGGACATAACTCCATAAGTCAAGAAGCATCTGTATTCATTCACTAATTAAATATGTATTTGTTTGAGTTTTACTGTGTGTGGAATGCTGTACTTGACTTTGTCTGAAATTATGCATTTATTCATTCATTCATTTAGCAAATATTTATTGTATGTTAATAAATGCCAGGAACAGGTCTTGGTACTGGTAAATCAGCATAGCAAATGAAGTTTCTGTTCCACCTGCGACCTAGGTGCCAGTGAGGAAGTCAGACAGTACACAAGCAACAGATGCATACATAATGCAATTTTGGAGAGAACAGAGGAAATAAATTAGCTCCTTTTACTAATGTCTGATATTGTGTGACAGCAGGTGGAAAATCAGATAATGCGGTATAATGATAGCATGATCTTTTTAGAAGGCCAAGTGTAGGGTCTTTTACAGTCATCTTACGTAGTTCTCATAATAGCTTTGTAAAGTGCGTATTATTAATGCCATTTATTCAGATGGAAAATCTGAGGCCCAAAGAGAATCTGTGAATTTTGGAAGGGCTCAAAGCTAGTAAATGGCAAAGTTTTTTTAATCAGACCCTTGCCTTCTGACCATAAGTTGCGTGGTTTTTCTTGGCATTGCTGCTTGATATGTATTGAATTAATCATCCATGAATTCTTTCCTCTCTACATTTCAGGTTAAAAAGTCTTTTGTGAATAGGAAAACTTTTTGCAATCACAACAGTTACGGTTTTTGCTTTTGACTTTTGAATAAAGCTCCACATTTGTTAAGTGGAGAAAAGAAGGAAGGAAAAACTGTAAAAATTGTCTTCACATGCTGCTTGGGTTTCTATTAATCTCAGCCTTCTTGAGGCTGATTACACTTTGCAGTCTTCCTTAGGAAATGGATAGAAGTTTCAGCTGAGACACAAACAGGAAGGCTCCAGGCAGCATTTGTCCCACAGGCACCACCTCCTTAAATAGCTACTGTGCAGTGGAATTAGTTCTCTGCTTAGTGAAGAAACTCCATTGCTCTTTGTTTCTGGCCCTGCAGGGCTGGAGGCGGTCAGCACTGTCCTGTTCTGGTTGAAGCAACTTTAATGTGTGTGGGGTGCTGAATGTGAGTTGGGGATGGCTTCCCTGCCTTTGGACCATGGGGAGACACCCTTGCAGAGGGGTTTTGTGGGTCTTCCTCCAGAATATCATCCCTGAGATTTTTAACCTGCTAAAAGGTAAGGTTCTAAGCACTTCTTAATAACTTCAGCCACAGACTTCTTTCTGCAGACTGGGTCTTTCTTTTATTTAAAAGAGAAAGGAAGGCACAGATAGCTGTGATAGCTTATTTTCTTTTTAAACTATTTTTAGGGGCTTATAGTTTTATTATTAGTTTATAGGTGTGTCATATCGATAGTAAATTGCCATTTTTTAACCTATCAAAGCAGATTTTTTTGTGGTATGGATATGGATTTTTAAACCTCAAATATAGAAGTTAAGTCCTGTCAGTAATTTGAGAGGACTAGTTAAAATGTGTTCTTAATAGATAGGTAAAAATGAATTGCTTAGAAGTCTTTTAATTCCTATTTCTGTTTGTGTGCTGGAGACTTTAACCCAATCTTTCCAGTTAATTACCTAATTTTAGAAAAATCTACTGAGGTAGATAGAGCTCATTAGCCAAGCAAGCTATTCTATTCTTTAATGGAATTAATGCACGTCTGTAGGCAGACTTACTAAGCCTTTCCTCTTGCTGTCAGCGCTGGGACAGAGGGCACCCACCAGAAGTGGCTGTGTGTGGCCCTGGTCCAACAGGAGATGGATGGGTGGGGAAGGAGTTCTACAGGAAAGAGGTTTGCTGGGGGATTTGTGTGACCTGCATCTATCCATTTCTTCTGATCTTTCTGTGGCCTCTATCTACCCCTCCCTTAAGCACCTTCTTAGAGATTAATTAGCACCTGTGTTAGTGTAGTCTCAAAACCAAGGACCTAATTAGTCTGATCAATAGCACGCAGAGGCTCTTCTTCGGGAAATACAAATGTGTGCTCTTCCCAGAAAGGCTTCCATAATATCGATTAACCTCTTTTCATGTTTAATTTGTAAAGCATTGTCATATATACAGCTACGTTGTCAATGACTCCTTGTTTGTCTTCTATTTCATTTTTGTTCTTGTTCTTGTCCTTTGTGTTGGGTTTGGTTGGAGAGGAGGAGCATTAAGAGAGGTGGTCTTGCTGTTTATGTGAATTTGCTTTTTACAATTAGATTCCAATCACCTGCATCAGAGCATTATGGATTCCTTTTACTTGAGCAGTGTCATCTTTTATATTTACAAAGCTGTGTTTATAGTTTCCTTATTGTTCTTAAGTGTTTTTACTAGAGCATTTTGTATTCAAAAGTCAAGTCTTCTTTGACTCTGTTGAACTTTTTAGATTGGTTTAGAGTGTGTTAAGGAAGCCTTCGATGAAATATTGCTTGTTTTCATAGTGTGGGGAGGAAGGGGTGAGAGCTTTTTGTTTGTTTGTTTTTAATTTTACCTCCGATTTCAGGTGGTGTAAGCAAAAGCAAGGGCAATGATAGGCCACGTGATGCTTCGGATGTGACATTCGCTGGATGTGTTCATTTGTGAAAGTAATACAATTTTACACATGCTTTGATGATGATTACTAAATAGGGAGACTTTCTTTGACTTTAAATCTCCTAAGTAATAATGAATTTGCATGATATTTAGAAATTGTTTCACATTCTGTGGTTTCTTTTTGATAGCTGCTATGTATAATTACTGCTCCTCTCCCATGCCCACTTTGTACGTGTGCCTGTCTTTTACAGACAAATTTTGTGAGGCCCTTGTTAAACTCTGAGCCAAGGGATTAATTGAAGATCAGCTGCACTAATTAAAGACAAGTTTAACAAGATAGGACTCATGTTTAGATTTGAAAATACAAACAAAGGACTTCATTTTTATGATATTAAAGCTGCAGTGGGGAAAAACAGTGGGAAAACGAACAACACTTAGCCTGCCCAAGCAAGTAGAAACTTTTACTGATAAGGAATCCTGAAGACAATGGGCACAGTAATACAAGGTTCTAAAGACAAGTTTCTGGCTGAAGTTTTAGGAAAAAAAATAACAATATAGCCCCTGAGATGAGCTAAAATAGCCCCTGAGATGAGCTAAAAGGAAATCAATACCTTTCTACGATAAGTAGAATGACAAAGTGAAGTAAGGATTTACTGGAAGGCCTCCTCCTGACTCCAGATGAGCCATGTGCAGGAATGTGTTTTAATGCCTGTTTCAAACCCCAGCGGTGGTGTTTTGAACCAGTGCTGCTGACGTAAACACAGACTGAATGTGGAGATTTTCCAAAAGTGGAGAATGAAAACAGTTCAGTCAAGATGTACAGTACTAATACAGTAAAGGCTTGGTGCAGCAGCTGGCCACCGGCTTGAGTATCACAGCCATTCAACTCTCCCTGAAGGTGCCGTGCTGCTGGCGGTAAGACCGTTCTTAGATAGAGGATTGCATCAAGAAAATTGCAACAATCACCCCAGGCACTCACCTAAACAGATGAAAGGAGAGACTGAGAAAAAGAGAATTGTTTCTTAGTGATGTAGAAGCCTGTGGATCATTTAAGAGGGGAAAAAGGGGCCGGGCACGGTGGCTCACGCCTGTAATTTCAGCACTTTGGGAGGCTGAGGTCGGCGGATCACCTGAGGTCAGGAGTTCGAGACCAGCCTGGCCAACATAGCGAAACCCCGCCTCTACTAAAAATATAAAAATTAGCTGGGTGTGGTGGTGGACGCCTGTAATCCCAGCTACTCAGGAGGCTGAGGCAGGAGAATTGCTTGAACCCAGGAGGCGGAGGCTGCAGTGAGCTGAGATCGCACCACTGTACTCCAGCCTGGGCGACCGAATGAGACTCCCTCTTTTAAAAAAAAAAAAAAAAAAAAAAAAAGAGGGGAAAAAGGGTATTGAGAGGGGTATTTGGACAAGGTAAATGCTAATTAGATGGGCATTCATTGTTGGGTGACTTAAGTGACAAATGATAGTTTTTTTTGGTAATCTCACTTACCAAACAAACTCAGGGAAGGGAGCAGAGTAAACATAGCTGTCTCTGTTAGCTATGAAGATTAGCTTAAGCGATTCTCTACTTGTCAGATATATTTAAATAAATGAACATGAAAATGTAAACTTTTTTCTTTTTTTTTATGAAGATACATGGTAAAATTGGGGCCAGACATGGAAAGGCTATTTCTTGCTTAGCTACAGATCACACTAGCTTAGGCTTCCCAAGAGTCCGACTGAGTGCTTCACAAAAATCACCACTGGGAAATGAACAGTCTTTTTTTTAATTATTTTGCTTAAAAAGATGTCTAGAAGGCATACTATTTCAGTTATTTATATACTAAAGTGGTATTTAGCTATCTGAAACTTCCAGAGTAAGAAGATGGTGATCAAGATTTTTTGCCCTGTTTTTCTTGCTGTTCTACAGTTTGCAGAGCTCATTCCAAATAGTGCTTTCATAAACTTGGAAAGGAATGCTGAAGATGTGGAGCTGGTAACCACAGGGCAGTTTGCAGGAAAGCCCAAGAGCTGACCAGTGTCTGCAATGCTTGAGTAGAACATCTGCAGTAACTTAGAAATATTCAAGGCAGGTGCTTCAGAGCAAATATAACGAAAATAGAGACACATAGACATGTTCATGTCAAACAATTCTTTTAAAATAATAGCATATTACACATTGTCTTCCAGTTCATGCTTTGCCAACCCTGAATTATTCAGAAGGTATGAGTCTTCTAGTATCTTTTTGTTAAAATACTACAGGATTTATCATTTGTTCCATCTCTCATGGCTGCTGTTGCTTTTTTTTTTTTTTTTAACAGAGCAAAACAAAGCACCGTAAAGCATACTCTCTTTTTTAATTAGACGCGTCTGTGGCTATCCTTTACCAATAAGAACTTTCAATCTCTTCACACTGCTTTCTAATCTATGACACAGAAGTAAGCGGAAATCAATATTATACAAACACAGCCAGGTGCGGTGGCTAATGCCACTAATCCCAGCACTCTGGGAGCTGGAAGCAGGTGGATGGCTTGAACCCAGGAGTTCAAGACCAGCCTGGGCAACATGGCAAAACCTCGTCTCTACAAAACCCACAAAAATTAGCAGAGCGTGATGGTATGCCCTTGTGGTCCCAGCTACTATGAGAGGCTGAGGTGGGAGGATTGCTTGAACCTGGGAGGTCAAGGCTGCAGTGAGCTGTTATCACACCACTGCACTCCAGCCTGGGCAACAGCATGAGACCTGTCTCCAAAAAGAGAGAGAGAGAGAAAAGAACAGTCATGTTATAATTTTTAAAAGTATTATACAAACCCATCTTAAAACTTTTCAAGTGATGTAATTTTCAAAGTATCAGAGGTGCCTGAGGTTTCAAGGCATCTATGGCTGGAAATCTGTAGGTTTTTGTGGTAATGGTGGAAGTGGAATTATGGAATGCTGGAGGTAAGACGGGAGATGAAACACTTGACATGGGAGCTTTCTCACGTGGCTTGGGGAAGCACAGGAGGTGGGGATGAGGGTTCCAGAGTAGAAAGCAGAGAAACTGAGTGGCCTCTGGATCCTCATCCATGATTAAACCAGAGCTGCTCTGAATTTATCCCTTTGAAATCCTGGTCTTCTATCCACATTTTTATTTGAACAAGTATCATAATTCAGCCTAGTTTGAAACTGCTGAATAAATCCATTTGCTTGCACCTTGTTGGCTGTGCCTGAGATCTGAACTCTTGGTCTTGCCTGGTTATTCATTTAGAGTCAGCTCCTGCCTTACTCATAAGGCAGGGCATACATTTTGGGGCCCATTTCAAAATAAAACTTCTACATATGCACCCTAAGTGCTACTGTTTATTCAGCACCCTTCAGTGTGAAGGCATTTTACAAATATCGTTTCATTCATCTTCAAAAAACTCCAGGCGGAAGTGATTATCCATAACATACAGATAAGGAAACCGAGGCACAGTGAGGTTAAGTGTTTTGCTCAAGTTTATACAGCTAAGCCTCAGGGCAAGAATGAGGACCAAAGTCTGTTTGCCTCCAGGATCTGGGCACTTTCCCAGACAATGCAGAATGGATGACAAAGTGTGCTCTCTGTGTTTTTCAGTCATTAGGTGGTAGAAAAACTCTGAGGTTTTGGTAGAAGTAGCTGCAGGACTTTGCACAGTCTAAGGAGGCTATTCCTCCTAATTAATGGGGCTCTTATGTGCTCTGTTCTCAAACCATTTTTACTTCCTTTTCCGACTCTTCTCTTGAAGGAGAAGATGGTACTTATTCTTCTCTTCTATTAATATATACATATCATGGGGGAGTGTGTGTGTATGTGTGCAGAGGGTACTGTTGTGATTACAGAAAGGAAAGGAATCACACACATTTCTTCTTATGAACTGCAGAAGTTTGAGAAAGAATGTATTACAGAGACTTATTATATGTTCTTTTTTTTTTTTTTTTTTTTTTTTTTTTTGAGGCGGAGTCTCGCTCTGTCACCCAGGCTGGAGTGCAGTGGCCGGATCTCAGCTCACTGCAAGCTCCGCCTCCTGGGTTCACGCCATTCTCCTGCCTCAGCCTCCCGAGTAGCTGGGACTACAGGCGCCTGCCACCTCGCCCGGCTAAGTTTTTGTATTTTTAGTAGAGACGGGGTTTCACTGTGTTACCCAGGATGGTCTCGATCTCCTGACCTTGTGATCCGCCCGTCTCGGCCTCCCAAAGTGCTGGGATTACAGGCTTGAGCCACCGCGCCCGGCCGAGACTTATTATATGTTCTTAAGCCCTAAGTGGATTCTCAGTAATCTGGGTTTTTTGGCTATTACGTGACCACTTCGGATTTGTAAACTGATCCATCTGTCAAAGTCCAGCTCAATTTCCACACCACGTCCCTTTCCTTAAAGCACTCTCACCACCCCCCTCACACTAAAGACTGTGTTGTCAATATGCTTCCTTTAATATTTGCACACTCCCGTACTCAGCAAGGTGAGGATTCTTTTTAGATGCATTCTTCTGTCTCCTTGGCTAGCCTGTAGTCTCTGTTGGCTACTAGGTAAATACCTCTAACGGAGAGCTGGCCTTTAGTATTACTTGATTCATTCACTGTATTATCCGCCCATTGGTTCTATTTCTGAATCTTGAGCCTACATAGATTGTTCTTTCCCAAGACAGTTCTTGAAATTTTTGAAGACTGTGATCCTGCATCCCTGGAGCCTTCTATATTTCTCCAGTGCTTTCAGCATTTTCCCACATAGCATGACTTCTTGACAGTCTGACTTTGGCCATGCATTCTGAAGTAATTCCTATTAACATTCTCCTTTAAATACGGTGCCTGGAGCTGAATTCCAGTTTTGCTGGATTTAGGACAATCATCTCTCCTTTTCGTGTGATATACTTGTATACTTCTTTGCCACTTAACATCCGGTTAGTTTTATTGGCATTTATGTACTGCTGTTGGGTTGCACTGACCTTTTAGTTGGCCAACATCTCTAGTTTTTTCACATGACCTGTATTCGTGCCAGGAAAAAAATCATCCTTAACATATACTGAAGTTTCTGCACTTCATATTTCTTCCTATTAAATTTCATCCTGTTAGTTTTAGTCCATTAGTTCTCCCAATTGAGAAGTTCTTGATTTTTAGATTCATATGCATAGTAGATTATTTGAATAGTAAGTAAATGATCAGAGAAAAAAAAATTCTAAGGTTGTAAAAAAATTTTAATCTTTCCAAAGAATATGTCTACTCATGGTACCTTGTTGAGAAACTTGAGGGGCTTTTCACAACCTAGTGGTTAAGGCCCAAAAGCATCTCCAGTGGCACCTGAAGAATCTATACCTGTATCTTCTCCTGCATCACTGGTTGCATGAAACTCCTCATCCATTTCACCCCATTCCCTGACTCCGCGGCTATGTAGCTTTGCTCGCCGGGGGCTTCTGCCTAGAATGCATGTCGTGCCTGTACCATCTCTGCCAGTCAGAGTCCTGCCCACTCTTCTCCTTGATATCTTCCCTGAACCTTTAATAGGAAGTACTTTCTCCTTCCTTTACTTTCTGAAGGCATTGTCTAAAACTCTTAGCGCTTACTGTATTCTATTTTATGCGAGCCTGTATGGTAGCATGGTTGACAGCAGAGATTCTGGGAATGGACAGCTTCTGTGAAAATCCTAGCTGTATCCCCTCATTATGGTATAATCGTGAGCAAGTGAATTTTTCTCTCCAAGCCTCAGTTGTCATGCCTGTAAAATGGAATAGTAGCACCTACCTTATGGGGTCACTGTAAGGATTAAATGAGTTAGTACGTGTAAGTGCTTAGAATAGTGGCTGGCATGAGTAACTGCTAATAGTTGTTAGCTATATCTATAGGCGCTCAGTAAATAGTTGTGAATTTTACTGAAGAAGCTGAGTAACTTTGGGGCATGATTTCTTAAATCCTCAAAGCTTGGCTATCAGAGGAAACATTTTCAAATTTATAGAGACAGGATATTGGACGGGAACAACGTTTTCCTAAAGAGGCATTGTGAGATGGTCTCCAACTAGAGGCCATCCTCACAGACTTTTTCACTTGCAGTCAGCTGGAAAGGCAAATATTAGTCAACATTTTTATAAGCACTGTGCATATCTATTGGTATCAAGTAATTCAGATAGCCTGGAGAAATAAGGCCTCCATGTTATAAGCTGTGATTATTAACATTATAATTAAAATGCTTAATTGCTCTAAGCCCAATTTTAACTTGTATGACGATGGTTCACGCTAATTTGCATTTTGTTTTGTGTAGCACGAGAAAAGAAATTGTAAAATGATTTTTTGCCTTGTATAAAGTGTAATCCTTATTTAAAAAAAATCACAAACACTTCCCTCTAAGGTTTGGTATTTATCTTGGGGATTAGCTATCTTTAGCCTATTGACTGACTCTGACCTCAATATTTATTGAAGATCTACCATGGATCTAGTGTCAGGCTAGGTAATATAGCAATGTTAAGAAGGATAAGGTGAAATTTCTGTACTCAAAAGCTTATTTGGAGATATAACACATAGTACCTAAAATAATAAAATATATGTTATAAGAAAGTTCTGTACTCCCTTAATTACTAAGTCACTGGTCTAGAAAAGTGGGTACGATGAAAACCTAGAAAGTACATTCCTTAATTGCTACAAACCTATTTCAAGTGTCTTCCTAAATTGCCATTTCAAGAAATGCAGAGAGTAATGGATACAAGCTTTCAGGATAACACCTAAACTAACAATATATTTCTATAAAATGTTTCTTTTTTTGTTGTTGTTTTTTTGAGACAGGGTCTGGCTCTGTGGCCCAGGCTGGAGTGCAGTGGTGTGATCTCAACTCACTGTAACCTCTGCCCCCCGGGCTCAAGCCATCCTGCCACCTCAGCCTCCCCAGTAGCTGGGACTACAGGCACACGTCATCAGGCCCAGCTAATTTTTTTGTATTTTTTGTAGAGATGGGATTCACCATGTTGCCTAGGCTGGTCTCGAGCTCAGTTGATCTGCCTGCCTCTGCCTTGGCCTCCCAGAGTGCCAGGATTATAGGCGTGAGCCACCATTCCTGGCCCAAAGTGTTACTTTGATAATTTACTGTATATTAAGTAGTGGATATAAGTACACCTGATGAGGAGGAGGATTATAATAGCTAACACATCCTATGTAGTTATGATGATGACCTTTTTGAGACAAGGAGAAATGGGGTCTCAGAGTGGTACATAGGTTATTCCATCAGTAAGTGGTAGACTGGGGATTCAGTTCACATTGGTTCAACTGCAAAGCTCTCTTTCTTAATAGCCATATCTTGTCCCCCTTGACTCCTATTCAGCAGCCAACTTAAAGGATCCATGATTAGATCATTATGGATGAATTTTAGCATATATGATTGGAGTGGGGGATAGTGGTGAGTTTGAAAAGGTAAGTTGAGGCAGGTTGTGAAGAAGTTTTTATATAACCTGACAAGTGTGGAACATCCTCCCAACAATTGGGGAATTTTTATCAAATGATTGTTAATAAGAGAATGACATATAAATTTTTTGTTTTGCCAACATGACTCTTGCAAGGTATGTAAAGAATATTAAAATGGGAGGAGTTAGGGAACCAGTCAGGTGATGCAATCACCTAGACATATTATAAACTTGAACACTGGGTGTACAACAAAATAGAAAAAGATGTATTTGAGAGATGTTTAAGGGAGACTCACCTGGATTTGTGAATCTATCTTTAAGGGAGACTCACCTGGATTTGTGAATCTATCTAATATAGAGGGAGTAGTAAAAAAATGACAAGTATATAATGATGCCATTACTGAGACTGGGAAAGAGGATTACAGTTAGGAGGGGGGTGAGCTTTGGACGAGATGGGTTTCAAGTGAAGGAGAACATGCAGAACACAGTTTGACATCCTGAAGAGTCAGAGATCAAGAGCAATTAGCCCAAAGATTTGCAAGGCTGGGCGCGGTGGCTCACACCTGTAATCCCAGCACTTTGGAGGGCAGAAGTGGGAGGATCACTTGAGCTCAGGAGTTCAAGATCAGCCTGGGCAACATAGTGAGGCCGCATGTCTACAAAAAGTTTTTAAAAATGAGCAGGTCTTGGTAACGTTCACCTGTAGTTCCAGTCGCTTGGAAAGCTGCGGTGGGAGAATCACTTGATCCCAGGAGGTCAAGGCTGCAGTGATCTATGATTGCACCACTGCTTTCCAGCCTGGGCAACAGAGCAAGACCCTGTCTCAGTGAATGAATGAATGAATGAATGAATGAATGAATGAACGAACGAATGAATAAAAGAGTTGTGAACTCTCAGCCTGTAAGTGAAAAGAATGGACAAGGTTGTGGGGAGAGACTGGGGCTGCTTCAAGTAGAAAGATATTGACAGAGTATGAAGGAAAATACCCAAGAACACCATTGGCTTTGAAGGTCTGACCCTCCTTAGCATTTTTCCAATCTGGTGGGGACTCTGATTGGACATAGGTATTTACGGAGCCCTCATCAATATGATTGCCAGCCATTCTTTAGGGTGGTTCCCCTAGGCACTAGCTAAGCCATTGACTCTTGGTTTTTTCCAATATTCTCAGAAGATTAACTCCAAACTTGAGAAAGTTTTGCCCTTTAGAAATCAAGTAAGGATTGGTGTAGTCTGGAGATGTGTATAACTCATTCACAATCATTTGATTAGCTGTATCGACCTTTCTCTAGGATTTTTTTCCATGAAGTTGGCATGTTCACATCTCTAAATTAGTGCAGTGATGACATGAAATAACTGACAGTTTCTTAATGAGCTGCAAGTTTCATGTAAAATATACTGGCAGCCTCCTGTACCCTAAAAATCTATGAGTTTCTTCATTCTCTTGTGGTGCCCTCTTTCAGTAATGAAGAGAAGAAATTGGTCGTGTTGTCCCTTCATAAGCAGCTTTTTAGCAATGGTCACTGCATCAGAAACAATACTGCAAGTAGCTAATGGGAAAATACCCAAGGCATAGGGTAGAGAGTCCCGGCTCTGAGGTCTGACAGCCTGAGTTAGAATCCTAGCTCTTCCTCTTAATCAGCAATGTGTCTTCAGACCAGTGGCAAACCCTCTTTAAGCCTTCATTTCCTTATCTGTAAATAATACCTATAGGATTTCTCATGGAATTACTGAGGATTTTCAACAGGTATTTTACTTAATACTGGGCACTAGGGAGGGTTACGTGTGACTAATGAGCATTAGTGCATCTTGATTAGAGTTGATTTTGCTCTTTTATTCTCTTTTAAAGACCTTTATGAGTGACTGTCTGGAAATGTTTTTATCTGACTTTCCTGAATACCTCAGTGGTACTGTGAATAATAGATTATCTGATATTAGGGAATATCAGGCTATCACAGCAGTTCATTCTGTTGGATTTGGAAGACTATGCTTTTTCAGGGTATTCCTCCCTTCCTCTTACAGAATCACCACTTCACATGTGTAAGCAGAGCGCTGGCTAACTCTGTGGCTTAAGCAGGGGTCAGAACATCTGAAGTGATCTGTAGATATTCTGGTATGTTCATTTTCTTTGTTCTCCAGACCAGGTCACAAGAATGCTTGTCTGAGTCAGTATTGTAGTAGAAGTGTTTCCTTTAATATCCATTACATAGCCTCATGCAGAGCCGAGGCCTTTCTGTAGGCCATTATTCATATCCAACTTTGTTTGGGTCCAGATATTATTGAAGAAGGGTGCACTGTGTACTGCATACGAAAATAATCCTGCATCATGTTATCTGGAAAATTACCCCAAATTGCAGTATTAAGATAGATATGGAAGCTCTGCAGAGTAAGCAGTGAAATCCTCCTCCATCTGCTGATGAGGGTTGTGGAATTTACCTCGTAGAGAAAGGAATAATAGGCTGTGCAAAATAGACATTATCAGGAACTGCATACGTTTATCACATTTCCTTGGGCAGAACAAAATTGCAGGAACCTTTATCATTGCATCTACTTGGTTTTCACAAGCTGAACATGAACACTGTGTTTATATTACAGGCTTTCCATTTTGTTTTCATCAGAATTCTACAGAGTTTCAGTATATAGCTTCCAAGGTACAGGTGTACCATGATATCCTAAACAGCCGTTGTATGACCACTGTCTGCCCCAGTGCTAGGGTGGAGGTCACATTCAAGTGCTTGCCTGTCCTTATGGACAGCAGAAACGTCTACTTATTTTTGTACAGCATTTTAAACATCTCTCTCATTATCAGAGAAGCTGTGTTAGGTAATGGTGTAAATCCATTTGTCAAGACTCGTGCAGGCCTCTGACAATTCTTTATTGCTTCAAAATTACTCTGACCCACGTGCATCTTTCTAACAAGCTTCTGGCAGAAATTCAACCATCCTGCTACAAAAGTAAATCAAAGATAACTCAGAACGTCACTAACTTTGAACCTGAGAGTCCCTAGCTTATATAAGAATGATCCCTATGAACTAGAACAGTTAAGGGAACTTCATGGGAAATATGAGGCTTGCAGCAAGACGTTGGAAAGGAGAGGAGAGCAGAAGAGGTCCAGGTGCTTCCAGGCAGGGCTGCTGCTTATTGGACATGAGCTGGACCTACAAGGCCACCCCAGCTTTCAACTGGAGTTCAGGGAAGCTCAGTGACAAGGCCGGATGGCTGCCTAGAATCAGCTGGTCGTATGCAGAAGCCAGACCACTGAGCTGCTGCTTCTGGATAGAATTGGATCTTAACCAAACATTCACATAAAGTCAGCCCTTGGTAGCTACAGGTGCTGCATGGGCAGATTGAACCAACCTTGAATCAAAAATATTTGGGGAAAAAAAAACCAATAAAAAATAACAGTATGACAATTAAAAATACAAATTAAAAAACCAATACAGTATAACTCTTTACATAGGATTTACATTGTGTTGGGTATTATACATGATCTAGAGATGACTTAAAGTTTGGGGAGGATGTGCTTAAGTTATATGCAAACACTATGCCATTTTATATACTGGACTTGAGCACCGGTGGAATTTGGTATTAGTTGGGGGAGGGGGATATGGAACCAGTTCCCCTCAGATGCTGAGGGATGCCTGGATAACATTTAAGCAATGGAGGTGGAGAAAAAAATCAGTCTCTTGGGCCAGGCGCGGAGACTCATGCCTGTAATCCCAGCACTTTGGGAGGCCAAGGAGACCAGCCTGGCCACCATGGCGAAACCCTGTCTCTACTAAAAATACGAAAATTAGCCGGGCGTGGTGGTGGGTGCCTGTAATTCCAGCTACTCATGAGGCTGAGACAGGAGAATCACTTGAACCCGGGAGGTGAAAGTTGCAGTGAGCCGAGATCACCCCATTGCACTGCAGCCTAGGCGGCAAGAACGAAACTCTGTCTCAAGAAAAAAAAAATTCAATCAGTCTTGTAATGCCCATGAATTTCACAGTCACAGAACGTAATTTTCTTTATTTCTGGTAGTAAAATTTATATTCTAACTCTGAGCCCCCACTTCTGACAGACAGCAGAAAAACTCCATCTAATCACAGCCACAGCCAGTCAACTTGATCCAATTTAGCACTTTCTAAGTTGCTTCTGGTTAAAATTCAGGAATATTCAGAATATTTCCCCTTGATTCCCCTCCTTTCCTTCTATTGTTGCTGGAAGCCATTGCATCTGGAGAGGCAGTCAGGGGAGTCAGGCGGACCTGTGTTCTTGACTCAGCCTTCCTCTGCTGTCTGAGCTTTGACCCCAGGGGATTGGACACAGTGCTGTTGGGATGGAAACGTGGATCTGTGGGGTGGTTCCCACCTGGCTCTCTGATATGAGCTGAGCCTTCAGCCTGTTCCAGTTTCTGGAGGGAACTGTTTACTCTGCAGCCCCTGCCACAGGGACCCTTATCTCCAGCCAGGCATATCTGTCAGGCTCTGAGAATCAATCTCTGTCTGCTTCTTTTTCTCTCTCAGCTAAAGTAGGCATCCCTCAGGCTGTGCAGGGAACTCCTGACCCCATCACTCCCCAGCGGGAGCAGGAGCTGCTGTCTCTGCCCATTCTTCTTGCCCTGGTGACATGGGATGTGTCTCTGAGGCTGCTTCCTTAATCACAAAAGAAGGGAAGCAGGAAGCAAGTGTCTTCCTAGATCCTCCCAAACTTGGTGGAGAAGCCTGTGTGGGCCCCAGCTCCCACCTGACAGACACACTGTGGCCTTGTTCTGGGAGTGGAGCACCAAACACATGGCCTCTAATTGCTCATAATGATTTTTTCCTCTCCAAATCCTTTCCTTCTCCCCAGTTTGGATGGGGTGGTAAAAAAAAAACTTGTTTTGCCAGTTGATATCTCTTTTCAAAACTATTTTTGTTGCTCTTTTGAACTAGAACCAAGATTCTGGAATCTGTTTGCTGTTTTTATTTTTCTTCCTGACAGTTCTCCCTGGGACAAGTGGTAAACTGGCCAGCCCATATCTCTTGGAATATGGGTTTAGGGATGGGGGCAGGGCGGTGGAGAGAGGGGCACATCAGTCAACAAGCTCTCATATTATCCTGGCAGAGAGCAACCAGATCTGACTCATCAGTCAAGGCCCAAGCCAATTTCTCACTTCCTGGAGATTCCAGCTGGTTTTTTTCAGCTGCCTTCCCACCCTTGGGAAGGTCTGCTATGCTTAGCCGCTGCAACTGATGAGGAGCAGAGCATGTCCTTGGTTTAGGGAGCGGGGTGTTGAGGGGGTGAGATAACCTTGTTTTCTAGGGCGAATGGGTAGAAGAGTGTTCACTGTTTTTTAACACATTGAAAAATCCAAATATGAGGTTACTCTTTCCGTCTTTTAATGTTATTCCTAACAGCCTCGATTAGAGTATTAATGAGGAATCCCTTGAAATATACATATAATATGTCACTATCTGTTATATATAATGCCAAGACATTATTATTATTTTTATTATTATTTTTGAGATAGAGTCTCTCTCTGTCGCCCAGGCTAGAGTGCAGTTGCACGATCTCGGCTCACTGCAACCTCTGCCTCCTGCATTCACGCGATTCTTGTGCCGCAGCCTCCTGAGTAGCTAGGATTACAGGCGCCTGCCACCACGCCTGGCTAATTTTTTTTTTTTTTTTAAAGTAGAGATGGGGTTTCACCATGTTTACCAGGCTGGTCTCAAACTCCTGACCTTGGGTGATCCAACTACCTCGGCCTCCTAAAGTGCTGGGATTACAGGTGTGAGCCACCGCACCCAGCCAAGAGATTGTGTGTCATATTTTATATACAATTATATAGTTGTATATGATGTGTGGCCACATATATTTCTCTAACAAACTTCTGATTGGATCTTTTTAGGAGCTGGCTATTTGGTCTTGGTGCTTACTGTTTCTTATTTTCTTTGGGTCTACTTTCTTTCCCAAATCTTGGAAATCCATCAGTAACATAGTATCTAAATTCTAAAAAGGAGCAGGAGGGTTTTAGACCAGGTGCTCCTGAGACCAAAGTGAAAGCTGGTCTTCCCTTAACTGCCACAGCCGGCTCCAACCTGCTAGTCCTGTTTCTCCAAGAGAATCTGTTGAGGCCACTCTGTTCTTCACTTTCTGAGCTGGGCTTTTGATGGCTTCCCAGCACTTGGCCTCAGGCGTTCAGCTTGTTTTTCTTTTATCTTTAATGCTGCCCCTACTTATCCACTTGGGGTTCTTTTCATCCTAAAGATCACCTATAGAAATAAACAGGGACTCACTGCAGTTTTTTTTCAATGTCACCCCCCTTGAGAAGTCCAGACTCTGTGTTTTAAGGGTGTTAACTTTTTTTTTTTTTTTTTGAGATGGAGTTTCACTCTTGTTGCTGAGGATGGAGTGCAATGGCGTGATCTTGACTCACTGCAACCTCTGCCTCCCGGGTTCAAGCGATTCTGCTGCCTCAGCCTCCTGAGTAGCTGGGATTACAGGCATGAGCCACCACACCTGCCTGATTTTGTATTTTTAGTAGAGATGGGATTTCTCCATGTTGGTCAGGCTGGTCTTGAAATCCTGACCTCAGGCGATCTGCCTGCCTCAGCCTCCCAAAGTGCTGGGATTACAGGCGTGAGCCACTGTGACCGGCCTGGGTATTTACCTTTAACCACAGGACATAATGCATTGCTGAATTAATAAAAAGTTCACTCTTACTCTTCTCCACTTTGAGAGGCTCTGGGGGGAGCTTATCCACAAACCCCCCTTGCCCTCTAGTTCCCAGTTGGGTTTGGCCAATGGGAGGCGCAAAAGGCAGTCAAGGACTGGGAAGAAAGTGAGACTAGGATGTTTATTCCCCTTTCCCATCCCTGTGAAAACTGTGTTTCTCTATTCCGTACCCAAGACCACAGCTCTTTTCATGACTCTGGCCTACTGTTCCTGTTCCAGCTCTCTTTGGTTTGGGTAACCACTCCCTCCCTTTGGGCTTCCAGTCTAGGGCTGGTGATGCCTCATCCTCCTGGTTGCTAACTGTTAAGTTCTTTAATTTTTTCTTCCCCTCATGCCACTCACATTTTGCAAATAGCCAGACAGACTCTTATTAAAGCCTCCTCAGTTACCTCTTTGAGTTTACTGTCTACTTCCTCCCAGGAGCCCAGTCAAATCCATGCAGGTCCCTGGGCTGGCTTGCTCCTGGAGGTGTGTCTAAACTGTAGCCCAGCGGTATTTGTAACCCCTGGCAGCTTTGTTAAAAATGCAGAATGTTAGATTCTGCCCCAGACTTCTTGACTCAGAGTCTGCATTTTAACCAGACTCCCAAGTGATTTATATGCACCTAGAGATTAAGAAGCACTGCTTTAGGGAGCAAGTAGCCAGGAGCCTGTTTGGGTTTAAATGGTCTGAATGTAATCACTTTCATTTCTGGGGAAAGCCCACAACTTTTCTTGCTTCTCCTGCCCTCTCTCCAACCTCTTTCCTACCCTCCACCACGGAGCAAAGCTCACACTCCTCTTACCTCTTTCCTCATTTATTCCACAAAGTGTTACTGAATCCATTCTAAACTCCAGGCAAGGTGGTAGATGTTAAGGATACAAAGAATAAGGAAGCATGTTCCTGCCCTCAATTCAATTTAGTGAAGGAATGAAGACATGATCATAGTCAATTTCAGTGCAGTAGGAGGTACATCACAGAGATGGGAACAAAATGATGTGAAAACAAAGGCCAAACTTACCCAAAGTTCCTTTGCTTGATGAATGTTAAATCCCTCTGTGAAATTCTTTGAAATGTATTGTGTTTTCTAATTTTAGTCACATGTGAAAATACTGAGTAAAGATATCTGATTTTAATCCCCTGTCCTCAAGCTTTATTCGAGTATCACATTTGACAAATAGCAGTATCTCTCCCAAGAACAGCTAGCAGTCCGTGGAGTCAGAGCTGTTTGTACTGAGGCAGCTGCTGAGCAGCAAATGCCTGTGGGCAGCCAGAGCCTGAGGAAATTAAGGAGCTGATTTTTTTTTTTCCAAAAGGAAATTCATGGAGAAAACACCAAAGGATTCTCTCGTAAGCTGTCTTTGGAATTAATTTCAGTGCTTGTTAAAACACCTAAATCCCTCTTTCAGAAGGATTCTCCGATGACTTCCTAATTAGGTTCTCTTCTTTTACCATCTGCAAGGAACACTCCCCATTCGAGTCCCTGCATAGTTCACATAAGCAAAATAACACAGATTCCAGATTGCCTAAACAAGAGTGGTGGAACACTCTTTCGTATCATTATAACTTTTAAAAAAAATACTGGCTTAGGGCTTTGAATATTAATTTAACTGTTCATTCATTCATTCAAGAGGACCAGGTGTGTCACTCAAAATTTAACTCTTCCCTCCTTCCTGGCACTATCACTCAGTGGTAAAGACAGCTCCATCACTCTGAGTTCCTTCTTTCCACCTCCAATAATCTTTCTACCTCCAGTGTGTCCTTCTTTATTTTTTATTTATTTATTTTTTATTTTATTTTATTTTTTGAGACGGAGTCTTGCTCTGTTGCCCAGGCTGGAGTGCAGTGGCTGGATCTCAGCTCACTGCAAGCTCCGCCTCCCAGGTTTACGCCATTCTCCTGCCTCAGCCTCCCGAGTAGCTGGGACTACAGGCGCCGCCACCTCGCCCGGCTAGTTTTTTGTATTTTTTAGTAGAGACGGGGTTTCA
The DNA here is from genome assembly GCF_043159975.1 of Macaca nemestrina. Lineage (NCBI taxonomy): Eukaryota > Metazoa > Chordata > Mammalia > Primates > Cercopithecidae > Macaca > Macaca nemestrina. The sequence continues at coordinate 77,438,213 of NC_092143.1, forward strand.
CCGTGTTAGCCAGGGTGGTCTTGATCTCCTGACCTTGTGATCCGCCCATCTCGGTCTCCCAAAGTGCTGGGATTACAGGCTTGAGCCACCGCGCCCAGCCCAGTGCGTCCTTCTTTGGCCCAGCAATCCCTTAGATCAGCACAGTTGCTTCCTCCTCTTTGCTTCCTTAGTTTGTGAGCACCCGGGACTTGGGTTGGCATCTGTGCATGCCTGCAGGAATTGATGCCCTGACTGTGGTCCCGTGCCCCTGCTATGTCGTAACCCTTATTGTATGATAAATGACTAAACCAACCAGCAGGTTTTGAGAATTCCAAGGAAGTGGGTGCAGTTGAGAAACTGAGAAAGGGATGACTGTGCCTGTGATATATAAATGAGCTTCCATGTAGATATGAGCACTAGACTGAGATGGACATTTTCAGGCTTTACTTAGTTTTCCAGTGACTAATACCACACAGTGATAGTGCATGAAATTAGCTTAGTTGGTCAATATCTGCATTTGAAAAAATGAAATAGAAAAGGAAATAGGTCAGAGTATATCACACATAATGAGACTGCTTCGTGAAATTTTTGTTACATATATGAGGTATGTGTGTGTACTGGGTAGAGATCTAAATTGTGTTTCTTCATATGGGTTGACATTAAACATTTTTTGGAAACCACTCCCTGAGGAAGTGTCTGTTTGAAATTAGGAGAAGTTTTATTGGGAGGGAGGTTTGGGAGAGGAAACGTCAGTTGAACAAAACAGTATTTTGACATGGAGTGACCAAGGCAGTGATTTCCAGAGTTATTAATTTGTGCAAGCTAAACTGCAACTAGACATTAGTCCCATTAGGTCGTAAGCTTATAGATTACACCTTCTTCATTGTTTTCTATTTTATTTTTCCCTTTCTTTAGTTTTTAGTGAAGGATGTTTTGACAATTTATCCTGTCATATATACTTAAAGAAAAATTTAACTATGCCAGTCTAAAAGGGCTAGGTGTATACCCAGATCAAGATAAGTTGGTGTCAATGAGGATGAAAATGTGAGAACCCAATGGAGAAGAGCAGTCCGTAGGAAGGAACAGTGGAGCTCAGTTCTTCTCACCACTCTCTTCTCCCACCATTCGGGGTCTCCACCATCGTCCCACCGTAACCTTCCAACCACACGCCCCCCAGCATGCCTTTTTGGGATGTGCTGACCACTTCATTCTTTGAAACTATTATTCCAGTGTCCTTGCTATTGATAGGTGAATCCCTGAAAAAAATGATATAAGACCGTACCATTTAAAATTTGATGGAAAGATCAATACAAATTATCCTCACAACAAGAACTGCCATTCAAAACTTTTAAAGTGACCACTAGAAAGATGGCGGAGCAAGAGCAGAGAAAAATCCCTTTGGTTCCAGAAAATCTGCTGCAAAAGAGGAAGGCTTGTCAAGCCCTCCAAACCACCCAGGCAAAACAGGCACTTTTGGCAAAGAAGAAGCAGAGGAAAGGAAGAAGGCTCAGGTTTAAGGGACTGGAATCATTCCTTCGTGATTCCTGGTGGCAGAAACGCGACAAGGTGCATCTCAGACGACTAGAAGTGAAACCTCACGCCTTGGAATTGCCAGATAACATTCCCTGGCCTTTGTTGTACGCATCGAAAGGATTGATGGCGTGAGTTTACTGGTGCAGAGAACCATTGCAAGACTTCGCCTAAAGAAAATTTTTAGTGGTGTCTTTGTAAAAGTCACCCCCTAGAACCTAAAAATGCTGCGTATAGTGGAACCTTATGTGACCTGGGGATTTCCAAATCTGAAGTCTGTCCGAGAACTCATTTTGAAACGTGGACAAGCCAACGTCAAGAATAAGACCATCCCTCTAACAGAAAACACAGTGATTGAGGAGCACCTGGGGAAGTTTGGCTTCATTTGCTTGGAAGACCTCATTCATGAAATTGCCTTCCCAGGGAAGCATTTCCAGGAGATCTCATGGTTCTTGCGCCCTTTCCACCTCTCAGTGGCCCGTAATGCTATCAAAAATAGAGTGGGCTTCCTCAAGGAGATGGGCACACCTGGCTATCGGGGTGAACGCATCAATCAGCTCATCCGTCAGCTGAACTAGACCCAGGTGTCAAACTGTGGTAAATTTTTATCAATGAAGTGGAAGCATGCGTTTAATTGTTTTGGGAATTTTTATCAAGTATCTTCAGAGAAGATTATTTCCTGCTTTATCTTCAAAAACCGGAAAGGAAGGGTCAAAGAAAAGACAGTAGCTGGCCAGGCGTGATGGCTCACGCCTGTAATCCCAACACTTGGGAGGCTGAGGTGGGCGGATCACCTGAGGTTGGGGGTTCGAGACCAGCGTGACCAACATGGAGAAATGCCGTCTCTACTAAAAATACAGAAATTAGCCAGGCATGGTGGCATATGCCTGTAATCCCAGCTACTCAGGAGGCTGAGGCAGGAGAATTGCCAGGTGGAGGTTGCAGTGAGCTGAGATCATGCCATTGCACTCCACCCTGGGCAACAAGCGAAACTCCATCTCAAAGAAAAGAAAAGACAGTAGCTTATGTTCATGGCAAGCACCTCTCATCACAGTCCAGTTCCAAGGAAAAATTCCAGTGTTTTCTGCATTGGGTGCTGCATCGTCTGAAATCAGCACATTCCGTGGAGGAAGGAGTCCTGCTTTGTTGCATCTATCTTAGGGTTTAATGTTGGTAAATGAGTCACTCTAGCATTTGTACAAGGCTCCCTAAGACTCCTGCAGCAGTTGACCAAGCCCAGGGACATAACTGAATCTGGAGAGTCCTAGGACCTTGTTTTGAAAAACACTGAAAATACACATAGGAAGAAAGGCATACAAATAAATGTTCACTTGTCTCTGCAAAAAAAAAAAAAAAAAAAAAAAAAAAAAAAAAAAAAAAAAATTTTAAACCTACTTGCTATGGCTATTGATATATAAATATTAATAGCTATAAAAGCTATTTGCTGTGGGGAAAAAAAAATCCCTAAAATAGCAAATTTTCTTTTTTCTTTTTTTTTTTTGAGACGGAGTCTCCCTCTGTCGCCCAGGCTGGAGTGCAGTGGCCAGATCTCCGCTCACTGCAAGCTCCGCCTCCTGGGTTTAGCCATTCTCCTGCCTCAGCCTCCCCAGTAGCTGGGACTACAGGCGCCGGCCACCGCGCCCGGCTAGTTTTTTGTATTTTTTAGTAGAGACGGGGTTTCACTGTGTTAGCCAGTTTTTTGTATTTTTTAGTAGAGACGGGGTTTCACCGTGTTAGCTAGGATGGTCTCTATCTCCTGACCTCGTGATCCGCCCATCTCGGCCTCCCAAAGTGCTGGGATTACAGGCTTGAGCCACTGCGCCCGGCCTCCAAATTTTCTTTTCAGAGCTCAGTTTCTTACCAGCAAATTTTTTTATTCTCTAGGCTTTTCCCTTTGGCCTAAAAATATTGAAATGTTCTCATGTGATCATTCATTCACAATTGAAGTTGGGGCCAGGCGCGATGGTTCATGCCTGTAATCCCAGCACTTTTGGGAGGCTGATGAGGATGGATCACCTGAGGTCAGGAGTTCGAGACCAGCCTGGCCAACATGGTAAAACCCCATCTCTACTAAAAACACAAAAATTAGGCAGGCATGGTGGTGGACACCTGTAATCCCAACTACTGGGAAGGCTGAGGCAGGAGAATTGCTTGAACCTGGGACGTGGAGGTTGCAGTGAGCCAAGATCACGCCACTGCACTCCAACCTGGGCGACAAGAGTGAAACTCCATTTAAAAATAATAAAAAGAATTGAAGTTGCCCTTGTAAATGTATTTTGAGGATAAGAAAAAAAAATAAGAATCAGCATCTCTTGAGTGAAGAAAGTTATTTAAACTACATTCTTATTATTTACTTTTCCTTTATACCAATAATATATCATTTGCTTTCATGTTTTAGGTAGAGATCATCAATGAGAATGGTTTTTAAGACTCTTTTTTTTTTCAGGGCTGTAGTCTGTAACTGGGGAAATCTTTCATGTAGATTGGTGGTTTTCAACAGTGGAAGGAAGTTTAAAAAATGCATTCTGTCTGAGCCCCAACGCCTGAAATTCTGGTTGTTTTTCTCTAAGATAATATAGCATAATGCCTGTGGCACAGACATTAAGACTTTACAAAGCTGTGATGTGCAGGCAAAGCAATGGCACTTTGAATTTTAAGCTGGTGGGTTGGCTTTCCATAGGTGTCCCCATGGGTGTTTTCTGTTTCACTTTCCAAAAACACAGTTTTAACCAATGTTACCGTTCTCTATTAAAAGTGTTAGACACAACTCTCAAAGACAACTGTGTTTTAAATATACAGGCACAAGAGACTTCTTAATGTAAAAGTTTAATTCCAACTTTTAAATAATCTAACTGCTGTCCATCACAGTTGGATTGACAGTTGGATTACTCCAACTGTAATTTCCTCTTTAACTAATTTGAGTAGTTCTGCTTTGTTCCGTGTATTCTGGTTCATTCTGCCTTTTGTCTCGTCAGAAAATACAGGTTGGCTTCAGTTTCTCCTGGCCTTGAGGCATCTGTGTGTCCGTAGTTGATAAGGTCTGGATCTGTGTCCCTGCCCAAATCTCATGTTGAATTGTAATCTGCAGTGCTGGTGGTGGAACCTGGTGGGAGGTGATTGGATTGTGGAGGTGGAGTTCTCATGAACACTTTAGCACCACCCACCCTTGTTACTGTATAGTGAGTGAGTTCTCGTGAGATCTGGTTGTTCCAAAGTGTGTAGCACCTCCCTCAGCCCCTTCCTCCTGCTCCGGCCAGGTGACGTGCTAACTCCCCCTTTGCCTTTTGCCATGATTGTAAGTTTCCTGAGGCCTCCCCAGAAGCCAAGCAGATGCCAGCATCATGCTTCCTATACAGCCTGTGCAACTGTGAGCAATTAAGCGTCTTTTGTTTATGTAATAAATTACCCAGCCTCAGGCATTTCTTTATAGCAATGCCAGGATGGTGTGCCAGACTGTATCAGAGACAAATGATACAAAGATGACCAAGATACAGTATTTTGCCCAGGAAGAATATTCCTGTGGCCATTTCTGTCTTATATCAAGAGATAAGTGTGAAACAGCATATCCACAACAGTGTTTGTGAAGACAGTGTGAGTAGCTCCCAACTCTACCAGCAAAGGCTTCAAAGGAGTAATGACATTTGAATTGAGTCTTAAAGGATAAATGTATTATTTGGCCTGACAACGCAGAAGAAAAAGACATTTTTGTCAAAGGTATCAATCTTGTAAAAATGCCACAGTTCATGACTTGTACCAGTGAAGGTAGCAAGGTCTATGTGTTGGTGATGAATTTGCAGGGGATGAGTCTGAAGAAACAAGACTTGGGAGAGAGGGTGTGAGACCTTTTTATGACGTGCATAGAGTTGGCACCTCAGCCTTTGCATGGTAGGGAGCCAGCCGAAGGCTACCTCCATGACAGATCTACGCTTTGAAAAGACAGGCTGGGTGCAGTGGTCAGGAGTTCGAGACCAGCCTGGCCAACACAGCAAATCCTGATCTCTACTAAAAAAAAAAAAATAATTAGCCAGGCATGGTGGCGCACACCTGTAATCCCAGCTACTAGGGAGGATGAGGCAGAAGAATTGCTTGAACACAGGAGGCGGAGGTTGCAGTGAGCCGAGATTGTGCCACTACACTCCAGCCTGGGCAACAAGAGCATGACTCCGTCTTAAAAAAAAGGAAGATACAACTAATCTATATTCCTTTTTGCCAGAGATCACCACCACTAACAATTCATTCCAGCCATTTTCCCTGCAGGTTTTACATACGTAGGAAAATTTTACATCCCAATTGTTAATTTAACACTGTGAAAATCATTTCTTTTTATAATAAAGACACTCTATTAGTATACTTTTGATGGCTTCAAAATTACTTTTGTATAGATGCAAAATTAAAATATCAATTTTTTTTTTTTTTTTGAGACGGAGTCTCACTCTGTCACCCAGGCTGAAGCGCAGTGGCATGATCTTGGCTCACTGCAAGCTTTTCCTCCCAGGTTAAAGTGATTCTCATGCCTCAGCCTCCCTAGTAGCTGGGACTACAAGTGCATACCACCAACCCTGGCTAATTTTTTGTACTTTTACAAAATACAGAGAGAGACGGGGTTTCACCATGTTGTTCAGGTTGGTCTCGAACTCCTGACCTCAGGCAATCCGCCTGCTTCGGCCTCCCAAAGTGCTGGGATTACAGGCATGGGCCACTGCACCTTGCCTCAAATTGTTTCTTTAATGGTTGTTTCCAAGTTTTCATAAATAACTTTGTACGTAACATTTTTGGGCATAAAGTTGTCTAAAATTATTATTTTCATAGGCTAGATACCTTAAGTACACTTAATGATTTAAATCATACTTAACATTAAGACTTTAATGTTGCTATATTGACTTTTAGTAAAAGTACAAAACTTGTGCTTTAGAGTTTAGACATATTCAGGATATAAGATAGTTTTGTTGGATTTGGTGGACACTTGCCCTAGGAGAATAAAAAATGATGAATTAGTGAAAAATATTCCAGTTTTCTAATTTGCCAGACTCAGTAAATGGTATTATCACCAACCAAGAAACACAGAAGATACAGGGAGAACAGATTTTGCAGAAAAGATAAGGAGTTCTGTTTGGGACGTGCTGCCTTTGATATACTGCACTGGGAGAAAATCCAAGTAGAACAGAGTGGACAAGTGAAAATGTGCTATGGAATCAACAAGAGGGGTGGGGAGTCCACCTACCTAGATTTGAGAGCAGTTTGGCAAATAATTGTTAGTAAATGTCTTAGAAATTCGTGGGAGAGAGAAGTTGATAAGAACAGAGGGGTAGAGGATGAAACGGAGGAACACTGCCACCTCCCAGGGTTGGGTACAAGAGGAGCCAGGGAAACAGACTAAGAAAGAGTGATCAGGGAAACAGGGAGATAGTGTTGTCACGGAAGCCTGGAGTGTGAGATTTTCCAGAAAAGAAAGAAGGAAAGAATGAATGGTCTGTAGATCCGTTACTTAGCACGATCAGACACATTGTCCCCTTTTGTTATCCCATAATGAAGTTTATAGATAATGTAATCTACTTATGCACAAAATTTTAGAAATTAATATAATGCCCCAACTATAATATGAAGTGTATTAGGGTTCTCTAGAGGGACAGAACTAATAGGAGATATAGATATATATATAGATATAGATATATACATATATGTATAGATATAGATATAAAATGGGGAGTTTATAAAGTATTACCTTACACTATTACAAGGTCCCACAATAGACTGTCTGCAAGCTTGAAGAGCAAGGAGAGCCAGGCCGAGTCTCAACACTGAAGAACTTGGAGTCTGATGTTCGAGGGCAGGAAAAATCCAGCACAGGAGAAAGACGCAGGCTGGGAGGCTAGGCCAGTCTCTCCTTTCCATGTTCCTCTGCCTGCTTTATATTCACTGGCAGCTGATTAGATGGTGCCCAACAGATTAAGGGTGGATCTGCCTCCCCCACCCCACTCACTCAAATATTAATCTCTTTTGACAACACCCTCACAGACACACCCAGGATCAACATTTATATCCTTCAATCCAATTAAGCTGACACTCAGAATTAACCATCACATTCAGGAAAAAGTAAAAGGAAAGTATATTTTATATAATAAGTATTTAAATATGTAAACATTGGGACATGACTAAAACTGACTGTACACATTGAAGGAGTCACTTGGTTGGTCTGATGTGCAGAATCACCATGCATGCTGCAAATGGAGAGGGGTCTGCTGAGCTGTATTGCTTGGGGTGCTGCAGATGACTTGAATTTCCAGAATGGTATTTGAACAAAACAATGTATAGTGTTTCCCTCAAATTACACTATGGTTGTATTGCTGTAAAGTCCCATGTATAAAAACATATTTTATGAGTACTTATTGTATGATTCCACTTATTTAGAATTCTATAAAGTGCCAGGTTTTTTTCTTTTGTTATTTATTTATTTATTTTGAGACAGAGTCTCACTCTGTCACCCAGGCTGGATTCTCCTGCCTCAGCCTCCCGAGTAGCTGAGATTACAGGCACCCACCACCATACCCAGCTAGTTTTTGTATTTTTAGTAGAGACAAGGTTGCACCATGTTGGCCAGGCTGGTCTCGAACTCCTGACCTCAGGTGATCTGCCTGCCTCGGCTTCCCAAAGTGCTGGGATTACAGATGTGAACCACTGTGCCTGGCCTAAAGAGCAAATAAATTTGTAGATTCAGAAAACAAATCATGGTTACCTGGAGATGGATGTAGAGGAAGGGATGAAATTACAAATGCATGTGAGAAGACTTTTGTAACTGATAGAGGTGTATGTGTCCTCGACTGTCATGATGGTTTCATATGTGCATACAAACGTCAAAACTCATCAGGTTGGCCGGGCATGGTGGCTCACACCTGTAATACCAGCACCTTGGGAGGCCAAGGTGGGCGGATCATGAGGTCAGGAGATCGAGACCATCCTGGCTAACAGGTGAAACGCCATCTCTACTAAAAATATGAAAAATTAGCCGGGTGCTGTGGCGGGTGCCTGTAGTCCCAGCTACTTGGGAGGCTGAGGCAGGAGAATGGCGTGAACCCGGGCAGCGGAGCTTGCAGTGAGCCACGATAGCGCCACTGCAGTCCGGTCTGGGCTAAAGAGCAAGACTTCCGTCTCAACAAAAAACCCAAAACTCATCAGGTTGTACATTTAATACATGTGCAGTTTATTGTTCATCAGTTATGTTCAATAAATTTTTTTCAATAAATGTTTAGTAAAACTGAGCAAAAAAATACATTGGATAGCTATGTCTAAAACTGCATTAAGCTCTGATAGTTATAAGCAGGTTTTTCTCCTGTGGTGAGTGTCCATCAGGGATTTGAAAGTCCTACATGACACAGGACAGTTCTTTCTTATGCAGGACTGTCCATGCGTTTTAGGACTCCTAGCATTCCTGGCCCTGCCAATTAAATGCTAGCCCTTGCAGCAATCAGAAAGCGCTCCCACAGCATTCCAGAACACTCCCTATGGACTGCTACAGTGCAAGGGGAAGCAAGGGTTCACAGCAGCAAGTGCCCCTCCTTCGTTTTAGAGTTCTGGCTGAGCAAGAAGTCGAGGAAAATAACATAATGGCACGGTAATCGTGACCTCGGTGGGACTCTGTAGTTCTCCCTCCTGTCGGCTGATAGAGTTGTTCCACTGCGTCTACATAAATTGCTCCAATCCCTTTTTTCCTCAGAACTATAGGTTCTTAGGTTAACTCATTAGACATACGAATGTTGCTGTTCCCCTTAGCAATGGCTCTCATCCAGCCGGTTTCCACCCCACTTACAAATGAAATACGTTCCCTAAAGCTACTTCCAGTCTGATGCTCACATTTACCTCATTCAAACTGTATTTCAAACACTAAGCAAGACATAATGAAAACCTTGAAAGAAACAACGTCTTATTCTGCATGATTTGTTGTGGCTTTTATACTGATTGTATTAGGTCCAAAAGTTTTCCGCATTTCTTCCCAAAAGACTATTTTACTTTAAGTCATGACTGGGGCAAGTGATTTGACATCTACAGCTTCTGTTTCTTCATAATTAACACACTTAAGAGACACAATAAATATGGAACCCTAAAATGCTGTAAAAGTGTAAGGTCCATCACCAGTGGGCCGTAATTGACTACAGAAGGCCTTGGTATGTAACAATAGGTAAGGTCTTTTTATGCTCAAAATTAGGACAGATGAGGAACATTGCTCCTGTAATAATTCTCTGACCTGTTGTTTTAAGGATTCAGGCCACGGATGCTCTTCTTATATATACCTCTATTTTGTTTCATGTTTATTTTTTCTTCTTCTGCATTCTGTCTTCCTACAGCCAAAGGGAATGGACAGCTTTGAGGTGGGCAGAGATAGGGTGGAAGAAGAGAGTTAAATTTACGGCTCTAAGGTTATGCTCTAATTGGAAGAGAACTAAAGAATTACAATTGATTTTCAGGAAACTATTTGAATGTCTTTCCCTATTCACCCTTTTTCCTCCACCTTCATACATATGTAAAGTCAAAATGCAAATTATAAAGTGTTTCTTGGCAGTGACATTTAAAAGATTGTTGGTTACTCTCTGTGTTCATCAGTAATAGATGTATATTGGCTTCTAATATGCTGAGGACTTGATTTAGATTTGTCATTCACTCAAAGGGACCCATGAAGGCTAAGGGTAGTCAAAAAGGATACTAGATAATTTACAATGTAATTGGAAAATATTCTGCTCAGACTCATTTATCAGTATGAGAGTGTCCGAGATTACTTTGCTAAAGGCTCTGTTAGATCATTCATGCAATAGGGATGAAGAGGAGAGAGAGGCTATACTTTGTAAATTCTATATGTTAATAAAATGAGTGCTTGGCCAGGTGCAGTGCCTCAAGCCTGTAATCCCAGCACTTTGGGAGGCCGAGATGGGCAGATCACAAGGTCAGGAGATCGAGACCATCCTGGCTAACATGGTGAAACCCCATCTCTACTGAAAATACAAAAAATTAGCCGGGTGTGATGGCGGGCGCCTGTAAGTCCCAGCTACTCAGGAGGCTGAGGCAGGAGAATGGCGTGAACCCGGGAGGCGGAGCTTGCAGTGAGTCGAGATCATGCCACTGCACTCCAGCCTGGGCAACAGAGCGAGACTCTGTCTCAAAAAAAAATTAGTGCTTTATTCATTTTCAGTCAGAAAAAAATAAAAATATTAGATAACAAACAGCATTAAACTGTTTTTCCCGTTAAAAATAAATAAATAATATTTCTCATTAAGAAAAAGTGTACAGTGTGCAGTTCTAGACTTAAGGTGTTGCAAAATAGACGCACAGAAAATTGATTGTGCTTAAAATGGCTGCCACATTTGTTCTGTTTTCTACCACATACCTCACTAGACATGATAAATACTTCTTTCCCAACCTCTTCTGATCCTCCCCACAAATTAAGTTTCATAACAGACTACCAAATTTTGTTCTAGTTCATATTCTTTTTTTTTCCTTCATAATGCAATGAGTAAACTGTAGTGGCTTTCATTTATGTTTTTGCCTGACTTCAAAAACACTAGAGATATTGTCCATTTTAAAAACAGGCTCATGGATCTTGAGCAGGTAACAGGAAAATGGGGAGACAGTCCTGTGAATTGCAGAGGAGGCTTGGAACTGCCCATCCTCACCAGGAGGAACTTGGGCCTCTGCTGGCAGGTGACGATGCGCATTACTGCTCTACCCCTCACGGGACACTGCCTTGTCTCCCTTCACCTGTGATTTAAAAAATTCCCAGTGGTCTTCAGTTTTTCTTATAAATTCTTTTAAATTGGCTTTTCGGGTCTAAGCCATTTATTTCTGATCTTGCCTTTTGTTTGTTCAATAGAACTTGAGACTCTGAATTCTAAAATCACATGGTCAATTTAATTTTTTTATGTTTGGTACAGGGTCTTGCTCTGTTGCCCAGGCTTCAGTGCAGTGACACAGATCATAGTTCACTGCAGCCTCGACCTCCTGGGCTCAAGCAATCTTCCCACCTCAACCTCCAAAACAGCTGGGATGACAGGTGCATGCCACCACTCCTGGCTAATTTTTAAATTTTTTATAGAGACAGAGTTTCACTGTGTTGCCCAGGCTGGTCTCAAACTCCTGGGCTCAAGTGATCCACTCGCCTGGGCCTCCCAAAGTGCTGAGATGACAGGTATGAGCCACCATGCCTGGCCTAATTTTTCAATTGCAATTTTTCTTAGATGCATGAAGAAAAGTTAAACAGATTTAAACAGAGTTTCTGGAGAAATCAACTGAAGCACTGAAGTTTTATTTTCACAGATTATCATTAGACTATTTTCCTGGGTATTCATTTTATTAAGACTAATTTTCTAAATTCAGGAGTGGATCTTAGAGCACTTTCTCTCTTAGGGAGTAGATCTTTACACAAAGATTCAGAATCAGAGTATGAAAAGCAACGTGTTTTCATTGGTTCTCCTATTCTTTCTGAGATCCAGCAAGAAGAGAACTGGAGGGGTCCCTGCGAGAAAGAAGAGGGCTCCAGGAGGGCACAGCCTGTGTGGATGGTGACAAGATGGGAGGGTGTTCTAATAGTCACTCTTCTTGGGGAACAGTGTATTCCCCAAGGCTGGGGAAAGGAGAGGATTTCTCTGTGTGTCCCAGGAAGGCACACACCTGCAGCCTGGGCCCTACACACATTCTTTTGCTCTAGAGCAGGGATTGGCAAACTTTTTCTGTAAAAGACCAGATGTAACTATTTTCTGTTTTGCAGGCCATGTGACCTCTGTTGTAACTACTAACTCCACACGGGCAGCTGGCATGCAGCCACGGACTATACATGAGCAAGTGAGAGGAGCTCTATGTCACTATGGCTGTGTTTTTAGAAAGCCAGCAGCACTCCAGATTTGTCTGTGGGTTGTAGTTCACTGATCCCTGCTCTAGGTCATGCTTGACATTCTCACTGGGCAAGCTAGGTGTAGCCCCTATGTGAACAGTCAAGTTCCCATTCACAGAAAAGAGTCACCAGATATTTAGAGGCTGGGCTTCCCTAAGTGCTTGTGTTAATCAGGATATGGCCTGGGACATTCCAAGGGAAGTTTTAAAACATGCAGCTAGGTAACAGGTAGATCCTTGCATTTCATATATAGCATTGGAGCCTAAATTCAAACTACAGCATATGACAAAAGCCAGACCATCATATCTAAAGCCTATAGGCTTCTCCTGCATTTGAGCAAAGTCTGGCCAATGGATGAATGAATGTGCCTAACAAAATGTATAGCAACATACATGGGTGATATTCCAAATATGTAATAACTCTTAAGAAGGCCCAGGTACCTACCAAGAGAAACGGGCCTTAGCGGTAGACAACCAGCATGATTTTGTACCGGTGAGCACTCGCTGAAAAGAAGTTGTCAATAAATGGTAGCAGAGTGCATGCATGCACGCATTCATCTATTTATAAAAATATATACACATACATACATACATACTTTTGTTTCCAGAGCATATAGAGACCACTTGAGCTTCTCACCATGCATTTCTACATTACAAATCTTCAGCTTCCCTCACCTGCCTCCCCCTAGCACCCCTGCTGGACTCTCCCTCTTTCCCACACATCAACTTCTCCATTTCTAAAAGCTTCCTGGCCCCTGCCTTCAAAGAGGCCAAGATCTTCATTCTGTAACAATAGCCATTTTATTGAATACAATATTTTGTATTTGATGTGTAGGTCATTTTCTTCAGAAAAGGTAGATTGTCATGCAGGCTACGAGATCGGATAACCAATAAACTTCAGTCATTCTGAAGTTAATCTCGCTCTCTTTTCTTTCTTCTCTGAATTGTAAGTTCAGCTTTGTTGTTGTTTTCCAAAAATACATTATTACAACATCCTACGGGTCTTATACATAATGAGATTGGCAAGTGAACCTATTTGGCAAATTCCCATAAAACCTCTGGTGATTTAAAGGATCAAGGTTCCCCATTAGTCTACAATGACCTACTTGTTTTTCTTTCTCCTTTTTTTTTTTGGTGTGTACACACACACACACACACACACACTTTTGTGGTTTTATATTTTATTCAAAAATAATTGAAAAATTTTAAATGATTCTTAAATTAAGAAATAACAAATGGAAAATTAGAAACAGACATTAGCCAGGTGCCTGGTAGGTGGCGGGGTCTGTGAACTGGTGATGACAATTAAATTAGGTTAATTTAAACAAACTTAAGAATTCACCAGAGGGAAAAATTTATATGTATGTGACCAATAAATATTTATTGAAAGTAAACAGACTTTGGGGCCCTATTTGTTTCCTACCTGTTCTTGTCATCCGGGTGTTATATAAGGTTAACTTTCTGGAGTCAGGTGTATCCACTTATAAAATCTGCCTTGATTTGGGAAGAGGTGCGTTTTTTTGTTGTTGTTGTTTTTAACCAGTAACTCCCCACCTGAAGCAAGACTTCAGAAATGGAAAAAAACTGGATCACTCTGTTGCTTTTGGAGTTTTTTCTCTGTCACTTGGAGACTGGAAAAGACAAGATGGCTGCCAACTCAAGGATTTCCGCCTTCTGGAGGCCACGTAGCCCGAGCATCTGTGTTTGCTTCAGAACATTGTCTGAGGCTAAAATGGTCCTGGCAGTTGTGTCTTGGACAATACTTACAACTTAAAGACTCTGCATCTTCCTGAAACTGTATATGATATGTCTCCCCCACCTGCCTCTTCCCAGTCTTCTGTTTCCTTTTGTCTTCTATAATAGCAGAGCTTTGTTATCTTTTTAGAACTGGCACTGCTTGGAACAGATTTCTACAATTTGGAGGCCTATGAGAAGGGAAACTAGAGAACAGTGATTAACTTTAGATGATGTATTTAGGAATACAATTTTTTTTTTTTTTTTTTAGTCAGAGTCTCACTGTGTCGCCCAGGCTGTAGTGCAATGATGCAATCTCGTCTCACTGCAACCTCCGCCTCCTGGGTTCAAGCGATTTTCCTGCCTCAGCCTCCCGAGTAGCTGGGATTATAAGCGCCTGCCACCATGCCTGGCTAATGTTTGTATTTTTAGTAGAGACAGGGTTTTCCCATGTTGGCCAGGCTGGTCTCAAACTCCTGACCTCAGGTGATCCAGCCGCCTCGGCCTTCCAAAGTACTGGAATTATAGGTGTGAGCCACCGTGCCCAGCCTGTAAATTATTAAGCCTACACAATAACTTTCTGAAATATATTTCTTCAATACAGCATTCACTTTAAAAAGCTCATTATTCTAAGCAAAGTAACTCAGGAATGGAAAACCAAATATGATACGTTCTCACTGGGATCTAAGCAACGAGGACGCAAAGACATACAGAGTGATATAATGGACTTTGGGGACTTGGAGGGAGGGTGAGGAATAAAAGACTATGTATTGGGTACAGTGCATGCTGCTTAGTTGACTAGTGCACTAAAATTTCAGAATTCAGCATTATAGAATTCAACCATGTAACCAAAAACCACTCGTACCACCAAAGTGATTGAAATAAAAAATAAAAAGCATTTCCATATATACTAAAATTCTTTCATGTTTATGCATTTAATATATACTCGTGTGAAGCATGCATCATGCTAGACCCTGTGACAGACTGAGGGATGTCAGAATTAATCTAATGTCATTTCTAATTCCAAGTAGTTTAAAATTGGATAATTGAGATAAGTCATGTCTTCCAGCCAGTGAACTACAAGATGATAAGTGGTGTGTGTTGGCAGATCGTTTTCATCTGGGAGGATCAGGTATGATATCCTAGAGAAAGTACTACTGACTTCAGTTCCGGACTTGTCTATTCAGATCTTTAGCTCATTAAAAAATACAGTGGTTTCTGCTCAGGGAAATAAGAGCAGATACAAATAAATGGAAAAACATTCCCTGCTCATGGATAGGAAGAATCAGTATTGTGAAAATGGCCATACTGCCCAAAGTAATTTGTAGATTCAGCACTATCTTCATCAAGCTACCATGGACTTTCTTCACAGAATTAGAAAAAAACTACTTTAAATTTCGTATGGAACCAAAAAAGAGCCCATATAGCCAAGAAAATCCTAAGCTAAAAGAACAAAGCTGGAGGCATCATGCTAAAGCCTGACTTCAAACTATACTACAAGGCTACAGTAACCAAAACAGCATGGTACTGGTACCAAAACAGATATATAGACCAATGGAACAGAACAGAGGCCTCAGAAATAATGCCACACATCTACAACCATCTGATCTTTGACAAACCTGACAAAAACAAGCAATGAGGAAAGGATCCCCTATTTAATAAATGGTGTTGAGAAAACTGGCTAGCCATATGCAGAAAACTTAAACTGGACCCCTTCCTTACACCTTATACAAACATTAACTCAAGATGGATTAAAGACTTAAACATAAAACCTAAACCATAAAAACCCTGGAAGAAAACCTAGGCAATGTCATTCAGGACGTAGGCATGGGCAAAGATTTCATGACTAAAACACCAAAAGCAATGGCAACAAAAGCCAAAATTGACAAATGGGATCTAATTAAACTAAAGAGCTTTTGCACAGCAAAAGAAACTATCATGAGTGAACAGGCACCCTACAGAATGGGAGAAAAATTTTACAATCTATCCATCTGACAAAGGGCTAATGTCCAGAATCTACAAAGAACTTAAGGAAATTTACAAGAAAAGAAGAAACCATCAAAAAATGGCTGGAGGGTATGAACAGACACTTCTCAAAAGAAGACATTTGTGTGGCCAACAAACATATGAAAAAAGCTCATCATCACTGGTCATTAGAGAAATCCAAACCAAAACCACAATGAGATACCATCTCATGCCAGTTAGAATGGTGATCATTAAAAAGTCAGGCAACAACAGATGCTGGAGAGGATGTGGAGGAATAGGAACATTTTTACACTGTTGGTGGGAGTGTAAATTAGTTCAACTATTGTGGAAGACAGTGTGGCAATTCCTCAAGGATCTAGAACAAGAAATACCATTTGATCCAGCAATCCCATTACTGGGTATATTCCCAAAGGATTATAAATCATTCTACTATAAAGACACATGCACACATATATTTATTGCAGCACTGTTCACAAAAGCAAAGACTTGGAACCAGCCCAAATGCCCATCAGTGATAGACTAGATAAAGAAAATGTGGCACATATACCCCATGGAATACTATGCAGCCATAAAGAAGGATGAGTTCATGTTCTTTGCAGGGACATGGATGAAGCTGGAAACCATCATTCTCAGCAAACTAACACAAGAAAAGAAAACCAAACACCACATGTTCTCACTCATAAATGGGAGTTGAACAATGAGAACACATGGACATACGGAGGGGAACATCACACACTGGGACCTGTCAGGGGATGGGGGTCTAGGGGAGGGATAGCATTAGGAGAAATATGTCATGTAGATGAGGGGTTGATGGGTGCTGCAAACCACCATGGCACGTGTATACCTATGTAACAAACCTGCATTTTCTGCACATGCATCCCAGAACTTAAATTAATTCAGTGGTTTGATTATTACTGAATTTTGAAAGTTCTTTATGTATTCTAGATGTAAGTACTTTATCAGATATATGATTTGCCAATATTTTATTTGAAGTATGTGGCTTATCTTTTCATTCTTTTGTCAATGTCTTTTGAAGAGCAGAAGAATTGTAAGTCATGGATTGTGCTTTTTGTGTCCTATCTTTGAAATATGCATAAGCCAAGGTCACAAAGATTTTTATTTTCTTTTGTGTTTTCTTCTAGAAGTTTTAAAAGGTTTTAGATTTTACGTTTAGGTCCATGATCCATTTTGAGTTAATTTTTGTATATGGTGTGTGGTATGAAGTATGGATGGAAGGCCTTTAAAATTTTTTTGCATGTGAATTTCTAGTTGTTCCAGTACTATTTATTGAAAAGATGATCTTTTCCACAGTTAGCTGCCTTTGCCCCTTTCTTGAAAATTAATTAACAATATATGCGTTAGTGTATTTTTGGGCTCTATTCTGTTCTAATCTGAGTCTATTTGATGGCAGTACCACATTGCTTTCTTACTGTAATTTTATAACAAGTCTTGAGGCACATAGTATAAGTGTGCTGACTTTCTTCTTTTTCACAGTACTTTTGGCTATTTCAGGTTCTTTGCATTTTCATATGAGCTTTAGAAAGCTCATCAATTTATATGAAGAAAGCCTGCTAGGATTTTGGTTGGGATTTCATTTGAATCATTGAATATATTGATCAACTTGGGGAGAATTGACATCTTTTTTTTAATGTGACTTTTAAAATTTGCTATATAATGTACACATTTTGGGGGTACCTAAGATAATATAATACATTGATGTAATTTGTAAAGATCAAATCAGTGTAATTGAGATATCCATAACCTTAAATATTTCTCTTTTCTTTTTTCCAGAAACATTCAAATTATTCTCTTCTTAGCTATGTTGAAATGTATGATAAATTATTATAAATTGGCCACTGGTCACCTTACTGATCTATCAAACACTAGATCTTATTTCCTGTAACTGTAAATTTGTACCCGTTAATTAATCTCTCTTCATCCTCTACCCTTTCCAGCCTCTGGTAACTACCAATCTACCCTTTATCTTAATGAGATTCATAGTTTTAGTTCCCACAAATGAGTGAAAACATGAGATATTTGTCTTTCTGTACTTGGCTTATTTCATTTAACATAATGACGTCCAGTTCCATCCATGTTGCTGCAAATGACCAGCTTTTGTTCTTTTAAATGGCTGAGTAATATTCCATTGTGTAGGTATACCACATTTTCCTTATCCATTTATCCTTCCATTGATGAGCATTTAGGTTGATTTCCATATTTGGCTATTGTGCTACAATAAACATGAGAGTGCAAATATCTCTTTGATATATTGATTTCCTTTTATATATGTGCAGTAGTGGAATTGCTGGATCATAGATCATATGATAGTTCTTTTTTTTTTTTTTTTTTTTTTTAGACGGAGTCTCACTCTGTCACCCAGGCTGGAGTGCAGTGACGAGATCTCAGTTCACTGCAACCTCTGCCTCCTGGATTCAATTAATTCTCCTGCTTCAGTCTTCTGAGTAGCTGGAATTACAGGTGCCCGCCACCACATCTGGCTAATTTTCGTATTTTTAATAGAGACAGGGTTTCACCATGTTGGCCAGGCTGGTTTTGAACTCCTGACCTCATGTGATCTGCCCACCTTGGCCTCCCAAAGTGCTAAAATTAAAGGCTTTAGCCACCGTGCCTAGCCTATTTTTTGTTTTTTGAGGAACTTCTATACACTTTTTCATAGTGGCTGTACTAATTTTCTTAAAATACTAAATCTTCCAATCTTTGAGCAAGTTATATCTCTTCCTTAATTTAGGTGTTCTTTAATTTCTCAGCAATGTTTGCAGTGTTCACTGTACAGATCTTGTACATCTTTTGTTACAATATTTCATGCTATTGTAAATGGCATTGTTTTTAAAGTTTTGATTGCTCACTGCTAATACATAGAAATACGATTACTGCTCTTTCTATATTACTCAGGTATCATAACTTTGCTAAATTCACATATTAATTTTAGTTGCTTTTAGTGTATTCTATAAGACTTTCTAAATATAAATTTTTTATGATATCTACATATAGATAGTTTATTTCTTTCCTATCTGGATACCTTTTCTATCTTTTTCTTGCCTGATTGCATTGGTTAGAACTTTTAGTACAATGTTGAACAGAAGTGGTGAGGGCAATCATCCAGGTCTTCTCTTTGACCCTAAGAAAAAAACATTTAGTCTTTAGTCATTAAATATGATAGTACTGTTTTTCCTAGATTCCCTTTACAGGTTGAGGTAGTACCCTTCTATTCCTAATTTGCTAAGGATTTTTTTACAGGAATGGATGCTGGATTTTGTCCAGTACTTTTTTCCCATATATTGCGATGATCATGTGGTTTTTATTTTTTCCTCTGTTAATATGATGAATTCCATTGATTATTTTTCAAATGTTAAATCATCCTGGTAGTCCCAGGATGAACTCCATTTGGTTATGATGCATTATATTTTTTATATAGAGTTAGATTGATTTGCTAAAATTTTGTTAATTAATACTTGTGTCTATGTATATAGGGGGCATTGGCTGATGGCTTCCTTTTCATGTTATGTCTGTCTTGTTTTGGTATTTTGGTAATGCTGCTCACATAGAATGAGTTAGTGAGTGTTCTCTCCTGTTCGATTTTCTGAAAGAGATTTTGAAGAACTTTTTTTAAAGAAGAAACATAATAATAAATTATTTTTTTCTTAAATGTTTGTAGTAATTCTCTGACGAAGCCATCTGGACCTGGAGTTTTCTTGGTAGAAAAGTTTTAAATTACAAGTTCAATTTCTTTAATAGATAAAGGGCTATTCAGGTTATCTATTTCTTCTCGAGTGAGCTTTGGTAGATTGTGTTTTACAAGGAATTTATC
Organism: Macaca nemestrina; assembly: GCF_043159975.1. Taxonomy (NCBI): domain Eukaryota; kingdom Metazoa; phylum Chordata; class Mammalia; order Primates; family Cercopithecidae; genus Macaca; species Macaca nemestrina. The sequence continues at coordinate 77,458,143 of NC_092143.1, forward strand.
TTTTACACTAAGTTGGTGAGCTTGTTGGCATAAAGTTATTTGTCATATTCCAATATTTTTCATTTCATATCAGTAAAATTTGTAGTGATGTAACCTCTCTCATTGCTGATATTACTAATTTGTGACTTTCTCTTTTTCCTGATCCATCTGGATAAAGGTTTATTAATTGTATTGATCTTTTCTAAAAACAAGCATTTGGTTTCATTGATTTATTCTTTTTTTTCTGTTTTCTGCTTCATTGTTTTTGGTTCTGGTACTTGTTATTTCCTATTTTTTCTGCTTATTTTGGATTTAGTTTGCTATTTTTCTCTTTTAAGATCAAAGCTGAAGTTATTGCTTGGACATTATAGGTGTTTAATGTTACAAATTTCCCTCCAACCACTGCTTTAGCTATGTCCCACAAATTTTGTTATGGTACAGTTTTAATACTTTCATACTTTCTGGTTTCATTTTTATTTCTCTTTTAACCCATTGGGTAATTAGAAGTATGCTACTTTGTTTCAAAATACTCCAGGATTTTCCAGATATCTTTCCATTATAGATTTGTAACTTAATTTGGTTGTAGTCAAAGAACATATTTCTATGATTTGGATCCTTTTAAATTTATTGACACTTTTTGCATACACTAAATAGTATCTATACTAGTAAATGTTCTATGGGTACTTGAAAAGAATGTGTATTCTGCTATTAATGGGTGAAATGTTTTATAAATGTCAAATAAGTTGTCTTTTATATACTCACTTATTTAGTATCTACCTGTTCCATAGATTATTGAAAGAGGGTTTTTTAGAAAAAGTTATTTATTTATATTTTTAGAGACATTGTCTTGCTATGTTGCCCAGGCTGGCCTCAAACCTCTGGGCTAACACTGTCTTCCTGCCTCAGTCTCCTGAATAGCCAGAACTACAGGCTCATCAGGCACATGCCACCATGCCCAGCTGAAAGAGGGGTTTTGAAATCTTTTACTGTAATTGTGGTTTTTATCTATTTTTCCTGGCTATTCTCTGAGTTTTTGCTGTATTTGTTTTGAAGCTCTTGTTAGTATGTAAAATTTGAAAATTGTTATTTATTCTTCATTGATCATATTGATTATTAGAAAATGATTTGCTTAATCTACAGAAATCTTTTTGCTCTGTAATAAAATTTTTCCTGTATTAATATAGCCACTACAACTTTCATTTGATTTGTTTTAGCATGGCATGGTATTTTTTTATCCTTTAATTTTAAGCTATTTATGTCCAGCATACTGTTCTGTCTTGCTTTTTAATCTGGTCTGATAACCTTTGCCTTTTTTTTTTTTAAATGGAGTTTTACTCTTGTTGCCCAGGCTGGAGTACAATGGCACGATCTCAGCTCACTGCAACCTCTGTCTCCTAGGTTCAAGCAATTCTCTCTCCTCAGCCTCCTGAGTAGCTGAGATTACAGGTGCCTGCCACCACGCCCGGCTAATTTTTGTATTTTTAGTAGAGACAGTGTTTCACCATGTTGGCCAGGCTGGTCTCGAACTCCTGACCTCAGGTGATCTGCCCACCTCAGCCTCCTAAAGTGCTGCGATTACTGGTATGAACCACCACACCTGGCTATCTTTTTTTTTTAATTGAGAGGTTTAGACCATTTATACTTTGATGTGATTATTGATGTGGTTGTGTTTAAATATTATTTTTATTTGCTTTATATTTTTCCTTTTTTTTTTTTTTAATTTTTTGGAGATGGAGTCTCACTCTGTCGCCAGGCTGGAGTGCAGTGGCAAGATCTCGACTCACTGCAACTTCCGCCTCCCGGGTTCAAGCAATTCTCCTGCCTCAGTCTCCCGAGTAGCTGGGACTACAAGTGCATGCCGCCATGCCCAGCTAATTTTTTTTTTTTTTTTTTTGTATTTCAGTAGAAATGGGTTTTCACCATGTTGCCCAGGCTAGAGTCGAACTCCTGAGCTCAGGCAATCTGCCCGCCTCGGCCTCCCAAAGTGCTGGGATTATAGGCATGAGCCACTGTGCCTGACTGTTTTTCCTTTTTTCATTCTTTTTCTTCTTTTTTTGGCTTCTTTTGGTTTAACTGAGTATTATTTGCTTAACATCTCTTTGTTGTGTTATTTTAGTGATTCCTTTAAGCTATGTATTATAATTTTTATCAGTTTACCTTGAAGTAAACTGTCTGAGGTTAAAAATAAACTGAGTGGATTAATGGCATAGTAGACAGCACAAGAAAAAGATTAGTGAACTTTTAGGCAAAAGCAGTACAAACTTTCCAAAATAAAATATAAAAAAAGATTGAAATATATATATATGCCAAAAGAATAGTCATATAGTCAAATATGACTATATTGTTATTTGTCATATATATGACAAAAATTTTGTAACAGTCCACTTCTATATCTCCTTCTCCCTTGCAGGCCTTTCTGCTATTGTCATGCATTTTTATTACTTTTGTTTTAAACAATCAATTAACTTTTAAGGAGATTGAAGTAATCAGAAAATAGTTTCATATTTAACCTTGAGGTTATCATTCCTTATGTTCTTCATTCTCATTATAGATTCATATTTCCATTTGGTATCATTTTCCTTCTGCTTGAAGGATTTCCTTTAACATTTCTTATAGGGAAGATCTGCTGCTGCTGAATCTTTCATCATTTTTATGTCTGAAAAACACTTTATTTCTCTTTTATTTTCGAAGGATATTTTCATTGGGTTGATAGTTTTTCTTCAAGTACTTAAAAGAGGTTGTTATGCTATCTTTCAGATTGTATTGTTTCTGACAAAAACATCTGCTGGCATCCTTGTCTTTATTCCTCTGTACATACAGGATTTTTGTTTGTTTTCCTCTGATTGATTTTTAAGATTTTTTTCTTTATTGCTAATTTAAATAAGTTGATTACACTGCACCATGGTATTGTTTCTTCATGTTTATTATCCTTTGAGTTTATTGAGCTCCTCAAATCTGTGGTTTTTGTGTTTTCATCTTTACATTAGGGTGTTTAGAAAATTTTCCTTGTGTTTTCTTAAGATGTCAGTATTTTTTCTGACTTCTTAAACATATAGAATAAAGTTGTAATAACTGTTTTCATGTCCTTGTGTACTCATTCTGTCACCTGTCATTACTAGGTTCATTTGTAGTGATTGAATTTTCTCCTCATTATTGGTCCTATTCTCTTGCTTATTTGCAAGCCTCGTCATTTTTTTATTGGAATTTGCAGTGTGGATTTTTTTTATTAGGGTCTGGATACTTTTATGGTTCTATAAATATTTTGAGCTTTGTTCTGGCCCTTGAAAACTATTTGATTCTTTCATATCTTACTTTTAAGATTTGTCAGGCAAGACCAGAGCATTTAGTCTAAGAAAAAGCTTTTCCCCACTCTAGAGGCAAAACTCTTCTGAATACTCTATCCAAGGTCCTATAAATTATGAACTTTTCCACTCAGGCTGGTGAGAACACAAATGATTTCTGACCCTCGGTCATCACTGGGATCCTGTTATCTGATTCTTCCAGTGATTTTCCCTGACTGAGGGTAGTTTCCATATATGAATTTGCTGATCCTACTCAACTGAAAACTTGATGGGGCTCCTCTGAGGAGCTCCAGAGTTCTCTGTCTTTGGAGATTTCTCTTCACCAGTATCCTGTTCTGTGAGCTCCAGGGCTTCCTTGATTCCTAGCTCTGTTTCCTAAACTCAGACCACCAAGCTCAGCTGGGTTCCTTGCTTCTGCACCATGGCCTGGAAGCTCTCCTTAAGCAATAAACTGGGGCTATTGTAGGGCTCAACTTGTTTATTCCCTGTTCCTCCAAGATCACTGTTTTCAGCTTCCTGACATTCAATATCTTGAGAATCATTTCATATATTTTGTGTATGTATGTGTGTGTGTTTTTCATTTCAAGTGGGAAGTGAGTCTGGTTCCTGTGACTCCATCTTGACTGGAAGTTGACACATTTATGAGGCCATCTGACATCCTCCTATTGGTCACAGGGGCTCTGTTTATTTATTTTTTCACTTTTTTTTCTCTCTGTGTTTCTGTTTATTCACCAATGTGTTTTTTCCACCAGTATCTAATTTATTGTTAATTCCACTCATTGGAGGTATTATTTCACATATTGTATTTTTATGCATAGAAATTTCATCATTTATGTCTTCTTTTTCCTTATTATATTCATGTTGTATTTTAAAGCATTACATGTTTTGAGTATTTTTATTATAGCTGTTTTAACATTTTTTCTGCTAACTCCATCATCTCTGTGTCTTTCTATTGAGATTTTTCTTCTCATTATTTGTTCCTTTTTCTTTCTTCTTCATTTATTAAGTAATTTTCATTGGATTTTGGAAGTTGTCAATTTCAAGTGGATGAGTACTGGGTTTTGTTGTATTTCCTTAAAGAGTGTACAGCTGTATTTTGGCAGCTGGTTCAGTTTTTTGTGGATTTTTTGGTGGGGGTTACATTCTAGAGCAGCCTCTAGCTAGAGCAAATTGAGTTTTCTTAGTACGGCATGAGACTTCTGAGGTTTCCGTTGTATATCTTGTGTATTTGACCATGTCTCTTTACTCTGGCAGGTGTGAAGTCTGTTACTCTGTCATGGTTTAAAGCAGAAGTCCAGTTGATATGTATTTTTTTAGTATACACACCAGTGTATGTACATTTTCCTAGCTCTATATGAGCACTGGGAACTTTTGGATTATAGCTCCCTGGTTCTTTGTGTAGAAGTTAATTTTTGCCTGATCTTGAGACGGTTCAACTCATGCAGCCCTGATGGGCATTCAGCCAGAGTCAAGGGGACCCCCGTGCCAATTCCTGAAGCAATGTCTCTTCATTGATTGTGTTTTTCTGGTGCTCTGACCAGCAGATTCTAGCCGACTCACTTTCCTGAGCTTTGATCTCTGCTCCTCACCTCAGTGAAACTACTGGGCTCTGTGCAGGAACTCCTTCCATGTGCTCTATTTTGGAAATTCCTCTAAGTAGAAAGCCACGTTGATTAGAAGGCTAACTTAATTTGTTTTCTTTCTCCCTGGCATCATAGTCCTGTTTTGCCTCTTGTAAAATCTTAAAACGGTTCCTTCCTCTATTTGTCCAGTTTCTAGTTGTTTACAGTGGGAGAGTAATTTTGATCCCCATTGCTGTCATAGTTGGAAATGGAAATTCACTTTATATATTTTTAACCTATGTACCTGCACAAATGACCATATAAAGTATTTGTTTTGGCTTCATTTTCCCTTACTGAATGAAATAGTAATGAGGGTATGTTAGTCCATTCTCACATTGCTATAAAGACATACCTGAGACTGGGTAATTTATAAAGGAAAGAAGTTTAACCGGCCCACACTTCTGTGGGCTGTACAGACTTCTGCTTCTGGGGAGGCCTCATGAAACTTGCAATCGTGGCAGAAGGTAAAGGGGAAGCAGGCACATATTTACATGGCCAGGAGAAGAGAGAGAAAGAGAAAACAAGCAAGCAAAGGGGGAGGTGCTACATACTTTTAAAACAACCAGATCTTATGAGAACTCTATAATAAAATAGCACTAGGGGGGAGTAAACCATTAGGGGTGCTAAACCATTAGAAACCACCCCCATGATCCAATCACCTCTCACCAGGCCCCACCTCCATTGGGGATTACAATTCAACATGAGATTTGAGTGGGGACACAGAACCAAACCATATCAGAGGGCTAGGCCTTTTTGTTCATTGCTAGATTTGCAGTACCTAGAATGGTGTCTGGCATCTGGAATCTTGTACCTAGTATTTGTAGGTACTGAATAAATGTTTGTTAAACTAATCATTGTCACTATGTTATAGTCAATAAATTTCTTCAGAAATAAATTTTTAGTCTTCGCTTTGCATGTGTTTCCTAACTCACCTTCACCTCTAAATTAGTGGATACTTTGCAGAAATTTAGTTTTTTCTTTTTTGCTATCAAGCCAGAATTACAGCTGATTATTGAGAAAGTTCAATCTAAGCTTCTGCCTTTATCTCTTTATGAATTCCAAAGCATCTACATACAAATTATTTTTATATTTTTTATGAGATACCAGTAAGTATATTGATAGAAGTATGCTCAGAATTTCATCAGCCCATGTATAAAGGAATGAAGGATGGGTTTGAGAAGTTCTTGCCTTCAGGTGAGGGCACCTAAAATGAATCTTAAATTAAGTCAGATAGCAATGGAAGGAAAGATTCCAAGCCCAGGGAAGGCATGAACAAAGGCACCCAGTCATCAGTCTGTAGGATGTATGGTTGAGTAACTACATCCCATTGTCTTGAGCAGTTTCATGGCAACATCCAGATAGAGATGTCCAGTGGGCATTTTTTTTTTTCTTTTGTAGAGACAGGGTTTCACCATGTTGCCCAGGCTGGTCTCAAACTCTGGGATTCAAGCAATCAGCCCCGCTTCCGAAGTATTAGGATTATATACTTTGGCCCAGCCCAGTGGATTGTTAGATGTGAGTCTGAGGGAGTTGTTAAGGATGGGGTTAAGGACTGGAAATATATCATCATATAGGTTAAAGCTAAACTCTAAGGTAGGAAACGCTTTGGGGAGAGGGTGTTATATAGAGTATGGAGAGCTGTGTGCTAGAGGTGGAATTTTGTGAGGTGCCAGTAGATAAAGATTGGTAGATAAAGAGCATTCAGAAAGTAGACAGAGAAGCACTATTCAGAGAGTTTTAGAGAATCAGGAGAGAGTGTTCATTCTGCTAGGAGACAGATCTGTGTTTCTCAAAGTCTGACTCACAAATAAGTGGCACTAGCATTACATAGTGGTCATGGGGTTGGGGTGCTAATAAAAATACATATATTTGGGCCTCTCCTCAAAGTTTCTGAATTGAAATTTCTGTGTGATCAGGGCCCAAAGATCTGTGTTTTATAAAGTTCTGTAAGAAATTTTTAGCAAAGTAAATACTCTGAGCCACTGCACCAGTTTCAAGAGGGAGGGCCTATCAGCTGAGTCATATATAACAGAGTTCTAGTCCAATTGACTGTAAAAGTATCTACAGTATCTGGCCATTCGAAGGATATTCCTGGATTCTTAATCTTCTTGCTGCTGCAACTGGGGTCACCCTTGCCAAGTTTCTACAAACCTACTGATGTGTTAATATAATAAATGTTCATTGACTAAATGAATAAAATATCTAAAATCTTTGATATGAACATTATTAATAACTAATTTGGTAGACCAGACAGAAGAAAAGGTTGAAGAAGCACAAGAATCTTCATTGAACCAGCAATGAATTTGCTGATTGTCATGCATTCGCTTCCCAAAGTGGGAAATGGACCTGGCCACTCTTCCTTTTCAAAGTCTGTTCACTTCTTTCAGTAAACGTTTTTGAGGGTTTGCTATGTACAGGTTACCTATTATATGTCTATTAAATACATTCAAACATATTTCCAAATACAGTGGACCTTAACTAGTCGTGTTCACTGTGTTCAGAAGTGCAGAGGGCTGTGGGAGGACTCTAGAAACTTTGGCTTACCTTCCTTCTAGAGTTCTTAACACTACACGTCTATTTTTTTTCTACTACAATGTATTTATTTTTGTGCCTCCTTTAGAGAAATACATAGTGCTGTTTTTTCTTTTTTTTTTTAATTCTTCCTGGGATAATAAGACCAGAAAATATTTTGTAAAAGCGTATTTCTCAAAAGGTTACTCAAATAGCCATAAGTAATAGTCACAATCTTTCCCATTAATTATTAATTTTCATCAATGAATTAATAACATTCCACATTTACCACTCACTTAATAAAACTTTTTTCTCAACTATATGATTCCAAAAGTTTGGCTGGAGACAGACATTTTTCGAGAAGAATTCTATAAGGGAAATAAATGGGAAACGATGAGTCACAGAATTCAGGGTCAATGAATACTTTTCCAGGTTGCTTTCTGACTAAGAATGCAGCCTTGCTCCAGTAGCCAAACCATATTTTCCCACAGAGTCTAGTCTTTATTTAATTATTACAGAGGAGCTGTTTGGACTCGTGGGAGCCTTGGTAGAATTTTGTTTTAAACTCTACTCAAACATAGATATTCTGTTAAGCAGAATATGGGTAATTTTTGTTTTAAAGAGGGAGCTTTAGAATGGAAAATGGAAGCAAAATTGAAACCCTTTTCCGATATATCACTTGGCTAGCCATGAAAACCAAAATATTATGAGGCAGCTTCTTGTTTTAAATAAATAAATTTATTTTTAAATAAATAAATATTGGAAGTAAATACAGTGAAATGCAAGATCTTACTTCTCTATGTCATTAATGTTTTTAAAAATTGGATGAAAGTTCAGCAGATTTGCTCACAACAGAGTCTATTCAAGGAATGACTGTCATGATGAATGCTGGCCAGTGGTAGAGCAAGGCAGTAACATTACTGGAAAATGAGTGGACAGGAAGGCTTAGGAGGGAAACCTTCCTGATTTGGGTTATTCCTCTTAGAAAGAGCTTCACCTGACTAAGATGACAGAAAATAAATTACTCTCCATGCCCATGGCATCAGCTATTGATCAGAGATTTATAGTTTTTTGTCTGCTGTCAGGGATTAGATGCTGAGCTCCTTAAAGCCATTCACCTCGACTGTGGAAGAGCTTCAGAGATACTGATGACAAGAACCCCACCGTGTGAAGTGTCAGCCAGTATACAATTACTTATTTGATTCTCTTTTGACAGAACTTACAACTCTTGTCTTTCTAACATTCATGTTGACCATGGACATTCAGATTACTGATCTGTGCCTTTCTTTGTCATGCAGTGAGAGGGATTTTGAGGCTCCTAATTATGACTGTTGTTTTCATGGCATTTTTAGACAGCATGAAGTGCTCTGACTGCTGGCTTTGTGGTTTTCTCAAGGAATTTATCTGATGATGAACAGTGTTTTGAGTAAACTGGAGAGGGTGAGGTAGAGAACTAATGTCAAATGCTTTCATTTGGGTGGACGATGATTATTGTCAATGATGTGAATAAGAAGAATGTGGATTTAGAATGTATTGTATTTTAACCTGGCAATAATACTTTGGAAATATCTCTACCTACCACAGGGAAAGCTGAGTACAATGGAAGTCTTAGCTTCTTCCTTGAATTTCTTCCTAAAATAGAAGACATGAATTATTGACACTATTTCAAGAAACTCCCGTGCATTCTAATAGGTCAACCAATGGGTAAACTTAAATTGTCATTAATGTTTAATAGTGAATAGTGCTGATACACTCCTTTTAGATCACATATACAGCAGTTGCTTTTTAATGTATAGTATCTCTCTGTATACAGCTTACATAGTCAGTGTCTTTGGTCTGCTACACCTGCCAATTTTATTGGCTCACTTTCACATTTTTAGAGAGTTTTACATGTATTTTTAAACATCCATATATTTTATGATACTTTGCATATAGCTCTCTTTGATCTTTAATAAAACTTTTGGCTGGGGATGTATTTCTCAACATATTTTATGGTAAAAAATATACGCAATTTGATAACTTATTTTGTCGTATGCTTTTCAGAAATACATTAAGGGAACAAAGAGGGTAATCTCTAATATAAAAGTGTGAAACTTTATTTTTTTTAAGTGAGTGAAGAATATAAAGTATAAATAGGCAGGAGACGGGTGATGGGGGAAAGAGTGTGGAATTAGGGGACCAAATTTGTAGTTCCATTTCTCAATAATTAGCTGTGTCATTTTGGACAACTGACTGCCCCTCTCAGATTTATTTTTCATATCTATAAATGTGGTGGTTTATTCAGGCATTTCTGAAATTCCCTCTCAATCAGAAGATCTCCCTCTCAAACAGAGGATCTCCAATCCTAGAATCCTCTGTTTCATTGGAAACCCTAGTTATGGCTTTCCAGTTCAAAGCTGTTTATGTGGAACTTAGGAAGCAGCCTTCTGAAAGTCAGCCAATGACAACTGATGGAGCAAAAGGTGGTTATTCTCCAGGGGACCCTACAGAGTTAAAACCGTCATGGGGTGAGTCTTAAGAGTGGAAAAAGCATATTGTGAAAGAAGAAGAATGAGGAAGGTTGATACACCTTCATTCAAATGGCCAACTCACCCCTCATAGAATTTAGTAAGTTTGTGCTTGTGTTTCACTGTGGACTTTGTACGGAATAGTTTGAAGCTGAGCTGAAGTGAGTGCCCATGAGGAAGAAAGCCAGTCCCACTCAGGGAAAGCCTTGTGAAGCTGGACCAAGCTCTGTAAATCCCATCCACCCAAGAATGCCCACATGGGACACCAAGCAGTTCGAGATTGCTGGATAATACCCTTGACCTTGTGATTCTTTTCTGCTGTTATTGAATTTTTGGAGCTGAAGTGAGAAAACAGACAAAAGAAACTGAAAAGCAATACGAGGATACTATCAAGCAGAGTTTACACAGTTCCTGACTGAACATTAATGACTAGGTAATAATGGCAATAATGGAGACCAGAGATTTGGAAGAAAGAGAGACTAAATGGCTGTATTCCAGCAAATACATCACAGCATCAGAGAGGCAGGAGGGAGCTAGAAAGTCAAGGTAAATTCTTAGATGATGCTGGAATGGGGGGCTCACTTTTAATCACTTTGAAAGCCATACATAGTAGTGCTAGCTGCAGCAGGCCCCTCAAAACTATGTAATCAAAATATATACTGCAATTTGACATTAAGCAATAGAGAGAACATGTAACTTACTTTTGATATATAAAGACAATTTTTAAAAAGACGTTTGTCCAGATTACTTGGTGAAGTATAAATTCAGAAGCACAGAACATAGAGTTTACCAAGACTCTTAGAGTGACATGTCGCTGAATGGACAATGGGTAGAATGTTAGTAAAGAGCCGGAAAAAGCTTATTTTTGCTTATATTCTCTTTTATAGATTCCTTCCTGAGTAGCCCCTAATTGGATAAAAAATATGAGCCTCTGAGCAATGATTAGATGGCACCAAACTAGTTCTCTACTCATAACCTCAATTTATCTTTGAGGATAATGTGTTAAGAGTCACTTGTGGGATTGACTGAGTGTTACCAAAATAAATATGTATGTCAAGCTTATAAATTGCATATTAGTTTTAACACAGACAGAACATAAAACGTTCACATTTAGTGATTTACTTTGCCTGCAAAGCAGACATTTTAGCCTGTCCTTATGTAGATGATTATTAGCTGAACAGGGAGCAAGATCATTTCCCACCTCTGACTATTAGCCTTTGCTAAAGGCAACCAGTAACCTGTCATAGAAGTGTCTCTAAATCTGTCTCAACCCATGACCCTTTTGGAAAGCTTTTGCCTTTCCTTAAGAATATTTGAAATCTCAAAGCACTTTTAATTATCAAAATTAAAAACAAAATTAAAGCAGGGGTAATTCTCATACATTTTTAAATTGAGATATAATTCATATAACATAAAATCTACTCCTTTAAAGTGTACAGTTCAGTGATTTTTAGTATATTCACAAAGTTGACATATCACAACTGACTAATATTAGAACATAGTTATCACCCTTCTACCTATTAGCAGTCACTTTCCATCTCTACCTCCCTCAGACAAAGATGGGGAAATTTAAGAAACAGATTATATTTCAGTTTGTCATATATAACACACACACATATATAATTTCTGTACAGGCATACCTCAATATATTGTGGGTTTGGTTTTAGACCTCTGCAATAAAGCTAATGAATTTTTGGTTGGAAGTTGTTCATTCTTCCATTGCCACCGTTCCCATTACTTGCATAGTGCTGTACTCAGAAGTTATCCATAAATGCCTAACAACTTAATTACTGATGTGAATGTCATTGGTTTTTTTTTTAAAAAAAGAAAGAAAGAAAGAAAGAATCCAACCCTCCATATTCCCTGCTGTGTAAGTAAAGATTTGTTGGCTGTTTTAAGCCTTCCCAATCTACAAACACATTTTTCTGTATCCTTTGCTGGCAACAGAGAGGTTGAGGCAGACCTGTTTACCTGTTGATGAATAGCTTTGGTCGCTTTCTTCTTTTCCCCTAAGAGAGATGATACCAGCCAGGCAAGTAACAGACAGAGAAAACTGATGGGATGGCAGAAAGATAGAAAAAGAGAGTTGGGAGCCTGGGAATGAAGGCAGAAACCCCTTCTGTGTTCTTGATCCTGTTAGTCTGAAACTATGGCTTCTTTTTATCGTTATTGCCTTTCAAGTGCTTTTTTGCAGGACATGCAAGTTGAGTTGTTTATAAACATGTTAGAATCCAAAGATTACTGAGAAGCCAGAGCATAAGAAACAAGGGATTTGTCCTCTTCCTCTATCTGAATGGCCTCCTGAGGAAGCTAAAAGGGCAGACAGCTGTGGAACTGGACTGTGCCAGGGTCTATGCCAGAAAGTCAGTGGTTTCTTTTGAAAAAGCCCTGCTACAGGCTTACTGTAATCAATATCCACGGGAATTTCTCCAGGGGTCCACACCGCGCTGCCACCAGCATCATTCAACGGCAGTGACAAATAATGGAGAACTCAGTCTTTCTCTTCTCTAGTAGAGGGAAGGCGAAATCTTTGGTTTTGGTATAGTCTTCCCAAAGCTCGTGGAATCTGTTCAGTTTGAGAGCAACGTGAAGATATTCCCTGTACATGTAGGTGGGGATATTTTCAGCAGGAAGTTTAACTCCATAATGTACTGATCAAAGCCAGACCAAGACATGGGGTTAGGCTGATAATCTGGTAGCCCTTACAATTGAGAATCATTGTGTGAAGGCCAGGTGTGGTGGCTCACACCTGTAATCCCAGCACTTTGGGAGGCCGAGGCAGGAGAATTGCTTGAACTCAGGAGTTCAAGATTAGTCTGGGTAACCCAACAAGACCTCATCTGTACTAAAAACAAAAAATTAGCCAGATGTGGTGGTGCACACCTGTGGTCCCAGCTACGTGGGAGGCTGAGGCAGGGGGATCTCTTGAGTCTAGAAGATTGAGGCTGCAGGTAGCTATGATCGCACCACTGCACTCCAGCCTGGTTGACAGAGACCCTGTCTCGAAAAAAAGTCAGGAGTTCAAGACCAGCCTGGCCAACATGGTGAAACCCCGTCTCTACTAAAAATACAAAAATTAGCTGGGCATGGTGGCGCGTGCCTGTAATCCCAGCTACTCGGGAGGCTGAGGCAGGAGAATAGATTGAACTGGGACCTGGGAGACAGAGGTTTCAGTGAGCCGAGATCGTGCCACTGCATTCCAGCCTGAGCTACAGAGCGAGACTCTGTTCCAAAAAAAAAAAAAAAAAAAAAAAAAGAGAATTGTTAGATGCCACCCACCTTAGGAGGCAGATTGTGTGGACTATAAATTGTTACTTGAATATTTCCCTCAGTGGGGTACACGGGGTGTCCCATCTCACTCTGCCCCAAATGACTTATTAAAGGATTCCTTCTAATCATCCGTTAGGAATGATTTTGGCTGCAAATAACAAACATAACTAAGATGAAAGTAGTTTTAAAAAATAGGCATTTATTTTTCTCACATTTCTGGAAGTCCAGAGATAGGCAGCATCTGGTGTTATTTCCAAAACTCAGTAATATCAAGGCCAATTGCTACAATTTCTTGACTTTTCTCATAATGGACAAGGTGGCTACTGCAGCATTCCAAGGAGGGAGAAGGAGAAAGAGAAAGGGGTGGCACCTACATCAGTAAAACAAAGGATTTCACTGAAACCCTGGAGAAGACTTTTACTTCTGTGACTTTGGCCAGAATTGTGTCAGATGGCCACTTCTGGGCCAGGGGAGTTGGGACAACAGGGTTGGGAACGGAATTGGGTCAGAGAGCAATTCTGACAAATACAGTTTTATTTATCTCATGATATTTGTAGGGATATTTTTATGTACCTGTTATATTTTAGCACCTGTGATAGCCACACCCTAAATCTAGCTCTGAACATGCTATCAAATTAATTAAATTGTAGCAATCACTAACACATGGGTTGACTGTGTGACCGGCATTTTACGTATATTAATTCACTCCTCGTAACAGCCCCTCGAAGTGCATGTGATTAATATCCCCATTTTGCTGTTTAGGAAATGGAGTCACAGAGGTTCAGTAGTTTGTTCAAGATTATAGAGCTGTAGCCTGCATTCAAACCTGTGCTAGCTGGCTTCAGAGTTTTTGTCTAAATCACCACACTACATCACTTCTCTGCTATAAAAATATTTACAGCTATAAGCAGTTACACAAATACCTGAGGGGGCTTTTGAAATTAAGAACAATTACAGGAGGGAGAGCATTTGGACCGGATGGGGAAAGGTTGAATTCCTGTCCTGGATCCACTGACGCTAGTCATTCATTCGGCAAGTATTTCTGCGTTGTTTTCCTTTGCCACACACTGTGTTAAGAAGACAAACATGGTTCCTCTATATTCTAGTGGGGAAAATAGACCCCCCAAAACAAAGCAAGCAAATGAGTGAATGAAGTGTTTATTATTAATGAATGAGAAGCAGGGAGCACTGAGAGCTGACACAGTGAATAACTGGAGGAATGCTACATTAGAGTGGCCTGGAAAGGACCCCCCAAGAGGTGCCATTTATGTTGCGAGCTGAGTGATGAGAAGCATCTTGCTGCAGAAATTGCTTGGGGAGAAAGAAGGTTCCAGGAAGAAAGAACAGAAAGTAAATTTCCTAAGGGAAGAAAGACCTTGGCTTTTTACAGAAACTGAGGAAAGATTAGCGTGCCCAGTGCTAATGCTGTGGGAGAGTGATGTAAGGTGAGGCTAGCAAAGAAGTTTGAGGACAGGAGGTGCTGAGCCTTGAAGTCACAGAACAGAATTCACATTTACTTATAACTGCAAGGGGAAGCTATGTGTCCCCACTTTACTCCCAGTAACTCTCTCCATTGCTGTGCAATGAGACATATGATACTGGCTTTGGCTACGCCATGGGGTGCATATAAGGATCAAATGATGTAATGTGGATGATAGTAACTCGTTACGTATAAACTTCTCCATAAAATAACAGATAATAAAGGCCTATAGAGTATTTCATAGTAAGAAGTCTGTCTTTTAAAAATATTTTTTGGAATATACTCAACAACTAAACTTGTGGTTACACAGAGCAAGCTGTGCATAAACAAATGCAACTTTTAAAAATATCTGTTATGTTTACAATGTTTTGTGGGAGTTCCGCTACCAGTTAGGATGTAGATTAGTTTGTGACAGACTATCGTTCCCACTGTAGCAGCTAGAGAAAAAAAAGAATAAATATAAAAATCTGTATTTTAAAAACTATATTGAAGAGCTGTGGATACAAAGAAGTCTAAAGGAGCCAAGTTCCAGGGAAGAAGAACTCTTGTGACGTGAGCAGAGCCGAGTGGTCATTACCTCCCTGGGCATGTCTGCTTCCTGAGTTTCTGCACTTCTGGGCCAAAGGTCACACCTGTCTAGGTGGAGGGACTCTACTGGGGCGAGAAGACACCAGTGGAGCTGTTAATGGCTGCCTGCACTAGCACAAGAGATTGGAATTTGTAGAAGCTCCAAATGCAGAGCTAGTTCTCCCCAGTGAACAACTCTACCCCTTGGGATTTTTGCTGGGAGCCCTGGCAGTACAGGATCCCAGCAACACAGGGGACCAAGCTGTATAGCAGAGGGAGATCTCTGTAGTCCCATGGTGTTTATCCCGAAACCCTTTTAGCAGGAGGGACCTGTAGTACACACAGGACAGATTTCCCCCTTGAAGCATTTCAAACCAGAGATAGATGAAAACTAAAGTAAATTGCAACTCAGCCCAGACCCAGCTCAACTCCTGATTGGATTGACATGCTCTGCCTCTCACTCCATCTACCAAATAGAGGAAAACCTTTCCCTTTCTGGGGGAAACCTGTATTTACTCCAGTTTTCTAGAGTTCTTTTAAAAACAACATTGCCATCTAATAAAAAGTTATGAAATACGTGAAGAAGAAGGAAAACATGACCTCTAAACAATTGGTTGATTTTAAATCAATATTTAATCAGACACATTCACAGCACAGATATTGATGTTAACAGATAAGATCTTTCAAATAACAATTATAATTATAATATGTTATAGAAATTAGAGGATAGATGGACAAAAAATTGATAAAAATGTGGATAATGTCAACGGAGAAACTGAATCTCTAAAAAGAACTAACTGGATATTCTTGATATGAAAAAATACAATATTGGAAGTGAAGTATTCATTGGAAGACTTAGCTAACTGAACACAGTAGAAGTGAGGAAAAATGAAGACAGGGCAATAGAAGTTTTTTAACTGAAGCACAGAGAGAGTTGGGGGAGGGAAGCAAAGCAGATTATGAAGGACATTTGGGGCAACATCAAACAGCCTGACAGTATGTTATTGGAGTTCCAGGAGAGGAGAGAGGAAAAGTGACAGAAGACATACTGGAAGAGAAAATGGATATGGATATATTCCAAAATTGATGAAAGACATTAGCCCACAGATTGAAGCTCAGTAAACCTCAATCAGAATTGAGAACTACACTCAAATTGCTAAAAGCGAAAGATCAAGATAAAATCTATTATGAGCAGATAGAACAGATACTATATTTAAAAGAACATCAGTAAGAATTGTAACTGACTCTCATCAGAATCAATAGACTCAACAATGAATGACTTCTTTAAAAGAATTTAAACAAAAACTGCTATCCTAGAGTTCTATGCCCAGTAAAAAATATTTGTCAAAAATGGAAATAAATTAAAAACATATTCAGAAATAAAGTTGAGGGAATTTGTTGTCAGCAGATCCACAGCACAAGAAATGCTAAGGAATGAGAGAGAAAATGCTCAAGGAAGTTCTCAAAACTGAAGAGAAAGGATCTGTTGTGGAAACACAGATATGTAGGAAGGAATGAAAAACTCTAGAAAAGATAAATATAAAAGACCATGTATTTCGTTTTTCAAAAAACTTACTATTTTAAAGCAACAACGATAATAACTATTGGGGGATGTAAACGTGAGAAAGGAACATAGATGGCAACAGTAATATAAAGGGTAGAGGGAGAATTATATTCTGTAAGATATTTACACTGTTGTGAAGTTATAAAATACTAATTCCATATGAATAGTAATAAAGTTCTCTGGTATCTACTAAAATATAGTATAAGTTATGACTAAAAAGTCAATGGAAGAAAAAATAGAATAATAAAATCTTTAATGCCACTTTGAATTTATGATAGTTATCATACACTTAAAATTTAATTCTAAACCTTGTGGTGTTTTTCCAACAAAAGTTTCTGTCTTAACACAATTGCATTCAATTTGTCATGTAATATTTTCCTAGTATTGTTTGGGAATAAAAAGGCACAAACAGCTAATGAAGCCTAAACTCCCTTTTCTCCTAATATGGTGAGGTATGAAGCTGCCCATTAAGGCTCATCAAACTGTTGGATGGGCCTGAGGGTCAAAATTACATAATGTTTCAAGAGTGGAAATTCATGGTTCCTTCTCCACCCTGGGGTGAAGGAGAAATATTTGTATCTCTAACCAAAAATGTGAGAGCTCTTCCAAGTGCTCTTATCCCCAAAAATGCTGTCTGACTTCTTTGCCAAAAAAAAGTTGATCATTGTGATTAAAGGATTCTTTGGGTGGACTATTTCAGAAGGAACCAGTGTGTTACTCAGCTGCTCATGACCAATAATATTTCACATCTGTTCTCCCTGTCCCCAGCAGAGTTTTATGAAGCTCTCTTCCCTGAGATTCCATTAGTATACCCTTTGCATGAATAAGAAACAAATGTACTATAATTGAAATATCATTATTAGCCCTAAATCTATCTTCCCCATGTCTTCTGTGATTTACCTATTATTTCACAAATTTCTTACTTATTCAAATATTTTCAGTGTTTGGGTATATCTGCTTGTTTGCTTAATTTCTAAGATCTATGATAGTATCCAGGTGCAGCCATTGAGGTGGTATTACCTTATTGGCTTGAAAAAAAAAAGTCTGCATGTTTTTGAGTCAGGAAAACAAAGCAGTTTATAGAACAATATCAGTATGATACAGATGGGAGGAAAAGACCTTCTATTTTTGCTTTATACAATTGTATATTAGACATATACGCTTATACTGCATTATAATTTTAAAAATATGGTCCATGTCTACTATTAAGACTATCTTTTTTTTATAAGTCAAGCATATTTATTTTTTAAAGGAATTAACCTAAAAAATCTAGAACTAAGAAAAGTGTTAGATATCCGTATACTCTGAGTCTGGTACATGGAGGGCAGGAGGCTGATTGCATTTTTAAAAGAAGTAGGTGTTTATATACTAGTACTCTGAATTTGTTAGTGGTTTTCAGTATTAGTCGTATTGCAAAAGGAAGAAGTCTTCAAAGCCTACAAATAATAAAATTAGTAATAACAGTCTTAGTATCTTGTTGATTTTATAGGTATTTCACCTGCTAGAATGTGTCTTGACTTGTTGAACTATAAAGAATACGGTGAAAATTATCACCCAGTTATCAAACAAAACTGCCTAAAATTCTTATTCCACAACACATAAAAAATAAAAGTAGATATTTCATATTTTCCTGAAATGTTTTAGTTTAAAAAATAAATTGGCTATCTTGCTGTTCAGTTAATGTTCAAAACTAGAACTACAGTCAGATACTATGAAACGATCAATGATAAAATTCCAGAAATTGCTACTAAATTTAGATGCAATTTCGAAATCCAGGAGGATTCCTAGATGTGTACAGCTTATGAGCAAATGGAAATTTTGGGGTATTATCATGGAAACATTATTTTGCCTCTCTTTAGGTACTCTCGTGAATATAATGTGCTTTACATTAGCCATGGCTAAATTTGATAACAATCCACTGCTGCTCTGCATGTCAAAATATAATTGTCCTAAGTCATCATAAAACCCACAGTGCACAGTGGACATTACTGTGCCATTGGCCTGGTTACCTCTTTCCACCTGGGAGCTCTTGTTTGAGTGAAACAGCCCATACATTGCTTAAGAGTTAGTTTTGGTCTTTTTGTCCAATTCCACTTGAACCCAAAGAGAAGAAGGCAAGCTTGGAGGAGGTTCTTTGAAAGGAGTTGCAAACCCACACCAACACGAAGTCCTCATTCCTCCCCACCCCATCCCACTCCTCCCCACCCCATCCCACTCCTCCCCACCCCATCCCACTCCTCCCCACCCCGTCCCACTCCTATCCCCTGGAAGTAGCCATTCTACTTTCTGTCTATGAATTTGACTACTTGGCACCACAAATAAATGAAATCATTTGTCTTTTTGTGAGTGGCTTTTCCACTTAGCACAATGTCTTCAAGTTTCATCCATGTTGTTTATTGTGTCAGAATTTCCTTCCTTTGTACACATTTTGCTTGTCCATTCATCCATTGATAGCACTTGGGTTGCTTCTAACTTTTGGCTATTGGAAGTGGCCAATAGCCAAAACGCTATTACATGAATGCTCTTAGCATGGATGTACAAATATTCCTTTGAGTCCCTGCTCTCAATTCTTTTGAGTATATACCCAGCAGTGGAATTGCTGGGTCTCATGGTGGCTCTATTTTTAATTTTTTGAGGCACTGCCATACTGTTTTCCATTGAAAGCTTCCCCATTTTACATTCTCGCCAACAGTGCACAAGGGTTGCAATTTCTCTACATGTTCACCAACACTTGTTATTTTCTGTTTTTTGTTTGTTTGTTTGTTTAATAATAACCACCCTAATGGGTGTGAGCAGCAACTCTTATGCCCTTCTCTGCCTTCACCATAGATAATATACAGAAACAAACTTTTACTGTGCATATTTTGACTAGTGTAAGCAACTTTGCATTTTATGAGTGTTTAAAAATTATTAAAAACATTTTCATGTTAATTTCTATATGGCTACGGAGTCATTATAAAGTACAGAGAATTTTTTAGCCAGGTGTGGTGGCTTATGCCTGTAATCCAGCACTTTGGGAGGCTGAGGCAGGCGGATCACAAGGTCAGCAGTTCAAGACCAGCCTGGCCAACACGGTGAAACCCCATCTCTACTAAAAATATAAAAATTAGCTGGGCGTGGCGGTGGGTGCCTGTATTCCCAGCTACTCGGGAGGCGGAAGCAGAAGAATCGCTTGAACCCAGCAGGCGGAGCTTGCAGTGAGCCAAGATCACGCCACTGTACTCCATCCAGCCTGGGCAACAGAGCGAGACTCTTTTTCAAAAAATAATTTTAAAAAATTATACAGTATAGAGAATTTTTTTAAAAGGGCCACGACTGAGTGGAGATTATTCCCTCAAATCCATCTCTACCATGGTAATTCCACTTCTCCATTTAATTTAAACTTAATTAAACTTAAATTCAATTTTGTGACTTTATAACATAAAAGTATAAAAAGTTTTTATTCATAGATATTATTCTCTCCTCAGAAAATCCATTCCTCGCTGCCAAAGAATTAACAGGATGCTCTCCAATGAATCCCTCCATCCTCCTGCCTTCAGCCGTTCCAACTCAGAAGCCTCCGTAGACAGCGCCTCCATGGAGGATTTCTGGCGGGAAATAGAAAGTATTAAAGAGAGCAGCATGGGAGGGCAAGAAGAGCCACCGCCAGCTGAGGTCACACCTGCGGATGGTAAGATACTGGATTTGTCTTACTAAATGCTGACTGGCTGTCTCTCCTGCCCTCTCTTACTCTGTTCATAGGCAGACATCATCCCACCAGTAGTTTAACCAATGAATCAACAGCATCTGGCATATTGATGATCTACTCCCACTGATTGGTTTATATTACTGTACTGGCTCAGGGTGGCTTTTATCCCAGGTGACATGGCCCAAGGAGGGCTGGACCTCAACAAAAATACACATTGATGCCTTCTATACCGCTACTGAGGGATGCTGTGCCTATCTATTGGTTTGATTCATTACCATCAAGCAGATTGAGTATTCTAATTCCGACAGCTTTTACATTTGTCTACTCATTTGTTATTATTAATTAGAGTAATTAATACCTGACTATTATTTACTATTAACTAGAGAGAGAGGAATTTTAGCAGTATAATTGTGAAGAAGAAAAATTTGACTTTAAAGCATTTACTGGTATTACTATATTAGATTGTCTTGTATTCCACCAAATAAAAGACATGTTGTTGTTTTTCCAACTTTTATTTTAGATGCACAAGGGGTACATGTGCGGGTGTCTTACATGGTTATATTGCACTCAGGTAGCGAGCATAGTACCTGGTAGGTAGTTTTTTGACCCATTCCTCTTTACCTACCTCAGCGCTCTAGTAGTCCACAGTGTCTCTTGTTCCCATGTTTATGTTCGTGCGTGCTTAGTGTTTAGCACCCGCTTACAAGTGAGAACATGCAGTATTTAGTTTTCCCTTCCTGTGTTAATTTGTTTAGGATTATGGCCACCAGTTCCATTCTCATTGCTGCAAAGGACATGATTTCACTCTTTTTTATGGCTGCATAGTATCCCATCTTGTATATATACCACATTTTCTTTATCCAGTCCTCCAATGACGGGTAGCTAGGTGGATTCCATGTCTTTGCAGCTGTGAATAGCATGGCAATGAAGATACAAGTGCATGTGTCTTTTTAGTATAATAATCTATTTTGTTTTGGGTTTATACCCAGTAATGGGATTTCTGGGTCAAATGGTAGCTCTCTTTTAAGTTCTTTGAGAAATCTCCAAACTGCTTTCTACAGTGGCTGAACTAATTTACACTCCCACCCACAATAGTACTTAAGCATTCTCTTTTCTCTGCAGCATTGCCAGTGTCTGGTTTTTTTTTTTTCTGTTTGTTTTTTTGACGTTTTTGATAGTAGCCATTCTGACTGGTGTGAGATGATATCTCAGTTTGGTTTTGATTTGCATTTCTCTGATAATTAGTGATGATGAGCATTCTTAAATATATTTGTTGTCTGTTTGTATGTCTTCTTTTGAAAAGTATATGCTCATATTCTTTGCCCATTTTTAATGGAGTTATTTGCTTTTTGCTTATTGATTTGTTTAAACTCCTTATAGATTCTGGATATTAGATCTCTGTCAGATGCATAGTTTGTGAATATTTTCTCCCATTCTCTAGGTTGTCTGTTTACTCTGTTAATGGTTTCTTTTGCTGTGTAGAAGCATGTTAGTTTAATCAGGTCCCACTTGTCAATTTTTGTTTTTATAGAAATTACTTTTGGGGACTTGGCCAAACATTGTGCCAAGACTGATGTCAGGAAGGATGTTTCCTACACTTTCTTCTAGTGTTTTTATAGTTTGAGGTCTTACATTTAAATTTTTAATCCATCTTGAGTTAATTTTTGTATGTGGTGAAAGGTAAGGGTCCAGTTTCATTCTTCTGCATATGGCTAGCCAGTTATCCCAGCACCATTTATTGAATAGGGAGTCCTTTACCCATTGCTTGTGAAACTAAATGGAAGATGGAGGAGTGGGGAAAAAGCACCAATAAACACTATGATTGTCCTTAGTTCTCAAAAACAGCAAAACTACTCACAGTGGATTAAAAGCATAGGTCAGTCATCAATTCCAGGCCCTAACTATCAACAAGCAAATGTGTAAGACATCCAAAAAAGACTAAAGGTAGTTTAGTACGTATACACCTAAGAGTGTTTCCATTAGCCAGTGATTAACCTCAAGACAGCTGGCAGGATAAACTGAACGGTTAGAAAATATTTTCATTCTTCATTCTCATTTCTGAGTCTCTTTCTCAGGACTAAGAAATCATTAAGATGTACCCCCTTTAACATACATCCAATATTACTTGAAATAAAAAGCCCTGCCACACACTTAACCAAGAATCTATTCAAGGGAACTATCCTCCATCAGTGAAATGTATTCTTACTCCTATTACTTGCTTGCTTAGATTTTGCCTTTTTAGATCCAGAAAGACAGGAAGACACATAAAGGAAAATACCTATTATCCCCTACCCCCTTTTTCTTACTATCTACCCAGCTAGCTAGCTGTTCATATTAAACACCACGAGTTCACAATGATAACCTCCAATTTCAATCCAGCTCCACAGGGCTCGTTGCTGTCTTCCCTTTTTCTGTATTTGGAACTCTCTTCTCTAATGATAAACCTGGCTCCCACTCTGTACTTTGTATTTACTTATTTGCTCAAACCTAGAATACACAGGAAATATTTTCAGGTTTGCTAACCTAACTGCTACAAAAGCAGACCTACTAATTACAGTTTGTTATTTATTTGCAGATTTTTTTCCTTGAAGCATTTGCACAGATCTTAAACATACAATTCAATGAGCTTTGACAAATGCGTGCACTCTTATAATCTCACGCTGATCAAGATAGATAACATTTCAATCAACCCAGAAAATTTCTTCATGCTTTTACCCAGTCTCATGCCTCCCAATGACTTGCCAACCCTGGCCAGAGACAACCATTGTTCCCAGTTTTTGCATCATAGATAATTTTGGGGTTCGGCTTCTTTCACTGAGCATGTTTTTGAGATTCTAGTAGGATATCAATAGTTTATTTCTCTTTACTGTTAAGTAGTTTGTTTCAGTTTACTAGGGCTGCTGTAACAGAAAGTCCACAAAACTAGTGGCTTACGTAACAAAGTACCACACTAGTGGCTTGAAACAACAGGACTAGCAGCCCAAAATTAAGGTGTCAAGCTGGGCCGTGCTCTCTTGGGGAGTTCTAGGGGAGAATGCGTTCCATGTCTATCTCAGCTTCTGGTGTTGCTGGCAATCCTTGGTGTTCCTTGACTGTTGACAACACATTGTGCCATTCTCTGTCCTGTAGTTCATAGCATACTCCCTATGTTTGTCTGTGTTTCTTCTCCTCTTCTTATAAAGATACCGGTTATGTTGGATTAAGGGCCCACCCTACTCCAGTATGACATCATCTCAATTTTTTTTTCACTTCATCTATCATTTATTTGTGTTAGGAGCATTCCAGTTCCACTCTATTAGTTATTATAAAATATGCCATAGATTATTATTAACCATAGTCACCCTACTGTGCTACTAAATTCTAGATTTTATTCACCCTTTCTTTTTTTTTCTTTACAATGTTATAATGTGAATGCTATTCTTTTTTTATTATTATACTTTTAAGTTCTGGGGTACCTGTGCAGAACGTGCAGTTTTATTATATAGGTATACTTGTGCCATGGTGTTTTAATGCATCCATCAACCCTTCACCTACATTGGGTATTTCTCCTAATGCTATCCCTCTCCCAGCCCCCCACCCCTCTACAGGCCCTGGTGTGTGATGTTCCCCTCCCTGTGTCCATGTATTCTCATTGTTCACCTCCCACTTATGAGTGAGAACATGCAGTGTTTGGTTTTTCTGTTCTTGTGTTAGTTTGCTGAGAAAGATGGTTTCCAGCTTCATCCATGTCCCTGCAAAGGACGTGAACTTATCCTTTTTTATGGCTGCATAGTATTCCAACCTCATCTTAATTATGTCTGCAAAAGCTTTGTTTCCAAATAAGGTTATATTCATAGATACCAGGGTTTAAGACTTCAGCATATCTTTTTGGGGGACATAACTCAACCCATAACAGTAATATTCCATTGTATGAATATGCCACAATTTGTTTATCCATCTAATTTTTAATTTGAGCATTGTTTACAATTTTGCTTACGCTGAATAATGCCGTTATGAGCAATCTTGTGGAAGTCTTTTTGTATAGATATGTTTTTATTTCTCTTGGACGTATGTATTTTTCACAGAATGTTTAACTACATAAGAAACTGCCAGCATTTTTCCAAAGTAGTTGTACTATTTTACACCCCTTCCAGCAATGTATGACAGACAGTTCCATTTCCACATCATTGCAACACTCAGTGCTTTCATTCTCCATCATATGAGTGATTCTAGTGGATATGTGGGGTATCTCATTATGGTTGTAATTACATTTCCCTGATGACTAACGATGTTGAACTTTACTCCTGTGCTTATTGTCTTTTCATGCATCTTGCTTTGTGAAAACTCTTGCCTATTTTTTAAAACTTTTAAAAACTTTTTATTACTGTGTATTCTTGATACAAGTCCTTTGTCAGATATATTTATTGCAGATGTTTTCTTACTGTCTGTGACTTGTCTATTCATATTCTCAATGGGGTCTTTTAATTGGGTTTGCCTCTGTCTTTTCAGTTGTTGCTGGCATATAGAAATATAGTTAATTTTTGTATCTTGACGTTACAAACCATTACCTTCCTAAATTCATTTTCTAGTAGTTGTCTACTAGATTTCTTAGGATTATCTCCATAAGCAAAGAGGTCATCTATGAATAGAGACAGTTTTCCTTTCTGATATTTTGTGCTTTTATTTTTGATCTTGCCTTCTTGTACTGGCTAGGGCTTCTAGTACAAATTGAATAGAAGTGGTGACAGCACATGCATATCCTTGTCATGTTCCCAGTTTTATAGGGAATGGGTTCAGTACTCACCACTAGACATGATGGTAATTGTAAACTTTCTGTAAATGCTCTTTACCAGATAGCTTTCTATTCCTAGTTTTTCTGGCAGTAATGTGAATGGGTGTTGAATTATATAATGTGCTTTTCTAGTATGTTGGTTCTTTGAAAACAAATTAATAAAATCTACATCTCCTTTTGTTTATGTTTCTGTGTTTAATTTGCTTTTTTCCTGTGTTAAGATGGAAACCTAGACCATTAATTTTAAATCTTTCGTCTTTTTGAATATGTACAGTTCTTTATAAGCATTGCTATCACTCCATCCCACAAATTTTGATATGTTATATCTTGAAGTCTGCTTCGTCTAGTAATTACATAGTCGTTCTGGCTTTCTTAGGGTTTATAGGGTTATTCTTTGCAAGATATATCTTTTTTCATCCATTTAATTTCTACCTGTCTGTCTGTGTTTTTCTTCACAATTTCTTCATAGTTTCTATGCTTACGTTTCAGCTATATTGCTTTAATTGGTTTTGTTGCTGTTCAGGCATTTTAATATTCATCCATAATTTATCATAGTCTACTTAGATAAATACTATGCGTCTCTATATCAAATATAAGAATCTTGCAGCAGTAGAATTCCATTCTTCTTCCTGCCCGGTGCTTTGTACTATTGTCTTATGTATAGCATCTGCATACGTTGTACATACATCAATGCAATGTTGTCATTTTTGCTTTAAGATGTCATATGTACTTATAGTTTTTAAATTTTGAAATAATCCCAAATGTATAGGGAAGTCACAAGTACAATTTTAAAGACTGCTTGTTTCAGGGACCATTTGAGAGTAACTTGCCATCCTGATGCTCTATCACTCCCAAGTACTTTAGTATTATATATATATACACGTACATACCTATACAGAGAGAAAGCCATTCCCTGTATAATCACAGCATACTATTAAAATTAATAAATTGTTTTTAATATATTACTATCATCCAATCCTCAGACTGCTGTCATTTCCATATTACCTTTTATGACAAAAAAAAAAAACCCTCTAGTTTAGAATCACTTGTTATGTTTAACTGAAAAACATGTTTCTCTTTCTTCTCTCTCTTTCTCTCTCTCTCTCCTCTTTATAGTCTGGAACAGTTTCTTAGCCTTTCTTTGAATTTTATGACCTTGACACTTGAAAATTATAGGTAATTTTATAGATGCTCCTCTGTATCAGACAATTTGGGTTTGTGTGATGTTTCCCGATGACTTAGACTCAGGTTATACATCTTGGGCAAGTTGTGATATTGTGTTCTCATGGCAGCCTGTCAGGTGGCTCATAATTTTAATTTGTTCTGTCACTGATGATGTCTACTTTAATCAGTTACTTAAGGTAGTATATACATGCAAGTTTCTCCAATGTGAACTTAGTCATTTCATTTTTGTAGTTACTGTTTTCTTGGAAGGTACCTTCACACTATATAAACATCCCACTCTACACCAAATCATTTCTTTGTATCAGAATGGACTCCTGGTTTATTTAGTGGGTTTATCTTTTACTGGCATTCATTTTGATGCTCAGATTTCCCCACATTTTATCTGGGAGTCAGTTAGGGAATATATATGGAGACTCCAAGCATCCCATTTAAAAACAGCTGCTGAAAGCTGTTTTTAACTAACCAAGATTACAGATGTTGCATAGAGCAGGGCAAACAGTGGAGGTTATGAGTCAAGTGAACTGTGGGAACTAAAATGAACTCCCTTTAGAGCAGGATAAGGAATACAGCATCTCCAATAGGGCACTCTGGAAGGTGTTAGTGTTAGAGTGATTTTAAAAAGCAGAATTTTTTTTTCTCTCAAGGAGTTGATAATGTAGTGGAAGAGAAAGTAATTAATGAAATAATATAAATATATTTGGAGGAGAAAACTACTTGAAGGAAGAAGAAACAGCAGTGTTAGGATTGATAGCAGTAGGACATGACCTTATCTGATGGGTGCAGGGAAAAAGAGACTTTCCTGAGAAAAAGATGGAGAAACTGAGATCTGAAAGATGGGTGTCCAGTAATTATGAGGTCAAGTAGAAGGACTGACATGTCCAAAGACCTTGTGACAAAATAGAATGTTGAACTTTTGAGGAATCCAAAGTAGGCCAGTATTGCCAGAGAACAGGAGAGGAGTATGGTATAAGCGTGTCCAGAAATGTAAGCAGTTTCACATCTTGTTGGCTATGTTAGGGGTTTTCTTAGTCATAAGAGCAGGGAAAAACTGTAGAATTATTTTTGTTCATTTGAAAGGGCTCATTTAGTTATAATATGGATAATAGATTAGAAGAGGATCAAGAATGGCATTGGAGGAACTGTTGGGGGTCTATCACAGCAGTCCACGAGAGAGAGGATATAGCTCTGACCTGGGTCATGGCAGAAGATATAAAGGAAGATGGACATTTTGAGCAATAATAAGGGGGCAATATGAAAAGGTCTTGGGGATGTGTTGGAGTTGATGTGTGAAAGAGAGGGAGATGTCAAGAATGCCTCCTGGGTTACTCTCTTGCCTAATTACATTGGATGGTGAGTTTTGTTTGTTGAAATATAGAATCCTGAAAGAGACCTAGAATTGGGAGTGAGAAATACGAGTTCGGGTTTGAAAACAGTGAACAAGACATATGAATGACAGAGCCAAGTGGATATTGACTAGGCAGTCAGATATATGGAATGGGAATTCAAAGGAGTTCTCTGTGTTGAAGTTATACATTTGGCAACTGGTGTGAGCAGCCAACAGGAGTAACACTGATATCTGCCCTGGACGTTTCTTACCTGTGGAAAACATACATCCTACTTAGGCTGCAGTTTAAGGACTTAGACCATCCTCACCTCCGATTTATGTCAACTCCAGTCCTACCAAGTACTCTTTCCTCCCACTCTGTCATTACTCCTTACATAGGTGGAGGAGAAAAACACAACTTTTTAAAATTTTAATATTAACATATTAAATATTAAATTGTACATTTTGTCTTCAGAAATTAAAAGCTTATCCATAGCTTAAGGAAGAGCTCCATGTCATAACTCTTAACTTAAAGGGCTTATGATTTAAATTATGGCTGCCAATCATAAATTCACTTTTCATTTTTTGTTAAAGGGACAGCTTATGAAACAAATGAACAATTAAAATAAGATAGCAAATTAAATATTGGCCTAGCTAAGAAGCTGGGCCTGTAAGACACATTCAAGGGTTTGTTTATACACCAGTGATGCAATAATGTAAGCAGAATCCAGTACTCCTAGACTAATGCTTTGGCATGCTGTTTACAAATTAGTCTAATCTGCTCTTTTAACAACGCTCATTTGGGTAATGCCTCCTTAGCACAGTTCCCAGAAACATATATGTAGTAGATTTTCTGTTACAGGACACTGTTATTCTGATTTCCTTATATTTCTATATATTGAGGAATTTTAGGTTTTTGAATTTTCTTCTGAAAAAAGCAATTAACATTCAGAATAAGGAGAAAGGTGGGAGAATGAACATCAATTGAATACCGACTTTGTTCCAGATTCTTTGCTACCTGTCATAAATACATTGATTTTAAAAAAATCCTCATAGGCCCCTAATCCTTTTGTTATTATTACTCTCACTGTTGTGTTTTTCTCTAATTTGGTCTTGAGGTCTCTCTCCGGTGAGTGGCTATAAACTAATCCTGCTCTGATGGAGCTACAGGGGATTTGGTCACTGATGTTTGCCTTTCAAAGGATACCTCTTTATCCTGGTGGGTGGCCTAATACCTTCGTGTTCAAGCCATGACCGGGTGTCCCTCTCACAGGAAGCTCATTTGTACTGGCAGATGCTATAAGAGAGCCCTGACTGGAAATAAGCTAGGTTCAGGTGTGTTGGCCAGGTGAGACACAGAGGAGGCAACTCAGCAAAACACATGAAATAAGAGAAAGGACAGATCTCCGGGAGAAGACGGCAGCTCGTTTCTCAGGGCCAATGGGAAGGGGCAGCTGTCCAGGACACTTGCAATCAACAAGCAGCAGGGAACAGGAAAGAGTGAGAGTGAGTGAGGGACCTGGGGACCAGAGCCTCAATTAGGATCTAAACATTACCCAAGCAGGTTTCCCACCAGGAGTCCTAATTGGCAGGTTTAGAGCAAGCCGGGATTCGCGCTGTGATGGAGAGGTGGTCACTGCACCGTATCTGCGCAGTTCCTGTAGGGGGTGTGGGTTGGAGGGATGCGTCAGGCAGGTTGTATCCAGCTATCTCATAGGAAGTCATCACCAAGAGGTGATTGTATCAGGCAGATACCTGGATCTGCTCTGTGGAGGAATTGGGAGGAGTTGGACACCTGGAAACCACATCAAGAGTGACTAAGCCCTGCTTCTGGTATGAGAAAGTTAAGCCCATATTCAAAAGGGAGGCAAAACGATGTAAAACTATAGAGGTTCACTATGCTCATTTTGCTGAGAGGACACTGAGGTCTCGAGATATCGTAAGACTTAGGAATCAGGCAGCTGGTGAATGGTGGCCCTGGCATTTGAACCTCCATGTGAGTGATTGGAAAACCAATTTGTGGCCGGGCGCGGTGGCTCAAGCCTGTAATCCCAGCACTTTGGGAGGCCGAGACGGGCGGATCACGAGGTCAGAAGATCGAGACCATCCTGGCTAACACGGTGAAACCCCGTCTCTACTAAAAAATACAAAAAACTAGCCGGGCGAGGTGGCGGGCGCCTGTAGTCCCAGCTACTCGGGAGGCTGAGGCAGGAGAATGGCGTGAACCCGGGAGGCGGAGCTTGCAGTGAGCTGAGATCCGGCCACTGCACTCCAGCCTGGGCGACAGAGCAAGACTCCGTCTCAAAAAAAAAAAGAAAAAAAAAAAAAAAAAAGAAAAACCAATTTATATTCCATTAAATCATGTTTTTTTTCTATTACAGTTTTACTTTAAAGATTCATGTTTTATCACTTTTTGAAATTAGTAGGCCAGGTATGACTCATGTTTAACTCTCTAGCAGGAAAATTTACCTTACCAAGTCTGCCAATTACCTTACTGTACTAGAAAATACTTTAAAATTTGACTTATTTAAAAAATACAATGCAGACTTACATTCATTCTTGTAGTTCTTTCCCATAATTACTGTAAAAAAAAATACAAATATTATTTACCAATACTTCTTATCTGATATTCACATGGCATCCAATCATACAGAAAATATTCTAACCCTCTCTTGGTAATGTTCTTTTACAGAAGGAGAACTTGAAGCAGAATGGCTGCAAGATGTGGGTTTATCAACTCTGATCTCAGGTGATGAAGAGGAAGATGGCAAAGCCTTGCTCTCTACATTGACTCGAACCCAAGCAGCAGCCGTGGAAAAGAGATACAATACCTATACCCAGACCATGAGGAAAAAGAATAAGCAATCTGTCAGGGATGTCAGAGACATTTTTGGAGTCAGGGAATCTCCTGTAAGTAAGAGCTCAAACATGGCTCAAAAGGTGCTTGGTTTGATTGGGGATGTGGGTAGGGTGGGGCTGGGGTAGAAAAAATATCAGAAATGTCTGGTTGGGTGGTTCCATTCTAACTTTTTGAGAGAACTAAAGCAGACAGCACAGTGCAAATTTTTACAAGTTTGAACTTAAGTGATCATTATCTCCTGTACTGCAGTCTCCCTCAATACTAAACTTATTCCCTTGTTTGTTGAAATCAGAGAGTGACTTCCTTGGCAGTGGAACAAGTCTTTGTGGGTAGAATCCAGGGACCCTTTACTTCAATTTCAGCACTGAATGGAAACTCTGTGGTCGGGCAAAGGAGTCCTAGGGAAGTGGACTTAAGTATTGTACACAAGACCAGGTGGTTTGGTTTGAATGGAGGGTGGGGATGAGAGATCAGGTAGGGTAGCCTTTATGTTCAGATAAATTAAAATGGTCAAAAAATGAAAATACCAGCATTAATTAAGTGGACAAGAGAATGATTCAGAAAACCATAAGGGAAACATCCCATGTTTTATGATAAATGGCTGGTTGAAGTTCTAGCTTACCCTTAGCAATTTCATGTCCCCAATTTTACATCTAAGGCTATTACTCATGTTTTCCTATGTCTACCTTTGTTTTACTGCTAGCTCTGTCTTATAGCTTACTTGTTCATTTATTCATTGCATAATTGCAATGTTACATTACAATAACTGCATCACAGATGCGACAGATGCATTATCTGTGCAAGATCCTAGGTTAGGTTCTATGCAGATGGGCTTCTTGAAACATTTTGGTTAACTAGTATACAGAAAAAAGGAAATTTGATGTTCAGCTGCAATTAGAGATAAGTTACCTGGGCAAGCTAGTTAATCACTCTGATTTAGGTTTCTTGTCTGATTAATTATAGTATCAGTAATGGCATACATGAAAACTTCAGGGGTATTGAGTAGAAATCATGGTTGAAGACAGTCTCCAATTTGAATTACTTAAGGTTGTCTGTAAATCATATCTTCTTTTAGATAAAGTAATCACATTGGGTAGTTGCCAAGGCAGCTCATATAGGCCCAGTTAACTTTTGCATTTGTGCTAACAGTGTCCTAGAATAGCACTATCCCTTAGAACTTTCTATAGTGATGGAAATGGTCTACTTCTGTCCATTATGGTAGCTCCAGTTACATCTGACTACCAACACTTTAAATGTGGCTAGTGTGAGAAATTGAATTTTTAATTTTTCTTAATCTTAATTGATTTAAATATGAACAGTCACATGTAGCTTGTAGCTTATGTATTGAATAACATAGTTCTAGAATCTTCTGCCATATATAATGATATAACTTATGGTGAGTGCATTTTGAATTCTGAGCTATTTGGACTTTCAACCTAGTGTAAACCTGTGTCTTTCTGGATGGTGGGATTGTCTACAGCTGTAACTGAGTAAAGGTGACTTCCACAATGTGAGGCAAGGACATTAGCTACAGGTGTCCTGACCAAGATGCCTACTATAGTAAAGGCCTGTCTTGCTGGTTTAAATTCCTTGGGCCTGATGTTTTGGTATTTTTCATCTGACCATCCATATCAGATGTTCTTATTCAGATATCACTCAGCAGCATCATGGCTTGTGATCACAAACTGGTCCTTCTGTCTAGTGGCACTTAGAGTCCTGTATGCTATGACACTGCAGCAGTACCAAGGGATGATTTTATGGGAAATTGGGATAGACTCCATAACAACAACCAAATAAATGAAGGACAAGTAACGTGTCTTGTGGGTTTTGAAAAGGCCGTTATACTTAACAATCTTTTTGAAAGTCTTCAGGGACTTTCTACTTGAGAAGCAGTAGTCAAATGCTTTGTTTTAGTTAGATTCACATTCACCAACATAATTTTTTTTTTTTTTTTTTGAGACGGAGTCTCGCTTTGTCACCCAGGCTGGAGTGCAGTAGCGCAATCTCGGCTCACTGCAAGCTCTGCCTCCTGAGTTCACGCCATTCTCCTGCCTCAGCCTCCTGAGTAACTGGGACTAGAGGTGCCCGCCACCACGCCTGGCTAATTTTGTTTTTGTATTTTTAGTAGAGACGGGGTTTCACCGTGTCAGCCAGGATGGTCTCTATCTCCTGACCTCGTGATCCACCCGCCTCGGCCTCCCAAACTGCTGGGATTACAGGCGTGAGCCACCGCGCCCGGCCATAATTTTTTTAGATTAAGAGTTAGTGTAAGTGTCTAAGTCAGCCTCTGCCTTTACATTTTATTTGGTGTTTGAAGAAAGGAAAGAGGAAAGCAAATATGAATTGTACTATTTGTACTAAATCTTTGGGATTTATTGACAAATTTGTTTCAGGATGGTGTATTAGAAAAAGGAAAACTTTGTTTCCTAGGCCGAAGTTCTAATTGATGAATACCTTTCACCTACGATGATCATTCATGTTCATTTGACTTATGATGTACATTTGACTTGTGATAATCATTCATGTTCATTTGAAATTCATCTTTCAAATGAATTTTCTTTCAAAATACATGAAGAGCAGCTCTCCTTCTTTCCACTTTTAAGCATTCAGGTATGGCAAGCTCAGATATTCTGCTGGGTTCTAGCTGGAGCACTGGGATACCCTTCTGTTCTGGTGGTTTCTTTCTTCCTTTCTTGTATCCACCAAAGTGGATCCCAAAGATATACAGTACCTAGTAGATTCCAGCTGGTGGGAGACTAGAAAAATTGCAAGTGGGTGATTTGCTATTACTGTAAATAAAAAGAGGGCCTGCGCCTGGAAATTCTTCTGAAAACAAAAAATTCCCTTGATTATTTTTCACTTGTCTCCAGGATCATCTTGAGAGGATCCTAAAATCTTTGCATCCATGCTGTCTTTCTCACTTCTATTTCCAGATACTTCAGACTTTGAATTTTGCTTTTCCCTAGGAAACTGCGAAATTAAAAAGGGTTTCTAGGCTCTTCCCAAATCCTCCATTTACTCAGTGCATTACTAGAGAATGCATAACTATTCTCTTCAGATTTCCTAAGACTTTGGACTTCTAGTAATGGAAAAACAGCAAGATAAAGGGTATTTTTTGTGCACCTTCTTCTTTCATTTAGACCCCAAAGGGAAAGATAAAGTACTCAGTTCCTCAAAATGAAATGTCTTTTGCTTCACTGAGACAGGCAAATGGAATAAACTGGTGTCTAACTCCTGGAAAGACCAAAGGAGGGCCTAACAGGGTGCTTTTGTGGTGAGGAGTGAGGAATGGCCCAGGGTTCTTCCTTATGTCTGCCTTCCTCTCTTTCCTTCCAGTCCTGCTACTGAAGCCTCAGGTCTAGAGAGAATTGAGAATGGGGACTAAGGAAGTGGGTGGGCACAGGAGAAAGAAAGACTATGTATTCTAGGGAGTCCAAAGGTCTTGTGCTATCTTGGAAAATAGGGCAGTCAGTGAAATGAAATCAGTGTAAGTTTGGCATTGTCTAAGATGCTTAAAAAATTCAGATTGTTCCTTGTCAGAGATGTGAAAAGCTATATAAACCTAGCTTTTAAAAAAATATTTATAATATATAAGGCCTAAGAAACATCTTCACAGATTTTTTTTCCTAAAAAATTCAGCATCTGTTTTTGCAAGAAATTTGGAAGCTTCTAGAGAATGTACCTAAACTTTTTCAGTTTTCTATTTGAATTTGACAACATAAACACCAATTCCTCTGTTCCTCCTCCTGTCCTGTGTCTCTGGGGTCCATCGCTTTCTCTCTCTCTCTCTCTCTGTCTCTCTTTCTCTCTCTCTCTCCCTCCCTCCCTCCCCCCTCTCTCTTCCCCCCTGCCCCCACCAATTGTGTGTCCCCCTCCCTATCCCTTCGTTTCCCCCCATCCCTTCTTATTCTTTCTTTGGCATCATTTACCTACATTAATTCAATAATTACCGAAGATTTTCCATTTCACTTTCTTAGTGAAGTCTTATAATCAGTTTCATAAGGAGATTTTGCATTAATCTTAGATGTATAAATTTGACCCAATATACTTATCTAGTAAGGATATAAGTACAAGTAAAATAGATAAGTATAAGATAAATACTTATATCTTTATATTGTATAAAATACTTATAAAGATTTATATTGTATAAAATACTTACAAAGACACAAGTATTTATCTTATACTTATCTATAAATTCAGTAATTTAGAAAATAGATATGTGGATTATATGGTTCTTCTCTTAATTTTTTTCGTATATAGAATCCCATGCTCATGTTCTCACTCATAGGTGGGAACTGAACAATGAGATCACTTGAACCCGGGAAGGGGAACATCACACACCGGGGCCTATCATGGGGAGGGGGGAGGGGGGAGGGATTGCATTGGGAGTTATACCTGATGTAAATGACGAGTTGATGGGTGCTGACGAGTTGATGGGTGCAGCACACCAACATGGCACAAGTATACATATGTAACAAACCTGCACGTTATGCACATGTACCCTAGAACTTAAAGTATAATAAAAAAAAAAAAAAAAAAAAAAGAATCCCATGCTCAAAATCACTTGGCTTCAGAGTTTGTAAGATATGGGTCCATTATCTTTTCTTATGTACCATTGCTGTGGGGAAGTACAATGTCTGCATCAATCCTATTCCTTTACATAACAGATGGGAAAGCCTTTGAATTTTATTTTTATTGCTGGAAACTTGAAATTTCACCAACTTTATCTTTTTAAAAAATTCATCCTGGTCAGTACTAAGCGAGCTCTTACAATCTGAGAACTAGTTCTTTTTTCAGGTTCTACATATTTTCTTCTAGCATTTAAAACAAGTGTTTGTTTGTTCATTTTATTTTCTTGATTATCTCCTTCTGAAACTCCTGTTAGATGATTGTTGCACTGTTTGGATTGAACCTCTGTGTCTCTTAAATGTTCTTATATTTTCCAAGCTTATTTTGGCCACGGCTGTTTTAACACTATGCCTTTCATTCCTTAAAAATTTGGCCAGGCATGATGGCTGACACCTGTAATCCCAGCACTTTGGGAGGTTAAGGCAAGAGGATGGCTTGAACTCAGGAGTTTGAGACCAGCCTGGGCAGCATAGCAAGACCATGTCTCTACAAAAGAAAATTTTTTTAATTAGCCAGTTGTGGTGGCACATACCTGCTGTCCCATACCTATTGTTTCAGCTACTCAGAAGGCTGAGGTGGGAGAATCACATGAGCCTGGGAGGTCAAGGCTGCAGTGAGCCATGACTGGGCCACTTAACTCCATCCTGGAAGACAGAATGATAGATCCTGTCTCAAAAAGAAAAAAAATTTAATGGTCATATTGCTAATTTACTGAAGGCCTTCCCCTTGCCCTGACTTCCCTTTCATTATAGCTAGCATCTATTCTTGTTTCTTTTTTTTTGGCTCTCAGAAAGCATTTATTAAACTTCATTTTACAACATTTTGAAGCTCCCCCAAACACCGTGGCAAACACCACTCAATTAAATTCTCCCAGTAATCCAGGTGTTAAGACACAAAATTTGTGCTGACCCACCAGACCACAGCTGTCTTTGTAACAGGTTTTTTGAGTCTTCCTGCTACCGTTTGTCACAGCATGGCAAAATCCAAACATTCCCATCACCAAAATACATCCCAATGTTGTAGAACAGTTAAATCTTTCTCAAATACATCACAAACAATAATCCTATATTTCTATGTTTTTATAATACAAAACACTGACTTTGGTCAACAATTAAAAAACATTTACTAAGTTCAATAACAATAGAAGGAGTCCAGGGCATGCCAATCTCATATAAAAGGTGCTCTCACTGATAAAACTGAGAGCCAATAAGGTGATAAATCATTTGCTCAAATACAAAGTCCAACAATATTTTAAAATAAGCCTAAAATCTGAACCTCCTGAAAGGATCTTTTTATTATTATTATTATTATTATTATTATAATACTTTAAGTTCTAGGGTACATGTGCATAACGTGCAGGTTTGTTACATATGTATACTTGTGCCATGTTGGTGTGCTGCACCCATCAACTCGTCAGCACCCATCAACTCGTCATTTACATCAGGTATAACTCCCAATGCAATCCCACCCCCCTCCCCGCTCCCCCCTCCCCTCTACCCCCTCCCCCCTCCCCATGATAGGCCCCGGTGTGTGATGTTCCCCTTCCCGAGTCCAAGTGATCTCATTGTTCAGTTCCCACCTATGAGTGAGAACATGCGGTGCTTGGTTTTCTGTTCTTGTGATAGTTTGCTAAGAATGATGGTTTCCAGCTGCATCCATGTCCCTACAAAGGACACAAACTCATCCTTTTTTATGGCTGCATAGTATTCCATGGTGTATATGTGCCACATTTTCTTAATCCATTCTGTCACTGATGGACACTTGGGTTGATTCCAAGTCTTTGCTATTGTGAATAGTGCCGCAATAAACATACGTGTGCATGTGTCTTTATGGCAGCATGATTTATAATCCTTTGGGTATATACCCAGTAATGGGATGGCTGGGTCATATGGTACATCTAGTTCTAGATCCTTGAGGAATCGCCATACTGTTTTCCATAATGGTTGAACTACAATCCCACCAACAGTGTAAAAGTGTTCCTATTTCTCCACATCCTCTCCAGCACCTGTTGTTTCCTGACTTTTTAATGATCACCATTCTAACTGGTGTGAGATGGTATCTCATTGTGGTTTTGATTTGCATTTCTCTGATGGCCAGTGATGATGAGCATTTTTTCATGTGTCTGTTGGCTGTATGAATGTCTTCTTTTGAGAAATGTCTGTTCATATCCTTTGCCCACTTTTTGATGGGGTTGTTTGTTTTTTTCTTGTAAATTTGTTTGAGTTCTTTGTAGGTTCTGGATATTAGCCCTTTGTCAGATGAGTAGATTGCAAAAATGTTCTCCCATTCTGTAGGTTGCCTGTTCACTCTGATGGTAGTTTCTTTTGCTGTGCAGAAGCTCTTTAGTTTAATGAGATCCCATTTGTCAATTTTGGCTTTTGCTGCCATTGCTTTTGGTGTTTTAGACATGAAGTCTTTGCCCATGCCTATGTCCTGAATGGTACTACCTAGGTTTTCCTCTAGGGTTTTTATGGTATTAGGTCTAACATTTAAGTCTCTAATCCATCTTGAATTAATTTTCGTATAAGGAGTAAGGAAAGGATCCAGTTTCAGCTTTCTACTTATGGCTAGCCAATTTTCCCAGCACCATTTATTAAATAGGGAATCCTTCCCCCATTTCTTGTTTCTCTCAGGTTTGTCAAAGATCAGATGGCTGTAGATGTGTGGTATTATTTCTGAGGACTCTATTCTGTTCCATTGGTCTATATCTCTGTTTTGGTATCAGTACCATGCTGTTTTGGTTACTGTAGCCTTGTAGTATAGTTTGAAGTCAGGTAGCGTGATGCCTCCAGCTTTGTTCTTTTGACTTAGGATTGTCTTGGAGATGCGGGCTCTTTTTTGGTTCCATATGAACTTTAAAGCAGTTTTTTCCAATTCTGTGAAGAAACTCATTGGTAGCTTGATGGGGATGGCATTGAATCTATAAATAACCTTGGGCAGTATGGCCATTTTCACGATATTGATTCTTCCTATCCATGAGCATGGTATGTTCTTCCATTTGTTTGTGTCCTCTTTTATTTCACTGAGCAGTGGTTTGTAGTTCTCCTTGAAGAGGTCCTTTACATCCCTTGTAAGTTGGATTCCTAGGTATTTGATTCTCTTTGAAGCAATTGTGAATGGAAGTTCATTCCTGATTTGGCTCTCTGTTTGTCTGTTACTGGTGTATAAGAATGCTTGTGATTTTTGCACATTAATTGTGTATCCTGAGACTTTGCTGAAGTTGCTTATCAGCTTAAGGAGATTTTGGGCTGAGACGATGGGGTTTTCTAAATATACAATCATGTCATCTGCAAAGAGGGACAATTTGACTTCTTCTTTTCCTAACTGAATACCCTTGATTTTTTTCTCTTGCCTGATTGCCCTAGCCAGAACTTCCAGCACTATGTTGAATAGGAGTGGTGAGAGAGGGCATCCCTGTCTTGTGCCAGTTTTCAAAGGGAATTTTTCCAGTTTTTGCCCATTCAGTATGATATTGGCTGTGGGTTTGTCATAAATAGCTCTTATTATTTTGAGGTACGTTCCATCAATACCGAATTTATTGAGCGTTTTTAGCATGAAGGGCTGTTGAATTTTGTCAAAAGCCTTTTCTGCATCTATTGAGATAATCATGTGGTTCTTGTCTTTGGTTCTGTTTATATGCTGGATTATGTTTATTGATTTGCGAATGTTGAACCAGCCTTGCATCCCAGGGATGAAGCCCACTTGATCATGGTGGATAAGCTTTTTGATGTGCTGCTGAATCCGGTTTGCCAGTATTTTATTGAGGATTTTTGCATTGATGTTCATCAGGGATATTGGTCTAAAATTCTCTTTTTTTGTTGTGTCTCTGCCAGGCTTTGGTATCAGGATGATGTTGGCCTCATAAAATGAGTTAGGGAGGATTCCCTCTTTTTCTATTGATTGGAATAGTTTCAGAAGGAATGGTACCAGCTCCTCCTTGTACCTCTGGTAGAATTCAGCTGTGAATCCATCTGGTCCTGGACTTTTTTTGGTTGGTAGGCTATTAATTATTGCCCCAATTTCACAGCCTGCTATTGGTCTATTCAGGGATTCAACTTCTTCCTGGTTTAGTCTTGGGAGAGTGTAAGTGTCCAGGAAATTATCCATTTCTTCTAGATTTTCTAGTTTATTTGCGTAGAGGTGTTTATAGTATTCTCTGATGGTAGTTTGTATTTCTGTGGGGTCGGTGGTGATATCCCCTTTATCATTTTTTATTGCGTCTATTTGATTCTTCTCTCTTTTCTTCTTTATTAGTCTCGCTAGTGGTCTGTCAATTTTGTTGATCTTTTCAAAAAACCAACTCCTGGATTCATTGAATTTTTGGAGGGTTTTTTGTGTCTCTATCTCCTTCAGTTCTGCTCTGATCTTAGTTATTTCTTGCCTTCTGCTAGCTTTTGAATGTGTTTGCTCTTGCTTCTCTAGTTCTTTTAATTGTGATGTTAGAGTGTCAATTTTACATCTTTCCTGCTTTCTCTTGTGGGCATTTAGTGCTGTAAATTTCCCTCTACACACTGCTTTAAATGTGTCCCAGAGATTCTGGTATGTTGTATCTTTGTTCTCATTGGTTTCAAAGAACATCTTTATTTCTGCCTTCATTTTGTTATGTACCCAGTAGTCATTCAGGAGCAGGTTGTTCAGTTTCCATGTAGTTGAGCGGTTTTGATTGAGTTTCTTAGTCCTGAGTTCTAGTTTGATTGCACTGTGGTCTGAGAGACAGTTTGTTATAATTTCTGTTCTTGTACATTTGCTGAGGAGTGCTTTACTTCCAATTATGTGGTCAATTTTGGAATAAGTGCGATGTGGTGCTGAGAAGAATGTATATTCTGTTGATTTGGGGTGGAGAGTTCTATAGATGTCTGTTAGGTCTGCTTGCTGCAGAGATGAGTTCAATTCCTGGATATCCTTGTTAACTTTCTGTCTCGTTGATCTGTCTAATGTTGACAGTGGAGTGTTGAAGTCTCCCATTATTATTGTATGGGAGTCTAAGTCTCTTTGTAAGTCTCTAAGGACTTGCTTTATGAATCTGGGTGCTCCTGTATTGGGTGCATATATATTTAGGATAGTTAGCTCTTCCTGTTGAATTGATCCCTTTACCATTATGTAATGGCCTTCTTTGTCTCTTTTGATCTTTGATGGTTTAAAGTCTGTTTTATCAGAGACTAGTATTGCAACCCCTGCTTTTTTTTTGTTCTCCATTTGCTTGGTAAATCTTCCTCCATCCCTTTATTTTGAGCCTATGTATGTCTCTGCATGTGAGATGGGTCTCCTGAATACAGCAGACTGATGGGTCTTGACTCTTTATCCAGTTTGCCAGTCTATGTCTTTTAATTGAAGCATTTAGTCCATTTACATTTAAGGTTAATATTGTTATGTGTGAACTTGATCCTGCCATTATGATATTAACTGGTTATTTTGCTCGTTAGTTGATGCAGTTTCTTCCTAGCCTCGATGGTCTTTACATTTTGGCATGTTTTTGCAATGGCTGGTACCGGTTGTTCCTTTCCATGTTTAGTGCTTCCTTCAGGGTCTCTTGTAAGGCAGGCCTAGTGGTGACAAAATCTCTAAGCATTTGCTTATCTGTAAAGGATTTTATTTCTCCTTCACTTATGAAACTTAGTTTGGCTGGATATGAAATTCTGGGTTGAAAATTCTTTTCTTTAAGAATGTTGAATATTGGCCCCCACTCTCTTCTGGCTTGGAGAGTTTCTGCCAAGAGATCTGCTGTTAGTCTGATGGGCTTCCCTTTGTGGGTAACCCGACCTTTCTCTCTGGCTGCCCTTAAGATTTTTTCCTTCATTTCAACTTTGGTGAATCTGGCAATTATGTGTCTTGGAGTTGCTCTTCTCGAGGAGTATCTTTGTAGCGTTCTCTGTATTTCCTGGATTTGAATGTTGGCCTGCCCTACTAGGTTGGGGAAGTTCTCCTGAATGATATCCTGAAGAGTGTTTTCCAACTTGGTTCCATTTTCCCCCTCACTTTCAGGCACCCCATTCACACGTAGATTTGGTCTTTTTACATAATCCCATACTTCTTGCAGGCTTTGTTCATTTCTTTTTCTTCTTTTTTCTTTTGGTTTCTCTTCTCGCTTCATTTCATTCATTTGATCCTCAATTGCTGATGCTTTTTCTTCCAGTTGATCGAGTCGGTTACTGAAGCTTGTGCATTTGTCACGTATTTCTCGTGTCATGGTTTTCATCTCTTTCATTTCGTTTATGACCTTCTCTGCATTAATTACTCTAGCCATCAATTCTTCCACTTTTTTTTCAAGATTTTTAGTTTCTTTGCGCTGGGTAGGTAATTCCTCCTTTAGCTCTGAGAAGTTTGATGGACTGAAGCCTTCTTCTCTCATCTCGTCAAAGTCATTCTCCGTCCAGCTTTGATCCGTTGCTGGCGATGAGCTGCGCTCCTTTGCCGGGGGAGATGCGCTCTTATTTTTTGAATTTCCAGCTTTTCTGCCCTGCTTTTTCCCCATCTTTGTGGTTTTATCT
Organism: Macaca nemestrina; assembly: GCF_043159975.1. NCBI lineage: Eukaryota > Metazoa > Chordata > Mammalia > Primates > Cercopithecidae > Macaca > Macaca nemestrina. The sequence goes on from NC_092143.1 coordinate 77,499,890, forward strand.
GCCTCTGGTCTTTGATGATGGTGACATACTGATGGGGTTTTGGTGTAGGTGTCCTTCCTGTTTGATAGTTTTCCTTTTAACAGTCAGGACCCTCAGCTGTAGGTCTGTTGGAGATTGCTTGAGGTCCACTCCAGACCCTGTTTGCCTGGGTATCAGCAGCAGAGGCTGCAGAAGATAGAATATTGCTGAACAGCGAGTGTACCTGTCTGATTCTTGCTTTGGAAGCTTCCTCTCATGGGTGTACTCCACCCTGTGAGGTGTGGGGTGTTAGACTGCCCCTAGTGGGGGATGTCTCCCAGTTAGGCTACTCAGGGGTCAGGGACCCACTTGAGCAGGCAGTCTGTCCCTTCTCAGATCTCAACCTCCGTGTTGGGAGATCCACTGCTCTCTTCAAAGCTGTCAGGCAGAGTCGTTTGCGTCTGCAGAGGTTTCTGCTGCTTTTGTTTATCTGTGCTCTGTCCCCAGAGGTGGAGTCTACAGAGACAGGCAGGTTTCCTTGAGCTGCTGTGAGCTCCACCCAGTTCGAGCTTCCCAGCGGCTTTGTTTACCTACTTAAGCCTCAGCAATGGCGGGCGCCCCTCCCCCAGCCTCACTGCTGCCTTGCGGTTGGATCGTTAGATCGCAGACTGCTATGTAGCAATGAGGGAGGCTCCGTGGGCGTGGGACCCTCCTGGCCAGGTGTGGGATATAATCTCCTGGTGTGCCCACTTGCGCAGTATTGGGGTGGGAGTTACCCGATTTTCCAGGTGTTGTGTGTCTCAGTTCCCCTGGCTAGGAAAAGGGATTCCCTTCCCCCTTGCGCTTCCCAGGTGAGGCGATGCCTCGCCCTGCTTCAGCTCTCGCTGGTTGGGCTGCATCAGCTGACCAGCACCGATTGTCCGGCACTCCCTAGTGAGATGAACCCAGTACCTCAGTTGAAAATGCAGAAATCACCGGTCTTCTGTGTCGCTCGCGCTGGGAGTTGGAGACTGGAGCTGTTCCTATGTTCTTGTTTCTTGACTGCAGTAGCCTCTCAGCATTCTGAAGGTAATAACTGAATTAAACCTTAAATTTCAAAGTTCTCTTCTTTTCCTTGAATTTTCTGCGTCCTTCAGAGTCACGTGTTTATTTTAGCGTCGTCGTTTTTCTCTTCCATTGTTGTTGCTCTGTTGGCTTTGATCCTTGGGTGTTGATTTATGTTTATTAAGAAAGGATTAGATTGATTGATTGATCAGTATAGGTAATGAGAGTTATATGGTCCTCTTTTCTCCCAGAACTCTCCTGTGAATAGGAGTCTGGGCCTTTTTGAATGGTGAAGTTTGTTGACTGTCATCCTTCACTTAAGACACATACATTTTGGAGTATGACACCTCTGATTCAAAATATCCCATATACCCCATAAATATGTATACCTACTATGTACCCACAAAAAATAGAAATTAAAAAAATAACAATACAAAACGTTTGACATGTGCCCATTTTACGTTTGTATGAGTCATATTTTCAAGTTTAAAAATTCCATGTTGACAATATAAAAATTTAAAAAATATAAAGTAGTTTTTAAAAGACACGTACATATGGCATCAATGCCAAAGTCATGGGAGTCCTGTAGAACTGTAATTTCCTTTTCAAGCAAACTGAACTTCTCTTCTTAACTCCTGTCCATATTCTTTTAGAAGGCTCCAAGTGAAATGCAATTCAGCCTCTGTCTACAACCACCACACACTCACTGGGACAGCCGCCACTGCCACCGAGGCAGGCATCACTCGTTACTGAGAGTTAGCTACTGCCTGCTCTTCAGTGTCTGGGAGGGAAGGGTCTGCCTGGCCTCTTTGTTCGGAAAAATATTTTGCAGTTATTTTTGTCCTTCTGAGTGTGGGGTGCCTCCCTGATCCTTTTATTTTGGTTCTGGAAATGGGCTTTTTCTGGATCAGCCTTTACCTTCTATGCATTTTTCTCTTGTGCCTTTTTACAGGCAGAGGTTTTCCTCTAACCCTATCAAACCATTCCTGCCTGATTTTTATCTGCCAGGAACTTCCAACAATTTCTCTTCTGTTAATGGAAATGTTCAGTGGTTTTTAGAACTGCACATTTAAAAAGATACATCTTTTGACACTTGGAGTAATTTGCAGGGACAGGAGAAGGTAGCCTGTACATTTTGCTATCTTGATTGAATTTTCTTGTGCTGATTTTTCAGTAGTACTTATGCCTTTCAGAAAATAAATGTGTTTTTTCTTACAATGAAAGTAATACATAATTGTTATTGGAAACTTAGAAAATATGGACAGGCAAGGTGAAGAATGACAATTTCTATGGGTTCAAAGAAATGTTATGATTTCACTAAATATCTAATACATTTAGTTTTTCAATGGAGTTTTTTTATAATAAAGGAACAGACATTTAACCCCTGTTTTACTTGTATACTAAATCAAAAATGTTAAATCAGTCTCCAGATACATCATGCATGGTTTACAGTCCTGTTCATCATGAGCAGAGTTCCAGTACCCAAATACATTTTCCAACATTCAGAAGATCTGAATTAAATGTTCCTTTCAGTAGCACATTTAACTGGGCAAAATCGATCTAATTTATCTTTAGCTTCGTAATTGATAAGCAACTAGCTAAAAGTGGAATTAATGTACAATTGACTATATAAGTATACAGTGTGCTGTAAAAATGATTATATAACTTATATATATACATTTGGCTGCACATAACAGAAAACACAAGAGATCATGTGTTACACGAATATGAGTTTGTTTTTCTCTCTGAAGCAGACGATGTAGGTGGTGTTTTTCCCTACCATGAATCCAGTTTCCTTTTGTCTTTCATAAAAACAACCAGAAAACTTAAGGAAGACAACAGGCTGGGTTTGGGGTGCACAGTTGATGGCGTCTTCCACAGAGAATAGTGTCTATTAATGTGCCTGGCCTTTAATAGGCGCTCGGTATGGGTTGATAAATTGCTAAATGCAAGGACAAGTGCATAAGTAATCATAGCTATGGTTATCGCCACAAATCTCTATGAATATACACATAGTATACATAACAAGTGATTTATTGCACAATTAAATTTGGGAAACTATAAATAAAATAAAATACACTTTCATTTTTTTCAATAGCCAGATGATTTTTTGTATCCCAGCTCCTCTTTTGGATGTGACTCTGGATAAAGAGGAGGTATTGTCCATTCCCTGTAGAAATGGTCAACTGGTAAGTTAAGGCAAGGGAAACCGAGTGTAAGGAGGTTAGAAAAAATAGTTATTTCAAGACAGAAAAACTAATGGAAAAAAATGCCCACTTATATGGAAACAATGAAGAAAAAAAGAGACTCTTAAAAATAAACTCAGGAATAAATAAATCAATTCACAAATAACTATATGCCCTACCTTTACTAACAGAAAGAATAACACCCACAGTAATCGCTGCAGCCGGAAGTCGAAATGTGGGGGAAGTTGTCAGATCAGTGTTGTTCTCTTGGATGAGCTCACAATGGAAAATCTTGAGTTACCCTCCATATATCCTTTAGTATTAATTTAATTACCACCATAAGAAATATTTTGACATTTCACTTCTTTTCTTTTCATTTTGAGACGGGGTCTTGCTGTCACCCAGGCTGCAGTGCAGTTGCACAGTCACAGCTCACTGTAACCTGGAACTCCTGGGCTCAAGCAATCCTCCCACCTCAGCCACCCTAGTAGCTGGGACTGCAGCTGCACATCGCCATGCCCAGCTAATGTTTAAATTTTTTATAGAGATGAGATCTCATTATGTTGCCCAGGCTGGTCTCAGACTCCTAGCCTCTTCCCTCCTAAAGTGCTGGGATTACAGACATGAGCCTCCATGCCCAGATCAGTTATTTTAAAAAGGTAAATATCTCTTTTTTTGGAATTAGAATTGCATTTTTTTCTTCAGCTTTTATTTTAAGTTCTGGGGTACATGTGCAGTATGTGCAGGTTTGTTACGCAGGTAAACATGTGCCATGGTGGTTTGCTGCACAGATCAACCCATCATGTTGGTATTAAGCTCCGCAGCCATTAGCTATTCTTCTTGATGTTCTCCCTTCCCTGACCCTGAACAGGCCCCAGTGTGTTCTGTTCCCCACCATATGTCCATAGTGTGTTCTCATCGTTCAGCTCCCACTTAGAAGTGAGAACATGCAGTGTTTGGTTTTCTGTTCCTGTGTTAGTTTGCTGAAGATAACAGCTTCCAGCTCCATCCATGTCCCTGCAAAGGACACAATCTCATTCCTTTTTATGGCTGCATAGTATTCCATGGTGTATATGTACCACTCTAAATGTAGATATCATAGGAAGCTGCACTATGTCATTTTAAATGTATAGTGGTAAGTGGGAAAAAGTACACTATCTAGCACAGGAAGTGAACACCTTTCATCAGAGCCCATCTGGTCTGTTTTAGTGCAAAGTTTCAAAGAATGCTAATCTGAGTTCATGACTGCCAATGAATCTGTCTCAGTAGAAGGCTTTAATTCTATGAGATGAATCCCATGCGTGATCTATACCACGTGTCATGAAACTTGGGTCCACCGTTTGAAATGGTGCATCGTGAATAGGAGCCATAGAAGGACGGGGTTTGCTGACATCTGCCTCCACCTGGATTTGTGGTGGCAGATTTCTCATTTACAGTCAGAGACTTTCCTCTGTTATACTTCAGTATGTTTCCTTCTCTTTAGCTTTAGTTTTTTTCCTTCCTGTTAGAGGAGAAGGATTCTTTGCTGTTCCAAGAATAATTCCTATTCCCACCCTTGATCGAATGAAGATGGCGATGATGATGATGATGATGATGTTTTGTTTCTGTACAGTTTTTTTTATGTTATAGAGATTTCATGTGGGGCACTCTATCTGGAAGTAGGTTCTTTGTCTCTCCTAAGAGTCTGCTGAGTGGTTTGAATGTGGCTAGTTTGTGTTCTGGTCACTCTTCTGTTGCCTGAGGGTAGATCGAGGTCCGCATGTGGAGTATAGTCAGCAGGCACTGTGAGCAATCCTGTTTTGCAGATTTTGTCTCTATTTTCTTTTCTAATTTAATCCTTTTTCTAATTTTATTGTATTTTTCCTTCCTCCCCACCAGGACACTTGGCCTGAGGCGTTTGCCCCTCTCTACTGTCCCCATTCCCCTTGCTGCATCCAGTGTCTCACCCCTCAGCCAGAGGAGGGCAAGTCAGAGCAGACACTGAAGCCTTTCTAAAAAATGGGTTTCTGTGAGCTTTGTGTCCCACCTGGCTCTACCTTCTGTTTTGGTTGTCTTCTCTTTGCCCCGGTGGTGAGGGAAAGCTCTCCACCCTTGGATTATGAGAGTGGCTGAACACACAGCACCCGACACTGGTCATGTGTAATCGACAGCAGTTTATTAGTCACGTATCCTCATAGCTTGGGAGAGGGGGACACTGCATGCCACACAGGGCCACATGTAGGCTGCTCCTGGGAACAGGGTGAGCAAGCAGGGTCTGCAGGCTTTGTAGCATTAGGAGGGTAGGCTGTTCCCTGGCTCCCACAGGAGAAAGCGATTGGGTTTTTGAGTAATTCCATGGGCTGGCAGGGAACTGAAATACTGCTCAGAGATACACAAGAACTGTCCTCTGGATAAGGAAGGTTGTTTGACTGGGGGAGCTCCTCTGTGGGAGCACAGTGGGGAGAACTTGCTATTATGCCATCTGATCTCACCAGATTTCCAGGCAGCTCATCATATCGAGCCTTAATTTCGATCTCACACCACACGCACACCCCCACCCCTGACTAGGGATTCTCATTATTCTGGATTTATTTTATGTATTTAATCTTGTATCTTTTTATTCTTATATTCCATCTTTTACCTTCTTCCAAACTAGAGGAAAAATATGGTGAATTTTCACAGAACTTCTTCTCTCTCAGTATATTAGAGGGGGACTTCTGTTTTACAATGGTATGTTGCATCCTTTGTGAGTAGATTTTTAAACTGGACTGCAGACATTGCATCAGGCAAGCAGAGGCCGATAAGGTTTGAAAAATGTACTTCTTACCTTTTTCAAATCTAACCATATGAAACAGAAGATAACAATGTAGATAATCACGAAAGAATGAGATATGGGGGCGGGGTGTGTGTGTGTGTGTGTGTGTGTGTGTGTAGGTTAGACGAGTGCTAATCTTCAAACACTTATATATGGAATTGTAAAATATATTAGTTTAAATATCAAAAATATATATTCTGGTTTCCTCCTGGGTGAGGGGTTCCCAAGACCATGCCCAGGTTCAGTGGTTTAGAAGGACTCACAGGACGCAGCAAACAGTCCTACCCATGGCTGGAATTGTTACTGCAAACGGATACAGAGCAAAATCTGCAAAGAGAAAGGTGCATGGAGCGAAGTGCAGGGAATCTGCACGAGCTTCCAAGAGTCCTCTCTCAGGGGGGTAACGTAGGACAGGATTAATTCCTCCAGCAGCAAACTGTTTCTACCAGGAAAGTTCAATAAAGCCAAGGAGCCCCAGGTTTTTATCGGGTTGATCACATAGGCACCCTCTACGTAGTAGGCCACAAAATTCCAGACTCCCAGAAGGAAAGCAGGTGTTCAGTATAAGCCATATTGTTTGCACAAATAGTTTAGGATCCATGAGCCAGTCTTAACATTGAGGAAATAGTGGGAACCTCCTGAAACTCAAGTGTGTGTCAGACCTGCTATGGTACTCTTTTTTGCAGATCTCTCAATATAATATATTTCTAGGTGTATGAGGGGTAAAACTTCTTTCATTTGCCTTTACCTTCTCTTCTTCCCTTAAAAAGTGATGATCAGAGTCAGGTTTATAGGGTAATCACCAGGAAACAATTGTAGGTATTTAGTGAACACTCACTAAGTGCCTAGCACTCTAGACAACAGCAGTAAAATAAGGAGACATGGCCCCTGCACACAGGATTTTTATATATTAGCTTAAAAGTGAATTTAAAATGCAAACAAAAGCAATGGCGATGGTTAGAAGGTGAGACATGGTTATTCACAGTTATCAGGTAAGATAACAGTTGGCCTTTGAATGGAATGTTTACCAAATGATTTCACGTCGGCCAAAGGCGAACATTAACCCACCCTGCGTTTGTCTCCCCTTGGCTGCCACCCACCCCAACCCAACTAAGCTATGCCAACCCATTAGCTGTCACTTTGGGGTAAGTAAAGCAGTTCTGTCTTGAGCTCCATGTGAAAGAGTGAATAATCAAAGTTCCAGAAGGATCTCAGGCATCCGCAGGACGTGCAGACAGAAGCATAATTGCAGCAAGCCTCCTCTGTTCTGTCTCCTTCCCATTCTCCTCATGGGCAAAATGTTCTCTCACGTGGCTTTCACTGTGCCTTTCATTTCAAATCATTGAAGGTCATACCACCTTTTAAAGGTTAATCAGGGCCAGGTGTGGCGGCTTACGCCTGTAATCCTAGCACTTTGGGAGGCCAAGGCAGGAGGCTGTCTTGAGCCCAGGAGTTTGAGACCAACCTGGGCAAAAAAGCAAGACCCTGTCTCTAGAAAAAAAAAAAATTTAAAAATTAGCCAGATGCAATGGCATGTTCCTGTAGTTCTAGCTATTTGGGAGGCTGAGGCGGGAGAATTCCTTGAGCGCAGGTGTTCAAGGTTGCAGTGAGCTATGATCTCACTATTACACTTCAGACTGGGTGACCTTCTCTCAAAAAAAAAAATGTTAGCCGGGGTAAGCATGGTGCCAAACACATGAATAAACTTCTCACTGAGATGGAAGAGAATGCTGAAGTTATTCTAGGCAAACCCGTGAGCTGCTGGACAGTTTATGGAATGAGGTGGCAGGCACTGTCCTGTCCTGCAGAAGGATGATGAAGGAGAATGTAATGAAATGACTACGTAGAACAGTAAAAATACCAACTTACATAATCACATGTATTACAGAATGTTACATCTTCTTAGCAGATTGTGCCTTTTACTCTTTGAGCAAATCTGGCAAGAAATGTCTCTGGATACTAAATTTTTATAATCCAAAAAACTTGAATCCTAAATTGGTGAGTATCAAGATGCTAGGCCCTAAATCGGTTTCCTACAGTAACGTATAGCTATTGGCCCATCTGCTTTTTCATACTGTGTTATTGTTGAGAAGTCTGATGCCTCCTAAAACTTATTCCTTTATTTATATCCTGCTTTCATTTTTATATTTCTGGAAACCTTGTAGGTGTATTTTTATTGTTGGAGAACTGAATATCATTAGGATATGAAATCTTTCTTTTTCTCATCATCATTAGCACTCAGCTTTTTGTTTCTGATAACTTCCTTTCCTTTGAATTCTGAACATTCTTTTCCCATTATTTCTGTAATTATTTCTTTCTCTCCACTTTTTCTGTTCTTCCTTTCACTGCTTGGATTAAACTCACATATCTTAAATTGTCAGTTATTTTCCATATCTTTTTTCTGTTTGTCTGCTAGTAGATTTTGTCTGCATTATTCTTGTAGAGACTTAATTTTAATATTTGCCATGAGTAATTATAACTTGGCCCCTGTTGCATTTATAATTCAACAATCATACTGTTAATTCACAAGAATGCCTCTTTTTCCACTGATTTCCCCTTTATTGTTATACTTAGTTCCTGACTTCTTGTTGCAACTGCCTCTCAAATCTCTCTAAAAAAACATTATAAATGTTCTTCTCTTTCCTCAATTATCTGCTTTTCGTAGAATGTTTATCACTGTACTTCTTTTTCGTGATGTTGGATTTTCTCTTGATATTGGTTTACAAACCATTGCAAAATACAATCATAAAGTCTCACTTTAAAATAGCATGGTTTTGTCAGTTAGGTCAGACTTAGACAATTAGAGGTTTTCTTGCAAAACAAGAAGCTTAAGGAGGAAGGCCAAGGCTGGTATGGCTGCCCTGGCATGGATCTATCAATTTTTTCTTCTTTCCATTCTGCCCCCCTTAGTGTATGGGCCAATTGTTAATACTTACAGGATGTCTGGACATCACAGGCACCATGTCAATGCTTCTGAAGGAAGCTGACTTCATCCACTTTCACAAGAAAACATTAGCTTTCCTGGACACTCCACCAAGTGGAATTACATTCATATCTTACTGGATATAACCATCAGATGATCACACTCAGTCTTTTTAGTTAGAACATAGCATCTTGGAGCAAAATCATGATATTCATAAGTTAGGAAAGAAAAGAAAGTGGGTTTTGGCAGGAAGCTAGCAGAGTCTGCTTCTGAGACCAATTCTGTTACAGTACATGGCATTTATGAGGATCAATATAATTATGAATGAATTGGTAAGTGCTGTTATCAATGCCCAGGTAGTCATTAATTGTATATATCTCCAGGCAGCTGTACCTATATATAAAAACTCTAGAGTAATGCATATGTGAATACGCAATTGTATTTGGAAAGATATGCCTAGATAAACGTGGCTTTGATTTCTTCTGTTAGCCTCGTGATACCTGTGACAACCACACTAATCAGCTGGATGGCACCAAGGAAGAAAGAGAGCTTCCAACAGTTATCAAGGCAAGTGGTTCCATGGTAAGTTATAGTTGGGGGGGATGGTGATAGGCATGAAATAAGCCATTTCTTCAAGACGGTTGAGCAAAACTTGAAAAAAGTGCAATATAATTAAGATGGCTGGACAACCACAGATTTCAACATACTTATCTACCTTAGATAATTTTTAAGGAAAATATTCAGTGGTAAATGAGCTCAAGTTGAGTAGGTAAGCTCGTGAAAAGGTGCTTAGCATTATTAATGATTATGGAAATGCGAAGAAAGCCACAGTAAGATATTTCTAGATACCCTATGGAATGGCTAAACTTAAAAAGACTGACAATACCAAGCAGTGCCAAAGATTCAGAGCAATTAGAACTTTCATATGTTGTTGTTAGGAATGTAAAATGTTTTATCCACTTGGCAGCATCTTAAAATATTAAGGATATACCTACTATAAGACCCAACCGTTCTACTCATAAGTAATATGTATACACACAAACACTTATCCACAATGTTTATAGCAGCTTTATTTGTAATAGCCCCAAACTGAAAATATCCAGATGGCCATTTGCAGGTAAATGGATAAAAAAATTGTGGTATGTCCACAAAATGGAATATTACTCAGCAATAAAAAGCAACAAACTATTGATATGCACAACACAGATGGATCTCAGAATAATTATTCTGTGTGAAAGAAGCCAGACCCAAAAATATTTGATTCACACAAAATGATAGAAAATGTAAACTAACCTATAATGGGGGAAAGATGATCATTGATTGGCTCCTGGGGACAGGAGGGAGGGTGAGGAGGGGAGAGAACTAGAGATTCAAAGGAGGCATGAGTCCATTTTGGGGGGTGCTTGTTTTGTTCATTATCTTGACTGTGGTGATGGTTTCATAGGTCTATATAACTGTCAAAACTCATCAAATTGTATGTTATATATACTTTATGTACAGTTAAGTGCATATATGATATATCTCAATAATCCTGTTTTTAAAAGTCCATTGAATATCTTATAATCTCATTAATAGACAACATATTTATTTTTCAGTAAGCTACTTACAATAAATGGTCTATTTGTGTGTTAGGTATGAATGACCCTTGACTCTAATCACACATGCTGCTAAACCCAAGCACTTACAAAATGTTTACAATCCAATCTACAGTAGTCAGAAACCTACCTTACAAATCAATCCCTATATAGATAAAAGAAGACACCTTCCTTATGTACAGTCCACATAAATGAAATAATCTGTCAAGGTGTTAGTTTATTGAAAATGTAAAACAATCCTTTTAGTTTATTTCCAGTGTCTTAAATGATAACCAAATAGCTGTACTTGCTATTGATTCATAATTTACTGTCAAATACAATCAGACCATTTGTTAAAAATCAGTTATATCTGTTTGCTTCATATAGAAGAAAATCTAAGGAACTTAATTTTAAGCAAGTAGAAGGGTTTTTTTTAAATCACAAAACTAAGAAATTAATGGCAAATTAACCAAGGCTTGTACAACTGCAAAACAATGTAGTAGTAGCCTTAGCATGGACTGACAACTTTTTCCTTTCGTGTTGCCGCCTTAGCATGTGGACTTAATCCTTATACTTACAGGATGCTTAGGAGGCTCTGATACCTTGTTGATACCTGTTAGTGTCACCAAAGCGAACTGGGTCAGTTTGCCCATGCAAAATGGAAAGAACACTGAAGCACCAAGTTTTGCAGCAAGAAAGGTTTTTTTCAACTCAAATGGCAGGAAGATAGGAGGAAATGCTCAAATCTGTCTCACTGAGCCGGGGATTGGAGCAAGTTTTATAATTAGAGGGTAATGAGGGGTGATCTGATTGGATCTTGCAATAAGATGATGCCAGGAGGCCTGCTCTGACTGAATCCTGCCATGGGGTGATGCCAGGGCTCAATCTGATTGGATCCTAGATCCTGCCATATGTTGTCTGCTTACTTCAGTCCCTGTTCCTCATTCTGAGCACTTAGGTTCCACCCATGGTTGCATGCTTGGTTCATCTGGTTATGCTCATATTGCATGATCTTCAACCTGGGGGTCCATGGTGTAAACCAAAAATAAAATTCTAAGGCCTCCAACTATCTGAATGGACCCCTTCTCTTTGCCAAGGGTATTCCAGAGTTATCTGAAAATCTCATTCAGGCCACAGTGGAAGAGGGGGTTGGACATGCCTCATGATACCCTCTAGCATTAACATCAACACAGACCTTAAGTCTGATAAACATTTACTGTCTATTCTCTCTAAAGCCTGCTACTTGGAGGCTTTATCTGCATGATAGAACCTAGGTCTCCACAACCCCTATCATAAGTCAGACATTCCTTTCTACTAATAACCAATTGCCAATCAATTTTTCTTGTTTTTTTGAGACAGAGTTTCACTCTTGTTGGCCAGGCTGGAGTGCAATGGCACGATCTCGGCTAACTGCAACCTCCGCCTCCCGGGTTCAAGCGATTGTCCCGCCTCAGCCTCCCAAGTAGCTGCGATTACAGGCATGCACCACTATACCCAGCTTATTTTTTTGTATTTTTAGAAGAGACAGGGTTTCACCATGTTGGTCAGGCTGGGCTCAAACTCCTGACCTCAGGTGGTCCACCCTCTTCGGCCTCCCAAAGTCCTGGGATTACAGGCATGAGCCACTGCGCCCAGCCCATTCAGAAAATTTTTAAATCTACCCATGACCAGGAAGCCCCTGCTTCAAGTTGTTCCACCTTTCCAGATCAAACCATTGTGAATCTTACATGTACTGATTTTGATGTATTATGTCTCCCTAAAATGTATAAAAGCAAGCTGTACTCTGACCACTGTGGGCACATGTTGTCAGGACACCCTGAGACAGTGTCATGGGCACATCCTTAACCTTGACAAAATAAACTTTCTAAATTGACTGAGACCTGTCTCAGATATTTTGGGTTCACAATGGCAACTAAAAAACAACTCACCACTTAGTTACATGAAAGTCGAACCAGACTGGTCTCAGGGAGGGGTTATATTAGGAACATGTGACAACTGACTGTCCATTTTTAAAAGGAAACCTTCACTCTCCTGGAAAACTTGTACACTAGAATTTCTCTCTGTCTCTTTTTTTTTTTTTTTTTTTTTTGACAAACTGTTACACCCTTAATGTGACCGTAAGTTTTTTCTATTCTTATTTTAGTTGCCTGGACCTCATTCTTTTATAAATAAACTTCTCTAGGTTTTTGTGTTTGTTCTCTCTGCAACTTTTTAAATTTTATAAATTTTGAATTTATTTTGAACTTATTGCTGGAATTCTGAACTTTCACAAAGATCTTCTTTTTATCTTTTTCATCCTGGTCAGCACATAGTGGGTCTTTTCTGTCTAAGAGTAATTTTCTTTCTTCAGTTGCTATTTTCTTCTATTATGTCTTAGATTATTTTTCTCCCCACTCCCATCTTTCAAGAGCACATATTGGATGCTTTGCTTCAATTGAATTTGAATAGCTCCTAAATTTTATTGAAGGCAGGCCCCTCTGGAGCTGCCTCTGCGAAGACACTAGCTACAGCAAGGGAGGTGCAGCCAGGCTTGTGCCTTCTGTGGGGCCAGCAGGAGCCAGGAGCAGGTGGGAGCCCTGCCCCCTACTGAGTTGGCAGGGTGGGAGCCCTGTGCTCCCAGGCGCAGCCACAGTCGTCCACCTGCAGCACTGGACCCGGGCATCTCTGTACTCTTGGTGGCCTGGGAAACCCCTCCTCCCACAGGCTTGGAAGTGCCTGCTCATGCTCCCTGGCCTCTCCCCGCTCCTTTCGCCCACTCCAGTGTGGAGCAAAGTTGTGGCACAGCCTGGGTGCTGTCGCAACCCCACAGGGTGTGCACATGCTCAGGTCAGTGCTTACACTCCAGCCCCCTGCTGCCTTGGCCCTCCTCTGAACTTTGGGCACCAACCAGCATGGGAGGGAGGCCAAGGTGGGTGCTGAGGGCAGCTCAGCACAGCTCTGCAGGTACCCCTCAGCAAGAACAGCCTAGGCACTGTGGATGGCATGTTGATGGTGGGAGGCAAACAGGTTGCTGGGCAGAAAGGGTCAGGTACCTGGTGAAAACCCACCTTCAAGCCAGGAACAGCCTGAAGCCAGGAGGATGGGCTGCCAGCTCTGAGTGAAGTCTGCTGACCTGACTGAGAACTTCATTGATGACCATTCAGCCAATTGGATAGTGCTTTTTCCAAGCCCGCACTTCCTGCCTTCTGAGCCCATAAAAACCCCTGGACTCAGCCAGTCACACAGATGTCAGGGACTACAAGGCCTACCTGTTTCAGGTCTCTTCAGGATGACCTGTCTGCAGAAAGGAGCTACCCACTGGGGGTCTCCTGAGAGCTGTTCTGTCACTCAGTGAAGCTCCTCTCTGTCTTGCTCACTCTCCCGTTGTCCGTGTACCTCATTTTTCCTGGACCTGGGACTAGAACTTGGGACCCACCAAATGGTGAGACTGAAAGAGCTGTAACACAAACAGGTCTGAAACATGCTTCCCACTTGCCACATTGTGGGCAAACTAGAAGGAGAGAAGAGCTGTGGCCCTTTGGGGAGCCCAGACCTAGGGGCTCTCTGAGCCAGGGCTGTGACACCCTCTTTGGGGCTCTGCATTTCCTCGGATCTCCAAGCTTCTAGGCACCACCGCATTCCCTGGTGCCCACAGTGGAATTCATCTGTGGTACACCTGGTCCAGCCATAGCCTTGTACAGAGCCAGTGCCTGTACTGGCACCTGGAGCTGCCTGCCCTGCTGCAGCCGACATGCCTGGCTCTATGCTGTGGCTGGACCCTGTACTTGCTCACACACTACTTGCCACTCTGCACCTAGCTTGCCCTTGGCAGGCGTGGGATCTGGGCCAGTAGCACAAGCCAAGTGCAGCCTGCTGGGCCAAGTGGGCGGAATGAATCCAGTGGGCCCGAGCAAAACTCGGACAAAGGCAGCACCCGTCACAGAGGCTTCCGGCTAGAAAAGCGACACCCTGAGGATTCTGTGAAATTAGCTCATATTACTCTGTTTGCTCTGTTTTCTAGTTTTCTTCAACTTCATGCTCCAGATTTGAAAATTTTTTTTTGGTCATTATTGTATTTTTATTTAGCTTGTCTCACTCTTTTTATGTTTGGCAAACAAATTATGTCCCAAAGCAATTTTTAATCTCTAATATACCCATTATTATTGCAATATCATCTCAGTTCAAAGCAGCAATGGCCCTTTTAAGTTTCTCAGAAGGTAAGAATTACATTATTTTTAGAAAATCAAATCATTTTTATGTTTTCTTAAATTGAAGTATAACTTACAAACTATAAGTGCATACATTTTAGATGTATAATTCAGTAATTTCAGTTGTGTTTTTGGTTTTTGTTTTTTAGAGACAGGGTGTCTGTTGTCCAGCCTGGAGAGCACTGGCACAATCATAGCTCACTGCAGCCTCAAACTCCTGGGCTCCAATGATCCTCCCTCCTCAGCCTCTCAAGTAGCTGGGACTACAGGTGTGCACCACCACACCCAGCTTCAGTTAATTTTCACAAATGTTATCACCCATGTAATTACAGTTAATCAAAATATAGAACATCTCCATTACCCAGAAATTTCTCCTGGGCCCTGTCAGTCAGCAGGCCCCCTGTCCTGGAGAAGCAAGCCCGGCTGTGATTTCTAACACCTTAGCTTGGTTTCTTGTTTCATATAAGTCTAATTATAGTATGTTCTTTTATGTCTGGCTTCTTTAATTTATAATAATTTTGATATTCATCCATTTGTTGCATGTTTTAGGAATTTAGTCCTTTACTAAATAATATTCCATTGTATAAATACACCACTATTGATGTTCACCTGATGATGGACATTTGGATTGTTTACAGTTTGGAGTTATTACAAATAATTCTGCCCAGAACATTTATGAATACAAATGTAGAATAAAGGATATAAATTCTCATTTCCCTTAGGTAAAGATGCTACATAATTCAGATTGTCAGCAAACACAGCCGCATCTCTCCATCACCCATAGCTGTTAAACTTAGTAAAGAATAATTTAATAGGTAAATCTAAAATAACTAAATTCTATCATTACAAAAGATCTACAGGCAGAAACAACAACAGAAAATCATTTTCTATTGCATATCCTGTGTGGAGGATGTTGTCAACGAAAGCTAGGTCTTCATGGGTTCACACAGAAAAAATAACAGACTCCTGTATAAATATTTTTCCAGTATCAATATAGATATAAACGTTTAGTTTTTTCCAAGTTATTTTGGAAATGTAAACATCGCGTGTAGAGAATGCATTAGCTTTTGGAATGTGTGGCAATCTGTGAGTGCACAGTGATGTGAGTACCATGTGGTCAGGGACCTGCACGCCTCCCGCTGGGTGGTAGCGAGTGTTTTCAGGTTTTAGGTTGTGCCTCCAGTGGAGGGAGAGCTTCCGACCACGACTATCAATCCCAGGTGTTTCATCTTGTCCTCCTCTCCAGCCCCTCCCCCAGCCCTGTCTATCAGAATCTTTTACAGCCGGGGGGGTGATAGGATTCACCCTACGCCTTCACGTAAGGACACAGCGTGTGAAAGGTGTTCTCAAGGCAGAAGCTGTCGGCACATTGCAGGTAGAAGGAATTACAGCTCACTGGGCCTCTAAAGTTTTCTGCAGAGGCCTAGAGCTGGACTTTATTGATTTTTCTGATTGATTTGTATAGGAAATTGTTTCCTTTGCAATTGAGTTTCCTTTGCAGTTGAGTAGATCTATTTTCCAGAAAGGCCAAAATTGTTGATTGTGTGTTTGTGTGAGTGAGGGGGCCTTAACTTTAACATGTGTAAAGGGGATAGGCTGGTTAGTACGCAGGCTCCCCAGATGCAAAACCAAACTACTGAGGGAGATAAAAGCTGATTTCATTTCTTGCTCTCCCCTCCATGTCTTTTTTTGTGGCATCCTGAGTTCCTTCTCCCTTAGACTTCTATACTCAAGCTAGGAATTCATCCATCCCCAAGGCAACAGTTTCATTTAATTTAGATCGCATCTTTTTGGTGTTTTTTCCTTGGGTTATATTTAGTTGCTGTCTACATATTTATGGCAAGAGAGGTCAGCCTGGCTCCTATTTTTCTAAACATGTCTTAATTATTTGTCTGCGGCCGTTTCTTACTCTTTGTTCATTTTACGTTATTTGTTTTTTTCTTCCCTTCCTAGACATTTTATCTTATGTTGCTCTTAGGAAGAGATTTTTAACTTACCAAACCAATCTCATTTGCTTTACACCTACATATTTCTCATTTGGCCTGCTGTGGAATTCTTGGCTGGTTTCCAGTGCTATTCAAAACCTTTTCTTTTAAAAAAATATATGTTTTTCTGCCATTTGTAGTTATTTGGGTGGCAGGGAAGGTAGATTGTCAGTTTCACCATATTGACTTAAATTTCTTTTTTTTTTTTTTTTGAGACAGAATTTTGTTCTTGTCACCCATTCTGGAGCACAATGGCACAATCTTGGCTCACTGCAACCTCTGCCTCCCAGGTTCAAGCAGTTCTCCTGCCTCAGCTTCCCAACAGGCATGCACCACCACACCCGGCTCATTTTTGTATTTTTAGTAGAGATGGGGTTTCACCATGTTTTCCAGGCTGGTCTCAAACTCCTGACCTCAGGTGATCCTCCTGCCTCAGCCTCCCAAAGTGCTGGGATTACAGGCGTGAGCCACCATGCCCAGCCAACTTAAATTTCTTATACTAGCTCTTGTTTCTTATTTGTTTCTTTAAAAAAGAAAAAAAAAGGTCTTTGTTCATTTTGTAAAGTAATGTATAATGTCTCTAGAAAATTGAGAAAATACAGTCAAGCAAAATGAAGAATGCCATTTAATCAAATGCATTAAATTTTGCAGTGAGTTTTGTTGCTAAAGAAAATAATATTCACATCTTAATTTCAGTGGCACCATACTACACTACAACAAAAATCTCTTAGTTCCAGCTTTATTAAAAAACAAAAAACAAACAAACAAAAAAACCTTGATACTATGGCTACTAAATTCTATTCACTACAAAAAACAGTCATAGAATCTGCTAAGAAAGATTATGAGATTAGTCCAGTTAAGTTTGTGTTTGGATACATGTAATCAAAAAGTTGGAGTTATTTTGCTTCACATGGAGACCCTTCAGATGGGTGGCCCATGTCTGATAGGCCAGCTGCATGGACACAGCCAGGCTTGCTTTTCTGTCCCTGGCTTCTTCCCGGTGCCCGTTGTCCTCATTTGTACAAGATGCTTGGCAGCTCCAGGCTGTCATCTGTGGTCCTATCATGAGCATGTATCAGCTGAACCTGTTTTTTTCCTTAGTAAATACACTTGGTAAAGTTTCACTTACACCTTGTTGGCCACGTGTCCCCTCTTAACTGCAAATGAGACTGGAAATCGGGTTTTTTGATTCACCCCAATTCCCTGGAACAAAACCAAGATATTGTTAAGGCAAATAGAGTTTGTGGCAGGCACATCAGTGTCTGCCACAGAGGCCAGTGTCCTTAGAGGGCTAGGCACCTAGGTGGCTCATAGTCATGCTGCACTAGCAGTTGGATGCAATTGTCTGTGCACAGGCAGTCATGATTGCATATATTGCCACCCATATCTCAGTATGAACACAGAACAGAATACACAAACACATTGGAAAGTATTTGCCTGAATAAGAATGGTACTTTTATTTCTCCATTTAGCCAGATGATGCTTCTCTCAACAGTACTACCCTGTCTGACGCATCCCCGGATAAAGAAGGGAGTTTTGCAGTTCCCAAGAGTGACTCTGTGGTAAGTCATCCATGTCAGCACAGTTACATGTCAAGGTACAGTTGCAAGTCAATGCAACTAATGTAGGAAGGTAAGAAGAAGCAATTCTTGAAAACATTAAAAAAATACTTGAACTAAGATCGCAAGGAAACCACAGCTGCTGGTAGAATTACTGACTTTGTAAAAATTAGGAAGAAAGAGGCTCAAAATGAAAGAGGACTCCATAAATTAATATATCACTGCAGTGAGAATTCAAAGTGTATATATATATATATATATCTCAATTTGGAGAAATGTGTTAACTTTGGTCTTCTCGGCTGAGTTCACTTAGAAAAATCCCAGAGGTTTGATGATGTGGCTTAACTGCCATCTTAACCCAGAAGTTCCTTTTACCCACAGGATAAATTCAAAACTTTCATGCTGATACTGAAGACTCTCCACTATGCCTACATTTCCAGCCTTAATTCTCAGGACTCACTCATGCAAACTCTTTGCCTTCAGATGAATTCATTCACTTGGTCTTAAATAGCAGAACTTGTACTTTTGTTTTGTCAAAAATGTTTGTCATTCCCCCTCCCGTCACCCGCACTGCGAATCCCCAGTCAGCGTCTCTGAGCAGGTGCTCTGCAGGAGGATATTACAGACCCTCCACAGAAGACAGAGTCCCCATGAGATGAGGCAGTGGTTCTCCAGTGGCAGGTTGATGGAAGGCAGCAGTTAGCACAATAGCCACTCAGATGGAGGTGGCATGTTCAGAGGTTCTGCTGGGGCAGTTGTTTCTCAACCCCTGTCCACTTCGAGAAACAAGGAGCTGATGACATTTACATGCATGACACATTCCTAGGAAATCCCTGTTGTTAGGGAGATAATGCTGTTAGCCCCATATAGATTTGCTTTGTTGTTGTGTTTTTAGATTTTTGTTTATGGTATTGTTTTGTTTTGTTGCACAGTGATCATGTAAGAGGAATAAAATAATGTGAGTGACTTTTATCTTTTACTAATAACTCTGTAGGTTATGGCATAAATAGGCTGAGGGATGCCCACAATATCTGACCCACTGGCTGTAAATCAGCTCTTTCCCACTCAAGACCCAGCGTTGGGATGCAAATGAGTGAGAGTGTCTGTATTTTAGACATCACCTCAAATTCACCCCATTTATTAATGAAAACAAAGTCAGTCATTCACAAAGTCTGGTAACTGTTGGAATAAGGAGTGACCTGCGGTAGATCTTACACAGTTGTGCTGTTCCCTTGTGACTGGGGACTCGTGCTCTGAGGACTTGCCCAAGATCCTTTATCTTCCATCACAACTTGTGGCACCCATGTGCCCAACAGGCACCCCTGCGTGGCAGCCTCAACTTTGCCTACCTCCTCCCCTGTTCATGCCCATCTCTGAGACCTGTGAATTTCATCATGTAAATGGTTGTAAAATCTTTCTGCTCCCCTCCTGTCTTATACAGCCTCTTAGTACAGAAACTCATCGTTATCCTCCGTACTGCTGAAGCAGCCTCCTGAGTGATCTCCAGACTTTAGCTTTATTCTCTTCAAATCCATCCTTCCCAGAGCCTCAAGTCATTGATCTAAAATACAAGTCTTGCTTACAGCCTGCGGTGGTTCTCCAACACTTTCTAGTTAACGTGGGAGTTCCTGACGTGGTCGGACCCCTTGTCGGCCTCTGTAGTTGGCTTTAACACCCCCAGCATTTCGTACAAGCAGCAGCACAGGACTGCATGTGGTTCCACGCACGCACCACCAGAACTTGAAGGAGGACGATTGTGTGATTGAGTTGCCAAAGAAGAGGATGGTAGGCATGCCTTCCTTTCTAGGTGCTTCCATGGCCGCTCCATGGCCACAATTTTATTTCTGATAAGACTTTTGGTCATATTTTTCTATTTCTTTATTCTTAGCTGCGAACTTCTTCGCATCATTGGTTCATTCAGTCATTCACTCAGCAAATTCTTATTGAGCGCATATGGTCTACAAATAGGCTTCTTGCCAGTTTGAGGGTATAAGAGAAAGAAAACGGTCTTTTGTGGCAGTTATAGAGCTGTCCAGAGTAAGTTAATCACCCAGATTTTGTTTTTATTTTCATTTTGTTTTTTTCTGAAGGTAGATTGAATGCCAGTAATGATATAAATAAAAGTTTCAGCAGTATTGGGTCTGAAAAATACCTCACTGGCACTGGCCTTCAACTTACCTTGGATTATTTGTTACTCAGAGTATCTTTTAGAAAAGTTAAACAAAATGGTTATTTGCTGGAGTGGCTCACAGATGCCGAGTTAATGATTTGGTAACTACATTTAGGGTCCTGTGCTTCTTGGTTATAAGGAACCACAGGGATCCCAGTTTGGTTTCCGAGCCTTCCAGAAGGAAGGATATCCAGTCATCAAATGAAGCAGGGGCCAGGGCTTCAGGGGTCCTGTCTGTGACACCTGTAAAAATAAACTCCTGCCAGGCTAAATTCCTGGGGCCAATTTACTGTCATCCCCAAGACTTCAGAGGGCCCCAGCTACTTGCCCTACTGGAATTTACGTTGTAAAATGGTATGAAGAAGGGAACCTAAATTATCTTTTCCATAAGATACCCATGACCTAACCCGTATCTTTCCCCTAGTCTTTCATCTTTTCTGCACGTTTGAAATGCCAACTTTATGAGAAGTAAAACCGCCAGGTTTGCAGATGTCTGTCTCTATGGTTTGTTTTTGAAATCTGTTAGAGTAGGTTCCCCCTCATCAAAGTCTGCATTAGAATTTCCTTTGGCCCTTCTTAGAAATTTTTTCTTCCAGATAAACATAGAAAAAGGCTAGGACTACCCCGTAAAAAATCTTGTTGTGACTTTATTAAGAATTTCATTGAATTTAAAGATTATTGTTGGAGAGAGAATTCACATCTCAAAACATTGAGTCTTCCCATTGAGGAATAATAATTGTGTTTTTCCATTTATTTATGCCTTCTATCCTTCAGTGAGGTTTCATAATTTATTCCTTTAAGTCTTACACGCATTTTCACACGTGCTAGTTTGCACTGGTATTTAAATCGTAAGATTTTTAATGATATTTTCTAGCTTGTTTTGCAGATATATAAGGAAAGTAGGTTGTTTTGTTTCTTGTAACAGTGTCTCCTTTAGCTTCCTTCCTGAAGCTTTTCTACTGCTAAAAATTTTTCATTTAATTTTATGACTTTTCTCAGAACTCATCTGCATATACTGAAAATTTTATTGACTCAATATGTAAAATAATTACTCATCTCATTTTTTTCCCTTAGAGGACTGACCACAATCACTTATAACGTTGATTAATAATTATGAGGATCATTTGATAAGTTCTGGATTTTTCTTATGAATTCTTCTAATGTTTCATCATTAAGGAGAGTATTTATTCTAGGGTTCTGAGCCTTATAAATATTTTAATCAGGAATGGAGTTTGAATTATATCAAATGATTTTCCAATATCTGTTAAGATGAATGTATTGTTTTCCTTCTTTAATCAATTAATTTAGGAAATTACGTTGATAGGTTTTTCTTATATTGAACTATAATTATATTTCATTTCTTAGATGAACCCAATTTATTGTGTTATGTTATTCTTTTTTTTTTTTTTTTTTTTGAGACGGAGTCTCACTCTGTCACCCAGGCTGGAGTACAGTGGCACAATCTCAGCTCACTGCAAGCTCCGCCTCCCGGGTTCACGCCATTCTTCTGCCTCAGCTTCCTGAGTAACTGTGACTACAGGCGCCTGCCACCACACCCAGCTAATTTTTTTTTGTATTTTTAGTAGAGATGAGGTTTCACCATGTTAGCCAGGATGGTCTCGATCTCCTGACCTCGTGATCTGTCCGCCTCGGCCTCCCAAAGTGCTGGGATTACAGGCGTGAGCCGTCGCACCTGTAGAATTTGATTCACTACTATTTTAGTATTTTAACCTCCGTTCTAGTAAATGGGATTAGTCTATACATACAATTTATTAAAATTTGTTTACAGGGTTATTCTAATCTTTGTACAAATATGTTGAAAACCCTGGGTTCTTTTCAGTACCTTGGAGTCATTTACTGAACTATGATATAAACATATATAAATCTACACATATTTATAATTTTTATATATTTCTGATATATTTAATAATTTGTTTAAGAAATCTCCAAAGCCTGGTATCATTGTAGGCATAAAGCTTTGTTTAATTTTTTTTTTGATGGAGTTTTGCTCTTGTCACCCAGGCTGGAGTGCAATGGCACGATCTCGGCACACTGCAACCTCCGCCTCCTGGGTTCAAGTGATTGTCCTTCCTCAGCCTCCTGAGCAGCTGGGATTACAGGTGCCCGCCACCACGACCGGCTAATTTTTTTGTATTTTTAGTAGAGACAGGGTTTCACCATGTTTGTCAGACTGGTCTTGAACTCCTGACCTCAGGTGATCCACCCGCCTCGGCCTCCCAAAGTGCTGGGATTACAGGTGTGAGCTGCTGCGCCCGGCTTGTTTATTTTTATTTTATTTTATTTTATCTTTTTGAGACGGAGTCTTGCTCTATCGCCCAGTCTGGAGTGCAGTGGTGCGATCTTGGCTCACTGCAACCTCTGCCTCCCGGATTCAAGCCATTCTCCTGCCTTGGCCTCCCAAGTAGCTGGGACTACAGGCGCATGCCACCATGCATGGCTAATTTTTGTATTTTTAGTAGAGACTGGGTTTCATCATATTAGCCAGGCTGGTCTCAAACTCCTGACCTCATGATCCACCTGCCTTGGCCTCCCAAAGTGCTGGAATTACAGGTGTGAGCCACCACACTGGGCCTGTTTAATTTTTTAATGGATGTAATTTAAGGGTTAGATTATTTTCTATCCCAATTTGTATGAATTTTGGTAATGTATATTTGCTTTAGCAAGATATACAATTTCTTTCGAATTTCAAGGTATGTTATAAATTTATTGTGTGTGTGTGTATACACACACATATATGTGCACACACATATACAAATGTTTATTTACATTATAATTTTTAAATTATCTGTGATGGTAAATATTATTCATTTTTGTTTCTAAAATGTGTGTGTTATGTCTTAATCAGACTGTAAATAGTTGCCCATATCAGCAATATATTTTAAATTAATAAATGTTATTGTTATTTATTTATTTTTGAGAGAAAGTCTTGCTCTATTACCCAGGCTGGAGTGCAGTGGCATGATCATGGCTCACTGCAGCCTTGAACAACTGGGTTCAAGCTGTCTGCCTACTTCCGCTTCCCCAGTAACTGGGATTACAGGTGTGCACCACCATGCCCAGCTAAATTTTTTTTTTTTTAGGTAGAGATGAGGTCTTGCTATGTTGCCCAGGCAGAACTTTATTTTTTAGAGCAGTTTAGGTTCACAGCAAAATTGAGTAGAAAAGTACAGCAATTTCCCCTATCTCACCATTCCTATGTATGCCTAATCTTTCCAGCAGCAATATTTTTAAAGAAATAACTAACTTTATTTAATTGTGCCTATTTTTTCCTATTGCAGTAATTTATTTAAACCTTATTTTTTTTTACATTCTGTCTTGGCTCTACTTGGGTAATTTTTTCTCATCTCTTAGAGTATGAAGATATTTCACTTAATTTTAGTCATTTGCATTAAAGTTAAGAATTTCTGAATAATACTTTGGCTATTCTCATGGATATTTGGTATTTAATATTCTCATTGTCTTGATATTTAGGTAATAATTTCAGATGTGAATTATATTTTAATTCAAGACATCATCAGAATACCTTTAAATTCATGTTGAATAGATTTTGCAAGTGTTTAAAATGTATTGCATATTTGTCAGTGAATGTGGCTTCCTTAAGTTGGTCTCTGGGGAATTTGACAGTGTTTGCTAGTTGTGGATTTGTCCGTTCTGATCTTGGTTGCAGAACAAGAAGATGAGGAGCCTTACCGTCTTTACTGAATCAAGCACAGGTGACTTTAGTACATGGCGTCATATAGCACAGAAACTCAAACCATGAGCAAAAACCAAACCGCCAATCAGAGATATCAGAAACATATTTTGAGTCAATGAAATTTTAAGTAGTGAACAGAGCATTGAAAATGTTTTGTATAATCTTTATTGAATATGGAGGACATACCAGATAACGTTAGTCAAAGTCTAGTTATAAGAGAAAACTATAGCAAATAGTACCAGGCTCCTACAATTTAAACATAATAACCCCTCATACTCTACTTTCCAATCCTAGCTTGGTGTAACTAGGGCAGCAGAGCAACTTTCAGCAGAGGGAAAGCACCCATTGTGATTCTGTCACTTTCCTTAGCAGTGAAAGCCCTGGCGAGAAACACATGTGGTTGAGCACATTAGGGAAACGGTGAGCTCAGTTATGAACAAGCTGGGAAGGTTGCTTTAAATGGGGGTGGTCTTTATATTTAAAATACATTAAAATCACTAGTACAAATAAAAAAACAATGCTAGTTGTAATATGATCCTTAATGAGCAACGGATGTTTTAAAATAATGTATGTCAAACATCTAGCCTTCCTGCTCAATCTACATCCCAACTCAGGTACCATTTACTGGCTGCCACTGTTCCTTCATCTCCACCATGAATCATTCTCCCGCTGTAACACAAGAATGCACATGTGTTTGTCTTGCTCTGTTTTGTTTCTAACCCTGAGGATTCTAAGTCTCAACTCCTTGACCTGGCTTTCAAAACCTTCCAGAAATTGCACTGACTCTTCTGATTAATTTATTTCTTGTGTTTTTCTAATACCATGACTCGACTCCCGGTACCCCAGTCTCTTCATGATCCCCGGTGCTGAAATGCTTCAGATATTTCCATGCCTGAAATTTCTGCTTCCATCTCCGTCTGGCCTGAATGCTTCTGCCTGTCTCCTCTGCCTTTGGAAGTCCTTTTCATTATTCCTTAAGTTCCAGCTCAAGTCCAACCACCTCATCAGTGGAAACCTTCTGGGCAGCACCTCTTCCCTCTCAGTCGCTCTCCAATAACATTTGCAGCTGGGATTACAGAAATTAGTTCTTAACAGTGGCTTGATTGTCTTTTCCTAATGCTTTGTAAGTGTTACTCTGTTCTTCTCATTGTAAGTAGCTCAAGAGCAGGGATTATGACTCAAATTTCTGCTTCCCCCAAGAAAGTCCCACAGTGATTTACATTACAAAGAGCAGGCACTCATTCAGTACAATTAACTGGCTAGGGGCCAGTTAAACCGTCAGAGAAAATTAAGAAAATGACATTCAGTAGGTTTAAGTATCCCAAACCATCCGTTTCAAGGCCTAAATAAATAAAAAAGTCTTATCAATTTTCAAAAGAATCTTCTCGCCCATAGGTAAGTTATTTCAAAGTCTGACAAAGCATTTCTTTGTTGGAAAACTTAAGGAAAGAGAAAAGTTGTCCACATCTCTTTAAGGATTTGAGTGTGTGGGTAATCTTTATTCCGTAATGTTACTTGTAGGGCCACCAAAGATCTGCCAGACAGTGAACCTGCATGACCCTAGACCTTTTTTCAGTTTGTCATTCTTCTACCAATTATAGGAATTGGGCATCTATGTTTCAATAATTGGGCACCTATTCATATGCCATTTACACAATTATAATTGTATCAACTTTTTTGAAATAAAATAGGAATAAAAGGAGATCATGAGGCTCAGAATTCAAGACTCCTTTGTGCAACTTGTAGTATCTGATAAAAGACCTTTCATGAAGCAGGTGTTCAATTATTGCTAAATAAATACAAGAATAAAAAAAAATCAGGCTCTAGGGGAAAACATTTTATGTGTGAATAGCATATAAAATATTCTTGATGGAGTAGCAGATTTCACTATCACATATTCACAGATAACTCCCATATTAAAATTTATAAGATTTACATGTAAATTGTTTTGATAGGATTTGTGTGTAAATTTTTACTGATACCCATCCAGACATAGGCAGTAGCTTGCTTCACAGGCCTTTACAAGGATAGATACTCAACTTGTGATCATCCTGCAGAGGAGTTCAGTGCTCTGGCAGGATTTCAATTTAAAAAGTACGAAATTAATTAAGAGGGGAAATTGAATTAGAAAAGATACCTAATATTTTGTTAGTTACTATCACTCTGTATTTTGCTGCGAGGGAATTAATATGTTAATGTTATATTAACATAATATAATTAATATAAGTAAGACAAAAATGCATGAAGATTCATTAACAAATGATATTATAATTATCAAATTATGTGACATCAGGCATCATAATTTCTACATCTTAGTGAAGGTATAAGCAGCAATATCAAATTATGTGACATCAGGCCTCATAATTTCTACATCTTAGCAAAGGTATAAGCAGCAAATATTTAAGAGCTAGGAAAGCACAGTTATATGGACCTTACACTGTTCCCTTTTGTGAAACCTGTGTAAGCTCACCATCCAAACCTAATGCAGAAACAGGAAATCAGATACAGGCCCTTTATGAAACCAAGAATGGCCTTTTTTTTGTGAAAATAACTGTTGGATACTGCAGAACATAAGTCAGGCTGAAATGTGGAGTGGACGGTATTTATGGTACAATGTTTTGTATTCATCTTCCTTTGCTTGGCAGGCTATACTTGAGACCATTCCAGATCTCCCAGTTCATTCCAATGGATCACCGGAGCCGGGACAGCCAGTGCAGAACGCAGTCAGTGGTGAGTGGCGTGCCTCCCATTGAACTTCAGCTGTGTCTTCTCGCTTTTGTCCTGGCACTCAGTACAGTTAGCAGTGAATTTCTAAAAGCAAAGTGTAAGTGTGCTTTTCTCCCTGTTGTGATTCTGTCACTTCTAGCACTTACTCCTCCCACCCAACTCCGAACACCCCATTGTGTCACACAAGACAAAATTAACTAAGCCAGATTGGAGGCAGAATCTTTTCCTCCTTCACGACCACCTCATCATGTAGAAACTCCTCCTGTGGGTAGTGTGTTTGCTTTAAAGGCTCTTTCCCGAGTGATGTGGTCTGCTCCGTTTCAGGCAGGCCAGGAAGTAGGCCTCTTCTGAGGATCTCTACTTTCTGCTCAGGCATACGCAGCACCAGAGCAGCCTGCCCTGACAGGGCTGCCAGGGAAGCTTTTATCTGGACCTCTTCCACTTGAGAGGCGGGCTCCCTAGATGGGGTCCGTATGGAATCTCAGATCCTCCTTGTAGGAAATAGGCCCCTTTTGGCCATACTTTTGTGATTTATCAGTTTTTCCCAAAATATATGCATTCTTTTTGTAAATAATGGAGCCTGTACTTTTTTCAGCTTTGGCTTCAAAAATCAAAGATGTTGAGGTGATGAGAATGTTCTACAATTGATCATGGTGATGGTCGTTCCACTCTGTGAATATGCTAAAAACCATTGGCAGGTATACTTTAAATGGGCGAATTGAATGGCCTGTGAAGTGTATCTCAATAAGGCTGATAAGAAAAAATAAAAAAAGAAGGGACTTGCCAGACATTCGTATTCTACATCATTCTATTTGTTGCCATACTGTGACTTAGTTGAAATCATGCCACTAAAAGCTAGCCGTCTGCGTGGAGTGGTCCTGTGGTTTGGAGCATTGGCCTGCTTAATTGCTGCTCTCCAAAGAGTGTCTTCATAGATGCGTAGGTAGTTAGAGTTCTATTTGTTTATCTTCCTCTGTTTTGAATGCAAGCCCCTGTATAACAAGAGAACATCATAGCTCTCCCTTTGCCATTTTCTTTATTTTATTTTATTTTATTTTATTTTTTTGAAACAAGAGTTTCGCTCTTGTCACTCAGGCGGCTGGAGTGCAGTGGTGTAATCTCAGCCCACTGTAGCCTCTGCCTGCCGAGTTCAAGTGATTCTCCTGCCTCAGCCTCTCGAGTAACTGGAATTACAGGTGCCTACCACCATGCCTGGCTAATTTTTGTAATTTTAGTAGAGACAGGGTTTCTCCATGTTGGCCAGGCTGTTCTCAAATTCCTGACCTCAGGTGATCTGCCCACCTCGGCCTCCCAAGGTGCTGGGATTGTAGGCGTGAGTCACTGTGCCTGGCGTCCCTTTGCTGTTTTCTAAGTTCTGGCTGCGCTCATTTATTATTGTGTTTTTAATTAGCATCTGGTAAAAACTATTCAGAATTTTTATATCTGTTGACTTACAAATTTCTCCACCTAATTTTAATGTAAAATTAACTAAGTTTTTTTAAATTCTGCCTTTTGTTCCTTTTGTTTTACTTGGTAGTCCCCTAGTCAGTGCCTACAGCAGAGGGCAAAAGAGAATGAGTTCTTTTTATAATAAAATAATTATTCACTTTGCATGTGAACAGTTTTGCCAGGCAGTGAAACCAGATGACAAGCTGAAATCTGAATCAGAAATCAGGTTAGGATTGCCCAAATGATTTATGGATTCACTTGTTTTTGCTCAATGAATCTTTTGTCTTAATTTTCTAATTAGCTTGAGAAAAACGTTTTTAAGGGGTACTACTTATCACCCATTCAGCTTTTTCTCAATGTATGTCATACAAGATCAGTTAACCAATATTAAATAACAAATTCCGATTAATTCACCTAAACAGATTTAGCCATGAAATACAAATGGAATTTGAACAAACCTTAGGAGGCAGATATTCCACAGGTGAGAAGAGAAACAAGAGGAGTCAAAGTAGAGAGGAATTCTAGCAGATTCCACCCTTTCTTCCTCTGCTTTAAGCTTCTGCTTACCCATAACAGTGACACTGGGTCTAGATGAGCTTAATTTTAATATCATAAGAATATATATAAATACCCCATTTTGGACTTTCTTTTAATAATCTTCAGCAACTTTCATGAGACATGCAAATCTAAAATTTAAAACACTCAGATTAAATTGTTTGGGCAATGATGATAAAAGTATGTCCATGTGGAGGTCTGTGATGCGACATTATTGTTTAACTGAATTCCTCGGGGTGACTCTGCTGCTTTTCCTTGAATATAAACACTATAACGTGCTTGTGGATTCACTTGTAAATATTTTGAATTTATTTTATAGCAAATAGTATTGATTGATTAAATGGCATATTAAATAGTCTATATTCTTTGTTTTGTCTTTAGATGATGATTATCTAGAAAAGAACATTCCACCAGAGGCTGAAGAGCTGTCATTTGAAGTGTCTTATTCAGAAATGGTTACAGAGGCTCTAAAAAGAAATAAACTTAAGAAATCAGACATTAAGAAAGAAGACTATGTTTTAACTGTAAGCAAAACCTTTCATGATTATTCCAGGAACTTCCTGTGACTTCACAGGACAAAACTAAGATTTCTTTTTTTAAATATCTCTGTGTGTGCACAAGGGGTTTTGGGAGGCCAGGCCTCACACTGTTCATAGTACCATTTTGGGTGTTATTTGGGCACCACTGGTTGTGTCGTGCACAGCCTGCCTGGCTGTACCTGGCATTCCTGTGTTGAGGAAAGTTGTGAGACCGTAGGCTTGAATACTGTTTTACAAATGAAATAGGATTCTACCTGGCTTGTGAGCTTTCTTGCACTTTACATTCTTACTTTACTTATACATCAATGCAGACCCTACCTTTACATACTTGTGCCTCTGTAAGCCACGTATCAGAAGAGGGGACTGCAAAAAGTCACAGGCATAAGAGGAAGTGAGAGCTCACGGAACAGACAGTAAAAACACATCAAAACCAATTCAAGAACTTCTATTGTTACACGATGGGCAAAGAGAGCTATATACTTTGTTACCCCAAAGTCTAATTATTTAAATCCAGAATGTTATATCCAGGACGCGTCATAGAGAACTATGTAACATTGGTCTATTTGCCATTCAACCAATGCATGTGTGAGAAGTTTATCATGTGGAGTCTTGAATACTCTGTGCTGATTAGGGTTGGAGGCATGATGAGCAGGGCCCAGGCAGTTTCAGAGCTAAAAAAATGAGCCATCCAGAAACAGACTTTTTGTACCAGGTAACTTGAACCGTTCCCAAGCAACCATCCCATGACAGAGGAGAGGAAGAAGAAGGGAAGAACTCTCGGACTCACTGAGTGCCTTCTACAGGCATGACACTGAACTAGGTATTCTATTAATAATGTAAGGTGGACCCTGGTGACTATTCCCATTTTACAGCTGAGGAAACTGAGGCCCAGAAAGGCTGAGTAACATGTCCAAAGCCTGCAGCTAGTGGGAAGCAGAAATAGGATTTGAAACTAAGTGTGTCCCACTTCAAAACCCTTCCTGGTCATTAAGCAGTCTCCAGGTTAGAGGGCAACGTGTGGTGGTCTAGGGAAAAGAGAGAAGCCTGCAGGACTCTGGTTTCAGGGGGAGCCCCTCCTTATCTTAAAGAGAGGCACCCAAGAGAGGATGCTGGCCTCGGCATCTCCTCATCGAAGCCAGCTCCTTCTGAGGTTTGGCTCTTCCCATGAAGAACTTTGCATAGGATTTAGCACATAGTAGTTGGTCAATAAATGACTGCAATTTTTGTTTCTGTTGTTGTTACGTATTACTGATATATGAGGACTTAGCCTCAAAAAGAAGGTAAACTAGCTAAGCGTTTAATAGCACAAGGCATGCCCCAAACCACATCCTACATTTTGTTTTATTTTTAAATACTTGAGGTTCCAAGGAGCAATTATTGAATGAATAAAGGAATGAATTAATGGATAGATTCTTTGACTACCCCAAGGAAGCTCCAATTTGGGAAACTGCTTTGGAAAATGTGAACTTAAAGCTTTATAATTTAAATTTAGGTGTTTATAATTTTATCTATGGGTTTGGGTTTTTTTGTTTATTTCAGCATTTTTTTCAATGCCACCCTTTCTGAGGGCAAAGTGAACCTGTGGGTGTTACATAGGAACCATCTTTTGCTTCTAAAAGGTCTTGCTGCTTACATTCATCACAGTATTTCTGCATCGTTGGAGGATTTGCTGCTGTTGTTGTTTTAGTGTCTTTTGTTTCTTAGTGTGAAAATGGAGAATATGTCAGTCTCATTGTCTTCAAAATCATAGTAGGATTATTTGCACTTTCTCTGTATTTTGCTTTTTTAAGAATTTGGAATCATTTAAATTTAATTTTTATGGTAGAATAGCTGTTGTCTCAGCAAGCATATATAATCAGTTTAAACTGGGAGTTTCCTAAAGTGTGCAGTATGGGATAGATAAACCTTGATTTAAAGATTGACTGTCCAAGAAGGAAAAAAAAACACGTTTGGAGCTCTCCTGGGATATACCTAGGTGTGTTTCCTGGTATGTGTGTGTCACATGTAGTTCCAATTAAGGGCCATGGTGTGTGCATTCCATGTGGTGCCTGACATATATGTTGTTTGACTATATCGGGTGTTCCTTGTAAAGAAGGCAGTCCTCACAGTTGCGATGGCAATGTTATCATATACTTTAGACTGCTGTTTTGCTTCTAATTAGCATAGTGGTGATCTGCAAATGTTCTAAACCACATATTCATATTTCTAGGATGCAGCATGCTCCTTAGAGATATTTTGCAAAGAACATGTTCTACTCCATAGATTTAGAGTGTCCAGGTGGCATTTGAGTGAAGGTATAATAATTTTCCTTTACCAGAAAAAATAAATGCCGTCACTGTGTGTTTTAGAAATTTATTGTTCAGAAAACCAGATTCGGCTTAACTGAAGCAGGAGATCTGTCTGCTGAAGACATGAAGAAAATCCGCCATCTCTCTCTCATTGAATTGACTGCCTTTTTTGATGCCTTTGGAATTCAACTGAAAAGAAACAAAACAGAGAAAGTAAAAGGACGAGGTAACTAAGAAGACTGATTGCTTCTGGCTTTAACACTTTGACACAGTGGAATAAGATAATGCTTTTCTGAGTCTTTTTTCTTTCTCCCTTTACTGTCTCACAATGAAGACAATGGGATTTTTGGAGTTCCGCTTACAGTCCTCCTGGACAGTGACCGAAAGAAAGACCCTGGAGTGAAAGTTCCCCTGGTATTACAAAAAGTGAGTAGCAGGCAAACGAAAGGGGAATTCACAGAGCCTCATGCTTATGATTTGTTACTTTGTAAACCCACAAATAAATTTTCTTTTAGATTTAAAGAGACTGTCGCCCTATTAGGACCCAGGCCCCTGGTGATTTTCAACTTTATTCCATGAACCGCATAACAGCCCATGGCTCCTGGACGAGTTGGCCTTGCTGCATTCTTTTGGAGCCTGTTACTTTTTATTTGCTCATAACACATCAGGTGATGGACACAGATGTTCTGACCCAGGGCACAAACAGTCACATTTTTTTCCAATATTTTTTCAAATGTTATTTGCCCCTATGAATGTGTTTGTGTATTTGATTATTCTGTCTAGATAAAGATGACCATTAATTATCACCATGCATATACAAACCATACAAATATTTGCTGAGATATAGCATAGGCTGGGTTTTAAAAATATGTATATGTGTAATCATTTTATCAATTTTCCAAACCAAGTTTAATAAAATCTAAAAGCCAGCATGTTCCGGCCATTTTCCTGTGTGTCTGGTCAGATAGGATACAGTTAGACAAAGAGAATAATTTGGGTGGAAGGAGGTTTTAGAAGGTGGTGTTATCTGAACTATGAAATGCTAATGTCTCTGTGACTATTGTTGCTGAATACCTGATTTACTTTTAAGTCATGTTGTTTTATAGCCAACAATTTACAGTGGTTTTTACCTAAGTGTGCATTTATTCAACAGTGACATCCAGTGGCACAATTAAAACTCCTAGTCTTTAACACAAATCTTGTTGAATTTTAAATCAAGTTTTTAAATGATAAAAATGATAAATACTGTCTAAGAAGCATATACTTACTTGACACTGCTAATTGTACATCACTTGTTTAACTTCCTCTATTTTGTTACCAGTGCCTCAAAATGAGATAATTCTCAAGTCAGGTGACTGATTGGCTGGAGATAGGAACCAGGAAGATGGCACCCAGATGGCCAAAGCATGCAAGCAACACCTTTGGACACACGGGCCGTCTGTGGGTGACTTCCCTAGGCAGGGCTGTGCCAGTGCTGTTTATGTAATGTCATGTCTAGTCAGCACGGAGCAGCCCAAGGAGGCTGGTGTTACCATTGCCCTTTTACTGATGAGGCAACTGAGGGATAGGAGAGTGAGATAACTTACCCAGGACACACAGTCAGCAAGAGGTGGAGTGGGAACAGGAGCAGAGCGTATAGCAAAGTCCAGAGTCCATGGTGACGCTGAGATTTTCTTTCCTTCATTAAAACCAGCATTTTGTCCTGTATGTGAAGGACAGAGTTTAAAATATTCATCAAAATCAAAGACGATTCAGCACATGAGTTTATAATACTGTGTAGGTACAAACATCTAGCATAGAACTTAGCAAATAGAAAGTACTCAATAAGTGCTAGTTGAACTAAATCTGGATTTATATCATATTAGCAACATGTTAGTTGTTATTACTACTGGATGTTAAGTGTTCCTCACTACGGCACCTCAAGATAGTACTCTCCTGCTCCTACAAGACAGGCTTTTCTTACAGACATCTTTCTTCTTCCTAAATATCTATTTGTCTCTGTACCTAAAAGAATTACCTTAGTTCCAGGCACCATCCACCATCATTTCTTGAAAGGAAAACAGCAGAGACGCTGGATCCCCTTCTTACTGGGTGAACTTGGCCAAGTTATTATCCTTTCCAGAGATGCACTGTGAGCTGCTTTATTACAGTGAATTGAACTGTTTTCCTTAGACTCCTTAGCAGTAGAATAGGGGTAACGAGAGTACCTACCTCATAGGGTTATTGTGAGGATTAGATGCGTTAATGTAGGTAAAGGACTGAGAATAGGA
The DNA here is from genome assembly GCF_043159975.1 of Macaca nemestrina. Classification (NCBI taxonomy): domain Eukaryota; kingdom Metazoa; phylum Chordata; class Mammalia; order Primates; family Cercopithecidae; genus Macaca; species Macaca nemestrina. The sequence goes on from NC_092143.1 coordinate 77,533,813, forward strand.
TCTTACACATAATCAGTGCACAGTACATGGTAGTGTTTATTACTTTTTTAACACCCATCACCAGCCTTAGAACTCGTGAAAGCTATTTATCTTTACCCCGTCTAAACTCCTTGATCAGACATCTAGAATTCCTACCGTTTCTTAGTCAGAGTGATTGCAACCAATGACAGTAGATTTAGAATCTCTTGTTACTGATCAGTCTGCAGAAAGAGTTATAGTAATCAGATCTTAAAAATGGTTAAGAGGCATATGTAATTTTAGAGGTGGTTAAGAGCACAAACGAGTCGGTGCCATTACTTACAAGGTTGATCTCGGGAAAGTTGTATAACTACTATAAATCTCTACTTTCTCATTTGCATGTTGGAGGATAATGTTGGCAGCATAGGATGGTTATGAACATTTAACAGCATTCAAGCGTCAGGCACGTATATGCTTGGTCACTTATTGATTCATGTCATCATTGTTACTGTTTTATATGTTTATGATCACAGAGGCACTTATTCTTGTAATATATCATTGCTTTCTAGTTTTTTGAGAAAGTTGAGGAATCAGGTCTGGAATCTGAAGGAATTTTTCGACTTTCGGGATGTACTGCTAAAGTCAAGGTACTGAACATTTTGTCTCTTCCTAGGTAGAGTTCTAAGCTAGCTAGACCCCGTTCACATAAGCATCGGGTATCTAGTCTTTGTTGTTGTTTATTAGATTATCACTTGGTCCTTCCTAGTATTCCTTGGTACCTGTGGTAACATGTTTGTTCCAGAGTGTTTTCATGATCCAGAATTTTAAAAATCAAGGCAGAAACATTAAAAAACCAAAAACAACAATGAAATAGCACATCAATTCACCATAAAAAACTGCTGCTTCCCTTTAGTTTGGAAAAGTTGAAACGTCTCACCATTGTTTTGGAGGTTAAACACCTTAGTTTGTTGTGTTCCTCTCAGCCATGGAATTCACTAAGCCAATGTTATATGAGCCTTTATTTCCATCATTCGTTGGTTTAAACATTCCTTGGCTCTCCCTTTAGTGAAAGCTGTTACAGGAATTTGTAGCAGTGGCTATATAACCACTAGAATACTCACTCAGCAGTTCCAAAACCCAGTTCCACTTACGGTAATGTTAACATCCACATCTAAAACCAGCTGTTCAGTGTGAATCTTCTTCCTTTGCTTCCTTACTTCCATGAGGTGACCAACTCTACAGTATAATAGCGCAAAGAATTATTAGAAAAGAAAAGCTTTTCTCATAAAAATCCACCAAAATATCCCACTGTGTCTGTGGTAGGCATCCACCATGGAGAGCTCCTTCCTGCAGTTGGATCACTCCCTGGCTTGCAAATGTGAAAACCTGAGCAGTTTTAAAAGATGGATCCCTGAGCAAACAGTCTCAGGGCAGGGGAAAACAAATGTGGTAATGTTTATCAAAAAGACATTTGTAGAGGCAAAACAGCATCTCTTCATTAATTCATTTTGGTACATGCTTTGGGAAATTCTATTTGTATCAGTCTCACAGTTTTTATATAGAAGTGTGATGAGAGGTTTTTCTAAGTGGAAACTGAGAATAGATAGGCTGTGTCTATTGGATCCTCCAGAAAGCAGATGCTGAGATGGGTGAGGAGCAGAGGAGGGTCATGGCAGTACTGCTTCTGCAGGATGAAAGGGGCAGGAATCAGGATTGGCTGGGGTGAGGCTCCGACCACGGTGCAGGTCTGACAATTCCTAATCGTGGAGGAGCTGTGTGCTGGGCAGAATGGGCCAGGCCCTAGTACCCGTGCCTCCCTCCGTCGTGGGCTGGGGCTTCCTGCAGAAAATATGGCTGAGCCACATCTGGAAGGGGCCTGCAGCTGGGAGAGTCTGCTACCTGAGCTTTTGCACATGAGGGCGAGGTCTTCCGTGAAGGGAGGTCAGAGCAGGGCACCAGGACTCAGGGCTCCAGGCATGTTGAGGGGTTACGACTTCCCTGAGAGTGGAGTTGGCTGAATGCTGGCACAAGTTCTTGTGGAAGGCAGGGAGAAGCCCAACAGCTCCTTAAGGTTTATGCTTTCTAAGTTGAATCTGCTTTTTGTCTCCATTTCTCGTGTGTTTGGTTCCTACATACTCTTCTAAACAGATGTATCCTACACGTAAGGATGAAAACCATTACTTATTTTGGTTAAATCTTTGGTTATATCTGCAGAGTCAGAGAACCAAAATGAAAGAAAGAAATTTCCTAAACAGAAACATATTCCATCTCTTGAAACCTCTGTCCATAATTGGGAAACTATTTGCATATGTTCTTCCTGGTTCCTCTGTGTGTGTGTGTGTGTGCACGCGCGCATGCGTGCGTGCGTGTACACATGCATGCATGGGTGTATAACATGCATAATGGATATGACTTAAATGTCTTGTTTCTAAATCACCAAAAGGAGAAAACATTACAGGGCATTTCTTATGTGCACAAAGTTTAATGTCATAGCAGCAGTTACCTTTCTTTGTCTAATCTTCCACTGAAAAATGCTTCTCAAAGGCTAATCATTCCTTCAGAATGTTCTTATAGGCACATGCATTCCTGGACCACATATAGGTCAAAGTCTTTTTTCTCCCCAGTTTTACGTAGTTTCAGCCTATTTATTCCATCACTTATTAGTGGAAAATGTAATCAAGATGTTTTCATGGTTTGAGCCCCAGGAAGGCCAATGTGAAAGAAATCTGGGCAAGTGAACAGAAACCGGGAAACACTGCAGTTAGAAAGACATTGAAACGTGATGCGTTAAAGGGCTCTTTATTCCTCTCCTTCATTCAAGCTTTTTATTTAAGCTACCTCCTTTTTTGTAATTCATCCACTGAACTACTGAAAACTCCATTATAATTATCCTCGAATTGAACCACGTCGATGACTCCAGCCCTGTTGTCCGCTAGTGTATCATTACTGTGAACGGTCTGGCCTGGCTTTGTGCTTAAATGCTTGGGGAGGCTGACAGGGAAGCAGCCCTGGGAGGAAGCTGCTGGTTTTAGCCAAACAGGGAACACGCAGCTGCGGAGCCAAGTCCCAGACTCGAGGCCTCAGCTCATTTGGAACCAATTTAATGCTTTGGTTGGTGTTTGCAATGATTTTCTTTCAAAAATGACAGAAATTTGAGCCAAACACCGGGGAATATATTTTATGGAAAGAGACAGACTGTTTGACATGCGAGTTTTTCTTTTTTGACTAGTTCGAATCATTCCAAGGCTGTTCTAAATGTTTTATAATTACCTCACCTGGCTTATTTAGGCTGGTCATTTGCATTTGTATAAAACTACCTCCAAAATAGAGTCAGGTTGCATTTTTGCTGAAGGGAGTTTTAATGACAAGACTTCTCATCCTTGCCTAGTGCTCTCAGTAACAGGGGTCAGAAAAACAGGGCTTCGGAACCTCTAAGTGCTCCCTGTCTTTGGTAAGGTAAACTCACACCTGGTTGACATGGTTTCACATTGGGACCACCATATATAGGTCAGCTCTGTTCAGAACCAAAAAACAGACATTCTCTCTCTCAGCGTTGCTTTATACCAGCCATCCAGATAAGATGACGCGGTATTATTCCCTAAACAGTCACACCGCATACGTGTGGGGTTCCCATAGTAATGACACTGCGGGTTAGAAGAGACCTGAGAGTGGGGGAGGGGCAAGCAGTCAGTGTGGCGTTTATTGGGAGCTGTCAGCAGGACCTGCCACTTGTTTTGATCTTGGGAATGTCGTTTTAATGTTCCATTGTACATTGGGAAGCTTGAAGCACAGACCATACCCTAGTCAGCTGCAGAGTCAGGATAAAATCCTAAAGGATCTAGTTGTAGCACCTGCCCTTGACCCAGGTGCCCTGTTGCCCCTTAGGTGACCGGGCACTACTCACAGGTTAGGATGGCCACATTCGTGATTCAGATAGATTCCTTTGGCAGAGGTATGTGGAAAATGAATTTGAATTCTTCTCTCGCTGGTGCTTCCTGTGCACTTGGAAAACAATGTCCCCTTTGCTTTACTGCAGTGGTACCAGGCGATTGATGGGAAATGCTTACTCCTCCTCCTGTATTTTTCCTATTAACAACACTGCCATCTGCCCATTACAAATCAGATGGAAATCATCTTGGAAAATCATCTCTGATGATTATTTCTCCCTCTGAGTCTCATATTCAATCCATCACTGATTCTTGAGAATTTTCCCTCCTGGGCATTTCTTAAATGCCTCCTCTCCTTTCTATCCTACAACTGTTTATCCAGATTAGTCCTTAGTTATCCGTCCCTGGAAGTGGTGCCGTGGCCTGATAACTGGGTTCTTTGCCTGTCACTTGCTTCCACCCACCTGACCTGTGCCAAGCTCCACGCTCCCCCAAATCATTTTCCCATCTGGCTGTCAGAAAAGATAAATTTACCCTTGCCATTCCTGTGCTTAGAGATGTTCCAGTCTGCCTCATTGCCTACAGGGTGAAGGCTAGTCCCCTTAGCACTGGCGCTGGCTGCTCTCCAGCCTCATTCCTTGCCCTTGATGTGCCAGCAAGGCTGAATGAACTGGAGTTCCGCAGACACTGGATCTGCTGGCATTTGTATCACTGCTTGAGCAGGATCCCCTTCGATTTCCTCTCTCCTGTAATCCTCAAGACTTGGCCCTAGCAGCGTTTGACTCCTCTCTTTCCTGGCTGCATAGCACCAATACATGACTTTTCTTACAGCATGTGCACTCTGAATTCGTAATATCAGCCCATGAAATAGTCCCACCCACTAGATTACAGGACACCGAAAGGCAAAGAATGGATCTCATACATCCTCCTCTTTTCAGAGCCCACTCTATATCTTTCATTCTAGAAAGAACTTTATATTTATGCTTAAGATTTTGTAAAGTGTATTTATCACCAAAGCGTTTCTTGATTAGCTGAAGTATTCCTGTAAGATTGAAAGCTTCTCCAGGACAAGAAGAAAATCTCCTTTTGATATTATCAGTAGGGGTTAGAGGGTGCATCATAATCACGTGTATCTCTGTAAGAAACTTGTGCTGCCAGGGACCTCCAGTTTGCAGGCTCTGGGAGCCAAGAGAGTGATTATGGCTGGCTGGTTAATGAGCTGATCCTTATTAGGAAAAGGTCAGATGTGCACACTGACTCTGGCTGTGCATGCTCAAGGCCAGAAGAATTAGGCTTCTCATGAGAATAAAGCAGAGGTCTTAAAGAAACAGAGCTTTTAGAGTTCCCTTTCTAAGTGTCCTTTCTGGAGCAGTTAGTGTCAGCCGGGAGACTGACTATAACTGCTAGCATTATAGGTAAACCTTGTAGTTCAAAGGAGCAGTAAAAAATGAGTTTGCCTTTGAAAAGAAACATGAAGCCTGAGTGGCATTGATAATCAGATGAATTAATAATGTAAAATTTGTAAGCCAAGTAGAACTTACAGAGGCTTAGAGATGTTTTTAAAAGTATTTGCACAGTGTTCCAAACCTTACGAAGGATTGGGCAAGCGTGCAAACATGTGGAAGACATGTGTCTGTCTTGGAATAAAACTTTGCTGTCACTGTTCCAGGAAGATGTCATAGGTTTGCATGTTGCAGTGAGGTCAGAGTTACTTTGTTGGGATAGTTCTCATTCTGTATGTGAACTGGCTAAGAGGCAAACCTTCTTGATCTAATTTAGAAATAGAGGATAGCAGAAGGCATTATGAAATAGGGGGAACGGAGACTTTGTCAGAATCCAACAGTGTATTTATCATGTGGGAATAGTGGTATTCTGCCAAAACCACAGAAATGAAACTGTGATCAGAGTAGAGAGCTTCTATATTTGTGTAGAATTAGAAAATTATTTCAAGATTAACATTATCTTTTAAATATTTTAGAAAATTGTTTTTAAAAATTCATCCTCACATAGCTATTTCCCTTAATCCCTTTGAAAAAAATTACTCTTAGGAGACATTACCTTACCAGTCTGTTTACAAAAATACTTTATATAAGAACAGTTTTGGAAGGGGAAAATGGGGTCACGTGGTAAAAACACATTGAATATTGACTGTTTTCCTTGATTTACAGCAATACCGTGAAGAACTTGATGCCAAGTTTAATGCTGATAAATTTAAGTGGGACAAAATGTGCCATAGAGAAGCTGCAGTAATGTTGAAAGCATTTTTCAGAGAACTACCCACCTCTCTCTTCCCTGTGGAATACATACCTGCCTTCATCAGTCTAATGGAAAGTAGGTGGAAGACGTCAAATGTGAATACGCTAAGATATAAGGTCATTAAAGTGAGAGCAGAAGAGAGATGCTGAATCAAATGTGCTCATGTATAGATTTGCTGTGTCCTGACAGTGCTTGGTGGAATATTAAGTTTGATGACAAACAGTCACCTACTTACATACTTACATACTTAAGCCTGGTTTAGAGGGTTTTATAATCATTAAAAGGCAGAGGGGTTTGCAGAAAGACCAGGCTCTTGAGATTTGGATTCCTGTGCCACCATCTGTTAGCCATGCAATCAAACCTTCTGAGCCTCAGTTACTACGTCTGTAAATTACAGATCATAATTACTTGTCAGGGTAGCCATGGATATTGAATGAAGTCATTTAGAATAGAGCCTGGTGTGTGGTAATGCATCAAAAAATAGGACATCACTCCCTTTCTTAAATCTGAGGTCCTAGGTCTGATGATGCAGCATGCAATAAATACTTCACAGAAGATAATTTGTCTCTGAAAATTACAAAGTCACATCACGTTTCTGAAAATTACAAAGTCATATAGATTAGGCCTTTAAGTGAAATGTGTGGGCAAAAGCACAAAAATTATAAAGTGTGTGTCGTAATTGACAGGAATCATTTGGCATGGTTTGAGCATAAAGGTTGAATATTGTGGAGGATGTAACAAGAGAAAAGTTTGGAAAAGTAGAATGGGGGTACATAGTGGGGGCTTTAACTGTTAACCTGGGGAGTTCAGGGGTCAGAAGTCTAAATATGTATGAGCATGCTAAGTAAATGTTGATTCTACATGGACCGAAAAGGTCTGTGTCCAAACTGAGAGGACACACCCCATCTAGAGACACTGACCACTGCTTGGTTCTCGATAGTGGTTGCTGTGCCAGACTGAGCCAAATCCAGGCTTTAATGGGAAAACCTAACTTGAGAATGTCAGCCACTAATTTTTTTTGTTTGTTTGAGACAGAGTCTTGCACTGTTGCCCAGGCCGGAGTGCAGTGGCACAATCTTGGCTCATTGCAACCTCCGCCCCCTGGATTCAAGTGATTCTCCTGCCTCAGCCTCCCAAGTAGCTGGGATTACAGGTGTGCGCCACCACACCTGGCTGATTCTTGTATTTTTAGTAGAGATGGGGTTTTGCCATGTTGGCCAGGCTCGTCTCAAACTCCTAGCCTCAAGTGATCTCCCCACCTCGCCCTCCAAAGTGCTGGGATTATAGGCATGAGCCACCATACCTGGCCCAGCCACTAATTTAAATTTTAAAATGTTGTGTGGACTTAACAGGTGATGTCTGTATCTGCCAGTTTACAATCTTCTGCAGTTTGGCCAGAACTACAAAATCATTAAAATTACAATGAAAGAAAATAATAGATCCTAAGTTGTATGACAAAATCTGTCCTAAAATATATGTAGGTTCTAAATCTTTGAATGTTTTAGCTAAACCAGATTCATAAAATAATCTTTTGTGTCTTAAGAGAATAAGGCAGGCAAGGCAGTTGTTTTCTAAGCTTTAATTCACATGCTGTCCGTGACTAGTATCTCTTCCCTTTGTAAGCTTACTGTTTTTATTTTATGAGAAAAACTTGCTAAGAGAGAAGAGCTACTAATTTCCTTCATTCATGTTTATTTCAGATATTGTATTTTTTCAGTTCTAGAATTTTCAGTTGGTGCTTTTAAAATACTTTCTGTTTTTCTGTTGACGTGACCTATCTCTTCATGCATTAGAATCATATTTTCCTTCACAGCATTGAGCACAGGTACAATAGCTGCTTCAGAATTGGCCGCAGGTGCAGTGGCTCACGCCTGTAGTCACAGCACTTTGGGAGGCCGAGGCGGGCGGATCACAAGGTCAGGAGATCGAGACTATCCTGGCTAACATGGTGAAACCCCGTCTCTACTAAAAATATAAGAAATTAGCAGGGCATGGTGGCGAGCGCCTGTAGTCCCAGCTACTCGGGAGGCTGAGGCAGGAGAATGGTGTGAACCCAGGAGGTGGAGCTTGCAGTGAGCCGAGATCGCACCACTGCACTCCAGCCTGGGTGACAGAGCAAGACTCTTGTCTCAAAAAAAAAAAAAAAAATTCCTGTTGGCTAGTTCCAACCCCTGGGTATCTCAGGGTTGATCTCTGTCTTCTCTAAGAGCAGGTTACACTTTCCTGTTACCTTGTATGTCAAGTAAGTTGAAAGCTTATTCCGAACATTAGAATATAGTGTTTGGAGACCAGGGATTCTGAAGTATTTCTCCAAAGAATGTTGTTTGGTTTCTTTTTCTATTGTTGCTCTTTGAAGCAGGCAGTTTGCTTGGCTGGACTCAAATTGCCAGTGGTCTTTTGGGCAGGAGCTCGATTCTCCGTTCAGTTGTTCAGTCCTTTGCCGTGTTACCCCACACACATGGTTTGTGGCTCAGCCAGAGATTTGGGTGAAGTGTGTACCAGAATTAGGGTCTTCCATCTCTGGATCACTCATTTGTTTTTGTTTTTTGGTATTTTGAATTATGTAAGGAGGATTCAAAACCTCTAATTCCAGATCTGTTCAGAGAATCATATTTAAGAAGGGTATATGAATATATTAATTTTCATCTTCCAAAATATTCAATCCTTATGTTCAAACCATGCCAAATGATTCCCTGTCAGTTACAAAACATACTTCATAGTTTTTGTGCTTTTACCGAAATACTTCAATTAAGACCTAATCTGTATGACTTTGTAATTTTCAGAAATGTTGTGTGACGTACTTTTCAGAGACAAATTACCTTCTGTGTAGCGTTTACTGCATGCTGCATCATCACTGCTGCCTATCTGACTGCAGCCAGTACATTTCACTGAAGGGAGAGGTTCTGAGAAATATCCTGAAAGGGTTCACAAAGGAGTCCACATTCCTTCGTATAGCTTTGAAAGTGAAAAATACTATATTGCAGGTGGTTGATTTGATACCAGCGAACCCTGCAGGAAGCCCAGAGTTCTGGCCTGCTACCAGCAGGAAATAATGGCCTTTTTGCCACCTAAGTAAGCTCTAGTTGTAACAAGATTTTCTGAAGGGGAGGACTGTGAACAAGTGCATGTGTGTGTGTTTAAGCTGTGCCTCTCAATACCGTCAGATGGAGCTCAGAGAACACAGAGCCTTTCCCACTAATATTACTTTCTCTTTTCAAACTTGACCCCAACCTTGACTGTAAAATTAAGGACTAGTAGTTCATCAATCAAGCCTCGGATGCTTTCATTACTTGCTTAGTAACTTTCTGGGGAAATAACGACCTCAGGAAAGGGAATACTCGTGGCTGGGATGTATTAAATGAATTAACTACAAAACTATTAACCACAAAACAGTGTTTCCTAAGTAAAATGAAAAGGGAATATTTGCAAAATTAAACTTAATCTTAAAAGAGCTTCATAATTTCTCTGAAATTAATGGACACACAGTGGTCCCAAGCCTGTATCTGCGTCTCTTGGTTTTTTCCCCCAGAGTTGCTTTTTTTTTTTTTTTAATTGCGTTGGAAGATTAGAGACCGTTCTCAGACTGCAGTTTATGCACTAACATAATGTCTTATCTGCCCCTAAATGCTTTGCACTGAGACTTGCTCTTAAAGTTTCTATTATTCAGGCAAGCTCACGTCAACCTGTATTTGCTGTTTTCAGTAACATCCTGGACCTGTGTCATTATAAATTTGATACAAGTATCTACAAATCCACACGTGGATTTTTCTTCAACAATATGATCCTCCCACTCTCGCCATATGACTTGGTTGTATACACTTGTCATCTACTCCTGAACTCTAGCACACACAGCTCCAGTAACCTAGTAGCTTGTCACAAGTGTTTCCACTGCTGTACAGCTCAGTTAACTTCACCGGCAGCTGACTGCCTTCCAGCCACTGAATAGAAACAGATAGATTTTCCTTCAACTGGAGAACTCCCCAGAGATTCCTGAACATAATGCTTTCCTACAGGAACTCCCCACCAAGACACCATTTTGAAGAGAATACAGAGGGACAAAGGAAAGCCTAGATTCTCTGGTGTATTCTAAATTTTCAGCACAGCTGGTCGTGGATTATCCAGCTGTGGATGGAATCCCAGAGTATAAATGCCAACCCTCTGGCGCCATCTTGTGTCATTATTGAGGAAGAAAATCCTCAACAATCTCCAAAGATCCAACTACAGTCATCACCTTCCCTAAGCGTCCATGAAAGATCTAGAATAAGTGTCATAGATCGTAAAAAAAAAAAAAAAAAGCAAACATGTAGAAAGATAACTATGTACAGGTACTGATTTAACCACTCTACCTATATTAACTCATTTAATCCTCATAACAGCCTGTGAGGTAGGTACAATGACTATTCCTATTTTACAGATAATCAAGTAGATACGGCAGGGATTAAATAACCTGCCCCAGGTCACACAGCGACTAAATAGTAGACCAGGATTGGAACCTGGTTCTAAATCTGTGTTCCTAATACTTACACTTTTCTGCCTCATTATATGGAAGCAAGGTTTTTTTCCTCTTATATTGAGCTTTACTTCTATTTATAGTATTAAAGGGAGGGAAGGTCTGTGAAAGTACTTTGAAAGGGAAGTGCTATCCAACTTCAGAATTATTCTGAGGATCTCGTTGGCCACCTGCCTCAACAATGGCATGGTGGGATGGGAAAAGGAACTTGATGGACAGAGGCGCCTGTCCAAGTGAAGAAATTTACATTGCTGGGCACAAAACCTGAGTCTTTACCACCACAAGCTGTCAGGAGCCCTCCTGTGCCACCAGATGCTAGCAAGAAATGCTGTCGGGATGCATCAGGGTTATTTAAAATGTATGCCTATTTCTGTTTTCTTGTTAGGAGGGCCTCACGTCAAAGTACAGTTTCAAGCCTTACACCTCATGGTCATGGCGCTGCCTGATGCCAACAGGGATACAGCTGAGGTACGTCGTGTCCACCTCACGGCTTGTCAGGGGGCTCTTATTGCTCAGAGGATGTGGTTCATATAGGAAAATGAAAATGGAGATGCAACTCACTGAGCCACCTGAGCATGCTGCAAACACACGGCCTTTCTGCGCTCCCACTGCCCTTCTCCTGAGGAAGACAAGAAAGAGTGGAGATCTTGGTATCTTCTTTTTTTTTTTGAGAGACAGTTTCGCTTTGTCACCCAGGCTGGAGTGCAGTGGCACGATCACAACTCACTGCAGCATTGACTTCCCAAGGCCAGGTGACTCTCTCATCCCAGCCTTCCAAGTAGCTGGGACTACAGGCATGCGCCACCACACCCGGCTTTTTTTTGTAGAGACAGGGTTTCGCCATGTTGCTCAGGCTGGTCTCTTAACTCCAGGGCTCAAGTAATCCTTCTGCCTCAGCCTCCCAAAGTGCTGGGATTACAAGTGTGAGCCACCACACCCGAGTGATATCTTTAACTTTCATTCACTCTATTCATCCCAGAGATATTGGCTGTCTATCCTGTGTCAGGCACGGGGCAAGGTGTTAGGAGTAGGAGAAGAGGCAAAGATGAAGGCTTAAATGGGACAATGTCAGAAGTCAATAAGACCATTATGTAACTTGTAAAATAGACTCTAGAATTGCTGGTTCTCAGCTACTCTACTCATGTTAGTCTGATGTACAGAAGTGGAAAGAAAACTCTGATGAGCGTCCTCGGGGAGGAATTGGAAATCACTAGTTTAAATTATATTTCCAACATGTTCACGTTTTTAAATTTGTGAAAATAATTCAATTTAAATACTTCTAGAATTTCAGAATTTTAGAGATCATCTGATAGAATTTGGTCATTTTACATATTAGGAAAATGAAGCAGAAAAGTGATTTCTCCACTAATATATAATAGAACATTTGATAGAATCATATTCTATAGTTTCATCCCCAATTTTTCTCCCTTTATTTCACATTTATTCTTTGCTGTATGTTGGTAAAAATCAAAGTTTCTCTTGCTCTCTGGATAATCATTCTATATACAATAGGAAATTTATTTTAAGTACAACAGGTATTTGGAATCTTTGAAATGAAATTGAGATAAGGATGAGTTGAAAAGAGATGGTAATTTTGAGGCCAGTAAACATAATGCTGAAAACAAAGATGGTTGTTAGTGCTGCCTCTTATCACACATTTCAGTGTTCTAAGGACCTTCCTCCTACACAGCGAAAATATCTATGTCAATTATAATGTATGTCAGTCATATTATATCCTTGAGGCGAGGGCAGAGATCAGCTATGACATAAAAATGACCTTTTCTAATATAATTCAGTAATTTTTCAAAAGCTGAAAATTTATTAGCTTGTTTTTTGGCTTTGTGTACACAGTGTTCTTTTATCAAAAACAATCCATCTGGTGTCAAATATCTGAGTTAAAACATCATCTACCCTTTCATACAACTGAGGATGCAGCATTTATCAAATAATTTAATACATTTCTAACAAAAGGTCCCCCCAGAACATCACGGGACTGGTGAGGATGTTACACACATGCGCTCGCTCTCTGTCTCCCCCTCCCTCCCTCCCTCTCTCTCAATTTTTTATTCTAAATTGTGACTGGAGGTAAGATTGCGGCTGTTGTGAGTTAGAGGTCAAGAACTCTAACTGAAGAATTGGTTCCTTTGGTTCAGATCCTGGCTCTGCCACTTAATTAACTGATGCTGGGCAAAGCTGCTTAGCCCCTTTCCACCCTGGGTCTCTTCATCTGTGAAATAATAATAGTACCTACCTCACAGGGTTTGAATGATGATCCGTGAATATATATAAAATACTAAGGGTAACGCCTGGCTCACAGCAAACCCTCAAATGAATGCTGACTATTATTACTCTTCAGTGCTGTTTTTCTCATTGCGAATACCGTGTACTGGAATTCAAACTCGGAAAGCCAAAGAGCACTTCTTTTGGGGATTTCATTTGTCTTGGTGAACTTCAGAAGTTTCTGATAAGTATTTATACTTCGGTAGCACAGCAAACTTGTATTAAGCTTTGTCAATTCTTTTTTTTTTTTTTTTATTGCTTCAAATACCTGCACACAAACATTTGCTTTTGGCCAGCTGACAATTTCCAAGTTGAAAAGCATAGAAAAATAGCACCCAAAAAGTCCATTTTTTTAATTGTTTAGTTGAGTTTACATTCAGGCTGAGGAATGAGACACTCCTGTTGTTTAAGTGGATTTTCCTCTCCCTAGGAAATGGTAAATAGTTTTCAACAACAATGCTTTAAGGTAAGGGTATTTTTCAGAATTACTTTTCTTCACAACAAAACTACCTTTCGTGTTTATTGAACTGCAGCGTTTTCTCTTCCTGGTTCATATTTAATTTTAACACTTGTCAAACTCTTTTAGGATAAAAGAAAAGAAAATGCAAACCATATTTATAGAAACTGCAATATAATAAAATCCATTAAAATGGCCACTTTTACGAAGCAGACATTTGAATATACTGCTCACATTTCTTCTCGGTACTTTTAACCAGTTAGAGGGGAAACATGGTACGTTTAACCATTCTGTACTTCTGACAGTTCTCTGGCAGCAGAGTGAATGGGAACAGAATGAACGATAGCAATCAGGGGCACCTTTTGACGGTGTGCAATTGTATGGCACGATGCTGTTTCTTCTTAGGCCCTCATGACATTCTTCAGTAAAGTGATCGCCAATGAATCAAAAAACCGAATGAGTCTGTGGAACATTTCTACAGTGATGGCACCAAACCTTTTCTTCAGTAGAAGCAAACACTCTGATTATGAAGAATTACTGTTAGCAAACACTGCGGCCCACATCATCCGCCTAACGCTTAAGTACCAGAAAATTTTGTGGAAGGTGAGTGACATTGTGATGACAGGTCCTCCTCGGAAGTCCATGGCCTCAGGAAATGTAAAGGCTCCGTGACTGGGCAACTCCCTTGGTCATAGGGAAGAAATATGAGAAGATAACCCCAGGTGGCTGTGACATCCTTACAGCTTCCGGAAGGGCTACTCTTTATCACAGTTTCCCTTTGAAACAGGGATCCACATAATTTTTTCTAAACTTTATAAGGACGATGTCACCATTTCTGGCTCCAGGATACCGAGTGACTGGGAGGAGTTGCCATGCCTGAAGACAGAATCTGCTAGGGAGGTTGAATTCAAGTGTTTTCCATCCAGTCCAAGCTATTTTTCTTCTCCAGGTTCCATCTTTTTTGATCACTCAAGTAAGAAGAATGAATGAAGCCACGATGCTGTTAAAGAAGCAGCTCCCGAGTGTCAGGAAGCTGCTCAGGAGGAGGACCCTTGAGCGGGAGGTAAGACAGCGAACGAGGCACGGCGATTGTCCGCTGCCTAGATTTGTACTCCTCCAAGGGAGGCGCAAAGTAGCTTGTCATTGAGAACCAAGCGTTTTATATTCTTAAGGATCAGGGAGTGTTGTAACTATAAACATCGTGGAAAGTGGGTCCATGACAGAGTATCGGGGTCTTTGCATCTTGTTGAGAGTTATGTGCCTTTTGGTTAAAGTTCTTGAAATATCTCAGTCAGGAAGATTGTTTGATATCCCACCAGAAAGGCTAAAACGGTTCTCGCAAAAGCTGAAAGTCAACATTTTAGTCCCTGTCAACTTGATTTAAGGGCAATCCAGTATCCAAATGTCTAATACTTGGGAAAAGAGATTTCTTCATTGATCAGATAGTAAAGGAATAGCTAATCCTTAAATTATTTTGTGTAAATTCATTCAGAGTCTTAACACAGTTATTTGTGTGGAGGCACATAATGGAAACAAGTTTCAGAAGAATTATTTTTACTGCTTTTATTTAACTCGAGGGTGAACACAAGTGCCAGATACTGCATTCAACCTTGAGGAGGATGTGGAGATACCTGAAATTTACTTTGCCCTCAAAGGAATTTATACCTAATGTGGGAGACAAATGTATGTAAGAGCCCCAGGGACCCAGCAGGGAAGCACCAGGCCCGCTGTGCCAGGGCCATGCAGAGGACAAGGAAATGTGCTGTAGCGTGGGAGACTGTGGATGGCTTCATTGAGGATGCAACATTGGAGCTGCATTGTTTTTGAGACAGAGTCTTGCTCCTCCGCCTCCCGAGTTCAATTGATTCTCCTGCCTCAGCCTCCTGAGTAGCTGGGACTACAGGCATGCGCCACCCTGCCCACCTAATTTTTTTATTTTCAGTAGAGATGGGGTATTTTTAGTAGAGTAGGGGTTTCATCATGTTGGCCAGGCTGATCTCAAACTTCTGACCTCAGGTGATCCGCCCACCTCAGCCTCTCGAAGTGCTGAGATTACAGACATGAGCCACTGTGCCCTGCCTGGAGCTACACTTCTTTTTATAGAGTTGGAGTCTTGCTCTGTCACCCAGGCTGGAGTGCAGTGGCATGATCATGGCTCACTGCAACCTCGAACTCCTGGGCTCAAGTGATGCTCCTGCCTCAGCCTCTCCAGTAGCTAGGACTACAGATGCATACCACCACACCTGGCTACCTTTAAAAAAAATTTTTTTATAGAGACAGCTGTCTCTATAAAAAAAATTTTATATTGCCCAGGCTGGTCTTGAACTCGTGGCCTCAAGCGACCCTCCCACTTTGGCCTCCCAAAGTGCTGGGATTTTAGATGTGAGCCACTGTGCCTGGTTGGAGTTGTATCTTGAAGGATGGATACCACTGCGAAAGGAGAAAGTCCAGGGAAAAGGACAGTAAATACCAAGGCAGCAAGGTGGGAGAGAGTGTTGTTGATTTATCATAATCGTGATGAAAGAGTGTATTCTCTGACTCATGATAGGCAAAGTGACTTCATATCAAGTAAAACCAATACTTTTATTTAGAAATGAAATTTTTTAAAATTTGTTTTAATTGAGAAAAAAAAATCACATAATATAAAATTCACTATGTTAAGCATTTGAAATTGTACCAATTCAGTGTGTTTTAGTATATTCACAATGTTCTGCAACCATCTCAGCTCACTGCAAGCTCTGCTTGCCAGGTTCAAGTGATTCTCCTGCTTCAGTCTCCCAAGTAGCTAGGATTATAGGTGCCTGCTATCATGCCTGGCTAATTTTTGTTATATTTTTAGTAGAAATAGGGTTTCACCATATTGGCCAGGCTGGTTTTGAACTCCTGACCTCAGGTGATCTGCCCGCCTCGGCCTCTCAAAGTGCTGGGATTGCAGGCGTGAACCACCACACCCAGCCTGAAGACTTTTTCTAGTAAGTCCAATGTCTGGACTTCCTTAGACAGTTTCTTCAGAAACTGTTGCTTTTTCTCCTTGTATAGGAGCAATATTTCCTTGACTTTTTTACCTAACAGCTGTTTGTTAAAGACTGGACATTTTGAGTATTATAATGTGGCAACTTTGGAAATCAGATTCTTCTCCCTCCTCAGGGTTTGTTGCTTCTGCTCTTGTACCTATTGTTTGTTTGCTTCATGACTTTTCTCGTGAACTGATTTTGTAAAGTCTGTATGCTTTGTTTTGTGTGGCTATGGAAGTCTATGTTCCATTAGTTTAATGATAACTAATGATCAGACAGAGATTCTCTTAAATGCCTGGAACTAAAAAACCTCCCAGTCTTTGCAGATGAGCAGTGTGTGTGCTGGGGCACACCTTTAGCATTCAGCAAAGCAGTTTCTAACTCTGCCTGAGCCCTCGCTTCCTGCTTGCACAGAACCTGAGGATCAGCCAGAAGTTTATGTTTCCAGCTCCTTCTCAGTCATGTGGCCTTTATATTCTCAGGAATATTTTAAGGCTTTTTACAACCTTTATTTTCCAAAGCATCTCAATCTCCAGCCTTGCCTCCCAAACTTTTTAGTTATCTCTTGTTTTCCTCAATTCTGATCCACTGCATCAGGCAACTGGGACAAAAACACTTGTCTGTAAACGTTTTTGACATTACACCCCTTTAGCACCCATCAAGTTCCAAGTTAGGCAAGGTAAAGGCAAGCCTTTTGAGCCAGTCTTTGAGGGAGCCACCAGACAGATGAGAGCAAATCATTAGAATTCTTGAGCAAGGTTCATTCTGCTCCCTGCAGTACCCATGCCAGAAATGCAGGCCGTTATTTTCAAGGCTATCACTGAATTGGAGAGCAGGGGTGGAAAAGCATAAGTAAAAATGACACACAGCTCTTTCTCTTACTTAAGCACTCCCCTAGTTGAAGCCTTTGGATTTGTGTCCAGAGTTCTAAAAGAGTCAATACTGATAGATTTTGCCAGTTCATCCATTGCTTCGATGGAGGGGCAGCCGTTTTCACTCTGGAAAACCATAACAGTATAATTAAATGTGTGGAACAGAGGTCAGGTCAGGCCTTGTCAGTCACTACCCATATGAGCCTGGACAAACTACATTCTTTCTTTGAGCCTCAATGTTCTTATTTCATAAATTGGGAGGGAGGGCAGATAATGATCTGTTTCACAAAGCTGTCATTAGGACGGACTCACATGTCCGTCACATGTTCACACAGTTCACACAATGTATGTGAACTGTACATTGCTATATCCATGTCACTTTAATGTTTTATTGTAAATAGAACCAAGATAGAATGTAAAGGTTATAAATACCATAGAAGCAAACACTTAAAGAAATAGTTTTTCTTTCATACTGTTGTACTATACTGCTTTTTGGTTTTTCTGTTTTTATTTTTGTTTTTGTCTTTTTTTTGAGATGGAGTCTTGCTCTGCCGCCCAGGCTGGAGTGCAGTGGCGCGATCTCGGCTCACTGCAACATCCACATCCTGGGTTCAAGCGATTCTTCTGCCTCAGCCTCCCGAGTAGTTGGGACTACAGGCATGTGCCACCACGCTCGGCTAATTTTTTTGTATTTTTAGTAGAGACGGGGTTTCACCATGTTAGCCAGGATGGTCTAGATCTCCTGATCTCATGATCTCCCCACCTCGGCCTCCCAAAGTGCTCGGATTATAGGCGTGAGCCACCGCGCCCAGCCACTATATTGTGTTTTTAATTCTTAATTTTGATTGGAATAGACAGTTCATTAACAAGTTACAAATTTAGAAGTCAGGAAAGACCATGGAATAAAAATCAGCCACCTCCAATTTCCCCTCCTGGAGACAAATAGTATCACCACGGCAGGGTGTGTGTACAGGAACATGCGGGTATGTAAACCTTCTGAGATGCTCTATCCGCTTACCAGCAAATATCAATGTATGTTCTTTCCCTTTTAACATGAATGTAGCATACAGGAAACACTGTCCTGAGTCCTGCTTTACTGACTTAACAAATCATGGGGGATTATTTTATATCAGTCCACAAAGCCGGTGCCTTTGCTTCTCTGCTTCTTTTGCATGCTATTCCATAGACACACAGTAAGTTATTTCAGCAGTCTCATATTGGTGAACAGTTTGTGTCTAATCTTTTGCTGTTACAATCCATGAGTCAGAGAACAAACATCTATATACATCATTGTTCACAAATGAAGTATATTTATAGGATAAATGCATAGATGTGGAGCTGTTGGATTAAAGTGCATATACATTTTATAATTTTATAAATATTGCCAAAACGTTCTCCATAAAGATTTTACCAGTTTACACTTCCAAAAGCAACATATGCTTGTTTTCTCAACATTACTCCAACATTACTCCTAAAGACTGTGTTTCCTTTAGACTGCAAGCCCCAAGACTTCAAAGGTACTGCAAAAATCACCCTCGGCAAGAAGAATGGTAAGAAAAATAATTTCCTTTCCCTTCCATTAACTCCCTATATAGTCTTCTCTGGCAACATCCACCACATTTATGTATAATGTTTGTCATGAACTATCCTTCAAACTTGACATTTTCAATGTGGCACATAAAGGAATGGTAGAGGGACCTGACTGGCTGATGATTCAGAATGTGTGCCTGGGCCTCCTATACACAGCTACAATGTTGTGGAAAGTTATAGAAGGAACGAGATTATTACGATCATCGGTCAGTAGTGTCAGAGTGTGCAATCTATTGTATAGGGAGAGGCGTCTGCAGAGCTGATGAAATAGGACATAGACAATTAAAGGCGTACTTTAGGCGTACAGTCTTGGCTGCAATGAGCCTGGGACTTGGCCCCCATCCAGATGCAAATCCCTCAGTATCTTTTCCTGAACTCCTGCTCTCATGGTTCTTGCTGGTAATGTTAGGAGAATACTGTAAGAACTGACTCTGTTCTAAAATATTGTGTGTTAGTTCCTTAGGGCTGCCCTAACAAGGTACCACAAATGAGGTGGCATAAAACAATAGACATTTATGATTCTTTCACAGTTCTTGAGGCTGAAAGTCCAAAATCAGGGTGTCAGCAAGCTTGGCGCCTTCTGAAGCCTGTGAGAGAAGCACCTGCTTCTTGCCCCTCTTTAGCTTTTGGCGATGCCAGTAATCCTCGGCATTCCTCAGCTGGTCTCAGCCTCCATCTTCACATGGCGTTCTTTCTTGTGTCTCTTCTTATAAGGATGCAAGTCACTTGGGTTAAGGGCACACCCTACTGCAGTTTAGACCTGTTATGTAATGGCCTCATCTTAACTAATTACATCTGCAATGACGTATTTCCAAATAAGGTCACGTTTCGAGGTACTGAGGGGTTAGGGCTTCAATTTGTCTTTTGGGGAGACACAGTTCAGCCCATAACATATTTTTTCTAGGGTATCAATAGAATATTGATAGAATGTGACTCTAAGGAGTCCATTTATATAAATCATCTACATCAACAGCACTATCCTTTGAGAAGGTACAGATTTAAAACAATTAAGAGACACCATCTTTCCCACAGCCACTTACCCTGCTCTGCAGTGTTTTCAGTGCACTTTGAGGGGTCCCGTTTCAAGTGCCCCTGTGGAATTGAATTCGGGCCAGCCACTCATGGCTGCTAACTAAAGAAAGAGGGTATTGGAGAAGCCATATTTTCTAATTGACTCTTTAACATTTTCAAAAGGTTGGTCTTCTTAAAATATATTGAAGTACAGAATTCTGCTTAAAGCAGGGTCAGTTAGGAGTTTGTCCAAGAAATGCATGAATAGAAACATTTGATCTTTGTCATAACCCAGTTTTTCCCCCTCATGATTTTATGTCATTATAGCAAGACCTGCCCATGTGCAGTGAAAGTAAAATCCCAGGTTAAGCTTAGTCATGAGTGAGCCTCCAGCTGAGAAAGAAAGTAGTGTTCCATTCTGGTTAATGTTGATCATAGTGACGTGTTTTCCCAATTCAGAGTAGCACTGATTTTCATAGCTCTTAAGTGCATCATTGAGCTGATATTCACCCTAGTTTGACAGAATGTACTGAATTTCTCCTCCTTGGCAGTCTGACGTGCCGGAAGGAGTCATACGGGTCCATGCTCCACTTCTCTCCAAGGTGTCCATGGCCATTCAACTCAACAATCAAACCAAAGCCAAAGACATATTGGCAAAATTTCAATATGAAAACAGGTAAGTCAATGTGAATGAAGGTCTCTGCACAAGAAGGAAAACATTTACCAGACGAATAACTTTCTAGGCATTTACAAATTTGACCTTTTGTAAAATATAGAACCTGTTACTTTAGGGAGTTTACCAGTGGATTACTAGAATGAAAAGAGAATGAATGAAGTTAGATATATGATTGCTAACAACAAAAGTTGTTTTTCAAAGGAATTTCTAGAAATGGGATTCTTAATAGGTATTGTCTATCTTGGTAGCTTCATTTATTCAGTGAGTTTTACCTTTTATTTTATTTTATTTTATTTATTTATTTATTGAGATGGAGTTTTGCTCTTTTTGCCCAGGCTAGAGTGCAGTTGCACAATCTTGGCTCACTGCAACCTGCACCTCCTGGGTTCAAGTGATTCTCCTCCCTCAGCCTCCCAAGTAGCTGGGATTACAGGCACGCACCACATGCCTGGCTAATATTTTTGTACTTTATTAGTAGAGATGGGGTCTCACCATATTGGCCAGCCTAGTCTCAAACTCCTGACCTCAGGTGATCCGCCCACCTTGGCCTCCCAAAGTGCTGGGATTAGAGGCATGAGCCACTGTGCCTGCCCGAGTTTTACCTTTTATTTGAATGAAAATATAGCAAGTTAGTTTTGTGGATATCTTGATAGTCCTTCAAGAATAACATTTTCCTAGGCTTGCATTGGCTTTAACATGCCTGTATCAGATAGAGATTATGTAGTTAAGTGGATACCATAGCTGTTACTTTCCTTAAAACATACTACTAATAATTCTTAGAATCAGGATGATACTTACAAAAATTCTTTTTGCAAATCTGCCATGGTCACCTTGAAGGGGCACAGATCATGATAATTTTTGTCTGGACATGCTTACTAAAGAATAAACATTTGTCTTCTGGTTTATAAAGGATGAGAAGCACTCGTTTATCCATTGTAGAGCATGTATGATTTGCTGTCTCTAGTAAGACTGATGGATGGGCCTTAAAATGAAAGCATTCCAGTCATGTTGAAAAGAAGTAGCCTTTTTGAGCAAAAAGCCAATTGAAAAAGTTAACATATTGCACAATTCCATTTGTATAACATTTTTGAAATTAAATTTTATTGTTGGAGGATAGATTAGTTGCCAGAGGTTGGGAGGGTTGATTTGGAAGGGAGATGGTTTTGGTCACTAAAGGCCAACATGAAGGACCCTTATGGTGTTGGAACTTGTGGTGTTGGGATCTTGACTGTGGTGATGTTAGATAACTGACCCTCTATAAAATCCTATTGCAATTAATACACACACACACACACACAAATGAGTACAAGTAAAACGGGGAAATCTGAATAAGATAGGTAGATTGTATTAATATCAGTATCCTGATTGTGACATTATGCTGTAGTTGTGTGAATTGCTACCATTGGGGAAAATGGCAGAATATAAAGAATCTCTCTGTATTATGTCTTACAACCACATGTGAATCTACAATTATCTCAATAAAATTTAAATTAAAAGAAAAACAAGTAGCCAGTAAAAGTCATCTATGGTGTGAGGTCAGGATTTTCTACCATCAGGAGAAAAACTCGGGAGATGGGTGCACCAAAATCTCAGAAATTACCACTAAAGGGGGTAGTGGAAGGTAGGGGGTGGAGGAAGGCATAGCGACCGGAAAGGCATGCTGATGGCCTTGGAAGTTTTTTTTTTCTTTTGGTATTAGATTATATGATGTGTTCACTTTGTGAAAATTCATCAAGTTGTGTACTTCTGACTTGTGCATTTTACATATAATATATACACACACGTTAACCCGTTTCCCACTTGCCCCAACAATACTGCACTGAGAGCAAGCTGCACTTTCCTTCCTAAATGGGAAATGGGTTAAAAAAAAGAAGAGTAGACAGAGGTCAACAGGAGCCCCAAACATGTATTCCTCTTTGCTATTGGCCTGGACACCTCCACGTAGGCAGTCATATAGAGGCTTGAAATACCATTCAAGGGATTTGGGTATCCAATAGACTTCTAGTTACAGATAATACAAAGCTGACTTTGTACTCTCAAGTAGACCTTTTGTAGAAAGAAAATGTTTCTAATAAAAATAAATTAGAACCAATGACTCCTGATAGACTCAAATCTTTTATAACAACCTCTTCGAAAAATCTTAGTAACTCAGGAATGGAAAACCAAACATCATATGTTCTCGCTTGTAAGTGGGAGCTAAGCTATGAGGATGTAAGGCATAAGAATGACATAGTGGACTTTGGGGACTCAGGGGGAAAAGGGGGAAGAGGGTGACGAATAAAAGACTACAAATTGGGTTCATTGTATACTGCTTGGGAGATGCGCACACCAAAATCTCAGAAATTACCACTACATAATTTACTCTTGTAACCAAATACCTGTTCCCAAAAAACCTATGGAAATAAAAAACTTTTAAAATAATAATTTTTTAAAAATTGTGCCCTATCCGTTCTCTTTACTTGTTAGAACTATGGCCTATTTCAGTTTAAGTGTTGTAAACTGGCCCTGATTTTGCGTCTTTCATTCACTAGAGGCTTATTTCTGACTGCCTACTCAGACCCCCATGTGTTTAAGTTAAAACAGGAGGGAGAAGACCCATTCCTTTCAGGTACTCTCCCTTACAACTAGTAAACCCTGGACAGTAACACAACAAAAAGCAGAGAAAGACTCTGAAAGGTGGAAAGACGAGGCCTTGAGAAATGACACGGTGGTGAGTTCTGGGAGTTTCCTTATCACCTCCCATGCATCCCAGACAGAACACTGTGGAAACTTCCAACCTGCAACTGACAATAGGCACAGATGAAAAAGAGCTCTAAGGAAAGCCTAGCCAAAGGGTTAGGTAAAGGGGTGGCCTAACCACAGAAAATCGTTTCTGGCAATATCTGCCCTACTCCAGCCAAACACCAACAGAAAAAACGCGCCACCGCCCCATGGTTTCAGTGGATCCAAGCAGGGAGTGGATCTGCCATCCACCACGTGCCACCTAACACAACCAGGTGGGTGGTCTGATTCCAAGCCAGGGTCGTGTCTGCAGGGTCCTGCAGTGAGCTAAGCTTTCCCCTTCACCCAGCAGCAATGAAACCCAGCAGCAATGAAACACAGTAGCAGTGAGGCAGTGCAAGGCAGGCCATTTAGCACAAGTGTCAGTAAGGCCCTGAGGGAGCTGAGCCTCTTCCCCCGACCATATGAGCAAAACTGAACAAGGCAGGCCAAAGCAGAGCTTCCCTGGTGCCCTTACTAGTATCACTCAGCCCCAGTGGGGAGCTGAGCCTCCACCTGACACCTGGTGGAAAGGGGTAAGATGTGGGAACAGCTGACACTCTGCTCCCTCCCCTCCTCTTTTCTGGTGTCAGTGGGGCCCC
Organism: Macaca nemestrina; assembly: GCF_043159975.1. NCBI lineage: Eukaryota > Metazoa > Chordata > Mammalia > Primates > Cercopithecidae > Macaca > Macaca nemestrina. Next base: position 77,557,686 of record NC_092143.1, read on the forward strand.
GTGAGGAGCTGAGCTTCACCCTCAGCCTGCAGCAACAAGGCAGTGTTAGCTTCTCTTTTCCACCACCCTGGTGGCAGCAGAGCCCAGCAGGGAGCTGATCTCACACTCCCAATTGGAGGCAATGAGGCAGAGCCAGTTGCTGTCCTGCTTTCAATGGGGCCCAGCAAGAAGCTGAACATACATGCCAACCCAGACCTTGTGCTAAACCTCAACAGGAAGACTACATGCCAAAAAATGAAGATTAAATAAGCCCCAGAGTCTCATCGTGTCATATCCAAAATGTTCACAATACAACCCAAAATCACTCATTAAGACAAAACCACAACATGAATGAGAAAAAAGAAACCACAATGTCAACACTAAACTAAATCAAATTTTAGAATTTTCTGACAAGAATGTTATAGCAACTGTCACAAAAAGTACTTCCACAAGCAATTATGAATTCTGAAACAAATGAAAAAGTAGAAAATATCAGCAAAGAAATAGATGTTATTTAAAAATACAACAAATGGAAATTTACAGAACTGAAAAATGTAAAAACTGAAGTAAAAAACTTGCTGAATGGGTGAAAAAACTTGTTCAGTAGTAGGGTGAAGATAATAGAGGATAGAATTAGCAAACTTGAGGACATATCAATAGTTTATCGATTATGAACAACAGAGAGGAAATAAACCAGAAAAAAAATGAACATAGCCTCAAGGACCTATGGGAGTCTAACAAGTGAGCTACATGTCATACAGAATCCCAAAAGGAGAGGAAATACAGAGTGAGACCTGTCAACTGTGAATTCTATATTCAGCAAAAATGTCCTTCTGGAAATGAGGGAGATATAAAGACATTCTCAGATGAAGGAAAACTAAGAGATTTGTTGCTAACAAATTGACCCATAAAGGATGGCTGAAGAAAGTTCTTTAAACAGAAAGGAAATTATAACAAGGCTTAGAACATCAGAAAGGAAAGGAGAACATCAGAGTGGGTACAAAGAGGGCTATAAACTATCCTACTTCTCATGCATTTTTAAAATCACATTTGGTGAGAGAAGCAAAAATTATATCATCTGATATATTGCTCATTGTATGTAGAGGACACACTTAAGACAATTACATTTTAAAATGGTGGTGCACCCCCACTCCCTAAATGTGGTCTATGCAGAGTGACTTCCTTCCAAAAACTAGTGTGTAAAAAGGGAAAAAGCAACTTTACACCGAAGAAATCTGACCTCAGTTAGGTGATCGGGTTAATATTAGCAGTGATGTCATGTTGATAATATCCAAGTACACCCTTGATACGATAGAAACAGCCCTTTATCTCCGTGGTCTTCCTCCAAGAACACATAATTCCAATCTAAACATGAGAAAAACATCAGAAAAATCCCAATTGAGGAACATTCTGTAAAATACCTTAGCAGTACTCCTTGAAACTGTTCAGGTCATCAAAACGAAGGCAACTGTGAGAAATTATCAGAGCAGTCTAAGGAGACCCAACTACTATATTAATTTCCCAGTGCTGCCATAACAAATGACCACAAATTGGGTAGCTTAAAAGGTGGAAATGTATTCTCTCACAGTTCAAGAGTCCAGAAGTCTGAAATAAAGATGTCAGGTAGATTCCTTCTAAAAGCTCAGCGGGAGAAACTCTGCCATGCCTCCCTCGTAACTTTTGGTGGTTGACAGCAATCTTGGCATTCCATGGCTTACACATCATTTCAATCTCTTCTCCCATCTTCACATCATCTTTACTCATTTTAGGTGCCACCTAAATCCAGGATGATTTAGTCTCACGATCTTTAACTAATTACATCTCTAAATGCCCTATTTCCAAATAAGGTCAAATTATGAACTTCAGGGCGGGCATGAATTTTGGGGGACACTGTTCAGCCCCCTACAATTATTAAATGTAATGTGAAATTCTGGATAGGATCCTTGAACTGAAAATGAGTATTAGGTTAAAATGAAGGTAATCTGAATAAAGTATGGACTTTAGTTAATAATAATGTATCAATATTGGTTCATTAATTGTAACAAATGTACTACATTAATATTAGATGTTTATAACGGGGGGAGCGGTGTGGGGCATATGGGATCTGCCTATACCATCTTCATAGTTTTTCTGTAAATCTAAAAGAGTTCTAAAATTAAATATTTATTTTAAAATTGTTTCCAGGATCTTACCAGTTTTTTTAAAACTACCACTTTTCAATGGTAAAATAATTTCAGAGTAAAATAGGTAAAATTTAGTTATGCCAGAATATCAGGATTATCTTTCCATTTTAAAAATGAAATCTATGCATGCATCAGTGGTCCTCCTTTAACTTACGTGATTTTGAATTCAAAGAACTGAGAATAAATAGAACTATCACACTCATTTGAATAGCTACTACCTTAAAAAAAAAAAGAAGAAAAAAACAATTGCTGGTGAGGATGAGAAGAAATCAGAAATCTTGTGCACCACTGGTGGGAAGTGGGGGTGTAAAAAATGCTACAGCCACTGTAGAAAACAGTATGGTGATTCCTCAAAATGTTACAAATAGAATTACCATATGATCCAGCAATTCCACCTGTGGGTACATGGCCAAAAAATTAAAAGCAGGGCCTCATGGAGACATTTTACTCTCATGTTCACAGCATTATTCACAATAGTTAAAACATGGAAGCATCCTAAGTATTCATCAACAGATGAACGGATAAGCCAAATATGTATATACATATAAGGAAATACGATTCAGCCATAAAAAGGAAAGAAATTCTGACATATGCTACAACATGGATGAACTTCAAGAACGTTATGCTGATGAAATAAGCCAGTCACAAGAGGATAAACACTATATGACTCCACTTAGTTATGGTCAGAATCATAGAGACAGAATAGAATGGTGGTTGCTAGGGCCTAAGAGAGAGGGGAAATGGGGAATTATTGTTTAATAGGCATACGGTTTCAGTTTTACAGATAAAACGAGTTCTGAAAACAGATGCTGGTTATGGTTGTTCAACATTATGAATGTATTTAATACCACTGAACTATACACTTAAAAATTGCTAATATAATATGTTTTGTTATATGTATTTTACCATGATAGAAATATAAAAACTTTTAAAGGAATAAATATCATTAATTTTTAAGTGTGAGGATAAAAACTAATAAAAGTACATATCATTTATTAGTAATAACATCAATATCAGTAAACTGCAATAAGTTACACATGTTCTGTAATATCCAGAGAAACCACAAAGCCATACAAAGCAATATACTAAAAAAATTCTATAAATAAAACAAGATAGAATCCAGAAAGATAGGCTGAGCACGATGACTCATGCCTGTAATTCCAGCACTTTGGGAGGCTGAGGTGGGTGGATCACGAGGTCAGGAGTTCGAGATCAGCCTGGCCAACAGTGAAATGCCGTCTCTACTAAAAATACAAAATTGAGCCAGGCATGGTGGCAGTCAACTGTCATCTCAGCTACTCAGGCGTCTGAGGCAGGAGAATCACTTGAACCCGGGAGGCAGAGTTTGCAGTGAGCCGAAACCACACCACTGCACTCCAGCCTGGGTGACAGAGTGAGACTCCGTCTCAAAAATGAATACATAAATAAAATTTTAAAAATAAAATTATGTGGGATGCAACTAAAGCTGTGCTGAGAGAAAAATTTATAGCAGTAAATGCTTATGATAGAAATGAAAGATCTCAAATCCACTGTCCAAGTTCCTACCTCTAAAAACTACAAAAATAAGAGCAAAATATACCTAAAACAACCTGAAGGAAGAAATTAATAAAGATAAGCAGAAATAAGTGAAATTAAAAACAGGAAAATGATAAAGATCAGTGAAACAAAAAGTTGCTTTTTTAAAAAAGCAATAAAATTGATAAACTCCTAGAAAGACTAACAAAGATAAAGAGATGACAAACATCAAGGATATCCAAAGTCAAATGGAGTATCACTGTACAGTACTTCCATTAAAGGGATAAAAAGGATTACTGTAACAACTTCACAGCTAATAAATTCAAAACTTAGAATGTACCAATTCCTCGAAAAACACTAATTACCAAAATACAACCAAAATGAAATTGAGTAGCTGAATAGTGCTATAGCCATTAAAGAAATTGAATCTATAATTTTAAAGTTTTTAAAATCTCTGGAAGCCCAGATGGTTTTGCTGGAGAAAACTAGCAAATGTTTAAAGAATTAAGAGTAATCTAGAACAATCTTTTCTAGAAAATAGAAGAGGGAGGAATACTCCCTAACTCATTTTATGAAGCTTGTATTAATACCCTAATACCAAAAAATAAAAATTATATTAAAAAAAACAAAAGCCCTAGAGACCAATATCTCATAAATTTAGATTTTAAAAATTATCAGCAAAATAACAAATCTAACCTAGCATTTATTAAAAGAATTATATACCGTAAACCAACGGATTTTTTTCAGGCATGCAAGGTTGATTTACCATTAAAAAATCAATCAATGTGATTAGTCATATCAATAGGAGAAAAACCATACAGTCATCTCAATTGATACAGAAAAAAAGCCTTTGACAAAATCCAGCACCGAGTCATGATAAAAACTCTCAGAAAACTAGAAAAAGAGGAGAACTTACTCAACCTGATAAAGATGATCTACAAAACCTACAGCTAACATCATACTTAACAATGAAAGATTGAATACTTTCCCTCTAAGAGCAAGAATAAGGATGCCCACTTTCTTCAATCTCTTTCAACATACTTCTGGAATATTAAGTCACTGCAGTAAGGCAAAGAAAAGAAAAGGCACACAGGTTATAAAGGAAGAAATAAAATGGTCTCTATTTGCAGATGACCTGAATATCTACATTAAAAATTTCATAAAATAAAAACTTAAAAAGACCTAGAACTAATAAGTCAGTTCAGTAAGATCACAGGATACAAGATTAACACACAAAAATCAGTCACACTGGAATATTGGAATACATTTTAAATGTGGAAACCGAATTTAAAACCAAAAGTAAAAACACAATACCCTTTACAGTCACTCTAAAAACAAATACTTAAGCATGAACTTAAGTAAACCTTCACAAGATCTATATGTTGAAAATTACAAAATGCTGGTGAAAGAAATTAAAGAAGACCTAAAGAAATGGAGAGACATACCATTTTCATGGATTGGAAGATAACACGGTAAAGATATCAGTTCTCCCCAAATTGATCTATGGGTTTAATGCAATTCCTGTCAAAATTCCAGCAAGTTACTTTGTAAACATGCACAAGCTTATTCTAAAAATATATATGGAAAAGCGCAGGTGCTAGAATAAAATGATACTGAAAAAGAAGAACAAAGTAGGAGGAATCACTTTACTAGATATTAAGGCTGATTATATAAAAGGTAGAGTAATCAAGATAGTATGGTGCCGGTGGAGGGATAGACACTTAGATCAATGGAATAGAATAGAGAACCCAGAAACTGACCTACACAAATAGGCCCATCTGATTTTTAAAAGATTTTTATTGTAAACTATACGTAACATAAAAGTCTGTTTTAACCATTTCAAAGGGACAGTTCAGCGGCACTAAGTACATTCACATTGTTGTGCAACCATCACCATCATTCATACCCAAAATCTTTTTTATCATCCCACACGGAGACTCTATCCCCATTCACCCTGCCTTTAGCCACTGGCAACCATTCTTCTCCTTTCTGTCTCTATGAATTTGGCTATTCCAGCAACTGATTTTGAGAAAAGTACAAAAGCAATTCGATGGAGGAAGCCTTTTCAGTAAATGCTGTTGAAGCAATGGACGTCCATAGGCAAAAAATAAATAAACCTCGATCTAAACCTCACACCTATTCAAAAATTAACTCAAAACGGATCACAGACTTAAGTGTGTAGTGTAAAACTATAAAACCCTTAGAAAATAATGTAGGAGAAAATATTTGTGATCTAAAACTAAAGAGTTCTTAGAGCTTGACATCAAAAATGTGACCCATAAGAAATAAAATTGATAAATTAGACTTCATCAAAATGGAAAACTTACATTCTAAAAGACCATGTGAATAGGATGAAAAGACAAACTAAGGACTGGAATGAAGTATTTGCAAAACCACGTATCCAACAAAGGACTAGTATCTAGAATATATAAATAAAACACTCAAAATTCAACAGTTAAAAAAACAAACAATCCAGTTTGAAAGTGGGCAAAAGACATGAACAGACACTACCAAAGAGATACAGATTACATTTCACCAAAGAGATAAACAAATGGCAACTATGGAAAGATGTTCAACATCGTTGGCCATTATGGAAATGCTAATTAAAACCACAATTACATATGACTATACACCTGTGAGAATGGCTAAAATAAAAAATACTGACACCACCAAATACTGACAAAGATACAGAGAAACGGGGTCGCTCGTGCATTTCTGGCAGGAATGTCAATAGTGTAGTCACTCTATGAAATAGTTTGGCAGTTTCTTAAAAAAACTAAATCTCCAGCTGCCATATGACCCGGCATTCACACTCCTGGGCATTTATCCCGAAGAAATGAAGAGCGTGTTCACACAAAAACCTGTACACAAATGCCGATGGCGGCTTTATTTACACAGTCAAAAACTGGCAAGGTTGGGGGGAAAAGCCTAGGTGTCCTTCAGCAGGTGAGTGACTACAGAACTGGCTCCTCTATACCGTGGAATACTACTCAGCAATAAAAATGCAGCAACTTGGGTAGATCTCTAGGGATTTATGCCAAGTTGGAAAAAAAAAAAAAAAGCTAGTACAAAAATGTGTCATACTGTATGTTTCCATTTGTTTAACCTTTGTGAAATGACCAATTTATAGAACTGTAGAATAGGGTAGTGCTGCCGGGGTAAGGGATGGGGATAGGGTAGGATGGGGAGAAGGAGTGAATGTGGCTATAAAGGGGCATCAGGGGGTGCCTTGTGGGGCTGGAAATGTTCTGCATCTTCCCTGAATGGGTGTCAACATTCTGGTCGTGATACTGCACTAGAGTTTTATGAGATGTTGCTATCGAGAGAAATCGGTATAGGGTGCACAGGATGCGCTTTTATTATTTCTTACAACTACATGTGAATCTACAGCATCTCAAATGAAAGTTCGATTAAATAAAAAAACAACAAAAAAAGAGGGCACACTTGCATCTTCCTCACAGTGGAGAGGCCAGGACAATTATTGAAGGAACTAAGCTGAAAGTCGCTCCTTGATGGGGATGGAGGTCAGCAATAGTCTTTTAGACTCTTCTAACACAGCATTCTAGTCTGGGGTGGAAAAATTAAATTGAGTGGTAGTTTCCTGTGACTTTATTTTATTTTATTTTATTTATTTTATTTTATTTTATTTTCAAGATGGAGTTTTGCTCTGTCGCCCAGGCTGGAGTGCAATGGCGTGATCACCACCCACTGCAACCTCCTCTTACCGGGTTCAAGCAATTCTCCTGCCTCAGCCTCCCGGGTAGCCGGAACTACAGGCACACGCCACCACGCTCAGCTAATTTTTTGTATTTTTAGTAAAGACGAGGTTTTACAATGTTAGCCAGGCTGGTCTCGAACTCCTGACCTCAGATGATCCGCCCGCCTCAACCTCCCAAAGTGCTAGAATTACAGGCATGAGCCACCGTGCCTGGCCGTGACTTGCTTTTATTAAGGGGCACAGACTTGCAATGAAGTCAGCCTTAGACACCTTGCAAAGCATGAGGCAAACTGAGAAATGTGACATGGGCTGATAATCCCATTCAATTTTTTGGCAAATGCAGAAATAAAACCTGACTTCTTTTGGATTAAGAGTAATACGGCCAATGACAAGGCAGTATTAAACATGCAGCTGCTCCGTGGCCAGCCTTGATGTGTCAGTAACAGTAACTACCCTGAAATGGAGCTGGCAGCTGTGGCCTCAGTGGGCTCTATGTGGTGGAGCACTGCGGCTTCCCAACCTGGTAGGTGCAGTCCCGTCCTCCCGGGGCCTCAGCTTCTTGTCTGTGCCAGACAGAAAAACAATTGTTTTTATCATAACTTCAGTCATGATACAGTTTTGTGGGATATATTTCGTCAAGGTAGAATGAAGTATTTTTTGCCTGGTTGTTTAACATGCACTTTTACCTCAGATCAGGATAGAGTGCTAAAATTACATTACTTTCTCTTTTTTTTTTTTCAGTCATGGTTCATCAGAATGTATTAAGATTCAGAACCAAAGGTTATATGAAATTGGAGGAAATATAGGTAAGCATACTGTAATAATTTCTACTGCTCAATTCTCTGATTACTCTAAAAGAAATATGTTGATATTACCATAAAGGTATATTTTCTAAATCTCTCAGATAAAAACTAAAAATCAGTAGGTTTCTGATATTTTTATCTCATGTGAGAACAGTTGCACAACTTTTCTAAAATATTTTCAAAATTTAAATGAGAATATTTTAGTGTTGATATGGAGTAAGCTTGGATCTTTTCCTGTTTTGTTATTGTTGTTGTTTTTGTTTTGTTTTGTTTTGTTTTTGAGATGGAACCTTGCTCTGTTGCCCAGGTTGGAATGCATTGGCATGATCTTGGCTCACTGCAACCTCCACCTCCCAGGTTCAAGTGATTCTCCTGCCTCAGCCTCCCCAGTAGCTGGGATTGCAGGTGCCCACCACCATGCCCAGACAATTATTTTTAGTAGAGATGGGGTTTCACCATGTTGGCCAGGCTGCTCTCGAACTCCTGACCTCAAGTGATCCGCCCACCTCAGCCTCCCAAAGTGCTGAGGTTACAGGTGTGAGCCACTGCGCCTCGCTGGCTTGGGTCTTTTCAATAGTGATCTGCCCACCTCGGCCTCCCAAAGTGCTGAGATTACAGGTATGAGCCCCTGCGCCTCGCTGGCCTGGGTCTTTTCAGTGTGACTTGAAGTTGGAAAGTCTCTCTGGAGACTCGATGCAAAACAAAGCGGAGAAGACTGTAAGAACTTTCGGAGGCATGACACCATTTTGATTAACTTCCCTATTTTCACTCTCCTCCCAAATTCATTCTTTCTATTTCCCTGGGGGAGCAGGGGAGGAATCAACAAAATTTCCCCGCTTGGTCTGTGAATATCTTCACAGTCCCATGGGTGCTCTGTGCTCCCACTGAGGGCAGCACCTCCTCTCGCCAGCACCCTCCGCTCTCCGACACCATCAACCTTTCCCTCCCAGCTGCAGCATCTCCATCTGCATTTTAAAAACTGGCAATTTCCCTCACCTTTACAAAATTTTCTTGACCCCCTTTAAGTCTACTCCCGTTTCTCTGTTCCACCTTACAGGAAAAGCTTCTTGAATCAGTGTCTACACTCCAATTTCTTCCTCCTTGTTCTCTCTTGAAGCCACTCCAGGCACGCTCTGTCCCTCAGCACTTACACCAGAATCACCCTCTTGTCATGGTCACCACACAACTCGTCTGTTTTTAGAACTGCCTGAGTTGATCTTTCCCTCCTTTGAAGAACACTTTCTTCACCTGACTTCAGGGACGCCCTAAGCTTCTGACTGTCTTCCCACTTTTCCTGGCTGTGCTGCTGGAGCCCCTGTGCCCCTTATTTCTTGTCCTCTCAGCCTCTCAAGGTTGGAGAACGGTAGGGTTCAGTCCTCGGAACTCTCCTCTCTTTGCACTTACCTTCCTTGGCGAGCTTGATCCATCTCACTGCTTTAAATCCACCTGTATGTGGATGCCCCTGAAATTTCTATCCCACGGGTCCCTTCAAACACTAAACCTGTAAATACAATCACCTGGCAGGCTTGGATTTGGGGCCTCTGCATGTGCTCTGACTTTTCCCCAGGATGCCCTCCCTCCAGACAGCCTCACTTCTCAGTCCCTGGCCTCTGCCAGGTCTTTGCCGATAAATCAGCTTCTCAGCGAGACCCCCCTTCCTCACACCCTCCCGAACATGCCTTCCATGCTTGGCCTTTCTCTCATGTTCTTATCACCAGCGGACTTACTTGATATTTTATGTGTTTGTTAGTTGCCTTATGCTGCTCTTAGAATGTTTTTGACTGATACATGGCTGAAAACCCAGCCCCTGGAATAATGCCTGGCACATGATTAATATTTGGTAAGTGAATGAATCAAACAACCGAGCATGCAGGCAGCTCTTGGTAGTTTTGTTTGAGACTTCAGCATACGTTTCAAGCACACTGCACGTAAAGACTTTCGAATACGTTTGCCCCAGGGAATGATGATCTTTTAGTTGTTACCATTTTGGGATTTCCTACCTATGGGCTTTACATCCGTAGTGAAGAAACAAAATGACCATTCCTAAAACGAACTTGACTTGAATATTCTCTAGCTCTGGTCAAGTACCTATCTATAAAACCACTGGAGGAGGCCGGGCGCGGTGGCTCAAGCCTGTAATCCCAGCACTTTGGGAGGCCGAGACGGGCAGATCACGAGGTCAGGAGATCGAGACCATCCTGGCTAACATGGTGAAACCCCGTCTCTACTAAAAATACAAAAAACTAGCCGGGCGAGGTGGCGGGCGCCTGTAGTCCCAGCTACTCTGGAGGCTGAGGCAGGAGAATGGCTTGAACCCGGGAGGCGGAGCTTGCAGTGAGCTGAGATCCGGCCACTGCACTCCAGCCGGGGCTACAGAGCAAGACTCTGTCTCCAAAAAAAAAAAAAAAAAAAAAAAAAAAAAAAAAAAACCACTGGAGGACATGTATTAGCATATGAATGATGAGTTTATACCTGAAACAAGTTCTTGCCATAGTTTTCTTTTCTTTTTTCTTTTTTTGGAGACAGGATCTCACTCTGTCACCCAGACTGGAGTGCAGTAGTACGATCTTGGCTCACTGCAACCTCGGCCTCCCGGGTTCAAGTGATTCTCCTGCCTCAGCCTCCCCAGTAGCTGGGATTACAGGCACCTGCCACCACACCTGGCTAATTTTTGTATTTTTAATAGACATGGGGTTTCACCATGTTGTCCAGGCTGGTCTCAAATTCCTGACCTCAAGTGATCTGCCCGCCTCAGCCTCCCAAAGTGCTGGAATTACAGGTGTGAGGCACCGCACCCAGCCCTTGCCATAATTTTCTAATTGATGCCATGAAGCAAGGGAACAATTTGCCTGTGATGGTATGTCTGCTTTCTTCCACAATTTCACATGAGATTTATTTGATATACCCATACTTCACAGTCTTAAAGAAAAAAAAAAAAAAGGAAGGGAGAGAGGGAGAAGAGGGAAGAAGAGTTCGTTAAGAAACCTTAACATATGTCTACTTACTTTGGCCAAGAGAACTATATTAACCTTATTTGAACCTCACAAACACACACATACACGTGTGCACACGCACGCACACACACACACACAAATGTACACTTATTCTCTGATCTTTTTCTTTTAGGAGAGCATTGCTTGGATCCAGATGCTTATATATTGGATGTATATCGTATAAATCCTCAAGCAGAATGGGTGATTAAACCCCAACCAAGTTCTTAAAATATCCTCAAGATAGCTGCTATCATGTATTATATGCCAAAAAGATCCTACATTTTGGTAGGGAAAAAACAACACTGTGTTTGACATATTTGTTCCTACAGCCTTCTCAGTATTTCTGGCCCTCCGCAGTGGACATTGTCAGCATGAACTATGGAAGGGGCACTGGTTCACCAATTCAGCTGAAGCTTTCTCATGATTTTTTTTTTTTATAAAAGTAAAGGAAAGATGATGTGGTCCTTCCAGAAGAAAGACCAATCTAGAATATGGAACTCTAATCACTTCTAGTATTTCAGCTTCCTAGCAGAAATGAACTTGGCCCTAGACCGAGGGATAAGCAATGTTCTTTATGTAGCCAATGCTACCCAACGAAAGAGGTGAAAGAGACCCTTTTTTATACTTAGTGTACATATTTGACTTTTTGAGCAAGAATGCCAGAAATAGCCTTCATTTCTACCCTGCAAAATAATCCAGATATGCTTTTTAAAGAGAATCGGTTTCTAAAGTGAAACATACAATATTTATGCTCTGACTGACTCCTGAATTGGAGGAGGAAGAACTTCTGTTTAAAGAAACTGTATTGTTATGTACATCAGGCTGTGTATTGTGACTGTCAGCATTCTGGTGCAAATGAACTTTTCTCTATCATCGACTGTGGAAAATTGATACTTTTAAAGCATATTCTTCTATGAGCACAGGTCCTCCTAGTGAAGCTTAGTTTGACAAAGGGTGTCATATGTATTAACATTCACAGAGCCTCTATTTTCTCATTATGGTTATGGTGCTCAGTATCTTTCCAAGTGCCAGGCACAGGCTTCCTTTTCTGATCAAACGTACCATTTTTTTATATTTCACAACTATAGACAGTCACTTCTGCAGTCCCAGTTTAAAAATGCAGAACTGCTTTATCCAAGAATGCTGAAAAATACTGTTCTATCCGGGTTTTATAAACTATAAAAGCAGATTTTGCTTTTGTTTGTTAATCATAAGCATGGCCGAGCATCGTGGATTAGCATGAGGCTTAAAATCAGATACCTGTCTGGTAAGATGACCACTATCTCACTATCAAGAGCCTGCAGAGCCATATTCCAGACCTGTGACCGCCCAGAACACATAGTCCCCACATTTCTAATTTGGAGCAAATCTAAAAGGTTCTGAGGGATTGGACAGCTCTGCCTTTCCTCTTGAGACTGTGGATATAGTCCTTCTCGGATTAGCTGGAAATGCGGACAGAGTTCTCATTTATCCCAGACAAGATTTTGATGAATTTATATTGGTTGTAATGAGGCCCAAATGACTCTCTCTTAACAATTCAAGCAGTAGACAGAGTTGCTCACAAATACCAAAAACATCTTTTTGTCTACTTCGCAGGTCTCAAAACATGGTAATATTTAAGCCCATTTGTAGAAGAAATCTTTTATATGCTATATTACACCTTGATATCTATATGAAACGTTGCTTATATTAAAACATGTAGATAACTTGCTGGAATTTAGGATTTTGTTATATTTTTATAGAAAACACAAGATCCATTCATTTCATTTGTTCATTTGAGAATTTTTTTTTTTTTTTGCCTGAAAACCCATTAAAAGGAAACGTGCCTTCTGCATAAGTTTTATATTTATTCCTACATTTTATTCATTTTTAATGTATGGGCAATTGGTGGCACGTGGCTACATCATGAATTTCTAGAGTCTGAAAAAAATGCTGTCATCATTTTTGCAATTCAGACAACAGGGGTAAACATTTTACTTTATGTAATTGCCACGTCCCAAGATGTAAAATGGCAGTAATTTATGACCACATATGGAAGAAATTCTTCAAATAGCTACCTTATGTTTCTGCATGTATATGAAAACTGAGTGATATTTCTCAGTGTATTTCCTTGCATTCAAATAGTTCAATTCTGTTGTGTTTATATAATTCACAAATCTGTTCATTAAATTTTTTATTTGAGAATTTTTCTTTTGACCAAAAACACATTAGAACCTGTGAGTAAATTCTGAAGGTTTTAAGATTTACTTCAGTTTGTCATCAGTTTCAAATAAATCCCTAATAGGTAACAGGTAAAATACAGTTTCTTGTCCACTTTCATGTGGTTTTACATGGCAGAGACTTAGCTGAGTGAATAAGTATAATCACTCTAGTTTATTCAAGGATGTTTAACAACTTTCAACTTCCATATATATATATATATGGAAGGCCATGTCAATACTAGTATCATTGGATATAACTTTTATTCTTAATCAGAGGGCGAATTGATTAGAGAAGAATTTTTAGTAGATACACAGACTAATATTTGTGTGATTAAAGAGGTTCTTTTGACCAATTTTATTCTTCAGAATAAACAAACCCCTACAGTTAAAATGCAAAGATGCCTGTCATCTAAGTATTGAAAGAATTTTTGCCTTATCAAGAGTTGTTTTTAAAAAGTTTAATGAATTCATTGCAATTCTTTGCAAACAAAAGAAGGGCAGATACTGGGCTTCTACATGCTATCCTTAAGAGCTTCTCCCCCTCACCCATTCCTAGTGCTCTTGGTATACACTTGGGAAAATTATGTCCTCCAGGAGAAAGTGTTAGAGGGAACTGACATTTTAGGAATGGTTATTCAGAAAAAAGTCCTAGAGTTGATTCATTTTTTTCCTCCATTCTGCAAAAGAAGATCCCTTTGTTAAGCAGCTCACTTGGGAATATGATTCTTGGAGTCAATGATCTCTAAACAAACTGGATTATCAACTATTTACAACGTCTATACAGTATAAACTACCTCACTCGCCTTTCTTGGGAAAAAAAAAAAATGAATGGACTTTAACAATTGTTGTTACAAACTGTGCCTGAATCTTATTATTTAAATCCCTTCAATTAGCTTTCAGTGTATGTTTAATAATATACATTTAATGACGAAAAAAGTTTTCAGCAAAGCTTTAAAAGCAGAAGTACTGTGTAACTGTGATCTGTGTGGTATACTCTGAGAATTCTGTGTGGTATACTCTGAGAGAATTCTGTGTGGTATACTCTGAGAATTCTGTGTGGTATACTCTGAGAGAATTCTGTGTGGTATACTCTGAGAATTCTGTGTGGTATACTCTGAGAGAATTCTGTGTGGTATACTCTGAGAATTCTGTGCCCTGCTCATTGTCTTGAGTTTCTAACCACGTGCAGACGCGAGTGTTCAGGAGTAGGAATTAATGTCCATCTTTTCTTTCAGGCATTTTCATCTGGTGTCCACCTATTTCACTTGACTGAAAGCTCACATGAGTTAAAATGCCCCTTCTTCCTAGCGGGCGTATTTCAACTGTTCTTCATAAATGTTTATTTGCCTTAAAAGACTTTGTGTTAAGGGATTAAATAGTTTCTCTGACAGGCAGTTTTTAACTATTTTCTACAAATAAAAATAATACGACATGGGATTAGAGTGTGTGTTTTCAAGCATTTTTAACAGTTTTACACACTTACATACACCTTAAAAATGTTTGTTTCTGTCAGACATTTACCAACTATTTTCTAAAACTAATTTGATTGACAAATCATGACACTAGAAAACACCAATGTTTTAAGTCTTTGCCCATCTCAAAAGCTAATAATGATTCTTCTGTTCCATCAGCTTTCATTGTTAAGTAGAATATGTATGTTGCATTTTATCCTTAAGAAATAAAGAGAAAAACACTAAAAACATTGTATGAGAATTCTTCTACTTGGCTATTCCAAGGGCACAGTGATGCTAGGGATGATTTTTGCCTTAAGGAAATATTTGGCAATACCTGGAAACAGATGTTTCCAAATGTTCTTGTTTTTGAAGAGTAACTTACCAGGTTCTCACCACCAGGGGGTGAGAGGGCGCTGCCAGCCTCTGGTGGGTGAGAAGCCAAGGATGGTGCCGATCCCACTCCAGTGCACAGGACAGCCCTGCAACATAGAATTATCCAGCCTGGCCCTGGCACAGTGGCTCACACCTGTAATCCAGCACTTTGGGAGGTGAGGCGGGTGGATCACTTGAGGTCAGGAGTTCGAGACCAGCCTGGCCAACATGGTGAAACCCCATCTTTAGTAAAAATACAAAAATTAGCCAGGCACAGTGGTGTGTGCCTATAATCCTAGCTACTCAGGAGGATGAGGCAGGAGAATCACTTGAACCCAGGAGGCAGAGGTGGCAGTGAGCCAAGATGGTACCACTGCACTCTAGCCTGGAAGAAACAGCAAGACTCTGTCCAAAAAAAAAAAGAATTATTCAGTAGTGCCAAGATTGAATAAATGTGCCCTGAGATAACAAATAAGGTAAGAGTGTCTGTTTTTGCTATTTTTGTTTAACACTGTACAGGAGATCCTATCTAGGGCTATAAATCAAGAAAAGGCAAAAAGTGTTGAAAGGAATAAGTATAAAAATGTTTAATTTGCAGATGATATGACTATATGATTATGTAAAGGAAATCATAAGGAATTAATAGTTAAAATTACTAGAAGTAATAAGTACATTTAGCAACATCACAGGATACAAGGTCATTCACAAAAATCAATTGTGTTCCATGTATTAGCTATAAAGACAGCTGGGAAAGAAAATTATAAAAGCAATACCACTTACAATAGCATCAACAAATATAAAATATAGAAAAATAAATTTAGTGCAAGATAAGCAGGGCCTAATTACTGAAAACTATAAACATTGCCAAGGAAAATTAAATATGAACTCAATGAATGGAAGGATAGTCCACGTTCCTGAATTGCAAGATTCAATGTTGTTAAGGCATGCATTCTCCCCCAAAAGGATCTGCAGACACAACGAAATCCAAAAAAAATTCCAGGAGTCTTTTTTGTTGTAGAAATTGAGAAGCTGATTTTAAAATGTATATGGAGACTGTCTGGGGGCGTGGTTCCAAGACAGCTGAATAGGAACAGCTCCAGCCTCCAGCTCCCAGCGTGAGCGACACAGAAGACAGGTGATTTCTGCATTTCCAACTGAGGTACCAGCTTCATCTCATGGGGGCGTGTCAGACAGTGGGTGCAGCCCACCGAGCAAGAGCCGAAGCAGGGCAAGGCATCGCCTCACCCGGGAAGCACAAGGGGGAAGGAAATTCCCTTTCCTCGTCAAGGGAAACTGACACACAACACCTGGAAAATTGGGTCACTCCCACCCTAATACTGCGCTTTTCCAAGGGTCTTAGCAAATGGCACACGAGGAGATTATATCCTGCGCCCAGCTCAGAGGGTCCCACGCCCACACAGCTTCCCTCATTGCTAGCACGGCAGTCTGAGATCTAACTGCAAGGCAGCAGCAAGGCTTCGGGAGGAGCACCTGCCATTGCTGAGGCTTGGGTAGGTAAACAAAGCTGCGGGAAGCTCAAGGAGGCTTGCCTGCCTCTGTAGACTCTACCTCTGGGGACAGGGCATAGCCAAACAAAAGGCAGCAGAAACCTCTATAGATTTAAATGTCCCTCTCTGACAGCTTTGAAGAGAATAGTGGTTCTCCCGGCACAGAGTCTGAGATCTGAGAACAGACAGACTGCCTGCTCAAGTGGGTCCCTGACCCCTGAGTAGCCTAACTGGGAGACACTCCCCACTAGGGTCAGACTGACACCTCACACGGCCAGGTACCCCTCTGAGATGAAGCTTCCAGAGGAACGATCAGGCAGCAACATTTGCTGTTCAGCAATGTTCACTCTTCTGCAGCCTCTGCTGCTGATACCCAGGCAAACAGGGTCTGGAGTGGACCTCTAGCAAACTCCAACAGACCTACAGCTGAAGGTCCTGACTGTTAGAAGGAAAACTAACAAACAAAAAGGACATCCACACCAAAACTCCACTTGTACGACACCATCATCAAAGACCAAAGGTAGATAAAACCACAAAGATTAGGAAAAAACAAAGCAGAAAAACTCAAAATTCTAAAAATCAGAGTGGCTCTCCCCCTCCAAAGGAACACAGCTCCTCACCAGCAATGGAAGCAAACTGGATGGAGAATTACTTTGACTAGTTGAGAGCAGGAGGCTTCAGATGATCAAACTTCTCCGAGCTAAAGGAGGAAGTTCGAGCCCATCACCAACAACCTAAAAACCTTGAAAAAAGATTTGACGAATGGCTAACTAGAATAACAAATGTAGAGAAGTCCTTAAATGACCTGATAGAGCTGAAAACTGTGGCACGAGAATTATGTGACAAATGCACAAGCTTCAGTAACCGATTCGATCAACTGGAAGAAAGGGTATCAGTGATTGAAAATCAAAGGAATGAAATGAAGCGAAAAGAGAAGTTTCGAGAAAAAAGAGTAAAAAGAAACAAAGCCTCTAAAAAATACAAGATTATGTGGACACACCAAATCTACGTCTGATGGGTGTACCTGAAAGTGACGGGGTAGACGGAACCAAGTTGGAAAACACTCTGCAGGATATTATCCAGGAGAACTTCCCCAACCTAGCAAGGCAGGCCAACATTCAAATTCAGGAAATACAGAGAATGCTACAAAGATACTCCTCAAGAAGAGCAACTCCAAGACACGTAATTGTCAAATTCACCAAAGTTGAAATGAAGGAAAAAATGTTAAGGGCAGCCAGAGAGAAAGGTCAGGTTACCCACAAAGGGAAGCCCATCAGACTAATAGCAGATCTCTTGGCAGAAACTCTACAAGCCAGAAGAGAGTGGGGGCCAATATTCAGCATTCTTACAGAAAAGAATTTTAAACCCAGAATTTCATATCCAGCCAAACTAAGTTTCATACATGAAGGAGAAATAAAATCCTTTATAGACAAGCAAATGCTGAGAGATTTTGTCACCATTAGGCCTGCCCTACAAGAGATCCTGAAGGAAGCACTAAACATGGAAAGAAACAACCGGTACCAGCCACTGCAAAAACATGCCAAATGTAAAAACCATCGATGCTAGGAAGAAACTGCATCAACTAATGAACAAAATAACCAGCTAAAACATAATGACAGGATCAAGTTCACACATAACAATATTAAGCTTAAATATAAGTGGGCTAAATGCTCCAATTAAAAGACACAGACTGGCAAATTGGATAAAGAGTCAAGACCCATCAGTTTGCTGTATTCAGGAGACCCATCTCAAGTGCAGAGACACACATAGGCTCAAACCAAAGGGATGGAGGAAGATCTACCAAGCAAATGGAAAACAAAAAAAGGCAGGGGTTGCAATCCTAGTCTCTGATAAAAACAGACTTTAAACCAATAAAGATCAAAAGAGACAAGGCAATTACATAATGGGAAAGGGATCAATTCAACAAGAAAAGCTAACTCTCTTAAATATATATGCGCCCAATACAGGAGCACCCAGATTCATAAAGCAAGTCCTTAGAGACTTACAAAGATACTTGGACTCCCACACAATAATAGTGGGAGACTTTAACACCCCACTGTCAACATTAGACAGATCAATGAGATAGAAAGTTAACAAGGATATCCAGGAATTGAACTCAGCTCTACACCAAGTGGACCTAATAGACAACTACAGAACTCTCCACCCCTAATCAACAGAATATATGTTCTTCTTAAAACCACATCACACTGATTCAAAAATTGATCACATAGTTGGAAATAAAGCACTCCTCAGCAAGTGTAAAAGAATAGAAATTATAACAAACTGTCTCTTAGATCACGGTGAAATCAAACTAGAACTCAGGATTAAGAAACTCAATCAAAACTGCTCAACTACATGGAAACTGAACAACCTGCTCCTGAATGACTACTGGGTAAATAACAAAATGACGGCAGAAATAAAGATGTTCTTTGAAACCAATGAGAACAGATACAACATACCAGAATTTCTGGGACACATTTAAAGCAGTGTGTAGAGGGAAACTTATAGCACTAAATGCCCACAAGAGAAAGCTGGAAAGATCTTAAATTGACAACCTAACATCACAATTAAAAGAACTAGAGAAGCAAGAGCAAACACATTCAAAAGCTAGCAGAAAGCAATAAATAACTAAGATCAGAGCAGACCTGAAGGAGATAGAGACACAAAAAACCCTTCAAAAAATCAATGAATCCAGGAGCTGTTGTTTTGAAAAGATCAACAAAATTGATAGACCGCTAGCAAGACTAATAAAGAAGAAAAGAGAGAAGAATCAAATAGATGCAATAAAAAATGTTAAAGGGGATATCACCATTGACCCCACAGAAATACAAACTACCATCAGAGAATACTATAATCACCTCCATGCAAATAAACTAGAAAACCTAAAAGAAATGGATAAATTCCTGGACACATACACCCTCCCAAGACTAAACCAGGAAGAAGTTGATTCCCTGAATAGACCAATAACAAGCTCTGAAATTGAAGCAATAATTAATAGCCTACCAACCAAAAAAAGTCCAGGACCAGACGGATTCACAGCCGAATTCTACCAGAGGTACAAGGAGGAGCTGATACCATTCCTTTTGAAACTATTCCAATCAATAGAAAAGGAGGGAATCCTCCCTAACTCATTTTATGAGGCCAACATCATCCTGATCCCAAAACCTGGCAAAGGCACAACAAGAAAAGAGAATTTTAGACCAATATCCCTGATGAACATCGATGCAAAAATCCTCAATAAAATACTGGCAAACCGTATCCAGCAGTACATCAAAAAGCTTATCTACCATGATCAAGTGGGCTTCATCCCTGGGATGCAAGGCTGGTTCAACATATGCAAATCAATAAACATAGTCCGTCATAGAAACAGAACCAAAGACAAAAACCACATGATTATCTCAATAGATGCAGAAAAGGCCTTTGACAAAATTCAACAGCCCTTCATGCTAAAAACTCTCAATAAATTCAGTATTGATGGAATGTATCTCAAAATAATAAGAGCTATTTATGACAAACCCACAGCCAATATCATACTGAATGGGCAAAAACTGGAAGTGTTCCCTTCGAAAACTGGAACAAGACAGGGATGCCCTCTCTCTCCACTCCTATTCAACATAGTGTTGGAAGTTGTGGCCAGGACAATCAGGCAGGAGAAAGAAATAAAGGGTATTCAATTAGGAAAAGAAGAAGCCAAATTGTCCCTGTTTGCAGATGACATGATTGTATATTTAGAACACCCTGTCATCTCAGCCCAAAATCTCCTTAAGCTGATTAGCAACTTCAGCAAAGTCTCAGGATACAAAATCAAAGTGCAAAAATCACAAGCTTTCCTATACACCAATAACAGACAAACAGAGAGCCGAATCATGACTGAACTCCCATTCACAATTGCTTCAAAGAGAATAAAATACCTAGGAATCCAGCTTACAAGGGATGTGAAGGACCTCTTCAAGAAGAACTACAAACCACTGTTTAATGAAATAAAAGAGGACACAAACAAATGGAAGAATGTTCCATGCTCATGGATAGGACAAATCGATATCGTGAAAATGGCCATACTGCCTAAGGTAATTTATATATTCAATGACACCCCCATCAAGCTACCAATGACTTTCTTCACAAAATTGGAAAAAAACTACTTTAAAGTTCATATGGAACCAAAAAAGAACCTACATTGCAAGACAATCCTACGCCAAAAGAACAAAGCTGGAGGCATCACGCTACCTGACTTCAAACTATACTACAAGGCTACAGTAACCAAAGCAGCAAAGTACTGGTACCAAAACAGAGATATAGACCAATGGAACAGAACAGAGCCCTCAGAAATAATACCACACATCTGCAACCATCTGATCTTTGACAAACCTGAAAAAACAAGAAATGGGGAAAGGATTCCCTATTTAATAAATGGTGCTGGGAAAACTGGCTAGCTATAAGTAGAAAGCTGAAACTGGATATCTTCCTTACACCTTATACAAAAATTAATTCAAAATGGATTAGAGACTTAAATGTTAGACCTAAAACCATAAAAACCCTAGAAGAAAACCTAGCCAATACCATTCAGGACATAGGCATGGGCAAGGACTTCATATCTAAAACACCAAAAGCAATGGAAACAAAAGCCAAAATTGACAAATGGGATGTAATTAAACTAAAGAGCTTCTGCACAGCAAAAGAAACTACCATCAGACTGAACACACAACCTACAGAATGAGAGAAAATTTTTGCAATCTACTCATCTGACAAAGGGCTAATATCCAGAACCTACAAAGAACTCAAACAAATTTACAAGAAAAAAACAACCGCATCAAAAAGTGGGCAAAGGATATGAACAGACACTTCTCAAAAGAAGGTATTTATGCAGCCAACAGACACATGAAAAAATGCTCATCATCACTAGCCATCAGCGAAATGCAAATCGAAATTACAATGAGATACCATCTCACACCAGTTAGAATGGTGATCATTAAAAAGTCAGGAAACAACAGGTTTGGAAAGGATGTGGAGAAATAGGAATGCTTTTATGCTGTTGGTGGGACTACGAACTAGTTCAACCATTGTGGAAGACAGTGTGGCGATTCCTCATGGATCTAGAACTAGAAATACCATTTGACTCAGCCATCCCATTACTTGGTATACACCCAAAGGATTATAAATCACACTGCTCTAAAGACACAGGCACACATATGTTTATGTGGCACTATTCACAATAGCAAAGACTTGGAACCAACCCAAATGTCCATCAATGACAGATTGGATTAAGAAAATGTGGCACATATACACCATGGAACACTAGGCAGTCATAAAAAAGGATGAGTTCGTGTCCTTTATAGGGACATGGGTGCAGCTGGAAACCATCATTCTCAGCAAACTATCACAAGAACAGAAAACCAAACACCACAAGTTCTCACTCATAAGTGGGAATTGAACAATGAGAACACTTGGACACAGGAAGGGGAACATGACACACCAGGGCCTGTTGTGGGTGGGGGGAAGGGGGAGGGATAGCATTAGGAGATATACCTAATGTAAATGACGAGTTAATGGGTGCAGTACACCAACATGGCACATGTATACATATGTAACAAACCTGAACATTGTACACATGTACCCTAGAACATAAAGTATAATCAAAAAAATTTAAAAATATATAAAATGTATATGGAAATTCAAAGGACTTAGAATAATCAAAGAGTTTTGAGAAAGGACAATATATTTGAAGGACATATTACTTGTTTCCAGACTTATTACAAAGCTACAGTAATAGTACAGTGTGGTATCAGTGTAAGGATAAGCAGAAGGATCGCTGGAACAGACTACAGTTAAGAAACAGACACATACATGCATAGTCGATTTTTCACAAACTGCCAAGGCAATTCAGTGGGGAATGGAAATTCTCTTTAAAATACAGTGCTGTGATTCCTGGGTGTGATAGTTAACTTTAGGTGTCATGTTGACTGGATTGAGGAATGCCTAGATGCCTGGTGATGCATTGTCTCTGGGTGTTTCTGCTAGGCTGTTTCTAGAGTAGACTGGCCTGTGAGTCAGTGGACTGAGAGAAGCCCCACTCTCAATATGAGTGGGCACAATTCAAGGCACTGGAGGTTTGGCTGGGACAAACAGGTGGAAGAAAGAGGAATTCTCTGCTCTCTCCTCTCTGTTCTCTCTCTCTCCCTTCCAGAGAGGGATGCCTTTTTTCCTTCTGCCCCATCAGACTCCAGGTTCTTCAGGTTTGGACTCAGGGAGTTGCAGCACAAGACTCCTGAGGGGCTCTCAGACTTTAGGTCTCAGACTGGGGACTGCTTCCAGAATGAGCTATGCTATGGGTTTATCTGGTCTTCAACTTGCAGACCCCCCTATGGTGGGAATTTTCCACCTCTCATTGATTTTAGGAGGCAATTCCTCCTAATAAATCCCTTCCCATATATCCGATTGGTTCTCTATGGAGAACTCTGACTAATACACTGGGACATCCCTTTAGGGGGGGAAAAAAAACATGATGAACCTTGACTTCTATTTCACAAAAGTACAAAATATGCAAGTTAGATCACAAGCTTTAATGTGAAAGCTAAAAGTACAGTCTTCCAGAAGAAGACTTTGGGGAGGTTATGACTTTGAAGTAAGTAACTTTCCTTAGACAACGTTGCAAGACATCTTCTCAATTCCAAAGTTCTCTTCAAAATATTATTTCTTTGATGACAACACATACGAACAGATGGAAGAGAATCAGGAGTTGGGGCAACGCGGGGCTGCCCTTGGATGTTTCATTTATCTCTGCCACCATAAATCATACTTTCTCTCAATCCCTGCAGACGGGGGGTAAGAAGTGAGGAGAATTGGTGGGGGTATGCTTTTGAAAGATTTTACCATATGTGTACTCTTACAATGTGTTTATGAACTTGTACCTAACAATAATTCATTCTGGAGCTTTGCTCTGCAATCTCGTAGCATTTTTATAACTGCAGGTGCAAGCCTGTGCTAGAGTGTAGACTCCACCACCCCAGGGCACCAATCCAATCACATAACAATCTGCATGTATAAGTACCAAAATCAGTACTACCATGCCCATCAGTAATAGTCCGACAGTTCACCAATCTAAAAACCTACTGCCCAACAGGGTTGTGGGAGCTAGTTTCTACTTCCATAAGTCTTTCAATGCTGCACCTTTTTGTTTTCGAACAGTAACAGTTTGGTTTCAACAACAGCTATTTCGCAAATGGTTAACAATGTAATCCAGTTCTCACAAGTAATCCATAGTTATTCTGTTGTCAATTACATTATCAGTGACCGTATTTCTAACCCTACAACTCTTGACTCAGTAATGAAATCGTTCAAGAAGTATGATTTAGTGATGCACATGATAAGCACAAAATATACTGCACATAAACAGTTAGCATCCCTCTACATTAATTTGGCAAGTTAACATCACCCCATGCCATTTTGCCAACAGTTGTAAGCAAAAGGATTCATAAATGATAATCCTGGGATGCTATTCTTAGCCACCTCTATTTGAAGAAGAATATGAATTTACAAGCCTGGAGAGATTCCTTGGTCACAACACCAAATAGCAGTCACTTGTTCATCTTTTGAACACAGTGTAATGTCATGCAGAGATTTCAAAGTGCACATCCAGGAGTAAGGCAGGGCCAGGCACAGTTGTCCTCAGCAGTTTACAGAGGGATGAGTCTGGGGAGTTAATCTCCATGGTCTTTCTGTGCCCACTAGAGCTAGAACCAGAATTTCACGTCAATACATTGCGCTACCCATCCAGTTGAGGAAAAGTCTTTTCTGTTTCAGGACAGAAAGGTTACGAAGACCATAGTTTGAAAAGATACATCCTAAGATCTGCCATTCTTTTCCTAAAAGCAATGCTCTCAAGCAAACATTCATGTCACCAGGTTCCCAGGGGAAAGGAGGTAGACAGCCTACAGTCAGATTTTCACAGAGATGGAGAAAAGATTATGTTAACCCTTTATTCAGTCCTTCCACCATGTGATGTAGGTTCAATCCACTTAACATACAAATATGCAAAGTGATATACATATGAGAACCAGCATTTGACTTTTTCTGTGGGACAGTAATCTCCCTTTCACTTCTTGCCCAATCCAATTACTTAATGTCCAAGTTATTTCAACAGGACTCCAATATTTTTATCCTGGGGATTACGGGTATATTTACATCAAATAACTGCATGACAATGTTTAACATATCAAATTATAGTACAGCATAATTTTTTTGGTTTTCAAGTAATGTTTCATTTTTATTTAAAAAAAAAATAAGTCGTGGCCAGGCGCGGTGGCTCAAGCCTGTAATCCTAACACTTTGGGAGGCCAAGACGGGCGGATCACGAGGTCAGGAGATCGAAATCATCCTGGCTAATACGGTGAAACCCCGTCTCTACTAAAAAATACGAAAAACTAGCCGGGCGAGGTGGCGGGTGCCTGTGGTCCCAGCTACTCAGGAGGCTGAGGCAGGAGAATGGCGTGAACCCGGGAGGCAGAGCTTGCAGTGAGCCAAGATCCGGCCACTGCACTCCAGGCTGGGCGACAGAGCGAGACTCTGTCTCAAAAAAATAAAAAATTTTAAAAAAAATCATGTATATTTAAGGTATTCAACATGATATTATAAGATGTATCTAGTGAAATGGTTACTGTAGTGGAACAAATTAACATATCCATCATGTCACATAGT
This sequence comes from Macaca nemestrina, assembly GCF_043159975.1. NCBI lineage: Eukaryota > Metazoa > Chordata > Mammalia > Primates > Cercopithecidae > Macaca > Macaca nemestrina. The sequence continues at coordinate 77,583,103 of NC_092143.1, forward strand.
TATCCTTGTGGCAAGAGCAGCTATAATCTACTGATTTGGCAAAAATCATTAACACAACACACTATAGAAACTACAGTCCTGATGTTGTTCATTAGGTCTTTTGACTTGTTCCTCCTACATACTTGCTACTTTGTATCCTTTGACCTAAAAGGGAACACTTGCTAACCTGGAGACAGCACAATTATTGTTCAGTTTAGCAAGTATCCCCTTAAAAACATTCCAATTTAGCATGTTTCAAACTGTATTTTTAAATCTTTATGCCCAAATCCGTTCCACCCACATTAAAAAAAAAAAAAAAAAAAAAAAAATTCTCAGTTAACAGTGGCTTTTTCAGTTTCTCAAGTCAGAAATCTTGGAGTCCCTTGACAACTTTCTTCTTGTCACATCCAACACCAGCCCCTTAGCAAGTGTGGGGTGACCCAGTTCAAGGCACTGTCATGAACACAGCATGCCCAGGTTCTTCTGGCTTGCACTTTTAAACCTTTAGACATCACTTTTTGCCTCTTAAACAGCTTGCCTTATTATATTCTGCTTTCCTGGTATTCGTTGCTAGATGGCAGTAGAGGATTTTGATTGGACTCCAAATTGGTTGGTTAAAGCAGCCTGTGCTGCTCAGAGGGAAGTTGTGGTTGTGTGTGGTTGTGGTTGTGGTGTGTTGCGGTGTGTAGTTGTGGTGGTGTGTAGTGGTGGTGTGTGGTGTATGGTGTGTGGTGGTGTGTGGTTGGTGTGGTGGTGGTGTGTGGTTGTGGTGGTGTGTAGTGGTAGTGTGTGGTTGGTGTGGTGGTGATGTGTGGTTGTGTGTAGTGGTGTGTGGTTGTGGTGGTGTGTGGTGTGGTGGTGGTGTGTGATGGTGTGTGGTTGTGGTTGTGGTGTGTGGTTGTGGTGTGTGGTGGTGTGTGGTTGTGGTGGTGTGTGGTGGTGTGTGGTTGTGGTGTGTGATGTGTGGTGTGTGGTTGTGGTGGTGTGTGGTTGTGGTGGTGTGTGGTGGTGTGTGGTGGTGTGTTGTGGTGTGTGGTTGTGGTGGTGTGTGGTGGTGTGTGGTTGTGGTGGTGTGTGGTGGTGGTGTGTGGTGACTGTGGTGGTGTGTAGTTGTGTGTGGTTGTGGTGGTGTGTGGTTGTGGTGGTGTGGTGGTGGTGGTGTATGGTTGTGGTGGTGTGTGGTTGTGGTGGTGAGTGGTTGTGGTGTGTGGTTGTGGTGGTGTGTGGTTGTGGTGGTGTGTGGTTGTGGTAGTGTGGTGGTGTGTGGTTGTGGTGGTGTGTGGTTGTGGTGGTGAGTGGTTGTGGTGGTGTGTGGTTGTGGTAGTGTGTGGTGGTGGTCGTGTGATGGTGGCAGTGTGTGGTTGTGTGTGCTTGTGGTTGTGGTGGTGTGTGGTGGTGTGTAGTTGTAGTGGTGTGTGGTGGTGGTGGTGGTGTGTGGTGGTGTGTGGTTGTGGTGGTGGTGTATGGTGGTGTATGGTGGTGCGTAGTTGCCAGGCTCTCTTTAATAACCAGCTCTGGAGGGAACTGATTATGTCAGAACTCACTCATTGCCATGAGGACAGCACCAAGCCCTTCATGAATGATCCATCTCCATGATCCAAACACCTTCCACCAGGCCCCACCTCCAACAATGGGGACTAAATTTCAACATGAGGTTTGGAGGGTCAAACATTCAAACTATAGCATCAGCCAAAATTATAGCTGCAGGGAAATTAGAAGAAAAACTGGCAAGATGAACAAAGATTTAGTGAAATATAACACATTAGAGAATAAAAGGGGAGTCAATAGTCAATAGGTAGAGTCATTAGAGAATAAAAAGGGGAATAAAAAGGGGTGCAATCATAGTTGATTGTATGTTTTTGCATAACTGGTTAGTTCAATTAACTGTTACAGGTATTTTACTGAGGATTTTAACATCTGAATAGTTAAAAGTGTTCTCTAATTGTCTTATAATTTCCTTGCCTTGTTTGGGAGTCAGGATTATAACAGCTTTGATAAATGTGTAGGGAAGCTATCTTACGTCTTGTCTTTTGGGAAAAAGTGCATTAAGTGTTTGAGGGGTGAAAGGGAGGGGCTGCAAAGGGCATGGGAAAACTTTCCGGGGTAATGGGCATATTCATTATCTTCAATGTGGTGATGGTTGCAAGGGTGTATACAAATGCCCAAACTCATAAATCGTACACTTTAAATATTCAAGTTTATTGTACGTCAATTATACTTCAATAGAGCTGTTTGTTGTTGTTGTTTTGTTTTGTTTTGTTTTTAAACCCTCACAATTTCGTTCTGGGCTCTGTGCTTGGGCTCTGAAATTTGGTAGCAGTGACCTGAATCTCCATGCCCACTATAACAGAGCAGAAGCACCATCCTCTCGGACAAACACCACCACTTTAAGTTCCAGCTCCCTTTCTAGCCTTATGCATTTCAAGAAAATCACTTCTTTTCTAACAAAAAGCAGACAGAAAGAGCAGACAGTAAAACATAGATAAGACAGCTCGGGCACAGAAGGAGGTGGGGGGAAAGTCTCTTGGGTAACTGCCGAACTTCACCCTCATACATTGGGCCCCAGTAAAACAGTGAGCCTTAATAAGCACATTCCTTTCCCTTCAGGTGCACTAAGATAGGCAAGCTAAAAGCAGATTGGGGGTATGCCTGCAGCTGCAGGAAGATGTATGGGAACAGACACACAACTCTCCCTCCCAGGTAAGCACAGCAAAGAGACACAGAAATCGTCCAAGCCTCTGATAAACTCTCCCACCCTGAATCCTTAAAAACTCTGTCTGTAAGAAAGCATGCCTCTGATCTTAGTCAGAAGCCACTCTCGGGTTTGTTTTCTTTAAAATAAACCTGTCCTTGACCATCAAGCCATCATGTTTCTTTCCTCTTTCTTTAACTCACACACTGGAGCCTAGGGAAAGGATCATTCTCTGCCCACTTCCATTACCTGAGAAAAGAACACCAGAAAAAGAAGCCCTGGAGAAAACATTAAGATTTGCAGCCAGGCATGGCAGCTGATACCTGTAATGCCAGCACTTAGGGAGGTTGAGGTAGAGGATTGTTTGAGGCCAGGAGTTTGAGCCTAGCCTGGGCAACATAGTGAGACCCTGTCTCTACAAAAAAAATTTTTTAATAAATTATCTGGGACTGGCGGCAAGTGCCTGTAGTCCCAGCTACTCAGGAGGCCGAGATGGGAAGATCCCTTGAACTCAGTACAGCTTAGGCTGCAGTGAGCTATGATGGCACCACTGCACTCCAGCCCGGGTGACAGAGCAAAACCCTGTCTCAAAAAAAAAAAAAAAAGATTTGTAGACTGTCAAAAGGGATATCAAGAACGTCCCCTGTGAGCCCGGGCATGGTAGCTCACATCTGTAATCCCAAGCACTTTGAGAAGCCATGGCAGGAGGATTACTTGAGCCCAGGAATTTGAGACCAGCCTAGGCAAGATAAACCTTGTCTCTACAAATAAGAATAATTAGCCAGGCGTGGTGCAGGCCTGTGGCCCCAGCTACCAGGGGACTGAGGTGGGAGGATTGCTTGAGCAGTCCTCAGGCAGTGGAGGCACCAGTGACCTGTGGTGACAACACTGCACTCCAGCCTGGGCGATAGAGTGAGACCCTGTCTCAAAAGAAAATAAATAAAACAGAATGTCTCCTATGGAAAATGAGAACTTCCAGTAGAACAACTGTGGGAAAGAGACAGGATCCTTCTGTTCTTTCCACAGTATTTCAGATTTCAGACCGCTCGAGATTCCTCTAGCTAACGACTTCACAGTTGGTAAAAGCAAGTTACCTTCACAATGGTTCTTCAGCGTCTATTATGACAGTTCTTGGAACTATGCGTGCCAGATTACAGTTCACACCTGATGGTAGTGATAGTGGAAATGCCTTTAGGAGGCTTGCAGATGCCTTGGACCCAGAAAATACAACTTTTTGAGACATTTGGGAGAAAAAAGAGTGTTTTACATCAGCCTTCCCTGGGGTTCCACAAACAGTGAATGGATCTGAAGACACACCTTCAACATTCTTTAAGAAGGAACCATGAAAGCCAACCTTAAATCATTTAAAGAGAGAATGAAACTTGAAGCAATGCACAGGAAGAACCCTTACCTGATCTGCTCTGCAGCTACTGGAAACGTGAAGGAGATAGTTTACACTTCAGTGGATGCGGGTGGTGGCTTAGGCCTGTATGCTAGTGCTTTGGAAGGCAGAGTGGGGAGGACTGCTTGAGGGAGAGTTCAAGGTTGCAGTGAGCTGTGATCCAGCCTCGGCAACAGAGCGAGACCCTGTATGTAAAAAAAGAAAGAAAAGAAAGTTTACATTACATTTGGAGACTGGAGAGGAGCTTCTGAATACTGCTGCGATTCTTCAGATAGTCTCCTAACTGGGTAGGTAGTATTGCTTGACAAATGTCTTACAACTATCAGAAAACAATGTTCCCATTACAATCAGTAGAGCGAAAGCACAATCTTCTCCTTCCCACGTGGCTCAGCATTCAGTGCAGGCTCTGTAGAAAACTCACCCAGTTAGCCGGGCGCGGTGGCTCATGCCTGTAATCCCAGCACTTTGGGAGGCCGAGACGGGCGGATCACAAGGTCAGGAGATCGAGACCATCCTGGCTAACAAGGTGAAACCCCATCTCTACTAAAAAATACAAAAAACTAGCCGGGCGAGGTGGCGGGCGCCTGTAGTCCCAGCTACTCGGGAGGCTGAGGCAGGAGAATGGCGTAAACCCGGGAGGCGGAGCTTGCAGTGAGCTGAGATCCGGCCACTGCACCCCAGCCTGGGCGACAGAGCGAGACTCCGTCTCAAAAAAAAAAAAAAAAAAAAAAAGAAAACTCACCCAGTAACTCAGCTCAAGAAATCAGGCTGGGTTAAACCACCTGCACAGCTTTCCTCCCCACAAGGAAAGAAATCAGGCTGGGTTAAACCACCTGCACAGCTTTCCCCACCACGAGGAAAGAAATCAGGCTGGGTTAAACCACCTGCACAGCTTTCCCCACCACGAGGAAAGAAATCAGGCTGGGTTAAACCACCTGCACAGCTTTCCCCACCACGAGGAAAGAAATCAGGCTGGGTTAAACCACCTGCACAGCTTTCCTCCCCACGAAGGAAAGGTTTCTTAAAAATGATTCCCTGACAAAGATCAGCGTTCATAACTAAAAGAGGCCCAAAATGAGAAAAAGGAAACATTGTCTTCCTGTTTTGTGTTCTCCTCCATCTCTATTCACATAGTTGCTAGAAAGAGACCTTGGCCTTCCACTAGATCTGGGATGACATTGCCAGGACCGTGAATGCAGCGATGTCTGCAGTCTGTTTCTTTGCAAGCAAACAGGGGACTCCATGCTCACCTGCTTCAGAAGAGAGCCCCGGCTGGCCCCGTGGGTGTGGAGCTCTGGTGGACCATGCAGACCTGTGTGGATTGTGCCTTCCAGGCTGTGACAGAGGAGTTAAAAAGAAATTATTTAGGCAGATAGTGAGAATAAGGAAGCCCTTGGTAAGGTTTTCCTTTTAATGAAAAGCAGCCCCCAAATCATTTTGTTTTCTAGCAAAGAGCAACCTGTAAAATCAAGCTGCAGACATAGACAAGCAAGCTGGAAGCCTGCATAGGCCAATGCTGGTGGTTGTGCCAATAGAGAAAGGTTACCTGGGAATAGGCACATTCAAAATGGTGGCTCCATCATCTTCTCTCTTTGCCACCCACGTGTACAGTAAGGAGCAGACAAGATGGCGCTGGCCAAGTAGAAAGCCAATTTGTATAATAAGATCAGGGTGGGATGACCAGCCTTCCCCGAGTACCATGTAAATGTCACACCTGATTAAACCAATCTGTGGGCCCTGTGTAAATCAGACACCACCTCCTCAAGCCTGCCTATAAAGTCTGCTGTGGTCCACCTCAGGCCGGCTTTTTCCCTTTTGGATGCCTCTCTCTAGAAAGAGAGAGAAAGCTGCTCTCCGCTTCTTCCGCCTGTTAAACTTTCCGCTCCTTAACCTACTCACATGTGTTCATGTCTTTAACCTTCCTGGTGCAAGACAGTGAACCCCAGGTATTTACCCCAGACAATGATGCTGCTTCAGCCGGACGGCTCTTGAATGCCTCCATAGAGGAGACGTGGTCGCTGCCTCCTCTGGTGGGGAAAAACGTTCTACCTCCTTTCAGTGATTAACACCTCCTCAAGATAAAAACGGTAAAAACCAATCAGCAGAGGCAGACATACCAGTGAACAAGAGAGCCAACTGATGCTCTCAGAACCCTCCATCATATGTCATTCCTCTCTCACCTAAGGACCCCACATAGAAGTACATGTGCCACAGGCAGAAATATTGTCTTATGAGGACAGACATGCCAGAAGAGCACAGGCTTTCAGAAAACCACCAATGCAGCAAACTAACTCTCTGAGCATGGACTGGGGAAATTTCTCAGCTCTCTTAACTATAAGAAGTATTTTCAGCCTGTGTCAGCGACGCTGAGCTCATCCCCAGTTCTGAATAAGCTATCACTGACTTCTACCAAGGACAATTATATGAAGTCAGCAAAATCCACATGCAGAGGAGATGGACACCCAATTCAACAAGTGAATGTGACCTCAGTGTACTGAAAACAAGCTTCCAGGAAGGACATTCACATTGGTTTGTGGATAAAGTAAAATAATTTGTGAAAGAGATAGATCCTCAGACTTTGGCATTACTGGAAAAGCTCGTCTGGAGACCTGAAGTTGGTGGGAGTTTCTGCTGTGTCTGAGGACCTGACATGAGGATGAAATACATAAGACTAACATCAAGCCCGGCGTGAAAGCTAGGCCACTGCCCTAAAAGACTTAACGAAAAGAATGTTTTGTATATGTTCAGACTGTACTTACTTCTCGGATGTACTGATGCCTTAAATAATATTTTTGTTGCTCTAAGCAGTCTTCCTTTAGCAAAGGGTTGCCCTGAAGATTGCAGAACTTAACCGGCTTCTCTAAACACTATTAAGGTGGGAGAAATCTTGCACATTAAACTTGGGAATTCTTTCACTTTTTTTTTTTTTTTTTTTGAGACAGAGGCTCGTTCTGTCACCCAGGCTGGAGTGCAGTGGCACAATCTCGGCTCACTGCAAGCTCCGCCTCCCGGGTTCACACCATTCTCCTGCCTCAGCCTCCCGAGTAGCTGTGACTACAGGCACCCACCACCCCGCCAGGCAAACTTTTTTTTTTTTTTTTTTTGTATTTTTAGTAGACACAGGGTTTCACTGTGGGAGCCAGGATGGTCTCAATCTTCTGACCTCATGATCCGCCTGCTTCGGCCTCCTAAAGTACTGGGACTACAGGTGTGAGCCACCACGCCTGGCCTCTTTTACTTTTATTAATTGTACAGTTTATAAGTATATTTTAAATAGGAAATCAGAAAATTTTATTGATTTTAATCAATATTTATATATAGAACAGCTAAACCCCAATGGGTAAAACATCAGGGACTGACTATATACAGAAATCCACAACAATTTTACCTTAGAAGAGAACTTAAAGATGCAAATAAATCATGGTTTCTCATCCCGACACGGTGGACATTTTGGACAATTCTTTGTGGCTGGGAGTGTCCTGTGCGTGGTGGAATATTTAGCAGCATCTCTGGCCTCCACTCACTAGAAGCCAGTACTATGTCACATACACACACCCATTGTGACAATCGAAAATGTTTCCAAACAAGTGTCCCCTGAGTGGTGCAAAGCATCCCTTGGTTGAGAATCACTGAACTAGATATATTATCTCTCTCATGAATGTTTTATGTCTGGTGCTATCATGTTCTGTTCATGTTCTTACTGTTTCCAGAAAGGGAACCACCATATAGATTGACTTCCTTTCTGTTATTTTGTATCTATTTCCTAAAGAAAAGTTTTATAAACTTCAAAAATAAAGAAAAACAACTAAGAAAAAAGACTTAGCTCTGTGTAAGTGCAGAGCCCCCATGATTAGGCTGCCACATCTCAAGGCAGGTCATTCTCCCTTGTGTTTCTTGAAAGGGTAAAGGTGAAAGAAAGGGATTTTCATTTGCAAAGGATTTTTCTCAAGAGGTCTTGTGAGCAACTAGAACAATAAAAACCCCAGATGCTATTAGATGAAGGGCAGGTCTTACAGATCAGTCTATCACACTCAAAAGGGGAAATACAATTTTCTGTTTTAGAAAAAAAGAAAATCTCTAGTGTCGAGAGACCTCACAGATTTAATGACCATCTTGCCAGGCACTGCTTTAAACAGGTAAAAAGAAACATACTTATTTCCAGCCAGGAGCCTGGAGTTCCATGGTGAGGTCACATACATCTAGTTTCTATGTCCCACTTTCTGCCTTTGCTGACATCTGATTGAATTATTGAAAGAGTTCATCGACATTAACCCTGGACAGCCTCTTCTACCTAAGGGAGTAACTTGGAAGTGTGACCCAGTCATGGTCTGAGCTGCCAAGACAATAGCAGGGGAAGAATGCTGCATTGGTGTACGTCAAGGTAATTAAAAGGTGTTTTGTTATCAGCTCATTAATATTGATTATACCTTTTTCCATTCCATTAGAGCCGATAATTGGAGGTGGTGCTAGGTATGTTCAATGTTTCCCAACTACTCTGCTACTGACCCCGGGAAGAAAAACGCTTTGAATATTAAGCGCTTACCTTGCTGTTTACAAGCTATAGTTCATTGGCATCCACCTTGGCAAGGCTGATCCCCAGAAGGATGCCATTTTCTGAGAAGGTACAAAACTCAAATGTGATGTTAGCATCTGACCAGACTCTGTAGCCCTCTTTGACTGAAACATACAAGGACAGCCCTAAGTCAACCTCAGAGAGGCATGGGCTGGGCTGGGTGGCTGCTGTGCATTTGGGCTCTCTGGCTGGATCTAGCTCTTCCTCTGGATCCAGCTGCATCCCCACCAGCAGGTCAGTCCTGCCCTCTGAGCCTCAGCTTCCACATCTGTGTGATGAGGTGGAGCTTTTAAAAAAGACTCAAGCACTCAGCTGGGATAAGCCAGACCAGAGCAAGAATGGGCATATCCCTTCATCTACTGCCAGGCAAGCATTGGGTACTTGGCATAGGTTTACATTCTGGACAGCTGCCAATCTTGAGTCTACGACAATGCTGTTCAAACTGTAGTCTGTGGTCTGGTGTCAGTTGGCAAACTGTTACTGGTCAAGACAAGATAAGCAGAATGAATGGGAGGAAGCTTTGGGAAAGTACGTAACAGTCTGACATGTCCTGAAGCCACCAACATATCAAAGAATCTGCCTCACTGATCAGAGGATAGGCAGCCTGGGTGTGGTGGTACCAGCACTGCAAGGTGGCCAGTGTCATGTGGCAAGAGCTGTGTATTTGTCATGCCCACAAGGACCTCTTTACAATGTGTGATGTTTGAAGGCTTGTCAACTGTAATCCAACACTATATAATCTGTATGTATTTACAATTTCTGTTTTTATAGTCATTCTGATTTTTAATGACTTTTAATATACATATACGCATATATATTTGGTAGCTGCATTAGGCAAGTAAATTTACTGTAGATGGCAAAGTGCGAAAATCATAGTGTCATTTAGGGAAAAGCACTAATGAAACCATAAATGAAACTGGTACTTAAGTGATATTTACTTATTACACAAATTCAAAACAAAGAATTCTTTGTGAAAGAATTTTGAGTTGAAGGCAGATAGAAGCAGATTTTCGGTATTTCACATGCAAACTTTACAGTTTTGGGGAGCTTCACATGGACTTGCTTTTCAGGTTGCTAAAACTAAAAACCATTTATCACTGCTGAGAGATTAGCAGCAGAAGATTGTATTGCAGCTGTCTGCATACACTTACGCACCCACAAAAATTTTAAATAGTCATTTAAAACATTATTAAAACAAATGAATTCTAAATCGGCCTACCAGGAATTTCCACCCGTTGGGTCTAGGCATGCTCTCTGAAGCAAGAAAATGAAAGAGGTGCCTGACATCCTCAAATCCAAGAAGAGAGCCCGCTCGTCCCCAATTCCACACTGAATTTCTGGGGTGTCCCCACCGGGGCCACAGCCGGGCCCCCACCGTTCTCAGAGCTGCCCTCATCTGAAGACCACAAACCTGGGACCTGGGCTTCCTCCCACTGCCCCGTGACCTTTCGCCCGCATTCCCCGTGACTCAGAAGTCAGGGCCAGACTACCCAGAGCGAGAGCCCGGTAGGGTCCCCGCCAGCATGCCCACCCAGGGTTCCCATCCAGCGTCCCCGCCCAGGTCCCCGCCCAGCCTCCCGGGGACTACACCAGGCCACCTGCGCTCGCTCATTGACAGCACAGCCCCTTCCAATCTTGACGGCCTCCGCCCAGTCGACCCTGCGTGAATACAATTATTTCCCTCTACCTTCCACTCGGAGAGAGCGGCCAGGATGACAACTGGCTTCTCTGGAAACACCCCGGCTCCCCAGCCCTCCTGGGGCATCTCTAGGTGACACCCCACAAGGCCCGAGGCCTCTACTCCTTCTCTCCCGTCGGCAGTGACCCTGCCTCGCACCTGCCGCGTGGGTCCAGCCACACTGTCCCAGCAGACGCTCTCACCTTAGCCTAGGGCTTTACTTACTGCTTCCAAAAGCGCTGGGCGTAGCCTTTATACGTCTGACCCCACCCCCAAGTCCCGGGCCACCCCATCCAACCGCCCAACGGCCCAACCGCCACTCCAAAGCTCGCCAACCGCTGCTCCAGGCCACGGGCTGCCCCTCCCCACGGCTCTGGGACCCCGCCCCTCCACCGCAGGCTGACCCAGCTCACCTCACCAACGGTCACGCCCACCGCCAGTCTGGCCCCGCCCCACCGTGCTCTCTCCCGGCTCCACGACCCCGCCCCTCAGTGGCAGGTCTACCCCGCCCACTCCAAGAACCACCACTTCCACAGCCAGGCACCGTAGCTCGGGCTGAGGTCCTCTTTGGCTCCTGGCAGCTGTTGCCCCTGCAGCCATCTGTACCGGGTGTCTGCTGTGTTTTGTCCCCCACATGTAGTTCTGATATGTTTTTAAAACTTCATCTATATCTCACTTACTCCGCTCCCTGCATAGTAAGCGCCGTGAGGATGGGCAAATGCCTGCTCAGCTTAGGATCAGATCCTTAGCACGTAATACGGGGGCTGGTGCTCTACACCCACACCTGCTCTGCCGGCTCTCCTGGATCATCGTGGCGAAATGAGATGGTCTATGTAAGAGCACTTGTAAATTTTAGAACTCTTTCCATACCCCTGAAACCCCAGAAACGTAAAGAATTATTTTCATTATTATTGCTTTTCCGTACATTGATCCGGGCCCCATATTTCCAGCTTATGGTTTGGTTACAGCTCTACATGACCCAAATGGAAAGATAAAAATATTCTCCTTTGTTCATCTCCCTTTTAAACATGATTTCTCCTTAAAGGTGCTTAAAAGAATTTTATATGCAATGAGTCCTTTTATCATCTATCTCTAATGTTTTACCTGGCTGTTCATTGGCTATCGTGCAGCAATGTTTCTTAGTATTTTATAAAAGATATTTACATCTAAGTCCATAAGTAAAGTTGGTCTATAATTGTTTTATACTTGTCTTGTTTCATACGAAGTTATTCCACCAGTGTTAAATGAGTTGGTCAGTTTTCTTCTTTTTTCTCATGTTTGCCAATGCTTGCCTATAAATCCATGTGGTTGTTGGACCTTTTTGGAAGGCAGGTGTGACTGAGGATTAAATTTCTCTGTGGCCAATGCTACTGGCTTATCCAGGTGCTCTCTTTATTTCTGAAAAAAAATTTAATACTATTTTCTAAATATTGTGATACCTTTTTGAGGTTGTTACCACAATCTCTTTTACAGAGGAAGAAACTGAGGCTTGGAAACAGTGCCGCATGCTACGGAAAACAGTATAGTTCTTTCTCAAAAAATTACAAATAGGGGCCAGGCGCGGTGGCTCAGGCCTATAATCCCAACACTTGTGGATCATTTGAGGTCAGGTGTTTGAGACCATCTTGGCCAACATGGTGAAACCTGTCTCTACTAAAAATACAAAATTTAGGCAGGCGTGGTGGCACCCGCCTGTAGTCCCAGCTACTCGGGAGGCTGAGGCAGGAGAATTGCTTGAGCCTGGGAGGCGGAGGTTGCCACGAGCCAAGATCGCACCACTGAACTGCAGCCTGGGTGACAGAGTGAGACCGTCTAAAAAATAAAATAAAATAAAAATAAAAAATTACAAATAGATTTACCATATGATCCAGCAATTCCACTTCTGGGTATATACCCCAAAGAATTGAAAGCAGGGACTCTGAACAGATACTTGTGCATCCGTGTTCATCATGGCACTATTTACAACCAAAGTGCCCATCAAGGGATGAATGGACAAGTAAAATGTCTGTACATACAATGGGATGTTATTCAGAATTAAAGGGGAGGAAATTCTGACACATGCTAAACACAGATGAACTTTGAAGCTATTATGGTAAGTCACTTATATGAAGTACCTAGAGTGGTCAAATTTGTAGAGACAGAAAATAAGAATGGTGGTTGCCAGGGGCTGAGGGAAAGAAGGAATGGGGCTTACTGTTTAACTGGTACAGGGCTGCAGGTTTACAAGATGAAAAGAATTCTGGAGGTAAATGGTAGTGGTTGTACACCATTATAAATGTATTGAATTTCATGGAAAGGTACACTTAAAGATGGCTTAAAATGGTAAATTTTATATTTTTTATATTTTGCCACAATAAAAAAAAGTACTACATTAACTGACAGACTAAACAAGGACTTTTGGCACCAAAATTAGACTTTGGAAAGAAATCAGATATCTCAGTAAAGGCGTCATGAGAAAAATATGATAGTCAATAGATTTTGTTGCACGTGCTTTAAGACATAGATTTGCTTTTATTTGGAATCACTTGGCAGTGAGGGAAAGGGTGTCATAATCTTTTTATGCCCTTGAGGCTCCAAAGTAGGGTTGCCAGATTTAGCAAATTAAAAACACAGGATGCTGTGCAATATTTAGCATGTGCTTACACTAAAAACATGTCTGTGGTGTTTATCTGAAATTCAGATTTCCCTGGGTTCTGTGTTTTATCTGGCAACCGTCTCTAAGAACCTGAGTCCACACTTGGTGAGAGGAGTTAAGGAATCAGTGTCAGAACCCGAAGTGGGAACCACAATTGGTGTCTGACCTGGGAGTGCAGGCTCAAGGTCACGGGGACAGATCTACACCCAGGTCACTCGACTCTGTGCTTGTGAAAGGCCAATGGGGAGCTGGTGGGTTTTCCTGAGGAATCCTTCGGAGAGACCTTGTGAACAGCTGTCCTCATGAAAGGCCCATGCTCCGTTTTAACTCTGTTAGAGCGGGGGTGGAGGCAGGGCTGGGGTGTATAGCTCAAGGCAGCTCCACAGTCTGTGTTCTATGTCCTGGTTTTGGTCACTTCCTCACCCAGCATGGTAGACCAGGATCTAGAATGTCTGAGCCTTCATCTCACATTGTAGCTGGTTTCCACAGAAACATGAAACCAAAGACCACCCACGGCACAGCAGAGGTTCTTGGCGCACGTGCACTGCTGCTGAGACGGGCACGTGCCCCTTCTGGGCCCAGCTGCCCAGGAGCCGCCTTTGAAAAGTCTGCTTTCCTCCCATGGCTGGTGCTATAGAACCATCAGCACGTCCACAACTGGCAGCTGCCTTTCTCTAAGGAACATCTTCATGCAGGTATTTAAATGGGAAAGAATTACAAATTTCAAATATACCCATCAAGAGGTGTGAATCCCCCTAAGGGTTCAAAAAACATAGGGAAGGCACAGAACAGGAACGGGGACCAGGAGCACAGCTGCCTTCCTTGTTTATCCAATCAAAATCGCTCAGAGACACAAACTCTGGCCTCCTCCATGTTGGAAAAGCAGGTCATGGCTAAGACAGGTGGAGACCGCTCAAGTGAGCATTTGGAAAATGGGATCATTTTTCTAAACGATTGGATAGCGGCCACTGTGACCTGAGCTGCAGCCACAGAGCAGAACTAAAATGAATGTGGAGGGGACTGAATGCAACTTCAGAAATCTGGGTCTACAGCTGCTTGGTCCATTAAAATAATATACTTACATGGTTTTTAAATGTTCCCTCTTTTCAAATTACACACATTATCCCAGAAAAGTAGCTGATTAAGGCAAACTGTTTCATTCCAAGTGGTGAAAATAAAATTGACAATAAAGGAAGCACTAACTTAAAATGATGCCATCTTTTCTTTTTTTCTGTCCTGCAAAATGCGCTGTTAGGTGAGGTCCTGATAGCACAAGGCCACGTCCAAGGAGGGTCCAGCTCCTTCCTTTGCTCCCTTTGCCCCTGTGACTTGCTGGAGCCTCCTTAAAAGGTTATGTGGCCAACAGCTGGTGTGCTCATCTGGAATTAATCCACGAACATTGCTTGTCTGTTGTAGAAACTGGAGCTTAGAGTTTTCTTGAAGAAATAAAAGGCTTCATACTCCAATCTGTTATCATCTGTATTGACACTTTTTTAAAAGCTCAAAATGAAAAACATAAAACACTATCAAGTAATCAACAGAACATTCAATGTGTATAAAGATTTATTTTTTAAAAAAACATGTTAAACAAGAGAGCCAGGGAATTCAATGTACATTTTAGACCATTTAATGGAGGTATTTGTTGCACATGTGGTTTTAGTGTAACATAAACACAACATCTCTCCCCAGAAACACTTAACCTGAGTTGGAAATGAAATATGAACTGAGGAGACTCTTAATTCACACAAACACTTCTTTTCAAAATACTAGCAATTACTCCAACTGCGGATTCTGCTTGAAGTTCAGGACTCCGTCCCAGGACAGGAATGAAGGAAAACTCCATGCCATTCAAACGCTCTGCTGAAGTCAAAGGATTGCACCTGCGGCCTCTTAATCAGCACTAGCTTCCTCAAACACCCGCGGAACGAGGTCTGGCTGCTCAGGCATTTTTGCTTCACGCCAGCTGTTCAGGAAAGAAGAGAAGACAAATCTTGCTTAATTTTGTTGAAATGCGATCCATAGCACAAAAGGAACAGAAATAATCTCAAGTGGGTTATTTTGTTTTTAAAATTTTTCACTATTAAAATTAGAAGAATATTTTCCACATATGTGGTGTCAGTGAATAGCAGAATTCAGAGAAAACTTTTTTTTTTTTGAGACGGAGTCTCGCTCTGTCACCCAGGCTGGAGTGCAGTGGTGCGATCTCGGCTCACTGCAACCTCTGCCTCCTGGGTTCAAGTGATTCTCCTGTCTCAGCCTCCTGAGTAGCTGGGATTATAGGCACCCATCACCACGTCCAGCTTATTTTTGTATTTTTAGTAGAGACAGGGTTTCACCATGTTGGCCAGGCTGGTCTCAAACTTCTAACCTCAAGTGATCCACCCACCTCGGCCTCCCAAAGTGCCAGGATTATAGGCGTGAGCCACCACACCTGGCCAAAAACTTTTAATATATAAAATTTTAAGGCATAGTTATAACTTAAGTCATACAACAGGTGTTTATTTTATTATTTGCAACAATTCCTTGGAACATCTAAAATACATAATTCTAATCCAAAATTGACCAGAGAGATGAGTCACGAGTTTATTTCCTAAAATGATTCCCTAGCCCTAAAATGACTCCCAAGTCTGAGAGTCATGAAATTTACTTTGGTAAAGTCATCCAGCTGCCTTCATGTCATGTTCTCACAGTCTTACCCAATGATTAACTTGTGTGTGTAGATTATTTTAAGTTTTCCAAGAATTCTTAAGTATTTGAAATGGCCTTTCTAAAATGGTAAAAGATTTGTCAACCCAAACCATGTACCTTTCTCAATCCCTATTCTACATCCACCTGAACTAAGACTTCCTCCAGGAACAGTGCCCCTTTTGAGTGGAAGAGCAGGTACCCGTACATACCAGGATAGCCACCAACATAAATGGGATTGTTGGTGTCCACCGAGGTAGACCGGGTGTGTGGACTTTCAGCGCCAACTGCATTCCCATCGACAATCAGAGTGATATGGTGTTTGCTTTTGTTAGCTTGAAGCGTGTGCCATTTTCCATCACAGAGCGCAGTGGCGGTTTTGGGCTCATACGTGGCTGTTATCCTGCCAGCACCATTGTTGACATGGAACAAGACCTAAACAAAGCAAATATCTTGGTGAGTTTATGTGTATTTAAGGAACACAGTCCATTTGTACAAGCTCTTGGAGTGGATAAAATTGCAGCATTATGTTTAAAAGGAGAGCTAACATGAGAAACAGAAAATAATTTTGAAAAAGAGCCTTTTAAAGGATTCAGATGATGGCCGAGCGCGGTGGCTCACGCCTGTAATCCCGGCATTTTAGGAGGCCAAGGCAGGTGGATCACCTGGGGTCAGGAGTTCAAGACCAGTGTGAGCAACATGGAGAAACCCTGTCTCTACTAAAAATACAAAAAAATTAGCCAGGTGTGGTGGCACATGCCTGTAATCCTAGCAACTCGGGAGGCTGAGGCTGGAAAATTGCTTGAACCTGGGAGGTGGAGGTTGCAGTGAGCCAATATCATGCCATTGCACTCCAGCCTGGGCAACAACAGCGAAACTCCGTCTCCAAAAAAAAAAAAAAAAAATTTCAGATGTTATACTATTCCCCAAATTCCAGAAAGGGCAAATGGCCACCTTCAGGACCACAAGTCCGAGCACATTGCATCCTTAAATGCAGGCCTCGTTTTTAGGACATTTTAGGAGTTAATAGCCTTACTGGAGGTGCTGGTCATACATTTTTTTTTTTTTTTTTTTGAGATGGAGTTTCGCTCTTGTTGTCCAGGCTGGACTGCAGGGGACATGGTCTTGACTCACTGCAAACTCCACCTCCCAGGTTCAAGTGATTCTTTTGCCTCAGCCTCCCGCATAGCTGGGATTACAGGTGCCCGCCACCACGCCCTGCTAATTTTTGTATTTTTAGTAGACAGGGTTTCACCATGTTGGCCACGCTGGTCTCAAATTCCTGACCTCAGGTGATCCGCCGGCCTCGACCTCCCAAAGTGCCAGGATTACAGGCATGAGCCACCACACCTGGCCCGGTCTTACCTATTGATAGCACCTATGAGCTAATATTTACTAACTCTCTTCTGATGAACTCTAGATGCTCTCCCACAGCGAGTAAAGAGATCTCAGCTTTGCAAAAGATAGGAGGTGTTATGGGCTGAAGACTTCCCCCTCCAAAATTCATATGCTGAAGTCCTAACCCCTAGACCCTCAGAATGTGATTGTATTTGAAGATGGAGCTTTTAGAGGTAACTAAGTAAAGATGAGTCACCGGGGTAGCCCTCATCCAATCTGACTGTGTCTTTACAAGAAGAGAGTAGGACACAAACACGCACAGAGGGAAGACCACGTGAGAATATAGGGAGAACGAGGCATCTGTGAGTCAAAGAGAGAGGCCTCCGAATAAAGAACCTTACCAACACATTGATCTCGGACTTCTAGTCTCTAGAATGGCAAGAAAATAAATTTCCATTGTTTAAGCCACACAGTCTGTGGTTCTTTGTTCTGGTACCCCAAGCAGACTAAGACAGGAGGGAAGATTTCAAATGTACTTTTTGAAGATTGTTACACTATATATGAAGCTTCTCAGTATTATTTCAAGGTGGACTGTGACAATTAAAGATACAGGTCATAAACCCTTAGGCAACAACTAAAAATGTTAAAAAAGAACTATAAATAATAATCCAATGAGGTAAAATATATAATACAACAGAAAATTACATTGTTTGCAGCAATTACACTTCTGATTGCATTTTAAATTTTTTATTTATCTAAGTAAAATATTTTTCAAAAACAGAGATGGGGGTCTTGCTACATTGCCCAGGCTGGTCGCAAACTCCTGGGCTCAAGCAGTCCTCCTGCTTCAGCCTCCCAAAGTTTTGGGATTACAGGCGTAAGCCACCGTACCTGGCCCCTGATAACATTTTTTAGATATCACATAAAAACATGGAAATAGATACAAAAGTTTTTAAAGTATAGATGAGGGAAAAAGTTGGCTGTAAGTCAGTGTAGAGAGGCAGCAATATGACATCAAGTTAGTTCTGTTTTGATATGAACTGGAAAAGAGGTGAAGGGCAAAAGGTCAGACATGACCTTTCAGATCCTCCCCACCCCCACTCTAGGATACCATAGGGGGTGGTCAAAACCCAGCAGGGAGTAAGTAGGGAAATACTAGAAACAACCACTAAGTCCCGGGGAATCTAGAACATGGAGACTTGTTCCTTGCCTTCCAAGAGGCACTAGTGTTGGAAAATTCAGGCCTCTTACTCCCACAACAACAAGCACTGACCACAGTGCTGCAGAAATGCTGGTAAAACGTAGACAGAGGACCAGAGAGGCACCATCCCTGATTCCCCATGGCCTCTGTGTGGCTTGGCAGAAATCCCCAAGTTTGCACATGACCCCACGGGGAAGGGGGAAGATGAAGAGGTGGCACTGCCCGTGACAACCAGGATGAGAGGCCTGAGCTGAAAGGGACACTGGCCAAACTCTCCAGGAGCAGCCCCCACGCAGGGGCAATGCTGAGACCCAGGACCACTCACTGTAAGAGGCTGCCTGAAGCCCAGGAGACTGAGCTGTGGCTCAGCTGCTGTCCACGAGAGCGCCCACAGAAAGGAAAAGGGTCATCGAGACTCCCTGCCCTGCATCCTGCCTGTGCCCAGACAGCCCCAAAGGGGAGACGAAGGAAAGTGAGAACTGGGAGAAACTGCGAAGGAGGCGCTTTCCAAGCAGGAGACTAAAGGATGAGCACTGCAAATTGTTGACTGCATTTTGTTGCCAGCAGGAGAGGGACGTGAGAGGCTGAAAGGCAAGAGCAGATAGTCACAGAAAAAAATAACGTGTTTTACATTAAAAAAAATTAGAGCGTGGTACGTCTATCCCATGGAGTAATACTCCACCACAAAAGGGAACGGACTGCTGATATGCACAACCATCCAGATGAACCTCCCGAGGTCAGGCTAAGTGTGAAAAGCTGATCTCAAAAGGATACCTACTGCGTCACTTCATTGATATAACACTGGCGAAACAGAAATTAGAGGGACAGCAAACAGATTAGCGGTTGCCTAGGATTAGGGCAACAGGAGTTGGGTATGGCCATGATGGGGTATTAAGGGGGAACCTTTTGGTATTGATACAATTAAGTATCTTGATTGTGCTAGAAAAATGCATAATGTCTGTAATCTGTAATCCCAGCACTTCGGGAGGCGAGGCAGGCAGATCACGAGGTCAGGAGTTCGAGACCAGCCTGACCAACATGGTGAAACCTGGTCTCTACTAAAAAATACAAAAATTAGCCTGGCATGGTGGTGCATGCCTGTAATCCCAGTTACTCAGGAGGCTGAGGCAGGAGAATCACTTGAACCTGGGAGGCAGAGGTTGCAGTGAGCTGAGATTGCATCATTGTACTCTAGCCTGGGTGACAAGAGCAAAACTCCGTCTCAAAAAAAATGCATAATGCTATCACTGGGAAACCTGGGCCTGGGTGAAGGGTGCATGGGGCCCTCCCTGTACATTTCATTGCAACTTCCTATGAATCTGTAATCATTTCCAAATAAAAAGTTAAAAAAAATTATTAGAAGGGATAGGGCATCAGGTCAGCAGCTTATTCTCAGATGGTTCAGGAAAAAAAGTTATTTGTATTATAGTTGTAATTTTGCTGAAAGCTTACTTTCAAACATATAAAAAGTTATGTTTGAAAAGCTTTTAAAAAATAAACAAAAAAGTTTTTTTTGTAGCCATATCTGTTTTTTAAATAGTAATGGGACCATTGTTTGACTCCATAAAAATAGACCGTTGTGAATTTGAATCTGCTGTTTCTCAACTGCTCTGTCTCTGACACTGGGGGGAGGAGGACCCCATGGAGAAGAAGCACCCACCTTGCCGTCCACAAGCTCTAGTCCAATGGCATCCACTTTGGCAGTGCTGATCCCCAGGAGGACGCCATTCTGCGAGGAGGTTCGAAACTCCAGTGTGATGTTCACATCTGTCTGGACTTTGTAGCCCTCTTTGACTGTAACACACAAGGACGGCCCAAGTCAGGGTGAGCGCTGCCAGGCCCAGGTTGAGCATTTGGGCTCCTGGCTAAGGGTCGGGGGACCTGGCTCTAGCTCTTCCTTTGGATCCAGCTCCATCCCCACCAGCAGGTCACTCCTGCCCTCTGAGTCTCGGCTTCCACATCGTGGAGCTTTTAAAGAAGACGCGTGCAGCCAGCCAGGCCAGAGCAGAGCCAGGCGTCTCCTTCATCTGTGGCCGCAGAAGCACGTGGCCCTGCCTCACCCTGTGGACACGTCCTTCCTGTGGCAGTCTTTTCCGTGGGCTGTCGGGATTTGATCCCTGGAATCCCTTTATCATCATCCAAGAATAGTCCACTTTATTTTCCTAGTATCTGTGTACTTGGAGGAATCATCATTTACTGAGTGTATCAGAGTCCATACTAAATTTGTTAAAGGTGGGGACTGAATGGAATGATTTTTTAATTCAGGTGATAAAAAAAGCTGAGCAGCCACACTGGGGCTATTGGCCACAGCAGGCAGCTGTTACCATGACCAGGGCTGAAGGAAAAGGGGGGAAGGTGGTATCCCCAGAGCACACCCGGGGGGTGCGAGGCATACTGAGGCCACGGAGGGCCTGCCCAGCAGGGCTGGAGCCTGAGTCCCAGGAACAGGAGACAGGAAGCGCAGAGTGAACGAGAGATGTTCTGCTGGCTTCCCCCTCTTCCCCACCCAAACTTCTGCACAGCCTCCCTGGCGCCAGCTGGTCTAGACATTTTATGCTGCTGATTTTTAATTCAAAGTCCTTTCTTAACTTGGACACTGAGTGTGCATTACAGAACCTGGAGAAAGCACAGATGAAACTAGCACCCCGTGTCTGGCCTCTGTCAGGAGTCACACTGCTCCTGGCGGGAGACTTTGTCAGGCCATCCAGATAGCACAAGACCTGAGAAGGCTTTTTACGCCAAGAAATTAGGAATCAACTGGAATACTGAACTCAATGTGGTTTTCCTGTAGCCTTGTCCAGCGGGTCCTGTCTCATACTCTCAGATCCACATTGCTTTATAGTCCAGGCTCTGCCGGGGACTGCTTTCCAGAGTGTTGCTAACACATACCAAGAGCTGCGTATCCGCTTCCATCAAAGAACGTTCCCTCCTGGGCCGCTGCGTAGCACCTGTTCACCGTGAAGGTGGACACCGGGCTGTCCTTGTCCAGCTGTTTGCTGTTAACCGTCACATCCCCAATGCAGGCAGGGATGCTGTGGGTGATCTAAGCCAAATGACATGCAAGAGTAGACGGTGGTGACTCTAACGAGAAGGGCCTGGACACATTTTCCTTCCACTTCATCAGATTGGTCTCAATAAAACACATTAAAATGTTATCTTTTTTTAAAAAAAAAACTTTGCCACAATACTTCACATGAATGTCTAAGTTAGAGCTACCATTTGAGTATCTTTGCTAATAATGCCGTGGAAGTGTTTTCTATTATTTTAGTGAAATATCGTGGAAATCAAAAAATGCTGTTTACTAATGTGCGAATACGCATTTGCTGGGCTTCCCTGAATTGTGCTGTGGCCATGTGGCTGTGGAAAGGGAGATGTTCATTAACTAAAAGACTGATCAGGTTCTGAGGGGCAGCGCTGGCACATGATCTGTGGACATGCCTGCAAAGTCAACTTCTTTACGAGCCCCAGGTTCGAACAAGGTAATTTATACATCAAGATGCCGTGAGCTATGCTCTTCTACAGAATAAGCAAAACCACAACAAAGGTAAAATGTCAGTACAGAAAATGCTGCTTACATTTCCAACTTTCCTGGCCCGGTACTGGGAGGGCAGACCTCCTAGGTAGAACAAACCCTCCACATCCAGCGTGGTTCCGTCTCCCACCACGGTCACCATGGGGGACTCTTGGCCGTCAACCGTTATGAGGCCTTTTCTTTTAACATAGTCTGTCTTGACCTACAGTGAAGTGAAAACATGCATAATTTTTAAGGAACCTGAGAAAACTTTAACAGATGTATCAACTTCAACAGATGCAACATCTGTTTCTGAGAGCTGTAACAACCTGAATGCAATGCTAAAGGGTGGTTCAAATTTTTAGACAGTTGGTGATGAAAAGTGGCTGAGCCTGGCAGAAGAAAGGAGGCAGGTATGAAACTGCCTTTGCAAAAACTGTAACAGTGAAAGAAACCTGACATAGAAAAATGATGACAGTAAGAGGAGTCTGACATAACTGACTCTATCTTGCTTCTGACCTCATAAGCTGTCTTTGCTAATTCAACCTAGCTATGGGAGGAATTTAGCTGACAGTTTAAAACAAAGATGGTAACAGTGCCTTCCGGAAATGGGAGGAATTTAGTGGATAGTTTAACTTTAAAACAGATGATAATGGTCCCTCCCTAAAACTGATTCCCTCCTTGCTCAGGGACCAAAATCACCTCTGTAAAATTAAGGAAATGCCACAAGGTTGGAATTGTGATAGGGGCCTGAATTCTGCTAAGATATAGGCATAAACTCTAACCAGCCATTGTTTCTTCTGCTAAGACGTAGGCATAGTTAAACCCTAACCAGTCATTGTTTTATAATTTGCTTTTTTAAACTACTTATTACTTAGGAATCACATAGCCAATAGTCACAAACTTTATAACTTCCCCAATTGCCCCTATAGATAACATTGCTATTGTAAAACCTAAGACTGGCATTTGAGATATTTTTCAGACTTTGCATTCAGTATGAACCAACTGGCGCCACCCAGAGCAGTAACCCCTACCCAGAAACTGACTCAGCACAAGAAGACAACTTCGACCCCCTATGATTTCTTCCCCAATCCAATCAATCAGCATTTGCCATTCCGTATCCCCTGGCTGCCAAACTATCCTTGTTTGCACAAGGTTTAACCCTAGTCTTTGAATTCTTGGGGAGGCAGCTTTGACAATTATCTCCTGGCAAGTTGCCTCTGCAATAATGAAACACTTTCTTTGCTGCAAAACCTGCCATTCTTAGTGCATTTGCTTTCCTGGGCAGTGGACAAGAACAACCCAGCTGGGCAATTACAGGCACAGGTAAAGCCTGCTGCACACCAGAAAGTGGTCCAGAGTCCTGGTTATCAGAAAGCAAATGCCATGAGGGGAGGCTAGGCTTTACATACTCCTTGCCAAGTTGAGAACATGTCTAGTACCTTTTGTTCATCCCGCCAATGTTTGCTGAGTGTCTATTTCATGTCAGGTACTAAGCAAGACCCTGGGGGTATTTCAGAAGCAGAAAAGATCCCTGCCTTCAAGACTTGCAGTCTCTAGGGGAGATACCAGACACGCACGGCGAGATAGAGATGAACGGGGATAATGTGCCTTTGAGAAATGGAGTGAACCCCAGTGATACATGGAACAAAACTCAGAAGCAGCCAGCACAAGCCTCCTGAGATCGTACCGTGTGCCACTTGCCATCGCTGAGCAGTGCAGGGTGAGAGACCTTTGTTCTGCCTTTGCCAAGG
The DNA here is from genome assembly GCF_043159975.1 of Macaca nemestrina. Taxonomy (NCBI): domain Eukaryota; kingdom Metazoa; phylum Chordata; class Mammalia; order Primates; family Cercopithecidae; genus Macaca; species Macaca nemestrina. Next base: position 77,606,551 of record NC_092143.1, read on the forward strand.
TCAAACATGAAGTGGAGGCGGCCCCCATGCAGCTGGAGCACGGCGTAGTCTGCTTGGTTCTGATGAGCCATGTAGTAAATCAGGCCGCTGGAGGCGAACGTGCGGATACTTAGCTCAACCGAGAGCCTGGAAAAAACAAGCGCTGAGCGTTGAGAAAGAAAACTTTAACTTTTCATTTTTAAAACCTCAAAGAGAGGACTCCACAATTGTTTCGGCGTTTACACTGAACATCTCAGGAAAGAGGGGAATTCATTCCTTCATCCATTTACACATCCATTCATTTAACTGCCTACCTCTGTCTGCCAGGCTGTTTTAGGATGAGGATAGAGCCATGAACAAAGAGGAAGATCAGATCCCTTTGCTCATGAAGCTAATACAGAAACACACCAGAGAGTTAAAGTGGGTCCTGTAGAGGCCAACCGGTGGCTACCTTAAGTAGTCAACGCGGGTAGCTCTGTAAAGCAGGTATTTCAGCCCAGCTCTGAGTGACAGAAAGGGGCAAGCCCCTGCAAAGTAAGGGGCTTGATGACAGTGGGCAGCAGGAAGCCCCCCTGAGGCCGCGGGGGAACCAGAGCCACTGCAGGTGTGCAGGAAGGCTACACCTGGGTGGGCCCCGTCAGAGGGACCACGGTGCCACGGGAGCACCCCGGGACAGGACGAGGGTGAATGTGGCTCCATTATAGGGAGGAGGGGCTTTGAGAGTTGATTTTCAGCACAGTGGGAAGTCACAGGAAGGCTCTGAAAGGGGGAGTGACTGAGAATCCCTTTCAGAGATCCTCTGTCTAAACTGCAGAACGGGTCAGGGGTTGGGGTGAAGCGGGCCCCATCAGGCAGCTGTTACGACAGCCAATAGGGAGGGGTGGGTGGCTTAGACCAGGGTGGCGGCGGGGACTCAACAGATTCAGGAAACATTCTGGAGGAAGAAGCAAGAGGATGTGCCAATGGACTGGATTTGAAGAGTGAGAACAGGTGAAATAAAAAATAGCCTCTAGGCTTGGGCCTTGGGCAACCAGGTGAATGGTGATTGTGCCCGCGGCAATGGCAAAGAGCAGGAGAGCAGGACTGAGGGAGCCTGCGAATTCCATTCGGGACGATGAGGCCCAGGAGCCTGTTCCAGTCCACATAGAGGTGTCGAGTGGCTGAGGAACCTGTCCCAGTCCACACAGAGATGTCCAGTGACCCTGGAACCTGTCCGAGTCCACACGGAGATCTCGAGTGGCCGGTGGGCCCACAAACCCTGAGTTCTAAGTGGAGGCCAGAGCTACACGGGTAGGTGCTGCCGTATCTAGGTGGCATTTTAAGGTGATCGGAACATAGAAGGCCATCCTGGGAGAGCGTGTGGAAGGGCCCAGCACTCTCAGCTGGGAGACTGAGGAAGGCGAGCCGAGAGAGAGCAGGGAACCAGGAGAGTGTGCGGCTGTGACAGCCAAGGAAGTCCACGGGCTGCTGAGAGCCCAGGGCAGGGGGCCCTGTACCACGTAGCTACATGGGGGTCTTCAGTAATTCTCTCAAGAGCAGCTGGGGGTGTGCGGGAGGCTGACCAGATGGTTAAACGAGGAAACAGTCCCTGAGGAAAGGGCAGCTCTTTTGAGCGCCTTGTGGGAAACAGAGCAAGGTACTGCGCATGTGTGTGCAGGGGGATGTGGCGTCTCCTGGGGGTTCTGCTATAGAAGTCAAAGTGAGAGAGGGAGTGCAGCGTAGAGGTTAAGGCAGTCCCTTCTTATTCGCGGTTTTGCCTTCCAAGGTTTCACTTTTTAAGGTTTCAATTACCTGCAGTCAACTGAGGTCTGAAAATATTAAATGGGAAGTTCTGAAAATAAACAATGCGTAAGTTTTAAATGGGGTATCACTCTGAGTAGCGTGATAAGGTCTCATACCATCCCACTCGGTCCTGCCCAGGAAGTGAATCCCGTCTGTGTCCAGCGGTTCCAACCATATGAGCCATGTGCCCGTTGGTCACTTTATAGTCGTCTAGGTTCACAGATCGACTGTGGCAGTACAGCGGGGCTTGTGTTCAGGTCACCCTGATTTTACTCAATAATGCCCTCGAGGTACAAGAGGAGTGATGCTGGCATACTGTTATAATTCTTCTATTTTATTATTAGTGACTGTTAATCTCTTCCTGTGCCCAATTTATAATTCAACTTTATCATAGATATGCATACATAGGAAAACGCAGTGTATATGACGTTTAGGTACTAGCCGAGGTTTCAGGCAACCACTGGGGGTCCTGGAACGTATCCCCCAAGGAGAAGGGGAAACTACTGTACAGGCACAGACTCTGAAGCCAAAGGCCTGGGTTTGAATCCCAGCTCTACCATTTACCAGCTGTGTGACTTTGAGCAGATGTCTCAGGCTCCCTATACCTCAATCTCCTTATATGTAAAATGGAGATAATAACAACACCTTCCTCACAGGAGAATTATGAGGAGTAAATTAGATCATCTGTGTAAAATCTCTGTGTCAACCTCCAGTACAATTGTTTGCTGCTCTTGCTGTCACTGCTGACGATGGGGTGATGGTGGCATCTGTGTGCTGGTGGGAGTGTGCACTGAGGAGTGAGGTGTGGCTGCTGTGCATGTCCTAGGAAGGAGAGGGCGAGTGGGATCCAGAGGACAAGCTGGGGCTGGCTGGGTGGGCTTTGCTAGGAACAAAGACCCCTTCATCTGTGGTAGCAGAAGAAGAGATAGAGGGTCAGGAACAAAAGCAGGGGCTGGTCTTTTTGGTGGTGGACAGATGAAGGATCTCTTTCTTCTCAATGGGGCAAGTCATCAGCTGGGGTGTGAAGAAAGACTGTGGTGCACAGGGCTCTGAGCTGAGAGCAGCTATGAGCAAGTCGTCATGGAGAATAAAAACCATAAGCATATTAGAGCAATGCACTGGTTCTCTATGTTGTCTGGAGGCTCCATCTGAGATTGACGGCCATGATATGCAGCTCAAACCAGCTGGGAAGGAGACGTCCATCTCCTCAGCCTGGTCTCCAGTGTGGGTTCCGGCACAGAGAACGTGGAATGTTGGCTTTTTCCTGGGCTCGCAGGAGTGGGAGAGACAAAGGGGTAAGGGAGTTTGCAGAGGAACACCTGTAACACTGGCCTGGAACCTACCTGGAGGATGAGTTGTGATGTGGGGCTAGAGAAGAGGGGAGATGCTGGTGGGAGGGCATTAGGGCTAGTGGCTTAGAGGTCTCCAGGGAACTGACAAACTGCAGGAGTGGGGAGGCACAGAGTTGAAACGAGAAGAAAGGGTTGTCTAATAGGAGGCTTTTAAAGTCGAGACTGAGAGGGATGGATACCTGTGAAGAAGTCAAGGGTATGGTGATGGGAGAGGCTGGCTGAGGAGGGAGTAGGGAAGACGTTTCACAGATCACAGTTTGAGCACGGAAAGGTCAGGGGTTAGGCAGCTGCTGAATTCACAGAGAGGGATGGCAGGAGCTGCAGAAGACAGACAGGAGCCCAGGTCTAAGGGGTATGACGGGGTGGCACTCACAGCCAATGACGACAAGACAGGCAGGGCATGGCAGAGTCTGCAGGCAAGCCTGGCAGGTGAGCTGGAGGACCGCAGGAGGAGAGAGGAGCAACATGGAGTCTGGGAGCCCCAAGCTCCAGGCCTTAAGCTCTTCCCTTGGCAGAAGGGTCCCAGGGACAGGCAGGTATGAGGGCCAGAAGGCGCACAGAGGGGTAGGTGTGGCACCCAGGACTTTGGCCACCATAGTGTAAGAGTTTGGGTAGACAAAGACATCAGACTAGGGAATGTGTAAAGTGGAATGGGGTTGAAAGTCCAAACAGTAATAGATCCAGGAGGCTTGATTTAGACGCCCACACGCTTAACTTACGTGCACACAGAGAGGGGAAACCAGCCACCCTCCAGAAGGGGAAAGGCAGAAACCACAGACTCCCCCGTGAACCACCGTGAAAGCGTTGTGATTTGCACCAACGCTGAATTCCTATCTCTTTGCCTTCTCTTTGCCATTTGGTTGCAAGTCAAGCACTTCATCATCAAATAGAAGCACCTTCTTTTGGAAGAGACTCTGTGGCTGGAGAACACCCCGTCCATCCAGCAATGAGACACCGCGTAAGGACATTAGAAAGATACCTACCTCTTTCTGACAGCCGACTGGTTAAAAGGCAACAGGAAATGGCTGTTTTGTGAGAGACCAAACTGGTGGGCGCCAGGAACGTACTCCAGAGCTGCATCCACCACACACTGTTCCTGTAAGAGACACAGGAACACTCAGCCGCCACCGCAGCCCGAACCCCACTGACCCACGTGTTCCGCCATGAAGAGCCATCTCCGAAGCAATCCCATCAGAACAGCAGCCACCACCAATGCTTGTTGGTGCTCACTCCATCTTCGGTTTAAATGATGCACTTGCCAGCCCTTCATCCCCCTGAAGAAGGCACTTAGAGCTTCCGTCTTTCACCTTAATCCCACTCAACTTCATACGGACACTGAAGAAGTCTCTCCTATGAATTTTCATCAGGCTTAAGGGGCAAAGGCCTTGCTGTCTTCCTAGGCCCCTGCCATGACCTGAGGCTCTGGGAATGGCCCTGAGGATGCAGCCGCCGAGATCAGCTGCGGCCCAGCACCAGAAAACTGGAGGTGCCCACAGGTGACGTGCTTTGCAGGGCCTCAGAGTGTGAACCTGTGAACCTAGGTCCACAATGACAGGGCAAGGTGCAGACAAGAGGAGCCAGGTGGGAAGGGCCCCTGAACCCCCCTGCAACCATCCGCGGGCTGCCCTGACACTGCCCAAGTCACGGGGGTCCCCGCTGCTGTTTTCTGGCTCAGCCTAGGCAGATGCTGCCAAGAAAACTGCCCTGAACTCGAAGCCTGGGCCTGCTCAGAAGGTCCTGCTCTCAAATGCTTCTGCCATCTTCTAAATTATTAGAGCGCACACTTTACACCAGGGCAACAGAGAAAGCACAAGGGGAGAAAATGAAAAAGAACAATGGCTGCCATTCAAACTCTTTGGCCAGAACTGGCTTTTCCTAAATGAATTGAATCTTTTTTTTTTTTTAAAGCAACAAATATGTGCACGATGGCTTTACATGAAGTACTTATTTTCATGCTTTCTCAGCTAAATGTAAATTGATAATGAGTCCTTATGGAAGCTCTGCCAAAAGCATATTCTACATTAGCCTGATGCGCGGCTGGGGTGTGGGGCATCAGCCTGATGCGCGGCCGGGGTGTTGGGGCTTCAGCCTGATGAGCGGCCGGGGTGTTGGGGCATCAGCCTGATGAGCGGCCGGGGTGTTGGGGCCAACAATCTATGAATTGGGCCGGGTCATCCGAGTTGCTTGGGGCACGCTTTCCCACCCTATCCCTGCTCTGAATTTTAGCACAGCTCCAGCTCCAGCTCTCGCAGCACCTTTACAGCAAGGCCCCATTTTAACTCCCTCTGTCCTGGGCCCTCCTTTGCTGACTGGACCTGACTGATAGTAAAGGAAGCCGCTCCTACTGGAAAAGCCCGGGGCTCTGGCAAGAGCTCGCTGTCCTCTGCATCGGGAGCCGGCTTAGGCCTTTCTGACAGCCAGCAGGTGTCCAAGTCGACTTGCTCATGGCCAACTGCACTGTTGAAATCCAAAAGTCTAGGCAGAAACAAGAGAGTGTTTTCAAAATTAGGCTATCACAAACCAGTCCATGAACCCAAGTCATCTGGTAACTGTACAATGAAAATCAATTAAAAACCATGTATATATTTCTCTTAGAGTAACCAAAGTGCCAATCCTTCACTGTGACTCGGAGTCCAGACATGTTATCTTAGATAATTCTTATCTGATGCTTCTGCTTGCAGTGGCACCCAGCCTAGCGTATCCCCATGTTAGACCCTGACCATTCCCGAGCACCCCCCAGGTCGGCTTTGATGCTGTCACCTCCTCCTGCAGCCTTGACTGGATTGCTGCAGGGACACGTTTTTGTCTCTAGTTCCCAAGCGCTGCACGGTGACCTCCACGAAACACTGACTTCTCGTTTACATGCTTCCCCTCGCCAGGAGGTCATGGGTTACGCTTGTCACGTGCACCATCACTCTGCAGCTCCTGTGCTGTGTCCTGTGCCCACACAGGTCCCCCTGGCACTTTCCCAGGCACAGCTGGGAACTTCACAGAAACGTTTCTGCTCTACTGAGTTCACAACCCCATGACTTTCAGGAGCATGAAGATGCCTCATGAATGAATGAACAGACAACTAGGGGAATAAACATAAACCTGTACAAAAATCTAAACCAGAGCTCTGACATTATGATTGTATTGAAACCCAATGCTAGGTTTTACTCTTGCAAATTTCAGGGAGTCCTAAGAGGTAATTTCACAGAGAAGAAGACACTGTGACCATGAAAGATCCAAGTCCTTGTTCAAGGTCACTAGGCAAGTCAGTGACCCAGCCAGGAGGGAGCTTCAATTTCCTGATGCCCAGGGCACTTCCAGGTTCTCCTGGGCAGATGCTGGTCCCAGAGCACAGCTTGTCTCCCATCAGCACCCTGTCCAGAGGCAGAGGGTGAGCAAGGAGGAATGAACTGCTCATGGGCACATGCCAGTTCTCTTCTTCATCATGAGCTCCCCACAGGGAATGGAGGCTTCCAGTTCTTAATCACACAGTAATTGTCTTGGGAGAAGCCATTAACAACCTGAAGCTGCTAGTAGCCCCGTAGTCAACAGCTCCTTCAAAGCAATGCTCTCAAGACAGCAAGAGACTTACATCACAAAATCCCTACGTTCCTTCAAATGCATGTCAAAAATGCATTTAAATCCCAGCTCTTTATGGACAGTCACAGAGAGCTAATGTTCAGCGATGGTTTTGAAAGTATGATGACCAGATCTGTCTTAACATTCTAATCCACTAAAATCCATGTGGGGGGCCTTTCATGATAGAATAATGGGGTTCACTCATTATTTGGGAACTTGCAAAATTTTCAATCTCAAACAGTAAAATTAGATTTCAGATTAATGTTAGCACTCACCATGAAAGATCAGAAAGTGCAAGAACATGCAGAGAGCAGGTACACTTACTCCAAATTAAAGATCAGGTCTTTGATACAGCCATGGAACGATCTTCTCGTTGTGAGCAGCGATGTCCCCTCTCCCTCTGGAATTCCCCCGACGTACAGATTGGACATATTTATCGTCCTGCTTTCTACTAATGGGCCCAACTTCATTTCCACACGATTGTTCTCATCCAATTGGACAGTGATCATTCTAAAAGTCCAACAGAGAAAATAAATGAAAAGCTTTAAACATAATGAAATAATAATTCCATTTTAGTTCATAATTCCCACAAGTTCTCACTGAAAATAAACGTTCCCTAAAGGTGCATTTTAACAAGATGCTGTCTGTGACCAAAAAGGTGAATCTTGAAAATTAAAACTCACAATTGAACATTTTTCAGAAACGAATGGAATGTTATTAAATATCCATTGAATGAGATTGCTTTTTGGAGAGGTTTTCTTTTTTTTTTTTTTTAACCTCTTTACCTATGATGAAAATGTCCAGTGTGCTTTTAAAGCATTCAGTCTACAGTTTTGGAGAGAAATATACAGGAATGTTGATATAATGCTATTTACTATTGATATAATACTATTTACTAATAGTGTAGTACTATTTGCCACAGAATCAATCCAGTGTAAAGACAATTTATGCTGGGCCCCAGTAAAGGGCAGAGTTAAAGTTGTTTAATTATAAAAATTCTACAAGTATCTTATTACAAAGCAGATGAAATTGGTTCCCAGGAAACAATCCTAGCAAGGTTCTAGAATTATTTGGATGCCGATGACCCCAGTCATCTAGCCGCCCAGGGCACCACCGCAAGGTTCCTTCCACATTCCCTCTAAGCTCACCACACCCTTATTACACACTGCCTTGCCGCGTACAAGTACCTCCGATTCCTGACCAAGGAGATGGAATGTGCTTGTCCATCGCTGCATGTACCCGTGGGAGCGTGCAGGAGAGCTTTTCTCAGGCCTGTGCCATCCCCAGGATTGACATGTACCTCGATGTTGCCTCCAATCAGCATGATGGAAAAGAAGGGCTGCGGAGGTTGCATAGAGAATTTCCCGACAAAACACATCACTATGTGATTTAGAAAACTTTCGTCTTATGAAGATAATGTGAGAAGATTAACATCAAGTCAGTAGAGCAATTCCTTAAGAATCTCATCAGCTGTCACAATTTTAAATTTTGTATGTTACTTTCTAATCTCTGTTCATATATGTTCCGCATTATGCTATTATCACTGAAGATGTCAAAGATTTCCATTTCTGCATTGCCTCATACTTATTGTTTATTGCTACATTAGATACCATCAAGTAGGTATATTGTAATTTGTCTTTTTATCCATGAAATTTAGTTTCCAACTTTTTATTACCATACATATGAATATTTAATTGTTTTGCCTGTGAGGTTGTTTCTAACATTATGAAAAGTAGAATTAAACATTTGAAGGATGTGAAAATATTTAAAGCTTTTAATTTTTTTAGACATTGAAAAAAGGTAGTTTATACACCAGAAGGATTGGAATGTGAGCGTCTCACAACACTCTTGCTAGCAATGGCTAATATCATTCATTTTTGCTGACTTAGTAAGCACACTTTGATTTGAAAGTAATTTTACTAAGACTAATGGAGAAAAAGTTTGGCAGTTCCTCAAAAAGTTAAACATAGAATTACCATATAACCAGTGATTCCACTCCTAAATACATACACAGAAGAACTGAAGACAGGGACTCAAACAAATACTTATCCACCTATGTTCATAGCAGCATTTATTCATAATAGCTAAAAGGCAGAAATGCCCCAAAGTTTATCCATGAAGTAACTGATGAACAAACTGTGGTATGTACATACAGTGGAATGTTACTCAGCTGTAAAAAAGAATGAAGCACTGATCCATACTGTAATGGGGATGAACTTTAAAGAAATGCTAAGTGAAAGATGCAAGACATCCTATGATTCCATTTGTACAAAATATCCAGAATAGATAAATCCATCTATAGAGACAGAAAGCAAATTGTTGGTTGCCAGGGGTGGGGAGAGAGGAGAATGGGGAGTGACTAATTAATGGCACAGGCTTTTATTTTGAGCGATGAAAATGTTTGCAACCAGATAGAAAAGGTGGCCTCGTAACATTGTGCATGCACTAAATGCTGCTGAATTGTTCACTTTGAAATGGTTGATTTTAGGTTATATACATTTCAGCTCAATTTAAAAAAAAAAGAGAGAGATCAATGGAGCTCCTTAACCAGTCTTAGTCACTGTTAGCCCTTCCCCCAGTATGTCATGACATGTTTGGGTTCTGCAAACTGGTGTTCCAGTCCTGACTCTGACTCATACCAGCGGTGTGACCTCGAGCAGGTTTACGAGGCTCTCTGAACACATTTCTTCCTCAGCAAAATGTAGCAGCATTCCCCTTGCAGCAAGGTTGTGATGATTACACAGCAATGTCTGTAAAGTACCTTGCAGAGTACAAGGTGGCATTCTACAGATTTTAGCTGCATGAACTCAACTTGGTTAAGACAGTTTGCTAACATTCTGTAAAGTCTCTTCAAATCATGTGATAGACACACATTTGAGCAGAGGATGAGGGAAATATCACCTATGCTCTTGAAATGGAATATAAATAAGGAAATGGTTGTCATTTCTCTTCTGTCCCATGTTAGTTTACTGTGCTTATTACAGGCCACATTTCTCTTGCTGCTCCTTTCAATCCTATAATAGATAAAGAAAATCTTGCTTCATCCAGCAGTAGACTGAAGACCTCAACAGGATTTAAGGACTGCTGTTTTAGCCTTGGAATGAAGAGAAATGACCACAACATGGGGAAGAAAACTCAGTATATGCTTTCTGAATGAGTTTTTAAAAAATTAGAGGTAGACAGCAAATAACTTTTTCCTCAGTCACTAGACAAGGAAGATGGATTATGCAATATAAGAAATCATTGATTCATAAGGGGATGACATTCAGCAATAATAACTTTTACTTTTTGAAAATGCACATCCATAAACAACCAGGAACACAGCGACAATAAATGTTTATGAGTACGTCATTTTCCATTCATTGTTTCCCGAAGTCGTTTCCTGAGACTGGGGCTCAGGAGCACCTACTCACCACGTGTGACTCCTCACGATCGCGCTGCTTCTCCGCATCCCCGCCGAGGGCAGCCAGGATGATGCCACTGCTGTTCTTGGTGGCAAATGTTACCAGCCATTCCGATTCTGGTGACAAAGACTTGGGTGGCAATTCAATGTAGCCGCCTTTCAAGAAGCTAACACTCCGGATGGGCTGGTCACAGAGGAGATGAAACAGCATGGTGAGTTCCCAGCTGCGGCCAAACCTCCCGTGGGGAGGACACTACTGGTCTCCCCATCATCTCTTTCCTATCCCCACTGGTTTGTTGCGTTAGGATGTTGATACATCAATGAACACTTAAGGAAACTCATGTGAATATTAATAACAATGTTCCCTACCTCCAGTGAGCAGCCTTTTCTCACTCCATAGGAATTTCGGAGTAAGTCAAAGGTTGATCTGGATATTTCCAGGTTCTTGATGCAGCCCACAAAGCTTTTGGCGGTGACACCTCTCCTGTAGGGAAGGGCATGAGAACAACCACAAAATTTGGATTTTCAAATTCCATTTTTGAACGAAGCAATACAAAGCCACTGGGCAAGGCACAGTGACTCATGCCTGTAATCCCAGCACTTTGGGAGGCTGAGGTGGGAGGATCACCTGAGCCCATGAGTTTGAGACAAGTCTGGGCAACATAGTGAGACCCTGTCTCTACAAAAAATAAAAAATTAGCCAGTCATGGTAGCATGCACTTGTAGTCCCAGAGACGGAGGCAGGAAGATTGCTTGAGCCCAGGAGTGTGAGGCTGCAATGAGCCATGATTGTTCCACTGCACTCCAGCCTGGGTGACAGAGCAAGATCCTGCCCCCCAAAAAAAGAAAAAGGAAAAAAAAAAACCCTATACTTCTGGAAAACTTGTTTCCATGTGTTACTCTGCAGAAATATCTTGGTCTCCCTCTAAGAACAATATTGATAGTGAGAACTTTAGGTCAAACAAGTACTCTCCTACTCTCCTTAGGACTAGAGAAAGGGATCAAACTTAGTGAGTTTGGCTACTTGGATGGCTACCCACAGAAAACACAGGCCAATTATAAGAAAGACAGTGCACAGCGCCTTGCAGCACACCGATTCAAATCCAGTCTCCATGTAGAGCAGAAAGTTTGCTTCCCATGGGGACCAGTGCAGGTAATGCATTTCCCAGGATCTGACTGCTAAAAAAGAAAGTCATTGGCTGTTGTTTACATTGCATATCCATGAACTTTATCCTAAAGGAAGTAACTGCATGTGGTAAAGTCTGGGACTATCCGAAACTCTATTTCTCAATGTTCAAGTCAATATCACGTTTTTCTTACCAGAAGTCTCCACACTCCTGGCTAAGGTCAGGCTATAATGTAGTCCAGCTCTCATTTCCAAATCATGGAGACCACCGAACATCTCCCAGCTACACTCTTCTGTACCAGCTCTTCACAGGAGAGCTTTGCAATAACATGGTTTCCTGTTACAGTCACAGCTCATTTTTTTCTCATGTTGAAACAATGAGCTATGGACCGCTAAGCAACTACATGATTTTGGACAAATTTCAGCCTTTCTGGATCTCGAGTTCTTTCCATGTAAATGAGGAGGCTGGCTTTGATGACACCTAAGTCCATTCTACTGAGAACATCTGTGATATGGGCTTCTGTCCTTTTCTGCATTGTCTACACTGGGCCATCTGGGCAAAGTCCAGATGTACTACGACATAGCTGAGGCTACAGGAACACCCCAGTCCTGGTCCCAGCATGACAGGGCATGAATCTGGGATGGGATCCGGAGACAGCTTCCAGTCCTGGCTCTGTCTTGGCAGGGAGGTAAGACTTAGCAAGTGACAAACTCCACTGAGGTTTAAATGGATTCAGTTCTAAGATCAGGAGGTGGCTGTGGTTGCAAACTGTGTTCTTTGGGACTTTCCAAGATTCCTGGCAAAGAGAAGGGGCACAGTGGAGAAGTGGCTCTCTCTACGAAAGGCTGCTCATCATAGCAACTGAATGGCTGCAGTTCTGTGCCATATAAGAGGATTCTATAAAAGAACCTGACCTAAAGACGTTGTAGCACTGCTACAAATGGACATTTGCTGACCACTACGCTGAATGGCCCAGTTTGGACATTTAATGACCCCACTCCCGGCAAGCCGTCTTACCTTAACTATCGGACTTTCATAAGTGTCTTTTTTTAATGGTGTGAAAGAACCTTAGAGTTTAATTACAAACCAAAATTACAAAACTGAGGACAATGAACCAGCCACACAAAGTTTCTGTAAATCATTCAAGTCATAAAGCAAGTATGACAGCAAGTGGGGTCTCCAAAGATTGCATGGTAACAGGATTTAGATGTTCTAAAGGCAATACATATAAAATCACTAATCTTTCTGCAGAAGGTCTGCTTTACTTCTCAAGTCACACGGCATAGAGTACTTTGAATAAATAAAAGCAGATTACAGGTTGAACCGTGTCCTCCCAAAAGATATGGCAGTCTTAATCCTCCTTATGTGTGATTGTGACCTTCATTTGGAAAAAGGGTCTTTGCAGAGGTAATCAAGTTAGGATGAGGTCATTAGGGGAAGTCCTTATCCAACGTGACTGTTGTCCTTATAAAAAGGGGGAATGTGGACACAGGGCACAGGCCAAGGAATCCGTGAAGCGACCAGAAGCTAGGAGCATGGGACAGATTCCCTCTCGTGGCCCTCAAAAGGAAGCAAGGCCTGCCAACACCTTGCTTTTGGACTTGCAGTCTCTAGAACTGGGAAATAATAAATGTCTGTTGTTTAAGCCACCTGGTTTGTGATACAATCCATTCGCAGCCCTAGCAAGCTAATACGGTTGGAAATCAGGGACACGAAAATTCTGCAGTTTAGTATCATACCTTACAACTCTTGACCTTGGTAATCCACCCACATAAATCGGATCCTTGTCTAGACGGTTGAGGTCGGAAGACGCTCCCGGAGTCTCGCCCTGCTTGGTTTCTTTATTACTGGTGTTATAGGCATCGTTAACTGCTAGGACTCCTAAAAGGAGAGCACAGACAAGAGATAAGAAAAGGGAAATCCCTTTCCATGTTAAGGTAAAATGCAAACTTCTGGCAACAAAGTTCATTTACAAAGGCATATTCTTCTAGATTCTATGAATTTGATCAGCTAATGTTCTTGGTTATTGAAGGACAAGTGAAAATCCTCTCTATCAAAGTCAATACCCATTGCTAAATGAGAGCAGTGTGTGTGTAGAAGAAAATAGAATGGATTTGATTCTTGATTCCAATTTAGCATTTAATGTTAAATAACACACTTGGAAATCACAGGCAAATACAAGTATAACACTCCTCCAGCAAAATGTGAATCCTGTTGCTTAGTATTCCAAAGACAACACTGGCTTTCAAGTAGACTATCATCCAATACCCAGGAGACTACTGTGGAATAGAGATTGCTGATTTTGACAAGATTTCTATTCTTATGAGGGTGACTGCCATCTGGTGAGTCCATCTGTCTCTACCTTGCTTCCGGTTTCGCTGGAAGGCAATTTTGTACCAGGTTCCATTGTTATAACGTCTGTCTGTCAAAAGGGTAAGGGGTCCTGAACCCAGGTCAGTCGTAACCTTCACTCTGCCATGGAACAGCTCGATGGATAAAAAGTCTCTCTGTAAAGAAGAGAACACAGTTCCCCAGGTTATAGCTTTATCCCAAGTTTCCCTTTCCCTTCAAGTCAGGGATGGCTGAAACCTTCTAAAGTCAAACTGAGAAAACTGGATCTGGCCCCACAGCCAGAGGTCTATCGGCGATGAAACCAAAAATGCCCACGAAGGCTTTCTAGAACACTACACTAATATAAACGAAACACCATCCGTTGTTACCAAAATCTACAATTCAGTAAGAGAAATGGAATCTCCTTGTATCTGTTTCATTCAGACTGACAAGGGGCCAGTTCTAAAAAACAAAACCAAAAGATTGAAAGACAGAAATCACCAGCACATGAGATGCAAACAAGAACATGAAATTCCCATGGATGGAATTCAAACAATGTCACTGCGGTCACAGTGAACCCAGAACAAGACATATTATTTGAGCTCAAAATTTAATAACAAATGTTGAATTGACATCTATAAAGACTAGAAGGCCAGTTTCTACTCGCTGTTCTTCTATATTTTTCTAAAGGTTCTACAATGATAATAAATAATTTTAAATGAGGAAATTGTTTAGCACACAAATACATTGATACTAGCATATGCGCATAAAAATTGTATGGCATACATATGTACATATTTAATTAGTAAATCCTCATTAAACATAAACAACCACATAGCAATCTAAATGTGTATATATAGTAGGGCCTAGGGCCCCATAAAGACTCTTACTATGCCATATGAACCCAGGTAGAGAAGAAGTCCATTAGGTGAAAAGGTATTAAAAAGCATGATTATCTGGGTCACGGTAGCCGGAAGTGACTTCTCCACGACAGAGTACCCACTCCCGTCAAAATGGAAGGAAGGGTCTTCATTCTGGGAGCTGCAAAGCAGAAGAGATGAAATAGAATCCATTCTCAGGAGGGCAGAAAGAACCAAGAACACACTTACTGAGTTCTCCTTCACAAAGATCACGGTAGAGCTATTAGTTCCATACTTTCATAACAAGTGTAGATGATAATATTTAAAAATATGTTTTTGCCACGTGAAGATGCAAGACAAATGCCCAACTGCTTTATAAGGAAAATAAAGTTAATGCAGGCAGTATTCATTGTGATAAAAGACACTTCTTTATAGGAGGATAACTGCTATAAATATTTCAGTTTACCAACTGGATTTGTTTGTTCTAATCTCCTTTAATGTAACTGTCCTCTCTTAACTCTGGTGTCTTCGGAATAATTTTTATATTGACATTTTCACTCTGCCAATGAGGTTTTAACTAATACCTCAGGGAAACTAGAGTTACGATGGAAAGCAAGTTTGTGCCCATATACCAGAATCATCACTTCACAAAACAATCACTGACATCCTCAAAAATCTGCAGGATGAGCTTAAAGACCCATATCATACTCAGAGATGAGTACATGGGTTACAACAGGGATATAATACGGCCCAGGGCATTTTCAGGTGAGTGTGTTTCCTGGTCTTCTCCCCCAAGACAGCAAAAGGCTGACTTGACTCGCTGTTCAATTACAAAGCCATTCATCTGGAACAGATCAGAATCATGTATGTTCCAAAAATAATTTCCTGGAATATCATAAGGCTTGAGAGTGAAATTTGGATGAGGATGGTTTTTGGGTAAGAATTTGAACTTCTCCCAGTTAGAGGTGTAACAACCAAACTCAGTGCCACATTTCCAAGCAAGGCAGTCTAACCAAACAGTAAAATCATTTCCATGGATGATAAAACAACACAAAATAAAACAAAAAAGAGTGCTTTGTGAAACCTGAGGTTTCAAATGGATAACTACCTACTCTTGCTTTTTCAAAAATTTCCATCATGTGGTCTCTTTGAGGAATTACAACTTAAAAGAAATGCACTCTGCATAAATTCTTCAACTATGGTTTAATTCTTTAATTCTTAAGCCTTTGGCTTCCTAGCCATATGTTCCATTGTTCTACCTCTTGGCCAGCCACAGTGCATGTGCCTGAGGACAGAGACTCTAGAGCTAGACTACCAGGGTTCAAATCCCAGGTCCCCAACATGCTAGCTGTGTGAACTTGGAAAACTCACTTAACCTCTCTGTGTGCCCTTTCCTTCATCTATAAAACACGGAAAACCATAAAACCTCTCTGGGAGCGCTGCCCCAGGCAGTTCTTAGAACAGTGCCTGGCACACAGCAGACGTGCTCTCTCATTATTCTGCTGTGTTTGGAGGTCCTCGATGGGCTGGTCCCCCTTTCCGCCTATGAAAAGCTGAGCCTCAAAGATTAAAGTACCTTGTTCAAGGACACACCCCAAGAAATCACAAAGCCAGGTTTCAAACAAAACTCCAGAAATCTGTCCTGGTCCTCAGTGCATGGCCCTTCCCTCCCCAGAGCCCGTGAGCCCTCCTCTCTCAAGAAGGTGGGGGCTGTGCTCCTGGGTTCTCTCCCTCAACAGGGCCTGCTGGAGTGAAGTGGCCACGAAGAGGGGGGCCTCAAATGAAATGATGACTGAACACGACCGAAGGCTGTCCCCATGTCAGTCACTTCCCTGAACTCCTCCCAGAGCCCCTGCCGGCTTCCCCACTATGACCAGAGGCACACGTGCCTCAACAGTCGGCCCAGGTGCCTGTTCCCCAAGTGGGTCCCTGCCTTGGTCAGGGCCCAGGACAAATGAAAGCTCGGTTCATCACAGCACTTCGTGGACAGCTCTGTTCCAGCCTTGGAAATGCCCCCATTACCCACAGGTTCAAGTGGGAGCCTGCAATCAGGAGGGCGTCCGCCCTCCCCAGTGCTCAGCCCTGTGAGTCTGGAAGAATCACCAGACCTCCCCGATCCTCCGAGGGCTCCCTCATGAGGTTTGGATAACCCTGAGCTGACCTACTAGCGTGCCCTGCTGCCACCCCGCGAGGGCGTGAGAGAACCCTGGCTCGGGCTTGGGATGCTGCTTCTCCAGCTCTGGCCCCTTGCCACAGCCCATGCATTTTCTGCTTTCTATACAGGCATTTTCCCCTAGGCCATGAGATGTCTGAGGACACAAACGTGTGATGTATGTGGACACGGCTGGTACCTAGCAGAGGGCCCGGAGCACAGGTAACTGACTCGTGACAAAGGCCAGCCATGTACCCAGCACTCAGTCACAATGTCCACTTGTAAATAACGCAAGGATTATGCCTGTTAATTACATAAAGGGCCTTTCCATATTGATTTTGATGAGGACTGTTAGAATCAGTGGTTAATTTTGTAGTATCCTTTGAGAACATAAAAGATTGCTCATAATTACAGAGTGACACCATGTACAAGTATAATAATATATTCAAAGAGGAATAAAAAGGTTTCAATTCATTTACTTGGTAATATAAATCACATTTAAGAGTAAACGGTCAAAAATTTTTTTAAAATTTAGAGGACACTGATGGGCTACACTAATGATTTAATAATGGCAAATTATACACAAACCGAAAGGGATGAGGAATGATCATCTAAGTCTGCTAAAATGGATTGTTACTAGAGTTAGGGTATTAGCTCTTTGAACTAAAGCTTTTGTCTAACAGGAGAAGGGGCGCAGTGGTGGATGTTACCTAAACTGAAGACAGTTCAATTTACGAACAGACAAGCACCAATCTGTGCCTGTACCAGCACTTCACAAAATATGTTTTATGAAGCAGAAGAAACTCCAGATGCCCTTTTTTTTTTTGAGACAGGATGTCACTCTGTCACCCAGGCAGAAGTGCAGGGGCTCAAACGCTCCTCCCACCTCAGCCTCCGGAGTAGCGGGGACTACAGGCGCACGCCACCACGCCTGGCTAATCTTTTTCAATCCACCTGCCTTGGCCTCCCAAAGTGCTGGGATTATAAGCGTGAGCCTCACCCAGAGGTACCTTTTCAAAAAGGGTTCAAGCTCAAGTGAGTTTGGGAAACGCTGCAACTCTGGCCTCTCCCCAGGACAAGGCTACCATACATGTTAGCATATTAATGCTAATTAAAGGCTCCGATAGCCTCGCAACCAAGGAACATGCTTATTTTTTTAACTCAGTGTTTCCCAAACATTTATGATCAGTACACAATACCTATTAATACCCTACGCCAAACTAGTATTCTTTACAAACACCTATTTTTGAAAATGTTGGCCAATATAATACAAGAATAGCCAGCGGATTTGTTCAGTCCCCAGAAAAACATATTTAATCAGACCCTAGTTTGGTTGAGCTGATCAGTCAATGTGGTTCTACTACTCAGCTGGGTGGCCAGCCCTCCGTCAAACAGCCAGTCTCAAGTTGGCAGGAGGGGAGCATCTTTGACCCAGTCAAAGGTCCAGGTGGGTGGAAATCCGGTGGCAGGCCAGGTATTTCAAGGGGAACAAAACATGCGACCACCTAAAAAGCTGACTATCCTCAACCCAACAAGAAAAGAAGAGCCAGAAATCATTCAATTCATTCAGTGCTGTAGTTTGACCGTCAATGGTTTCAAAACACCTCTGGAAATGACTGATGAAAACAGAGGATACTGTCACAGGTAAAGCAGGGGGACTTTTTCATACTAGAAATGTTTAATTTCTGTTAACCATTTCTCTTTCTATCAGTGAGGTTAATGATCTGGGGTCAGTGGAGGGGACAGAGTCTAGGGGTGGGGGTGTTTCTCATGTTAGAATGTCTAAATTGCTGGAAGAGTTCCTTGCTGGAAACACAGGATAAGGAAAAAGTGACGGATCAGAGAGCCTGAATTCAGGTGCTCATTCCACAGAAGTTCTAGAGCAGGGCATGTCATTACCTCATGAGGCAACAGCATTTTTTATCATAGTTGCCAATTACAAAGCCATGCTTTTTCACATGTTTACTGTCAGAAAAAAATAAAATCCTGTAACATTTACCTACAAAGCAAAGCCACATCACTGTAGGAGACCAGTGGTGAAGACTGGTGAAGTGTTTCCAGTTTATAACGCACTTTCACACACATCATGTTGTGTGTTCATCCCTATGATTTATAGAGGTGGGTAAGACAAGTACGATGATCATTTTTCTTTTCTGGAGAAAGAAACCAAACCTCAGTGAGGTGAAGAGACTTATTATCCAAAGTCAGGGAAAAAAAAATTGGTGGGAGACCTGGGCCAGAAGCCCGAGAAACCCAAGACTCCAAACCCTATATTCTTTTTCAATCCTAAGGCTACAATCACCAAGCCTCCAAGTCTCTGAGCCCAATTTTTTTCTTTTTTTTTTTTTTTTGAGACGGAGTCTTGCTGCTCTGTCACCCATGCTGGAGTGCAGTGGCACAATCTTGGCTCACTGCAACCTCTGCCTCCTGGGTTCAAGCAATTCTCCTGCCTCAGCCTTCCAAGTAGCTGGAACTACATGCATGTGCCACTATGCCCAGCTAATTTTTGTATTTTTAGTAGAGACAGAGTTTCACCATATTGATCAGGCTGGTATCGAACTCCTGACCTCAGGTGATCCGCCCGCCTCGGCCTCCTAAAGTGCTGGGATTACAGGCATGAGCCACCATGCCCGCCTGGTCCTAACTTTTTAAGGGGAAAAAGAGAAGGCTTAAACTATAGACCTGACAATGACAAAATGAAAAATTCACCCGTGAGTTTCTAAATGTGCTGTAAGTTGCTTTAACTGATCTTGCCACTGCTCACTGTTAATTGCAGATATCCATCTGGACAGAGCAGCCCATTAGACAAGAGAAATTATATCAGATGTTACATTTCTCTAATGGAAAAAGGCAATTTATTGTCTTAATTACTAAAGTGATGGAAAACAGGTTTTATATACTTAAGGGGTTGCAGTTATTTTGTTATAAAATAATGGGTGGGGGGTGAAGATGTTGCACTTGGTAAGGTTAAGTCCTTGAATGCCTTTATATCAATATATGCAGAAAGATACTCGTTTTTCTCTATTTCCTAATGCAGTTTATTTCTGGAATTACAGAACTTGGTCCGGAATTGGGAAGTACTTGGTCCGGAATTGGGAAGTACTTGATCTGGAATTGGGAAGTACCTGGTCCGGAATTGGGAAGTACTTGGTCCGGAATTGGGAAGTACTTATCTGTAAAAATTGACCACACAAGAAAAAATTCTTATCCTTGGAGATGTTTTCAAAATAAAAATGTACAGTGATTTCTAAAGATTTGGTTGTGGCTCTCTGAGACAGAAGGCTGTTCGAGAAATTGTCTGAAACCTTTAGGGTTTATGATTCATGATCAAAGCATACAAGCCATAGGAAAAAGAGCACTTCTTTTTAAAGGATTAAAAATGATACCCGTGCTTCTCTCAGTAACTAATCTACATTATACCATTTGACAATATAATATAATAATATAATGTAGATTGGTAAAATCTACATTATACCAATGTCACAGGATGATTTTTTTTGACAACAAACGTGTGAAAAAAAGCATGGTTTTGTAATTGGCAGCTAAACACCTACCAGTGATATCACAAATTCTGTCCTCCCTTGAGGTACATGTATTAATAAATTATTTCAGCACTTCTCAGATGTTAACAGAATGGCATACTATGTGCTAAACCATGAGTACATCTTACCTTCCAAAGCACCCGTGGCACTTGCCTTCCCTTTCGATATAGTTCCATAGGCCGATGGATTTTCCATTCAGGAAGGCCTCTCCCAAGCAGCCTTTAAAATGAGTAACCTTCACAGCAGGAGATTTCTAATGCAAACAAGCAAACATAACCAATACATAGCTGACGAAGCAAAATACATTCTCCAAGTGCACAAAACTTCTCCCTGGGAGCTTCAATCTAACAGATCCAAATTTTGAGAGAACAACATTAGAAAAAAGGCCAGTTTGTAATCACTGGATTTCCTTCCAGTTATGAAGTGGAATCCTAGAATGAGTGACAACTGGGCAGGATCTTAAAGATCATCTCAGCGACTAGGGTTGATGGAGAAAACCGTGTTGCATGGGTGAGAAAACAGACAGCCAAAGAATGTGATTGGTAGTGAGGGCCCAGCTGGACCTGAGACCTGGACTCCACTTCAGAGCATTGATCCAGGTCCAAAAAATGCAATTATATTTGGAGAGAGGAGAACTGATATAATAAAATAAATATGGAGGGCTTTCTTGCTAAACACTAATTAGTATTAATCAACCACTAACTAGAGCTAGACTAGAGATAAAGAAACCTTACAGAAATTAACATGGAGCATTGAATTTCCTGTTCATCACTGGGAAAGAAACCCAAACAGCAAGATGAGCCATTGGCTTTTTCTCCATTTATGCTACTGATTAAGCATCACCCTTTACTGTGCAAAACCAGCCTAATTGTGCAGAGGAACTGTCAGGCAGCAAAACAAAAGAAGCAGAAACATCTTCATCTGCCTAGTATATATTCAACCATCTAAACATATGCCTTTTTTTTTTTTTTTTTGAGACGGAGTTTCACTTCTGTTGCCCTGGCTGGAGTGCAAGGGCACGATCTCAGCTCACTGCAACCTCTACCTCCCGGGGTTCAAGTGATTCTCCTGCCTCAGCCTCCTGAGTAGCTGGGATTACAGGCACGCACCACCACCCCTGGCTAATTTTGTATTTTTAGTAGAGACAGGGTTTCTCCATGTTGGTCAGGCTGGTCTTGAACTCTAGACCTCAGGTGATCCGCCCACCTCAGCCTCCCAAAGTGCTGGGATTACAGGCATGAGCCACCACGCTCAGCCCATGACTTTTATACATAGGTAAAATCAGTCAATCAGTCCTGTTCAGAAGAACTTTCAGAATGTTACCTTGATTTGTCCTCCAAGACCTCCAACAAACATGAGTGTTGAATTGTTTACATCCAGAACATTAGCTGTCCCAGGGGATTTACTTGTTTTTGCTGGTGGCTTTTGATTTGAGCTCATTTCCTTTACACTCAGTGAACCAATGTTTCCAAATCTAAGGGTCACAAAGAATTGCAAAAGGAACTTTCAGAATTTCCAGTTGGCGCACATACATCCCCATGTTTCCTTCACACCCACCATCTGCTTCTCCCCAAGAGCCCTGCAACAGCGCCCCCTGCTGGCCTCCTGGCTTCCAGTCTTGCCTACTGCCCCAAATCTTCAAGAGTCGCTCTTCTGAAACAGAAATTTCATCATGTTGCGTCCCTGCTTAAAACATTTGACATGAGCTAAACTGTATCCGAAGACATGTCTACTCCGTAAATACTACCCCATTTTGTAAATAAAAAAAAAAATCCCAACAAACCATAATATTATAGAAAAGTGAAAACATATACTTAAAGCTGCTCAAAAGTGATTACCTCTGGAGAAGGATTTTAAAAGAATTTTGCTTTGTGCCTGAATTTTAAGAAAATGCACCCCCCTACCTGCATCATTATTTTCGGTCCTTGTCTACGTGCAATGTGCTGCCAGCCACATGCAATGTCTACCATGCCACACCTTACACCTCTCTCCTGAGGAAGTTTACCAGGTTGGCTGCCTTACACATAGACTTTCTAAAAGTAACATTCTGTATTTTTAAATTTTTTTAGAGGCAGGGTCTTGCTCTGTCACTCAGACTGGAACACAGCGGTGTGATCATTGCTCACTGCAGCCTCGACCTCCTGTGCTCCAGCAATTTCCCGCCTGAGTCTCCTGAGTAGCTGGGACTACAGGCACACTCCACCGTGCCTGGATACATTTTTAATTTTTTTAGAGACAGGGTCTCACTATGTTGTCCAGGCTAACCTCAAACTCCTTGTTGTTCAAATAATCCTCCCTCCTCGGCCTCCCGAAGCACTGGGATTATAGGAGTGAGCCACCATGCCTCGTCTCTAAAGATAACCTAAACTTTTAGACATTTTAGACATTCTAAGGGTAACCTAAGCTTTTCAGTTTTTTCTTCTTCTGATTGTTGATTTTGGTAAGTTTGTTTCTCCTGCAGTAAGAAAAAAATCCAAACCTTAATGTAAAAAAATTTTTTGAATTACCTTTTTTTTTTTTTTTTTTTTTTGAGACGGAGTCTGGCTCTGTCGTCCAGGCTGGAGTGCAGTGGCCGGATCTCAGCTCACTGCAAGCTCCGCCTCTCGGGTTTATGCCATTCTCTTGCCTCAGCCTCCCGTGTAGCTGCGCCTGTACTACAGGCGCCCGCCACCTCACCCAGCTAGTTTTTTGTATTTTTTAGTAGAGACGGGGTTGCACATGTTAGCCAGGATGGTCTCGATCTCCTGACCTCGTGATCCGCCCGTCTTGGCCTCCCAAAGTGCTGGGATTACAGGCTTGAGCCACCGCGCCCGGCCAAATTACTTTTTATTATATATTGTCAAATTATAGTTGTATATACTTCTGAGATGCAAAATGATGTTATGATTTTTGGATATGATGTAGAATGATTAACCATCAATGGATAAAGAAAATGTGGTTTTGTACACGAATGGATAAAGAAAATGTGCTTTTATACAAATATACACAATGGAATACTATTATTCAGCCTTAAAAAAGAAGTTCTGTCATTTGTAACAAATGCTTATTTCTTCTTTTTCTTTGTTTTTTGAGATGGAGTCTAGCTCTGTCGCCCAGGCTGGAGTGCAGTGGTGCGACCTCCACTCACTGCAACCTCCGCCTCCTGGGTTCAAGCAATTCTCCTGCCTCAGCCTCTTGAGTAGCTGGGATTACAGGCACCTACCACCACGCCCAGCTAATTTTTGTATTTTTAGTAGAGATGGGGTTTCACCGTGCTGGCCAGGCTGGTCTCAAACTCCTGACCTCAGGTGATCCACCCGTCTCGGCCTCCCAAAGTGCTGGGATTACAGGTGTGAGCCACCGGCCACAAATGCTTACTTCTACAGCTAACCTAAACCAAGTATTGTTTGGTTATAATCTGACTTTCCAGAAGTTTCAAAGCCTATTATATGACGTTACAAGCGTGTAATTACTTATGAGACACACTTTAAAAAAGAGAGGTGCTCTGAGAGAACATTCTCTACTACCTGGCCACATGGATACTGTGCCATCTGCTGTCATCAATGGGAAAGTCTGGAAACTCCAAGCGTGTGGAGCCGGAGCCCAGGTCCCACAGGAAGGCCACTTTCCCTCGCCGCATCTCCACTGCAAGGAAATCAGACTGGGGGGCGGGGCATGAAAGGGGATCAGTTTACACACTGTTTGCCAACCACCACCACACTTTACAGAGTCAATTCTTACGGTGTTTTCTCTATTCTGAAAAATAAATAAATAAAAAGCAAAACCCCCAAATCTATTTTCTATTGTTTGAAATGGTCCCCTCCCTGGAGCTGGGGCATGACTCACAGCCCCGGGGACATTAGCGCCTCCCTGCGTGCCTGGCCTGGTCCTCCTCAATACCTCCCATAGAGTCCCCGGGAAAATTCGCTGCGGGTCACAGGCAGTCCAGCAGGAGCACCAGGGAAGGCACTGAGCTTGCTTGTTTGCCCAGTGTCCAAGGTAAGAAATGGATGTGAAACATGCATTAAGACAGGAGCCATGAGGTCCCACCCCTGTCACAGGCTTGCCTGTGCTTTGCATCTTATCTCCTGAAGACATTTCAGACACTCTATGTGCTTGTTAACATTTTCTGCCCTACACACCCAAGGCTTCTGACCTGTTCTCACTGGCACAGCCAAGGTATCAAAGACCTTCCACAGGCACTTGCCATCTGGGGACCACTGGAATTCTTGGCAAGAAAAACCTGACAGCAGCTTGACAATTCTGATAGTCACTCCAGGGGTCACTGGGGGAATCACAAAAACGTTCCATCGCCAGGGCTTGCAGTTAAGATGGCGTCCTTCAGAAATGTCACTTCCCTTCTCACAGGCTTTCAATTTGGTCGTTTGCTCATTTGTAACCTAATGCTACCATTTTAACAAAGGTTAGTCCCTATGGGAGATTTAGAGACTTCGCTAAGGCCCCCCCCCCTTTTTTTTTCCACCAAATAAGTGAAAATTCAGAAAAATCTAGAAGTGCATAAAAAATTCAGTGCTGCTTTCCAAATGTCCATCACTTACAGAGGTGCTGCTACCGAGGTAGAAGAGAAGATTGTCGGGTTCCTGTGTCTTAACATTTAGTGTTAAGGTGTTGTAGTTAGTAGAGGAAATCTGAGGCTGGTAGGCCCGGATGCAATCTCTGTCTGCAGACACGGCGACTTTAATCTGTAGAAGGAAAATGAAAGTGTCCTCATCATTTAGTGACGCACACCAGCAGCTCACCAGCAGCTCAACAACGCTATTCTGTCATGAATTTTCACTGAGGCAGGCTTCCTCTCTTGTTAATACACAATGGTTCATGTTTCATGAAGTGACATATCAGATGGTAATAAAAATGATTTCATTTGGTAAAGTGTTTAAATATGAGAAAATCAGTGTTAGTTTTTAATAAGTTATTTTATATAGGAAACTGTCTTGCTCACATAAGATTTAATTCCTTAAAGACAAGGATTTTATCACCTTGGAATCTTTCTGCCTGACACAAAGAGGATATTTGATAATCATCTGGTGAATAAATGGAGAGGTAATATATTTATTCACTCAGCAGATATTTATAGAGCAATTATTGTACTTACGACATATTTCTTTGATTAGTAATTCTTTGCATATGTATCTTACATTAGTCTTAAAGAGTATAAGTTTGGTATTAACCATAGCATCAAGAAGCATTCCTTGGGCTTACATTTATTTATTTATTTATTTATTTATTTATTTATTTATTTAGGGTCTTGCTCTGTCGCCCAGGCTGAAGTGCAAATGGCGTGATCATAGCTCACTGCAGCCTTGAACTCCTAGGCTCGAGCAATCCTCCTGCCTCAGCCTCCTGAGTAGCTGGGACTACAGGTTCACACCACCAAGCCCGGCTATTATGATTTTTTTTTTTAGCAGAGACAGGATCTCATTATGTTTCCTAGGGTCATCTCAAACTCCTGGCCTCAAGCAATCCTCCCACCTCAACCTCCCAAATTGTGGGAGTTATGGATGTGAGCTACCATGCCCAGCCTATATTTATTTAGCAACTGTAACTGAAACAGATGCAAGCCAGAGCTCATGGAAACCAACATTCCTTTTCCAATAGCAAGGACACTTGAGAGGAAAAGACAGAGCTTGTGCTCCTTTCTCTTCCCTAGAAAGCATGAGGTGGACAAATGCAAGCCCAGAGGCTGCATTCATCCTCTGGAAGTCCCCAGTCACATGACGATTGCACATTCTCTCAAAAGGAAACTTTTTCCCTTAGGGCACAGCCAGTGCCATGTGCCACAGGTAAAACATCTTCTCACGTGTGAACTGTTCTAGGTGGCCAGTGCCTCAGGCACTTAGTGACCTGGATTTGTGCAGCCTTTGTTGCATACAAATTGTTTTCTCAGACACCTCAAGGATGAGGCCCATACTACACAAACACTTTAAAGAATACTTGGATTATTAAAACTAAGTTGGTAAAATGAAGAAATAACACCATATGCAACCCATAAACTTAGAGTAATGTTAACATGTAGATTCGACATGTTCTGCACTATCCAGGCTAATAGTTTTAAATTTAGTCTATAATGATAAATCTCCATAAAGACATGGAAATCTCTTTGCTAACAACATTTTGAAGCATGTTGAATAAAAGCAGAACTCAAAGAAAATGAAGCTAGTTATTGGCTTTAAATATACCAAGACAGGGCTGTGAGGAAGCCCGGATTATTGGGATCTGGGTCTTTGCAAGGCCTAAGGGACGTAGTGTGGCTGAGAGCCACGTCTGCCTGAATTCCCTGGGATTCCACATGACTGAGAGCCCAGTGATGAAAGCCACGGGGCCCCAAACTCACAGAAGCTGCTTGTTTCCGGGCCTGGCTGATGAGCAGTTTAATTTCTGATAAGTTTCTGCTCAGATTCTCTTCTAACATCTTCAAAGGCTTCAACCGATCAAACAAAAGGTTGGCTTGAGTTTCCACGTCTTTGACTTTTCTTCCAGCCAACAGAGCTAACAAATACAAGAAGGCAAGGGGTGGCAAGAAAGTTGGGGAGAGGGAAAAACAAGATAATTAATTGTCCATTAAGAATGCACTGGGTAAAACAACACCCTAATAATCAAATCCATGACATTTTGGTACTAAGATGAAAACTGCACCAGTAGCATGCATAGACTAAGGCCCTTTTCTTTATAAAGGCTAATCCAGACATTGGCATACTGCTACTTTTCAGGAAAGTTGTGAACAACGCACCACTGTGTACTTAGCTAGCTCCATGTCTGCATGACACAGATGGTCATGACTGGAAGGAAGGGCACTGACATACTGGCCATGGTGGAGTCCTGCAGAAGCTGGTGTGTCTCTTGTAATGTGGCGTTGACCCTGGACAGGCTGGCAGATGTGCTCAGCAGCTCCTGGCTCAGCCCTGCCACGTCCCTCAGCGTGCTCACCGCGCTATGGCTTGCAGACGTGGCCAGCTCTTTGGTTTTGGCTCCTTTGTCTCTTCTATCTAAAATAAATGTATACACAAGCATGCACTTTTGCTGCTTACACACAGAGAAAAGAATAAAACTACAACAAATGTAATTTTGCACAGAAATACATTATTGTCATATTACTGATGCTCAACACAAACTGAGGCTGGCTTGTTTGCTTTTTTTTTCTTTCGGGCAGGGGTCAATGACCTAAGAGCTTCTTGTTTCTAATGGCAATATTAAAACTGCATATCTTATGCTCTACTATCCCCTTTTAGGGACAAATGAAATAATTTTTGTTAATACTTCTCTGGAATATGATTTCAGTACACAATGAGATCACAAAAGTAATGACCAATCGCCGTGTGATCTGTGTCTTACATCTTAATCAGCTACATTTCTTTATTTGGGTCCTTTTCCATCACCCCCTTCTCACCTTCATGAAACATGTTCTCCACCTCCTTTCATGTCTGGATACTAAGGATTTGGATCCTAGTTCTGCAGCTGAGGTGGGAATGTCTTAAGTTACAGGAAGAGGTATTTGCCCATAGCATCAACTGGCTGCTAGAAGTAACAGCAGAATAAAGGCTAAACAGCCACTCAAGGTAAATTAGAATTCAGTTATTCTAGAAAATCTGGGTGAGGATTTTTAAAAGACACTATCATTCATTTTTGAAGCATTTAATCACAAGTGGGGCAAAACATTTACCGCAGAAAAAGCTGGAAAAAGGGTATACAGGTGGCCTTTTTACTTTCCTTGCAACTTTTCTGTAAGCTCAAAATTATTTTCAAATAAAAATGTTATTAAGCATTTAGTCAAAATATACATGGCATCCTTATAAAAAAAGAAAAGGAAAAAAAAGTCTTCCAGATCAGAAAATGCTTCATTGTTTCAAGGCAAGAAGTAAGCCCAACGCAGCACGCCCCGTTTCCCCAGGTGACTCCATGCTTACACACAGAAGCCCTGCAGACAGAAGGACTTTGGGCTTCTTGTTTTTAAGGGCTTTAAAGCACTTTTAAAGTACTCCTTTGAGCACTTTATAAAACTTTTTCAAAAGATGTTTATTAAGCAAAAAAGGAGGATGGGCACAGTGGCTCACGCTTGTAATCCAGCATTTTGGGAGACCAAGGCAAGAGGGTCGCTTGAGGCCAAGAATTCAAGGCCAATCTGGGCAACATAGCAAGACCTGGTCTCTATAAAACAATAGAAACTTTAGAAGTAAAAGACAACAAAAGAACAAAAGAGAAGTTTGAGGTGTAGCGCAATTCATTTGTATTAGACTTAAAAAAATTAACCTATTTAAAATTTTCAAGAATACCACATTTCTAAACCATCAGTATTAAAGTGATCAGTGAGCCTAATGTTTTACTGCCTCGCTAAGGAAGACGGCCAAGCAAGCAGTCTTCAGTTTGCCACACTGATAATGAATCTAGCATTTTCCCCTTAGGCAGGTAAAGCACATTCCAGCTTCTTTACTTGCTGACTTCTTTCAATGGTCCTTCTTCCTCTAAGCAATGTGTGAAGCATTTCAAAAGTAAGCAATTCAGATGGTACTATGCAATCTCTGTTTTTAAGATTATAAATTCTAGCAGTTTGATGCAAATATTGTGATGTTATTTTAAAAACCAATGATTTTCATTTCGAAGTCTTATTCCTTTCCAAGTAAAAATTTTGTCAATCTTAGTCTCATTTTTGAGCTAGCGCCTTGACCAGTCTTGAGGCGGGACTTCCTTACGCTCCTGAGTGATGCTTTTACAGTAAGAAGACGTGATTTAAAGAAGAACGTCTTTTCCACTTACCTTCAGGAATTGCTCTGAGTATCAAGACTGATTCATTGGTCTGCCTGGTAATTTCATCAGCATTCTCTTGAAATCTGTTTGTCTTATTTCTCAGTTCACTCAGTTCCAATGCAATAACTATTTAAAGGGAGAAAAATGTTTCCTTTCAGGTTAGCCTACTAAAAGGTTGCCTAGGCAACAGCTTTGTCATTCTTGACCATCTACAGAATTCATAGCTTTCTAAAGAGACTCCCAATATTGACAGTTTTTCCAGCAAGACTGAGCAACATTCATTATAGAAATTAAGAGTGTGGGCCGGACGCGGTGGCTCACGCCTGTAATCCCAGCACTTTGGGAGGCTGAGGCGGGTGGATCACGAGGTCAGGAGATTGAGACCAGCCTGGCTAACACGGTGAAACCCTGTCTCTACTAAAAATACACACACACACACACACACACACACAAAATTAGCCAAGCCTGCTGGCAGATGCCTGTAGTCCCAGCTACTCGAGAGGTTGAGGCGGGAGAATGGCGTGTACCCGGGAGGCGGAGCTTACAGTGAGCCGA
Source organism: Macaca nemestrina (assembly GCF_043159975.1). Taxonomy (NCBI): domain Eukaryota; kingdom Metazoa; phylum Chordata; class Mammalia; order Primates; family Cercopithecidae; genus Macaca; species Macaca nemestrina. The sequence continues at coordinate 77,635,943 of NC_092143.1, forward strand.
GATAGCGCCACTGCACTCCAGCCTGGGAGAAAGAGCAAGACTCCATCTCGAAAAAAAAAAGAAATTAAGAATGTGTTTCTAGCTTGCTCAATCATTTTCTCTACTTCGCTTGTTGACTTTCTCACTAATATTTCTACTTAAATTTCATGTCCAATTTTACTAGAGCTCAAGGACCAAGAGCTGTGTTTAAGTCACTCAGTCTTAATCAGATGCACTAACTTTCTATCCCCATCTGAATCTTGGTCACCTTTCTCCTCTGGGTTGTCAAACCCCTAAGGTGGGCTCCCACCTGGGAGTCTTCCTCATAGTCTCCCACCTGCATCTCTGGCCAATCCTCCATCCCCTTCTATTCCCTTCTGGCCACCCAACTGGAACTCAACTCAACCTCCTTCTCAAGTTTGATCACAGCTTTTGCTTTTAAAATTTCTGTTCATAACATAAAATCACATTTTGATTTTGAGCACATGGTGAAAACATGAAATTTTAATTGCCAGCAAGCTCCCAATTTCACTACCTATGAAGTACCTCTAGTTGTACAGACTGAAATTACAGCCCATCAACACATTATGCATTTTCGATACTGTGAGATGCCAACACAAATTTTAAATTGTGTCACTCAATGAGAAAAAAAATTTATGCACATATCCAAGCCTTTGGTTCAGACAGTTGTGGAAGGATCCAGTGTTAGACTTGGAAGTAAGTCACCTGTAAAGGGAATGAGCTGTGAGTATGGCCCACTATTTACTCCTCCAGAAATCTTGGTATTTTTGATCTATTAGAATATATTAAGATGGAAAGCGTGTTATTTGTTATTAAAAAAGTATGCCTACATAGTTTCTCTTTCATAACAGATTCCTGATGCCATTTTGGTTTATGTTTATTGGATGGATTGCTCTTACATATGCCAAGTCATTCTTTCTTGAAACTTTAGGACAAATTAACTGCATAGATATTTTTTGGAAAATGGCTAAATCAATTATGATTTAATGTAATAATTATTAAACGAGAACCTACCATGAGTCTAACATGATATTAGTCCCATGAGAAAGGTAAAACAAATATCAAGCATAATATATCTCCTCAAGGAAAAATAAAGGAGCGCACACAATCAAAGATAACCCAAGAGACACTAGGAAGAACAGTGAAGGCTCCAAGCTAAGGCGACAAGTGGAGGATTAAGAACAGGTTAAAGATAGAGATGACTGCACAATAAAGGAACAGATATCACTAGAATAAAAATGCCAAATTATATGAAGTTGATGTGATAGGAAGTTTATACGATAGGAAAGTTTACATGATAGGAAAGTTTATATGATAGGAAATCGGAATATAAATAGGACATAGAAATGCTAAGTTTCAAGTTGCTGCATGCAAAGAGAACGTTCTTAGAGGTTGCTCAGCGAGATGCTCACGCTCACTCTGCCTGTCTACACCGTCCGAGCCACACGCTGACCTGGAAGCTTCCTGCTGAGGTTGTCGCCTTCATTTAGAAATCTGGAGCTGCGCTGCACGGCCGCTTTCCCATTAGAAACAAGGGATTCTGAGAGCTGGAAAACAGAACCGCTTAAGCATGGTGAGAGCAGGGCAGATGGAGTCCTGCTGGGGATGGAGGAAGTGACTCCATCAGAGTAGCCCCCAGCCACATTCCCAGCAAGAAAGTCAGCCAGGTACCAGGTAGGGACAATTTCAAATGGCTGAGGCAAGAGAACACAAAGACATTTTTAAGTAGATAAGGAAGGAAACTAGCCATTCAATAGAGATTTTCACTGTAATTAAAGAAAAATGTCTCCAGTAGGTATCAAGTAGCATTATCATTTTTAGCTCAAGGAAATGTGAGATTGTTCTCATCTCTACGCTGGTTTCTAGTCTGTATAAAGAAGTATTTATGATCTTAAAAAATTAAAGCACAGATCACATGATGACAGAAGCCAGAAACAGATTCCACCAGAAAAGAATGTTAATAGGCAGAATTGGGGGCCACTGATCTCTGTTCAAACCGGGTACAGAACAATCTCCCACAGAGCCCAGAAAAAGAAGCCCACGGCATTTCCTACCAGGCTCATCTCAGTCACAGTCCTGTGAGCATCTTTGGCCAGTTCCTCCGATTCTTCGATCAGGTTCTGGATGTTGTAATGGACATAGGCTGCACTGGTGGCATTCAGGGACACATTTCTGACATTTTCAAGGCCACTATCAAAGCAGCATATTTAGATACGTTATGATAAGCTAAATCAAACTTGCCGATTCACTCACAAAAATCATAAATGCCTACTAGTCTTGAAAGCCTCCTATCTTCTTTCCCCTTAGAAGAGTATCATCCATAAAAAATAACAACCTGTGGGTTCCCATGTAACTTCAAAAGCAATTTTTGAGAAGCCATAGCCACTTTGTCACAATAACACTCAGAACTGCTATTTAATCAATACCCAAGAAGAGACTACTGCTGTTTCCCTTAGACAACCATTCATCACTTTCCACAAGCTGCCCTCAGCATTCCTCAATCTCTGTTCCAACTCCCTGTGCATGTCTGGGGTGCCGTTGCATGTTTGCATTGGTTATAAACTCCCTGCAACACACTTGTTAACCTCCAAGAAGTGTTCCTAAGCATACTTGAGGTCGCTGAATCTTATCCCTCAAATGGCATGACAATTTTACAAAATTCACTAGAAATTCTGGAGGAAGATCAGCTAATATTTCAATCAGCTCAACATCATTCTAACAAGTGGGCACGTCACTTAGGAACTTGGTAACCGGTCATGGCACAAGGTCATCCAGTGCTCTCGATCTTGAAAATAAAGTCTGGCAATGGGCACATCTTTGCCTGCTGAGTAACTCACTTCATTTTCTTTCCAAGGTTATTGAGTCGGGCAATTCCCAGACCAAATATTAGCAGTTATTGCTTGTTACTATTGGACGGGCAAAATTCTATGATTTATAAATAAAATATACTAATTTAACTTCGTGTTATCACAACAAATTGCTTCTACTAGTCATACAAAGTAATAAAGATTTTGTTTTAGCTAGGTATGGAGTCAGAACATGTTTTTCTCTGGGGGAAATGATGAAAACTGATGAAAAGAGAGAAGCTAGTATCTCACGCCATTTTCCACTACTGATCCCCAAGACATATTAGGAAGCAGTACTCAATTTAGCACATAATTTATGCAATATTCTATCATATCATTTTTAATTGCTTTTGTTGTGTGAACTAATCTTTTATGTCAGCATTTTTCAAATAAGGAGACACGCATCTTTCCCTTTCCACAGAACATGCACACACAAGAACATACATCTTCCCAGTGTGGTCAGCTTTGTCACCCATAATGCATAGCAAATTTTAAAGAAAGAAATTTACCAATTAACTCACAGTATTGTGTAAATCACTGGTAACACCTAAAACTTCAGGTCCCACATTTGCTGCACATTAGAATCACCTTAGGGTTTAAAAAAAAATCACAAAACCCAGGCTACATCCCAGTCCCATTAAGTCACAACCTTTGTGGGGAAGGCAGCTAAGGAACGAAGGCAATGGTGTCTTAAGAAGCTCCCCAGAAGATTCCAGTGTGCAGACAAGTTTGAAACGGCTGGCTAAAATTGTGCTTCTCATTTAAAGGCATTTTTAGCAAGTTGAGTACATATTTTTCAAATATCCAAAAAATATAAGTTAAAGTAATTGTATTACAATGGCAGACTTTCAGGCAGTAGAAAATAATTGGAGGTGGTATCTCTCAGGGATTGGAAAAGAGACTCTCAACACTTCTATAGGAGAGAGTGGACAGCCACATCCTCCACCCAAATAATACACTCCAAAAAGGCCGGATCTGTAAAGAAATTAATAACCTCATTCTGTCCCACCTGCAACCTAACAAAGCTCTGAGCACTCAGTAGGTGCTTAATAAAGACCTGATGGCTTGAAACTGTAGCCTACTATGTTTTTTTTTTTTTGAGACGGAGTCTCGCTCTGTCACCCAGGCTGGAGTACAGTGGCACAATCTCAGCTCACTGCAAGCTCCGCCTCCCGGGTTCACGCCATTCTCCTGCCTCAGCCTCCGGAGTAGCTGGGACTACAGGCGCCCACCACCATGCCCGGCTAATTTTTTGTATTTTTAGTAGAGACAGGTTTCACTGTGTTAGCCAGGATGGTCTTGATCTCCTGACCTCATGATCTGCCCGCCTCGGCCTCCCAAAGTGCTGGGATTATAGGCATGAGCCACTGTGCCCGGCCGCATACTATGTGTTTTAAGTCTTATTCCATTATTTGCATTTTTCCATCAGATATGTAGGCCAATGGTAAACTATGTTAGCAGACACGAGGGAATCCAACTTGCCAGGTAAATAAAACAGGAGTGCTCATTTTTACACAAAGGAAGAGTGACCCATCACTGTGAAAAAAACGTCCATCTTTGTTTTCTCTAATCAATAGATTGCAAACTCTTGAATTCCCACAAAGGCATGTTCCTACCTGTCCAGAACGTCTGCCAGTCTCTGGAACTCAGCGGCATGGTCCTCAGCGCTGTAGACCAGGTCAAGCGCGTTCCTTTGGGACATGTGCATGACCAGGTCATCTACGTGGTGCCTGATTTTGGCAGACCATAAAAGTAGCGTATCCTGGTGATGCTCTAAGTGCTACATGGAGAAATTAATATTGTAAATATATGCACATCTATTTAATAACAGATACATGTGCATATAGACAAGATGTGTGAAGATTCTTTAAAAACTGTACTGTGGCCGTGCTGAGTGGTAACTCACCTCTAGAGCATCTTGCACAGCATCTGTTTGTACAGCAGCAGTATCTATCAGTCCTCGTCCTTGGGCAATGAGCTCTGAGGTCAGATTTTGTTCTTCTTGAACATGTAGCTTTTTATCCTGCAGCAGAAACGGCATTTGAAGGATGTTTCATAAAAGCAACTCTGCCTCTGACCTTTGGTGCCTAATGCTATGTGCAGAAGTTAGTGCACGGGACTCCCTTTTATTTTATTTTATCTTTTGAGATGGAGTCTCATTCTGTCGCCAGGCTGGAGTGCGGTGGTGCAATCTCGGCTCACTACAACCTCTACCTCCCGAGTTCAAGCGATTCTCCTGCCTCAGCCTCCCGAGTAGCTGGGACCACAGGCGCGCGCAACCACGCCCAGCTAATTTTTGTATTTTTAGTAGAGACGGGGTTTCACCATGTTGGCCAGGATGGTCTCCATCTCTTGACCTCATGATCTGCTCGCCTCGGCCTCCCAAAGTGCTGGGATTACAGGCGCGAACCACCTGGCCAGACCAGGGCTCACTTTTAATTGCTTACGTTGGAGTATTTTGTTACCCGTTATAATTGAGAAGGAGAGAGAGAGTGAGACTCACACTGAATTCTCTCAGGTTAGCATTGACCATGAACAGCAGGTGGTTGCTTTCCTCGGTCTTTGCCTCGGCTTCCCTCACAAGCACCTCAGCCGCCTGTAGTTCACTGTTGTGCCTTGAAAGGAGGTGGCTTGTTGCTTCTTTTAATACCTCCAATTCTTCCAGCGGCTTTTGGTAATTTTCCTGAATTTGTGACAATAAATCTTCAGCAGCCCTGATAAATACGAATGGTTCACATAGTAAGTAAATGACCAACAAAACTCCTATCTCTGAAATAATAGTGGAAAAAATTTTTACATATTTATGCCTAGTCTCTTTTTGAAATTGTAAGTGATACATCATAACTTCTTAAGAATGGAAACAATTTTTCTAAGATAGCTACTGGTATGGCAGGTTTATATTTTATCCTTAACAAATTGTCTTCTTTTTTTTTAAGTGGTGCATCTCACAGATACATTTATTCATGCCAGGAAGTAAACGGTATTTATACAAGTGCACAGTGACCTTCCATGTTCCCATATAGTTTCCTGAAATGTACAGGCACAGTGACCTTTCATCTCAGGTGTATTTCAAGTTAAGCTGGTTAGGATGACCATGAGCAGGCACAAGTCTTGAAGCTTTCAAAGCTTTACTTCTTTTTTTTTTTTTGAGAGAAGTCTCACTCTTGTCCCCTAGGTTTCAGTGCAATGGCTTGATCTCAACTCACTGCAACCTCTGCCTCCCGGGCTAAATGATTCTCCTGCCTCTGCCTCCCAAGTAGCTGGGATTAAGGTGCCTGCCATCACACCCAGCTAATTTTTGTATTGTTTAGTAGACACAAGGTTTGGGTTTCACCATGTTGGCCAGGTTGGTCTCAAACTCCTGACCTGAGGTGATCCGCCCGCCTTGGCCTCCCGAAGTGCTGGGATTACAGGCGTGAGTCACCGTGCCCGGCCCAAAGCTTTACTTCTTTTATCAGCTCTGATGATTTTATAAATGATGAAAGTCATTAAACCCCTCCTCCCCAAATTTCCTGGTAAACTGGGGTCCAGTGGGCTTTGTGAGAATCTGAACACTTAAACTTTCTAATACATTTTAGTAATGGAATTGAAAAAGATCATCTCCATGAATCTGGATTCAGGAAATTGGGACAACATTCTGTGTTGATGGGAACTGCCATCTTTCATTATATATAATACAGCAAGAAATTGAAAGGCTATTCAGTGAATTTACCAATTTATATATATGGTAAAAGGATTTTCTGCAGCTAGTTAAGAAGCAGCAGATTTCATAAAAGCTTTCAAATTCAAAGTGACAAAAAGATATGATTTGTACCATGGATAAACGCAAGCTTTAGAATATCAAACGATTTTTTTCCTATGCCTTTATAAATATGCCATCAAACTGCTTATTTAAATCAATTTTGAATTTATAGCTGCATAGAATAATAAAATTTCATACTACAAATCCTTGCAGTGGTGGGGAATATCCTATGAACTCTTCATTTCAATTTGTCAGGAGAACTTTGAAAAATTCTATGGAAAATGCCTTGTAAAACGCCCTCAGCTTTCACAGGTGTCAGGTTACCGGGTTAAGACACGATCAAAAACATTTGTCAAGGATATAAATTTGAACTCTGACATTATTAGAATAACATCAGGACTTATAGTTTTTAATGATATACTTACAATTTTTAATGATAGTAAAGACTTTGCATTATGAGCAGGCAACAAGAACTAAAACACATACATAAGAAAACACCAATAAACCCAATATATTTCTAATGTCTGATCATGAATCTGTTATTCCTTTTATTAAATGAGATAGCTCTCTAAGAAAATTTAAAATAAATTAGCCAGGTGTGGTGGCACATGCCTGTAGTCCCAGCTACTCAGGAGGCTGAGGTAGGAAAATCACTTCAGCCTGGGAGGTGGAGGCTGCAGTGAGCTGAGATTGTGCCACTGCACTCCAGCCTGGGTGACTGAGTGAGACCCTGTCTCAAAAAGAAAATAAAGTTCAAAATAGGAACCAAATTTTCATCTATAAGGTAACTCTACTATCTAAACTACAATCACGTGAATGACAAACTCCTCAATAATTTGAACAAGATTAAGCAACAAAAAAAAACCCACTCAGCACTTCATTAGCTTCTTCTAGCAAAATTAACAGAGGAAACTGGTGTTTCCCAAACTATGTTCCTCTACAACACCAGTGTCCCAAGAACTGCCAGGCAGATTCCTTGAACAAATATTCCAGGGTGAAAGAAGCGTAGCTGGATCCTCCACGGGGCTGCTGATGGGCGTACTAAAAGCTTTGAGAAGACCTGCAGTACAGAACTTGTCTCTCCTAAGCAGACACTGTGTCATGGAATGTGCTTCTTTAATGAAGTATCTTTGGTCGGTCACAGTGGCTCACGCCGGTAATCCCAGCACTTTGGGAGGCCGAGGCGGGCAGATCACCCGAGGACAGGAGTCCAAGACCAGCCTGGCCAACATGGTAAAACCCTGTCTCTACAAAAATACAAAATTACAAAAATTAGCTGGGCATGATGGCGGGCGCCTGTAATCTTAGCTACTCAGGAGGCTAAGGAGGGAGAATTGCTTGAACCCAGGAGGCGGAAGTTGCAGTGAGCTGAGATCGTGCCACTATACCCCAGCCTGGGAGACTATAAAAATAAATAAATAAATAAAAGTATTTTAATAGGTCTGAGATACCAGCATGGAAATCATCTGAAAAACAGCTACAAACAATAATCCAAAGTGTGTAGCAAAGAGTCAACGTGGCAGGCTGGAGCCCGCTCTCCTTTGAAAGGCCTGCTGGTGAGGTGGGCTGTGTTCCCACAGATCCCTAACTGCTAAGAGTAGCTCACTACCTGGGCTGTTTGTCCAAGCAACGTGGTTTATGCTGAACACCTGCTTTCCTTCTGGGAGTCGAGTTTTGCTATGTGCTAGGCAGAGGGTGCCTACCAGTACAGCTCCAACAAAATCCCTGGATACAGAATCTCTGACAGGCTTCCCTGGGCACAAACATCACACACATGGTGCTGCATTCTTCTTGCTGGGGGAGGAGTGCTCTCCGGGATCCCACACGGGGAGAGGACTTCATGGATTCCTCCAGACTCTGCTGTGTCCTTTTGTCCCATCTGGCTGGACCTCCTTAATAAATCTTAGCTGTAAGTACAGTTATATGCTGGATCCTGGGGGTCCTGGTGAAACTCTGAATGTGGTGGTAGTCCTGGAGACCCCCAACCCACCATGCAGAGCAATCCGTCTGTGTGCTAAACTTCTCATCTATATGATTGCCATGCTTCAGCATGAACCACCAATTTTCTAAGAATTATTATTAAAAAGCAGATAATTCCTAAAATCATCCATGTAACTTGAAATGGCATATATATAGGGATTATCTATGGAAAATTGGAAAGTGGAGGCCAGAGAATACATTTTAAACTCTTGACTTTTAAAATAAAAGGTCTCTTTAGTAATATTTTTACTTGCAAATTAGAGAGATCAGCAATCTTATTAATAACTTTATTCCAAGTGAAACCATAACGGCAGTGACAGAGAAAGGGGTCGTAGAGGCCGTCGCCAGTAGGGGAGGGTCAGGAGGCACTGAGGGGAACAGGTGGAGGTGGGGGCTGGCCCTGCCTCTCCCCCTCCTTTCAGGCTATTCAACCAGGTCTTCCCGGAACCATCCACCCTAGAGGCGGCGCCCTAGGGCTGGGCTCCGCTCCCTAACCTTCCTCAGCCACCTACACATCTGAGTTGCTGGGGAGCTTGTTAAGGATGGAGAGTCCCAGGCCCGCCTTGCAGATCCTAGGAAGGTTAATATTTGTTTAAGGAATCTGCCTAGGAGTTCATGGGACACTAGTGTTGTAGAGGAACATAGCTTGAGAAACACCAGTTTCCTCTGTCAATTTTGCTAGAAGAAGCTAATGAAGAGTGCTGGGGTTTTTTTGTTTTGTTTTGCTTTTGGGGGTTAATCTTGTTCAAGTCATTGAGGACTGTATCATCTCATGTGATTGTGGTTTAGATAGTAACATCATCCTATAGATGAAAATTTGACCTCTATTTTAAACTTTCTTATTGTATTTAAAGTACATATTCAGAAAATAAACTTTCCCCAAATGGACCACGAATTCCTAGTGGGCAAAAGGCTCTATTGTTCCCCTGTATGTCCCCAACTCCTGGCACAATGCCAGGGTTCAGGTCACTTTGCTGAATGAATGAATGAATGAATGAATGCACTGATCTCAGATGGGTAACGGTGGGAAGGGACAGCCTCACAAAATGATTCTCTAGGATCTGCAGGGTGGGCCTGGGAATCTCCATCCTTCACATGCTCCCCACCAACTCAGATGTGTGGGGGGCTGAGGAAGGTTAGGGAGCAGAGTCCAACCCAGGGGCGTCACCTCCAGGGTGGGCAGGTCCTGGGAAGACCTGGTTGGAGATGCCCAAGAGGAGCACAGCTGAAGCCTCAGTGTGCAGTTGGGGCTGCAGGACTAACATTCAACTTGGCTTCTGTGACCACTCCCCATTGCCTCTCAAATTCGATGCAAACTTCAGCTGAGCTTCTTTGGCTCCAGTGTTCCCTCACTCAATGGCTCTCCACCTATGCTAGACTGAGATCTCGTTTCCCTGCCCCTGAAAGGCCCTCGATGTCTCTGACTGTCCAAATTCCACCTGCCCATCTTTTATGGATTGGGTCTCAAATGGTACTTCCTTTTGTTCTGGGTGGGAAAATAATAGGGTTTAGACTCAAACAGATTCAGGTTTGTGGTCAGGTTTCATATTGTCCTGGAGGCTTAATTAACATAGGGCAAGTTACTTATATTCTCTGGGCCTCAGTTTCCTCAACTGGATTCTACCCTACCTGGAAAGACTGAGATGATCACAGAGCACAATGTGAGAAGAGAAGCTGGCACTCTCCTGGCACAGAGGAGGGGCTCCACAGACAGCTGCTCACGCCCGTCTCCTGGCACCACACCCTCCTCTCATTTCCCCCCAAGGCCTTTAGATCCTAGTTCTCTCAGAGCCCTTTCCAGACCCTATTATTCTAGTAATTAGATTACTAGTCCTCTCTCCAAACTCCATCCAACCGTAAACACCTCCTTTTGTTTTTCACCTAACAAATCAACAACGTCAAAAATTATGTTCTACGACGAAAAAGGCCACATGCCCAACCCTCTAGTGTGTTGCTGGTGGCAGTGCACGTTGTTTTTAAAAAATATTTAAAAAATTATTTGGAAGCGCATGTTAGGAATCCTCAAAATGCAAATTCTTTGACTAAATAATTCCACTTCTTCTTTTTTTTTTTTTTTTTTGAGACGGAGTCTTGCTTTGTTGCCCAGGCTGGAGTGCAGTGGCACGATCTCAGCTCGCTGCAACCTCCGCCTCCCAGGTTCAAGCAATTCTCCTGCCTCAGCCTCCTGAGTAGCTGGGATTACAGGTGTCCACCACTATGCCAGGCTAATTTTTGTATTTTTAGTAGAGACGGGGTTGGCCTTGTTGGCCAGGCTGGTTTTGAACTCCTGACTTCAGATGACCCGCCTGCCTCAGCCTCCCAAAGTGCTGGGATTACAGGTGTGAGCCACCGTGCCCAGCCAATAATTCTACTTCTTAATATCTACCCTGATAATAATCTGAAATACAGAAAAAGATGAGATATATACAGTATAAATAAATATTTGATATTTCAATATAGAAAAATAGATAAAGCATTTGCATAAGAAGTCCATCACAACATAATTTAAAATAGCAAAATATTAAAGTTTAAATATCTCACAGGACTATATCATTTCATCTGATTATAGTTTAGATAGGAAATTCAAGAACAAAGTTTTAATGAAGTGTCAAGTAACTATTTATAACAGCACTTCACACACTCATTACAACCTGGCAGAGACACAGCCTGTGCTAGTAATACCTGTATGGAAATGCTAAGATAAAAGCTGGAAAGGAAACTCCAAACTCCTTGTGACTGTATGTAAGAATGTTTTGTGATCTCTGTGTCACTTCACATCATGGGTTTCAATGTAACTGTACTTTCGTATAGAACTGAGTTCAATTATTCTGGCATAACATTGACCTGTCTTGGAGTTCATGGTATTGGTGGCCACCAACGATTTTTTTCTATGAGAGTTTACTGCCTTATCCTTGGTCTATAGTACCATGAGGCTCTGCTGTTTGTGCTAGGTGGAAACATCCAGAATCACAGAAAAGGACAGAAGCCACTGCATGATAGCACAAAGATAGATTATATGGGCTGCACAGATTATACCGTTCTATATTTGGAGGGGTCAGTAACCACCTCTTCCTTTACTTGACCACAGGGCCCCTTCTCCTCTCTTAGGATATTCCATTCCCAGTGAGCACTTTTCTTCCAGGATGCCTCCTTCTCCTTTGGAGATAGCATGCAAGTTTCTCTCTCTACTTGGTTGCACTGTGAACGGTAATTGGGAACTTACTTGAGTTCAAGAGTGGCATTTTGGTGCAACTGTGTGAAGTCTCTTCTCTGCATGATTTCCAGCAAAGATGCCCCGTTCTGTTGCATGCTCTGAAGTGTAGAATTGAGTAGCAGGAAATCTTCATCCAAAGTCTGATTTAAAGTGGTCTTTTCAATAATTTCTATGGAGAAAATTCACCAATCATTTAATAAGCCTCTGAAAAGTGGCTAGTAGCAAGTGAAAAACTTAGACACTTCTCTGCTGAGGACTGCTCTGTTTACCTAAGCTGAGTTGGACCTCCATGCCAGGCCAGGCCACCTGGTGTATCCCAATGTACTCTGTATATCCCTTAACTAAACATCCATGAACTTGGGATTACTGGCCTATTTCAAAGTCTTTCCATGCACCAATAAACTCCCTAAAGGCAGGGACATGGTGTCAACCTCAGCATTTCCTTGTACCTGGCAAAGACATCTGCACATGAAAAATAAATGTTCTCAATAAATATTTACGACATAAATAAACCACCAATGCTTGATCCTACTTTTTAATTAAACATAATTTGTTCTAATAATTTCCTTACCTTTTGCCCTATAAAGTCTGATTTGCATTGGATTCTGTACTTTTTAAGCCCTTACACTATAATTCAAAAAGAAGAGTGATCATATATTTCTGGTAGCTGGAAAACTGAAAATAGTATGCTAAAAGCCACAGCACACCCAACTGAGAAATGATTAAATTATTCTAATACGATGGATATACTTGGTACCAAACTGAAGTCCCAAATACCATCAGCTCCTATTCTGGGCAAATGGATGGGGAGCTACCATACTAACTTTACCATAACGTGGCTTGAGAATTAGGATCTAAGTTTCAGGTGTAATGCACAAAATTAAAAAAGAAATACGCATTTTTTAAAGCTAAAGCTCTCAGTGAAAGACTAAAGCTTACACATTTCAGGATCCCCAAACTATTGCAGTCCCTCTGGTTCCAGAAAGCCCAATGCAAGGGATATACATCTATTCATATGTTTAAAAAAGCGACAGTGACTTCTTACTAGATAAGGACAGACACTTCAAACTAGACGCTGCCCACACTACCTGTGATGTTCATCCGCAACCTCTCAATGGCTATGGCCAGGTCTCGACTCTCCTTGAAGATTCTCTCAGTTGCCCTGTTCACCTTTTGGGTACTTGCTAACATTCTAGTGAGCTGGTGGAAAAATAAAGTCTCAGGTTAGTTTGACTTTAAGGAGTCTGACTTTAAATAATATGCAAACTTTAGTATTCCGTGGTTGTCGCTTATCAGCAACAACATATATTCCAGAATATAGAGTAAAGATGAGCACTATTATGCAAGCTGAGGTTCATATTTTGGGGTTATAAATGGACTCAGTAGTTAATGAAATAATCTACAACTCACTCAGCGTAAGAAAAGATGGGTATGTTTTCAAAAGCAGGCTAATTGTGTATTAAACTACAGAGTCTCCTAGTGTCTATACTGTGAAGGCCCTCGATTCACTTTAAAACCCAAATATACAGAATATAGAAAGCAAACCTTACTGATTTGTATGGCCTATGAAATATTAGTCTCTAGGCGTTAAGAACATGGAGTCAGGCAAGCTGATTTTAGACCTGATTCTGCCAGGCTGTGGATAGGCCCAGACATCTCCAAGCATTGTGTGTAACACTTGGGAAACAGTAATGCTTACCTCCCGGGGCTGCTACGAGAACTACACAAGACGAGAGCCAGGAAGTCAGCAGCCCAGAGGCTACCACTTAGCTGTCCTCAGCTGTTATTTTTACTGGGATTTTTACTATTTGCAAAAGGAAAGGTTGTTTGTAATTTCCAAGAATGTAAAGTAACTCAGACTGGGTCTAAAAGTATTTTCTAGTCAAGACCAAATAGAATCTTCTTTAATGGATACAGAGAATTTATTTTAATCAGCTTATCATTTCCAACCAAATGTTTGCTTGATGAGGTACTTAAACCCAAACTTAAACCCTTCAACTCTTTCCAAAACATCGTTAATTCTCAATTAACAGGAGCCAAACTATACTTTCTAGGGTGATGTTTGTGTATGTGTGCATGTGTTGATGGAGATTAGACATCCATATGTATAGATACAGCATCACAGTACACACAGTACACACACACACACACACACACACACACACACGCACATACAAAATTCATAAATGAAAAAATAGTAAATTTGACAGTAATCCTTCCTCACCATCTGCAGAGGGCGAGATTCTTTTTTAAGTCACTAAATGCCATTCCTGTCACAGGTTAAACAGAATAAATAATTCCCTGATGACATAAAAACAAGCTCACTTGCCACTCAGAGCCCTAAAATCAGAACCACCCCAACCTGAAGGCTGAAGGTTGCACAGACACCACGTCATGAGGTCTGTGCGCTCCCTGCTCCACCCAGAAAGTTTTAGAGAGCATTACTGATGTTCAGTCCATGCTTTTGGGCTCACCATGTGCTTGATTACTGAATGAATTTAGGAGGAGGAAGAAACCTCAGCGATCTTTTCATCCCCGCCCCACCCGTTGTTTCAGAGGAGAAAATGTAAGTCAGAGCTAAGAGACTGCCCAACTCTGTCCTCAGCAGAGATGACAACAGACATTAAGTCGGGAGCCTTTTCCCACTAAACCACAGAAACTGGCAGGGTCAAAACCAATTTGATGATTAAGTAACTGGAGCACAGCTCGTGGGAGGAAGAGGCTGGCATGATCTAATCAGAACCTTGCGGACAGCCCCAAGGCAATTGTTCAGGAGGGCTGATGGGAGGTACCTGGAGGAAGGTTGGTTCGTTCGTTATGGAAAGAATTTACCTTCTTTTGCAGGTTGTCCGTTTCTTCTGCAACACCTTCAAGCTTAATTCTTCCCAGGTCCTTTTGCATATTTTCTCTTAATAAAGATTCCTAGGAAGAATGGAGGAAATAAATTATAATGCTTCGCAGTAAAATGTTCTGATTCTTAACTAAGAAGCACTTGTTATTTCCTTTTTGTTCACAGAAAGAAATTCTTTCCTTGGAACTGTCATTTAAAAAAAAGAAATAGATCACATTTACTTAGGTTTCGATTATAGTGACATGATTCCATACTGCCATCCTTTGCATTATATTTCTGATATAGATATAAATTTAAAATCTGGTGTGATAAGCAGAATCTGATACTGCTGCAATTCTCAGATAAAATTATGGCTTTATCTCAATAGCAGAGTCACACAAATTTAATTATAATTGCAACACCTAAGAAAAAAACGCCTTTAGGCTAAACTACAAAAGAATTCAATAAAGAAAGATTTATAAATACAAAAAATAAAGAAAAATAAAGTGCTTAATTTATGCCAACATCCTTCTAATTTCTTGTATGATTTTGTTTAAACCTTAAAACTCAATGAATACTTTACATAAACACAAAAAGTTATTTAAAGAAAACGGACAAGTGGTTTATTTAGAGCAAATCATTCAAAATGAGTTAAAATTTAAATCAAATATTTATTTGATATATAGAAAATTGTTATATCCCTGGGACCCATACTGGCAGATTAATATACTGATTGTATATGTAGTGATTGGAAAAAACATTTAAATATTATTTTTTTAATAGATTTAAAAGCTCTCATTTTTCAAAAACACTTTGTGACATTTGAGGAAAGTATAACATAAAAACATCTCTTAGCGGTCCCTAAAAGACCACTGCAAATCAAGATGGATCCAAGAACCAGCCCCATCCCAACACGCACACAAACACACACACACCGCTAAGGAAGTATTAAGTTTGAGGAAAGCTCTTATCTAAGAAAAGGCATTTAGAAATGGCCATCCCTTTTATTGCTACCTGGCACACTGCATAGATTATGTCAAATTCTAACACATATATAAAGCAAAATTTAAGAATCACATTGTTTTCCAATGAGAATTAAAAGTGGGTCAGGGGCGGTGACTCACGCCTGTAATCCCAGAAATTTGAGAGGTCAAGGTGGGAGGATCTCTTGAGCTTAGGAGTTCAAGACCAGCCTGGACAACATAGCGAGAGCTCATCTCTATTAAAAATAAAAATAAAAAGCTAGCTGGGCATGGTGGTGTGTGCCTGTAGTCTCAGCTACCTGGGAGGCTAAGGCTGGAGGATCCCTTGGGCTATGGAGGTTAAGGCTGCAGTGGGCCATGACTGTGCCACCGCATGCCAACCTGAGTGACTGAGGGAGACCCTGTCTCAAAAAATAAATAAATAAATAAATAAATAAAATAATAAAAATAAATAAGTGCTATAGTAGGACACTGTCTACTAAGTTAATTTCTTAACTCTTCATCCTTTTTTGACCTAGGCCCTGTTGATGAAAACATAAAACTATGATTTACTGCCAGACATTTAATGCAGTCTTCCAGGGAGGAGAGATTCTGTGCCCTGCAACTCTCGTGAAGTGAACAACAATATACTTAAAACGGTTCATCTTCAGTATGAGCCAACTTTAAAGAAGATACTATTCAGATTTATTTTCTGCTTTTCTTTTTTTTTTTCTTTTTTTGAGACGGAGTCTTGCTCTGTCACCAGGCTGGAGTGCAGTGGTGCGATCTCGGCTCATTGCAACCTCCATCTCCCAGGTTCAAGCAATTCTCCTGCCTCAGCCTCCCAAGTAGCTGGGATTACAGGCGCGTGCCACTGTGCCCAGCTAATTTTTGTATTTTTAGTAGAGACGGGGTTTCACCATGTTGGCCAGGATGGTCTTGATCTCTTGACCTCGTGATCTGCCCGCTTTGGCCTCCCAAAGTGCTGGGATGCTGGGATTACAGGTGTGAGCCACCGTGCCTGGTCTATTTTCTGCTTTTCTAATAGGGCAGCTGTTTTTAAACACCCAAAGTTGTCTTACAGAAGAGCAAGTGGATTTGGTCTTATCCCAAAAGGCAGAATGAGGGCCACAGAGGACAGCATTGATAAGGAGTCCTCCAGGGAGCACTCAAACAATGAAAGCTGCCAACTGTGAAACAAGCTAGCATGTGAGATAAGTAAGTAAGTGCCTGTCACTGGTCACAGTCAAGGAAAGACTGGAAACCTGTCCGCAGGGGCCGATGGAAGTTGGGCTCTCACACTGCGGGGAGGACACATGCAATGACTCCCACCATTCCCACTGACTATATCCCTCAATGATACACGTATCTGTTCATCTCCATATTTCCAGTACCTACCTGGAGATATTTAGTTGTATTTTCCAGGTTTGACAAAATTCCATATGGGACAGGGATAATGCCAGTGAGGTTCAGAGAAAGAATGGCATCACCAATCTCATCCAAGTCATTCAGCAGCACACCTACACATTCATCATCACAGGCTACAAGACAAATTTTTAAAAAGGAGAGTTAAAGTTAATGCAGTGTGGTCTGCCCATTTTTTCATGGGGTTGCATAAGCTGTTTTGTGAAAATGACATATGCGGTCAGAGTACACTCCAAGACCCCGTGCACCATATCTGATCTCATTCTCACTCCAACTGTGCCATAGGTGTCACGGCAGGAAGTGCTAGGCCCCTATTCAATGATGATGCCAAGACTCAGATCAGATACGTAACTTCCCTGAGGTCACACAGAAAGAAACGGCTGAGGCCGAGAGTGGTGCCCAGCTCTGGCACACATTTCGTTCTTCTGCCCCCATCATTATGCTGCCTGGTTCATCTTTAACTAGGACCCATTGCACTGAATCCCAGCATTCCCTTCCACAGCCTGCTTGTCACCTCCCCAGACAGTTTGCAAATGCATCTTTCGCAAGTACAAGTGAAGGACACTGGATAGAATAGTGGGGGTGTTTGTGTCTATAATCAACACAAAAGTCAAAGCAAAAAAGACCTCCAATGCCATGATCCTAACAGGCCTCCTTATCTTCCCCATTAACCCCTGAGAAGACATCCCAAGATGACTATCTCATGCACTTGCTGGTAAAATAAATCAGAACTGGAAAAAAAGTTTACAAAAGTCCATGATAGGCTGGGCGTGGTGGTTCACGCCTGTAATCCCAGCACTTTGGGAGGCTGAGGCGGGCAGACTGCCTGACGTCAGGAGTTCAAGACCAGCCTGGCCAGCGTAGTGAAACCCTGTCTCTACTAAAAATACAAGAATTAGCCAGGCAAGGTGGTGGACACCTGTGATCCCAGCTACTTGGGAGGCTGAGGCAGAGGAATCACTTGAGTCCAGGAGGCGGAGGTTGCAGTGAGCCGAGATTGCGCTACTGCACTCCAGCCTGGGGGACACAGCAAGACTCCATTTAAAAAAAAAAAAAAAAAAAAAAAATCCATGATAGCCAAGAGCAGAAGCTCTCATGAAATTGGGGTAACACAAATGACAACCCCACAAAGCTGTTTCCTCTCCCGCACTAAATCACTCCCGGCTCCACTAAAGGAAATATTAATGCCACTAAACGAGAAAGTTGAAATCACTGTGCCACTCTGAGTGCCAGAGGAATAAACTGGTATCTTAGAACTTCCTGCCTCAGCTGGAAAACACCGGATGAAAGGTTCAGTTCAGCAGATGCAACAGTGATCTATGATTAGAAAATAACAAAATGAAAATAAAACAGGAGGTTGGTATCCTGCGGACATTTTAGTGTGCCACCACCGCTTCTTTCCCAACACATTTGGGAGGAAAAACCATCTTTACACATTTAGAGGAGAAACACTCACAAACACAATCCGTTTCCATCAGAATGTGCCTCGGTTCACACTCATCGCACCGGAGCCCCGAGGCCCCCAGCCTGCAAACGCACTGCCCAGATGTGCGGTCACAGTCGCCATGGACAGAGCCGTGCGGGTTGCAGTCACACTTCTGGCAACTGCCACCTAGTGTTTGAGGGTTCCCATAATAGCCCAAGGAGCACCTACAGAAAGGAAGGAACATACGTACAGATAGGATGGTCAATACCAGCTTCTAACTCACGACAGTAATCATTTGCACCAAATGAAATGCAAAGCACAGATCCATTCACCTTGGGAAAACTTGTTTTGGAACAGTAATGAGGTCTTATTTCAATCAAGCAATGCAAATTGTTAATGGCTCCCAGATCACTATAGTAAATATGCCCAACACCTTATAAAAGAAACAGAGTACCCAGGGATTTCCACGTGACAATCCACCCATGTACCTTTCACAATGTTGTCCTTCATAGCCCAGGAGACAGGCGTCACAACGGAAATTGTGGTCACCTTCCAAGACACAAGTGGGACTAAAACTGGAGGAAAAGAATTTCTTCTTGAATTTTCAGATACACAATTTCCATCTTTCCTTAAAGTGCTTATTCATTACTCTTAGGATACACTATACTGGTCTCAAAGTTACGTGATCACACATAGCTTTTTAGAGCTTACAATCTACTGGGCAAAAGGAAGGAAAATAAATGTAATCAATAAGTGCATGCACATCTTGTATCCAAAAGACATTCATAAGACCCTGTCCGGGGCAATCATGTGAATGTTAAGTGGAAGAAGACTGACCTTAGGGATTATCACTAATTAGCCACCCAACAAGAGAGTGTCCCAAGGAAAAAACGTCTTTGCTTACTAAGTGATAAGGTGGTAAGAGAGTTGAAACAACTATGAGCAAGCATGAAAACCCGCCGGGGAAGATGGATGAACACACGCTGACGAAAAGAACTTTATTGACTGTAATGTAAGGCGAGGAAGGCAAGCCAGGGAAGCAAAGGCAAGGAAGTAGGGTGGAATTGGAGAATCAATGAACCTAAAGGCAGGCAGGGAGTTATGTGGTAGGCTACCAGAAGCAAAATGACAGAGCCTCTCAAAGTGTAATTATCGACTGGGATTTGATCTCCTCATTCATGGATTTCTGCTTTTGTTTTACTCCTTTTTCTCAACATCCTCTACCCTCTGCCTTCACGTTTTAAATTACCAATGCGCCATCTAGAGGCTGAGCTGGGTGCATGCAAACTACTGGAGACAATAAAAAACAAAAACGGTTAAAGCCAAGCCTGGTTCCTTCTGGTTAGCAAGATGAAGTTTCCAGCATCAGTTACCAGCCCCATACCACTTCTGACTCTTTTTCCTCCTTAAAATAGTAAAGGGACAGACTTCAGTGGAAACAAAATACGTAGAAAATAAAGCATGTGTTTTAGGACACCTCAGATTCTGAGCACACACGAATGTTCACATCCTCACAATCTCTTCCTGATAGCACAATTTTAATTTATTAATGTGGACTTTGGGGACGTTTATAACCTTTTTATTATTGAAGAAGTAAACTATTCAAACAGTACGGAAATGTGCAGAGTAGTAGGGTAGAATGTCCTTCCCAATACTTCTCTGGGCACATATAGCCACCTATAACATGGGTATGAATAGACATGTGGATATGAATTTTTTCCAAAATGGCATCACACTACATATTCCATTACATACTTCAACTGGCCATTTCTCTAATTCTGTGCCTACAGATATACCTTATTCTTTTCTCCATGTTTGTAAAATATTTCACTCTAGGAATGCAACACAATGTATATAATCAATTCCCTGTAAGTAGATATTTGTTTCCCCTATTCCTCATGAGTACAAGCAATGCTAAAACACATCCAACGTTACACACACGAAAGTATTTCTATAGCATAGACTACAGAAATGGAATTGACAAGTCAAAATTCACATATATAGATTTAATATAAAAAATAGGCACTAGTAACAACACATTTTAGGATGCTTCATAGCTTGCCAGGGAAGTGAACATAGTGCCTCTCATTCAGTACTCACCATCAGGCATGATTTACTTGGAGGCAATAAAAAACAGAAGATTCAGACAAATATTAAAAGGAATACTTTGCTGCAGTAAACCAAAAGTTAACATTTGATCTTTACATGTTCAATACCTTGCCAAATATTCTAAGTGATAATAAAATATTGTTGACGAATTATAATTTTCATTTGAACCAAAGAGGATTCTTTGATATTCTAATTCCCACTTAAAATTTCTGGTTCCCTTTTGCATTCAGATAATTCTGTACAAACATCATGAGTACAAGATAGAAACTAGTCCCAATTTTATCACCATGTGCATTTCAGCACTTAGGCACCAGCTTATATAAATTCTAATCCTATTCTCTTAAATGGTAATTGGGTTCTTTTGTATCATTATCAATAAAATTAATAACAATTCATCTCCATGCAGATTGGATACATATGCTGTGGGCTAAAATGAGTCTTAAAAAACAAAACGTAAAAGTCCTTCCTTTAACTGGTTGCATCCAAACATCCAGTACCAACACAGATGCTTTGCTTTTGGAAAGATTCTCTTCCAATGCTTTTGAGAATGAACACTTTTTCTTAAAATTAACCTTTTGCAACCAAAGGAGAATATTCATTAACACAGACCACTGAGGGTGAACTGGAAGCAGCCCTGGGCAGCCCAGCATGCCAGCTGCACCTGTGGGGGCTCACCTGGCGGGGGGGCTGTGAGGACAGACACACAGAGCACAGTCACTTGCTGAGCCAGTCACCTTCCCATAGTAGCCAAAAGCACACACATCGCAATGGTCACCTGCTGTGTTATCGCCGCAGTTCTGGGAGCCCACATTTAAAGGAAGAGGGAAAAAATGGGAGATTGTTAGAAATCATTCTTATCTGGTAATAGCTAAGCACTGCCACGTTTTATATCAGCGAGCTTTTAAAAACATAAGGGGAGCATTTTCCTCCATATTCTTAAAAATCCTGAAAACATTTCCAGCTCTGGGGCTTTCATTCATCATAAGGCTGCATTCATCCAATAAAGCCAAGAAATTACTAGTATATTCTTCTTAAGGAAAATAGCCATAGGAGCCCTAAAAGCAGTTTGCAGAACCTTAAAACACAGATTTAAAATATTTAGTGGCCCAAAAAACAATCTGAAGCACCAGTTTTGCACATAGTCAGGGTTCAACAACCACATGCAATGAAGTGAAGAATGGATAGATGATTTAGGAAATAGAGAATGAGGGAAGAAAACTCATGGTTTTAGAGCACCACTGATAGATTACTGCAATCACCAACTAACTTTCAGTTCATTTTTTTTTTTTTTTTAGAGACGAGGTCTCCCTGTGTTGCCCAGGCTGGAGTGCGTGGTGCAATCATAGCTCACTGCACCTTTGACCTCCAGGGCTCAAGTTCAAGTGATCCTCCTGCCTCAGCCTCTCGAGTAGCTGGGACAACAGGCACACGCCACCACGTTTGTTTAATTTTTCACTTTTTTGTACAGATAGGGGGTTGCTATGTTGCCCAGGCTGGTCACAAACTCCTGGCCTCAGGTGATCATCCTGCCTCAGCCTCCTAAGTAGCTGGGACGACAGACACAGGCCACCCCATGTGGCATTTCCAGTTAACCTTTACATCATCCTTTGGACCTATAGTCTTTCTATTAAAAAGGGTACACATTTTTAAAGCTAAAAGAACAAGCAGTTCTTGCCATTTGACTCCAATTTGAAATTGGCATTTGCTCAATTCATCTCTATTTACTCAGTCCCTGGCCACAAGATTCCATGTCTGATGCAGCTGAGTCGAAAAACCAGGATGGCTGAGGAACCCCTGAGCAAACTCCCAGGCTGACTCACACTTTTCTCCTAGGCAATGAGAGGTGATACAGAAAGACATAATTTACATGTTAAAAAAAAGACTATTTTAAGTTCATTTAAATGTTTTAAAAATTCTAGTATTTTTCATTTTAAAGTTCTATTCCTATGTTTTTCCCTGATGGGGACAAATTTTACTGGGATCTACCTGACCTCTCAAACTGATCTCTCTTTAGAAGTAAAATTTGTAATCTCTCTCTGGAAAAGTAAATGTGTTAAAGACATGTGTTAATGGCATGGCCTAAACTTGACAAGGAATAAATATTAGACGATAAGGGAGAATTGAAGATTTTCAGGTTTTCCACGGCTAACACCAGCTCCCCCTGACACACGACGGACTCTGGGCTCCCTAGAGAAGCAAGACAAGCTGCCCCAAGAGTGGCCAGGAAATAAGGACCTCCTGATGAGAACTAAAGTGTGGGCTGAACTCGTTGCTATGGGAAATGCACAGAGAATGCCTGCCAATTTTTTACTGATGTAAAAAGGTTCCGTCGTATCTCCCAGAAGGCAGTGGTAGGGGGTGGGTAACCAGGAAGAGAAGCTCCCAAGCTACCAACCGCCCTTGTCCTCTGTCTCCCCAGCCCCTTCCAAGTCATACTTCCAAAAATCAATCGCTTTTTTTTTTTTTTGAGATAAGAGTTTCACTCTTGTTGCCCAGGCTGAAGTGCAATGGTATGATATCAGCTCACCACAGCCTCTGCCTCCCAAATAGCTGGGATCAAGCGATTTTTTTGCCTCAGCCTCCCCAGTAGCTGGGATTAAGAGGTACACGCCACCACGCCCAGCTAATTTTGTATTTGCAGTAGAGACGGGGTTTCTCCATGTTGGTCAGGCTGGTCTCAAACTCCCAGCCTCAGGTGATCCGCCTCCCTCGGCCTCCCAAAGTGCTGGGATTATAGGTGTGAGCCACCATGCCCGGCCCCAATCAATCATTTTTATGGTAACACCAAACGCCCAGTGACCTGAACATCCTGTATACTAATGACAAAATCAGATCCAAAACGGTCTTCATATCTACCTGTACAATAAATACAGAGGGAGTGCTTAGGAGATTATGTTGAAGGGAAATGAACTGCACTAAACCACAAAAGGATCTGAAACACTGAGGACGGAAGGGAAGGTCCTGGGCTTAAAGAGCAAGGAAGAAGGGACGGAGGCGCTATATTGGTGAGAATAGTGCAAGGGTCTTATGTCTAGTCAACTCTGTGAGGCAGCAGTGACAGGGCGGACATGACTACCCTGTCCAGGCTGTGCCGTGGAGACACAGCACCTCGAGTTAAGGAGAGATGCTCCCATCGACTCCGGGAGCAAAGGCATTAGGCTCAGGGCAGGATACCAAAGACACACAGTGACATGCACACCCCAGACTGGTGAATGGACCCATGACCACTCCATCCGGCCTCCAGCCATGTGAGGGTGTGTGACTTGGAAGGTTGAAGATTCAGGGCCTTTGGACATGGGAAAGAGGGATTTGATCAAGTAGTTTCGCAAGGTATTTGTTAAGGTCCTACCACCAACAGATGTACCAACAGATGCATGGTCCAGGGGCACCGGCTTCAGGAAGAATCAGGGCTCCCAAAGATGAGCTGAGCTGTTCTGGAGTGAGCTCCCCATTGTTGCAGGTGTGTAAAACGTACACTAAATTACTGCCTGGCATAGCTGTTACAGTTCAGACTTCATATCTGAAGGGATAGCCGGGCGTGGTGGCTCATGCCTGTAATCCCAGCACTTTGGGAGGCCAAGGCAGGCGGATCATTTGAGGTCAGGATTTTGAAACCAGCCTGGCCAACATGGTGAAACCCTGTCTGTACTACAAATACAAAAATTAGCCAGGCATGGTGGCAGGCGCCTGTAATCCCAGCTACTTAGGAGGCTGAGGCAGGAGAATCGCTTAAAGCCAGGAGGCAGATGCAATGAGCAGATTACACCATTGCTTTCCAGCCTGGGTGACAGAGCAAGCCTCCATCTCAAAAAAAAAAAAAAAAAAAAAAAAAAAAAGATCTGAAGGGACTCTGACAAGAATAGAAGGACCACTGCAACCCTGAAATCCCATCCTCTAAGCCCAGACACCATTTTTTGTTTATAGTGGGTTTCAGTGACAAGAACTGTCAGTAAGTGGTGACCATGAATGAAGTCCCTAGGGACAAACACAGAATACAGATCTGTAAAAAGAGGGAAAACCAGAATCAAAATGTGGTGGGAGGCAGGTTGGGAGCCCGCAGTCCTAACTCCTCTGTTTTGTCTCCAGTGTTTCCTTGTGATTGGGCCACACCCAGGATCTCCAAGGCTTCGGGTGTGTCCTTGGTGGGCAGCGCATTTCCCTTCAATGCATTATTTTACCCAAGGCAAGTTAATCTGGGAACAATTTCTACCAGTAATCAATGTTTCCACCTGAGTGATTGTAAAGCATGAGCCTTCAGGAGCAGGAAACAAGTATCAGATCATTTTGTTATCTGCCTCACTGGCTCAAGCTAAATCATGGGCACGGGAGTTTGTCCTCAGTCAGGGCTGCGAGCCTTCTGTCTGGGTCGCTTAGTCATTTACAGTGGTCAGAGTTCTCCATGTGTCCCTGAGACCAATCTTTTTGTTTGTTTGTTTGTTTGTCTGTCTGTTTTGAGACGGAGTCTCGCTCTGTCGCCCGGGCTGGAGTGCAGTGGCCGGATCTCAGCTCACTGCAAGCTCCGCCTCCCGGGTTCACGCCATTCTCCTGCCTCAGCCTCCTGAACAGCTGGGATTACAGGCGCCGCCACCACGCCCGGCTAATTTTTTGTATTTTTAGTAGAGATGGGGTTTCACCATGTTAGCCAGCATGGTCTCGACCTCCTGACCTCGTGATCTGCCTGCCTCGGCGTTCCAAAGTGCTGGGATTACAGGTGTGAGCCATCACGCCCGGCCCCCGAGACCAGTCTTGGCCTAGGAGAAGGTGGCTGAGAAGCAAATACGCACTAACATGTGAATAATGTGCTGTTATCATCCCCTAGAGAATATGCATTTTTTAAAAAATGCAAGGAGAGGGCAATATTTTACATAGAGAAATACATTTGCAACACTGGCATTAATTTATTTTAAAATTCCCACGTGAGCCCCCAGACTTTATCATATATAGTTCTCATCTATTTTGACTACGGCAACCAGTACTGCAATTAAAAACAAGGCATGCAACTACAGTCATGCGTCACTTAAAGATGGGGATACTTCCTGAGAAATGCATCCTAGCTGATTCTGTCATTGTGTGAACATCATAGAGTGCACTTACACAAACCTAGATGGCACAGCCTACTACACGCCTACACCATATGGTAGGCAATTGCAACACAACAGTAAATATTTGTGCATCTAACTATATCTAACATAGAAAAGGTACAGTAAAAATACAGTGTTATAGTCTTATCAGACCACTGTCCTATACGTGATCTATTGTTGATGGAAATGTCATTATTTGGTGCATGACTGTAATTCCCAAATTGATGCCCACAGATAAATTCATCAAGAAAGTAAAATTTATAAAAGAATTTCCACTGATAAGGTCAGAACCACTAAGCTATTCCTTCCTTAAAGAAATACGTTTATATTTTACATTGAGCTAACCTCTCACTAAACCAAGGCACAGCTATGACTTTGACCAGAAATCTGACACTCAGCATCCACTTTACTTCTAAACTCAGGCAAGCACCCCCACAAACCAGCATACCAGACACTTCCCGGTGTCGGGGTCACAGGTGTCACTATGGTTGTTGCAACTGCAGGGCACACAAGGAGCAACCAGAGGGCGCGGTCCCCTGCCACTCCCTGCTGGGAGCTTCCCTCTGTGGTACCCAGGGGCACAGTCCTGAGGGGATGCAAAAGGGAGGACAAAAAAGTCTGATTAAATAGTGAGTGAGGGACTTGAATAGACATTTCTCCAAAGGAGACATACAAATGGCCAACAGGTATATGAAAAGAAGTTCAACATCTCTATCATCAGAGAAATGCAAATGAAAAAACACAAGGTGATACCACCTCACACCTGTCAGGGTATCAACTATCAAAAAAAAAAACAAAACAAAACAGAAACTAACAAGTGTTGGTGAGAAATTGGAACCCCGTATACTGCTGGTGAGAATGTAAAATGGTACAGTAAAAACCAGCAGCTATACCATTTCCATCTCTCCAAAGATGGAAAATTGAAGTACCATGTGATTCTGCAAGTCGACTTTTGGGTACACATCCAAAAGAACCGAAAGCAGAATCTCAAAGAGATAGCTGAACCCCTATGTTCACAGTAGCATTATTCACAATAGCCAAGACTGGGAAGCCACCCAAGTTTATTCATTGACAGATTAACGAATAAGCAAAATGTGGCATGTATATACAATGGAATACTATTCAGCCTTAAAAAGGAGGGAAATTCTGACACAGGCTACAACATGAATGAGTCTTGAGGACATCATGCTAAGTGAAACAAGCCATTCACAAAAAGACAGATTCTGTATTACTCCACTTATTTTGTTTATTTATTTTCGAGACGGAGTCTCTCTCTGTCACTGAGGCTGGAGTGCAATGGCTCGATCTCGGCTCACTGCAGCCTCTGCCTCCCGGGTTCAAGTGATTCTCCTGTCTCACCCTCCTGAGTAGCTGGGATTACAGGCAGGCGCCATGTATTACATATATATAGAAGCAGGCCCTACAGTGGTCAAATACATAGAGACCAAAAGAAGAGTGGTGGTTGTGGGGGACTGCAGAGAGAGGAAATGGGGAGCCAGTGTTTAATGAGTGCAGAGTTTGCATTTGGGATGATAAAAAGTTTGGAGAATGACAGTAGTGACAGTTGTACAATGACGTAACTGTACTTAACACGACTAAATGGTACATCAAAGAATGGCGAAGATGGCAGATTTTGTTACGTACATTTTACCAAAATTAATTTCTTTTTAATTCAAAAAGAGAAAAAAATGACATAGTATATACACATAAGTTCTGTTCGTCTCTTGGAGTTGCTATAACAAGGAAATAGATTTTGACTAGAGTCTCCCTACCTGACACGAGAATCCCACAGTGCCAGGAGGACAGACACAATTCTCTAAAAGAGATGCAACCTCTTCTTCTGGGTGCGGCTTTTCAGCCTTTCTGCCAACCTCCATTGAAATGTCTGAGATTCTGTGCAGCCATCATGTTAAGAAGAGAGGAAATGCTAACATTTGAAAAACTTTCTAGAAACACAGCACATGACCTAATATTTACATATATATGAAACCAGAGCTTCCTTCCCTGTTTGGAGTAGTTCCCACTTGTGATTATAAGTGAAATGTCTTAAAGCACATTAGTACTGTCATGACACATTTTAGACATTTAAGAATTTAAAAATAATGTGACAGAAGTACACCTAAAAGACCTCTTGAAGTGCTGATTTGGCCAAGACTTAATGGCTTTCTTTATGGGCTAAAGTATTAGATGAGTTGGTGACCGCATTCTTTATACATCATTACAAAGACGTGGGCATTTCAGTTTTCACGGCAGAAATGGCAACTGTTTCTTTTCTTTTTTTTTTTTTTGCATTTTATCTTCAGCCAAGATTCCACCATTACGTCCTTATATTTTATATCGACATTAGCATGCTAGGTGGATACTTTAAGTTATAACTCACACATTCCATAATGATATTAATGTTTAACAATGTTTTGGTAAGGAACTGAACTACATGTATTAATAAAAATAGTAGGTAATGGAAGCGGAATGAGTCAAATTCTTTCAGTTTGCTTTCAAATATGAAAATAACGGTCAAAATTCTAGAAGCTCCAAGTACCTGCTCTGCTGTAATCCTTGACCATATGATGCCTTGATGAGGATGTACTCAATGTTGCTAAGGACAGACATAAAATCCTCTCGCGTGACAGGTTTTTCCGAGACGGAGTTAAAATATTTCCAAAAATGCTGTAGAATGAGAAACACATTCATTTAAGCTCAGAGGCCAAATTCTGACAGGCATAAAACTTATAAAGAATAAATTCTTTTATAAATTTCTCCAGAAATGAGCCATGTTCTGTGCACGCCACTGAGTGTAACTGACAAAGACCTCCTGAAACCTCCACAGGCAGGTGCAGCGTCAGTCCCATTTATCAATAGATACGCATTACCTAAGGCAGTGCCAGCCACACAGCGAACATCCAGTAAACATCTGCTGGGAGAATGGACACTTCCCAAATCTGAGCAAGTCCAAAGTCTCCTGTACCACTATGTCCATGCAGGTTGAAAATAGTACGCCAAGATAAAGAATTTAAGATGCAGTGCCCACTAAACTGACATATGCCTAATACACATTTCTTGAGAATTTGAAATTCAAATTGTTTTTGGAAATCCTGCTAATCCCACTGGAAATTTGATCCCAGGGTCTTCTTGCTCAGTCTCTCTCTCTCTTTTTTTTTTGAGACAGTTTCGCTGTTGCACAAGCTGGAGTACAGTGACGCAATCTCGGCTCACTGCAACCTCTGCCTCTTGGGTTCAAGCGATTCTCCCATCTCAGCCTCCCAAGGAGCTGGGCCTACAGGCGTGCACCACCATGCCTTGCTAATTTTTGTATTTTTAGTAGAGACGGGGTTTCACCATGTTGGACAGGCTGGTCTCAAACTCCTGACCTCAGGTGATCCACCCACCTCGGCCTCCCAAAGTGGTGGGATTACAGGTGTGAGCCACCGCACCTGGCTGCTCATTCTCTTATTAATGGCTTTCATCTTTCACTACATCCATAGCAAAGTCAATGTCTTTAAGGAACTTATATGAAAAGATCCCATTTTCACCTCTCTCATTGCTACTTCTTGTTCCTGCCTCACTCCATTCTCTGGCGCTGGTGCATCCATGTAAATGACTTGCTTTCTGGTCCGACCACCTTTGATGAGAACTTGAGGCTCAAAATTGGAGGTGCCGACGCCGTCCAAAGAATAGAAGGCCACGCTGTACTTCAGTTTGCCACCATAGGCCATGAGCTATCAAATAACACAGTGTTTACTTCTCTGACAAAGCTTTCGCTTAAAAACATTTTATTGCAAGCCTACCACCATATGAGAGAAATCTTGTATCTTCAAAATACATGCGTGAAATATGTTGTCTGGAATTTGTTTCCTTCTAATTCCATTTAATTATGGACTGTTAAGTTGACCTAAGTTACACAGTTCCTTTTAAGAATACAAACAAAAGTGAGCTCCAAAATAACAAATCAAGGTGGTAATGATGCAAATTATTTTCAAGCTCCTTTAAATTAAAAATTTCTCTGTCTCCAGGAGCACTGGATGCATATTTGCAAATTGTAAAGATCAGGGTGAATTCATACACAGACTCCAATGTTTATATAAACAAAAATCCAAGTGATGCCCTTCATGATCTTTTATAGTAGTTCCGCGCCCCGCCCCATATGAGTGATAATTTCTTGAAAAGGGACTCCCAGGCCATAGCACCTAGGTTTGTTCGACGGGCATATTAATAAACACAGTCCAGTCCCACACCACGTAATGACATTTCAGTCAATGACAAACCACATATACGACCATGGTCTCATGAGATGATGATATTAACATTCGCACCTAATGACACATTCCCACCTAATGACACATTCCCCTAGAATGTCTCTCCATCGTTAAGTGACAAATAACTGTATATGTTTGTTGAATGACTGCTTTAGGAAGAACCAAATTAATATAATGTGAACTTAAAAAACTTTTAAAATTAATGAAAAATTTTAAGGAACCATATACTTGACGAGATTTTTATAAGTATTAAACTTCTCTGACCTCACTTAAAAGAGGAAATTAATAACCACTTCTTTAAATGACAGGCTGGGCCAGACTGTGGTGATTTTAAACGATTTCCATATCTGCCAGGAAGCGGGGACCGGGACTGGCTCTCGGCTGGGCGTGCCCCTCACCTGGGCGTGCCCCTCACCTGGGCTCCCTGGAACTGCCGCGGCAGCCGCCAGTAAAACGGCTCTGCATGGACGTGCTGCCGGACGGTGGCGGCATCCAGCAGGAAGTCGGGGGCCTGGTAGTAAACCCCCTCGGTCGTGCCCCTCAGGTTACTCTGAGAAACCACACGCAGAAGAGGCTGATCGGAGCCCAGCGTTACCTAAACCACGAAAGGGAGGGAAAGTGCACTTCAAAATACGAACTTTCCACTCCAGTTTCATCCTTTAGATTCCATCATTGTTTCACAGATGAAACAGCTTCATTATTAAAACAGAAACAGTAAAGACTTTTCCTTTAAACTAAACATCCGGATGAAAATGAACTGAAAGCGCTTTAAACGACTGCATTTAAGGCCAAACTGTTGCTGCACTGGGGAAATGTTCGATGATATGCAGAAGACGGTTAAGATTTTGCAGTTCTATCTTCTCTCCAGTGAAAGCTTTTCATAGATTAGCTAAGGAACAACACGGACAGCCTTTAGTTCAAGCTCCATTTACTTCCTCGGCCAGCAGAAGCCGAGCTCTGATCCATGCTCTAACCCAAATTAGCTTCCTAGAATTTCTGATGCCATAAAAGCAAAATTTAATGTGAACACTTGGCTGTGTCTCCCACCCCCACCCTCCTCCCAAGGGGAGTGGGGTTAGAAGCAGAACGTCTTTGCCGTGCGTGACTTACTGGGGTCCTCACGTAGCCCTCCAGCTCTGAGCAGAGGTGGGACAGCCCGGAGCAGAAGCAGGGGCTGCAGCCCACGGCGTTGTCTGCGCGGAGAGCAAAGCTGCCCTCTCGACACTCATTGCACTGAGGGCCAGACACATTCTCCTAAAAGGAAACAAATACAGGACTCGCGTTTGCCTAAAAACGAGATGTGATTTCTGAACAGAAACAAAATAAAACACAAACATAATTTTAAAAGTAATTATAGATGCACAAACATCAGTTTCCGTTAGCCGGGCCCTGAGCTCTCTGCATGTCAGTTTTCTCAAAGATCCAATCAGTGATTCTCAAACACAGATGATTATCAGAGTCATCTTGGAAGCTTTTGGAAAATACAGATTCCCTGATGTGAACATTCCATGGCAATTCTGGAAGCTGCCTCGAGTCCCCAGGTGATTCTGATGATCCCTGGGCGTGAGAGCCACCGGCAGGTATTATTATTATTATTATTTAAGACGGAGTCTCGCTCTGTCACCCAGGCTGGAGTGCAGTGGTTGGTGCAATCTCAGCTCACTGCAACCTCCAGCTCCCAGGTTCAAGTGATTCTCCCGCCTCAGCCTCCCGAGTAGCTGGGACTACAGGTGCCTGCCACCATGCCCGGCTAATTTTGTATTTTTAGTAGAGATGGGGTTTTGCCACGTTAGCTAGGCTGGTCTCGAACTCCTGACCTCAGGTGATTCACCCGCCTTGGCCTTCCAAAGTGTTGGGATTACAGGCATCAGCCACCGCGCCTGGCCCAGGTGATTATTAAGACAGGGCCTGCTGCTCTACTCGTCTGTCATCACAGCTGTTATCATAAGATGTGGCAGAGTCCAGGTGTGGTGGCTCACACCTGTAATCCCAGCACTTTGGGAGGCTGAGGCGGGCAGATCACCTGAGGTCAGGAGTTTGAGACCAGCCTGGCCAACATGGTGAAACCCTGTCTCTACTAAAAATACAAAAGTTTAGCCAGGCATGGTGGTGGGCACCTGTAGTCCCAAATACTTGGGAGGCTGAGGCAGGAGAATTGCTTGAACTCAGGAGGCAGAGGTTGCAGTGAGCCGATATTGTGCCACTGCACTCCAGCCTGGGTAACAGAGCGAGACTCCGTCTCTAAATAAATAAATAAATAAATAAATAAATAAGGCCGAAAACAGGGAGACTAATGCTTCTATTACTCCCAGCCCATGATATCTACATGAGTTTTCCTTCTTATCTCCAGTCACCCATCAGCCCATTACCATCATCAAGCCAGAGGGCTCCCATCTCACCACCCATGGGAAAAGGACCAGAGGAGGTGGCTCTGACCTCCTAATAGCAAAGCACATTGGGAAAACTAACGGAAATACACAAAACTTATAATGACATTGAAATCTTACCTCTTGGGAAAATAATAAACCCTGATTTCCTTCAGTGTGGCCAGCACCTGCGGGAGCCCAATAACCTCACAGGGATCCCATCACAAATCCCAAAGCCCTGAGATACCTACTTCACCTGCATACTCAAAATACACAGCCACTCAGCCTCTGGGATATATGATCAAAAACTCAGGGCAGTTTTCAAATCGGTTCCATCATCTGACACTTGTAACAGTAAAAATTCAATTTCAGAAATCATCCATCACTCTAGAGGAGCACAAGAGACTTTGAACTCAGATGCGGAAGGCAGTGTGAAGTCACTAGCAAAAGCATCTAAATACTGGTTGCTGAGGTAAGTAGTCAAAGCCCAAGAGTCATGATGAGGAGCCAGAGAGAGGAAGAAGGAGGAGGATGGATGGTAAATACCTTGCAAGGGCAGGCCCCGGTTTCCTCTGCACAGCCGCAGAGACCCTGCTCCAGGTTGCAGGCATCCCCCGACGTCCCCCTCAGGTCACAGTCACAGGGAACACAGTCGGGAAAGTCTCTGTAACCCAAGGAGCACTGATCACAGGCCCGGCCACCAAATTTCCAGTTGCACTGGCAACGGCCGGTGACCACGTCACACTGATGATGAGACGACCCCACGAGACTGCAGTTGCAGGCCTGAGAGACAGGAAAATCATCTCAATAAAAAGACAGATTTGATGCTTCCAAGTATGCGCATATTTGAATGACAGGAAAACACTACACGTGGGGAAGATCTACAAATGAACCATCTCCCTCTTGCTATTGCTCCATGGATTCACTTTGCCATGTGCCAAGAGGAGATAAGCATTGTGTTGCTGGACATTTGTGCATCTTAGTGGCACATGCGCATGGGGCCAAAATTGTGAAGTGAAATGAAATCTACTAGATCAAAACAAGTCTCACAAAATTACTGTAGAAATCAGGCCAGGCACAGTGGTTCATGCCTGTAATTACAGCACTCTGGGATGCAGAGGTGGGAAGATCACTTGAGCCCAGGAGTTTGAGACTAGCCTGGGCAACACAGTGAGGTGCCTGCCACCATGCCCAGCCAATTATTTTTGTATTTTTAGTAGATACAGGGTTTCACCATGTTAGCCAGGATGGTCTCGATCTCCTGACCTTATGATCTGCCCACCTCAGCCTCCCAAAGCGCTGGGATTGCAGGCGTGAACCACTGTGCCCGGCCAGTTTTTGGATTTTCTAACCATCAGTGTAACAACTAGGTTCTAGAAGAAAACCTAGAATAAGGTGTCTTCAGGGTGTGGTGTCTTCCACTTTGACCCCTCTCATCTGCACTGAGGTGTATTGTTTTTGGTTTTGATTTTTAAGATAGAGTCTTTCTCTGTCGTTCAGGCTGAAGTGCAGTGGTGCGATCACAGCTCACTACAGCCTTGGATCCCTAGGTTCAAATGATCCTCCTGCCTCAATCTCCCAAGTAGCTGGGACCACAGGCATGTGCCACCACACCAGGCTACGTTTTTTTTTTTTTTAACTGCTATTTTTTGCAAAGACAGGGTTTTGCTTTGTTGCCCAGGCTGGTTGTGAATTCCTGGCTTCAAAAGATCCTCTTGCCTCAGCCTCCCAAAGTGCAGTGATTACAGGTGCGAGCCACTGCGCCTCGCCCACATTGAGTCTTTTCTTTTTTTAAACCCACAAAGCTATTCAACAGATTAAAGTCCAGAAAACATATAGAAAAAAAGGCCTGCAACTTGCTAGAGCAAAGCAACTCTCAGTTACGCAAAAGCGTGGATGACAGCGCTCACCTGGCACCCCGCCTCCACATCATAGCCCCAGTGCCCATCCTCACATTCTTCACACCTCGCACCCTGTGTGTGAGGGGGGCAGACACACTCTCCAGTTTCTGGGTCGCAGGTATTCCGAGTGTGTGGGCAGTCACAGGCTGAAATAAAGATGAAGGCTGTGTTACAGATCTGGGTGACGTCAGTAAAGGGCTAAGAGCTGACGCTGTTCTTTCCCTTTTATGAAGAGTCCAAGCCATTCTTCTCCCTCCTAAAAGATGCCTCACAATTCTGAAGATTGCTCCATGTCCTCATGGAGGTGGCCAGCCCTCGGTCTCAGGAGATGCTGGGGGAAGAGGGAAAATGGGGACAGGACAGGGGAAATAGAAGAGTGAAAAGGCCCTCACTAGCTGATCACAGAGGGAGCCAATATTTACTTACTGCAGGCCCAACGCCACGCTGAAGACTTTATATAGAACACTTACACTAACTTCTCAATGCAGACTCGCATTAGCATCCCCATTTTACAGATGAGGAAACTGAGGCCAAGCGAAGTTAAGTAATGAATCTAAGCTCCCACAATTAGTAGGCGGCAGAGCCATGACCAAAACTTAGGCTTGTACCCTGAGAGGGATCAGAAACCAGAAAAAAAGTATGAAATCCTCCAGGGAAAGAAGAGAAAAAGTAAATGCACTTAACCGAAATTAGTTGGAAGTAGAGGGAGGGCCGAAGGAAAGGTCCAAGAATGACTACAAAGTCTCAAACAAGGAAATCAAGGCTTACGTGTACAGCTGCCATCCTGGTAGGCGTAGAAGCCACGGGCACACCTGTCACACCTTTTCCCTGCCACACCTGGGACGCAGTGACACTGGCCTTCATCCGTGCAGTCATCTGACACGGAGCCTGCCACGCTGCAGTTGCAGGGCCGGCAGCCATGGCCTGAGTCCAGCCCATAATAGCCATGCTGTTTCACCAGAGGGGGAGACAGTGCAAACCAACATATGTTTTAATCAATGACTCCTCATATTAGTATGTTCCAGAACACACACAGGGTATTTCATAGAATCATAAAGTATTCATGACACCATCCCCATCCCTTTATAGTGAACGTCACTCTCTAGACAGGCACGGCACTTGTCAGCCACACTTTGTGACATGGTTTGACTCTGGGTCCCCACCCAAATCTCAAATCCAATTGTAATCCCCATGTGTCAAAGGAGAGAGGTGATTTGATCCTAGGGGCAGCTCCCCATGCTGTTCTCATGATAGTGAATGCTCATGAGATCTGATGGTTTTGTAAGTGCTGACAGTTCCTCCTTCACATGCTCACACTCTCTCCTGCTGCCTTGTAAAGAAGGTGCCTGCTTCCCCTTCCACCATGATTAGAAGTTTCCTGAGTCCTCCCCAACCACGCGAAACTGTGAGTCAATTAAACCTCCTTTGTTGATAATTCCCCAGTCCTGGGTAGTATCTCCATAGCAGTGTGAGAACAGACTACTACACTTGGGGACTTAGCTCCTTCTGAGTCATGGATTCAATCGCCTCTGTGCCAACGCTAAGGTGTCAGTCACACGCATCTTACCGAACACTGGTCACACTGCTGTCCAGTCACGTTTGGTTTGCAGTCGCAGAGTCCGGTCTCAAGATGGCACACGGCAGAATGGGAGCCTTTCGCATGGCATCTGCAGGCTAAACACATGCACACAGAGACATATTTTAACCCTCATTTCTGAGGATGGTTATAAGATCCTTCATCCCCAAAGGAAAAAAAATGTAAACCTTCAGCGTTTCAAATCACAAAACTAAAAATGATATTATTGGCAATAACTTTAGAAGTTTAGCATTCTTCTGAAGAGTAAACTAAAACGGGGTTAGTGGAAGGATCCATCACAGGAAAAACATATTGAAGCTATTAAGATAATTACAAATTCGCTTAACCAATTTCATGAATTCCGTGACATTTTAAAAATAAGCTACAAATTCCCGTGAAAAACATGCAATGGAGATTTTCAAAACCAACTTAGCCATTTGCTCTGATTTCAATCAGGTACATATTTTTTATATATATACACATATATATACACACATATATATACACACACACACACACGTGTATATATATTTTTTATTTTTTTTTTGAGACTGAGTCTCGCTCTGTCGCCCAGGCTAGAGTGCAGTGGTGCGATCTCAGCTCACTGCAAGTTCCACCTCCCGGGTTCACGCCATCCTCCTGCCTCAGCCTCCCAAGTAGCTGGGACTACAGGTACCCGCCACCACGCCTGGCTAATTTTTTGTATTTTTAGTAGAGATGGGGTTTCACCGTGTTAGCCAGGATGGTCTTGATCTCCCGACCTCGTGATCTGCCCACCTTGGCCTCCCAAAGTGCTGGGATCACAAGCGTGAGCCACCGTGCCAGGCTACATATTTAATATTTTAAAGCTCAGTTAAAACGTAATCTAAATAAGTACATATTAATATTACATTTCATAATTTAATGAAAAACATCTTTTCATTAAATATGATACATCCCAGTTCTAAGTCATGAGTCAATTGTAGTTTCAGGCCAGATGGTTCCATTTTATCTACAGTTGCAACACTAACAAAGCTACAAAGGCCCCTACCTTTGCAAAGTGATATAATCTTACGGGTTCAAAATACATTTAATCAATATTCACAGGGGAACCCTCAATAAGCACTTCAGTTAGAATATTTATATGTTGACTGGGTACAGTGGCTCATGCCTGTAATCCCAGCACTTTGGGAGGACAAGGAGGGCGGATCACCTGAGGTCAGGCATTCAAGACCAGCCTGGCCAACATGGTGAAACCCCGTCTCTACCAAAAATACAAAAATTAGCCAGGCATGGTGGCACATGCCTGTAATCCCAGCTACTCGGGAGGCTGAGGCAGCAGAATCTCTTGAACCCGGGAGGTGGAAGTTGCAGTGAGCCAAGATCACGCCACTGCACTCCAGCCTGAGTGACAAGTGAAACTCCAACTCAAAAAAAAAAAAAAAAAGAACATTTAATATGTTGCCCGACACTCCTTTTTTTTGTTTTATTTTTGTTTTGAGACAGAGTCTCACTCTGTCGCCCAGGTTGGCGTACAGTGGTGCCATCTCGGCTCACTGCAAGCTCCGCCTCCCAGGTTCATGCCATTCTCCTGCCTCAGCCTCTCAGGTAGCTGGGACTACAGATACCGGCCACTATGCCCAGCTTATTTTTTGTATTTTTAGTAGAGGCGGGGTTTCACCGTGTTAGTTAGGATGGTCTTGATCTCCTGACCTCGTGATCTGCCCGCCTCAGCCTCCCAAAGTGCTGGGATTACAGGCGTGAGCCACCGCGCCCGGCCCCCAGGCACTCTTTATGAATGCGTGGACTCAGAACATGTCCAGTGTGTGTCATGATATAACGATATAACAAAAAAGAGAGAAAAACTTCACAAATAATGGAAGGCCCAAACACAACCCAGAGGCTGCAGCAAGAGTGCCGGACACGGGACACGGGAAGGTCGAGGGCAGAGGAAACGTGCTGGGATCCGCCTCCTTCATGATCTAGGCCAGGCTGGCCATCTGTTTTCCCGGGGTGGGGGCCTTAACGCTGAAGTCCCACAGGAGGCCCCATTCACTGGCGCCCTTCAGGGACTTACTCTGTCAGCCCATAGCTGGACTGTGCAGACTCTACTGCTAATTCCCCAGCACATCCTTCTCTACTGACCCCATCAAACACAAGACACCCCTCCCCTTGACCCTCCATCGGAACATCCACCTCCCTGGCACGTCCATTCAATCCAGCTTTTGCATAGTGTCTTCCTGGCCCCTTGTCTGCTACAACTGTTCTCCCAGAAGTCTCCAGGGATTTCCCAGGCACCAAATTCAGGGAGTAGACTTCGGTCCCCCTCTGACCCCATGGCTCTGTAGAAGGGACCCCGTGACCTCCCTCTCCCTTTTGCATCGCCCTCCTACTGAGGTATTTGGGACACCCACTTTTCAGCCCCCCTTGTTCCTTGTGTGTCTCCCCTCCGTGTTTCATTTAAAGCTGCCTCTTTCTCTGGGGAATATTTAAAGTTCAATGCAAGTATGATCAATACAAACTATTGATGATAATTTAAAAAATCATATTCACTGTATGATGTGTCTGTCAGTCTGTGCCTGTCACATTCAGTATTTCTTTGTACTTTCATCACAAACCAAGGAGAGAGGTGAAATAAAAATAATGTTCTCTATTTTTGGTGTGAAATCTACAAAATCTACAACCTGGAAAGACTAGATACCTTTCCATAGGTCACACAGCTATTACTAGTTCTCTCTCTGCAGTAATAATTATTATGGTGATTCTTTTTTTTTTTTTTTTTTTTTTTTAGACGGGGCCTCACTCCATCACCCAGGCTGGAGTGCAGTGGCACAATCTCGGTTCACTGCCACCTCTGCCTACCAGGCTTAAGTGATTCTCCCACCTTAGCCTCCCGAGTAGCTGGGATTACAGGCACTCACCACCACACCCAGCTAATTTTTGCATTTTTATTAGAAACGGGGTTTTGCCATGTTGGCCAGGCTGGTCTCGAACTCCTGACCTCAGGTGATCCACTGGCCTCGGCCTCCCAAAGTGCTGAGATTACAGGTGTGAACCACCATACCCGGCCTATTATAGTAATTCTTAATTAAAATAGTATTTATGTTATAGATAGTACTAATTTAAAATAGTATTATTTTAGGCCAATTACTGAATAGCCAGGTACTTTATATATATTTTAATTCTCAGGAGTAGCTCACAATATAAAAATTATACTCATTTAACTTATTTAATATAAGATTTCTTTAATATTAGAGTTCTGTGAGGTTTCTCACCATCCTCATCTCCCCAAGCGCCTACTCTACCTGGACGGCCTGTCTACACCTCCGGCTGCAGCCACTGAAGGTGAACCTGATGATCAGTTTCTCCTCCTACCAAGCTTCAAGTGAGTCAGAGTTACGGGCGAGTAAACAGATAAATACCGGGTTGAACTATAAGCACTTGCTTTAGAGAAGGTCAATCACATACAACACCGGCACTTTCACCTGGTTTAACCTAACAGACTATAGTATTATACAAGAATGGGGGGGCCCTATGGGAGGTCCATAGAGGCAAGCCTGTTACTGAAACGGAAGGATTGCTCGTGAGATACGCAGAAACCGTTCACAGGACTTTGTCTCATCGAAACCAGGGGATGCGAGGAGGAGATGAGAAAGCGAGAGAGGAACAAAAGCTGTGAAGTGCTGAGAAACCAGAGAGCGCCTGGACAGCATCAGCCCCACCAGCCCAGGCCCAGACCCAAACCCCAGCTGCTCTAACCGGCCTTCCTCCACCTTCCAATCTGTCACCAACACCTATTTTATGTCTTCTCTTTTATCTCCATGGCAAAGGCCCTATCTGAAGCCCTCATCAGCAAGATTCATTTCCGGTCTTGTCTCCTAACCCAACACCCCGGCAGCCAGTCTCTCCTCAACGCTGGCCGCAGGGCACTATTCAAACACACAGCTCCAATCACACCCTGGTGAGTCCTAGGACAGTGAGGATGAAGTGACCTCGGCACCTCAACACTGCACACGAGACCCCGCCGATGTGGCTGCTTCCCACCTGTCAGCCCGAGACCTCCCCTCCCTGCCTCTGTCTTTTCCATTCTGCTCACTCTCTCTCCAGCCTCTACCTCGGGCAGGGCCTGCCCGCTTGCCTGGGCCCGTCTTCCCACGCTGGTCACTCTTCTTGGGGTTCCTCTTTCCATCCTTCAAGTCTCAGATGAACAGCACTCCCTTCAGAAGGCAGCACTGGCCACCCTAGGCTGATGGGCCTGCCCGTCCTCTGTGCCTTCAAGTGCACCCCCAGACAGTCATTCATCGCCTTCACCTTCACAGTCCTGTCCTGTGGCCGCCAACCACACATGTCTACCAAACGCTGGAGATGTGGCTGATGCAACCGAAGAACCAAATCTCTGAGTTTAAATTTAAATACTGAAGTGGTTTTGTCAACGTGGATGCCAATATTAAAGAAAATAATTTTTGGTACAGGATGGAAAAATTTTAAATACGTTTGAACTACCTTTTCAACTGTAAATTTTCTGTAATCTGCATGTAGATCAAGTATTTCTGATGAAAATTTAGCAAACTGAGCTGGGCTATAAAATATACACTCAATTTTGATGACTCAGTACTAAAAAAGAAAGTAAATATTGCTTTAATACTTTTAAAACCTGATCACATGACAAAATGCTAATTTTTAATATATCAGCTCAGGTAAAATATATTATTAAAATACATTTCACCTACTTCTTTTTACTATTGAAAAATGTGGCCACTAAAAAATTTTAAATTACATGTGTGTTTACATTATATTTCTATTGGACAGTAGTGGTGTGAAAATATAATAAAAATGATTGCTTTATTACTAGTAATTATAATAGCTACCATTTATTTCATGTCTAGAACTGTAAATGTTTTTGCACTGACTTCTCAGAAAGGCTTTAATATACACATATAATTATGTCCATTTTATGAATAGCAAAATAGTGGCTCAGAGAGGCTAATAAATTAGCCCAATGTCACACAGTTGGTCCTGGAATCAAAGTCACATTAGTCAGACTCCAACGGCTGGATCCGCAGGTATGTTTTTTCCCCATACCATCATCATGTGTAGCTTCCCAGTAGATTTGAACCACAATTTCCCAACTACCTGTCACAGTTCTTAGGATAGTGTCTGGGAAATACCAGACACTTAATAAACAATTAACGAGTGGAGGAACGAATCACCAAGGCTTGCAGTAATGATGAAAAGAAATGACATGAAAACTATAAAAACATTCTGTAAACTGTGAAGCACTGTAGAAATCCTGTTATCATAATTATTCTGGTATGATAGCCAGTCAAGGTGGCCACCTGCCGGAGGCGCAAAAACATTTCCAATCTCTCCATGTGTGGCTGGGAAAGTACGTTTTCTGTATAGCTGGCGCCCTCTTGTGTCCCCACATTGTAATACCATAGTATGACTTTGGCATTTATATGAAATACTCAAAATAATTTGTAATTGCCACTTTTGTTCTTTCACTCCTTCAAAATCTGAGGGCTGAATCATCCCTCTGGCCAGGTCATCTGCTGTACAGGAGAATCTAGTTTTCTCCATGATCCGTAATTTCAAGACTCAAATTCAGCAGAGGGACACAGGGACCGGGTAGTTTCGGCACAGAGGACTAAGATGCACCACACGGTGCTTTACGCAGTTTCTGGAGTTACAGTCTTACCATTTCCCACCCTTCATCTTGGAATCTCATCTGCCTCATGCAGCCCCCGAAGCATCTCCCTTATGAATGTGACAGGCTCTGAGCTTCCCCACTTTCATTTCAGTCACTGGGAGCAGAGCCAGAACTCTCTCAAGTCACACTGGCCGCTCGAGTGGCAGGCTGTATCTTTCCAGGCCACTGGCCCCTGTGGGTTGTGACTAACCAAGCTCAGATAGGGTAGCCAGGGAAGAACCGGGTCGTGGGTCTGTGTTTGATCGGAGACCCAGCATTAATGCAAGTAACCCCTCAAGAGAGCGTGACCTCCTAGGCTGGGCCCTGTGTGACCCATGTGACTTCCTACGGCGATAAACAGCCGACCTGACTTCACGCTCGCGCACTCACCGCGGCAGTTCTTGGCTGTCACAGCGTCCCCGTAGAAGCCGTCAGCACACCTTTCACAGTGGGCGCCGTCTGTGTTCCCCAGGCACTTCAGGCACTCCCCGGTGACCGAGTCACAGTGACCAGCCTCCGAGGGGTCCACGTTGCCGCTGCAGTCACAGGGAACACAAGATTCGCCAGGCACTGTTGGGTTTCCATAGTAACCATCTGCACATCTGTATCAAAGATTGAAAGTGGGATCAGACAAATGCAATTACTTAAGGCCTTACCGCACTATCCAGGGGCTCCCTGAAAGGCCAATAAATCAGACTGACTCTGTTTCCTGAGATTTACTGTGAAAGGGATACGACTCCACACTCGGGCATTCCCAGATCTCCTTCACCTGTCGTGATGAAGGGGGAGAGTGTCCAAAATGAGGCATAAATCCAGTGGACGTGCAACTGTGTCCAGCGCCAACTCTGACCCACCGCTGACCACTCCAGATGCCACACAGCCTCTTACAGGCTCGGCCAGAGCTGGGCACTGAGGCGCACACGTGGGTAAAACAGCACTGGCTTTCAGAAGCCAGGAGACAGCTACTAAACCAAACCACCTGTCATCTCCAGAATAGCTGGGAGCAATGGAATATTCAAATGTGTGAACCACAGATACGACTCCTTGCTGCTTCCTGTTGTTTTTGTTGTTGTTGTTGTTGTTTTGAGACGGAGTCTCACTCTGTCTCCCAGGCTGGAGTGCACTGGTGCAATCTCCACTCACTGCAACCTCCAACTCCCAGGTTCAACTGATTCTCCCGCCTCAGCCTCCAAAGTAGCTAGGATTACAGGCACCCGCCATCATGCCCAGCCTTTTTTTTTTTTTTTTTTGTATTTTTGTAGAGACAGGGTTTTACCATGTTGGTCAGGCTGGTCTCGAACTTCTAACCTCAGGTGATCTGCCTGCCTCGGCCTCCCAAAATGCTGGCATTACATGTGTGGGCCACCACGCCCGGCCTATTGTTCTTGATGAGAACTCACATTAGCCAGGAAAAGAGTACCGTTCTTTAAAAATTCCCAGCAAGGTTTAACATTAATTTTAAAACATGAAATATTGATTTTTCTCAGTGATTCTATGAAATAACAATTATGCATCAAAACTCCAAAACCACACTTAACTATGCATTTAAAAACAAACACACAGAATTTATATTCAATTTTGAAAATGTGAACACAGCGTTTTGAAACCAGTGGATGCAGAGTACCTCTCACACCAAGCTCCTGAGTATTCCGGGGCACACTGGTCGCAGACCACCTCATCCCCATCATTGAGGTGGCAGGTGGGGCTGAAACTGTCAGAACAGAAATGAACAAAATTTTCCAATGAATGAAGTCGAATTTCTAAATATTTAAAATGCTTAATTTCTACCACTCCTGTGCTTACAGACTGTCAGTGAGATCTCCTTAGCTCAGAACCCGGGGCCTCTGGTCACCCAGCCCACCCTGTGAGCCTCCACCCCTCATCGACTCTTGGTCCCATGATCCAGGCACGGACACTCGCGCCTCGCTCCCTGCTCCCTACTCCTCTTGTTCTCAGCCCACAGTGCGTCAACTTCTCCCGCTGTCTGCCTGGGTTAACCCAGCTCAGCCCCAGCGCCCACCTGAGGTGACGCTTCCTCCAGGAGGCCTACTCGGGTACTCCTAGGATGCTGGGTTCCCCACCTCGGGTTCCCTGGCACTGACTTCCCACGTCAGAGCCCTGCCCATACCAGGGCAAAAGTGAGCTCGCTCAAACACAAAGTGGTCAGGAGTCTCTCGCACCTCTCCAGGGACCCCCTGCTAACTGATGCCCCTTCCAACCCTATTCCTAAACCTTGAGGAGCCTGCAAAGGGTGGATGACGGTAAACACCCCCAATTTCATCGCGAGTAACCCTGACTGCATCCTTTTTATATACTGGAATTTCAAATAAAAATCCCTGGGGGAATTCTTTGAGAGTGGGTGGAGGAAGAGTTCTAAAGGTTAAACCAGCGAGAGAGAGAGGCTTTTAAGCTGCTGGCCTGTGGGATGCACTTGCCCCAGAGTGACTACAAGGCCTTGCCTGGTACATCTCCTTCCACCTCCCTCCATGCCTTCTGTTCCATGGCCTGCTGCAATTCCTCAAATGGGCGATGCCTGTTCCTGCTGCCACGCCACGGCACGCCCAGCTCCATCCGCCTAGAACGCCTGTCTGTGCTGCCTGTGGAATTCCTTCTCCTGCAGGTCTAAGAGCTTCCTGCACCCACCTAGGTAGGCTGAACACTGCTCTCCCTCCATCCCACCATCTGGTGGACAGGTCTCACTACACTCACGACCACACTGCGTCCCCTGGGGCCCACGGCCAGGTCAGAACAGTTTGCTACTCAGAACACCTGCTGTAAAACCCAGGCCACAGCAGGCACTCCATAAACATCTGTTGAATCAATGAATGGATTTAGACTATTCTTGTTTAGGCTCATACGTACGTATTTTGGTCATTAGATCAAAAACTCCCTAAGTC
Source organism: Macaca nemestrina (assembly GCF_043159975.1). NCBI lineage: Eukaryota > Metazoa > Chordata > Mammalia > Primates > Cercopithecidae > Macaca > Macaca nemestrina. The sequence goes on from NC_092143.1 coordinate 77,680,219, forward strand.
GAGGGACAATGTTTTATTCCTCTCTGTATCCCTCTACCTCCTAGCCCACTGGTGAGTAGACAATATATACTTGTGAAACAACTGATGACCAAGAGGAACCAAGAGGGAAAACGGCGTGCATAGGTCCTTGCTGGCACACACCTTTTCTTGCTTGCTTTAATACGCCAAACTTTGGTTTAGAAGAAAATAACCCACCCCTCTGTCTTTAATCCAAATCAATTGTTACTGGCAAAATTCACACACTTATTACACACAAAGTCTTGCTCCGAAGACATTAGTACACATCTGGGTGGGAATGCTGGCCATGCCGGCAGGAAATGCGGATGAGGTCCGAGGCTTACTTGTTGGAGGCTATGGTGAGAGGGCAGGCGCAGGGCTGGCAGTCCCCAGGAGTCCCTCGGGAAGGCTCCCCGTAGAAGCCGGGCAAGCACCGCTCGCAGTGGTCGCCGGTGGTGTTGTGCGCACATGCCTAGGAACATGCACCAGAAGAATCGGCTCAGGTTGTCTTAAAGGATTTTCAGATTTATCTATAAGTAACTTGAAGTCCAAGTGGAAAAAAAAAAGACAAAATGCTAAAACCAGTCACAAAACTCAGCTATATGAGGAAGGCCTCCTGTTTTCAGATTAGTATCAGCAAGTGTAGTTTGTATAAATGAGAAACCTGAGAGCTTTCTCTCTGACTGATGAGCATGGACAAGGGCAGAAGCTTTTGCAAACATGACAGCAAGTGCTGCTTTGGCCAGAACCTTCCGACTCCTACCTCTACGGGGAATTCTGATGAAGAGTGGGATATGCACATGGTCTCACAGTGTCCTCCTCCAACTGTTTTTCAGTTGCAAAAGGAAAGAATCGTTCATATATAGTGGAAAAACTGACTGACACCTTGCCTGTGTAATCAGAATTAACATCACCAGTGAGGGCCAGAGAGACACTGGGCCTCCCATTGGCAGTGTTTTGAGAGACTCATCCTTGACAAAGTATTCTGGCCTGAATAATCCATGAGAAACAAAAGAAGGGCCCAGAACCAAGGACGTTCTTTTTTTTTTTTTAATGATTATATTCGGCCGAGCGTGGTGGCTCATGCCTGTAATCCCAGCACTTTGGGAGGCTAAGCCGGGTGGATCACGAGGTCAGGAGATCGACACCATCCTGGCTAACACGGTGAAACTCCATCTCTACTAAAAATACAAAAAATTAGTGGGCACCTGTAGTCCCAGCTACTCAGAAGGCTGAGGCAGGAGAATGGCGTGAATCTGGGAGGTGGAGCTTGCAGTGAGCCGAGATCGCGCCACTGCCTGGGCAACAGAGCGAGACTCTGTCTCAAAAAAAAAAAAGATTATATTCTTCAAAATGCCAATAGCATAAAATACAAAGAGAGGCGGTAGAAATATTTCCTATTAAAAGCCTAAGAAGACACGACGATAAAATTCAACATCTGATCCTAGATGGGGGAAAACAAAAACTTTACTTACAGAATAAAGAAAAATTAAATTCTAATTCTAGAGCCAATAAGCCATCCTGGGCATCATTCTGAGATCTTCTCCCTGGGTCTGGTAATTAATTTTCCCTAACTCTGTGACTAGTCAATCCCTTTTGGAAAAAGCGTGAACCTTTCCCTGCCAGGTGACCAGGGTACAGCTGTTAGCGTAGGCAGTCACTCCACCTCTGAGGATCAAACCCATGAGACCACCGAGTGTGGCCTGGCTTCAGGGCATAGGCCTAGAAGATTCCTGATTGAAGTTAAAAAACAAGTCCTGCCCCATGTCTGCCCTAATGTTCATTCTCAAGATTAACTACCTATTTCTTAAGCCCTGTTTCAACTCATATTGCATGAAAGAAGTACCTGTTTGATGAATTTATCCCAACTAACTATAAAGCATGGCATATAAGTGGGGTGATTATACTTTATTCGTCTTCTTATGGTATATTATGTAATATCATGATTTTTAAAAAAATACTAGCATTGTCTGTGGCCTCAGCTGCTTGGAGGGTTGAGGCGGGAGGACCATTTGCACCCAGAAGGTCCAGGGCTGCAGTAAGCACTCCAGCTTGGAGTAAGACTCTGTCTCAAATAAATAAATAAATAAATAGTGGCACTGTCATCTCAAAGATCCTATCCTTTGTATTTAGTAAGTAGACAATATTTTCTACCTTTCTATTGCTTTACAGTCTTAGCAAATAAAAACAACTACTTTATATTATTCTAATAAAAAGAACTGTAATGAAATTGTATATCCCTTTTCTACTATTACCAAAGTAACTTTTTTCAAAAAAGAAAAAAAACAACAAGAAGAAACATTTCATAACATGAGCTTAAATCTGTAAATTTTCTTTGGGGTCTGTGAGGCCAGGGTTATTCTGTGGAGGAAGCACTCAAAAAACAAAAATTCACTTGTACACAGCAAATGGCTCTGAAGTGAGTAGGAGAGGGCGCCTGAGCTTCAGTGAGAGACTCACAATGCAAATGCCGTGAACGTCGCACTCAGCTGCGTGGCCGCGGCATTCACAGGGTTGACAAATTCCTCCGAAGAGTATTCCATCCACGCGGTAATAGCCAGAGAGGCACAACTGCAAGAGAAGGGAAAGTCATCCTCCCTCCACTACGTTACAAACAAGAAACCGCTCAGTTGCCCATGCGTACAGAAATGTCTTTCTTTTTTCTCAAACATCCTAACTGAGGTATCATTCACATGCTACACAATTCACTCATTTCAAGCGTACAATTCAATGACTTTTAGTAAAAAACTTACCGAGCTGTGCAACCATCACCATAATCCAGTTCCTTATTTCTTTTTAAAGGTAGAGACATACACACAAAAATGTAACGGTTGTGCAACAAGTCTTATGGCCCATTCTTGTTATGGTATTAATATCAATACGTTTGTCCAAGTAATTTCAAAATAGTTTTAGCAACAGATTACTTTCATTGAGGATTGCAAGTGCATTTTCATGTATTTCACATGTAAGGTGGAGCCCACCAAAGTAAAATACCCAGGGGCCATAAAAGGTCTCAAAATAGGGCTGGCTTGTATAAAGCCACCCAGGTCACATGCTGGTGATTTGTAAATGTTCAAATATGATCAAGTTCCATCCTCCTTAGAAACACAGTCAGTGGCATGGGTATTGCAAGCTTCCTGTTGACTAAGGCAGGAGGGCAGCACTATGTCAGAATATTGTCCAGGGCTTCAGCCCATTCCTGGTGGAGGAATCTGATTTTTTTAAACAATGTGATTTCTAATATTTCTATTGCCCAAAAAAGACTGAGCCAAATATCGGGTTGCTAAAGCTAAAATTCAAATGTGTGCCATGACATCCCCTTCAGTGCACTGTGAACAAAAGGAAAAAGGCAGGAAGACAGAAGCGTCACCTCACAGGAGGTCCCTGTGTAGCCTTGTGGACATTCACAGTGCTCCACATCGGCGGCCACTGCCAGGTCGATGGCATTAGAGCTGGCTACGTCCAGAGAGACGGACTCCAACCTACAAACAGACAGATTGTTATGTGACTCACACGCTCGCAAATACATCTCACATCTCAGTGAAGACAGGCTCCTAAAAGATTTAAATCTAGCCGGGTGCGGAGGCTCACACCTGTAATCCCAGCATTTTGGGAGGCTGAGGCGGGTGGATCACGAGGTCAGGAGATCGAGACCATCCTGGCTAACAGGGTGAAACCCCATCTCTACTAAAAATACAAAAAATCAGCCGGCGTGGTGGTGGGCGCCTGTAGTCCCAGCTACTCGGGAGGCTGAGGCAGGAGAATCTCTTGAACCTGAGAGGCAGGGCTTGCAGTGAGCTGAGATAGTGCCACTGCACTCCAGCCTGGGTGACAGAGGAAGACTCCATCTCAAAAAAAACAAACAAACAAACAAACAAAACAAAACAAAAAAAAAACACATTTAAATCCAGTAAAAGAGTGATGTGATTTTTGTAAATAACTGAAGGTCTTTCACAACAATACATTCTCTGGGAGCCATCATTATTCCCTGGAAATGCCTTCAATGTTTGGTACAAAGTTGTGCTGTTGCCCATAGACCACTGTGGGAAACGTCTGGTGTTGCCTATTTGGAGTTGAAGCACCTCAGAAAAATTAATCCATTCAATGATCACAAATAGAAAGATTATCCTTAAATGTGTCATGCTATGTTTGTGTTAGATGCATACAACATTTTTGTTGTTGTTGTTGTTGAGACAAAGTCTCGCTGTGTTGCCCCAGCTTGAGTGCAGTGGCACGACCTCAGCTCACTGCAACCTCCACCTCCTGGGTTCAAATGATTCTCATGCCTCTGCCTCCCAAGTAGCTGGGACTACAGGCATGCACCATCACGCCTGGCTAATTTTTTGTATTTTTAGTAGAGATGGGGTTTCACCATGTTGGGCCAGGCTGGTCTCAAACTCCTGACCTCATATGATCCACCTGCCTTGGCCTCCCAAAGTGTTGGGATTATAGGCGTGAGCCGTGAGCCACCACGCCCAGCCTAGCTGCATACAACTTTGATGCTTGGCACGACATTGCCACAAATTGTCCTCCTCAAAGTAATAAAATGAGCAACGATGGATACATTCACTTAAATGGACTGAGTAAAAGCTAAGACGGTTAACATTAGGCTGGTGAGAACCAGGTGCAACATGGTCCAGACAATCGCTAACTCATCATGCGTTTCCCAGAAACCCCCTTTGAAAGTTTCTCATCCTAATGTCAAGTCTGTCTTCTACTGGATACAGCTGACGTAGACAACTGTTCTTATGTTTTCAATAAAACTACATTTGTAAACTTAGTAATTTTTAAGCCAACCAGTTCCTTTAGCTGTGTGCATAACATAATGAATGTAAAACATGTTGAACTTGAAATATATATTAATAAATGAAGATAAAATTGGAGTACCTTCACCATAAGTTTTTCCTCCATTTCCAATACATACCTGTAAAGAGCCATTTTTGCAGAATTGTAGTTGGCTCTGATCAAAAGATGTGTCACATTGGCAAGGACAGTCATCAGCTGGTCACGATCGATCTGCCTTTTGCTGTGAAAATCTCGGAAGTTTTCGGGCACAAGTCTAACCACATTTAGGTACTCTTCGTAAGGCTGCAATGACAGACCCTCAGCCTGTGTGCTTAAAGTGAGTCTGTTTCCCTAACATTTAAAAACAAGAGAAAATACATTCGTCGTTGAATTTAATGATAAAATAAAAAATCAAATCAAATTTTGTATTCAGCAGCGTGGTTTTTCATTCGTGCCTAGCTTCTTGTGGCAAACATGTAATGGTGTATATAGCTCTTGGCCCAGAATTATCAGAGAAAAGGTGTTTCATTGTATTCTTTTCGAAGGGTTCCAGTAATAAAGTGAAAGTCCGTGTACTTTGCTGGGATCTTGGAAAAGAAAGAAAGTCATGCAGTTGCCCACAGCTTTTATCAAAGCAACCCATCTGACACCTCTAATCTTTAACTAAAGTACAGAGGTAGAAAAAGTACATGAACATAGCTCCAGCTTTTCATCAAATTGCTGTTAAGCAAAGTGATTTACCGTGTATGGTCTGCAATTGTTCAGGCTGGAGATGGAGGTGCAGATAGCTCCAGATGAAAGGACATGAGAGACAAGAACCTGGAGCGGTTTCTGCCCAAACGTGCCCTGGACCCTGGGACATGACCACTTGGGGAGCCCTCCTGACTGAGCTGGATCTTTTTGTGGAGACCGAGGAGGTGGGGATAGGGACAGAGGCTGAGGACAAGAATGGCAACACGTCTGCTGTCCTCAGACTGCCAAGTACTGCCTAATCCATTCATCTGAGAGGCAAAGTGGCACAGGGAAGAAGAGACTTAAAAGAGAAGATTCAAGGTCAGAGCAAAATTTTGTCTCCTTTTGATTTAATTTTTTTTCTTTTTTGAGATAGGCTCTGTCTCTGTCACCCAGGTTGGAGTTCAGTGGTGCAATCACGGCTCACTGTAACCTTGAACTCCTGGGCTCAAGCCATCCTCCTGCCTCAACCTCCCGAGTACCTGGGATTACAGGCACATGCCATGGTGCCTGGCTAATATTTTTTGAGAGATGGGGTCTCACTATGTTACCTAGACTGGTCTCAAACTCCTGGCCTCAAACAATCCTCCTGTCTCAGCCTCTCAAAGCACTTACATTACAAGCATAAGCCACCAAGCCCTGCTTCATTTTTAAATGTGAAAAGATGGGTACACCCTGGTGATGAAGAGAAGAGTGGCAGGTGCTGTCCAGAGGCAACTCCAGAAATGGGCTCAAAGACAGATTCTCACACTCACTGCCTCAGCAGTCCCTGCCCAAGTCCAGGGTCTGCTGAATGGCCACCTGGCCACCAGCTCCTTGCTGAGATGGCCTCAACTAGTCACTTTCAGTCATAAACTATCAGTCCACTAAGCCCTAAGCTCTATAGCAGAAAAAAAAAAAAAAAAAAAAAAAAACAAAAAAACAAAAAACAATCACCTTAATGATGACATCAGCGTGCGACATGAGGTTACTGTCTACCGTCTCTACTGGAATATCGTAAGACACCGTGTATTTCAGGAATCCACCAAATGCAGTCAGCTGAAATGTTTAAGTGAGAATTAAAACGAAAGGGGAAAACAATCACAGCAACAATCAAGTAAGAGGAAGTGGTCACTGGGATCCATCTGCAAACAACTAGGCTACAACTATCCCCTTGACCATGACAGACAAGGAAATTCACACTAAAGGCAGTGAAAGGGAAGTGTATTTAGAAACACTTTGGTTAATCCATATCACCAAAATGCAGCACATTGTTTGAAAGCACAGAAGAAAAATGTACTCTTTGTTAGAGACCACAAGGCAAATTACTATAAACTTTTGTTAATCACACATAGATATTTACTTCACTTAAGTAATTTAAGGGATGAGCAGTTTGACCCATGTCTACAATATCCACATTTTCATTTCAGCATCCTCCTCGTAGGACAATAAAGGACATGTTTGATTTGCTAGTTAGAGAAAGGACTAAAGGTGTTTCTTCTGATGAGATGTCCTTCAATTCAATACAAAATAAAGATTTTCTTTCTGATGGGTATGTGACAGCAATATATTGTTCAGAACCCAACTCTGCACCATAAATTTGCAGAAGTGATATCAAGAGAAAAAAAATCATTGAACTCTGTTGATAAAATCATATAAATAGAGCACATGTTCTAGGATTATAATTTGATGAAAAAAACAATAATTTTCAAAAATAAATACTCCTTAAAAATATACAAAACAAGCTTTAAAATGAAAATATAACCATCAAATTAAATAGCAGCATACCAACCTACAACACTACACTAGCATGCCCGTATGCCATTACTTTAAAACACACAAACAAAAAACCCTGGGAAGGCAAGCAGGGAGCTATAATAATTGAGACGGAGTCTCGGGAATAAATTTTCAACTCAATCAGAATCTGGAGAGACGTGCCATAACAGGGGAGGGGGAATGGGAACACATCATTGCAAGGAAGGCTCAAGCCTACAAACCAACCTCCACATTGCAGAATCACCAGTTTGCATTTTCTTGAAATATAACAAAAGCAGAAAGTATTTCATCTGTTCCTAAATGTGAGCTTCAGATGAGCACAGCCTGCCATGGTACTCAAAGTGAGGGAGCAGCACAGCAGTCCCACTGCTGGAACCTTCCCTGGGCTGTTTTTTGTATGCCAGGCCCTCCACAAAGCCACAGAGGCGTTAAGCTGAGCCTACGGCAAACTAAACAAAGCGGGAATGTGATGAACACTTCATAAACAAGCGATGCAGGGACCCGGAAAGCTTCTCTCAGAGAAGGGGATGAGACTTCAGCAAACACACTGCTCAGGAACCAGACCAGAAGAGCAGAAGTTCTTATTTGAATAATACAACGTAAAGTCTAACAAGGCTAGAAAACCTTCTTCGGATCAAGTACAGGCTGTGAAATGCTGTCCGACACTCAGGTGCCCTATGAGACTACCTAAAAATGCAGGCTGCACAAGTTCTTTCTCAGTGTTCCCCGAGATCTTCGTCTGAGACATCGCTGCCTGCAGGGACACACGCACCTTATTTCCAAGGTAGGCCTCGGGGGCCGCCCAGTAGTAGTTGGGAGCCAGCCTCTGCATGACCGCGGTGTTGTTGATGCTGACCTGGTGGCGCCCACCCAGTGCATCTTGCTGAGACGGAATCCTCCTGGGACTGATCAAGTCGGTGACCAGCCACCCCGACATATTGCTTACCTTAAAAACAAATTCAAGAATTTTGAAGTATGAAATAGAACTTACCTTAGACTTCACCCCGTGCAGCAGTAATGTGTTCACAATGAAGAGGTGGGACAGAAAGCTTCTCTAGGGATGGTATTAACATAACACCCATGGCCGAACCTCATGACCCTTGACCCTTCCACTTGTAAAGGACCAGGAGGATCTGAGAACAAGTCTCACTACCCCAAATCCAGATCCAGTATAAGCAAATAAATGAGCAAAACCACAAAGGCCATGGGTATAGACTTCAGATTTAAAACAACAAAAGAACATCATAAATGTATTCAGCAAAATGTCTCTTGCTAGCTCTGACTCCCTCTTCTTCGTTGCCCCCTGCTTTTTACCCAAATGCTGAAAAATGTACAAAGATAAGCTCTAGATCTTATACTCCCAGTGTGTCACCTACATAGAGGTGATGGTACTCCCCCCAGCGTGGTGGCCATGGCAGTCACCAGTAGGTAAGTCCCTACTGAGCAGCTCCTCCCTTGCCTGCAGCCATCACACCATCTCCACCTCTTCTAGCCACCCCTGGAGACCCCTGTTGAACCCATCACCCCAGTTCTCCTGGTTCCCGAAACAACTTGGCCTGCATTCATTAACCCTGCACCACGTGCTGCTGTTCCCACCCTTGCCACTGGAGGGCATCCTACTCCTTAGCCTCTTAGCTGGAAAATTCCCATGGTCCCATGGCCAGCTGCGCTCCTAGGCCTGAGGGCAGCAGGGGCAGATAGGGGGAACGCTGACCTCCCCACCTAATCCATTTCCCCACAGAAGAAATTGAAACATGACGTGTTCTCTAGTGCCACATCATCCTGTTTTTTCTATAGAGAAATGTGTGTGGGAGTAAGCACATGACCTATAAAGAAACTTGAGGAGCAGAGGGCTGCCTATGACCCACGTCAGTGTCACTGCAAAGCGATGAGAGTGGTGTCACGGGGGAAGTCATCCTCATTTCCTCCTCACACAGCTTGTGCCAAGCTTGTGCAATACGACCTGCTCATGAAATCCCGCCTCGTAGATGGCGCCTCCCACCTGACCAACAGGCCAAGAGAGGCTGCTGCAGACATCGGAAACGCCAAAGCAGAAGCACTCGGAGCAGCCCTGGGGGTTTTTCTCCTTCAGGTTGTAGAATCCTGGCTTGCAGCGATCGCAGGCTTTCCCCTCAACATTTTCCTGTAAGTTAGGGGAAAAGATTAGCTTTGAAACCAATGTGTCCAGAGTGAATAAAATGACATTCACAAGACAGGTGTTCAGTGATTCACAGAGACAGGAAAATAAACGTCCAAAGTAAAGGTGAGGCCTCATAAAGTCAATATTTCCAGAATAGAGATTTTGAAATATATATAATTTGATTTTGTAGCCAAGAACAAGGCTGGAGGTCTTAGAAGTTGGTCATTCTATTTAAATTGTTTTGTTTTGTTTTAAATCTTTCATTTTTTACTGATCTTTCTAGCATCTCAAAATCTGAAGACAGCTATAGAATCTTCTGTCTTATTCATAAATGCTCAAGATTATTTCCAGTCATATATAACACGTGCCTAAGACTGCACAGGTGGGAATAAGTACATAGGTACAATGGAATATCCTATGAATTATTAAGAAATTGTTATTAATATTATAAGGCCAAATAAAACCCCTCACTGGCACCACATTAATGCATTTCTCGTGACTATTCAACTCCCTTTTAAGAGAAACTCAAAATAGCATGTCTGCCTTTAACTGGTGTTCTCGGAAATGTAACGTTAACCTGGTTCTCCTCCAAATACAAAGCTGGAAAAGAATATCACAGAATTCAGGTAGGGGCCAAGAGCATCTCTTTTCCAACTACTCAACTCAGCCTTTACTGGTTGAACATAGTCATAAAAATACATAAGCAAATGGATACAGCTCTGTTCCAATAAAACTTTATTCACAAAAACAGGCAGCGTGTCGGATTAGGCCCACGAGCCATAGTTTACCAAGTCCTGGTTTAAAGAAAGAAAACAGAGATGAGGCCCACAGAGGGAGGTGGGAATATAAAGGTATGCAGTGCTTGGTGTCCTCTAAGAAGTCACAGAAATGCCTCTGGAATATATGACCATTACCACAGGTACAAAAAAAGCCAGCCAGATGCCCACGTAAGTCCAAACATACATAATACAGCCAACTCGGTGTGGCTTGGAGAGAAGGGGCAAGGGGAGCTCTGCTTAAACCTTACCACTTTGCTCGAGAACTGATCATTGGAGCCAATGGAAAACACTCCTTTTCCAGAGAAGCTCAAAGGAAGTTGAGGGGCATCTCTGACCTCCCCACTTACCTTACAAACACAGGGCCCTGTGCAGGGCTCGTCACTGGCACTGCCCACTGGGTTGCACCCACAGGAGACACAGGCCGGGTAATCCTTATAGCCAAGTTGGCAGCGATCACATTTTTCTCCTGCATAGCCTTCCTTACATGGGCACTGACCCGGCCCCTTCCCTAGAAAGACAACAATGGCAATGACCCAACACGAAGGCAAAAGAGGTTTAAAGCAGGGGTTGGCAAACGTTTTCTGTAAAGGGTCAGAGGTGTCTATTTTAGGCTTTTCGGCCTCAGAGAATCATCTGCAGCTGCTCAGCTCGGCCGTTATCGTTTGAAGACAGTCGTAGAGAATACACAGGCAAATGGCTACATCTCTGTTCCAATAAAACTATATTCAAAAGGACAGACAGTGTGCTGGATTTAGCCCATGGGCCATAGTTTGCCAATTCCTTGTTTAAAGAAAGAAAACAGAGATGAAACCCACGGAGGGAGCTGAGAATATAAAATGGTAGAGTGACTTTGGAAAATTCTTTGGTACTTCTTCAAAACGTTAAGCACAAAGTTACTGTAAGATCCAGCAATTGCACTCCTAAGTAAACACCCAATAAAATGAAACATACATCCACAAAACGCTTGTACATGAGTGTCCCTAGTAGCATTATTCAGAATAGCCCCAAAGTAGAAACAATTCAAATGTTCATCAACTGATGAATGGATATATAAAATGTGGTATGTCCATACTACGAAATATTATTTGGTAATAAAAAGGGATGAAATACTGATACATGCTACAACACGGATGATCCTGAAAAAGGGTCATTATACTAAATGAAAGGAGCCAGTCACCAAAACCCAACATATATGGTTCCATTTCTATGTAATGTTCAGAATAGGTAAATCTGCAAAGAAAAAGCTAATTAATGATTGCCAGGGGCTGGGAGGAGGGGCTGGAGGAAAGTAGGAAGTAACAGCTAGTTTGTAAGGGGCTTCTTTACGGGGTGATGAAAATGTTCGACTCTTAGATTGTGGCGATGGTTGCACCAATACACCAAAACAATGAATTGTAGACTTCAAATGGGAGAATTGTATCGTTGTAAATTATAAAACTGTTTGTAAAAAATAAAAAGCACAGATGCAAGTGGCAGAGAGCAGCAAGCACTATCTTTGCTTTTAATGTCAGCTCTGAAAGCTTCAGGCCGTGTGATCTCAGGCACGTTTCTTAACTGCTCTGAGCTACAGTTTCCTTGCTTGTAAAGTGGGCTAAGTAATTTCTATCTGCTGTGGTTGAAAAGTTTAAATGATATATATTTTTAAATGAACTCAATTGATGGTAAATGTCACCACCACTATCACCATCATCATCTTCATTATCATAATCATCATCCCCTCACCAGTTGCACGTCAGAATCAATTCAGTTGGGTAATTTACCCTCCCCATTGCTGGGGGGCCCATCCATCCCTGCTGCTCAATATCCACTTTAACTGCCAGTGGCTGAGAACTTGATGGAGTCACAGGAGTCTCTGAACAGATGCAACCTATTCAGGAGACCCTGGTATTTGCAAGTCAATCTGCCAGTTTTTGAAACGGAAAGAAAGAACTCTGGCATTTACCAAGTTAACGGGAGGACTTGCTTGCTCTGTGAGATGAGGTATGCAAAAGCCCTCCGAATGTCTTCTAAAAGCTAAGCAGAGCAATTGCTATTTACTGTGTTACACACATGGCTTTAAAATGAGCCTTATTTCTTCTTTCATCAAATGCTCAATTATCTGCTCAAATGTCATTTTATCACCCCAACATTGTCACCTCATTACCCCATCTCCCTCCATTTTGCTTTATGTCCATGACACTACCTCTTGACCTGGCATTACATTACCCATGTACTTGTTTGTTTAGTGTTTTTGAGAGCAAGGACTTTGACTACCTTGTTAAGTACATATTCCCAGGTCCTCAAAAACTGCCTGAGACACAGTAGGTGCTTGATACATACTTGGTGAACAAAAGAATCAATAAAGAATCATGTTACCAACTGGCTATATAATGGTAATAGTTCCAGTATGTGCACATCTTCCACACACACACAAAATCAACTACAAGCACAAAAGTGAATCAAGTGCTTACCATTGCGTAAGTCAGAATGAAGGTCATCCTTAACACAGACAGAACTGAGGGACCCCACAGGGTCACAGTCACAGGGGCGGCAAGGCTCATCCTCATAAGGAGACACCTGAAAGGCAGAGGTTGCCCTGGATTCTCTTACTAGAAATAACAGCAATGTTGGCAATAGTATCAATAAGAAGGTATTGACTTTTTATTCAAGATGAGACTATTACGATGATTTTGTGCATGGGGGTGGGAGTTAGGTTTCAGGAAGATAAGGTGATCTCAAGCCAGGAAGCCCAAACATCTTTTCGATGGTGACAGTAGTTAGTACCATTAGCAAAGTGGCGTCTTTTTCCATTATCCCTGCTATCCAGCCCCCCTCGCTCTGCTGTCTCTCAGAGCCATGTTATAACCAGACCTCCACAAGGACCCATGCAACAACTACACATCAAGTCAATTAAAGATTGGCTGAACACGGCCGGGCATGGTGGCTCATGCCTGTAATCCCAGCACTTTGAGAGGCCAAGGCAGGCAGATCGTGAGGTCAAGAGATTGAGACCATCCTGGCCAACATGGTGAAACCCTGTCTCTACTAAAAATACAAAAATTAGCTGGGTGTGGTGGCACACACCTATAATCCCAGCTACTCAGGAGGCTGAGGCAGGAGAATCACTTGAACCCGGGAGGCGGAGGTTGCAGTGAGCCAAGATCATGCCACTGCACTCCAGCCTAGTGACAGAGCGAGACTCTGTCTCAAAAAATAAAAATAAAAGTAAAAGATTGGCTGAACACCTCCTACAGGCAAGAGACAGCTGCTTTAGTTATGGCTGAATTTTCACATCTGTAGCTAGTATTATGACCCAGGATTACATAGCTAATGGGCCCCTAAATTCAAGTTAAATAACAATGACTGACATCCTACTTTGAGCAAGAAAAGCAGGACAGATAGAGTAGGAACTATATATATAAAAACACTACTAGTGTAACAAGGATATAAATGAAATATTACAAAAGTCTCCAATACAGAGGTTAAGACTTGACAAAGTCTCTTTTCCACCTGGGGAAGATGACGATCGACAATGGCAAAGAAATACTCTTACTTTGTGTGGTCTATAATATCCATCAATACAGGTCTCACAGTTGATTCCCATGGTGTTCTGCAAGCAGTTTGTGCAAACCCCTCCTCCTCTGAACTGTCCAGCAGTATTCAAACTCTTCTTCTGCTTTGCAACACTTTCATCATAGTAACAGTCTTTGGCTTTATTGTGACAATTACATGCTAGGAGAATATTTTAACATCTCAGTTCATTGATGTAGCATGCCTTATACAAAGAAAACTCTCAACCTCCCTAAGTAAGTTCTATGACTTTAGATTAAATTAAAATCCTAGAATAAGTCATGTTAATAAGATATGGGCAATATTATGGAAGACAATTGGGAGGAGCTATTAATATCAAAATAATAAATGCACATACCCATTTGACCCAGGAAACCATCTCCTGGGATTACATTTTGCAGAAGTATTTACCCACCTGAGAAGGACCTATACAGGGTTAATCACTGCATAATTGTTTGTGTGGACAACAGACTAACAACCATCAAAATAACCATTGATAGGTGGTTGTTTAATAAATTATACTACATTTGTATAACGAAATTCTGTGCAACTGTTTTTAAAAACAGCATTTCTAATTGCTAATATGGAAAGAATTTCACGATACATTGTTAAATATAAAAAGTGATGTGGACCATGCGCCGTGGCTCACGCCTGTAATCCTAGCACTGTGGGAGGCCAAGGTGGGCGGATCACGAGGTCAGGAGATGGAGACCATCCTGGCTAACACAGTGAAACCCATCTCTACTAAAAAGCCAAAAATTTAGCCAGGTGTGGTGGCGGGTGTCTGTAGTCCCAGCTACTCAGGAGGCTGAAACAGGAGGATGGCATGAAGCATGAACCCAGGAGGCGGAGGTTGCAGTGAGCTGAGATCGCACCACTACACTCCAGCCTGGGCGACAGAGCAAGACTCTGTCTCAAAAAACAAACAAACAAACAAACAAACAAAAAACAAAAAAAGGCAATGTATACAATGGCATGTATAGTACATTGTCTTCTGCGTAAAGAACTGTATTGGCTGGAGGGATATGTTAATGTATGCTTTATATGCATAGCAATTTTAGGAAGGGCATACTAGAAAATAATAAAAAATGCAAAGGAAAATAATAAAAAGTGCAAAATAAAAAGCAAGTGGAAGTCATGCTTTTTACTACGTACTTTTACATATTGTTAGCTGTAGGACTCTTGTGAATATATTGCCTATTTAAAACTTAAATCCAAATCAATACGGAATATACAACCTGGCAGATCCCATGGTAAAAAAACAAAAACAAAAACTAAAATAAAATTAATACAGAATAATAAACTATATGGGAAGGGGGACTTGTAGATAAAACAGCAAACCCATAAAGATACATTTAGGCCACAATAGTAAAAATTTTAAGATACTTTGCAGCTTTGGCAACTACTTAAATTTCTAAGAAAACAAGTTACTTGCTAACTATAAAAGTTGTTAAGACACCATAAACTTAGACGTAGTAAGAGGAAAAGTGCACTGACAGTCAGATTCTAAGCATACTGACCTTCACATGTATTGCCAGAGGACACGGTTCCAGGCCTCCAGGGCCGCTGATGGTACCCAGGACAGCACCTGTTACAGCTCTCCCCGCAAGTATTATGCTCACATTGACACTGCAGTTTCTATACAATAAGGAAGCCAGAACTGGATCAGAAAATGTATCTGCTTATTTTTCTTAATTTCATGACAGAAAGAACCTATCTGTCAAAACCTATCTGTCACAACAGAACCTCTGTTGTGACAAGACCTCACGACAAAGGATATATGAATATCATCAAAGCAAGCTGGCATTTAATTTTTAGATGCCAATATATACAAATAACCTGGTTACAAACAGAAGTAAAGAGGAAGAAAGCAAAACCAAACTACGACTTAGCTAATAAAAACTTTTTTTAAAAAGATGCATGGACATTAAGGGTTTAGAAGCTCCTGTTAATAATTTTCTTAGTGTTCATCTATATATTTTTTGGCATCGATAATAGAATAGTCCTATTCAAGAGGTAAAGAATTACAAAGATTAGAAAAAAATAAGAAGTAACTTCACATAAGTGTTTTAAAAGGGAAGATGTCAGGACCAGCCTGGCCAACATGGTGAAACCCCATCTCTACTAAAAATACAAAAAAATTAGCTGGGGATGGTGGCACGTGCCTGTAATCCCAGCTACTTGGGAGGCTGAGGCAAGAGAATCCCTTGAACCCAGGAGGTGGAGATTGAAGTGAGCCGAGACTGTGCCACTGCACTCCAGCGTGGACAACAAGAGCAAAACTCTGTCTCAAAATAAATAAATAAACAAATAAATAAATAAATAAATAAATAAAATTTTTAAAAAATAAAAGAAGATGTCATATTATTCATTTAATGTAATGCTAAAACAGATAAACTTTTAAATCTTTTTCTAAATTTTTTTACTGAGAAAGAGTCTCGCTCTGTCACCCAGGATGGAGTGCAGCAGCATGATCTCAGCTCACTGCAACCTCCGCCTCTCGAGTTCAAGCGATTCTCCTGCCTCAACCTGTCGAGTAGCTGGGACTATAGGTGCACACCACCATGCCCCACTAATTTTTGTATTTTCAGTAAAGATGGGGTTTTTCCATGTTGGCCAGACCGGTCTCAAATTCCTAGCCTCAAGTGATCCACCCGCCTCTGCCTCCCAAAGCGCTGGGATTACAGGTGTGAGCCACCACGCCCCTTTTAAATCTTGATTTAGTACCAACAAAATGGAAGGGGAGAAAATAGGAACAGAAAACCCTTCTTTAAAAAAATGTAAACATAATTTATAATTGCACATGTTTTTTGTTTGACTTTCTTATAGACAGAAGGGCTTCAAAATTAATAAGGCCCCTGAACTGTACACTTTCAAATGGTTAATTTTATGTTAGGGATATTTTATCACATAAAAAAATCATTGTAAGAACTTAATTAGAAACATATCCTCCAAAGCAAAATGAAATTGTTTAAAAATGATACCAGTTAAACTTCTGAAAATCTGTTTTTTTGCAACATAATTTTATACCTTTCATGTTTGTTTTGAATAAAAAAGAGTAATGCAAATATTATAGGTACAATTTATTTTTTGAAGTTTTAGTGAAATGTAAAATACTAGAACTCACCTTTGTAGTTTCATCCCATGGACAGCTACTAGCATGACCATAGCAGATACACATGCCTCCAACAGAAATGTCCTTTATTGAATAATAATACTAAGGAAAAAGAAAGTCATGAACAAAAATTAAAACCTAGATTTCAGTGAAATGAAAATGTTGGCACACCAACAAATATCTCATGTGGTTTAAGAGTTTTTACTGGCAATCTAAAATATAATTACATGTACATTTAAAAATTATATTTCATGCACAAAGAATCCTGTGCTCAATTAAAATAAATTAGGCTCAAATTAGATCATCAGAACCCAAAGAAGTCTAAAAGAATTCCCCAACTTGGCTGCATCTTAAACCAAGTCAGTATTCTTTCAAAACTCATTACTGAAAATCCTAAAAACATTGGTAAATTGAATACAGCGCTCTCTAGAAAAGATCATGAACAACTAAGAGTTACCTTAGAATGCAAAGTTAGTCTGCCACACAAAAATCAAGAAACGTCAATCACATTAACAAAACAAAGTGCTTGCCTCTGAAGAAATGCACTCACCACTTCTCTATGTTTTTACATGTTAGTGTTAATAGACTTCCTTTTACATTTCCTTTTCCATTATTCATTGCTAGTGACTAAAAATGTGATTCACCTTTGTTTATTGATTTTGTATACTGCAACATTGCTAAATTCACTTTTTATTTCTGGTAGTTGCTTTGTAGATTTTCTACATACATAACCATGTCATCTACAAATAATTACAGTTTAGTCTTACTATGCGTGCCTTTTTTTTTTTTTTTTTTTTTTGATAAGGCGTCTCAGTGGTCTATCATCCAGACTGGAGTGCAGTGGCGTGATCTCGGCTCTGCAACCTCCACCTCCTGGGTTCAAGCTATTCTCCTGCCTCAGCCTCCTGAGTAGCTGGGATTACAGGCATGCGCCACCACACCCGGCTAATTTTTGTATTTTTAGTAGAGACCGGATTTCACCATGTTAGCCAGGATGGTCCTGATCTCCCGACCTCGTGATCCACCCGCCTAGGCCTCCCAAAGTGCTGGAATTACAGGCATGAGCCACTGGGCCCGGCCTTCTTTTTTCATTATTGAACATTATTGAGCATTATTGAACAAGACCTTTTCAAATAATAAAACTCTGCCAAGGCGAATTAAAGAAGATTTAGATAAGTGAAAAGTTACAGCAGGTCCACAGATTGGATGACTCAACATTGTTAAAATGTCTTCTAAAATTCTTCCCAAATTGGTCTAAAGAATCAGTGGAATCCCAACGAAAATCTTAGCAGGCTTTATTTTTTTTTTTACGGAAATTGACAAACTGATTCTAAAATTTATAAGGAAATACAAGAAACCTGACCTCTCAAGACCTACTATAAAGCTACAGTAACCAAGAAAGCTTGTTATTGGCACAAGAATAGACCAATAGATCTATAGAACAGTAGAGAGTCCAGAAATAAACCCACAATAATAAGGTTGAATAGTTTTCAACAAGGACCCCAAAACAAGCAAAATATTCTCAACAAACGGTGCTAGAACAATTATATATACATATAGGAAAAAAACAAAAAACAAAAAAACTCCGACTCCTTCCTCACATCAAATACAAAAATTAATATGAAATGAATTATAGATGTAAAAGCTAAAACTATAAAGCTACTAAAAGAAAGCATACCATGATATCTTGGTAAATTTGGGATAAGCTAATATTTTTTGAGGTCATAGAAAGCATTAATCATAAAAGAAAAAATGGTCAATTGGGATTCATCACAAAACCTCTGCTCATCAAAAGTCACAGGAAACTGAATAAGCAAACACCAAGTAGAACGGATATGTTTGCAATATATACATATCTGATGAAGGATTCATACACAAAATATATAAAATTATGTTATAAGTCAGTAACAAGGAGGCTTATTTTTTGTCCAATTTAAAAATGAACAAAAAAATCTGATTGTATACTAGTAAGCACATTGTCAACATTAGTCATCAGAGAAACACAAATTAACATCACAAAATGCCAATACATGCACACAGGAACAGCCGGCATAAAAATGACTGATAGCACTAAATATCTAAGAGTGTGTAGTGCAGCCAGAACTCTCACACATTGCTGGTCAGACTACAAAATGGATACAATTACTTTTATTTTTATTTTTTAAATAGAGTTGAGGTCTCCCTCTATTGCCCAGGCTGGTCCCAAACTCCCAGGTTCCAGTGACCCTCCCATTTCAGCCTCCCAAAGTGTTGGGATTACACATGTGAGCCACAACACCCAGCTGGATACAAATACTTTTTATATAAGTTTAGCATTTTCTTAAAAAGGTAAACATCCACCTATCCTATAACTTAGTAATCCCACTCCTGGGTTATTGAAGGGATATGAAGATTTTTGTGACACCAGTCTTATACACTTAACTATATACTTAAAATCTGTATGCTTTCCTGAATGCAAATTATTTCTCAAACTTTAAAATTTGCTATGAAAGAAAATCCTCAGTTGCCGAAGATCAGATGTGGAACCAGACTACAATGTGATGAATAAAGACCATGATATTCACCACATTATGGCACTACGGGGACAGGGTGGGTGAGGGACCTGAGGACACGATTTTGGCCCATCACCTAAAGGTAGCATCTGTAACAACATAGCAATCTTACATGAAATAAGGATATAGCCACTGGCAAGAAAAATGGCCAACACGTGGGGGAAAGAACAACCAAAAAGGAAAGAAGAAAAATAATAGTTCCCTTAAATAAAATTAATCTTTCATAGTGGCAGGACTGCCATCCCATACTCACGCGTCTGGTAACAATAGGATCCAGGTCTTTAGGTTCCCGGTGGCTAAGGGTCATGAGATCTGCATTGAGCGTTCTAATGCGCTGTAAGCGAAGGCGAATATATCGCGCAGAAGTGAATTCCAACAACTTGGGTGAAAGATCGTCAGCGCTTGGTCTGCCATTGATGAGTGATGTATGAATCTGAAGATGAAGGCATCAAAATAGATGAATGTCAATTTTTTTTTTTTTTGAGATGGAGTCTCGCTGTATGGTCCAGGCTGGAGTGCAGTGGCGCAATCTTGGCTCACTGTAACCTCCACTTCCCAGGTTCAAGCAATTCTCCTGCCTCAGCCTCCTGAGTAGCTGGGACTATAGGGGTGCACCACGATGTAGAGCTAATTTTTGTATTTTTAGTAGAGACAGTGTTTCACGATGTTCACCAGGTTGGTCTTGAGCTCCTGACCTCAGGTGATCCACCTGCCTCAGCCTCCCAAAATGCTGGGATTATAGAGGTGAGCCACTGCACCTGGCCACAAATGTCAATTTTAAGCATGCAAAAACATAGCCCTGATTGTCCAATGTCAGGATAGAATCTTTAAGAGATACTATCTAAAATCAAAACAAAACAACTAGCTTCTTGTAAAAGTATGTCTAACATTTGTTAATTACTTGTGAATTACCATGATCTCAGTGTCTTCAGTTTATTGAAGTTATCTATTTCAGTGTCTCAGATATACTATATACTTAAAATCTGTATGCTTTCCTGAATGTAAATTACGTCTCAAACTTTAAAATTTGATATAAAAGAAAACCCTCACTTGCCGAAGATCAGATGTGGAACCAGACTACAATGTGAAGAACAAAGACTATAGCATTCATCACATTATGGCATTATTGCTGCAGATCTTTTAAGAGGACTGTTTCTCTCCATGTGGTTAGAATATTTCAGCATCTGTCCCGGGGCTACACCTTCTCTGAAGCAAATTTTAGATGTTATGAATAGGCTTCGAGAAGAACAAAGAAAAAGTGCCACAAAGCCTGAATGATACAGGCTGCCTTAATTAATCTCTGCCCTTGAAACAACACACAGATCACTGCAGAGTTCCCGCCGTGAAGAGCACTGGAGAGTTTTTGTAGTTTCATCTCTTCGAGCCAGGTGCTACTAAAGAATGGGCTGTTTCTCATTACACCCTGACTTTAAGGAAGCGTATACAATCTGGGCACGCTGGGAACTAAGCTGCAAGACTTCAAAAGTCTCCAGCGCTCACCACCTACCGAGGAGAACATTGAGAAAACTGAGAACTACAACTCTGGGGGACATTTTAGCTCTCTAATATTTCAACAAACGTTCTTGCCAGGGTGCTGTGGGGAAGATGCTCTGAAGGAGGATCCAAGGGCATCATTAAATCAGAGCAGAGTGAAGACTGAGAGCCTCCTTGAAGAGAGGAAGTCAACAAGGTAAACTACATTGTTTGTGAAATTACTCATAACAGACTTGACTCATGGCCACTTTAAATAGAGCTAGATAGCTATGTTAAAGAGTTTTGTATTGACAGAGATCAATTTTGCGTCTTTAATGTTGGCCATGACAACGGCTGTCTTAACATCTGAGACAGGGAGACTCTGATGAGGAAACAGATCTTGCCGCAGCGGGCACCATACCCACCTCTCCATGCTCAAGTGGCACCAATCTGGAATAATAGGAGGTGCAGATCACTTCATCATCAGCCCTGTAGGTGGGCGGCCCTCGTCTTGGAGTTATATTGTAACGAGACAAACACTCTGAGTCGCTGACTGCATAATACTGCCAGGGGCTGAACGTGGTGCCGTCTAGAGAACGCTCCAAAATCCAGTTTCCAGGTCGAGGGGCATTGGCAGCTTTAATGATGACATATGCAACTTGAAAGACCTGAAACAAAGACACTGAAAAGTCTCAGTCCAGAATCGATATAAGCCAGGCACAGAATGAGAGCTACTGCATGATCTCACTTAAAGGTAGAGTCTAAGATAGTTGAACTTAGAATCAGACAGTAGAGTGGTGGCTGCCAGGAGCTGTGGGAGAGGGGAATAGGGAGATGGTGGTCAATGCATACAAAGTTTCAGTTATGCAAGATGAATAAGTTCTGGAGATATAATGGATGATAACAATACTGTACAGTATACTAGAAATTTATGTATTAAAAGGGTAGATCTTATGTATGCTCATCATATACACAAAAGGGTAGCTATGTGAAGTGATAAATATATTAGTTATCTGGATTGTGATGGATGATTCTTTCATAGTGTATACGTATGTCAAATCAAGTTGTATACCTTAAATATATACAATAATTTTTTAAAAAAATAGAATCAGTAGCAGCTGTTTAAAAACAAAAGTGCATCTTGAGAGAACTGGTATACATTGGTTGCCAAAATTGAAGCTCTGGAGTATAACTGCTCATACATGTTAATCAGAAACGTGTCTTGTGAATAATCTCTTAGTAGCATTTGTTTTCAGAATAAACTCAAAAAGTACAAATAAATTTGTATTATTATTATTATTAACAATATTGGTATGAACATAAGAGCTTGTTCTTGTTTCCAGTGTATGTTATTTGGATCTTGAAAGATACTTGTGTTATGTTACATTAACAGTAGTGTTAAAAGTATTTTTATAGTGATTTGGAGATAACACAACTAAATATGAGAAAAAAGTCAGCCCACTACACATCTCCAGAATGGCTAAAATCCAAAACACTGACAACACCAAACGCTGGGGAGGATGTGGAGCAACAGGAATTCTCATTCATTTCCGGTGGGAATGTAAAATGGTACATCCTCTTTGGAAGATAGTTTGGCAGTTTCTTACAAAACTAAACATGCTTGCCATACTCAGTAGTAAAAATGCTCACCATACTCAGCAGTCATGCTCCTGGGTGTCTACCCAAATGAACTGAAAACTTAGGTCCTCACAAAAACCTGCACCACCATTGCCAAAACTTGGAAGCAACCAAGATGTGCTCTAACAGGTAAATAGAAACACATGCTATGGTGCATCCAGACCATGGAATATTAAGATAAAAAGAATGAATTCTCAAGCCACAAAAAGACATGAAGAAACCTTGAATGCATATTACTGGCTGGGTGCAGTGGCTCATGCCTGTAATCCCAGCACTTTGGGAGGCCAAGGCTGGTGGATCTCCTGAGCTCAGGAGTTTGAGACCAGCCAGAGCAACGTGATAAAACCCCATCTCTACTAAAATACAAAAAAAATTAGGTGGGTGTGGTGGCACGTGCCTGTAGTCCCTGCTACTCAGGAGGCTGAGTCATGAGAATCACTTGAACCCCAGAGGCAGAGGTTATGGGAAGCCAAGATTGCGCCACTGCACCCAGCTTGGGCTACAGTGTGAGACTCTGTCTCAAAAAAAAAAAGAAAGAAAGAAAGGCTAGGTGCCGTGGCTCACGCCTGTAATCCCAGCACTTGGGGAGGCTGTAAAAAAAAAAAAAAGAAAGAAAAAAGGCTAGGTGCCGTGGCTCACGCCTGTAATCCCAGCACTTGGAGAGGCTGTAAAAAAAAAAAGAAAGAAAAAAGGCTAGGCGCCGTGGCTCACGCCTGTAATCCCAGCACTTGGGGAGGCCGTGGCAGGCAGATCAGCTGAGGTCAGGAGTTCGAGACCAGCCTGACCAACACGGTGAAACCACATCTCTACTAAATACAAAAAAGGCACATGCATGTAATCCCAGCTACTTTTGAGGCTGAGGCAGGAGAACCGCTTGAACCTGGGAAGCAGAGGTTGCAGTGGGTTGAGATTGAACCATTGCACTCCAGCCTGAGCAACAAGAGAGAAACTGTTTCAGAAAATAAATAAATAGGCTGGGCGTGGAGGCTCAAACCTGTAATCCTAGCACTTTGGGAGGCCTAGGCAGATGGATCACGAGGTCAGGAGATCGAGACCATACTGGCTAACACGGTGAAACCCCGTCTCTACTAAAAATACAAAAAAATTATCTGGGCATGGTGGTGCATGCTTGCAGTCCAGCTACTCGGGAGGCTGAGGCAGGAGAATCGCTTGAACCCGGGAGGCGGAGGTTGCAGTGAGCTGAGATTGTGCCACTGCACTCCAGCCTGGGTGACAGAGCAAGATTCCATCTCAAAATAAATAAATAAATAAATAAATAAATAAATAAATAAATAAATGCATATTACTAAGTGAAAGAAGCCAATCTGAAAAGGCTCCATACTGTATGATTCCAACTGTATGACACTGTGACAAACGCAAAACGATGAAGACGGCAAAAAGATCAGTGGCTACCTGCGTCTCAGGGGGAGGGAAGGAGATGAATAGGTGGAGCACAGGAGATGTTTAGGGCAGTGAAACCACCCTGTATGATACTTTAACGGTGGAAACATGTCATTACACATTTGTCTAAACACACAGAACGTACAACACCAAGAGGGAACCCTCATGTAAACTATGCACTCAACAATAATAATGCATCAATATTGTCTCATCAGTGATAACAAATGCACCATTCGAATGAAAGATGGTAATAGTGGGAGAAACTGGAGGGGAGGGAGAGAGTGAGGAGTATGCAACTTTGTACTTTCTGCTCATTTTTCTATAAATGTAAAACCGTTCCAAAAACGTCTATTAATGGAAAAAAATTAAAAGTCAGAGTAATGAGGAAACAAACTGGGGAAAAAAATGAATGTAGATGACTATTATCAGCAGGAGGAGACTAGGCAGACAAATCCTGGATTTGGAAGGGACCCTGGTAGACATCTAGCCCAAAATCTAGCACTGAGAAGGAATTATCTCTCCAAAATCCCCAGGCCTTCTCCAAGTACTTCCAGTGACAGGAAATTCATTAGCTCCTAAGACAGTCCTTTTGTTTTAAGACAACTTCCTCATTAGAGGATTTTTTTTTTTTTTTTTTTTTTTGAGACAAGGTCTGACTCTGCTGCCCAGGCTGCTGGAGTGCAGTGGCACGATATCAGCTCACTGCAGTCCCAACCTCCTGGGCTCAAGTGATCCTCCCACCTCAGCCTCCAGAGTGGCATGCACCACCACACCTGGCTAATTTTTATATTTTTTTGTGGGACAGGGTCTTGCTACGTTGCCCAGGCTGGTCTCAATCACCTGGGCTCAAGTGGTCCACCCACCTCGACCTCCCAAAGTGCTACGATTATAGCCTTGAGCCACTGTGCCTGGCCAGACAATCTTATTTTACATTGATTCAAGCTCCCCCATAATATTCTACAGGCTGGAGCTGCAGAAAAGATCTTGGATTCCACTTTCATGTAACTGTCCTTCAAGTATCTGAACACAGCTATCATATATCACCTCCAGAATCTCTCATTTTTATCCTTAATATTCTGGTTTCCTGAAAACATTCATCATTTAACAAGACATCCTCGCCTTGTCATAAGGCTCTGGACATAACCTTATTTTAAAATGCAGCTCCCAGAAATTGAATAGAGAACTCTAAATGTTTTCTGAACTGTGAAGAACGTAGTGAAAATATCACACCCCTGTTTTAGTTATTCAGCCTTAGCAAGCACTCACTTTTCTGAGAGTAAACTTAGATTACTAACTCAGGTCGCGGTAGCAAGCAACAATAACCAAAACATGCCTTCCTCCATGTGAACTACTACTGACTCCAGACTTCCTTTAACCCAGATGGATACAGGTGATTTTTTAAAAAACCAAACTCTAGTACTTTTAATTTGTAAAATAGATACGCAATACATGTGTGTAAATGTACCTCTAAACATGCGTGTGTACAGTTGACCCTTAAACATGTAGTTTAAACTACATAGGTCCACTTATAAATGAACTTTTTTGTGTGCTTCTGCCACCCCTGAGACAGCAAAACCAACCCCTCTTCCTCCTCCTCCTCATCCTACTCAATGTGAAGATGACAGGGATGAGGACCTTGATGGATCCACGTCCACTTAATAATAGTAAATATAATATTGTCTCTTCCTTACAATTTTAATAACAATTTCTTTTCTCTAGCTTACCTTATTGTAAGAATATACCATAAACATATAACACACAAATACATACATAATACATAATATAATACATACAACACATAAAATATGTGTTAACTGTTTATGTTGTCAGCAAGGCTTCAAGTCAATAGTAGGCTATTAGTAGTTAAGTATTTTAGGGAAGTCAAATGTTATTCATGGATTTTTTGACTGCATTGGGAGTTGGCACCCCCAACCCTCAAGTTATTCAAGGGTCAGCTGTGTGTGTGTGTGTGTGTGTGTAAATATATATATATATATGTATATATAAAAATTTAGGCCAGGTGCGGTGGCTCATGCCTGGAATCCCAGCATTTTGGGACGCTGAGGTGGGCAGATCAATCGAGGTCAGGAGTTTGAGACCAGCCTGGCCAACATGGTGAAACCCCATCTCTACTAAAAAAATACAAATATTAGCTGGGTGTAGTGGCACATGCCTGTAATCCCAGCTACTTGGGAGGCCAAGGCCAGAGAATTGCCTGAACCTGGGA
The DNA here is from genome assembly GCF_043159975.1 of Macaca nemestrina. Taxonomy (NCBI): domain Eukaryota; kingdom Metazoa; phylum Chordata; class Mammalia; order Primates; family Cercopithecidae; genus Macaca; species Macaca nemestrina. The sequence goes on from NC_092143.1 coordinate 77,706,362, forward strand.
GGAGCCAAGATCGCACCACTGCACTCCCAGCCCGGGTGACAGAGCGAGACTTCATCTCAAAAAAAAAAAAAAAAAAAAAAATTTACCCACGTACACACACATACACCTATATGTGTATGTCTTCGGAAGGAAGTTGTTAATTTACTGAGTCTTATTGCCTGAGTTTTCTTGGGTTTTATTTCTTTGCTTTTCTTTTCCCTGATTCTGGAATTCCATAGAATCAATAGGGACTAATAATTCTATCTCATTATAGTAATTCTTTCCACCTGCCAGAAACGTTCTCCAATGGACTTCAGTGTGCGAGTGATTTCAGGGAGTTGGATGTTTTGGCTATCTCTGCGCTTGTGCTGCTTTCCTTTTGAAGACAACTGCCGTTTCTAAAGCACATTAGAAGTGAAATAAGGGCCGGGTGCAGTGGCTCGCGCCTGTAATCCCAGCACTTTGGGAGGCCGAGGCGGGCGGATCATGAGGTCAGGAGATCGAGACCATCCTAGCTAACACGGTGAAACCCCGTCTCTACTAAAAATACAAAAAATTAGCTGGGCGTGGTGGTGGGCGCCTGTACTCCCAGCTACTTGGGAGGCTGAGGCAGGAGAATGGCGTGAACCCGGGAGGCGGAGCTTGCAGTTGAGTGGAAGCTTGCAGTGAGTGGAAGCTTGCGCCACTGCGCTCCAGCCTGGGCGACAGAGTAAGACTCTGTCTCAAAAAAAAAAAAAAAAGTGAAATAATGTGTTCAGGGGCTTTGACAAGAAGGACAAGGGAGAACATTCTCATAGCTACTCAGCACTGTCCAATGTTTTTGTAAATGTTTGCATCATAAAAGTTGAACTCTATGAATATGTGGGTTGTGATCATTCATCACCGCTGCACATGTGAAACGACTTCACACAGCAGAGGCGCCACATAAGCCAGGATGATCAGGCAGCCCGTTTGGGAGGGAGAGAAGGCAAGGTCATTTACAAAGACATCTGAAACAGAATTACTTTCTGTCTTCCAGTTTCACATTTGAAAATGGAAAGAACAAGTTTACCACGTGCATGTTAAGAGCTTTACACATGTATCATCACATTTAATCCCAAACAACCCCGTTATTGTTTTTGTGCCCATTTTACACATTTGGAAACTGAAGAAAAGAGAGGTCAAGGAACAAACTACTGAGTTGCAGGTCCCCAAAGAAACCAGGTGGTGTCAACTCCAGAGCCCTTCAGCCACCCTGCGTACTGCCTGCCCCCAAATCTTCACACACACATAGGGTCACTGAACTTTCGCTTTTGTAATGCCAAGAAACAAACAAACAAAAAGATTCCTACATTCACCTGGAGACCAGGTTCATGTGTTAAGTACCGTGGCAGCTCTTCCAGATATTCTGCTGAGTCGGGGAAGAGGATGGAGAGTGTGCAAGAAACAACAATTAATGACTTCTAATGCCACGAAGCACTTTCTGTGGCTAGTGCCAATGCCACATGCTTCATTAGAATTATTAATGCTTTGAATTTTTTTTTTTTTTTTTTGAGACAGTGTCTCGCCCTGTCGCCCAGACTGGAGTACAGTGGTGTGATCTCAGCTCACTGCAACCTCCGACTCCTGGGTTCAAGTGGTTCTCCTGCCTCAGCCTCCGGAGTAGCTGGGATTACAGGTGCACGCCACCACGTCCGCCTAATTTTTGTATTTTTAGTAGAGATGGGGTTTTACCATGTTGGCCAGGCTGGTCTCAAACTCCTGACCTCAAATGATCGATGCCTCTCAAAGTGCTGGGATTAAAGACATGAGGTACCATGCCTCAACAACTCTTTGAATTCTTACAACTACATTCTTCTTACGAAGTAAGTACTGTCATTTCCCCCCATTACAGATGAGGAAATTGGGGCACAGAAAGGTTAGGTAATCTTCCCAGTATCTTACAGGTGCTGAACTGTATACAGCAGGGCTTGAACCCAGGCAGTTTGTACTCTTAAGCACTATGCCGCGCTACTTCTAGATATTGCAAAGAAAAGGAAGGCCGGGCGCAGTGGCTCAAGCCTGTAATCCCAGCACTTTGGGAGGCCGAGATGGGCGGATCACGAGGTCAGGAGATCGAGACTATCCTGGCTAACACGGTGAAACCCCATCTCTACTAAAAATACAAAAAATTAGCCGGGCAAGGTGGCGGGCGCCTATAGTCCCAGCTACATGGGAGGCTGAGGCAGGAGAATGGCGTGAACCCGGGAGGCAGAGCTTGCAGTGAGCTGAGATCCGGCCACTGCACTCCAGCCTGGGCGACAGAGCGAGACTCTGTCTCAAAAAAAAAAAAAAAAAACAAAAAAAAAAAAAGAAAAGGAAAGAAATCCCAGGCTGAGACAACTGGTAAGTCCTAATCCAGTTTTTCCACCCTTTTACTTCCACCACTGTCATTCCTTTCTTTCCTTCCTTCTTTCCTTCGTTTCTTCCTTTTTCCTTCCTTCCTTTCTTCCTTCCTTCCTTCTTCCTTCCTTCTCTCTTTCTCTTTCTCTTTCTCTCTTTCTCTCTCTCTCTCTCTGTTTCTTTTTCTTTTTTTTTGATATAAGATCTTACTCTATCACCCAGGCTGGAGTACAGTAGCATGGTCACAGCTCACTACAGCCTTGACCTCCTGGGCTCAAGAGATTCTCCCACCTCAGCCTGCTAAATCACTGGAACCACAGACAAGCCACATGATGCCTGGCTGATTTTTTAAAATTTTCTTCGTAGTCATGGGATCTCACTACGTTGCCCAGGCTGGTCTTGAACTCTTGGGCTAAAGTGATCCACCCACCTTGGCCTCCCAAAGTGCCGTGATTACAGATGTGAACCACCGACCCAGCCCATAATTATTTCAATACCATGTGCCAGTATTTTATCAACCTTTTGCCAGCTTTTATTCTGAGAGCTTAGTTGTATGTTAGAAAATGATACCAAACAGAAAAACAATCACAGTGAAAAACTTCAGGATGAACTTTCAAGGGAGGAGTTAGTTAACTTTTATCTTGATCAAAGCCTTCCTTAGGATGTTGGCCATTGTTCCCACAATCTCTCAATAGCCCTCAAGGTCCCCAAACTGGAGACCAGGACACAAACTAGGGGTCCTGAGAGTGGTGAGTCTGATAAAGAGGAAGAGGTGCTATGAAGACTCTAAATACAATTTGTCTTCATTTTGCCCCATTTTGGGCTGAACTATTTCCCCCAAAATGCATACATTGAAGTTCTAACTTCCAGTAGTTGAGAACATGGCTGTAACTGGTGACAGGGTCTTTAAAGAGGTGATTAAGTTAAATGAGGTCATTGCAATGGGCCCTATTTTTGGCATCATAGGAAAAGCAGATTAGGACACGGACAGTACAGAGGGAAGACCCTGTGAGGACTCAGGGAGGATAAGCCACTATGAGCCAGAAGAAACCGACTCTGCTGACACCTTTACCTTACACTTCAGCCTCCAGAACTGTGAGGACGTCAGTGTCTCTTGCTTGAGCTGCCCAGTCGGTGCTACTTGTTACAGCAGTCCAAGCTGATTAATACAGGCGCAATTCACCAATCCTGTGTTGACAAATTGGTCTTACACATAATGTAGGAAAACTGAAGGATTTTCTGTTAGTATGTAGAACTTTTTTTTTCTTTTTGAGACGAAATTTCTCTCTTGTCGCCCAGGCTGGAGTGCAGTGGCGCAATCTCGGCTCACTGCAACCTCTGCCTCCTGGGTTCAAGCGATTCTCCTGCCTCAGCCTCCCGAGTAGCTAGGATTACAGGTGCACACCACCATGCCCAGCTAATGTTTGTATTTTTAGTAGAGACGGGGTTTCATCATGTTGGCCAGGATGGTCTCGAACTCCTGACCCCAGGTGATCCACCCGCCTCAGCCTCCTAAAGTGCTAGGATTACAGGCGTGAGCCACTGTGCCTGGCTGGTATATAGAATATTAAACCCTTGTCCCAATAAAATCCACAATATTTCTTTTGCCCTTTTTTTGCAAGGTTGACTAAACTGCCTTTTCTCTGGATTTAAGGTTGGCTGAACACAAACTGATGATGCAGGGGTTCTCACTAGACTCACAGTCAATGTAGTCTTGCTAAACCTGCAGCTGATACAGCCACTTTTAAATCCACTTTCATCACGATTTTCCACCAAGTAGCCTTTGTTAATGATCACTGGAATGCACATAAACAGTGTCACATAAATAAAGTAGGCACACATCAAACGCCACTTTCTAAAAAGGAATCCAGACAGGAATGTTCATGTGGGCCTCGATCTTAACTTAAATATATAAAATCCATCTCAGGCACAGATGTCTAAAAAATACAGATAACTGAATTTTCCAGCATCAGAGGTCAACTTCCCATGTGCAGAGAGAAGGGAAGCCTCTCCTCTCCACGAAGTGCAGCTGTTCTCCGCAGGCTCTCAGGAAATCTACAGGGCTCAACACCAGGCACGACTCCCCTCTGAAAATTCTCCATAGAAGAACCTACCTGCCTCCATGGGGGTAACTGAACAGTGAATGAAGGCATGTTTTCTCTCTTGCATGAAGGAAATGAACTTTTCCCAGACAAAAGAGATTTAGATGAACAGTTAAGTGCGTTTGATAAATAATATTGCTCAATTATCCCTGTGAAAGTGGCGATTTTGTGCTAAGCTTTATGTCTCATGAAATTATTAGAGAATGAAATGTAAAATGACCATTTGAATTAATACTTACTACTCAGGAATAAAGAAGCAGTTATTTAATAGGAAGCTAATTACTAACGCAGATATGGCTCACTTCCAGTTTTATAGTGTGTCAATCACCAAAGCACTTCAGTCAATCGATCAGCACGTGAAGTGGCAACAAAAACTAGGAAAAACAGAGATGCTAGGGAGCTGAGAGGGAAGGAAGGATGCCTGGATACACATTTTAAATACAGTTCTCAGAGCAATTACTTGAAATGTCATTTATATTATATTTCAGTTGGCAGTTTTAACTGTTATCTCCTCATTTTAGGAGCAGTATACTCAATTAACAGACCAAAAAAACCCAGCTTCATAAATGAGAAGAACATTTTAGAATAAAATATGATTTGTTTCTCTTTAAATTTGGTGCTGCCATTAGATGTGCAAAATAAACATGTCCCAAAATTAAAACAAAACAAAACATGTCCTTGTCCAGTAACTTTTCTCTTTTTTCCCCATTTTCTTTTGGCTTTCTGTTTTGATTAGGGGAGGAGGGACAGGCTGCCAATAGTGATAAATTTAGATCAAGCAGATTTCTTTCCTTAAAATTCTTAAAATTCATGTCTCAGACAGGACAATCTAGGAATGCTCCCTTCAGAACTATGCTGAGATACTTAAAGTGGACGTTGAAGAAAAGTCAAAGTAAGAAAGACGATTGCTGACAAATAGAGGGCACAGAGATACCAGCCCATTTAAAACGTAAATAGTAACCCATGATAGTAATCTGGAGATAGGAAAGGAATACTTCAAATACCCATCAGAAGCAGTTTTGTCTTCTATCAGTCAGAAAAGCGATTTCAGAAGGAGCCCACCCGCAAGCTGACCCATGGTCCAGGTGCCACCGTTTCCATTTGAGGGTGACTAATAGAATTGTTGTTTTAAAAAGCATGCAGGCTGGGGGTGGCGGCTCACGCCTGTAATCCCAGCACTTTGGGAGGCCAAGGTGGGCAGACTGCAGACTGCTTGAGCCCAGGAATTGAGACCAGCCTGGGCAACACGGCAAAACCTCGTCTCTGCAAAAACTACAAAAAAAAAAAAAAAAAAAAATCATTCAGGCATGGTGGCGCATGCCTATAGTCCCAGTCATGGAGAGGCTGAAGTGGGAGGATCACTTGAGCCTGGGGAGTCAAGGCTGCGGTGAGCCGTGATGGTGCCGCTGCACTCCAGCCTGGGTGACAGAGCGAGACCCTGTCCCTCATCCCCCGCAAAAGGTGCTGAACCGCTTTATCTAAGAAACAGAACAGACAAGTAAGAGGTTGGTTTCCATTCCTAGTCCCGATGTATTTCTCCCTATAATTGTTCCCATTGCTCAAGCTGACCAAGTGTTCTTGGCGATTTTGCTAAATTTGTGGAAAAATAGCTGGAACTACCTCAAAACCACAGCCAGACATGTCACCAAATGCTCTTGGTGGGGATCTTCATTTATTTTCCCCACCTTGTAAGATCCACATGACAGCCAAGTGCCCCTAGAATGATATAAACCCACTTGTGAAATGCAGTTATAGGCCATTTTCAGACCTGAGAAATCCAAAAAGCACCTTTTCTATTCCCCAACTCCTAACCATTCCCTTGGCCGGAACAATTGAGTTTTCACCTAGGAGTATCTTCGCCTTTGAAATCACACTAGGCTTTTCTCCAAAATGCAGTTCCCCATTTGTTCATGTTGGGACGGTGGTGGCAATGAATGGCATCCCTGCCTTCCTCTTCTGGCTGTGGAAGTAGGCTCAGAAATCTGTCATGAAGATTGGAAAAAGCAGTTTGCAATATTCCAGAAAAAAGCAAACCGGAGGATGTGGTGTAGATGGGCGCAGCAGAGGCCTGCTCAACACACTCCCTCCTGTGTCACAGCCTGAGCGGGTGCTTGTGGATCCACCCTGGAAGCTCTGTCCTGTGGGCCAGAACCTGTGCATTGGAGAACAGCCTGCACAGGAAAAGAAGAGTGCACACATGCCCTGGGGGAGAGAGTCAGCTGTCCCCGAGTGAGGACAATGACTGCTCCTCCCTTGAGGACAGGTGGGGGAGGGGTGAGCAAAGGAACACTCCACAGGGACACAGGAGACTGGGGACAAGGGACACCCACTAACAATTTTTCACTGCAGCTTCGTCCAGTCATCATTAACTGAGCATCTGCTTTGTCACAGGGACTACGCCAGGTGCCACAAATATGGCAGCGGATGGAAGGTCAATGTGACCCAATGCCCTGGTGGGAAAGCCAGAGGCTGACCAAGTCACCAGGGAGAAGGGCGGAGGCTACGAGAGTGTCTGGGTGTTGGGGGAAGGCCCATTAAGTCTGGAGAAGGCAGATAGTCAGGGAAGGCTTCCCTGAAGGTATCTCTGAAGCCAGATGGGAGATGTCCAGGTAACTGGAGTGAAGGTGAAGAAGGACAGAGTGGAACCCTGAGGGCAGAGCACAGAGGAAGGAGTGCAGAGACGGCAGGAGACAGCCAGCGGGGGCCTGGTCAGGGCCATGGGCCAGCACGCAGATCTTTGTGCACCGTGGTAAAACCCTTAGACCATCCCAGGACCTGAAACCAAGGAGCTACGGGGTCACCAGGGCTGAAGGTCACAGAATTGGATGTTGGTGCCTGGAAATCATGAGAGATGGTGGTGCTGACTGTAAACACCAAGAGACCAGAGCAGAGAGAAAAGAATGGGTCTTACGGGGTTTTCTAAAAGGTCGAAACGTGAGTGAGAAGGAAAACACAAAGAGGCCAAGCAGGGCCTTCCAGCTCTGATCAGATCCCTCTCTCCACTGTAGGAAGAGTGCAGAGTTCTCTCCCACGTGGCCCCAAAGCCCACACCTCCCCCCTCTTGCCTCCGTCCCAGAGAATTTCTGGCTAAAAACTCAACTTCTTTTCACCTCTTCTCCTAGTCCTCACATTGACCTGGTTTTGCCCCAGTTGATGGAGCGATGGTTAAGAGCTTACAGCTTGCATCCCTTCTTCTCATGCCTTATTATGAGAAAACACACGGGTATCACACCCAATGACAGTAAAAGGGGCCCTTAATCATTAAGCCTCGAAAATCCAACAGGTGATACTGCCCAGAAAAGCTGTGCAAATCCGTACTTAACGAACTCCATTAAACATTAACCTATTAGTTATACATTTACAACACCCAGAAACAATAATTATGTGTTCTTTCCTTCGGGCACTAAATCCAGCCGAATCGTTGATAGTTTCAGCACCAGAGAGATGAGAAAGTATTATTTTGTGTGTGTGTAAAATTTCACTTTTGATATGGATCTTTGGTCTATATTCTACTTGAAGATTCTCCTTTTTCTTTAGACACATCTAACCTCATTGAGTATCTAACTGACAAATCATCATATTTAAAGCTTATTTTTAAAAGAGAATATCCAAATATGTAGGATACATAATATATAGGAAGGCTTTTGTTTATTTTTTTAAAACATGCAGTGAGAATGTAAAATGGTGCGGGTACTACGGAAAACAGTACAGTGGCTCCTCAAAAAATTAAGCATAGAATTACAATATGATGCAGAAATTCCTCTTCCAGGTATACATCCAGAAGAATGGAAAGCAGGGACTCAAACACACATACACACCAATGTTCACAGCAGCATTATTCACAATAGCTAAAAGGCGGAAGCAGCCCAAGTGTCCATCAATGGATGGATGGCTGAACAGAGTGTGGTCTATACATACAATGGAATATTACTCAGTCTTAAAAAGAAAGGACATTGTAATACATGCTACAACATAGATAAACCTTGAGGACATTATGTATGCTAAGTGAAATAAGCCAGACAAAAGGACAAACAGAGTACGATTCCACTTATGTAAGCTTGATTACCCAGAGTAATCAAATTCATAGACAAAAGGTGAATGGAGGCTACCCAGGGCTGGGGGAAGAGAGGAACATGGAGTTGGTGTTTAAGGGGTAAATAGTTTCCATTTGGGAAGATGAAAAAGTTCTGGGGATGGATGGTGGTGATGGTTGCACAATATACTTAATGTCACCGAACTGTACACTTAAAAATGGTTAAAATGGCTCCCACGGCAGCCTCGAGTGCCCCGTCCCATCTGGCTCCCCCTGCTGATGTCTAGTGTTTTTTTCTCTCTCCTGTCCTTGTGTTGAAGGCAAGAAACACGGTGTCAAGCCCCCATTCCCTCCCTACTCTGACAGCACGATTGGATGGTGTGTATTGTAAATTTTTTTTGTTTATTTTGTTCTGAAATTAAAGTATGCAAAATAAAGAATATGCCATTTTTATACAAAAAAAGGTTACAATGGTAAATTTTATGTTATGCATATTTTACAACACTACCCCCTCCAAAAAAAAGAGATGAAAAGTGAATGGTATGAAGATTCAACCTTGTGAAAGACTGAGCTGTCTAAGTTGCAAATGAGTAGGAATGTAGTATTTCTAGGCAGGGGCCAACTCCATAGAAACCAATTAAGTCAGCGGAGGTCAAGCAAACAGCTCCGAGGGGATGTTTGAAATCTTATCTTTCTCATGACCTGATTTCGGTCACATTCTTTCTGAGCTCTGGCAAGGCATGATGATACTTCACAAAATACAAAATCAGAGCCCCAAACTCAGGGCTTTACCACTGTTTACACAATGCTTTCTCCTTGGTGGCATTTCCTGAACAGCACAGTGACCTCAGGCAGCCCCGTTTCTTGCCTGGCTCAGTCTATAAGACTGATACAAGACTGGATAAAGTTGTAAATGATCCTAAATATTGTTCATCCCAATGGAGACCTACTAAGTGGTTATTTAACTGGCATTTTTTTGTGCTTCTGTCATATGGAGAACACAGATAAATATCTTCTGATTACATACCATTAAATAGTAGGTAAAGTAAAAATTCTTAAATTATATTGACAATTCTCATGATAGTCTTGTAAATACTATGGAGGAAAAGGTCTTAGAAACTGTTGAAACTGCACTGGATCAGTCACTTGCTCTTAAAAGGGTGATAAAGAATAGCCAAGGCCAGGTGCGGTGGCTTACGCCTGTAATCCCAGCACCTTGGAGGGCCAAGGCGGGTGGATCACAAGGTCAGGAGATCAAGACCATCCTGGCTAACAGGGTGAAACCTCGTCTCTACTAAAAATACAAAAAAATTAGCCAGGTATGGTTAATTGGTGGCACACGCCTGTAGTCCCAGCTACAAAAGGCCCTTGAGTCCCACCAGACCAGAAGGCCCTTGAGACCTGGGGCCTGCCTTAAACACGCAATGAAAGTGGCCTGCTCATCACTGCTAATAACCGACGTAGTGAAGGAACCGACCATGTGTTGTGCACTTTCTCTGCACTAAGGGCTTAACGTGGATCTGATCATTGTCTTGTTCATCGACGAATCCTGAGATCCCAGTATGCACAAGGCAGAGATTCCGTGATTTCTTAAATATATTCAGTGTTCTCAGATATGATGCAATGGAGCAAAAGGTCACCCCTGGTTGTAAGAATCACAGGGGATTTTTTAAAATAACTTTTTTCTTACATTTTTCTACAGTTTAAAAAGTTTCTGCTATTATATGTTACCAGTACATCAAAATAAAGGAAGTTCTGTGTAGAGAAAAGGTCCACTGAAGACATTAAAAACACAAGAGATATTTTGAGATCTAGCTGAGGTTTTTATAAGCCATTTTTAAAAAAATGTTGTTACAGCTCTGTTTTTAAAGATGGAAATGCTACAATCTGAGTAGAAGCTAAGTCAATACATAAAAAGAAAAGAAAAAGCTAGAATGGACACCAAACTGCACTATATTTTTCAAAGAAAAATTTCTTGAGAAATTAAAACTTATCCCTTTTTTTTTCAGCTTCAATATAACAGGAAGAAATAATTTCAGAACGGACTTCCCTCTTTTCCCATAAATATACAAAAATCTTTACTTTGATGCCAAAACAGTTGGGGATATGAAAAGCATATTGTGATCCAATCCTGCAAAACCGTCTTCACGGATTTCCCTGAATCCTCCCAGGCCCAATGCAAGAAGTCCTGCTGGGTAGAAACACTGAAAGTGTGCGGCCAAACCTTGGCAGCTCAAAATCTAAAGAGAACTGAGCTCTGCCAAATGGCAAAATGGTTATCCTGAACTATTTGGCAAACCCCACCAATAATACATAAGTGCGAAAGCTTAAATATAAATCTTAACAAGAAACAAAACTCCATCTTGTTCCTAAAGCCTGGCCTCAATTGTTTTCACTTACTCAGCTCACTTACTGTGAAAAGAACAGTATCTGCATTCCTGTTCGGTTCCTATAAGCTCTTCACCCCACCTAAAGACAGGGGTGCGGCCCCTACAAGATAAGATATGCAAGGCTGCAAAGATTAAAGCCTTCCAGAGAAAGACCCTTTCAGAAGGCTAAGGTAGTAGTAGTTTTAAAACAGGCCTCAAATTCTTCACCCCTCCTCCGGTTGACGGGTGAGGCTAGTCTATCTTTCCCAACTTGAATCTCTGCCAACCTGAGTGACTGGGTGTCTCATAGAGCACAGGGAAACTGGCACTGTGTGACTGGAGACCAGGTCTAAGAGGCGACACAACTTCTGCCTCCTGCCCCAAGCTGCCCTATAAGCCAGCTGCCTTAAGGCCGCCATGCTGTGAGGAAGCTCTGGCGTCCATGTGGAAAGACCACACAGAGAAGCCCTGAACCCTCATGAACATAGCCTCCAGCTGCCCCAGGGACCTTCTCCCAGCTGCTCCAGCACCCTCTTCCCCAGGTTCTCCAAACCCCCTCTTCCAGCTGCCCCAGAGACCCTCTTCCCTAAGCTGCTCCAATTTTAGCCCCCATGGTCTGCAGCCTTAGACATATCCACTCAGGCTTTTCCGAAATCCTGACCCCACTGAAATCAGGAAAGGTATAAAATGAATGTTGCTGTTTTAAGCCATAAAGTTTCACAGTGATTTCTTCCACAATAGATAACCAGCAGAGAAGCTATGCATGAGAAAATAAAACGAGGTAATGAAAATGTGAAAACGAAAGAAAGACCTATTTCTGAGGCTAGCAGCTTCACAGAGAACATGACAACAAAGATAAAAATGTCTGAAGGGCAGGAATTTAGGGTGGCTTCCTTCCAAATCATAATGATGAGCTTAAGATTTCTTCCAATCTATTTATGTTACCAAGCAAATCAAGAAACCTTAATATCTGAAATTGGTGGAGGCCAGTATGAAGTAATAGAAACTGGAATAGAATCATTAGAGTACAAACAAGCATACAGTAAAAGTAATTTCTATCTGAGTGCTTCTAGGAAGGGTTTCTGCCTAACCTCTTTTCAGGAACAGCCAAAATTCACTTGTAATGAGACGCTCCAACTTACATGCAATTCTTGCAATAAAAATCTTTAAAGATTTTATCTTAAGAATGTGAAATTTGCCTATTTTTTTGTTGACCTTGTCGATGTGCTTAATAAACACTTTATATTTGAATGATATAATAATAAACCTCACCTAGTACTGGTCAATTTTTCAGAAATTTGGGGGAAAAAAACAACTGACATCTGAATTAATGAGGTTTTACAAAACCCAGCAAACAAGCAGCTCTTGTCTAAAGGTTTGCATAAAACAAAGGCCCCTCTGTGATTATGTTCCCACAACAAAGTGCTACTTCCTAATTAAACCTACACATAAAATAAAGCACGGCTCCAAAAGGCAGCTTTATTTTCAATGCCATAGGGAACTTTCCTTCTTTACAAAACAGATCTTATCTTCTAAAAGACCATTACACAGTTTTACTCACACATCTGACCCTCACTCCCAGTGAAATGTTCTCTGGGTTTAAAAGCTTTTTAAGGAAAAGAGAAGATACTGATTTATTTTCCTCCTTCTTCGTAAAAAAAAAAAAAAAAAAAAAAGGCTAGGTAGCACCCAATTCTATCAGCCACTGCAAAAGCATGAAGAAAGTGTCAATACCTTACTGGATTCATGGGGGAGAGGACCCTACTGAGTAGGCAAACAGAAGAGGGAAGGGGATAAAATCTGAACACTCCCAACATCAGGAGAGAATTGCAAGAGCTCTTGCCAGTCACCCCATAAAGTCAGAACAAAGGAAAACAATAATTGGAGACCAAAGACAAGGCGACAGCGTAGCATGGTGTAGAGGGAACCAGAGGTCCTGGTTTCCAGGCCTAGCCTGAGCACGTGCAGCCATAGGCCCTGGGCAAGCCTGTGACCTGCTTGCTCTGTGCTGTGATTTTTTGTACCTGTAAAGAGGAGATCATTCGCATTCCAGAACTGTTGGGAAAAGCAGATTAAATAATACGGATGAGGAAAAAAATGCTGAATAGTCTATAATTCATATCTATAAGTTCCTATATGTGTAGCTGTTAATAACATTCCTCTTTCAAAAGATGCTCAAAACAAAATTAACCATAAATTTGTCATATAAACCTCAAACGTGATTGATATTCACTGCATTATTTCATGGGTATATGTACGAAATGAACCTTTTTTCATCGATAGCTCAAGTTATCACCCATAACAGAAAAAGCACCAAAACGTTAGGCCTGAGGATTCTTGGGCAAATGATGGGTAAGCCATATATATAGAAACTATTAATACAGCTTTAACAATTATTAATCTTGAGTTTTAGTTATACTGGGAAATGCTCATGATATAAAATTACATAAAACATTCAAACACGAATTTATATATCACATCATCTGTCTCAGCTGGACGGTCAGAGTGGTGCAATGATGCAGAGTCCAGGCTCTTAAGCTTCAGTGAGTCCCACCCTTGAGCAAGCCTCTTTAAACTCTCTAAGTCTCAGTTTTGTCATCTGTCTAAAGGGGATAATAACAGGCGCCAACTCATAGGCGATTATGAGAATTCAATGACATAATCCTCATCAAGTGCATAGCACAATGTCTGGCGCAGTAAGTATGTAATACATAATAGTACTGTCGTAGCATTATTAAATGCATAGAATTGTAGGCAAATGACACAGTCAATATTCCAAGATGCCAATTAGCCATTGCTACAAGGTGAAGAGATGATGTGTTTCTGCCCGTTTATGCTTATCTGTATCTTCCATTTTTCTATGATGATTCCATCTTAATTTCCTAATCAGAAAAAACAGAATAATTATTGACTTATGAATTTCTCAAAATCTGCATAACTGCACTCCTTAATCCTGTTAGCTAACTGTGATTAGATTCTATTAAGCCCTTGTTTAACATTTCCCTTGGTGATATCTGAAGATCTTTGGGAATCTAAAGTGATTTGCGTATTAGAAATATGACAGAGGGAAAAAAACTCAGGTTTATTAAACGTGAGGAGTTTGTTAGGTACTCTACATCCTTCATGCTATCACATTTCACTTTGTATATATCACCCTACCACACTTCATGCATCTCCACCAAATCACGCCACCAAAACCCAACAGTTAATACACAAATGGAACTGCTTCTGTATTTCCTCCATCCTTATCCTGAAGGTCTCGGGACCAAGCTGGTGCCCTGATGTAGTCTCTCGGCTGAGAACCAAGAACACCTAGTCTGTAGTGTACTAGACAGCAGTCCATGATTTCTCCAGGAGAATTCACTGCAATATGCTTTCTACATATTCAAAAGTATTTGTAATAAAAAGGCTCAATAAATAAAAAAATCTGAGAAAGACTTGATCAGATATAAGCATAATGTGCTTTGTTTAAAAACAACAACAACAAAGCACAAGCAGAATTTTTATGCTGTGTAAATGGTAAAGAAATTTCTGAATACTACTTATTTTAAGTGATCTTATTTTAAAAGCCTACCCTAAAACACTAAAAATTACCTAAAGCAGTCTGTAACTACATGTGTATGTTTATTTTTTAAAAATGCCTTAAACATCTAAAATGGAGACTGCCTTCTGGAATTCCTCAGACTAACTTAGTCCATCCCTTCAGGATGAAGTCAAGCATGACAAATTTCAAGACAAAGGATGGACTTACAGAGGTTTGAAATCTCTATGTAAAATATCCAGGTCTTAATTTGGCCAAACTCATGTAATACCACATTCATAATAATGAACACAGTTTTACTTTTTCCTTTAGAAAAAGGAAAATACGTTAGAAAGGTGATGGGAAAAACCAAAATCTTCCAGAGAACCATTCTTACGACTGAGATAAACACAAAGGCCGAGGTAAAAAAGAAGCTCTTGGCTGGGCGTGGTGCTCATGCCTCTAACTCCAGCACTTTGGGAAGCCGAGGCAGGTGGATCACCTGAGATCAGGAGTTCGAGACCACATACCTGTAATCCCAGCTACTCAGGAGAATCGCTTGAACCCGGGAGGTGGAGGTTGCAGTGAGTCAAGATCGAGCCATTACACTCCAGCCTGGGTAACAACAGCGAAACTCCGTCTCAAAAAAAGAAAAAAAAAAGAAAAGAAAAAAGAAGCTATTTTCTTTTTTCTTTAGGGGGATTTGAAAATATTAAGGAGTGTCACATTAATTCATGTCCTACACCTGAAAGCTATTAAAAGTGTTATTTTACTTTCATAATACTGTGAACCTGAACTTGGAAAATGTCTTCTGAGCTGCACATCTTGCTACCTTATTTGCCGTAATTATTACAGAACACAAGTTCCTTGTACATCAATATATGAAGTATCACCTTGTCATGTTAAAATCCTGCACATTTGGCCAGGCATGGTGGCTCACACCTGTAATCCCAGCACTTTGGGAGGCCGAGGCGGGCGGATCACAAGGTCCAGAGATGAGACCATCCTGGCCAACATGGTGAAACCCCGTCTACTAAAAATACAAAAAAATTAACCGGGCGTGGCGACAGGAGCCTGTAGTCCCAGCTACTTGGGAGGCTGAGGCAGGAGAATCGCTTGAACCCAGGAGACAGAAGTTGCAGTGTGCCGAGATCACGCCACTGCACTCCAGCCTGGGTGTCAGAGCGAGACTTTGTTTCAAAAAAAATCCTGCACATTTTAAAACTATCACTTATTCAAAGAATTATGATTGTCATTAAATCTCCATAATTCCTATGTAAATCCTACAATGCACATTACAATTATTTGCCTCTCTTAACCAATCTCATATTTTACATGAAATTTATGAGTTCTAACACAAGAGAATGGAAATAAATAAGAATTAATGCGATGGCTTTTCTGAAAAGCTCAAATCAGAACCAGGACAATGGCTCCAAAACACCTGCTAACAGCTCCAGAACACCTGCCATCTCTCTTCTCCCCTCCCCTCCCCTCCCCTCCCTTCTCCTCTCCTCTCCTCTCCTTTCCTTTCCCAGGAACATCAGGGCAACTGGGGCTCATCTCATATTTCTTCGCATCCTCCTATGTGGCCTTCAAGCAAGGGAAGAGGATGCAAGTGTGGCTGGAGCCAATCATACCTTCCCTTTCCCCACTCATGCTGAAGGCGCTGCTTAAGTTAGTATTGGGCAACTCCAGCTTACCTGGCCCAGACAGACTGCATCTGGCAGGGGAGACACAGCCAAGAGGTTTAACAATGTCTTGTTTTGTTTTCTTCTAGCCTTATATAATCCTTATAGAATAACTTGCGCAAAGACATTAGCAAGACAGTAAGTTAAAAGTTAGGAAATACGTGTGTTTTCCCCCCTCCCTCCCCACGCATCTGTCGGCAGCCAGCAAACAGCCTGACATATCCTGGATGGATGGGTGTGCCCTGTTGACACAGCTTCAAAGAACATCAACCACAAGGAAGCAATTTCATCCATCTCCCCAAAGACACTTGGGAATGATAAAAGTGACAAGAAATGGCACCAGGGACTCCTTCTGTATACCACTTGCCTTCACTTGGTGGAAAATAGACCAGAATATAAATGTGTTCAGAAAGAAGCCAGACTTTCCCAAAAGTCATTGGAAGACCACAGTTGAGCAGCCCATAGACACTCTTCGATGGTGCTGGCCTGACCTACCTGTCTTAAGTCCAGAGTGATTGTGACCCAGTGATACTCTCTCCCATTCTGAATGCTGGGACTTTGCCACCAGTTATTGGTGCCATCTATGGCATGTGATATTGGATGGCGTTCTGTTAAAAGGAAACAAAAAACATGAATTCCTCTCAGCTCTTGCTTTACATTTCTTAAGTTCTAAACCGTAATGCTAGTGGAAACAAAGAGCAGTGAAGGTGAACACAATGTTTATGGCTTCCTAATAGAAGTCTCAGTCCTCATTTCACAAAGTGTACATTCCCACGGGAACTTCAGAAACGAAGGCGCGACACTTGCCTCTGGGGTTCACACTGTTGCCATCACAGATCCGGCACTGTGGGTTTCGGACGGGCCGACCCGGCACATGCTCCACAAGTTTGCAGAACATCTCGGGCCCCTTCTCGCCACAGGTGGCATTGGTACTGATGTCAGCGTTGCTGGCAAGATTGAGAATGGCAGGAAACAGGCCTGAAAGTGAAAATTCACCAAATCAGCTGAGCCACTTGAAATCCAGAGAATGAGCTTACCCCATCCCACTTGGTAGGTGAATCAAAAGGAGACTGAAAGTCTATGTGCTGAATGAAGGAATCCTTACACAAACACAGGATACCAGCATGGTTACATGAAATTCTAGGAGAAGCAAAATTCATCTATGGGGAAAAGTCAAAACATTGTTGCAGGGGGTAGGGATTGACTATGAAAGGACAGAGGAACTTTCTAGGGTAATATGTTCATATCTCGATAAAGCTTTGGGTTTCACAGGCAGATGCAGTTGTGAAAAATCATAGAATGAGTACACCTAAGATTTGGGTAGATCTGTGTATCTTAGTACGTGTACATTCTACCTCAAAAAAACAAAATAAAAGAATCATAAACAAATACCAATGTACATGGGGAAATGTTTAGGAGTAAAGTATACTTATGTCTCCAAACCACTTCGAAAGGCATCACAGAGTAAGCTGGCTTCCAATGATATGCCATCTCACACTAGTCAGAATGTCTATTACTAAAAAGTCAAAAAACAGATACCGGAGAAGCTGTGGACAAAAGGGATACTTATATACTTTTGTTGGGAGTGTAAATTAGTTCAGCCGCTGTGGAGATCGTGCCACTGCACTCCAGCCTGGGCAACAGAGCAAGACTCAGTTTCAAAAAAATAAATAAATAAAAATCAAGGCAAGAGTATGGGTGTTCACTGTACAATTCTTTCCGCTTTTCTGATTGAAAACGTTTACAATAAAATGTTGTGAAACAGGCTTTAGGGGAAGTTGCAAATGACCAATGCATATATTTATCAATGCAATTCAAACACCTATCACTGGAAAGAAGGGCATTTATTCTCTCCTCACTTTGGTCCAGTTGCCTCTGGTAGTATTTACAAGGTCTTTTCTATAATTATCTAGGATTTTTTTTTTTTTTTGGTCTCTCTCTCTTTTCTTTCTTTACTCCTGTTTTCTTTGGTGAATAAAATTTTAGAACCCAAAGATCCAGTTTTCAAAATGCTTTTCAAGTCATTATTGATCTCTGCCTTTGTACAGTTTCTTTGTCTCAGCTGATTTTATCTTTAAGCAGCCAAGATCAGTACCAGGTCCAAACTATTCAGGAAATAATTTCCGGGTGACTGTGAGAAAAGTCCCTCCATTTGGTTCTTTGGAGGTTTAACTTTATCTTGGTAAAAGGGGATAGCAGCAGTGAAGACTCTACGAAGATACAGAAACGATGGTGTGACGCGACGTTGAAGAGACGTTCCCCAGGCATGGACACTGAGCTGAGAGCATACTACAACGGTCTCAGCTCAGTGGCGTTTCTCTAACATACTACGACTCGATCTTAAAAGATCACAGAATATAAAATCTTTTCTTTGTAAAAACCATATAGAAATACCATTACTGAAATGTTTATTTTTCAGTGAAATTTAAAATAGCACAGTGTAATTTTAGTTACACAGAAGGAATTCATGGCTTCAATTGTTATTTTTTAGGCACTGCCTAATACATTCAATGATCTTTTCCATTATAAATATTTTAAATTTTAAATTATAAAACAAAAATGGTTCTTTTCTAACACTTGCTACACTAAAAAACTTACCATGCATCTATTTAAAAAAAATTAGGTAGTCTTTCAAAACCTTTTTACATAAAACAGAACTACCTATTAACGATTCTACTCAAATAGAAGGACCCCATCCTGTCAATAAGTCCTTACCCTCTCAAGATAAAATGGTTATTTAATATTTGTACTCTAAAGCATTATTCTTAATTTTGAAACATAACATGGACTTACATCATATACTATGTTTAATATATTTATTTTCATTTTTAACTTAAAGATGCTTATTTTTATCATATCCCTGTCAAGGGACTTCTTTTCTTAATATAAACTAAGAAAAAAATGCTTTATGAGGAAACAGATGAGGTATTATGTTTAATCATGTAGCTCCCCAATTTATTATTTGCATCAAGCAGTAGTTAGACAGTTATATTTTATGTAATAATGGAGCTCCTACAGTAACATATACATTCTTATTTGTGGTACTTACCTGTAGCAGGGGCTGACATTTATTCTATTTGGTACTAAGATAAATAATAATTTCCTCCATCCTTTATGACCATAACATTCTAGTATTCTGATTCAAATTTCTCTTATGAGCTCATCATTTAAAATAAGATATGCTTTTAAACTATGGTGTTTTGTCCAAACAGCTAAAATGACATTTTTTGGTTCTGTATTACATACATGCATTTAGATTTACAGTACAATCAACTTTATCCATTCCCTTCACACAGACTAGTCAAGCAAGAAAAAGAAACCAAGGTTACAAGAACTGACTTCACAAGGCATTTCTCGATTAACAACAAATACGTCACCACTTAATGAATGTTCCCACTTTCTCCTTATTCACCCCCACCAGTTGCAGGACATCAAAAGAACTCCCCACTACCTCCCAATCTGAGTAACTGCAGGGTCTTGTTATTGAGGAGGGGGAGGGGGCCAGGGAGTCATGGGGGCCCCACACACTATCTCTGCCGGAGTCTTTGCCCTGAACCACTGAGGAAAAGCAGCTCAAACCTCATGAACATAAATTTAACCGTTTTTGGAGAATAATATCTCAGTTATAATAATCAGCATCAGATAGTTCTTTGCACTGGACAGGTTTCTTATCTGGCTGTTCTCTCTCTCTCTCTATATATATATATAATTTTTTTTTTTTTTTTTTTTGAGACAGAGTCTCACTCTGTCGCCCAGGCTGGAGTGCAGTGGCACGATCTTGGCTCACTTCAACCTCCACCTCCTAGGTTCAAGCGATTCTCCTGCCTCAGCCTACTGAGTAGCTGGGATTACATGCGCGCACCACCGCGCCCGGCTAATTTTTCTATTTTTAGTAGAGACGGGGTTTCACCATGTTGGTCAGGCTGGTCTCGAACTCCTGACCTCAAGTGATCCACCCGCCTCAGCCTCCCAAAGTGCTGGTGAGCCACCGCGCCTGGCCCTAAATGTACTTTTAATAAAAAGAAAGATTGCTTTTTTTATTGAAAGTATATTTAGAAGAAATATACTTCATTAGCATGCCTATGCAAGTAAAACCTTCAAATAATTAATTTCATAAAAATATCTGTGTTGTCTTTCACTAAAACTAAATCTTCCTTCTCAGATAAGCTAATATTTGGGAAAAAAATCTCCACTAAAAGTGATGTCTTACATATTATATTTACTCCCTTTTCATAGTTATAATCACTATCCTTTTGTTGCAAAGAACCACATCCGTTCAAAGATGAAAGAAGATGAAAGAAGGTTAGGTGGGGCCAGGCGTGATGACTCACGCCTGTAATCCCAGCACTTTGGAAGGCCGAGGTGGGGTGGATCACTTGAGGTCAGGAGTTCGAGACCAGCCTGGCCACCATGGTAAAACTCCATCTCTATTAAAAATACAAAAAAATTAGTGGGGCGTGGTGGCGCACGCCTGTAATACCAGCTACTCAGGAGGCTAAGGCAGGAGAATCACTTAAACTTAAGAAGTGGAGGTTGCAGTGAGCCAAAATCATGCCACTGCACTCCAGCCTGGGCAACACAGAGAGACTCTGTCTCAAAAAAAAGAAGCGGGGGTGGGGGGGGGTTAGAAATGTGTACTAGAGCAAGCACATTTTAAAGATAATCTTTTTTTTTTTTGAGATGGGGCTTCACTCTCTTTGCCCAGGCTGGTAAACAAAAATTTTTTATTATTATTATTATACTTTAAGTTCTAGTGTACATGTGCACAACGTGCAGCTTTGTTACAAATGTATACATGTGCCATGTTGGTGTGCTGCACCCATTAACTCATCATTTACATGAGGTATATCTCCTAATGCTATCCCTCCCCCCTCCCCCCATCCCATGATAGGCCCCAGTGTGTGATGTTCCCCTTCCTGTGTCCAAGTGTTCTCATTGTTCAATTCCCACCTATGACTGAGAACATGCGGTGTTTGGCTTTCTGCTCTTGTGATAGTTTGCTGAGAATGATGGTTTCCAGTGGCATCCATGTCCCTACAAAGGACATGAACTCATCCTTTCTATGGCTGCGTAGTATTTCATGGTGTATATGTGCCACATTTTCTTAATCCAGTCTGTCATTGATGGACATTTGGGTTGGTTCCAAGTCTTTGCTATTGTGAATAGTGCCCCCAATAAACATATGTGTGCATGTGTCTTTACAGCAGCATGATTTATAGTCCTTTGGGTATATACCCAGTAATGGGATGGCTGGGTCAAATGGTATTTCTAGTTCTAGATCCTTGAGGAATCGCCACACTGTCTTCCACACTGGTTAAACTAGTTTACAGTCCCACCAACAGCATAAAAGCATTCATATTTCTCCACATCCTTTCCAGCACCTGTTGCTTCCTGACTTTTTAATGGTCGCCATTCTAACTGGTGTGAGATGGTATCTCATTGTGGTTTGGATTTGCATTTCTCTGATGGTTAGTGATGATGAGCATTTTTTCATGTGTCTGTTGGCTGTCTTCTTTTGAGAAGTGTCTGTTCATATCCTTCACCCACTTTTTGATGGGGTTTTTTCTTGTAAATTTGTTTGAGTTCTTTATAGGTGCTCGATATTAGTAGATTGCAAAAATTTTCTCCCATTCTGTAGGTTGCCTGTTCACTCTGATGGTAGTTTCTTTCGCTGTGCAGAAGCTCTTTAGTTTAATTAGATCCCATTTGTCAATTTTGGCTTTTGTTGCCATGGCTTTTGGTGTTTTACACATGAAGTCCTTGCTGATGCCTGTGTCCTGAATGGTATTGCATAGGTTTTCTTCTAGGGTTTTTATAGTTTTAGGTCTAACATTTAAGTCTCTAATCCATCTTGAATTAATTTTTGTATAAAGTGTAAGGAAGGGATCCAGTTTCAGCTTTCTACATATGGTTAGCCAGTTTTCCCAGCACCATTTATTAAATAGGGAATCCTTTCCCCATTTCTTTTTTTTTTTTTCTTTTTTTTTTTCAGGGTTTTCAAAGATCAGATGTGTGGCATTATTTCTGAGGGCTCTGTACTGTTCCACTGGTCTATGTCTCTGTTTTGGTACCAGTACCATGCTGTTTTGGTTACTGTAGACTTGTAGTATAGTTTGAAGTCAGGTAGCATGATGCCTCCAGCTTTGTTCTTTTGGCTTCGGATTGTCTTGGCAATGCGGGTTCTTCTTTGGTTCCATATGAACTCTAAAGTAGTTTTTTTCAATTCTGTGAAGAAAGTCATTGGTAGCTTAACGGGGATGGCATTGAATCTATAAATTACCGTGGGCAGTATGGCCATTTTCACAATATTGAATCTTCCTATCCATGAGCATGGAATGTTCTTCCATTTGTTTGTGTCCTCTTTTATTTTGTTGAGCAGTGGTTTGTAGTTCTCCTTGAAGAGGTCCTTCACATCCCTTGTAAGTTGGATCCCCAGATATTTTATTCTATTTGAAGCAATTGTGAATGGGAGTTTACTCATGATTTGGCTCTCTGTTTGTCTGTTACCGGTGTATAGGAATGCTTGTGATTTTTGCACATTGATTTTGTATCCTGAGACTTTACTGAGGTTGCTTATCAGCTTAAGGAGATTTTGGGCTGAGACGATGGGGTTTTCTAAATATACAATCATGTCATCTGCAAACAGGGACAATTTGACTTCTTCTTTTCCTAATTGAATACCCTTTATTTCTTTCTCCTGCCTGATTGCCCTGGCCAGAACTTCTATTCCAACACTATGTTGAATAGGAGTGGTGAGAGAGGGCATCCCTGTCTTGTTCCAGTTTTCAAAGGGAATTTTTCCAGTTTTTGCCCATTCAGTATGATACTGGCTGTGGATTTGTCATAAATAGCTCTTATTATTTTGAGATATGTTCCATCAATACCGAATTTATTGAGAGTTTTTAGCATGAAGGGCTGTTGAATTTTGTCAAAAGCTTTTTCTGCATCTATTGAGATAATCGTGTGGTTTTTGTCCTTGGTTCTGTTTATATGCTGGATTACATTTATGGATTTGCGTATGTTGAAGCAGCCTTACATCCCAGGGATGAAGCCGACTTAATCACAGTGGTTAAGCTTTTTGATGTGCTGCTGGATTTGGCTTGCCAGTATTTTACTGAGGATTTTTGCATTGATGTTCATCAGGGATATTGGTCTAAAATTCTCTTTTTTTGCTGTATCTCTGCCAGGCTTTCATATCAGGATGATATTGGCCTCATAAAATGATTTAGGGAGGATTCCCTCTTTTTCTATTGATTGGAATAGTTTCAGAAGGAATGGTACCAGCTCCTCCTTGTACCTCTGGTAGAATTCGGCTGTGAATCCGTATGGTCCTGGACTTTTTTTGGTTGGTAGGCTACTAATTATTGCCTCAATTTCAGAGACTGTTATTGGTCTATTCAGAGATTCAACTTCTTCCTGGTTTAGTCTTGGGAGGGTGTATGTGTCCAGGAATGTATCCATTTCTTCTAGGTTTTCTAGTTTATTTGCATAGAGGTGTTTATAGTATTCTCTGATGGTAGTTTGTATTTCTGTGGGGTCGGTGGTGATACCAGCTTTATCATTTTTTATTGCATCTATTTGATTCTTCTCTCTTTTCTTCTTTATTAGTCTTGCTAGCAGTCTATCAATTTTGTTGATCTTTTCAAAAAATCAGCTCCTGGATTCATTGATTTTTTGAAGGGATTTTTGTGTCTCTCTATCTCCTTCAGGTCTGCTCTGATCTTAGTTATTTCTTGCCTTCTGCTAGCTTTTGAATGTGTTTGCTCTTGCTTCTCTAGTTCTTTTAATTGTGACGTTAGGGTGTCAATTTTAGATCTTTCCTGATTTCTCTTGTGGGCATTTAGTGCTATAAATTTCTCCCTACACACTACTTTAAGTGTGTCCCAGAGATTCTGCTATGTTGTATCTTTGTTCTCATTGGTTTCAAAGAACATCTTTATTTCTGCCTTCATTTCGTTATTTACCCCATAGTCATTCAGGAGCAGGTTGTTCAGTTTCCATGTAGTTGAACAGTTTTGAGTGAGTTTCTTAATCCTGAGTTCTAGTTTGCACTGTGGTCTGAGAGACAGTTTGTTATAATTTCTGTGCTTTTACATTTGCTGAGGAGTGCTTCACTTCCAACTATGTGGTCAATTTTGGAATAAGTGTGATGTGGTGCTGAGAAGAATGTATATTCTGTTGATTTGGGGTGGAGAGTTCTGTAGATGTCTATTAGGTCCACTTGGTGCAGAGCTAAGTTCAATTCCTGGATATCCTTGTTAACTTTCTGTCTCGCTGATCTGTCTAATGTTGACAGTGGGGTGTTAACGTCTCCCATTATTATTGTATGGGAGTCTAAGTCGCTTTGTAGGTCTCTAAGGACCTACTTTATGAATCTGGGTGCTCCTGTATTGGGTGCATATATATTTAGGAGAGTTAGCTCTTCTTGTTGAACTGATCCCTTTACCATTATGTAATGGCCTTCTTTGTCTCTTCTGATCTTTGATGGTTTAAAGTCTGTTTTATCAGAGACTAGGATCGCAACCCCTGCCTTTTCTTATTTTCCATTTACTTGGTAGATCTTCCTCCATCCCTTTATTTTGAGTCTATGTGTGTTTCTGCATGTGAGATGGGTCTCCTGAATACAGCACCCTCATGGGTCTTGACTCTTTATCCAATTTGCCAGTCTGTGTCTTTTAATTGGAGTATTTAGCACATTTACATTTAAGCTTAATATTGTTATGTGTGAATTTGATCCTGTCATCATGATGTTAGCTGGTTATTTTGCTCATTAGTTGATGCAGTTTCCTCCTAGCATCAATGGTCTTTACATTTTGGCATGTTTTTGCAGTGGCTGGTACCGGTTGTTTCTTTCCATGTTTAGTGCTTCCTTCAGAAGCTCTTGTAGGGAAGGCCTGGTGGTGACAAAATCTCTCAGCATTTGCTTATCTGGAAAGGATTTTGTTTCTCCTTCACTTATGAAACTTAGTTTGACTGGATATGAAATTCTGGGTTGAAAATTCTTTTCTTTAAGAATGTTGAATATTGGCCCCCACTCTCTTCTGACTTGCAGAGTTTCTGCCAAGAGATCCACTGTTAGTCTGATGGGCTTCCCCCTGTGGATAACCCGACCTTTCTCTCCGGCTGCCCTTAACATTTTTTCCTTCATTTCAACTTTGGTGAATCTGACAATTATGTGTCTTGGAGTTGCTCTTCTCGAGGAGTGTCTTTCTGGTGTTCTCTGTATTTCCTGAATTTGAATGTTGACCTGCCTTGCTAGGTTGGGGAAGTTCTCCTGGATAATATCCTGCAGAGTGTTTTCCAATTTGGTTCCACTCTCCCCATCACTTTCAGGTACACCAAATCAGTAGATTTGGTCTTTTCACATAGTCCCATATTTCTTGGGGGCTTTGTTAATTTCTTTTTACTCTTTTTTCTCTAAACTTCTCTTCTCGCTTCATTTCATTCATTTGATCTTCAATCACTGATATCCTTTCTTCCAGCTGATCGAATCAGTTATTGAAGCTTATGCATTTGTCACGTAGCTCTCATGCCATGGTTTTCAGCTCTGTCAGGTCATTTAAGGACTTCTCTACATTGGTTATTCTAGTTAGCCATTTGTCTAATCTTTTTTCAAGGTTTTTAGCTTCTTTGTGATGAGTTCAAACTTCTTCCTTTAGCTTGGAGAAGTTTGATCGTCTGAAGCCTCCTTCTCTCAACTCATCAAAGTCATTCTCCATCCAGCTTTGTTCTGTTGCTGGCGAGGAGCTGTATTCCTTTGAAGGAGGAGAGGTGCTCTGATTTTTAGAATTTTCAGCTTTTCTGCTCTGTTTTACCCCATACTTTGTGGTTTTATCTACTTTTGGTCTTTGATGATGGTGACGTACAGATGGGGTTTTGGTGTGGATGTCCTTTCTGTTTGTTAGTTTTCCTTCTAAGAGTCAGGACACTCAGATGCAGATCTGTTGAAGTTTGCTGGAAGTCCACTCCAGATCCTGTTTGCCTGGGTATCAGCAGCGGAGGCTGCAGAAGAGTGAATATTGCTGAACAGCAAATGTTGTTGCCTGATTGTTCCTCCAGAAGCTTTGTCTCAGAGGGGTACCCAGCGTGTGAGGTGTCAGTCTGCCCCTACTGGGGGGTGCCTCCCAGTTAGGCTACTTTGGGGTCAGGGACCCACTTGAGCAGGTAGTCTGTCCGTTCTCAGATCTCAAACTCCATGCTGGGAGAACTACTACTCTCTTCAAAGCTGTCAGACAGGGACATTTAAATCTGCAACGGTTTCTGCTGCCTTTTGTTTGGCTATGCCCTGTCCCCAGAGGTGGAGTCTACAGAGGCAGGCAGGCCTCCTTGAGCTATGGTGGGCTCCACCCAGTTCGAGCTTCCTGGCCCCTTTGTTTACCTACTGAAGCCTCAGCAATGGCGGGCGCCCCTCTCCCAGCCTCGCTGCTGCCTTGCAGTTAGGTCTCAGACTGCTGTGCTAGCAATGAGGGAGGTTTCGTGGGCGTGGGACTCTCCAAGCCAGGCGCGGGATATAATCTCCTGGTGTGCTGTTTGCTAACACCCTTGGAAAAGCACAGTATTAGGGCGGGAGTGACCCAATTTTCCAGGTGCTGTGTGCCAAGGTTGCCCTTGGCTAGGAAAGGGGATTCCCTTACTCTTTGCACTTCCCAGGTGAGGTGATGCCTCACCCTCCTTCGGCTCTCACTCAGTGGGCTGCACCTGCTGTCCTGCACCCACTGTCTGACACGTCCCAGTGAGATGAACCTGGTACTCAGTTGGAAATGCAGAAATCCCCTGTCTTCTGTGTCCGTCACGCTGGGAGCTGTAGCCTGGAGCTGTTCCTATTTGGCCATCTTGTATTTATTTCCCAACAGATTTTTTTTTTTTTAAAGGCCCTGAGGTTGCGGACTCATTGCAGACTACTGAAATATTTCAATAAAGGGGAACCACATGAGCATTGAGCAGGAGGTGGGATAGGAAATCAGAGAATGAGAAGGAGCATTAGGATCAGGACAGTACCAAGAAGGTATGTTTGGTTTTACACGTAACAATCAAGGGTAGAATGAGGACTGTAGCTATGTAGTGTGATACAGTTTTCCCAGTACTTCATCAAGGACTTAATAAATTAGTCTGCATGTTTTTTGTTGAGAAATGTTACTCACTTTAGTTACTGTTACTGTGATACTAATTTCTACTTTTTTTCTTCCACTCAGGACACACAATGGAACCATTCCTCTATTGTGGATTTAACCAGCAGCTAAAAAATTTATAAAGCCCAACTCCATCGAGCATGAAATAAATTCCTTCTCATTCACTAGTAGTTATTGTTTTTAAAACTTTCCTGTATACTTGGCCTTTTGAAGTGCATTTCAGGACCGTGTTAACCTACTGGAAGATTCCCTTATAAACATTAGGTGAAAAATTGCAACCAAGATGACAGACCACAATGCTACTACCATAATTACCACACCTGAGACACTTCCAGATAGTTTAATAATTCATTTTTCGAGGTTTTCGGGTTTCTTCCCAGCAGAATATATCTTCCCTGTCTTAAAACTAAAGCAGCTAAAATGTTGGCTAGGCCTGAGGCTCATTACAACAACTTCTTTGCCAATATTTTTCAAATGATTCAGAAGCCAAGCGTTCAAAGTCTTAATTTATTTGTATGTAAGAGAAGTGTGAGGGTTTTTTTTCCATTTTGGAAAAACAAAAGAGTTTTTGAGTTTCAGAAAATGTTGTATTTGCTTGATCCATACTCAAAATCAACATGATGTTCTGAAAAGAAAATGATTTGCAATTCTTAGCTACAGGATCTGGGGCAATATTTCCAGATCATTTTTTTCAGAATGAAACAAGAGAATATGAATATTTTATATGGTTGAATAATCAGGGTGGTTTCTGGTGTTGGGAGTTTTTATTTTTTATTTATTTATTTTTTTTTTGAGACGGAGTCTCGCTGTGTCTCCCAGGCTGGAGTGCAGTGGCGTGATCTCGGCTCACTGCAAGCCCCGCCTCCCGGGTTCACGCCATTCTCCCGCCTCAGCCTCCCAAGTAGCTGAGACTACAGGCGCCCGCCACCGCGCCCGGCTAGTTTTTTGTATTTTTAGTAGAGACGGGGTTTCACCATGTTAGCCAGGATAGTCTCGATCTCCTGACCTCGTGATCCACCCGCCTCGGCCTCCCAAAGTGCTGGGATTACAGGCTTGAGCCACCGCGCCCGGCCGGGAGTTTTTATTTTGAAAAACAAAGCTACTTATTCAATCTATGGAGAAATTTGGAAAAGGAGGAATTTAAGTTTCTAAACTTCTCAATCTAAATTGAGGAATTTGTGATTTTTAAAAAACATTCAAACCCATTTTGTTTTCCATTTATTTTACTCTTAATTTTACCCATTCGCCCAAGTGAACATCCATCATTTGATCAGAGAAGTCTGGTATTAGAAATAAGCTACCCTGTTAATCAGCACTTTCTTTGAAACCTGGTAGTCACCTGACTCAGCAATAAAAACAGCACCTCTAACAACTACAAATAGCATGATTCAGTGAAAAATCCTAGAACTATTTAATAATATTCCAGGATAATAATACCAAGGTATTCTAAAAACATAGTATCCCAGGTTAATAAGATTAAGGTATTCTAATGACATGAATTTTAGGAGGGTGGCTGGATTCCTATTCAGTAACATATCTATGATTTACACATATGCATCAGAAAAAGCGGGTGAGAATTGTGCCAGGCACCTCCCAGGGCACTATGATGAATGACTGAGCTTTTCCTGACGCCAGGGTTCTCACAACCAAGAAGAAAAGAGAAGCTTCTACTCACTGATGTAGATAAGTGTAATATTAAAACTGCAGCAATATTTGAAAACAGATTTGAGAAGACATTCTAGAGTAAGAGAAATGGTCAGGCACCATCTAGACAGAAACAAAAGTGTATGCATTCAGACAG
The DNA here is from genome assembly GCF_043159975.1 of Macaca nemestrina. NCBI lineage: Eukaryota > Metazoa > Chordata > Mammalia > Primates > Cercopithecidae > Macaca > Macaca nemestrina. The sequence continues at coordinate 77,735,344 of NC_092143.1, forward strand.
GGACAGATATAACATCTTTCATTGACTCCTCTCCATGCTCTTTAGATCCATTTCGATTTCCTTCCCTTTGTACCTTTCACAGATCCATTCATGCCCTACTCATCCTTCCAGCCAAGTCCAGACCTTTCCTGAAACCCAGGCGAATGTCTTTCATTCCACCTCAACTCAGCATGCCCCATTGCGCTTACCATTCATATAGAGATCATGAATTTACTGGCCTGTCTCTCCCCGATTCTTCTCCCCCACTATCCTTTTCCAAAATATAAAAACAAAAATGGTCCCAGGTCAGCATCTGGCTCACGTGAATGCTGATAATGCCTGAGTGGAAGAATGAGTGAGCGAAGGAAGGAGATCCCTCTGCCTCTCCCTCATGGACCACACAAGTGCACCGGACCCAGAGCCTAAAATCTAGACTGAGCCTGCTGCCAACTCTGTGTCTTTGGGCAAGTCAAATTCTCAGCCTCGATTTCCTTAGCTATTAAATGAATATCTCTATGAGTACTTTTTTCCTGAGATGCTGTGATTCTTAATAAACTACCAGCTAAATTGACCCACCATGATCTCTCTCACTACTTGAAAAAGGAGGAGAGAAAAACTTTTCTCCATTCAGTGTGTGCAAGGGTGAAGAGAAATAATTTGGTAATTCTTTGATCTTCTTGGACAAAAGAACCAAATAGAAATAGAGAGAAAAAATATTATTATTTGCTTCTTTGTGCTTTGGATTGAAGTTGACCCTTTCATCTAAAAAAAGAAAGGTCTACAAAATGTCCTATAATGACTTTAGAAAGCTGACAAAAGTGTCACAATGACTGGGAGTTTTGGTAGCAGTAACAAGTCCTGGTTGAGGTATTGCAGGTAAAATTAAAGTTCATCAGGTCTTTAAATCTATCCCTTCATAGGTTAACCTTCCAGTTCTTAAGAGCCAGAATACATCACTACTTTCCAGGAGAGGAATGGATGAATGAGGGGTGGAGCACCGGCAGGAAAGTTGCTCCTGCACAACTCCCACCATAAGATGAGTTGGAAGAGAAACAGATGATGCTCCACGCCATCTTGGCTCAGGAAGCCAGAGGATCCTGGAGGATGGCTTTGCTTCCAGCCGATGCCCATGGCACAGCTCTTCCTTCCCCTGGCCCATTCTCCAGGATGTGGGTAAACCTACATCATGTGGAATTATTTCAAGACACTAAGCTCTATTTAAATATGGCATGTTGAGGGTCTAACCTGTGTGTCCAGTTTCAAATGGAAATGTTGATTCTAATCATGTATTTTATATCAACTCTGTTGGAATCCAAACCCTGAAATCGCTAGTGTCTAGGAAAGATGGCATTGGTAAGGAGGAAGAACACAGGCTTCACGTCAGGCAGTACCCAGTGTGAATTCCAGGTCTACCGGCTGCCATCAGTGTGACCTTGGCCAAGGGCTTTACCTCCCAGTCTCTCTGTCTGAACGATGAGAAGCACGGCACCCAGGCGTTTTTGTGAGCAATCAACAAGATCATGTAGGTAAAGGGTTTCATACAATGTATTAAGATCTCAACAAATAACTGCTCTTATTATTTTCATATTATCAGTGGGTGTCACTATGCTTCCTGAAAAATAATTAGACTTTCATGATTATAGCTCATATATTTGGATCTCTGTTTCTCTTAAGTTTATGAAGAGAAGTGGGTTAGCCTTTAGGGGTCACTGGGTATGAAAAGCACATACCTCGAAATAGAAGAAACACTCTTAGCCCAGAGAGGTATGCACGGTGAGAGGCCTAAAGGAAAGGCTGGCCTCAGCTCAGCTCAGGGGCTTGTCAAGGCATGGCCACACAGCACGATTCCCCCGTTCCCCCTTCCCTTCCTCCCTTCCTCTCCTCCTTCCTCCCTGCCTTTTTCTCATTTTATCTTATTGCTCTTGCTGCTGTTGGCTTTGCAACACTGAGTACTTGCGCCCCTGTAAGTTAACTGCATATTTGTAAATCACAATCTCTCCTTTAACTGTCATGTAAGCCGACAAGGGAAGGCATCTCAGGAGGTGACATTGAACGGGTTATGTAAAAAATAAGAAGGAGCTAGCCATGCACGGGTAACACTGAATTTTAACGTACTTGGCTTTCTTTTTTTGTTTTAAAAATTATTTATTATTATTACTATTTATTTTTTGGAGACTGGTCTTTACTGTGTTGCTCAGGCTGGAGTGCAGTGGTGCAATCACAGCTCACTGCTACCTCGAACTCCCACGCTCAAGCGATTCTCCCACCTCAGCCTCCCGAGTACCTGGGGCTAGGGTGCATGCCACCATGCCGGGTTAATTTTATTTTATTTATTTATTTTTCTGGTGGAGACAGAATCTCTCAATGTTGCCCAGGCTGGTCGGACTCCTGGCCCCAAACAATCCTTCCATCTCAGCCTCCAAAACTGCTGAGATTACAGGCGTGAGTCACAGTGCCTGCTGTCTAATATATTCTTTATGCATTTAAAAATAAGTCGAGAAGCTGGACACGGAGGCTCACGTCTGTAATCCCAGTTTCTGGGGAGGCTGAGGCAAGAGCATCGCTTGAGCCTAGGAGCTTGAGGCTGCAAAGCTATGATCTCACCACTGCACTCCAGCCTGGGAGACAGAGTGAGACTTTGTGTCTAAAAGAAAAACAGCAACAAAAACTATGCTAAGAATAGGTCCACAAGCTTTGCCAAAGGGATTAATTGGGACCATAAAGGTAAAGAACCCTGGTAGGGGCCAGGGTGGTGGCTCACGCCTGTAATCTCAGCACTTTGGGAGGCCAAGGCAGGTGAATCACTGGAGGTCAGGAGTTCGAGACCACCATCAGGAGATGATGGTGAACCTCATCTCTACTCAAAATACAAAAAATTAGCTGGGTGTGGTGGAGCGCCTGTAGTCCCAGCTACTCGGGAGGTTGAGGCAGGAGAATCACTTGAACCTGGGAGGCGGACATTGCAGTGAGCCGAGATCACGCCACTGCACTCCAGCCTGGGGGAAAAAAAAAAAAAACAAAACCCTGGTGCAAGGAGTTAAGGGCAGAGGAAGATTTCCATTTGGTGGTGAGATGACTCTGCTAGTTTCCTTGCCCTACCTCCTCTTCCAGGATCCCATGCATCCCTGGAATAAGGCAGCCAGAAGGCCCATGACTTTTTGCCCACATGGATTGTGAAGGTGAGTGTGATGGGCTCAAGCCAGGCCAAGAGCTCAGGCGAAGGCCCAGTGACCTGGGGTGGGCCTGGCAGCAGCTGCCTCCAGCCCCGGTCCTCAATGCACCCCCTGTTGCCTGAGCAAGATTTTATTTCTCCTGGGGAATAAAATCACCCTCTTCAAACATAATTATTATCTGATTTCTTGCATTTGACGCTCCAGCGTGTTTTCAGGGACATGTTCTCTGTGAATGCCGAGGGCTGTGAACACATAGGAAAGAGGTGAGGGGTGGAGATGGGGGGAGGATTAAAGGATTAAACTGAAATGATTTGGAGCAATGCATCCCCAACAGGTTCAGGAGGCTGTTTACAAACTGTGGCAAAATTCACCTTCACTCAAACCTTTTATTTCCCCAGAAAACAATACAAATATAGCCAGGTGTCATAAAGTAGGTGTGTTTGAAAATTAATCATATGTGAACATGTATTCCCAATACTACATAGTTCCAAGAGGCCTCAGCTCCGCTTCTGAGCCATCAGCAAGTGGCAATGGCACCGTAAAATAAGTACTTCCTTATTCCTGGATCCTCTCCCCTGGGAAACCTGCCACCACACATGTTCCCATAACAGGAGTACCCTGCTTAAAGAAACTCTGTTTCCAGTTACTTGTTATAAGTTAAAAATTATTTTAAACCACTACTAAATGAACTCGTTTTGTGTCTCAAAGACCAGTGTTCTCAGTAAGTTTAAATACTGAAAAATCAAAGCTAAGGCTTAAATACGTGAAATACATCAAAGTCTTGCCTGCTTAATGTAAAATGGGACGCTCATTTCCAAAGAGAACTATTTAAAATAACCAAGCAGCTATTTTATGACTCTAATAAAGAGATCTCTAACACCTGGGAGTAGTTTTTTTAAGGACGGTGACTTGAGTTCCTCTAAGCAGGGAGCTCTTTCAGCTTGATGCAGAAACACTAAGGGGAGAATAGCCCCCCTCCTTCAAAAGCAAATTCTTGGGTTTTGGACTAAAGCAATTTAATCATTGATGGCTGTTAGTAAAAGAAAAGCTTTAAGATAGTCTAGAGATTCCACCAGGCAAGCACTGAAACCCTTTCCAGCACAGGACAAGAAAATATGTGGGTGGTGAGAAAGAAAGACAGGGAGAGACACTGAAAGAAAGAGAACAGAGAGAGAGAGAGAGAGAGAGAGAGAGAAGGAAGGGAGGGAGAGAGGCAGGGAGGGAGGGAATAAAGACCCCATACAAACAGTGAGAGAAAAGTCAAATCCCAACTCCTGGGAGTCTGGTATTTAACACACTTGATTTCTTTTCACCCCCTTATGTGGGAAGATGAAGAGAAGTTTAATCAGAAAACAAGAGGGGGTGGTAAGCAAAAGGATTTAGCAGGGTTTTGTTAAGAGTTCCATTTCCCTAGCAATGCGCTCAGGGTGTCCTTGAAAAAGACAGAAGTTTTGATTGTAAGAGAAACACATGGTATGAAGAAGTTAGGCACAAATATCTCTGCAGAAGACCAGTGTGTTACCAGTATCCGCCTACTCCTCTCACAATGGTTCATTTAGATACTTACACTCAATGGCACTGTGATGTTTTCATTTAGTATACAAGTTTAGTTGCAGAGAAAAGAACTTTCATTCATTCATCATGAAGCAGTTTTCTCTTTCGTTTCCAAGGACAACAATTTAAATATTCTACCAGATTAAAATTATTTTTGTCTTTAGGCAAAACACAATAGCACCACAATATGCAATATATTTAAAATTTCATATCATTCCCATTGTCCTGAGAAGTCACTGTACCTCTCTCCTAAATCGTTAAAGGTGAAAAACAAAAAAGCAAGTGCAGCCTTTAAGTTGAATAATGACAACCCTTTTGGATGAAAATGCAGCTATATTAAATTTTGCTTATGTCATTTATAACACTTGCATTACTTATATCCTTTATTTAAATACTTAAAACACCAGTTTTCTAACCAGCCCAAACACTTCCGAAGGCCATGAACTTTTCTGCAAAACCCTGGAGGTCTTAGTTATTTCTTCCCCTTTCTTCTGCCACTTCTGCACTTGGTTGTACAGATTTTACTTGCTTATGCTTTAAAACTTTAGCATCCTTGTTTCACTATCCCGGGGCATGTGCTAAGGACCATTTCATGCACAATCACTTTTGGTTTAGTGCTATGCTGAAACTGTCTTGAAATGTTTAATAATTTAAAGAAAGAGTCCCACATTTTCACTTTGCACTGGCTCCTCAATTTACATGACTGGTCCTGCATGTACCTAGTGGCAGCTGCGATAAGAAACTGTCCTTAAAAATGTCCAGGGGCCAGTACCTCTGATCAAATCATTTGGCACTTGAGATGTCAAATGCGTCACCACCTCTAACAGAACACCAGCACGAAGACCCCAACTGGATCCACAGGATTAGAGCTACTTTTATTCCACTACATATCTAGAGGGTCATCTTACAGACAAAGAAATCATGTGAGTTACCTTTTACCTTATGCACCAACGGTAGACAAATATATTTAACAATAAAACACTCTGATCGCAGGTGCACAGAGTTAAATTACCTTGGTGTCATTCTCACTGGGATTGATAACTATATTTTCTCAGTTCTAGCACTATATTTTCCCCCAAAATTAAACCGCCTCTTTATAAACACATATACATTGAACCTGGTAGTTTTTCTCTTTTTTCAAAAGGCTATTACTAGATTAAGGCTGTATATAACAATAATTGTCTTCATTGTCTCCAATTCTTTGCCTCACATTCTCTCTTCACTCAGCTCCGACTGAGAAGCTGTTCCTTTTCATCACTAAGAATGCCGGCCGGGCGCGGTGGCTCACGCCTGTAATCCCAGGCATTTGGGAGGCCGAGGCAGGTGGATCATGAGGTCAGGAGATCGAGACCATCCTGGCTAACACGGTGAAACCCCATCTCTACTAAAAATACAAAAAATTAGCCGGGCGCTCAGGTGGCATGCACCTGTAGTCCCAGCTACTCGGGAGGCTGAGGCAGAAGAATCACTTGAACCCGGGAGGTGGAGGTTGCAGTGAGCTAGGATTGGGCCACTACACTCCAGCCTGGCAACAGAGCAAGACTCTGTCTTGGAAAAAAAAAAGAATGCCCTTTGCAAGGTCTCCATAGCTTCCATCTTGGCAAACCCAACAAGCAGTTTACTTTCAGTGCACTTGAACCTGCAGCAGCTTTTGTCAAAAATGATCTTTCTCTCTTTCTTAAACCCTGTTTCTTTTGATCTCCACACTACATATGTCATGCTGCATACATACATCATACATCATACTACAGACTCGCAGCCTCCCTCAAGCAGCTTCTCAGTCTCTTCTGCTGGTCATCCCAAACGTCTCCATGTGAACCGACTTCCTGTGGCGGCAGCACATGCTCATTCACCACACAGGTGCAACTGCATGGGGAACGCCTGGGAAGGAGTGTATTTTCCCAAAAAGCGGCCTTTAAAAAGGGGCAAGCAACATAAAGTATACCGAATTGAGGAGCAGAGGCCTGCCTGGGTTTTCCATTCTGTAGACCCAACACTTCCTTGTTCCATATTTTAAATCCTGACTTAGACAATGATATTAAAAAAGCATCAAATGGCCGGGCGTGGTGGCTCACGCCTGTAATCCCAGCACTTTGGGAGGCCGAGGTGGGCGGATCACAAGGTCAGGAGATTGAGACCATCCTGGCTAACACGGTGAAATCCCATCTCTACTAAAAATACAAAAAATTAGCCAGGCATGGTGGTGGGCACCTGTAGTCCCAGCTACTCGGGAGGTTGAGGGAGGAGAATGGAGTGAATCCGGGAGGCGGAACTTGCAGTGAGCCGAGATGGCGCCACTGCGCTCCAGCCTGGGCATCAGAGCGAGACTCGGTCTCAAAAAAAAAAAAAAAAAAAAAGATATTAGACGATCTCCCTGGACTTTTTTTCCAGCTCAAACACCCTGAGTTTAACCAATTCAGCCAAACTTGGCACAAGATCATCAGACTGCTTCATAAGATCTCACTCCTTCCAGCAGCTTTCTGTCACTATTTAACCAGAACTCCATATTCCTCAATCTTCATTCAAGTCTTGGAGACCTTTGGGAACAATTTTTAAAGGCAATGTGGTACTTCAGTTAAAACAAAGGTTTTTGGCTTACTGTTAAGAGGAAAAACTTCAAGGGTTCCAAAATTAAAGACACAACATATGAACAAGTTCAACTCAGTAACAACCTGGGAAATCTATTAAGTCAAACCAGTGCAGTTCAGGCTCCATCCACACAGGCAGTGCCCAGAACCATAAATTTCTCAGTTTTATTCAAAAAGAATAAAATATTTAGTAAAAAAAACTTAACCAAATAAATTCAAGACCAATACACTGAAAACCTATAAAATTTTTTTGAGAAATTAAGTTCTAAATGAATAAAAAGATAATTCTTATTTGTAGATAGGAAGATTCAACATGGTGAGAGAGCAATTCTCCCCAAATTGATCTATAGATTCCATCCGAGTCCAGCAATATCCCTTGGCTGTGTTTTTTTTTTTTTTTTTTGGTAGAAATTGACAAGCTGCTCCCTAGTTGCCTCAGGACCTTTCTCTTTCTCTCTCTCTCACTCTCTCTCTTTCTGCTCTCATGAAAAAATTAAAAATTTGTTTCCTTTGATTTCCTAAGTTCTTCCCTATATTTTTATTATGATAATACAGTGTGGGAAAATTTACTTTATGTCCAAACTTTGGTAATGAAGGAATCAAAACCCAGGCTGGACCACACTAATAGATCATTCTCTTAAATCACATTTATGTGAGTCTTGTTTAATGTATTTTCTTTTAAAACAAACTGGTCATACTCAAATGGTCTATCCTCACTACACACCCCACTATGATGTACACACAGAACAGTGAGTTTTCTCCCTTTCAGTTCTGCGTTGCACTTTCTACCCCCTCTCCTCCGGGAGCCCTCCCCTGCCTGTCTCCAGCCCCCAGGCTCCAGCTCTGAAGAAGGCTGGCAAGTTTAAGGGCCTCACTGGTTTCCAGGAGAGTGCCAGCTCTCTTTCAGCTACTGGGGCTATGGGCCCAAGCAGCCCAAAGAGCCCTTCTTTGAATTTGGCATCTGTTTCCTCTTGGGGACTGCAATTCCCACAGAATTCTCCTTTGAGTGTGCTGACAATTACTCAAACTGGAGCTATTAACTGAGGTTTGACTAAAGGTGAAAATCCAGTTAAATAGCTTGAAAATACTTCAGTAGGCTAGGCGCGGTGCCTCACGCCTGTATCCCAGCACTTTGGGAGGCCAAGGCAGGCAGATCATGAGGTCAGGAATTGGAGACCAGTCTGGCAAACATAGTGAAACCCCATCTCTACTAAAAATTCAAAAAATTAGCTAGGCGTGATGGTGGGTGCCTGTAATCCCAGTTACTCGGAGGGCTGAGGCAGGGGAATCGCTTGAACCTGAGAGGTGGAGGTTGCGGTAAGCTGAGATCACGCCATTGCACTCCAGCCTGGGCAACAGCGCAAGACTCCGTCTCAAAAAAGTAAGAAAAAAAGAAAATACTTCAGTCTAGACTGTGGTATGGTATATGTTTGTGTGAGAGACACAGGTTAAGCAGCTAGTATTAAAACAGGTGATGTGTCTTCCTGGGCAGTTAGCTGGTGGTACTCCAATCAGTAATACTGCCCACATTCCAGGGGCACACTGCTCTGTCTGTCTCCATGACACCAGCACTTTGTTAATTACCAGCAAGAATATAGCAATGGGATATTAGTAAAATCAGTGGATTGTTAATGGCATGATGACTAACAGAAACAGATTTCCACTGGTGAAATTCATGATAGTCAAGGTCTCCACATCAACTACATTTTAGAGCTAGGCATCGTGGCTCACACCCATACCCAGCATTCTGGGAGGTCAGGGCAGGAAGACTGCTTGAGCCCAGGAATACAACACCAGCCTGGGCAACAATTTTTTTTAATTAGCTGGGCATGGTAGTGCATGTCTGTAGTCCCAGCTACCCAGGAAGCTGAAGTGGGAAGACCACTTGAGCCCAGGAGGTCAAGGCTAAAATGAGCCGTGATCACACCACTGCACTCCAGCCTAGGTGACCAAGCAAGACTCTCTCTCTCTCTCTCTCTCTTCCCCCCCCGAGCCCCCTCTCATTCCATATGTACATATATAAAATGTAGAGCAACTTCTGTCTATAGCATAATAAAGAAGTTGACAAATTCTCTCCCACCCAAAAAAATCAAGTAAGTGAACAAAGTTTTCGAAAGCAACCATTTCAGGACTCTGAAAATCACCTTAAGACAAACAACAAACTGAGAAGCTTTTCTTTAGGAAAAGCTGCTAGAGTTTTGGGTAAGATGCATGGAAGAGAGCGGCCTTCCAGCAGAGGCGGCTCCATTCTCACCCCAACCCGTCGGCAGGGGCATTTCCTAAGGCAGGGCTAGCCGCTAAAGCCAGCAGCTCCACTGATGGAGAAGGCTGGCTTGACTCAGAGCAGAGCGGAAGGACATGCCTAATGATCTTATCAGCAAAAGTAGTGAACTTGGTAGAAAATGAATGGGGAAAGCTCACAGCCAGGCTAGCCTGAGGTTTTTGTCCCAGTAGGGTGCATGCAACTGTACAGCTGGGCCAACCAAAATTGTAGTAACAAGATCCTGGAAACAGGAGAGCCACAGAAAGGCTGGATCAGTTCTCCATCCACACCAGGCTTCTTTATTCAAAAGGAACAAAATACTTGAACAACAACAACAACAACAAAATGAATGAAAGAAATTCAAGAAAATTCAAGAAATTCAAGAAAAATTCAATGAAAGAAATGTTATACACTGAAAACCTTTAAAAATTTTGGGGGAGAAATTAAAGAAGATTTAAATGAATAAGAAGATATTTCTTATTCATGGACAGGAAGACTCAATATTGTTAGACAGCAGTTCTCCTGAAATTGATCTATAGATTCCATCCGATTGCTATCAAAATCTCAGCTGGCTTTTTTTCTTTCTTTCTTTCTTTTTTTTTTTTTTTTGTAGAAATTGGCAAGCTGATACAATTGGAAATACAAATGACCTAGAACAGTTAAAGTAATTTAGAAAAAGTTAACAAAGTTGAATGACTTACACTACTGTTTCAAAATTTACTATAAAGCCAAAGAAGTCCAGACAGTGTGACATTAGCATAAAAACAGACACATAGATCAATAGAACAAAATAGAGTCCAAAAATATACTTACATTTATGGTCATTTGATTTTTGACAAAGGTGCGAAGGTGATTTTGTATTTTCAACAAACGTTGTTGGGACCACTGGATATCTATATGCAAAAAATGAACTTACACCCTGACTCCTTACCATACACAAAAGCTAACTCAAATGGATCATAAGACCTAAATTTAAGAGCTAAATTACAAACTTTCCAGAAGAAAATCTGTGATCTTGGATTAGGCAAAGAAATTCTCAAAGATGACACCAAAAGAATAACCCACAAAAGAAAACAATTGATCAAATAGAGCTCATCAAAATAAAAATAAAAATAAATTAAAAAATTTTAAAAACCTATGGCACTGCAAAACATACCGTTAAGAAAACAAAAAGACAAGCATAGACTGGGAGAAAATACTTTCAAATTACATGTCTGATAAAGGCTTTGTATCCAGGAAATATGCAAAACTCTTAACTAAGAAAATAAATAACTTGATTAAAAATTGGTCAAAATACTTGAATAGACATTTCACCAAAGATATATGAATGGCTAAGAAGCATTTGAAAAGATGCTCAATGTCATTAATCATTGGAGAAGTACAAAATAATACCACAAGATACCACTCTGAACCCATTGTACGTCTATCATCAGAAAGGTAACGCATAGTGTTGGTAAGAATGTGGGGAAGCCGGAGCACTCAGACACTGCTGGTAGGGCTGTAAAACTGTGCAGATACTTTGAAAAACACAAACTTACCACATGATCCATATTCTAATCCTAGGAATTTCACTCAAGAGAAATGAAACCTATATCTAAACAAAGAATTGTATGTGAATGTTTACAGCATTCTTCTTGATAGCTCCAAAAACCTGAAAACAATCAAAATGTCCATCAACTGATGACTGAATAAATAAAATGTGGTGTATCTACACACTGGAATACTATTCAGCAATAAAGTAGAACATTATTGATATACACTACAACATAGATGAACCCAGAAAATACTAAGTGAAAGAAGTACACACAAAAGACTCCATTTTGGTTGGGTAAGGTGGCTCACGCCTGTAATCCCAGCACTCTGGGGAGGCCGAGACAGACAGATCACTTGAGGCCAGGAGTTCTAGGCTACCCTGTCCAACATGGTGAAACCCTGCCTCTACTAAAAATACAACAATTAGCCAAGCGTGGTGGCAGGCACCTGTAATCCCAGCTACTCAGGAGGCTGAGGAAGGAGAATCACTTGAACCCGGGAGGTGGAGGTTGCAGTGAGCCAAGATCACACCACTGCACTCCAGCCTGGGCAACAGAGCTGGAGTGTGACGGAACTGGACTCCATCTCAAAAAAAAAAAAAAAAAAAAAGAGACTCCATTTTGTATGACTCCATGTATATGAAATTTCCAGAAAAGGCACTTCTCAAAGTACAGAAAGCAGATGATTGCTGGACGCCAGAGTAAGGGTGGGAGCAGTGGCTGGGCACAAACGAAAATGACGACACTTCCTGCAGTCTTGGAAAGGTTCACACCAGATTGTGGTGACTATCGTATAACACTCTAAATTTACTAAAAAACATTCAACTTACATTCACTTACAACTGGCAGAAGTTTAGGGTATATAAATTATACTACAATAAAACTGTCAAAACAGAGATTCTCCTCACTCTTGTAAGTACATGGTGGCCTGAAACTCACATCCTGAAGGAATGTGATGGAACCTGACACTTGATCCCTGAAATGTCCCGTATCTAGTATTAGGAAGGCTGCCAATCGCCAAGAGAGAAGTCTGAATACCCAAAAAGACAGAAAGCTGTGACTATCAGTTTGAGGATATGGCCTAGGACTTGTTATGAGTCTGCTTCCTAGCAAAGGTATGTTCATAATGTGTACTGCAGAAGTGCATGTTGGATTCAAGTTATTCTCTTGTGAGTGTCTATGCGGTCAGATTGTAGGGAGTAACCAATCCTCGTGTATCTCCATCTTCTTCAGTGGCTTCCATTATCCACCAAAAAGTAGATAGACATTTTATTTATATTTTTATTTTTAGAGATGGGGTCTCACCCTGTGGACTAGGCTAGAATACAGTAGCACAATCAAAGCTTACTGCAGCCTCGACCTCTTGGGCTCAAGTGATCCTCCTGCTTCAGCATCCTAAGTAGCTGGGGCTACAGATGCATGCCACCACACCTGGCTAATTTCTATTTTTTTTTGTAGAGAGAGAGGTCTCCCTATGTTGCCCAGGCTGGTCTCGAACTCCTGGGCTCAAGGGATCTTCCTGCCTCAGCCTCTCAACGTACTGAGACTATAGGTGTGACCACCACATCTGGCCCCTACAACAGTGACCAAGGCGTTATTTTCTTTGTTAGCCAATTCCTTCAAATATTATTTTGGATTTATTTTAATATTGAATTTGAAATTATTCCCTTTACTGAAAACCATCTTATATACACATTTTCAAGGAAACTTTGATCATCTAAAACACGGCCCATTTAAATTCAGTCAATTATAATAATTAAAAGTAAACCAACAAAGTTAGAAACCACCAAAGACACAGGAGATGTTATGCTCATATTTCTAAAGAGAATGGGTCGTTCTTTTGTTTAGTAATAAGTGATTTTTGTCAAACAAAAAATCCATCTGTGACATAAATTCTGTATGCCTTTGTTCTGTTCCAGAGAGGAGGAGGAAGTCTCAGCCCAGAACGCCTGGAGGAGAACAGCTGTTCTCTCACTTAAAGAAAGCCCTTTAAAGCCATACAGGTACAGTTCCCTTAAAAACAAAACAAACCAAAAAAAACCTCTGCTATATGTAAAAATATCACTACTCAGCAAATGCCAACAAGTCTGCAGTCACACTAGAGTATTCTTAAGTCATATTCTTTAAAAGGAGACTTCATGCAGTAGAAATGTAGTGTTTAATTACAATTCTCTTTCTGTTGACAATGATACTATCCCACAGCAATAAATGGAGTGACATAGGTGTCTGAGACTTTCAGAAACAGAAATCTCTCCCAAATCTGTACTGAGGAACACACTTAGTAGGATCCTTGGACATTTCTCATGCTTGACTCCTAGCACTGGGGTCTGGAGTACAAGTCACCTGTATGGATGGCACTTTCTAGAAACTCAACAAATACTTGTTGACTATGTGTGTTAATGAATTTCTGGCTTGAGATGCCTAGAGATCAATGGCTCTAAAGCTAGAAATAAGTTTTTGTTGAGTATAATGTAAGTTTTAAGGTTGGATGGAATACTCATCATCAGTAAATAATCCTATTACAAAAAATGTAATCCATTTCTTCTTTGCATTGACTGGGTAGATGAGAATATGCCAGATTAATAATGTCTTCAAGTCATCAGGGTCCTCCTAGTTACTCGATTCTGCGGATTTTCTGTATCCGTACTTGGACTCCACTCATGAGTGCAGAGAGTGTCTGAATTTCTTGTTTTTGCTGCTAGCTTGTTCCTGTCCTTGTATTCTGGTTTAGAATGTGAGTGGAGGCCTGCCGGTCGCTGCCGGTGGCGGTGGCTCACACCTGTAATCCCAGCAACTTTGGGAGGCCGAGGCGGGCGGATCACGAGGTCAGGAGATTGAGACCATCCTGGCTAACACGGTGAACTAAAAATACAAAAAATCAGCCAGGCATAGCGAGGTGGCGGGCGCCTGTAGTCCCAGCTACTCGGGAGGCTGAGGCAGGAGAATGGCGTGAACCCGGGAGGCAGAGCTTACAGTGAGCTGAGAACGCGCCACTGCACCCCAGCCTGGGCGACAGAGCAAGATTCGTCTCAAAAATAAAAAAAATTAAAAAAAAGTAATGTGAGCGGAGGCCTTGGTTCCAAAAGGTCTATCCATTCTCTTTCTTAGTCTGGTTACCTGGATTCTTCGTTGTTCCCTGTCTTTAAATCCTCCCTGGGGCTGGGCATGGTGGCTCACGCCTATAATCTCAGCACTTTGGGAGGCCGAGGCCGGCGGATCACGAGGCCAAGAGATCGAGACCATCCTGGCTAACATGGTGAAACCCTGTCTCTACTAAAAATACAAAAAATTAGCCGGGTGTGGTGGCGGGCGCCTGTAGTCCCAGCTACTGGGGAGGCTGAGGCAGGAGAATGGCGTGAACCCGGGAGGCGGAGCTTGCAGTGAGCTGAGACCACATCACTCCACTCCGGCCTGGGGGACACAGCAAGACTCCATCTCAAAAAAAAAAAAAAAAAAAAAAAAAAAAAAGTGAGCGGAGGCCTTGGTTCCAAAAAGGTCTGTCCATTCTCTTTCTTAGTCTAGTTACCTGGATTCTTCCTTGTTCCCTGTCTTTAAATCCTGCCTTAGGCCGGGTGTGGTGGCTCACGCCTGTAATCCCAGCACCTTGGGAGGCCAAGATAGATGGGTGGTGGATCACCTGAGGTTAGGAGTTCGAGACCAGTCTGGCCAACATGGTGAAACCCCATCTCTACTAAAAATACAAAAAAAAATTAGCCAGGCATGGTGGTGGGTGCCTGTAGTCCCAGCTACTCGGGAGGCTGAGGCAGAAGAATCACTTAAACCCAGGAGGCGGAGGTTACATTGAGCCGAGATTGTGCCACTGCACTTCACCCTGGGTGACAGAGTAAGACTCCGTCTAAAAAAAAAAAAAAAAAAATCCTGCCTGGGTGACTGAGGTCTCCTAGCCTTCTGGAGCCAGCCCCTGCCCCTCCCCAGGAGATCTTCGCTCTGCTTCCTCACTAGTGACTTCCCTAACCCCCTCTGCCCATCTGTCTGATCTCTAAATAATACCCACTATTTTTTTTTTGAGACAGAGTCTCACTCTGTTGCCCAAGCTGGAGTGCAGTGGCACGATGTCAGCTCACTGCAACCTCCGTCTCCTGGATTCAAGTAATTCTCTGCCTCAGCCTCCTGAGTAGCTGGGATTATAGGCAACCGCCCCCACGCCTGGCTAATTTTTATATTCTTATTAGAGACAGGGTTTCATCATGTTGGCCAGGCTGGTCTTGAACTCCTGACCTCATGGTCCACCCACCTCGGCCTACCAAAGTGCTGGGCTTACAGACGTGAGCCACCGCGTCCAGCCAATACCTACTATTAATAGATTTCCATTGCTTGTCTGTATTTTGAATTTGTTCATTCAACAAATATTTACAGAATCTACTCTGTATGTCAGGCACTGTGCTAGGCACAGCAAATATAGGCAAACATCTTGGCCCTTAAGGAGAGACAGGCAAGTTAACAAATAGGTGCAAAATGATGTACTGGTCAGATGTACAGAGAAATCACTATGGAAACAATAAGAAGGATGACAGGGTGGGCTGGCATAAGTCAGAGTGCCATAGGTGAAATAAAGATCACGTGATGGAACTACAGCTGTCACAGAATGGTCAAGATGTGGTTAGCAGTGGGAGAAGAGGCTGTGGAGAGGTCTGAGCAGGGCCTTGGAAGTCCCACTCAATAGAGAATGAGATGCCACTGAAGCAATTCAACAGGCATGGGATGACACGGTCAACCTCACCGTCCATTAACTCAGGGGGAGCTTCCAATGCCAACAGCTTTCCGGGCTCTTGGAAAACTGTTACATTACATGCTACGTGAGACTTCATCCCACACTTGCAGCTGGACTGGCCCTTCCAGAAGAACCTGCTCCACCCTGCGGACAGGCCCAGTTCCAGGTTCTGGCTCTGCTCAGTTAGGATCAGTGTGATACTTCTCCAAGTGCCTGTAGCAGGGAAGCCAGGTAAGCAGCTGGTCTGTAAGTCAATATAGGCAGATGTGTAAGGGGTGTGTGTGTGCATGTGTGTCTGTGTGTGACAGGGACATGGAAAGGAAAATGGCTCTTGTTTTGTTGGGTGGAAGAGAAATAACAAGCCAAATATTGAGGAAAACTTCTGAAGGAGGCCAGAAAAGCAAGTGCATAATGAATTATCAATTAAAGACAAGAGCAGGCCAGGCACACTGGCTCACACCTGTAAGTGCAGCACCCTGGGAGGCCAAGGCAGGTGGATCACCTGAGGTCAGGAGTTCTCAAGACCAGCCTGGCCAACATGGAGAAACCCCATCTCTACAAAAATACAAAAATTAGCCGGGCATGATGGCTGGTGCTTGTAATCCAGTTACTTGGGAGGCTGAGGTGGGAGAACGACTTGAACCCGGGAGGCGGAGGTTGCAGTGAGCTGAGATAGCGCCTCTGCACTCGAGCCTGGGCAAGACAGTGAGACTTCATCTCAATAAATAAATAAATAAATAAATAAATAAGCAGAAGAGGACCGGAGCAGTAGGTGAATAAAGACAGCCAGACCCTGGAGTCACCAGACATGAGAAGGTGCAAGAGGAGATCAGCAGGTTGTATCAGGGGAGAAGGGGGTAGCCCAGTTAATCCCAGAGAAAAGGCTCCTGTGACCTGTCCATGTAAAGGCATTGAGAAAGAAGGGATGCAGCACAGAATAATGTCTGAATATGGAAGACACTTACTAAATTTTGGATGAATTTGTTAAAGAATGAACAATTCAGTGCAACACCAGATCAATCAACACCCAATTCTGCAACACGAGACTTTATCCCAAAACATGAGGACTGTAAATGTCATACATGATCAAGAGTATTTTTCAAAGAAAGAAGGGTCTTGGTGAATGACCAAGTCAGCAAAGCAAGACTCAACTGTGGGGAAGCCCCTTTAAACACAAGTGCAACAATGATGCGTTGGGTGAGACCTTTCCAAGTGAAAAACGCTACACAAAGGACAATGGGGACACAGAAGAAACCGGCTTTCCCTGAGCCACGTCACTGATCCAACGTGATCTCTAAGTGCACGGACTGCTCACAGCTCTGAGATGTGTGGGTGTTGTTATCCCCACTTCACAGAGCTGTGAGAATATCAGGAAATAGACATGAAGTGAGGAGAGTCAGTTGGGACCCGAGTATTCCACATCTGTTATGTACAGAGCACTAGCCTGTGGGCCGCGGTGGGCAGGACGGGATCAATGCCCCAACTTCCACCCTACAGACAAAGCAAGGGGTGGTGGCAGATCCTGCCTCCTTGCGTTGCTGTGTAAACTGCATTCACCTACAAAATTTATGATATTACCTGAGTGGTTCTCAACCCTGGCTGCACAGTGGAATCACCTGGGAAGCTTTTTTTTTTTTTTTTTTTTTTTTTAGACAGAGCCTTGCTCTGTCACCAGGCTGGAGTGCAATGGCACAATCTCAGCTCACTGCAACCTCCACCTCCCAGGTTCAAGCGATTCTCCTGCCTCAGCCTCCCAAGTAGCTGGGACTACAGGCGCGCACCACCACTCCCAGCTAATTTTTGTATTTTTAGTAGAGACGGGGTTTCACCATGTTGGCCACGATGGTCTCGAGCTCTTGACTTTGAGATCTGCCCGCCTCGGCCTCCCAAAGTGCTGGGATTACAGGCATGAGCCACCATGCCCGGCCAGAAAACTCCTTTTGATATACACACTTTTCAGTTCCTTGGACTTTCAAAAACAAACACACCAAGAAAGTCAAGAAGTGCCATGGATTCACAGTGAGGAAGGCAGCCAAGAACAGGGCTCTCCAGACACACTAACTTTGAACATCCTTGACCCAGGGCCTGGAAGAGTGAAGGTCCCAAAGTGTCTTCAGTGCATGAATGAATGAGTGCATCAATGAATGAGCAAGTGCATGAAAAAAAAATTTAAAAACTAAATAGAAATGACAGTACTCCTACAAGGAAATACTATTCTCCTCTCCAATGAGGTGTTAACTCTAAAATGCTAACTCTCGTGGCTCACGCCTGTAATCCCAGCACTTTGGGAGGCCGAGGCAGGCGGATCACGAGATGGGGAGTTCGAGACAACCCTGACCAACATAGTGAAACCCTGTCTCTACTAAAAATACAAAAATTAGCCAGGCGTGGTGGCATGTGCCTGTAGTCCCAGTTACTCAAGAGGCTGAGGCAGGAGAATCGCTTGAACCTGGGAGGCAGAGGTTTCAGTGAGGCAAGATGGCGCCACTGCACTCCACCACTTCAGCCTAGGCAACAGAGCAAGACTCCATCTCAAAAAAATACATATAAAGGCCGGGCATGGTGGCTCACGCCTGTAATCCCAGAACTTTGGGAGGCCGAGGCAGGCGGATCACGAGGTCAGGAGATCAAGACCACGGTGAAACACTGTTCCCTACTAAAAAATACAAAAAATTAGCCAGGCATGGTGGCGGGCACCTGTAGTCCCAGCTACTCAGGAGGCTGAGGCAGGGAATGGCATGAACCCACGAGGCAGAGTTTGCAGTAAGCCAAGATCGCGCCACTGCACTCCAGCCTGGGCGACAGAGCAAGACTCCATCTCAAAAATAATAAGAATAATAATAATAAATAAATATAAAAAATAAAATGCTAACTCCCAGCCAGGCATGGTGGCTCATACCTGTAATCCCAGCACTTTGGGAGACTGAGGCAGGCGGATCACTTGAGGTCAGGAGTTCAAGACCAGCCTGGCCAACACGGTGAAACTCTGTCTCTACTAAAAATACAAAAATTAGCTGGGTGTGGTGACAGGCCACTCCCAGCTACTCAGGAGGCTGAGGCAAGAGAATCGCTTGAACCCGCGAGGCAGAGGTTGCAGTGAGCCGAGATTGTGCCACTGCACTCCAGCCTGGGTGACATAGCCAGACTCTGTCTCAAAAAAGAAAAAAAAGAAAAAAAGCTAACTCCCTTTTAAAGAAAAACACTGGGAGCTTCCAAAAGCATTCATATGTGGATGCATTATCTCCAATTCTCCCCATTCCAAACTTGTAGAATGAACAAAAGTATGCCCATGAAGCCAGGAGTGAAGCTGCAAAGAGTCGAAAAAACTCATTTTGTACTGACGTAAAGGTAAAAATGGCAGAGTTGGAGATTCAGATAAAAGGGCTGAAGAGACAAACTGTGGATTTTGAGGGGCGGGGAAAGAGTACCAGCCCACCAGAGGACACAGCAGCAGGGACAGAAAGCAAGCAGTGGCAGGAAGAGCTCTGCAAACAACCATTTAGACCAGAAATCCAAAGGGTCTGCTTGAAGACCAACTGAAAAGGTCCTTGTGCCTCTGGATACAAAATGGGAAAAGGTTTTCTGAAGCACAGATTTTGGTTCCTACCCAGATGAAATGAACTGCAATCCACGTGATTGGATGACGCAAAGTCTAAGAGGCTGAAGGACCTCATACCCAGAGAGGGGCCAGGGCTGGGTTTGTTATCCAGAGTCCGAGGAATGGCTTTATGGTTCCTCAGACAACTTGACTACCTGTGGGGAGTTCCTCGGTGTTACTGTCCTCCCGCTTCTAATGACCCAGGTTTTAACACTAGAACGCCCCCTGGAGTTGTCTGTGTAGTCAAAGAAATGCTGGGAGCTAAGGTTTTGATCTTCGAAACAGATATGTCCCTTCTTTTTGACACTGGCTTATGGCATTCTGGACCAGCCATTCAAAGGAGGAGCGGATGGCAACTCTGGCTGGGTGGAAACCCCAATTTATCACAAAACACAATGCATATTCAGAAGCGAGACAGTTGAAACAGGCCATCACATCAAGGTTGTCCTGGGGTTGGTATGTTGCAGCCTGTGCATGAGTTGTCAGGTGAGGTTTTCAGTGGGAAATGGGAATACATTTTGGGTGAGAGAGTCACGTAACCAAATCACACAGCTGCAAGTCAATGTGCCACGTGAGGTTAGACAGGAAGGAGACCCCTGCAATGGAAGCTAATAGTTCAGCTACAGAAAAGTGTGGAGAAGGGCAGGGTAGCTGTGACCGAACTTGGAGGGATCACACAGGGCCACAGCAGGTGGGCAGAAGCTGAGGCAGCACATTATGAAGGCGGTATTTTGGCGGGCTTACTGTAACTGCAGTGTGGGCCTAGATTAAACGAAAGGACACAGGCTAGCATCAGAGACCCGATAAAAAGCAGCCGGCTGGCCGGGCGCAGTGGCTCACGCCTGTAATCCCAGCACTTTGGGAGGCCGAGGTGGGTGGATCACGAGGTCAGGAGACCTAGACCATCCTGACCAATATGGCTGAGGCAGGAGAATTGCTTGAACTGGGAGGCAGAGGTCACAGTGAGCAGAGATTGAGCCACTGTATTCCAGCCTGGGCAACAGAGTGAGACTCCGTGCCAAAGGAAAAACAAAGAAAAAAGCATGGTGTATCATCAACACTGTGGTGTGAGGATTTTTTTTCCCTCCCCCCGTCCCAACTTCTAATTGTTCTCTTTTAACTAAAAATCATCTGCTAAATTTAAGCATCTTCTTTAACGCTGCTATTGTCATAGAGAACCTCCTGAGGTTCTGGCAGGAAACTATGGAGCAATGGAACAAGATGCAGGAAATACTTTTGGGAATGAGAAAAGATGGCACTTTCCATAAATACTCATTGATCTAAATCTGACATTCCCACCAGCAATACAGGAGGTTCTCTGGCACAAGAATGTCAGTCACACTGCCTGCTGGGCCAGCAGATCAGACTTCAAAGATAACTTCTGGAATGAGGAGATTCAAACTTCAAATGGTTGATTTTAAAAAAATGTGCACACACACTGAAATCACACTGGTGATTTTGCAGTAGTATTTCTCCATCACCATTTCTGAATGAACACTTCGAGATAAAAGCTTACCTAGGCAAGAATGTTAACCACCCAAGCTGATCTGGAATCTCACTGCCTCCATTGTCTGCCTCTTGCCCCCAAGCAAGATGAGGAACAAGTTAACCCAAAGAAAGCTGTCCTGAGCCAGCCTTAGAAAACAAAGACACAAGTGGGAAGACTCTGTGCTATTTATTATCAAATGGTTCCTCTGGACACTGTCACCCCCAGTATAAAGGGGGGTGAAAATACAATGAACCCTGCTATCGTGTGGTGTTTTATGCTGAAATAGCTCCCTGACAGACATGTTCCAACAGAACCAAAGTTCATGACCTTAACTAAATTACTTCTATGCAGGGTTTTTTCTCCTCATTAATTTTGCAATGCCTTGGTTTATTCTATTGTCCATGGATGCATATTGATATTTTAGAAATAACACAAGTAAAAGAATTATTTGCAAACTTGTAAATAACTACATACATCATTCTTAGGAGACGATAGTTTATGTGGTTCATCCAAACATTCCTGAGGAATGTAACGAAAAACTTCAGCTAAAGTCTAAGTTCCAGAGTGCTGTCCAGTTGCTATCAATTAATTTTTATATTCAAGGTACAGATTTAACTTATTCATTAGAAATTTTTTTAAATAAAGATTTTCTGTACCTGCCATAGTGTTCCAGTAATAAGTCATACCTATCGGTCAATACATTAACTTACCCTTAACGTGTAATAGAATTATTCTCAAACTCAACTTCTCTATATCATAAATCATAAAGTTCTAAAATATATTTTTAAAAATTCTCTATGGCTTAAAAATAGCTTATTAATACTACAGTAAACAATACTTTTAGAAGTAGTACAATGCCATGAAATCAATCAAGTTTTTAAACCCCAAAAGATCTAGGAAACACTGCTCTAACAATACCTTTCTGTCAAAGCCCTACTTGGAAGGACAAGTTGCAAGGTGAAAAGGTTGCAAGTATATACATTTACTAAATGATGTGTTAATATCCCGCACAAGGTCTAGTAAAGAAGTTAGTATGAGGGGAGGGCGGTGGACAGAGGGATACTGTTCCATGCATCCATGTTTCCTCAGAAAATCACTGGTGCCCCTCTTACACTATTAGAGAAGAAGTGGGTTTTATGATGTAGCTTGCTTTTAAAAGTTACCTGAAGAAACATCTTTGGAAGCTTACCCAAAAAACTAAAGCCAGTGGTTACCTCAAAAGAGAGTAAAAAAGCCAAATCTTAACTTTTTTTCTATCTATGGTACCTTTTGCATTCTGTACCATAAATATGGACTATCTATTCAAAATAAATATATATACATATATGTATTTACATATGTGTGTGTGTGTATATATATATATATATATTTTTTTTTTTTTTAGACGGAGCTTCGCTCTTGTTGCCCAGGCTGGAGTGCAATGGCGCAATCTCAGCTCACCACAACCTCCGCCTCCAGGGTTCAAGCGATTCTCCTGCCTCAGCCTCCCGAGTAGCTGGGACTACAGGTGCGTGCCACCTGAGTGCCCAGCTAATTTTTTGTATTTTTGGTAGAGACGGGGTTTCTCCATGGTGGTCAGTCTGGTCTTGAACTCCTGACCTTAGGTGACCCACCTGCCTCAGCTTCCCAAAGCGCTGGGATTACAGGCGTGAGCCACCGCGTCCAGCTATTCAAAATATTTTTAAAGTTACTTGATTCCTAAATAAAGATGTTCATTTCAACTCAGCTCAGCAATAAGAAGTGGCTACTAACTGCTAAAAACACTGTAAAGCAATGAACCGGCAGATATGAATAAAGCAGTCCCTGCCCTTGAGAAGCCTGAGAGAGAAGGTGAGACAGATAAGCAAGCCAATTACTGGCCCCATGACAGGCAAGACAATAGGATTGAGCAGGGAAAGCCCTGGGAGTGCAGGGAAGGTGGTCTAACAAATACTTCAGCAGAGAGAGAGAGCTCGGAAGATTATCCAGGGTTCTTTAGAACCCAAATGAAAGACGTGTCCAGCACTTAATAGCACATGTTCCAGGAAACACTGGTTAGCTACAAATAGGTGCAGGCGTGTCCCAGATAACGCCTCTCAGCTCTGAGACAGCAGGCCAGCTGGGGTCCCAGCCTCCTTGCTTTACCCACAGTGTGACGCAGCAGGACACTGTCATTTTGTGCATCTGATAAAGCCAGGGGTTTGGGGCACATAATCTAAACCCAGGCGGTAGGCCCAGGACAGGGATGTGGAGTGAAAAGGGCACACCTTGGAAGAAGACCACTTGCTTAAACACAAAGGAAGGAAAGTCAGTCACATTGGGGAACATTAAGTAATTTGATAAAGAAACGGTGAGAAATGGGAAGAATTTTAAACAGGAGTAGGAGCAGTTATGGAGATGGTGTGTCTAGAAACATCGCAGTGATGGCACTGCTGAGGAGGGAGAACAGGTGAGGCTGCTGGCCTGCTGGGTGAACCATCGCACTATTTCCTGAGAAAAACAAACAATTCCTAAGCCTAGCCAGCAGTGAGGGGAAAGAGACTGCACAGATTTTCAGGAGGTAAAATCAACAAGTCTTAATGACCAAACGGATTTCAGCAATGAAAGAGACAGGATGTCCAGGATGATGAGCAATGAGCAAGTACAATAGGCATAACAGTAATAATCATCATGCACTGAGTACCTGACACGCTTTACACCGTGCCAATATGTTTCACATATTATTTAATCATATCAATGCTATCCATTTTATAGATAGAAAGCTGACATTCAGAGAAGTTAAGAAACTTAGCCATGGCCGTAGCTAATCATAGTGACAGGTCTGGCATTTGAGCCCAAGACTATTTGATTCCAAATCTAGACTCCAAATTTCTAGACAATTATGCATTTTGGAGAATACAGTTTAAAAATATATAGTTCTTTATAAA
The DNA here is from genome assembly GCF_043159975.1 of Macaca nemestrina. Lineage (NCBI taxonomy): Eukaryota > Metazoa > Chordata > Mammalia > Primates > Cercopithecidae > Macaca > Macaca nemestrina. The sequence continues at coordinate 77,759,158 of NC_092143.1, forward strand.
ATAGTAATAGTGATGAATATAGATAAACTTGCTTGTTGGGGGTTAACCCTGTACTAGGTACTGGTCTAAGAACTTTTCTCACATTATTTCATTTAATCATTAACATCCCTTCCAGATAGTCACTATTATTATTCCCATTTTACAGATGGTGAAACTAAAGCACAGGTCATGTCCCCAATTTGCCATAGCTAGTAAAGCCAGAGAATTAAACACCTGAAGCTTAAAGATAGAGCTTGTGTTATTTCCCCATAACAATTTACTGTACATGAAAATGAATATCCATAGGATTTTATGAATGAATTAGTATAAAACAGTAGGGTGTTTCAAGGATCATTACCCTGAAATAAATGGTCCCAGAAACATTTTATGATATGAGTTTATAAAGCAGTGCAATTATAAAGCAGTGGCACAAGACACTAAAGATCAGTATATGTATTTATTCTAATATTCTTGTTGCATCTGAATTCTCAATCACACTAGATTAACTACAGGTGTAGGCTTCATATTTAATGTCTGGAAAAAAAGAATGAACTAAAGTCCAGGCTATGTAGGAGGTGGGCAGTGATGCTTCTATTACACATACCCTTGTTTCCAACTGCTACAATCAGTATTTTTCATGGGCCCTTAGTTAGAGAATACAGCAACAGAAAAGAAAAATACACCTTTGAAATGCATTCAGGCTTGCATACTTTACAGTGGAGTATATACTTGCTAAATTTGAATACTATGTCATATATGAGAATGAAGTGAATTTTCTTTTACTCGTAGATTTTTTTTCTGTACTTAGAATTGTCTATTTTATTCAGAAAAAAAGAGGGGCTGGTTTCCAACAAAAGTGATGAAGCTACCATAATTTCCTGTGATTTGCCAGCCATGAATTTAACACATTATTTTTACAAACACAATACCTCCTATTCAATACTTAGAAGGAGCTCACTTGAAACTGATTATATTTCAAAGGAAAGTGAGCCATCAGGTCATATAGTATAAGTTGTAAGGTAACCCAGAGAGACTGCAGAAATGATAGGGAACGTCTAACAATCTGAACGTCAATAGATAATAAGTTATTCTAAAAACTAACACCAGACAGCTAACTAGCAGGTGATTTGCAGGTCAGGATTATTGTATTATCACCAAAACACACAACTTTACTAATCATTCATGCTATTCACGGGGCACAAAATCGTTTCTTTAAAAAAAAAAAAAAAAAATCAGGCCGCGCGCAGTGGCTCACTCCTGTAATCCCAGCACTTTGGGAGGCCGAGGCGGGCGGATCACGAGGTCAGGAGTTCGAGACCACTCTGGCCAATATGGTGAAACCCTGTCTCTACTAAAAATACAAAAATAAATAAATAAATAATAGCCGGGCGTGGTGGCACACGCCTGTAGTCCCAGCTACTCGGGAGACTGAGGCAAAAGAATCGCTTGAACCCGGGAATGGGAGGTTGCAGTGAGCGGAGATGGCGCCACTGCACTCCAGCCTGCAGCCTAGCGACAGCAAGACTCCATCTCAAAAAAAAAAAAAAATCAAAACTGCTCAAGGAGGCTCGTGAGGAAGGGTGAGGGCTGGTGGGGTTCAGAACGCAAACAGGGAATGCGATATGCAACATTAAAGGGCTCCTGCCCTGGGAGGTTTTCCGCAGCATCTCAAAGCAGGAAAGCCCCATGAGGTCCCACTTTCTCCAAACACCACTCATAACCGGCAGGCCAAGTGCCGAGCCCCGAGGGGCCAGGACAACCTTCAGGCCATCTCCCCAGCCTAAGACTTTCAGTTTCGGGGAACAATAAGCTGAGGCAAGCTGCTCTTTCTCTACCCTGTGGGAAACTGAGACTTGTTCACTTTCAGCAGCCTGATAGACAGGAGTCCGCTCGAAGTCCTCTAAGGCTCCTCTCCCTCCCCAAAGGCTCCTTTCTTCTGGCTGATAACTATGTAAATTCCCTCTTCCCAGCCCGGCTCCGCGCAGCAGACTCGCAGCTATTCAAAGCTGCGTTTCCAGCTCCGGTCCAGTGCTTCCATCATGAATGCTTGAATGAATGAGATGGTCGCGTTTCTGCAGAGCTCAAAACTCAGCACAATGCCCAAACACACGTTTCCCACGAGGGCACTGCGAACTCCGCCCACTACTTTTGACCTGTCCTTTTTATTTTTAATGAAGTTTGTATTTGTGGGAATACGCCCATTGTCAAGTGCTGCGTACTTCAAGATGTTTTCAGCAAATATTTGTGACTGTCCAGCCAACACGAAGCCACGCTGCGAAGACTAGGGGTGGCGTGGGGACCGGGTTTGTCCCCCCAAAGGGAAAAGAATTCTCTCCTTTCTTTCTCTCTCTCTCTCTCCCGCTTCGCCCGCAAAAACAGAAACTGAAAATTCGCTTTGAGTTTGTCTTCTCAATCCTTGCAACGCGCATGCAAGGTGCTCCCTTCTCGGCCGGTCCCTCGCCCCGGCGCGCCCACGGTCAAACCTGCGCGGGGAATGAACGGGTTTGGCCACTTCGCCGATTGCACAAAGAGCGAGGGTCGGGAAGGCGCATCAGTGCCCTGAACGCCGCCTGCGGGTCCCCCTGCCCGGGGCCGCTGGCGAGGGGCGCGCTTCTCGCCGCGTCTCTCCCCACTAGCCCGCCCGGCAGCGAGTGGCCCCGAGGAATCCGCCCTTCCCCGACCGCGGCGACCCAGCTTGCGCAGCCGGACAGTGAGGGCGATTCGGGGGAGCTCTTTCCCCATTCATTCCCCGCGCCCGGCCAGCAGCCCCGCCACCCCTGCCCGCGCAGCCGGGGCACTGAAAGCACCCCCAGGCGCCCGCTCCCGCCACCCCCAGCACTGCTCGCGTAGATGGCGCTCCTGGGTCACTAAGTTCCGCAAAAGCCAGAGGCGAGGCTGGACGACCCCCGAAGCCCGAGGAGGTTAAAGCCTAGGCTTGCGAAGAGCGGGCAGCGTCCTCCAGGAGCGGCGTCCCCATCCCGCCCTCCCCGGCCGGCGCGGGAGACCCACGTGTCAGAGGCCCCCAGTCCGAGGTGCACCAGGATGCGCGCCCGGTCTCCAGCAGCTCCAACGCGACGGGCTTTGTCCGCGGCCGCCCCCGCCCGCCCGCCCGCCTGCGGGGAACCGGGACCCGAGGACCCAGGGACCCGGGCCGGGCTCACCTCTCTGCTGGCACCGCGCGGCGACCCACAGCAGCGAGGCCAGGAGCACGCCCCACGCGCCGCCGCCGCGCATCTCGCCTCTTCGCCGCTCGGTGGGTCTGGGGAGAAAGCCGCGCGCCCGCCTGGAACGCTCCGCGGGACGCGAGTCTGAGCTGCCGCGGCCCCGCCGCCCTTGGCGTCCCGGCCGCCCCTCCCTCCAGCCGCCCTCGGACACACCCCCCGGCTGCGCCCCGCCCCGCCCGGCCTGGCCCAGCCGCCCAAACCCCTCCTCCGGGGGCGCCCAGCTTGGCCGCCGGGATCCCGCGCACGCGGACCCCTGGTGGGGAAGGTCGGGCTGACCGCGGCCGCCGCCCTGGCTCCGGGTAGGAGGTGGGCGGAGAAGGTGGGCTGAGGGGAGGAGAAACTGGGCTGTGGGGGCCCGGGAGGGTGGATTCCGAGAAAGTATGTGCCCTGCTGACCCTGCCCGCCCCGCCGCGGCCCTGCAGTCCCCCGGCCAGGACCCACGCGCCCCTGCCGGGAGCTGGGCGAGAGGCGAACCCTCGGGACGCCACCCAGGCTCGGCCGACCCGCCGCCGTGGGCAGAGGACTTGAGGATTTGTTCTGAAAATCAGTTGCAACTTGTTCCCCACTTTGTTTGCCTAAAGAAGGCAAGGTCCCTTGGACTTAATTATTATGATTAGATACCCTCACCGCTGGAGAGAGGAAGCGCTCCTGACACGCGATTTCAACTGCTTTGTTATTATAATAATAATTATTATTATTTTTAAACTATGTCTAGTCCCCGTTAAAGAATTTTTAATTTCCTCTGATTTTTTTCTTTCTCTCTTTTTGTCTATCAAAAGTATTGGCTGGGCGCAGTGGCTCACGCCTGTAATTCCAGCACTTTGGGAGGCCGAGGCGGGTGGATCACTTGAGGTCAGGAGTTCAAAACCAGCCTGGCCAACATGGTGAAACCCCGTCTCTACTAAAAAAAATCCGAAAATTAGCCGGGCGTGGTGATGGGCGCCTGCAGTCACAGCTATGGTGATGGGCGCCTGCAGTCACAGCTACTCGAGAGGCTGAGGCAGGAGAATCGCTTGAACCCTGGAGCCAGGTTGCAGTGAGCTGAGATCACACCGCTGCCCTTCAGCCTGGGAGACAGAGTGAGACTCCGTCTCAAAAAAAAAAAAGTATTCATAACACTTTGCAGATTTCACATTTTCTCAATATAAATATACAGGAACAATGTCCCATATACTCTCTCTCTCTCTCTCTATATATATATATTTTATATAAATATACAGGGACAATGTCTCATAATACTATTATGTTTTTTAACACTTAAAAAAAGCTTAATTATGACCGTTTTCAAAACCAGGGCTCACACAGGCTGAGATGAGTTAGACCCCAGGTCTGGTTTCTAGTCCATAGTCCTTTACAATACCACACTGAAATCGCAGAGGATGTTGATATCATCCCACTATCTCATTTTGTCTTTTTTTTTTTTTTGCTTGATAGGAAGATAATTTCCTCTCACTTGTGTGAATCGATTTGACAACTCTATCAATTCCTGTTTTTCTGAGGACACTTACACATCTAGTGAGTAGAACTTAGTTATAATACTTAGCCATCGATTAATTTTTAAAAATCATGGAAGTACAGAACAAAATGATAGGCCGTTTTAAAAGGATGCAATATAGTTCAGTGAGTACTCCATACAGTACTAAATTTAAAATGCAGACGTTCTTAACTATGAAAATGTTACTAAGTAATTATTAAATAAGTAAACTTAGTACTTAATAAATGATCAAATATTATAGTATTAGGCACATAGCTATTAAAATGCAGAATTATAAGCATTTGTGCGCTGAAAGAACTGCACACAAATGTATACACTAGATATGTATCTTTTAGAGTGTCTTAAAGACACTAGCATTCATATAGATTATCTTTTGGGATCTTCACAGCTCTATGAGATGCTTCCCAAGAGATAAGGAAGTGAGTTCTCAGTGTCAGCAAATGTCTGGTCTAGAGCTAGACCCCAAGTCTGGTTTCTAGTCCATAGTCCTTTACAATATCACACTGAAATCACAGAGGATGTTGATCAAAAGCAAAGTGGAGGAATCACAAGGGGTGTCCCCATATTCTGGGTCTCCCCGTATCCTGGGTTCCTGGATATTCAGGGAGGAGGTTGATGGGACCTTATCTTTGAACTGCAAGCAGGGATCTCACATGTGTAATTGCAAGGGAGGCAAGTGGTCAGCACTTCTGGGGAGTGAATAGTAAGCATCAAAAGTTGCAAAATGGCACTATTTATCACTGCTCAAAATTAAGGAGAAAGATTTCAACTAAAAGAATTCAGAACAAACTTGGATAAAATATGGCAGTAAAAATGTCATAATTCTACACATCTTCTAAAAACCCTGCAGTAAAAATTTTTCCAATCTTTAGCATGCTTGGAAAATATCTAAATTACCTAGAGCACCATGAAAGTGCAGGGCTGGCTTGTTCAAGTTGAAAATTAGTATAACAAGAATGTTCATGTTTTGTGAGAAAGTAAAAATTCAACTTAACTGTACACAAAAAGATGCTTGCCTCAAAGTCACCTATAAATAATGAACAATTGAAAATGCCTAAATGTCAAGCAATAGTTTAAATGGTTAAGTAATTTATAAATCAATGTGATAGGTTATTATGTACTACTTTTATATTATGAAACTTTTGCAATTAAAAAAAAACTCATGTTAAGAAAAGCAAAATTCCAAATAACATAGACATTCTGATTGCAATTATGTACATAAAATAAGCACATGTGGCCAGGCATGGTGGCTCACGCCTGTAATCTCAGCACTTTGGGAGGCCAAGGCAGGCAGATCACCTGAGGTTAGGAGTTGGAGACCAGCCTGGTCAACATGGTGAAACCCCATCTCTACCAAAAATATAAAACTTAGCCAGGCGTGGTGGCAGATTCCTGTAATCCCAGCTACTCAGGAGGCTGAGGCAGGAGAATCGCTTGAATCCGGGAGGTGGAGGCTGCGGTGAGCCGAAATGCCATGGCACTCCAACCTGGGCAACAAGAGCAGAACTCCGTCTCAAAAAAAGAAAAAAAGTAATGTATTTTTTTAAAGCACAGTGACTCATGCTGCCACACTCGGCTAATCTTTGTATTATTATTATGATTACTTTTCTTTTGCGGGGGCAGAGATGGGTTTTGCCATGTTACCCAAGCTGGTCTTGAACTCCTGAGCTCAAGTGATCTGCCCACCTCAGCCTCCCAAAGTGCTGGAATATGAATTCTTATTTCAGTAATTTCACTAATACTATTATGTTTTTTAACATTTAAAAAAAAAAAAAGCTTAATTATGACCATTTTCAAAACCAGGACTCACACAGGTGGAGATGAGCTAAACTGGAGCTTTCAAATCCCTTGGGTGATCCTGTTGAAATCCAGATTCTAGTTCAGTAGTTCTGGGTTGGAGGCCTGAGCTCCCCATGACACTGATGCTGCGGACAGGCAGAGCACATCTTGAGCAGCCTGTAGCTTGCTTGCTTGTTCTCCATCTTGTCTGCAAATTGAAATCAGTGGAGGAATTTAAAAAATACTGATGCTGGTTTCCACCCCCAGAGATTATGATTCAATTAGTATGGGGTACAATTTGGACATCTAGATATTTCGAATGATCTTCAGATAATTCTAATGTGAAGCAAACTTTCAGAAACACAGCTAGACTGACCTGCTCCTGCATGTAGACAATCCAGGTTCTGGTCATTGGTGGCTGAGCAGGCTGGGGGAGCCACATTCAGTGTGTGATCACAGGCTGTATGAAGAAGCCTGGCCTGGTAAGTGTTTTCCCTCATATCCTGACACCCATATAACAGGGATCCAGCCACGGTGCCCAGAATACGGGACAGGACTGTTTCTCTGGAGAGTTAGTACAAGCAAGACTGACTCCTAGTTCTAAAGGGACTGAGATACAAAGCAGACACTTGGGCACAGAAGCATCACACCAGGATCCAGGCAGTAGGCCTGGATGTAAAGCTGGGGGCTTGGTTACAAGGACAGAGGCAAGAGGTCAGTTACTAGAATTGGTTATGGTGTCAGAGTCTGATCTAGGACAAAATTAGAGGGGCTGACCATAGGAGAAGCTCCTTAAGGTCTCATGGCTGGAAATAAGGTGGTTAAGACCCTTCGCTTTAGACAGGGGTGAGGGCTGGAAGGACTAGCAGTCAATGAAGGCAAATTGGAGGTGGGCGGCAAAAATGGTCCCTCAAAGGTGCATGGCCCATGTCCTAGGCTGGAACCTGGAAATACATTGTATTACATGACAAAAGGTACTTTGCAGATGTGATTAAATAAGAGTCTTAAGATGAGGAGATTATCTAGGATTCACCAGGCAGACCAAAGTAATCAGTAGAAGTCTTCATAAGTGACAGAGAGAGTAGGAGAGGAAGACTCAGTGATTCAATGTGAGAAGGACTCAAGCAGCTATTGCTGGCTTTGAAGATGGGGGCGGGGATCATGAGTCCTGGAATGTGAGCAGCTTCTAGATCCTTGGAAAGCAAGGACGCAGATCTTCCCCTAGAGCCTCCAGAAAGAGCCAGCTGTAAGGACACCTTGAGTTTGCCCAGGTGAAACCCATTTTGGACTTCGGAATTCCGGAACTATAAGATAACAATACAAATGGTTATCTGATAGTTTGTATTGTTTTATGTCAAGGAGTGTGTGATAATTTGTTACAGTAGCAGTAGGGAACTAATACATTAGGCAAAGACTACCTCCCAGTAAGTGGAGATGAAGTTGAGGGGAAAGTGAGTATCTGTATTAGGATTGAAGTAGAGCCTGAAGATTCCATTTGTGCCCATGATGAAGAGCAGAAGAAGGAAGAATTTGAAAAAATTACTTGAAATACTGGAAAAAAGAGAAGGAAGAATAGAGGTCTCAGAGGATAGCAGTAGAGAACCTGGCATCTGGAGAGAGACAAAATTGCTATTCATGAGGTATATTATAAGCTTTGGTTTTCATGCAAGATGTGCCATAAACTCTGCGAACAATTTGGACAAAGTGGCTATAAAGTGATAGGCTGAACTCTGTTTATAGCCCTGGTGACAGACTGCAAGTTGCCTCCCAAAATGCAGGCTCCTATCCTTCTGAGCATTTAGTCACCCAGGTAGGTCACCCAGGTGGGCACTGCATTGCCAGCCTCCCTCAAAGCTAGGTTTAAATCTGTATTAGTCTGCCCAGGTTACTGTAACAAAATGTCACAGGCTGGGAGGCTTAAACAACAGAAACTTACTTTCTTAGAGTTCTGGAGGCTGGAAGTCCCAGATCAAGGTCCGGCAGCATTCAGTTTCTGGTGAGGGCTCTCTTCTTGGCTTGCAGGCAGCCACCTTCTCACTGTGACCTCAAGTGGTGGAGACAAAGAGCAAGCTTTCATAAGTTCTCTTCTTACAAGAACACAAATCCTATTGGATCAGAGCCCCATTCTTGCTACCTCATTTAACCTTACTTACTTTCTCAGAGGTCCCATTTCCAAATTCAGCCACACTGGGGAAAAGGGCTTCAACACATGAATTTGGGGGGAATGTAAACATTTGGTCCATCACAGGCTCTGACGAGGTTCAGGTCAACAGGATGTGAGCAGAGGTGAGGTGTGAAACTTGAGGCCCTGCCAACTCAACATGACCTTTTTGCTCCAGACACTGGGTGTGTCCTCTTTCACCTTAAACTTAAACTCAGATGCTGTTCTGCCATGCTCCTTCAACCCCACGAGTAAAGAACCTCCTGGAGGATGGTGAAGCAACAAGATGAGAGAAAAGTTAATAACTTTATGAAAAGGTGGCTCATACCTGTAATCCCAGCACTTTGGAAGGCTGAGGTGGGTGGATCACCGGAGGTCAGGAGTTTGAGACCAGCCAGACCAACATAGAGAAACCTCGTCTCTACTAAAAATACAAAATTAGCCAGGTGTGTTGGTGCACGCCTGTAATCCCAGCTACTCGGGAGGCTGAGGCAGGAGAATCACTTGAACCTGAGAGGTGGAGGTTGCCGTGAGCCAAGATCATGCCATTGCACTCCAGCCTCGGCAATAAGAGTGAAACTCTTGTCTCAAAAAAAAAGAAAAGAAAAGAAAAGAAAAAAAGTCATATGGCTGCCTACAGTGCATAATGGCTGAAAGAGATAAAGTAGTATTTGATTTAAGCCATTGTATTTTAGAGTCCTTTAAAAGGGCAACCTAGCCTTAGCCTAAAATACCCTATAACCTGAATAACCAGGCCCTCCTTTGTGCAGTTAATAAAAGTAAATTGTGATGGCTTTTCAACAGATTATGTATTTTAAAATAAAAATTAGAAATGTATGAAAAATAATGAAGTAGCTACTTCACAAGAGTCAGTTTCAGAAGAAAACAAATCTTCCCTCAAAGCTGAACGTTATCCTGAGTGTGTTCCAGGCCTGAGTAGCCTGCCTCTAACTAATTCTGAATCTCTTAACTTTGAAATAATTTTGGTTTAGATATTATGTTCTCATTTTAATATTTCTCACAAAATTGTTCTTTTTCTGGGTATCCATGGCTTTTCTTTGCCTCAGATATTGTTGTATATCTGCTTCAATGTCAGGGGAATTTTTACTCTTCAAAATCCCATTGCTTTTACTTGTTTGTGAGAGTATAGAACCATGCGAGTAAAATGATTAATATCAGAAGCCTTACATGATTTGCTTGGCCCTGAACAGCCTTATTAAATGAAAATGGTTATCACCATTTGATTTAGGCCTTTACCCTTAACAACATTTCTTAGAGAACATGTTTAATAGAAATTTCCTAGCGTGTCTGTTGTACAGAACATCTGTGGGATGGTGTAACTACATTCCCACTTACTTTCTCAGAATCACCTTCCTGTGGCTCTGTGGTTAGCAGGAGAATATCCAGGCCAGGTGTGCTGGCGGGCCCTGTAATCCCAACACTTTGTGAGGCTGAGGCAAGTGGATCACCTGAGGTCAGGAGTTCAAGACTAGCCTGGCTAACATGGCAAAACCCCATCTCTACTAAAAATACAAAAATTAGCCGGGGTGGTGGTGTGTGCGTGTAATCCCAGCTACTCAGGAAGCTGAGGCAGGAGAATCGCTTGAACCTGGGAGGTGGAGGGTACAGTGAGCAGTGATCATGCCACTGCACTCCAGCCTGGGCAACAGAGCAAAACTCCGTCTCGAAAAAAGAAGAAGAAGAAGATCCAATTTACACAACATGACCTTATCCCTAGGACACTGCTCCCACTCTGGCTATCACCCTCTGTCTTGACAAATCACAGTCACCATCTTAGACCTTTATTTAAGGCAGAGGTTATCTGAGCCTCAGCACCATCTTCGTTTTTCAAGTCTTCCTTATATGTACATGCCCTAAACTTTCCTCTCTCTTTAACTATTTTGAGTTGGGTTTTTGTCACTTGAAATTGGGCACTTTTTAATATTAGTATATCTACCTTCCATTAAGGACCATAGAGAATGTCAGATAGCATCTGCTTTCTTATTTTTTACTTAAAACTCTTTTTTTCTTTTATTAAAGAGATGAGAGCGGCCAGACACAGTGGCTCGTGCCTATAATTCCAACACTTTGGGAAGCTAAGGTGGGCAGGTCACCTGAGGTCAGGAGTTAGAGACCAGCCTGGCCAACATGACAAAACCCTGTCTCTACTAAAAATACAAAAATTAGCCTGGCATGGTGGTGGGCGCCTGCAATCCCAGCTACTCGGGAGGCTGAGGCAGGAGAATTGTTTGAACCCAGGAGGTAGAGGTTGCAATGAGCCAAGATTGCGCTATTGCATCCCAGCCTGGGGGACACAGTGACACTCTGTCTCAAAAGAAAAAAAAATATATATATATATGAGGCCTTGCTACATTGCCCAAGAGGGAGTGCAGTGACTATTCACAGTGCAGTCCTACTATTGATCAGCACGGGAGTTTTGGCCTTCTCCATTTCCTAACTTGACCAGTTCACCTCTCCTTAAGCAAAATGGTTGTCCTCCACTCCTGGGAGATCACCATTACTGCAGTGGAACTTAGTGTGGACACCTGATTGACATAGCACACTCCAGGCCAGAACTCTTGGTCTCAAGAAAGTCTCCTGCCTCAGCCTGTGGTGTAGCTGAGTCTACAGGTATGTGCCACAGCAGCAGGCAGCGTCTGCCTTTTGACATTTAATCTCTTCTTAAGGGGCTTGTAGTATTTTACATTTACATAGCTGAATTTCCAGAGCATAATGTAAAAAAATACATTTAAATAGGATTGTTTCACAAGAAAAAGCAGTAGTTAAAAAATTCAGGACTCAAACTGCCTGGGACCAAATACTAGCTCTCACACTTACTTGATTGGGTGATTTGTGGAAAATTACTTCACTTTCTCGCCCTCAGTTTACTCATTTTACTATAAAATATCCCCATTTTACTATTAAATGGAGATAAAAATAAGATGTACATCAAAAGATGAGAATCGAATGACATAATGAACACAGAATTGTTAGCATTGTTCCTAGCATCAAGTAAACATTCGATAGTAGTTTATTCTATGATATCATCTTCATGGCCGTGGGTTAGGAAGAGTGTTGTACAGCTGCCACAAGACGATAATGTGGGGCTCTAATGGAGCTTTTCAACACATGCTTACAAAAGGCAATTGGACATTTGCAAAGAGATGAACTATTATCTGTCCTCTTATTTATGTAGCAAGAAGCACTAGAGACCCAGAGGGGACGTGTGAGCTAAGAAAGAGCATCTCCCTAAAGCCAAGGAGTGGATGGAGGCTACAAGAAAATAGCAACCAGCTATATCAAAAACTAAAAAGACTTTTAAAAATTGGTTTTGGCAGGGAATTGGTCCTCAGGGAACTTGGTGGGTGTGTTTTTCTTTTACAGAGGAAGAGGAAGCCAAATTGGAGGGGTCTAGAAGACAGCTGTTCATACGGACATGTAGATAGCATTTGTCCCCAGGACTCTGCAGGACATCCCTGCCTGCTGGGTATCTCTAACAATGCAGCCTTTCAACAGGAAAGTCAGACTTCGAAAGCAAAGTTTGCAACAGTAGCAGCAAATACAAATTATTTATTTATTTATTTATTTATTTATTTATTTATTTATTTATTTTTGAGATAGAGTCTCACTCCGTCACCCAGGCTGGAGTGCAGTGGCGCGATCTTGGCTCACTGCAACCTCCACTTCCCGGGTTCAAGTGATTCTCCTGCCTCAGCCTCCCGAGTAGCTGGGACTATAGGCGTGCACCACTGTTTCCAGCTAATTTTTTTTTTTTAAGAGATGAGGTTTCACCATGTTGGTCAGGCTGGTCTCAAACTCCTGACCTCGTGATCCACCCGCCTCAGCCTCCCAAAGCCACTGGGCCCAGCCCTGCAAATAAAAAATTTATAGCTGGACACCAATTATCTAGAAAGTGAGAAATACATGTTTATAAAGATACTTGTCATTGTGTCATTTGTATTACACCACTCACTATTATTGGAGCTTCCTTCAGCAATTTTTTTTTTGAGACAGAGTCTTGCTCTGTCGCCCAGGCTGGAGTGCAGTGGCACAATCTCGGCTCACTGCAACCTCCACCTCCCAGTTCAAGTGATCCTCCCACCTCACCCTCCCGAATAGTTAGGACTACAGACATGCACCACACCCAGCTAATTTTTGTATATTTAGTAGATATGGAGTTTCACCTTGTTGGCCAGGCTGGTCTTGAACTCCTGACCTTGTGATCTGCCCAGCTCGGCCTCCCAAAGTGCTGGGATTACAGGCATGATTCTAAGCGCCCAGCCTTCCTTCAGCTTTTTACTAATTTCTTCTACTATTTGTTCCCGAGGGAGGCAAATATTTTACAATATTTTACACTTTAGGTTCTCCAAGGGCTTCTTTTCTTCATGTTTGCCTCATGATCCCCACTTGTGTCATTTTATGACACATCTCCAGACCTGTCATCAAGAAGCGAAATTTGAGTTAAATAACTCGTAAACCTGGCATTGGCTTAGTGGCAAGGACAATATTCAAATTGTAGGAAGAAGATGTTACTAAGTAATAAAATCAGTTGCCTGAAAAGACAGTATTTTTTTTTTTTATCAAAAAGCATTTTACAGGATCTCAATCTTGAGAAGCAACACATTGGATATATGAAGGTCAGAAGACTGAAATTAAAATTGTAGCTCCAGAAATTGTTAGCGATTTGACCCTTCAACAGGTCAGTTACCTTTTCTGAGCCTCAGTTTCCTCCTCTGTAAAATGTTAAGTAACCGAATCTTTTGCTAGACGTAGTAGTCGCTGGCTGGGCAGTGGCTCATGCCTGTAATCCTAGTTCTTTGGGAGGTCTAATGGGCGGATTGCCTGAGCTCAGGAGTTCGAGACCACCCTGGGCAACATGGTGAAACCCTGTCTCTACTAAAATACAAAAAGTTAGCCACGCATTGTGGTAGGCGCCTCTAGTCCCACCTACCTGGGAGGCTGAGGCCTGAGAATTGTTTGAACCCGGGAGGCAGAGCTTGCAGTGAGCTGAGATTGCTCCACTGCATCCCAGCCTGAGCCACAGAGCAAGACTCTCTCTCCAAAAAAAAAAAAAGAAGAAGAAGAAGTAATGACAATGATAATAACAACTGTTACCAGGTACTGAATCTTCAAATCGTACTTTACACCCATTGTCTCACTTATGCTGCTTAAATCTCCAAGTCCACCTTTACCATGAGAGAGTTGGAGATTTAAGCAGAATATGGGAGAAGATGGACTGCACCATGGCCACTGAAGGTGGCTAGAGAATCATGCCAACCCGTCTCATTTCAACTCCTGCCCACGGTCATTAAGGGGCCTTTAGAATTGCCAGGCAAACACACCGCCTACCCTAAACTGTTCACTCTCCCACTTAGCACCCCATCCTTTCAGAGCTCAGCTGCGTTTCCCCCTATCTATGATGCCCAGCCCTTCCTTTCCCCACCTTTGAATTCCTGATCTTTCTTGAGCACCCAAGTAAAAAATCTCCTCCCTCAGGAAGCCTTCTATGATTGTTCCAGAACTCAGCAACCACTTGCTCCCTTGTGGCCCCGATGCGCTCTGTAATACAATCTCGGTTGCAACTGCTGTTGATTTTATAAACATGTTTTTCCTATTAAATAAGAAACACAGGCTCCTTCTCAGTTTATTTTGTTTTCCCACTCCCCCACAGTGTCTGAAACCTGACAAATATTTGTTGATTTTGACAAAAATGTAGTTTGGTTGCAGTTGTGTGTTTGCTATGTTCCAGGCATTATGCTAAGCATGTTTCATAAACTAGCTCCAAATGGTATAAAAGTCCCAAGGTGGCAGAAAGTAATGTAAGCGGCTACGTATAAACAGTTCTGAGTCACAAGCAACAAAAGCTGCCTGTGGCCACCTTAAACAAAGGCAAGTTAATCAGAGGGATATCACAGCAGGGAGAATGGGGATCATAGAATCCATGGGAACTTGTAGACGAGGGCTTGGAAAACAGGAACCAACAGGGTCACAGATGCTATGCAACAGAATCCACGGCCAAGGTCACCCACCGAAAACAGTCGAGCTGAAGCAGACTGCCGCACCCGGAGCTGTCTGACCTTCAAATGTTCACTGCATCTTTGTTTCACCAGCTCAAGGCTCAAAGCATGGAGAGCCAGTAACTGATTGGCTGAGCTTACATTGTATGCCCCAGGTGGGCAGTGAGGAAGCCTTGACCTTCCCTTCTCTTCCACAGGAGGAGCTGGGAGTAAGAAAGAGGTTTCACCCGTGGGGAATCCTCCCCCGGACAGAGAAGGGAGTGCTGAGAGGAGGAGAGTGCTGCTGGCCAACAAGCAAGATGGCACCTGCCTTCCACAGGTGGACAGGAAGAGCTCCACGAAGCGGGTGAGATGCCAACAGTCAATGCAGGATAAGTCTAGTTTTGAAAGGGGCAAGAAAACAGAAAAAGCTGTGGGGAATCACTTTGGCGGGGGCGCAGAGACAACACTGGAAATGTGTGGATGGGGCAGAGCCATAGGCAGGCTGTATGAGGGCCGATGGGCTCTCCTATCTGGCTTCTTCCTGGCTGTTGTTGGAGTTTCTCCTCCTCCCTGCACTTCTGGGCTTAGGGGAAACACCACGCCACACTGTGTACAATCTGGCACCCTAAGTAGCAATTGAGGGGGACAGATGATGAAACCCAGAAGCGGGGGTCAGTTTACTCCCCATGGGATGAATTCTGACCAATGAGAAATAGAAGAGGGAGAGAGCTAGACAGGCTCTCCTCCTGTCTCTCTCTACTGTGCACCTCTGCCAGGCCCAGTTTCTCCTAGTAGCCCACCTGGACAAGTCCAGGGTGCAGATACGCCGCCAAGCCCGTGCAGGGTTTCTTCCCGGTGAAGCAGTACCAGGCAGTCACACATCACTCTAGGTTACTCCCCATCTCGCTCTTCATGTTCTTCTTTGTTGCCATGAATTTGCATGTCTCAAGCATAAACCATCAGCATGTTCATCTTTGCTTCAGGATCTGTGTATGGAGATATTGGACTGAGAAAGGACCCTTTGCATGGAGCAATTAGTGAGACGTGGGAGATACGTTTGAATCCTGCAGGCAAGGGGAAATTATTATCAATTCCTTTTTTTTTTTTTTTTTTGAGAAGGTGTCTCACTCTATCACCCAGGCTGGAGTGCAGTGGCATGATCTTGGCTCTGCCTCCCGAGTTCAAGCAATTCTTCTGTCTCAGCCTCCCAGGTAGCTGGGATTACAGACACGTGCCACCACACCTGGCTAATTTTTGTACTTTTAGTACAGACGGGTTTTCACCATGTTGGCCAGGCTGGTCTCAAACTCCTGACCTCGAGTGATCCACCCGCCTCAGCCTCCCAAAGTGCTGGGATTACAGGTGTGGGCCACCATACCTAGCTTATTATCAATTTTTAAGCACAAGAACAAGGCAGCAATCTTTTTTTTTTTTTTTTTAAATGAAAATCTACCTGCTAGCAGTAAACGGAAAGAGCGGAATGAAAAGAAACGGAAGTGGCCATATGGGTGGAGGTGGGGGACATAGAAGAGGAATGTGCAGTGAGAATGAAGAAAGGGGACTCAGCTGAGATTTCAAACAAAGAAACATGACTTAGTGACTAATTGGATGCAGATGATCAAGGAAATTGTAGACTTAAAATTTTCTTTCTGAGAATGAAAAAAAGAATGGTTAGATGGAAGATGAACCGACGGGAGAGGAAATCATGAGCACAGTTTGATTGTTGTCATTTCGATGTTACCAGTTAGTCAAATGGCAGTGTTAGAAAAACGGCTGGAAATTCAAGACAGATGGAGATTGTGGCTGAGGCCAGAGAATCGAGTCTTCTCTGTGTGACCTCAGAGTCACTGATGTGCAGGAGCTCACCAAGTTGAGACTGTGCAGAGAAAGGTCACAGAGAACTGAAGTGAGAGCAAGACAAGACAAGAGGGCTTCTAGAAAACAGCGGGAGCCTTCCCGGAAAAGGGGATCCAGGATTGACCTACTGAAGGTGAGAGCTGGAGTAGGGACACTTGAGGAAGGACAAAGGACAAAGGAGGAAAGAATGGTCATGATGAGGACACCAGAAAGTTACAGAGAAGATAAGTGACATGCCCTTTGCTGAGCCATTACTATGCCAGCTGCTTAATCCTCATATGCAAGGTAAATTTTTGTGTTTTTTTGAGGCAGAGTTTCACTCTTGTTGCCCAGGCTGGAGTACAATGGCTCAATCTCAGCTCACTGCAACCTCTGCTTCTCGGGTTCAAGCTATTCTCCTGCCTCAGCCTCCCAAGGAGCTGGGATTACAGGCTCCCGCCACCATGCCCGGCTAATTTTTTTGTAATTGTAGTAGAGATGGGGTTTTGTCATGTTGGCCAGGCTGGTCTCGAACTCCGGACCTCAGGTGATCCATCCACTTCAGCCTCCCAAAGTGCTGGGATTATAGGCGTGAGCCACTGCGCCCGGCTTATGCAAGATGAATATGATTCCCATTTGCTGGGTAAAACCACAGAGATTCACAGAGGCTGGCTAACCGGCTTGAGTTTGCAGAGCTAAAAAGTGTACTTTCATTTTTGCTGTATCATAAATCAACCCCAAACTTAATGGTTTAGAGCAGCAATCATTTATTTTCCTCAAGATGATTCTGTGTTTTGCCAGCTACACAGGCTCAGTTGGATGCTTTTTCTGCTGGCCTTCCTGGGCTCCTTCACGCGTCTGCAGTCAACTCTAGGTTCAGGATGAGTGATTTAGGGGAAGCCACAGCCTGGATGCATGGAGCTAAAACACAGGAGTCCTCCATCGTCAAAGGAAGCTGATAGATCAAGAATTAGAAATTTAAAACAAAATTAGAATTAGAACAAAATATCCAAAATATCAAGAATGGAGAGTGTGGTAGAGAGCGGTTGCTGACAGCACATCATAATGACAATAATGATCAGAGCAGGCAGCTCCCGAGCGCATGTCATGTGCCAGAGACTGGGCCCAGGGCTTTTGTGCTTTGTCTCACTGAATGCCCACAGCAGCCCTAGGAGATAAGGTGGGCTGATTAGCATCGTTTTTCAGTGACG